>NC_140780.1:2866901-4120321 GCF_044657685.1 Stegodyphus dumicola | reverse complement strand
AAGAAACGCATGGAAAAGACACCAAAAAACGCATGACAATTGGACTAAAAAAGCATAGAAGAAATACGAAGAAATGCAAGCAAAAAACACCATAAAACGGATGGAAACATCACAAAAAAACGCAAGAAATAAAACACGAAAAAAACGCATGAACAATGCACCAGAAAACGCATGGAATAAACACCAGAAATGCATACAAAACACACCAAAACACGCATGCAAGAAACAACAAAAAAATGCATGCAAAATACGCAAAAAAATACACATGTAAAAATCTCCAAAAAACGGGTGAAATAAACACAAAATAAATTCGTGGAAGTAATCCTAGAAACCGAATAAAAAATATACGAAAAAACGCATGCAAATTACACCAAAAAAACGCGTAGAAAAACACCAAAAAGCTCATGAAAAACACATCAGAAACGCATGGAGAAATCACCAAAAAATGCATGCAAAAAACACCAAAAAATGCATGCGAAAAACACCTAAACACGCATGGAAAATCTACAAAAAGACGCATGGAAAAAACACCCAAAAGTGCATGGAAAGAAACACACTTTGCATGCATGAAACACCAAAAAACGCATCGAAAAACAGCCAAAACGCATGGAAAAACACCAAAAAACGCATGGAAAGAACACCAAAATGTATGCAAAAAACTCCAAAAACGAATTTAAAAAACTCCAAAAATTGCGTGCAATAAACACAAAAAATTGGGTGCAAAAAACACCGAAAAACGCCTGGAAAAATCCCAAAAGAACGCATGGAAAAAAGGCAGTAATACGCATGGAAAAAACGCCAAAAAAGTATGGGAAAGACACCAAAAAATTGTGTGAAAAACAAAAACGCATGCAAAAAAACCAATGAAACGCATGGAAGAAACACCAATGAAACGCATGGAAGAAAGACCAAAAACGCATGACAATTACACCAAAAAACTCATAGAAGAAACACGAAAAAATGCAAGCAAAAAACCCCCAAAAAGCATGGAAAAAATCACAAAAAATCGCGAGGAAAAACCAAAAAAAAAGCATGGAAAAATGCTAAAATACGCATGCAAAATACACCAAAAAACGCATGCAAAAAAAGGCCATATTACAAATGGAAAAACAGCAAAAAATGCATGCAAAAAACACCGAAAAACCGCATGGAAATATTCCAAAAGAACGCATGTAAAACACACCAAAATAGGCATGGAATAAACGCCAAAAAAAACGCATGGAAAAACACCAAAGAAACGCATGGAAAAAGAACAAATAGCGCATGCAAAAAACACAAAAAACACGTGGAAGAAAACACCAAAATATGCATAGAACAAACACCAAAAAAGCCATGCAAAAAATACGAAAAAATGCATGCAAAAAATACCAAAGAAACGCATGGAGAGAACACTAAAGAAATGCATGAAAAGTACACCAAAAACGCATAGAAGAAATACGAAAATATGGAAGCAGAAAACACGAAAAAACGCATGGAAAAATAACAAAAAGAACGCGTGTGAAAAACACAAATAACATGGAAATATTCCTAGAAAACGCATGAAAAATACACGAAGAAACGCACGAAATTTACACCAAAAAACGCGTAGACAAAACACCAAAAAACGCATTAAAAATACATGAAAACGCATGGAAAAGCAACAAAAAATGCATGCAAAAAAGAAAAACCCCAAAACGCGCATAAAAAAGCATAAAAAACAGGTGGAAAAAGCACGAAAAAATGCATGTAAAAAATCCTTGAAAAGGCATGAAATACATACGAAAAAACGCAAGAAAATACACCAAAGAACGCATGGAAAAATCTGCAAACATTGCATGCAAAAAACACCAAAAAAACGCATGGAAAAAACTACAAATAACGCTTGCAAGAAACACCAAAAAAAAAAGGGTGGAAAAAACACTTAAATTTGCATGCAAAAAAACCCTAAGAACGCATAGAAAAATCTCGAACGCGTGGAAAAAACACCAAAAAACGCATGCAAAAAATACCAAAAATGCATGCAAGAAACGCATGGAAAAACACCAAAAAACGCATGACAATTGCACTAAAAACGCATAGAAGAAATACGAAGAAATGCAAGCAAAAAACATCAAAAAACGGATGGAAACATCACAAAAAACGCAAGAAAAAAAACACGAAAAAACGCATGAATAAACACCAGAAATGCATACAAAAAACACCAAAACAAGCATGCAAGAATCACCAAAAAATGCATGCAAAAAACACAAAAAAATTTCGTGGAAAATATCCTAGAAACCGAATAAGAAATATAGGAAAAAACGCACGCAAATTACACCAAAAAACGCGTAGAAAAAACACCAAAAAGCGCATGAAAAATATATCAGAAACGCATGGAGAAATCACAAAAAAAAATGCATGCGAAAAACACAAAACACGCATGGAAAAATCACAAAAAGACGCCTGGAAAAACACCCCAAAACGCAAGGAAAGACACCGAATTTTGCATGCAAAAAACACCAAAAAACGCATGGGGAAACCAGAAGAACGCATGCAAGAAAACACCAAAATGTGTGCAGAAAAACATCAAAAATCGCATGGAAAGAACACCAGAAAATGCGTCTAAATAATCCTAGAAAACGCATGAAAAATACACCAAAAACGGACGAAAATTACACGAAAAACAGCGTCGAAAAAACATCAAAATACGCATGAAAAATACACCAAGAAAGCATGCAAAAGACACCAAAACAAAACGCATGGAAAAAACTACAAATAACGCTTGCAAGAAACACAAAAAAAAACGCGTGGAAAAAAACAAAATACACATGGAAAAAATCCTAGAAAATGCATGAAATACACACGAGAAAACGCAAGAAAAATACACCAAAGAACGCATGGAAAAATCACCAAACATTGCATGCAAAAAACACCAAAAAAAACGCATGGAAAAAACTACAAATAACGCTTGCAAGAAACACCAAAAAAACGCGTGGAAAAAAACACTAAACTTTGCAAGCAAAAAAACCGTAAAATCGCATAGAAAAATCTCGAACGCATGGAAAAAACAGCAAAAAACGAATGCCAAAAATACCAAAAATGCATGCAAGAAACGCATGGAAAAGACACCAAAAAACGCATGACAATTGCACTAAAAAAGCATAGAAGAAATACGAAGAAATGCAAGCAAAAACACCATAAAACGGATGGAAACATCACAAAAAAACGCAAGAAATAAAACACGAAAAAAACGCATGAACAATGCACCAGAAAACGCATGGAATAAACACCAGAAATGCATACAAAACACACCAAAACACGCATGCAAGAAACAACAAAAAAATGCATGCAAAATACGCAAAAAAATACACATGTAAAAATCTCCAAAAAACGGGTGAAATAAACACAAAATAAATTCGTGGAAGTAATCCTAGAAACCGAATAAAAAATATACGAAAAAACGCATGCAAATTACACCAAAAAAACGCGTAGAAAAACACCAAAAAGCTCATGAAAAACACATCAGAAACGCATGGAGAAATCACCAAAAAATTCATGCAAAAAACACCAAAAAATGCATGCGAAAAACACCTAAACACGCATGGAAAATCTACAAAAAGACGCATGGAAAAAACACCCAAAAGTGCATGGAAAGAAACACACTTTGCATGCAAGAAACACCAAAAAACGCATCGAAAAACAGCCAAAACGCATGGAAAAACACCGAAACCGCACGCAAAACACCAAAAAACGCATGGAAAGAACACCAAAATGTATGCAAAAAACTCCAAAAACGAATTTAAAAAACTCCAAAAATTGCGTGCAATAAACACAAAAAATTGGGTGCAAAAAACACCGAAAAACGCCTGGAAAAATCCCAAAAGAACGCATGGAAAAAAGGCAGTAATACGCATGGAAAAAACGCCAAAAAAGTATGGGGAAGACACCAAAAAATTGTGTGAAAAACAAAAACGCATGGAAGAAAGACCAAAAACGCATGACAATGACACCAAAAAACTTATAGAAGAAACACGAAAAAATGCAAGCAAAAAACCCCCAAAAGCATGGAAAGAATCACAAAAAATCGCGAGGAAAAACCAAAAAAAAAGCATGGAAAAATGCTAAAATACGCATGCAAAATACACCAAAAAACGCATGGAAAAAAAAGCCATATTACAAATGGAAAAACAGCAAAAAATGCATGCAAAAAACACCGAAAAACCGCATGGAAATATTCCAAAAGAACGCATGTAAAACACACCAAAATAGGCATGGAATAAACGCCAAAAAAAACGCATGGAAAAACACCAAAGAAACGCATGGAAAAAGAACAAATAGCGCATGCAAAAAACACAAAAAACACGTGGAAGAAAACACCAAAATATGCATAGAACAAACACCAAAAAAGCCATGCAAAAAATACGAAAAAATGCATGCAAAAAATACCAAAGAAACGCATGGAGAGAACACTAAAGAAACGCATGAAAAGTACACCAAAAACGCATAGAAGAAATACAAAAATATGGAAGCAGAAAACACGAAAAAACGCATGGAAAAATAACAAAAAGAACGCGTGTGAAAAACACAAATAACATGGAAATATTCCTAGAAAACGCATGAAAAATACACGAAGAAACGCACGAAAATTACACCAAAAAACGCGTAGACAAAACACCAAAAAACGCATTAAAAATACATCAAAAACGCATGGAAAAGCAACAAAAAATGCATGCAAAAAAGAAAAACCCCAAAACGCGCATGAAAAAAGCATAAAAAACAGGTGGAAAAAGCACGAAAAAATGCATGTAAAAAATCCTTGAAAAGGCATGAAATACATACGAAAAAACGCAAGAAAATACACCAAAGAACGCATGGAAAAATCTGCAAACATTGCATGCAAAAAACACCAAAAAAACGCATGGAAAAAACTACAAATAACGCTTGCAAGAAACACCAAAAAATGCATGCAAAATACACAAAAAAATACACATGGAAAAATCTCCAAAAAAACGGGTGAAATAAACACAATAAAAAATCGTTGAAGTAATCCTAGAAACCGAATAAAAAATATACGAAAAACCGCACGCAAATTACACCAAAAATCGCGTAGAAAAAACACCAAAAAGCGCATGAAAAATACATCAGAAACGCATGGATAAATCACCAAAAAATGCATGCAAAAAACACCGAAACACGCATGGAAAAATCACAAAAAGACGCATGGATAAAACACCCAAAACGCATGAAAAGTACACCAAATTTTGCATGCAAAAAACACCAAAAGACGCATGGAAAAACCACAAGAACGCATGCAAGAAAACACCAAAAAAGTGTGCAAAAAACATCAGAAAACGCATGGAAAGAACACCAGGAAATGCGTCTAAATAATCCTAGAAAACGCATGATAAATACACCAAAAACGTGCGAAAATTACACGAAAAACCGCGTCGAAAAAACATCAAAATACGCATGAAAAATACACCAAGAAAGCAAGCAAAAGACACCAAAGAAGCGCATGGAAAAAACACCAAAAAACGCATGACAATTACAAGAAAAACACATAGCAGAAACACCAAAAAGTGCAAGCAAAAACACCAAAAAAACGCATGGAAAAATCACAGAAACACGCATAGAAAAAATATCCGAGATTTCATGAAAAAAACACCAAACATTCCATGCGAAAAACACCAAAGAAACACGTCGAAAAACACAAAAAACGCATGACACTTACACCAAAAAACGCATAGAAGAAACACGAAAAAATGCAAGCAAAAACACCAAAACAAGCATTGAAAAATTACAAAAAGACGCGTGGAAAAAAACAAGCAAAAGCGCATGGAAAGAACATCACACATATCATGCAAGAAACACCAAAAAAATGCATCGAAAAACAGCAAAAACGCATGGAAGAAACACCAAAAACGCATGACAATTACACCAAAAAACGCATAGAAGAAACACGAAAAAGGCAAGCAAAAACCCCCCAAAAAGCATGGAAAAATCACAAAAAAGCGCGTGGAAAAAACACAAAAAAAGCTTGAAAAAATGCTAAAATACGCATGAAAAATACACGAAAAAACGCATGAAAAATACACGAAAAAACGCATGAAAAAAAGGCCAGATTATGCATGGAAAAACAGCAAAAATGCATGCAAAAAAACACCGAAAAGGCGCATGGAAAAATCCCAAAAGAACGCATGTAAAAAACAACAAAATACCCAGGAATAAACGCCAAAAAACGTATGGAAAAAACGCATGACAATTACACGACGCATGGAAAAAAGAACGACGCATCGAAAAAAGAACAAATAACGCATGCAAAATACACAAAAAAACGCGTGGAAGAAAGCACCAAAAAACGCATGCAAAAAGTACGAAAAAATGCATGCAAAAAATACCAAAGAAACGCATGGAAAGAACACAAAAGATATGCATGAAAATTACACCAAAAACGCATAGAAGAAATACGAAAATATGAAAGCAGAAAACACGAAAAAACGCATGGAAAAATAAAAAAAAAAAACGCGTGTAAAAAACACAAAATTCATGGAAATATTCCTAGAAAACACATGAAAAATACACGAAGAAACGCACGAAAATTAAACCAAAAAACGCGTAGACAAAGCACCAAAAACGCATTAAAAATACATCAAAAACGCATGGAAAAGCACCAAAAAAATGCATGCAAAAATAACCCCAAAACGCGCATGGAAAAAGCACAAAAAACGGGTGGAAAAAATACGAAAGAATGCATGGGAAAAATACTAAAACATGCATGGGAAAATGAGAACAAAGGCATGCAAAAATCGCCAACAAACGCATACAAAAAAGCACCAAAAAACGCATGCAAAATCACCAAAAAGTGCATGAAAAATATTCTAGAAAACGCATGAAATGTACTCAAAAAAACGCAAGAAAAATACACCAAAAAACGCATGGAAAAATCACCAAACATTGCATGCAAGAACACCAAAAAAAAACGCATGGATACAAATAACAACAAATAACGCTAGCAAGAAACACACAAAAAAAAAAACGCTTGGAAGAAAACAAATGCATGGAAAAAATCCTAGAAAATGCATGAAATACACACGAAAAATACCCCAAAGAACGCATGGAAAAATCACCAAACATTGCATGCAAAAAACACCAAAAAAAAACGCATGGAAAAATCTACAAATAACGCTTGCACGAAACACCAAAAAAAAGGGTGGAAAAAACACTAAAATTTGCATGCAAAAAAACCCTAAGAACGCATAGAAAAATCTCGAACGCGTGGAAAAAACAGCAAAAAACGCAAGCAAAAAATACCAAAAATGCATGCAAGAAACGCATGGAAAAACACCAAAAAACGCATGACAATTGCACTAAAAACGCATAGAAGAAATACGAAGAAATGCAAGCAAAAAACATCAAAAAACGGATGGAAACATCACAAAAACGCAGGAAAAAACACGAAAAAACGCATGAACAATACACCAGAAAACGCATGGAATAAACACCAGAAATGCATACAAAAAACACCAAAACAAGCATGCAAGAGTCACCAAAAAATGCATGCAAAAAACACAAAAAAATTTCGTGGAAGTAATCCTAGAAACCGAATAAGAAATATAGGAGAAAACGCACGCAAATTACACCAAAAAACGCGTAGAAAAAACACCAAAAAGCGCATGAAAAATATATCAGAAACGCATGGAGAAATCACAAAAAAAAAATGCATGCGAAAAACACAAAGCACGCATGGAAAAATCACAAAAAGACGCCTGGAAAAACACCCCAAAACGCAAGGAAAGCACACCGAATTTTGCATGCAAAAAACACCAAAAAACGCATGGGGAAACCAGAAGAACGCATGCAAGAAAACACGAAAAAGTGTGCAGAAAAACATCAAAAATCGCATGGAAAGAACACCAGAAAATGCGTCTAAATAATCCTAGAAAACGCATGAAAAATACACCAAAAACGTACGAAAATTACACGAAAAACAGCGTCGAAAAAACATCAAAATACGCATGAAAAATAAACCAAGAAAGCATGCAAAAGACACCAAAACAAAACGCATGGAAAAATCTACAAATAACGCTTGCAAGAAACACAAAAAAAAAACGCGTGGAAAAAAACAAAATACACATGGAAAAAATCCTAGAAAATGCATGAAATACACACGAGAAAACGCAAGAAAAATACACCAAAGAACGCATGCAAAAAACACCAAAAAAAAAACGCATGGAAAAAACTACAAATAACGCTTGCAAGAAACACCAAAAAAACGCGTGGGAAAAAACACTAAACTTTGCAAGCAAAAAAACCGTAAAATCGCATAGAAAAATCTCGAACGCATGGAAAAAACAGCAAAAAACGAATGCCAAAAATACCAAAAATGCATGCAAGAAACGCATGGAAAAAACACCAAAAAACGCATGACAATTGCACTAAAAAGCATAGAAGAAATACGAAGAAATGCAGGCAAAAAACACCATAAAACGGATGGAGACATCACAAAAAAACGCAAGAAATAAAACACGAAAAAAACGCATGAACAATGCACCAGAAAACGCATGGAATAAACACCAGAAATGCATACAAAACACACCAAAACACGCATGCAAGAAACAACAAAAAAATGCATGCAAAATACGCAAAAAAATACACATGTAAAAATCTCCAAAAAACGGGTGAAATAAACACAAAATAAATTCGTGGAAGTAATCCTAGAAACCGAATAAAAAATATACGAAAAAACGCATGCAAATTACACCAAAAAAACGCGTAGAAAAACACCAAAAAGCTCATGAAAAACACATCAGAAACGCATGGAGAAATCACCAAAAAATGCATGCAAAAAACACCAAAAAATGCATGCGAAAAACACCTAAACACGCATGGAAAATCTACAAAAAGACGCATGGAAAAAACACCCAAAAGTGCATGGAAAGAAACACACTTTGCATGCAAGAAACACCAAAAAACGCATCGAAAAACAGCCAAAACGCATGGAAAAACACCGAAAACGCACGCAAAACACCAAAAAACGCATGGAAAGAACACCAAAATGTATGCAAAAAACTCCAAAAACGCATTTAAAAAACTCCAAAAATTGCGTGCAATAAACACAAAAAATTGGGTGCAAAAAACACCGAAAAATGCCTGGAAAAATCCCAAAAGAACGCATGGAAAAAAGGCAGTAATACGCATGGAAAAAACGCCAAAAAACGTATGGGAAAGACACCAAAAAATTGTGTGAAAAACAAAAACGCATTCCAAAAAACCAATGATACGCATGGAAGAAACACCAATGAAACGCATGGAAGAAAGACCAAAAACGCATGACAATTACACCAAAAAACTCATAGAAGAAACACGAAAAAATGCAAGCAAAAAACCCCCAAAAAGCATGGAAAAAATCACAAAAAATCGCGAGGAAAAACCAAAAAAAAAAGCATGGAAAAATGCTAAAATACGCATGCAAAATACACCAAAAAACGCATGGAAAAAAAGGCCATATTACAAATGGAAAAACAGCAAAAAATGCATGCAAAAAACACCGAAAAACCGCATGGAAATATTCCAAAAGAACGCATGTAAAACACACCAAAATAGGCATGGAATAAACGCCAAAAAAAAACGCATGGAAAAACACCAAAGAAACGCATGGAAAAAGAACAAATAGCGCATGCAAAAAACACAAAAAACACGTGGAAGAAAACACCAAAATATGCATAGAACAAACACCAAAAAAGCCATGCAAAAAATACGAAAAAATGCATGCAAAAAATACCAAAGAAACGCATGGAGAGAACACTAAAGAAACGCATGAAAAGTACACCAAAAACGCATAGAAGAAATACGAAAATATGGAAGCAGAAAACACGAAAAAACGCATGGAAAAATAACAAAAAGAACGCGTGTGAAAAACACAAATAACATGGAAATATTCCTAGAAAACGCATGAAAAATACACGAAGAAACGCACGAAAATTACACCAAAAAACGCGTAGACAAAACACCAAAAAACGCATTAAAAATACATCAAAAACGCATGGAAAAGCAACAAAAAATGCATGCAAAAAAGAAAAACCCCAAAACGCGCATGAAAAAAGCATAAAAAACAGGTGGAAAAAGCACGAAAAAATGCATGGAAAAAATACTAAAACATGCATGGGAATATCAAAACAAAGGCATGCAAAAGACGCCAACAAACGCATACAAAACCCACCAAAAAAACGCATGCAAAATCACCAAAAAAAACATAAAAAAATCCTAGAAAACGCATGAAGTGTACACAAAAAAAACGCAAGAAAAATACACCAAAAACGCATGGAAAAATCACAAAATAACGCGTGGAAAAAAGAAAAAATGCATGGAAAAAATCCTAGAAAGGGCATGAAATACACACGAAAAAACGCAAGAAAGTACACCAAAGAACGCATGGAAAAATCTCCAAACATTGCATGCAAAAAACACGCAAAAAAACGCATATAAAAAACTACAAATAACGCTTGCAAGAAACACCAAAAAACGCGTGGGAAAAAAACACTAAACATTGCATGCAAAAAAAAACGTAAAAACGCTCAGAAAAATCTCAAACGCGTGGAAAAAACACCAAAATACGCAGAGAAAGAACACCAAAAAACGTATGCAAAAAATACCAAAAGTGCATGGAAGAAACGCATGGAACAAACACCAAAAAACGCATCACAATTGCACTAAAAACGCATAGAAGAAATACGAAGAAGTGCAAGCAAAAAACACCAAAAAACGGATGGAAACATCACAAAAAAAAACGCAAGAAAAGAACCACGACAAAACGCATGAACAATACACCAGAAAACGCATGGAAAAAACACCAGAAATGCATACAAAAGCACTAAAACACGCATGCAAGAAACACCAAAATATGCATGCAAAATACACAAAAAAATACACATGGAAATATCTCCAAAAATACGGGTGAAATAAACACAAAAAAAATTCGTTGAAGTAATCCTAGAAACCGAATAAAAAATATACGAAAAAACGCACGCAAATTACACCAAAAACGCGTAGAAAAAACACCAAAAAGCGCATGAAAAATACATCAGAAACGCATGGAGAAATCACCAAAAAATGCATGCAAAAAACACCAAACCACGCATGGAAAAATCACAAAAAGACGCATGGATAAAACACCCAAAAACGCATGGAAAGCACACCAAATTTTGCATGCAAAAACACCAAAAAACGCATGGAAAAACCACAAGAACGCATGCAAGAAAACACCAAAAAGTGTGCAAAAAAACATCAGAAAACGCATGGAAAGAACAACAAAAAATGCGTCTAATTAATCCTAGAAAACGCATCATAAATACACCAAAAACGTACGAATTTTACACGAAAAACCGCGTCGAAAAAACATCAAAATACGCATGAAAAATACACCAAGAAAGCATGCAAAAGACACCAAAGAAACGCATGGAAAAAACACCAAAAAACGCATGGAAAAAACACCAAAAAACGCAAGGAAAATTCGTGAAAAAACAGCATGGAAAAATAATAAAAAAAGCATGAAAAATACGCGAAAAATGTAGGAAAAATACACCAGAAAACGCATGGAAAAACACTAGAAATGCATGAAAGACACCAAAACGCATGGAAAAATCACAACTAACGCATGCAAAAAACACCAAAAAAAGCATGCAAGAAACACCAAAAAATGCACGCAAAATACACCAAAAACGCATGGAAAAATCACAAAAATACGAGTGAAAAAAAATGCGTGGAAATAATAATAGAAAACGCAGGAAAAATACACGAAAAGAACGCACGAAATTTACACTAAAAAAGGCGTAGAAAAAAACCCAAAACGCGCATGTCAAATTCACAAAAATACGCATGCAAAAAACACCCCAAAACACATGGAAAGAACACCAAACATTGCATGCAAAAAACGCCAAAAAATGCATGGAAAAAACAAAAACGCATGCAGAAAACCACAACAAAAACGTGTGCAAAAAAACAAAAATACGCATGGAAAGAACACCAAAATATGCATCCAAAAATCTTCAAAAACGTATGCAAAAGACACCAAAAATTGCATACAAAAAACACCTAAAAAACGCAAAAAATCCCTAAAGAACGCATGGAAAAAGAACCGAAATACGAATGGAAAAAACGTCAAAAAAGCATGGAAAATACACCAAAAAATGTGTGCAAAAAACACCAAAAAAAAACGCATGCAAAACATCAAAGAAAGACATGTAAAGAACACCTATAAATGCATCACAATTACACCAAAACATACATGGAAAAATCACAAGCGCATGCAAAAAACACTAAAAAACGCATACGAAGAACACCAAAAAATGCATGCAAAATCACCAAAAAAAAAAAACCAGGAAAATATCCTAGAAAATGCATGAAATATACACAAAAAACGCAAGAAAAATACACCAAAAAACGCATGGGAAAAAACACCAAACAAAGGCATGCAAAAACCGCCAAAAAACGCATACAAAAACCACCAAAAAATGCATGCAAAATCACCCAAAAATGCATGAAAAACTCCTAGAAAACGCATGAAATGTACACAAAAAACGCAAGAAAAATACACCAAAATACGCATGGAAAAAACAACAAATACGCATGCAAAAACATCAAAAAACGCGTGGAAAAAACACCAAAGGTTGCATGCAGAAAGAGGAAAAAAAAGCATAGAAAAATCTCAAAATGACGCTTGGAAAAAACAGCAAAAAACGCTTGGAACAAATACCAAAAAACCCATGAAAATGTACCAAAAAAAATGCATGCAAAAACACAAAAGAAACGCATAAAAAGAACACCAAAAAACGCATAAAAATTGCACCGAAAAAGCATAGAAGAAATACGAAAATATGCAAGCAAAAAACACCACAAAACGCATGGAAAAATCACAAAAAAGCAGTTGGGAAAAACACAAAAATTACATGTGAAAATTACTAAAAAACCCATGAAAAATACACGAGAAAACGCATGGAAAAAATACCAAAAATGCACGCAAAAAAACAAAAAAACGCTAATTTAAAAATCGCAAAAAAGGCATGAATATTACACCAAAAAACGCATGGAAAAATCGCAAAAAACGAGTGGAAAAAACACAAAAAATGCGTAGAAATTGTCCTAGAAAACGCATGAAAATTACACGAAAAGACGCATGAAAATTACACCAAAAAGACAAGTAGAAAAAACACCAAAAAACGCATGAAAAACACACAAAAACGCATGCAAAAAATACCAAAAGATTGCGAGCAAAAAACACCGAAAAAACGCATGCAAAAATTCCAAAAGAACGCATGGAAAAAAGACAAAATACGCATGGAAAAAACGCCAAAAAAAGCAGAGAAAATACACCATAAAGTGCGTTCAAAAAACACCAAAAAACGTATGCAAAAAACACCAAAAAAATACATGAAAAAACAGCAAGAAATTCATGCAAAATCTCCTAAAAACGGATTGATAAAAATTCTAGGAAACACATGAAATATACACAAAAAAACGCAAGAAAAATACACTAACAAACCGAACATTGCATGCAAAAAACACAAACAACGTATGGAAAAAACAACAAATAACGCATGCAAAAAACACCAAAAATCGCTTGGAAAAAAAACACCAAAATTTGCATGCAAAAACACCGAAGAAGCGCACTGGAAAATCTCAAAAGAATGCACTGAAAAAACAGCAAAATACGCATTAAAAATACATATAAAACGCATGGAAAAGCAAAAAAAAAACCCCAAAACGCGCATGGAAAAAGCACAAAAAACGGGTGGAAAAAGCACGAAAAAATGCATGGAAAAAATACTAAAACATGCATGGGAAAATCAGAACAAAGGCATGCAAAAGACGCCAACAAACGCATACAAAAACCACCAAAAAACGCATGCAAAATCACCAAAAAATGCATGAAAAATATCCTAGAAAACGCAGGAAGTGTACACAAAAAACGCAAGAAAAATACACCAAAGAACGCATGCAAAAATCTCCAAACATTGCATGCAAAAAACACCCAAAAAACGCATACAAAAATCTCAAAAGAACGAATGGAAAAAAACACCAAAATACGCATGGAAAAAACGCCAAAAAACGCATGGAAAAAACACAAAAAAATGCGTGCAGAAAACACCAACGAAACGCATGGAAACAACACCAAAAAACGCATGAGAATTACACCAAAAAACGCATAGAAAGAACACGAAAAAATGAAAGCAAAAACACAAAGGAAACGCATGGGAAAAACACCAAAAAATTGCACGCAAAATACACCAAAGAAAGGCATAGAAAAAACAAAAAAAAAACGCATGACAATTACACTAAAAACACATAGAAGAAACACGAAAAAATGCAAGCAAAAAACACCAAAAACGCAGGGGTAAATCACTAAAATCTGCATTAAAAAATAGTAAAAAGCACATGAAAAATACACGAAAATCGCATGAAAACTACACCAGAAAACGCTTGGAAAAAACACCAAAATGCATGTAATAAACATCAAAAATCGCATTGGAAAAAGCAACAAAATCGCATGGAAAAAGCAACAAAAACGCATGCAAACACACACCAAACAACGCGTGCAAAAGAACACCCAAAAAACGCATGGAAAGAAGACCAAAAGATGCATGCAAAAAACTCCAAAAACGCATGCAAAAAACACCAAAAATTGCATGCAAATAACAGCGAAAAAACGCATGGAAAAATCCCAAAAGAACGAATGGAAAAAAATACCAAAATACGCATGGAAAAAACGCCAAAAAACGCATGAAAAACCCCCAAAAAATGCGTTTAAAATGAGCGAAAAAACGCATTCAAAAAACTCCAAAAACGCACGCAAAAAACACCAAAAAATGCTTTCAAAAAAGCCAAAAAAACGCATGCAAAAACAACAAAAAACGCATGCAAAAAACACCAATGAAACGCATGAAAAAAACCTCAAAAAACGCATAGAAGGAACACGAAAAAATGCAAGCAAAAAACACCAAAAAACGCATGAAAAAAACCTCAAAAAACGCATAGAAGGAACACGAAAAAATGCAAGCAAAAAACACCAAAAAAAGCATGAAAAAATCCACAAAAACACGCATGGAAAAAACGCCAAAACACGCATGGAAAAAACACCAAAAATATGCGTGCAAAAAACATCAAAAACGCCTGCAAAAACACCAAAAAAATGCATGCAAAGAAACACCAAATAAACGCATACAAAATAACCAAAAATCGCATAGAAGAAACACAAAAAAATGCAAGTAAAAAACACCAAGAAACGCATGGAAAAATCGCAAAAAAACGCGTGGAAAAACACAACTGCATGTAAAAAATACTAAAAAACGCATGAAAAATACACGAAAATCGCATGAAAGATACACCAGAAAACGCATGGAAAAAACACCGAAAATGCATGCAATAAACACCTTTGCAATAAATATGCTACGTTGAGCTAATTTTGATACAGATATATCAATTTGATTTTGATAAGTTTCAATAGTTCAAGATTCAATGAAAGTTCTGTAATTGAATAAAGTTCAATAAATTAAAAGTTCTTGAGATATAAAGTTCCAAGTTATTTTGATCGACCATTATATGTTTGAATGGGAATATACATAAGAGCATTACTTAAATAAACCTTCAAATCAATACTGTAAAGAATGGACCCAATACCTATTAACTTACAAACTTTCAAAAACAATAGAATGTGAACATACTGTTCTTTTATGGCTGTAATACTTATGGAAAGCAACTTTAGATATATATCACATTAATATACACGGAAGATAAAAATATGAAAGCGAACTTCTAACTTTAATTGGCAGTAGGTCCTCTTATAACTCATTTTAATTTGGGTACTTTCCCTTTCTGACTTAAAAATAATAGCTATTTATATTGATTGCATCACTTCATAATTGCCCTCATCATACGACCACAGGTAACGCTGCAGTGCAGATACCTTTTAACCAATCACATTCGGGATTTCAGTTAAGAATCGAAACACGACATTTTAAACTGAGAAAGAAGCATATAGATAACGCGAATTTTAATATTCTGAAAAGTTTAAAAAAAGAGCTAAGGTTAACGTAAATTAAAAGTTCACTTTCGGGACATGAAAAGGCAATTAAATATTTGTTCATCGACCAACTGAAGCAGGAAATATATATTTTTAATTCATTTGACATATAGAATAGTATGTATACTGCTGGCTATTAAATTACTGTATCAAATTTGTGGTAATGAATGGCATGATCTTGCATAAAGAAAAACGATAGACTGGAATCAAGCCCAAACTGAAATACGTGTTTTTTTTAACTTATCTTTAGTAAGATCGGCAATTGAAATCTGTTTAAACATTTCAGGAATAATATTTATTAATGGAGCAGTTTATTTACGAAAACGTCCGTAGACTGTTATCATTATTACTAGCACGCAAGCCCACCAGATCAGCCAAAGCAAAATAAAATGTATTAAAAACATTTCCTCCTTTCCAAGCAACAACCAATTCGTAAATAATTATTTTGATGTAATAACATATCGTGTCAATTATCCTATCATGAAACAAAAATGTTAATAGTAACTATTTATTTAAAATGCCGACATTAATGAAAATGTTTCGACCTACAATGACGTCACACGCAGTCGCGTGCTTTCTCCAACGTCAGAATATGACCTTATATAGTAATAATTTAATAGACGTATTTCTTTTTTTTTTTTTCAGAATTATATTTAAGTTATAAAACATTTTCAGTATTAATAAATCAATTCATTCTTTCCAAGCAATCATCAAATCGTAAATAACGTTTTTGTTGCCAAACCAGAAAACAAAAATTTTCGACACTTTGACTTTATATAATAATAATATATTGTTGCGTGCGTACGGGTTCGTAATGGATTGAATACACAAGTCGATAAAAAGTTAATAAAATTTATTCTTATGATTAAATTTATTCTTAAAATGCTTAAATTTCCTCAGAGGTGTTCGTGGAGTATCACGATATCTCACAGTATTATATCTTGAACTACTGAAACCTTTAAAAGTACTCAATTCAAAGCAGAGAAAGCTAATTCGCTCTCAACGCGAATTCGCTACACCCAGTAATAACACTAAGTAAACGACTAACAAACAACTGAATTGAGATGTTTTCCTCCGGCTTTTATAAGCTTTTTAATCATGCACGAGAACATTCTGGTATTTTCTCTATTTTTTCTGGATAGCAAAAGAGTGCAATTACGAGATATCTATTTATTAAATGCGCGTGCTCCTGTATATTTACTTTTCCGGCGTAGCTTTCTCTTCAAATAAGTCTCGTACTGTATTGCACGGGGATATAAAACAATTTTAATTGCAGTTATACTAAAAATAGCAAACTAAATACAAAAACCGTAACAATATTTACAATTTGACAATGCTATTTTTATTTCACAATTTGTGAATTTTACAAATTTTTTATTGACAAGTTCTACGATTTGAAAGCGGGCAGTGGCAACACTTTTCGAAATAAAGCAGATTTTTATCTCCATCGCGCAAGACTGTTGCCAACCCGAAAAATGAGTGCGAAAATTAGCGTTTTTAAAGTTTTTAATTAATATGTCGGCTGATTAAAATAAACGAAAATGAGAAGGGTCGAAATGGGATCCAACGAATTTTTGGAATCCGGGGGAAGGGAACCTCTCTCGAAACTCAACTCCTCGCCATTCCGTAGGAGATGATGTCATTAAACAGACATACAAACAGACAGCACACAGATTTTAATAGTACAGGTTTCTATTGGTTCTTTTTACCCCCTCCTCCTCCCTGTTGGTTCTTATTTCTAATACTGTAAGGTATTTCTCCCACCTTCTTAGCATGCCTTCGTAGTGTGGTGGTCTGCGCACTGAGCACATAGTCCAGAGGTCAGTGATTCGATTCCCGGCGAAGGCGTTGCTCATTTTTCATGCTTCCAAAAATTTCTAATGTCTCTACAATACTACTATTGCTTATGCTACTATTACCATTACATAGACCATAATTATGTGCAGAGCACATAAATGAAACTAGCAGCTCTGTGAGTTAGTTTCGAGCAGCTTTTGAGCGACTATAGAATTATCTAAAGATTATTTAATGAAAGAGAAATGGTGAATTTTCTAACATCTAGTATATAAGGTATTTCTCCCGCCTTCCTAGCGTGCCTTCGCGGTGTAGTGGTTCTGCACACTGGGACGGTATTTCAGAAGTTCGTGGTTCGATTCCCGGCGAAAGCGGTGCTAATTTTTGATCTTGCCTGCTTCCAAAAAATACGTAAAATCTCTACAGTGGCGCACGAACTAAAAGGGTGTTGGATGAGGATTCTCCACACCCACGATTTGGCGATTGTGTCCCCTAAGAAACCCCAGTTGCCCTTTAAAAGGGGGAGTATATCTGGTATTTCTCCCGCCTTCCTAGCGTGCCTTCGTGGTGTAGTGGTTCTCAGGCTGGGCCGGTATTCCAGAAGTTCGTGGTTCGATTCCCGGCGAAGGCGGTGCTAATTTTTTATCTTGCCTGCTTCCGAAAAATACCTAATGTCTCTGCAAGCATACAGTGGTTAAGAAAAGGGGGAAAGAAAGGTAACGTTGTATTTTCCGCATGAGGTATTCATTTGGTGATTCTGCTGTTTATTCAGTTCGAACTCCAAAGCAAATTGTTTCATTTTTTGTTTATCTGTTATGTTATGAGTCTGTAGAATTACCAAATAAATGGCCTGTTTAATTTATCTTTTATCGTATCTCTAAGTAGAGTTCAGCTCAAGTGAATTGATTTTCAGCGGAATCACATTGAAAGGAAACGCAAATTTGTCTGGTGTGCAGTTCTCCGAAGCCTTTCACCCTCAGGAGCTCACTTTTGTGAGTACGGGTGTGGCAATCCCGAGGTACCCTAGCCCTTCAGGGGATCATCTTCTTGGTGAGACGGGTGTCACGATCCTGGAGCCCCAGTGATCTATCCTCTTTTCCGTCTCCTCTCCTCTTCGCTGGAACTTTTTCCCTTCCCTTCTCCCTCGTGGTTTCTCTCTACGGAGTTTGGGGCTCGTCACGAGAGACTGGAGCAGCCCTTGTCTCTAGTTTTCGAGTGGCGAGAAAACTGCCCACGTGTTTGCCGTGCGTGAGGACCCGTGTCGCTGGAAAGGAGGGTCCTGGTAGTTGAGGGGCGAGGTACTGTCCCCAACACACTGCTTTGGCCTCTGCTTCAGCTAAACGGGAGGCACCTTAGTCGTCCTCACGGGTGTCAATCGGCTGGTCACCAGTCCTTATGTCAGTGGCTTGGGGTCAAGCACTCGGGAGTACCTGCTTTCGGGAAAGCCGACTGTGGGGCTTCATTTTGCGTATAGGTCCGGCTAGCCCTAACACAGGAATCTGTGTTCCCTTGTTGGGCTCCGTGGTGGGCGGGGCCGTCGGACCCGAATCAATTTTCTTTCAGATATGGCTAATTCTCATATATTTTTAATCAAAGACTTTGAAGTCAGTCCTGTCACTCCAGCAACCAATTTTGAAAAACCTACTGTTAAAAAAGTACCTACCGATGCAAATGCAAATGATCCTAACAATTGCCCTCGTTTCGTTGTAGTCTCAAGTCCTTCTGGCGAAATTCAAAAGTTATCTCCGTTTATAATTCAGAAATATATTCATTCCTCCATTGGTCAGCCAAAAAACATAAAGCGTCTCCGATCTGGAGATTTGCTTATCGATACAATTTCGGCTGTACAGTCTGCCTCCCTTCTACGATTAACCAAACTAGGACAAATCAACATAACAGTATCAGCACATAAAACACTTAACATTTGTAGAGGCGTAATCTCGGAAGTCGACCTTCTGTCTGTTTCTGAAGAGTTCGTTTCCGAGCTAGCCGATCAAAATGTCAGTGCTGCCAGGCGGATCAAGATGCGTAAGGAAGGTCAGTTGATTGACACGAACCACGTGATCCTGACCTTCAAAACGCCTGATCTGCCTAAGAATATTAAGGCTGGATACCTCAATTGTCCTGTACGACCATACATTCCAAACCCTATGCGATGCTTCCAATGCCAGCGTTACGGCCATTCCAAGATGTCCTGTCGTGGCAAACTGACGTGCGCTCGATGCTCGTCGGTTGGTCACGATAGCGATAATTGTACTGTTGCCGCATTATGTATAAATTGCAAGGGTGATCATCCAGCATTCTCTCGTTCCTGTCCGAAGTGGAAATTAGAAAAGGAAGTCCAGACCATAAAAGTTTCTAGGAACATTTCATATGCCGAAGCCAGAAGACAAGTTCAAAGCACACAGCCTCAGTCAAAGAAATCATATGCCAATGCCGTGAAATCAACCCGCACTATAGCCACCCAAACTTCCATAAGTACACAGACTCCACCAAATAAAACCCAGCAGCCTGAAAGCAAGAAAAAAGAAAATCCAACACATTATCATACAAAATAAAGAAATAGCAATCCCGAGCAAACCCAAAACTGTGCCTCCAAAAATAGTAACCAAAAATAGAAGTCCCAGCAGTAGTTCTGCAAATGAAATTATTTCTGAATCTGCAGATTCAGACAGTATGGAAGTGGAAGACGGTCTAGAAGTTCCCGAACATCTGCTTCCGCGCAAAACTAAAAAGGAACACAGGAAGAACAAAGATCAATCATAATGGCCACCCTCGTCTCATGCAACTGTCGCGGTTTCCACCGAAATTTACTTGACATCAAAGCTATGATCAATGCTTATCATCCTGTGTGCTTGGCAATACAAGAGACGAATCTGAAACCTGATCAACATGCAAAACTTCGGAGGTTTTCTCTCGCCAGGAAGGATAACCTTGCAGGTGAGCGTGCCAGTGGAGGTGTATGTCTCCTCGCCTCACTGGAATATCCCTCAAGCTCCTTTCCTCTGATGACATTTCTCCAAGTTGTCGCTGTACAAGTAAATTTTGATATTGTAGTTTCAGTCGTTTCTCTTTATTTGCCACCTAATGAGCACATTGATCAGCAAGATTTAAATAGTCTTATAGAGCAGCTGCCTGCGCCTTTCATCATAATGGGAGATTTTAACGGCCATAGTAAGCGGCCTAGTAAGCGGGTTTGGGAGAGAGTCAGAAAAGCATGCGGGATATATAAGGACCACTCACTTTCCTTTTTGGAAAAAAATGGCCGAGAGGTTAGCTCTATAGAAGAAATTGCGAATACTATTGGTGAGACATTTGCTGCCGTTTCTTCCAGCCGAAATTACTCACCTGCATTTCTTTCTATCAAGCAACGCTCTGAGAAAAATCCCATCGCTTTAAACTCTTCCAAATTTGAGCCTTATAATAGAGATTTTACTGTGCTAAAGAGAGCTTTGTTACAGACACATAGGTCTTCTCTGGGTCTTGATGGCGTGAATTACGAAATGCTAAAACATCTGTCCTATAAGTCACTGAATGCCCTTCTAACTCTTTACAATAGAGTTTGGAAGGAGCATACTTTTCCCAGTGCATGGAGAAGAGCTGTTGTAATACCTATTGCTAAGCCAGGGAAAGATCCAAGGAATCCCTCCAACTATCGGCCAATTGCTCTTAGCAGTTTCATATGCAAACTGTTTGAAAAGATGGTAAACAGCCGCCTAGTCTACTTCTTGGAAAAAAATAATATTATATCACCTTATCAAAGCGGTTTTCGAAAGGGGAGAACGACCGTAGATAACATGCTCCTTTTAGAGACATCCCTTCGAAAAGCTTTTGTCAGAAGAAGTCACCTTGTCTCAATATTCTTCGACATTGAGAAAGCTTATGATAAGGCATGGAGATGCGGTATACTTCGGGATCTTCATGAGAGATCTTCGGGATCTTCATTCTTACCAATTTTCATTCAGAATTTCTTAAATGCTAGAACATTTCAAGTAAGGATTGGCTCTGTTTGTCAGATATTTTTGAACAGGAAGAGGGTGTGCCACAAGGCTGTGTGCTTAGTGTAACCCTGTTCAGTTTAAAAATAAACTCTGTACTAAAAGAACTTCCTCCCACCACCTTGGGATCTCTATATGTCGATGATTTACAGATTAGCTGTCGAGGGGCAAACATGAGATACATAGAGAGGCAATTGCAAATGTCTCTGAATAAGATCCAAGAATGGTCAAACAAACAGGGATTTACTTTTTCCAAACAGAAAACTGTGTGTGTTCACTTTTGTAGGAAGCGAGGTCTGCATCCTGAGCCTGAGTTATATCTGAATGGTACAATTATTCCAGTTGCGTCCGAAGTAAAATTTTTAGGAGTAACGTTCGACCAAAAATTGACTTTCCTTTCTCATGTTTTAATCCTGAGAAAGAAGTGCTTAAAAACACTAAATATTTTAAAAGTATTGGCAAACACCTCCTGGGGTGCAGAGCGTTGCTCCATGCTTCGCATTTACAGAGCGCTTGTCCGCTCTAGACTGGACTATGGCTCAGTGGTTTACGGATCCGCTCGGTCATCAGTATTGCTAAAATTGGATCCTGTTCATCATCAAGCTCTGCGGATTTCTTCAGGAGCTTTCAGGACTTCTCCTGTCCAGAGCCTGTATGTTGACTCCAATGAACCATCACTTTATCTGAGGCGTGAGCAATTGTCCCTATTGCACTATTTTAATATTCTATCCCAACCTGAACATCAAAATAAGCTGTGCTTACTTGATAATGTGTGTAACACTTTATTTGAGACACGTCCATCCTGAGTTCCTATTTTTCCATTAAGAGTTCGGCCTGTCATTGACGAACTTTTCCTCTCTGATATGCGCCCACCAGCGGCCGAGCGGTAAAGTCGCTAAACACTGGTAGTTCGGTCCGAGGTTCGAATCCCGCGAACGGGCTGGCTGCATGGGCGTTTTCGTGGTTTTCCCCATGTGTAACGTGTATACGAGCCAGTTTCCCTTAGAAAGTCCTCCACGAAGGCATCCCTCCTCTTAGGCAGATAGCCCTCGAGGCTTTGCCATACTCACACACACACACACACACACACACACACCTCTCTGATATGCACCCCCAAGTAGTACAGAATTTTGAAATCCCACCTTGGGAAAATGCACGGATTCAGCTTCTTGATGTTTTTAAGCATCACGTGAAGGCAAGCACCAACGACATCATTTATAGACAACTCTTCGCTGACAACAGGCAGAAATATAGCAGTTATTATCCGATATATACAGATGGATCCAAGTCAAATGATCATGTTGGGATGGCGTTTGTATTTCAAGATCACATAGAGGGCAGACGTTTGCACAACGGTTTCTCAGTCTTAACTTGTGAACTAACTGCAATCTATTACAGTCTTTTGTACATCTCAAAGCTCTGCCACAAAAAGTTCATAATTTATAGACTCGTATAGTGCTCTTAAATCTTTGGAAGCTTTTCCCAACACTCAAAATTCTGTAATAGTGAATCTCCTAAAAATACATATAAACTTGACGAGTCGTGGATATGAAATCCTGTACTGCTGGGTTCCCGGGCATACGGGAATAAAGGGAAACGAGCTTGCAGACATCGCGGCAAAATCTGCTGTTGAACTGTCCAGTCGCCTCATCCCTTTTAGAGATATCTGCTGTGTCATCAAGGGAAAGGTCCGAAAAAAATGGCAGCAAATTTGGGATGTTCAGCATAACAACAAGTTGAGAAATGTAAAGCCTAGAATCGAGCATTGGTATTTTGCTGGAAATCGTAAGGATGAAGTTTTTTTGACTCGCCTCAGAATTGGTCATACTAGAGTAACACATAACTATCTTTTAAAAGCTGAGAGTGAGCCTGTTTGTTCAAATTGTAATGTTTGTCTATCTGTTCGTCATATTTTAATTGAGTGTTCCTGTTTTAACAATCTTCGTCAGAAATATTTTAATAGCTGTGACTTACGTCTCGACCGTTTAATCGGAAGAGAGGCCAATTGTAATTTATTTTATTATTTAAAAGAGACTGGCTTTTATTACTTGATGTAATCTGTTCAGCAGATTTTGTATTATATTTTAATGTGTGCTTTTACCAGGTTTTTTATATGACTTCATCCTCTGGATTTGATAGATGTAGCTTTTTAATTTTTTTTTCTTAATAAGTATTTCATTTCATTAAATTAGGTCATCCCACCATTTGTTTGGCGCATTTTTTGCGCCAAAAAACTCACTCACTCCGAAGCCTTTCAAACTGTTCCCTCCCCCTCATCCTAGGAGTTACGTGTTCTCCTAGTTAGTTTTATCCAGTTTTTTTCCCTCCCGAGTCTCTTGTTTAAAATGATTGCGTGCATATAAATGTCACAAGTAAGATTTTTATGTGGATTGTTAATTATTTCCTATATGAAACAAAATATTATGCAGGTTTTTAGTTTAGTTAAGAGTAGTTTAGTTTCTGTTGCTGTGGAAACTATTATTAATGATTTATCAGTTCTTCCACTGTAGTCATTGTAAACACCTGAACAGCTGATATATGTGACGGTTCAGTGGCGATCATTATTTTCAAAACGTTTCATGTAGATTCTGAATTTTTCGCATATTTAATAACGCACTGAACAAGGGATCGCATATTTAATAACGCACTGATAACTGCCGGAAGTTTGGATGTACTGTATTGGCATAGTGTGGTACAAGTCATGGACTTTTAAGCATGACTTGTAGGACTCACACCGACGGTGACGTGAATTTTTTCAAGTGTACTGATTAGACACATCTATCTAAGTATCTAAGATTGTAGAGACACTAGGTATTTTTGGAAGCAGAAGGGAAAAATGATCAACGCCTTTTCCGGAAATCGAACCACTGCTCTCTGGATACGCGTCCAGCGTGCAGACCACCAACACCACGAAGGCATGCCAAGAAGCCGGGAGAAATACCTTATAAGATTAACTCTTGTTTCACTACGTATATCACTGTAATGAATATACCACGTATAGTCTAAGCTTATAGTCCTCATTTATAGTGTATTATTTTCAGTGCAGGGAAACTCTTTTCTTAAAGGGTATTTGTGACCAGGCTTGCTTCTTCTTTTGAGATTTACCCTGATCTTACTCAACAGTTTTAACACAATTTAAGGAACAACTCAATGCCCTTGAAAAGTAATCTGAAGTTTGTGGCATTACAGTCATTAAATCTCTTTTCACGGAGGTCAGATCGCAGTTTGGAGAATGTATCATTATCATTTGGAGCTAAATGTACACTCTGAGGATGTAATGAAGCTTCTGAAACCAACATTTCCTTACCATCAGCTCCATATATAATCAGGAACATATTTTATAGCCAATTTTCAAACCTGAACAACCTTCTCTTTACCCATAATGCCATCAATCAGTAGAAATATATCGCGAGAAAGCAAGCAGCCATACGTCAAATTCCACTGTTAATTTCTTGGAGAAAATGGCACAAAAAACTGGTAAACAAAGCCATACCTTTCACTCGTACCCCTTCTAAATCTCTTGATGTACCACCGAAAGATCTTTGTGCTCTTTGAATTTTAAAAAGCATTTTGTCCAAACGTCGGCCTACAACCCTGTTTGAACTGTGGAAAGCTGTTCCAGAGAAATGGAAGAAAATAACCTCTCCCAATACTACAAAATGCTTTATTTTTATTGTCTTGGAAATTACGGTGACGAAAGATAGTAAAGAATAACGGTTTGTAAAGTCTATGTTTCTTTGAACTCTTTGGTCTCGTGAATTAGTCCCTAATAATCAAAATAATCTAAATATCCTCCCTCTGATTTCCTCCCTGCAACTTTGGGAACATATATATATATATATTTTATAGACTTTGAAATAGTCTATAGAATATATATATACGTAGCGTATTCGGAAACTAAGTACCGTTTCATTCTAGCGCCGTCGCAGCGCTGTGGTAGGCGTCCCGCGCATGCGCACTAGTCTTTCTTGTTCACTGACTTTCAATTGTCGCCATTTTGATTGCTCTATGTTGTGTTTTCAGTTTGCTGTGCACATTCAAAATGTTTAAGACAATTAGTTCTCCCGGTGACTGTGAGATTCGTGCTGTGATTAAATTTTTGAACGTGAGGAATGTTAAAAAGGCCAAAATTTATCATCAAGTGACAGAAGTTTACGTTGAATACGCGATAAGTGATGGAATGGTGAGAAAGTAAGTAAGAATGTTTAATGCAGGTCGTACAAATGTCCACGTCGAGGCTCGGAGTGGTCGGCCTGCTGTTGTCATCGATGTTGTTGAAGTAATTCATGAGAACAGACGCTTCAGAATGACAACTCTTTCAGAGGCATTTCCACAAATTTCACGTACTGTTTTGTTCGAAATTGTGTCTGACCGCTTGAATTATCGCAAACTGTGTTCCCGATGGATTCCAAAAATGCTCACTGATCTTCACAAAACAAAGCGCTTTGGTAGTGCCCTGACATTTCTCACGCGGTACAGTGATGAGGGAGAAAACTTTTTAAACCAAATTGTGACAGGTGATGAAACTTGTGTGTGTCATTTCACATCAGAATCGAAACAACAATCGATGGAGTGGAGACACACTCATTCTCCGAAAAAACAAAAATTCAAAGTGACAATGTCATCACGAAAAATCATGTGCACTGTCTTTTGGGATAGAAAAGGCGTTTTGCTTACTGAATTTCTTTCCAGAGGTGAAACCATTAATGCGGCACGATATTGTGAGACTTTAACAAAACTAAGGCGTGCCATTCAAAACAAAGGAAGAGGAATGCTTAGTAAAGGAATTGTGTTGCTCCATGACAGTGCTCGGCCCCATACTGCTGGTGTCATTCAATCTTTAATTCGACAGACCCACCGTACAGCCCGGACTTGGCGCCGTCCGACTATCACTTGTTCCTGCACATGAAGCGCGAGCTTGGTGGCAAGCGCTTTGGATCTGACGATGACACGAAAAATGCTGTGAAGTCGTGGTTATCGAAACTGGCGGGAAGTTTCTTTGATGATGGTATACAAAACCTGGTCACCCGCTGTGACAAGTGTTTGATCATTGGCGGAAACTATGTTGAAAAATAGTTTAAGACATGTATTTTCATGTAAAAATAAAATTGGATTCGAAAAAATTGTTTTACTATTTTTTTTTTCCTAAACAGTACTTAGTTTCCGAATACGCCTTATTCTATAGACTTTGAAAGGACTATAGAATTACCTTCTAACCTTGTGAAGGAAATCAGAAGGGTGTAAAAGACCCTTTTATTCAAACACAACTTAACAAATGATTCAACTTCGTTCACGTAAGCCAAGCACTGAAAGCCTTAACAGAAATACGGTAACAAACAACAATTTCAAGGTGTGTCATATTAGTCTAATGGCTAACAGAATACTTTCACGCGCAGGAAAGGCTCTGGTTTGTAGTGAACCGATGAGACAGAGCCAAATGGCTAGAAACACTCAACGCCACTAACTCAAGTCGCTAAAAATCAAAATAATCTAAATATCCTCCCTTATTTGAACTCTGAAGACATTTCCTCCCTGCAACTTTTGTTGTTCCTCTTTGTGTCCTCTAGTAATTCCTCCACGTCTTCACCGATCAATCACATGCCCAGGTCTCACCTGTGAACACAATACCATTATCATAACAAAAATTTCTCATTTAAGTCAGCGCCTTCAATAGAATCAGCTTATATTTAATCCAGACTTAAATCATGGTCCTATAAGTCATTTATTAATAAGAAATAAGCACTGGCGAATATTAGAATAATGTTTCCGGAAAACAGTCTGTTGCAAAGGGAATCTAGAAAAACCTTTGAAAAAGTGCTTGATGTAGAACTTCTAAAGGTTTGAAACGATATGCTGATCCTTGAGCAGTATTGGGGAAATCGTATTAGGAGGCCATGAACATCAATATTAAGAGATCTAATATCTCCACCAACTCGTCTGCTGAGCTTGTAGTATGAACCTTGCATTTTCCGTTATACGAGACACTTTTTGTTCGAAAACTGCCTTGTTCGCGATAAACAGTGTTCGTGGCTCGATATTCCACTGTACATGAGTTTTCCCAAATCAGAAAGTCGCGATTAGTAACAGTTGTTAATTTTCACTTACACAGTTACGCATGTTATTTTTCAGTTACATTGTGTATTTCCATTCATAGCTTCAGCATAGTTCTCCTAGGGAGCAAACACCATAGACTTTAAAAAGACTGTTGAAGAATTATCTTCTAACATTGCGAAACAAAGCAAAAGTCAGAATAAGGATGTATAAGACCATTTTATTCGAATACAAAATCGAATTCAAAAATACAAAATTTAACAATTACCCAACTTGAGTTTACACAAGCCAAGCACTTCTGGCTGAACAGAAATACGTAACGAAGGACAAATTCAAAATGTGGTAGATTAGCCTAACGGTTCACAAGATAATTTAACGCGCATCAAAGACTCTGGTTTGTAGGAAAACGGCGAGACAAAGCTAAATGGCTAGAAGCACTAAACGCCACTAAATCAAGTACCTATAATAATCACGGCATAACGTAGCCTGTAATAGACCCTCTCTAAAAACTAGCTTCCGAAACTCTTGCTTCCGAAGCTCTTGCTTAACACTTCTTTCTACCTTAATCTGAATAAATGTTCGCTACCTCATTTACAATCTAGCATGAAAAGCGTGGATGAAAGTAGAGTAATAAGAAAGTAATTAAGACACAATAACACGCCGAATAAATACTGATTCAGAAGTCAAACAACAAAAATCAGCGTTATATTTACAAAATTTTCACAGGACTAGTTTCGATGGTTTTACCGAACCATTAAAATATTTCTATAAATCCAATGAAAATCGTCTAAAAATGTGCGAACAACCTGCGCAGCTGAACACACAGAAGAGATATCAGGGAGAAGATGAACTGTTGAAGGAAACTGAGGTATTTCATTTTGCAGACACTTCGTTCTTGTGAACGTGTTCCTGCAGAATGCCTAAAACAGTTGTTTTTCGTATATCTAATTTTGCAGTTCTTGCTGCCCAGAAGGTATAGTGGTTAGGGAAGCCTGACTGCAATACCGAAGGGCCAGGGTTCGAATTCCGGAGAAAACATGGAATCTGTCCGTCCCTTCATAGGAGGCGATGGTGGCCCACCTATTAGGTGCCTCCATAATAAAGAGGCCACCACATCTGGCATTGTATCGATTAATGGACTGTGTTACACTGTAACTGTTCACTATCTGCCATTGGAAAGAGAAAAAAATTGCTATTCTTTCTTTGACGTTTAATCCACTATTCTTAACTTTCTCCTGAACACGAGAAATTTGTTTTTATGCCATTGCTCCTAATGGTCGACCTTCATGAAAATCATCGTCAATGCAGTTCTCGTTCCATGCGAAACTGTTTTACCCATTGTTTCATGAATCAGAAAGGCACGAATCGCTATACGCATGATGCAAGAACTGCTTTATTTCTTTGAGATTAAGGCTTCCTTTAGTCAAAAATTTAATCACAGATTGATACTCAATTTTGAGCATTTTAGTGATTTTGAGCAATTTTGAGTAACTTTAGGCATTTTGAGCATTTCTATTACGTCATTCAGAAAACAATCAAATAAGAACGCAGATGCATTCACCGACGAAACTTTCAAACTTATTCATGTTTTACTGCCGCTGCATGTCTGCAAAAGAAATTTGTTACAAAATTATAAAGTTATTTTCTCGCTGCTTTCCGCATGCCTTCGTGGTGCAACGGTTAGCACACTCGGCGCTTATTTGACAGGTCCAAGTTTGAGTCCTGGCGAAGGCATTGCACATTTTCACGTCTCCTGCTTCTAGAAAAAGCTAATGACTCTACATTGGCGCTCGAACTAAAAGGTGATGAATGATGATTTTTTCACCCCCAGGATTTGGCAATTGGGTCCCCTAATCTCCAGTTGCCCTTTAAAACGGGGGAATATATAAAGTATTTTCTCCCTCTTTTCTGCATGCCTTCGTGGTGCAACGGTTAACACACTCGGCGCGTATTCGGAAGTTTCAGGTTCAAGTCCTAGCGAGGGCATTCCACATTTTTCACGTCTCCTGCTTCAAAAAAAAACCCTAACTTCTGTACAGGGGCACCCGAACTAAAAGGTTGTGGATGATGATTTTTCACCGCCAGGATTTGGCGATTGGGTCCCCTCATCCCCAGTCGCCTTTTAAAAAGGGGAGTGTATAAGGCATCTCTAGTTTCTGCACGTCTTCGTGGTGTAAGCACACTCGGCGCGTATTCGAAACGTCCAGGTTCGACTCCCGGAGAGGAAATTGCTCATTTTTCACCATTCCTGTTTCAAAATGACCTAGTGATTCTTTGTTATATAATTCCTTTAAATATAATACGGGTGATAATATTGGGTGGCATCCATTTGAAAAGTGATACAGCTGCATAGTGATTCGACGCAAAATGCCGTTTCAAGACTTAATAGCCCTTCTGGTTAGATGAACCCACATCTACAGTAATGTTGCCGCACTGATTTCTTTGACATTCTGTTTATTGTCATTAACCTTGTCCGAAACTAAACATTGTTTGTGATAAATACGAGTATCAATAAAGTAGTGGCATTTGTTACAACACTAAGATGCCCGAATTATCGTTACAAATATGTCCGAATGCCTTATTGACATTTTATTCTTCCCAAGCATTTGCAGTGAGTGTTTCCCATCAAACAGGTCCATTTCTTCAGCATTCGATCCTTTCAAATCTTCGGGCCCACCAGCGGCCGAGCGGTAAAGTCGCTGAACACTGGTAGTTCGGTCCGAGGTTCGAATCCCACGAACGGGATGGTTGCATGGGCGTTTTCGTGGTTTTCCCCATGTGTAACGTGTATACGAGCCAGTTTCCCTTATAAAGTCCTCCACGAAGGCATCCCTTCCCTTAGGCAGATAGCCCTCGAGGCTTTGCCATAATCACACACACACACACACACACCTTTCAAATCTTCTCGAACTCTGATTTAGAAGACATTTTGAAAAGAAAACATCAAGAGAAAACGAAAATTATTTCTGGCATCTTCCTTGGATATAATATTTCTGGCCTTGGATATAATGAGCGGCCTTGGATAGAGTGTAAAAATAATGATACATGAAGAATTAAATAATGTAATACTTACTGGTGCCTTCCGTATCGTTTTAACACTAGATTGCGCAAGGAAGTCATTTTGACTGCTTTTTAATTTTAATTTGAAAAACAATTATGTATATAATGACACAATTTCGTAGAATTTTGTGACATTTTGTACAACGTATAAATGCGTTCATTAATGATTGTAGTTACCTCCCTTCTTTAATTTCCGGTATATATATATATATATATATATATATATAATGTTGTATGATCTTAAATTCATTTAGTGCGAAATTAAGTTATTCTACTACTTGCGCAATTGCTGCAAATTAAGTTAATAATAATAATATTGATTATATTATCTCCTAAGATTAATTATAGTAGAATGATCTGAAAAGAGTGAATCCATACTTAGTAAGTTCTATTTCGAAAGATTTTTTTTTTAAGTAACTTGAATGTAAATTGTTAAAAATGTTTAACGGGGACTGGAATTAAATCATGAATAACAATTGTAAAAGCAAGAATTAAATTAAATGCAAGTAATCATTGCCATTGATCGGAAATTAGTTGACTTTTCAAGGGGAGTAAACTAACTCCCGTTCAATAAACAATAATTAAGAAATAAATACGAAGGTGTTTCGTCCTTTACTCGAGCAATAAGACGATGCCAAACCGGCAATTCAAGTCAGGCCAAACATTTTTGTGAATAGAAGGGATTAAGAATCAATGCAGAGATCCAAAGAACTCATTCCGATTAAGTATTTTAGTTAATTCAATTTTGAGTGAAAAGCAATTTCTGCAGTAAATGTGATATATATATATATATATATATATATATATATATATATGTATATATATATGCTGTATGATCTTAAAACTCAATTAGAAAACACGTTATTCTAATACTCAGTCATTTTCATTGCTTGAGAAATTCTAAAAAAGCAAATGACTCTTATTATTGAATTGAGTAAATTTCTTATATGACCAGTTTGGCTCTGTATTGAAATAACCGTTTTAATTTTTTTTCGATTACAGTCACATGATAACATGACTGTAATCGAAAAAAATAAGGTTTTCGATTACAGTACATGATAAATTGTCGATTTGGGCGTATACTTGATAAGCGGCAGCTTCTAATAAACTAAAGTAGTACTTGTTACTCGAATCTGTATGCAGTGATGATTGTTCTAACAAGTTGTTTATTTTATTTCTTTTCGCCCTAAATTTCATGAAAGAAACGTCGAATAGAAGCGAGTTATTTAAAAAGCTAACGAACATAAGTGAAGACTGCTCGATACAGAATCAGATGCAACAAATTCTGAACTATCATCTGAAGATGAAGCGGATTATATTCAAAGTGAAACATCTGACACTGAAGATAGCGATGAAGAGCTGATCAACCAATGATGAAAATGAAAGTATCATCAGTATGCACAGCAAATGTAGGGTGCTAAGTAGTTCAGAGACTCTGATGAAGAAACTGAAAACACCTTTTCACCTCACCATGAAATATTTATTACTTCATTTGGAGAACCTTTTTACCACTAGAGTAATAAAGATATGCATTTATTATGATTATGTTGCGTCACAAGTGACGTGAGGAAATTTTCTGTTATTGCGGTTACAAAGAAGCACTGAAAGTTTGTTGCCGGCAAACTCAAACCCATGTGACCACGATAACCAATGACAACACAGTACTTCTGTACGCTGACAACTTTCTGTAGAAAATTGTGTTTCTGCAAATTTACGACTCTGAAAGACTCTCTCTTATGCATCATATGGAACGTAGTTCTCTGCGGATTTTGAGTAGTCGTTGTGTATAGTTTGCAAATAAACCCACATCTCAGGATTCGTCGAAGGAACTCACCTGCTTTCAAGCGATATAGTGCTTTGAATTTCTTCCCCGACAAATTCACCTCATCTAGAAGATGTATTTAAATAATTGCGTATTTCACAAAGGTCAGGTCCTAAACGGGAATCTCTAACGTACTAGTACTGGTAAGAGCAGGGAAAAACATCTCCTTCTGTATGCCAGTATCAACAACGACGAAAGTATCAAAGTGGCGGGAAAGTGTAGTGAAGGAGAAGAGCGAGCGAGAAGTGGCCAAGTATACCGCCTGTTTGGAACATTGACTCCCCCTCGGGGGTCGACGTAGAGAACTCTGCGAAGCTACTGGCTAGGATCTGTACCTAGGCAGTCTCGGCCACGGGGGTATAAAATTTATGAACTTGGTGGTTCTGAAGGCTCTGGGAAAGGTCACTTATTGGCCGGCCTCGGAGTCTGGCACGTCCTAGCGCGGCGTGGTTCTAGTAACCCGGGGGTCTCCCCCGGGGTCGCTGGGTAATGTCCCGCTGCGACGGGCTCGCCCAAGCGACTGGTAGGAGCATTAGACGACCGGTGCTGCCTGGTGTCATATCCAGGGGGTGCGCTGCTCTCTTGGAGGGTAATAATGGAGGTTGAACCTCCACGACGTGCCCAAAGGGGGAGTAGACCTGCAGTGGGATTGAGTTCTCGGAGCAGGGAAGCCAAAACTTGTTGTTGTTGTTGTTTGGAACATTGAGCTAACTTCAGTTCTCCCGTGATAAGAAGCTGTTACAAGGAATCTAAAAAGCTGGAGGAAGAAAAGTGTAAGCTAGAACCTAGAGTCTTCTATCAGAAATAAAAAGGATTATAGTTTATCTCAAGGTGGTGTACATAATAATATTAATCTTGGAATTACCGCCAAAGCGGATAACACAAGGTGGTTGCAAACTATATACAACGACCACTCAAAAGCCGCAGAAAACTACGTAACTACGCAGAAAACTCAAGGAGGTGTAATTTCGTGTTTTCGTACCAGCGCCGACTAACCATGTTGTTGTACGTAGCGGAACCATTCTGTGTGAATGTTCCTGTAAAATGGCAGCTACCCGGTAAATCTACAATGGTAAGTTGTGTTTTCAGCAATCTTAAATATGAGCCAGGAAGATGTTTTGTAAAGAAAGAGAGTATTAAAATCGCAAATGACGAAATGTAGAGATAAACTTGGCGTAGAAAGTATAGACTTAAGGACTTGTGAAATGTATTAGTAGTGAACTAAAAGAATTTGATCAGTTTTGAATAAAGTGTGAGATAAATGATATTAGGAAGCACGTTGAGGAATAGTTTAGCATTCTAGAAAATATACATGATGTAATCTTACAATTAAATAGAAAATCTTAGGAACTTAAACCTTTCCCTACGAATTAAAAAAAAAGTTTTTATTTCGTTTCTATCCAAGTGAGCAAAATATGTCATTACTAAGGTAAATTTAGCATTTGGGATTCTTTTGACAATTTTCAAGCCTAAAAGCCAACATTCAAATTTTCAAGCCAACATTACATTTCGGGCAACTCATATTTGTTCTTCTTGCTCTCTTCATTTGTGTACAACGAGCACGGCGGCGTCTTGACTTTCCAACGATTGGAAAAGGTGTCCGCCGATAACATCGCGGCAAAAACATCGCAGACGAAAACGTCGCGGAGAAAACAACGCAAGGAGAAAACATCGCAGTTCTAAAACATCGTAGTACAAAACATCGTCGTCGAAAATAAAGCGGTTCAAAAACTTCGCAGTTTAAAAACATCGTCGTTGAAAATATCGTGGTAAAAAATAAAGTATCTACAAATCATCGTATGACGATAACATCGCAGACATTCTTTTTTCAGGTTTTAATAATTGAAATGGATATTCCCATAATGATTTGTGAGCGCAAGATGTAAAGAAGGATAATTTTTACTTTCATATTTTTTATTAACTAATAAATTTTTGCTGAGAAAATAAGAAGGAAACTTAAGCATAGAAAATTAATGCAACTTATAGCACTTAATGGAATTTTAAACCGACATAGTTAACTAACAAAGGCCATTAATAAATAATTTTTGTAATGCTTTTACTGGTAATTTTTCATGAAAACTATAAGTTGCATTAATTTTCTATGCTTAAGTTTCCTTCTTATTTTCTCAGCAAAAATTTATTAGTTAATAAAAAATATGAAAGTAAAAATTATCCTTCTTTCCATCTTGCGCTCACAAATCATTATGGGAATATCCATTTGCAGTTATTAAAAAATGTCTGCGAAAAGCATGTCTGAAAAAAGCATATCTGCGATGCTATCGTCATGCGACGATTTGTAGATACTTTATTTTTTACCACGATATTTTCGACGACGATGTTTTTAAACTGCGAAGTTTTTGAACCGCTTTATTTTCGACGATGATGTTTTCTCTTTTCGATGTTTTCTCTTTGGGATGTTTTCTCCCACGATATTTTGTAGCACGACGTTTTTGCCTTGCGTTATTTTCTCCTCGACGTTTTCGTCCGCGATGTTTTCGGCTGTAACCATTGGAAAAGGATCCCCAACATTCAGGAGATTCTTAGCAATCTTCGACCCAGCAGTAAGTTTTAAACTTTTGGTGGAACGCACATGTTCCGTTAGTAGTCAAAGTTGAGTTTGAAGTCAGAGATAAAGAAGAAAGTGTTAAACTTTCTAAATTAAACTTGACGACATTTAGCGTAAATTTGTAAGAGTGGATTACATTTAATGATCTGTTTAATGCATGTGTGTACATTAATCCCAAGCTGTGAAATGCTCAAAACTTACAGTATTTAAAATATCCATTGAAAGGTGATGCATATCGTACTCGTATTATGTAGGCAGTACCGATTACAGATAACAGTTATGTCATACTGAAAGATCATTGCTCGAATAAGCGTGAGTTAATATTTGCACAGATAGAGAACTTTACCGTTACATTATTGGTATATGTTGTTTTGTCAAAAATAGATTCATCAACTAAATTCTGGTGGGAAAGACAGTAAAAAAAAATCTGAAATTTTTCAGATTTTATTTTAAGCCCAAAGGGGCGTTTTTTAAAGTTTCCTGTGTTACCCTTATTTGTTAAATACCTTGTTCTTCGCACTTAAATCTTAAAATTCAATTCAACAGCAATATCGCAAAATAATTTCAAAATGAGCATATCTTTAGAAATTCCGATACAGATTCTCGCGCTCTTGAGATAATATTTTTTTTTTTTTTTTTTTTTTGTACAGTGTTGTCATTGCTCACTTTGAAATCGTTGAGTTTTCTTAAACAAAAATTCGTTAAAGTTATAAAAAGTATGAAATCAAAATTCCAAAATGCCAAATTAGAACTCCCAGATGCCCATATTCTGTGGGAGACGAACGCGATTCAAAATTCGATGGCTCTAGATACCGTCGTTTTATCACCTTGCGAGAAACTTACATACATTTATTCAGATTCTTCATTATTTAATTTCTTTAAATGGAGCACAGGGCGGTAATATTTAGTTTTTAACAATCTGAAAAGTGAAACGGACATTTAAAGTATTCAATGCGAAATGGCAAAACGAAATTAATAGCCATTCTGGGCTAACGCCCTTTGGGCTAAAAAGTAAGTCCCAAAGTTAAGTGAACTGAATTTTTAAAATATATGTAAGGACATTACAAAATAATAAAATACGGGCAGGAAAGGGATACAAGAATATTAACAGAGTAAATAAGTTAATTGCAAACGCTAAATTTATCTACTGCAAGAAGATCACAGTTTGCTGAAGTGCGCAAAGTTCTTTCGAGTAGACATGCAAAGGAGAATTGAATATGTAAAAGGTTAGAATTTGCTTTTCAATTGTCTTTCAAACGCGCAAAAGGTTAAAAATTGTTAAAGTGTATATGTTACTGTGAAAGACCGAAATTGGTGAATGTCGACTTTCAACGGAGAATGTCAACATTCACCAAATACGTCGGTGAAAGATCAAATATTGCATTACATTCTTGTACATTCGGACTCTCACCCGTGTATGTCGACAATCACAGATATGCTCTGGTGTAGGTCGAAAAGAGAGGAGTCGACAATTCAAACTGCCATAATAGTTTAAGTTGTTGCAATAAATAAGATATGAATCACATAATTTAGTAAGTTTTTATTACTATTATTTTATTTTCTCATTTAGATTGTACTGTATAATTCAGTAAGGTTTTAACTTCTATTATTTTCCTTTCTTATTTTGACTGTACTGTGTGTTTTAAGTTCTTATGTTCTTAAGTTCTTATTTTAAGTCTCAAGTGCGTTTTTTCGGGACTGAATTACGGAGAAGAAAGTATAATATTCTTATATGTTCAACACTCACCATTAGTACATGGTGAATGTCGACATTCACCGGTGTAAGTCAGAAGTAAGAGTATTTAGAAAATATTTCGGACATACACCAAGCGACTACGTGAATGTTGACATTCACCGGTAAGAGTCGACATGCTCCAGATTTCGGTGTTTCACCGTAACATATATAAATGTAAACATGTGAGGAACCTCATCATAATATCATACTTAAAGAGAGGTTAAACAAACCAAATACAAATCTTTTCCTTCCAACGAGTGGCCCACCAGCGGCCGAGCGGTAAAGTCGTTGAACATTGGTAGTTCGGTCCGAGGTTCGAATCCCGCAAACGGGTTGGCTGCATGGGCGTTTTCGGGGTTTTCCCATGCGTAACGTGTATACGAGCCAGTTTCCATTAGAAAGTCCTCCACGAAGGCATCCTTCCCCCTTAGGCAGATAGCCCTACTGTGCTTTGCCATAATTAAACCAAACCTTCCAACAAGCCAACCCGTTTATTCCTAAAAGTCACTAAAAGTCACTTCCGGTCAGATCGAACTATGGAGTTAAAAGAATCGAACGTTAAGCATAGTCATATTTTACTCTGTTCGGCAGTGATTTATGTTTAAATTGTAAAGGAAGGGTTAGTAAAATTCAGGTGTTTATTGGATACTCGGTATCAAAGGTCATCTTTCCCCGCCAGCCGACGAGCGGTAAAATTCGTTGAACACTGGTAGTTCAGTCGGGGAATCAAGTCCCGGCAAACGGGCTGGCTGCGTGGGTATTTACGTGGTTTTCCCCATGTGTAACGTAGATACTCGCCAGTGTCCCTTAAAAAGATCTCCACAAGGGCTATCCCTCCGTTTCCGTGTAGTGCCTAAGGCTCATTCATTACTACAGAGTGTGCAGGATGCCTAGGGGTTTGAACGTGAAAGATAGCATAATATCAGTTTCATGTCTAGGCATTTTCAACACTGCGAGTCACGGAGAAGTTGATTTATTATTTACTCCCCACTGTAACAGTGACTTTAAAATTTCAACTGCTGGTTTCGTGATAGAAAATAGGACTGGCAATCTTCCTTTTATATCTTTACCTGAAAATATTGGTAGTAATTTTAGTGATTTGGTTTTAGCTGATCCACTATTTTATAAATCAAGCAAAGTTGATATTTTATTAGAGGTAAATGGTTTTTTAACTTTAATAAATAGGAACACTATTAAATAGAGTGAAAGTTTATTTTGCCGTGAGTTCAAAAGTGGGTTGGATTACTGCAGAGGCAACAGCTTTTGAGATCCTTAAACAGAGTAATCCGTATCAGTGAACCACGTGAAGGTAAATACTGAAGAATCAGTTAAGTCATTCTGGAAACTGGAGAGTATTCCAGAGTCACAGGCTCTTACAACAGAAGAAAGGTTCATTTTCAAAATTCGCATACCCGTGATGAATTTGGAAGACATTCGGTTCGTTTGAACTTCCTTTCAAACCTTAAAGGAAACTTTTGGGTAACTCGTAAGAAATGTCTTTTCTTAAATTTCTTTATTTGGAGAAAAGTTGCCAAAAGTTGCCCATCAGCGGCCGAGCGGTAAAGTCGCTGAACACTGGTAGTTCGGTCCGAGGTTCGAATTCCGGGACGCCTATGCAGCCAGCCCGCGCATATGCGTTTTCGTGGTTTTCCCAATATGTAACGTGTATACGAGCCAGTTTCCCTTAGAAAGTCCTCCACGAAGGCATCCCTTCCCTAAGGCAGATACCCGTCGAAGCTTTGCCATAACCACACACACTCACACACGCACATTGCCAAAAGTTTATAATCAGTTCAGGAAGTCCATGGAAGAATACTGATTCTTGGCCAAACGGAAGTAATTTCGTCAGTATAATGTAAATTAGAAAGTAAAAGTTTCTATGTACCTCATCATTTTGTCTTAAATGAGTCAAGTTTGACAACATTTGGATAGAGAAATGACAACAGCCAAAGCTTAATTTTATAATTAATGATTTAATATTGTTTTGTACCGGGCCGTGCCTAGCTGGGGGGTGGCAGCGCGTGAAAATACGCGGGAGGCTAAAATCAGGGGCGGCCGGGCTCTCGCGATACCAAAAGTATTTTAAATTCATTGTAAGAACTTGTTATATGTAAGTAATTTTTATACAATTTGTTATATGTAAGTACTTAGTAAGTGTGAAATAAAAGTTTTGTTAATCACTGAGCATTTTTTTTTTAATCTGGAGGCGGCAATCTTAGGAAAGTACGGCGGGGAGCCAATGGCCTAGGAACGGCCGTGGTTGTGTGCTTTACCTCTTCTCCTTGTCTTTGATTAGCCCGCACGTTTGGAGATACTTAAATTTGGGAATTTGATAGTGTGCTTTCCATTAATTTTTTACTTAAAAAGATCATCCCGACTAGAAATGAATTCGTTTTTCTTGCAATATACTGAGGTTACTTCGTATCAGTCGATCAACTACTCTAAAACTAATTCTATGAAAAACTGCGCCTTTCTAAAATAACCAATCAATTCATCCAGCGTTACATCCTTCGTTTTATGTTACCTTTCATTTGCAGTTAAGAACCTTTTTTTTTTCTTCAAATGGCGGCCGTTAGAGGCGTTGGCCACTACTAAGGAAGTGGTACTAAGATACTTAGTACGAAACTGAGTGGTGCTATAAGGTACTTACTACCACTGTTAAGGTACTTACTACCACTGTTAAGGTACTTACTACCACTGTTAAGGTACTTACTACGGAAGTGGCGGTCATTTTATTGTAGAGGCACGTAATAGGTGGGCCACCGTTGCCACCCGTGAGGGGACAGACAATTTACATCCATGCCATCTCCGAGTTTCGAACCCGGGCTCTATAGTACGGAACTCAGTCTCTTAATTTCCCTCCTAATTCTTTTCCGCCTAAGCGGCGCAGTTAAGAACCTTGAGTTAACCCTTTTCGGCACGCTACCTTTTAAAGTTGGAATTTTGATTAAAAAAAAAGGTAGGCAGTCTAATTAGGTTTAGAGGATTACACAAGTAAAATTTTGTTAAGATGGCACTTACCGTTTTAATTCTGTGGTTGTGCCCAAAGTCGCACACATTGGATAGAGATAGAGTGGCACACTGATTGAAAAGAGTGCTGAAACGAGCATTGTTGACAATGAACTGAGCAATGAGATGCGGAGAAACAAAGAATCTCAGTTGTCCTAGATTATCGGTGAGCCCGGTCTGAGCACACCTAGGGTTCGCCATTTGATTTTAAGCAAGATTTCAAGGTAAAAATTTAAAACTAATATAGAATAAGGAGATTAGCATACAGCCGAAAAAATAACATGGAAATTTCTTTTCAAACAATTCCTTTTATACCCTAAAAAAATCTGGAAGATTTCTTTAAAAAATAAGGGTCTTATAAAACTAAACATAGCTAAAATATATGGGCCGGTTTGTGTTGAGCTGCCATCTACTATAAATAAAAAAAGGTTCAGAGTAACCTATAAATCCTTTTTCGTTCAATTTTTCTGTGCGTACAGAAGGACATTTTTAGGTGTGTCCAGACCGGACCACAAAGGGTTAATCCATATCTATGTTTGGCTGGAGGAGGGTATTGTAAAATTGTGCAGTTTTATTTAAATTCTTAAAATCCCTTAATTCCTTATTTCATTAAAACATTGCTCTTTAAACATCCCAAACACAGCGAGGAATAGTTTTCATTTGAAATTAGAGCCAATGATTTTTCTGAAATGACGCTTCTTATAAAATGGGTTGCTGTATAATTATGTTCAATAAAAGTTTAGTTACAAAGTTGAAAATATTAGGGCTTGTTCTACTCTCTAAGATTAAGTCACAGTCCTTGAGTAATGAATCGCGTTAAGATTTTCCTGCGGAGAGTAACGTAAGAACGGCCAAGAATTTTAGACTTTCATAGTTTAATCAATCTCTATCTGTTGTTTACGGGTAAAAAAAGCGGAATTTCCTTTCATGCAAAGTTAAATAATTTATTAAATATATAGAATGTGAATCAGTGTTTCCCAAGGTGTTGCCTACGCACCACGTGGGGAGTAAACAATTCGAAAATGGACTCATCCAGAGTTTATTTTAACCATATGGCGACTCTCAGTTGCTTCTCTAGCTGGCTAAACCTCCAATATAAGTAGCTTCTGTTTGCCATATGTTAACACTTAGCGCTCCGCACGTTTTTGTACCACTGCCTACCAGCAACTCCGGCACATTTTCGCAGCGGAATGCAGCATCCAGAATATCTGCATAAATCTCCTTCTTGTAAATATTTTACCAAAGAAAGGGATGTGACTATTCTCCTTAACTGACCAATAATCCTGCGTATTCGCCAGGGGTATCGTACCCATATTGATAATAACTCCAATAAAAGCCCAAAACTCATCCTCTTCCACCGCACGCCACGTTTTCCAAATAGAATTACTAGATATTTCTTTATCCTTTAGAACATTTTCTGCGTAATTGTTGGTTTCTTTTATAATTTCATTTACCAATTCGTTTGTGAAAATTAATTCGAAATATTGTGTCGGCTGTACAATATTTGTAGGAATTTGTGGTCCAATGACCTTTGGTGATACACTAAAATGTATTCCATCCGGAATATCTAATTCTTCCGTGACATCGCGCCATTCATCTAAGTCTTCCGGCGACTCTTCGCTTTCATTTTCAATAACTACCATTCGTCGTCTCTTTGGTAGTATAATTTCGGAACCATTACTTAAAGTGTCAGAAGTATAATCAACATTGTCTTCCACAATATCTTCTAACAATGAAATATCAAACACATCTTCACTATCACTCAACTCTACATTCTCATAACAATAATTATTTTTCTTCATGTTGCTAACCATAAAATGGGTCAAATAATGTTTCAGCCGTAACAGTAGCCAGACTGAGCACGTTTTAACCTTAGATAACAATTGCCAACGCCGACGATTCCGTAATATCTTAAGCCTAATCATGTTAAAAATATTGGGCTCCGCAGCGGAGACTACGGACTTACGGTACAAATGACGGACGGCTCCGTAACGGAGTAAATGAAGCGCTAAGGGTTAATAGTCAAGATTTCATTCTTAGATTTTAAAATTAAACTACTGGTTATACTGGGTCGGCACTTAAGTATCTTACGATGTTTGTTTTGAATGGCGCGAAATGCTTAGTGCTAGGACCTCAGTTTCTGCAGTGTTTCGCAGTAATGCTGAGCATTTACCGTTGGGCTAATTTGAATTAAGCGTCCGTTAAATAGTAAAAGTCTCGGTGTTTAAAAAAATTATCCATTGTATAAATTTAAGTGATATATAAATGGTATATAAATTCAATGGGAAATTTTTATTAATTTAAGTTTTAAAAGAAGCATTTTCCAGAAAAATTTATCAAATAAAAAGGTGGGTTTTTTTTGGGGTTGGGTAAATGGGCCATATACTTGTATATTTAAATACGCATTTTTAGTCTACGTTTACTCCAGTTAATATTACTTGTTTTTAGTTTTTAACTGAGCGGTCATACGAATTTTAGAAAGGCTTAAGTGGGTCATAGCACAGAAAAGTTTGGGAAACACTACTGCAAATTGAATCAGTTTTTATTCTTTATCTTTAATTTTTGTTTTTTGTTTCCAGATAAATTAAAGAATAGCTGAGTATGCTGATGTGTAACTGAAACTTGAATGCGACGAAATGCTGGTAAGTGTCAGATTTTTATTTTAAAATTGAAACATGTTACGATTTATTTCTTCGTAGCCAAATGATTTTTCATGTGTTTTTTAAACCATACAACGTAAAATTGAGAGCAATTAGTGAAATACTGTTTAGAAAAATGAATGAGATATAAGGTAGTTTGAAAACATTCCTGAAATCATCGCTTCTCTCAAGCGATGAGCAATGTCACTGCGCCATGAGCGCCAAGAGCAATGTGACCATCCAGTTCCTTTTTTTAACTTCAGCAATTTCCCTTCTGGTATATCATAGTCAGAATTCGAAACAAGAATCATGCAGAAGCATAATTCAATAGGATATCGTAAAACGCCGCGTGCTAACTCTGGAGAACATTTTACTTTCTACATATACTGTCTTGACTTGTTCCGAAGCTGACGCTTACTTAGCTCCTCCTTTGGAGTTCACCAGCGATCTCGTGGCTAAACCATGGACACAAATGAAACAGCCTGAATGCTCTGGTGTTTCTTGATGGACTTCCCCCTATTCAGTGTTATATCAATGAATCAGTACTGTAGCAGTATTAATCAGTATTAATATCAGTATTTTATCATCTTTTATCAGTTCTGCATCTGTCATATTTGCATCAGTAATGTATCTTGAATATTAATCTGTAACTCTGTAACATGTTATTTTTAATGTCTTGTCGTGCACGTTGTCGGATGGCATTATGTATTTTGAAGGGGTGCTATAGATAGTGGTGGACGTGGTGCTATACTAATTAACATTTTAATAAAGGGATAGTGCCCACGTCCTCCGTTCTCTCTCTCCATGTGTATTGTAAATATTATATAGCTTCTTTAGACAGTAGATCGCCTTAGAATTGGTTACACTAGGGTGACACATAACTACAATCTGAAATGACGAAGCTAGAGGCACTAGGGTAGGATCTTTGTCCTCCAGAACAATAGTAGTGTCCTTGCCTTGGAGTCTGCTGACATTCTCGTGTACTTGCGTTACCTACAAAGACTGCTAGCCATGGACTGTTTACATAAAAGCATTTTCGCACTTTAAAGCAATATACTATTTCCATCAGTAACAATGTAGATATTAACTCCTAAATGAATCACCGTACATAATTAGTGTAGCTATTCCAAACAATGTGAAATGTGTATTGTAGCATTACATACGTTGTGTAAAAGATAATGAATGATACGAATGTTTGAATTAAGCTTAACGCATTAGGTGTTAACCATTCAGAAGTGTGCTCTATGAATAAAGGGCTATGGTCATGAATTCAATGCAAAGTAGCATGTACCATATATTACAATGTGTCATACCCGTAGCAAGTAAAACATTTGAACTCTTAAACTCTAGTACAGCTGTGGCAGATTTCAAATGAATGCATCTCACTGTGTAATTCTTGTGTATTCGTGTCAGAATAGAAAGAAGAAGAAAGAAGAGATACTACTAACAGAATCTTAACGGAATTCGCATACTAGAAAATGATGGCAAGTCTGAAGTGTTCGCACATAGATATTTGTAATATTATTGCATAAATTAAAAGTGAACATTTCTAGTTCAGTGGCCACTTTCATATGATTATCTGATTGCGATCCTGACGTAATAAAATTGCATGTTAATATTACTGAGAAATTTTAGCATTTGAAAAGGTTAGCCTATATTTTAGGGTGGCCCTTGAATGATCGCCATGTTATTGTTTCATTTGTTACCAAGTTGTTGTTTCATTTATGGTAACCTGAGTAGCTGAATGTTATGGAAAAACCCTATTATGACGAGACTGGTTGCGTGATTGCGGTGAATTTAACTGATGGGAAAATATTTGTAATTGTTTTTATTTCTGTATTGGATGTTAGTTAGAAAGTACGTTGCGTATTTTGAGCTTTTTTTAGTAAGATACAAATTTTGTTCAATTTTAGTGATGAGTAATTTTGTTTTAACAATATATGACGTCATCTTGTTTCAGTGAAAATAGATCGATGTGTACATGGACACCCACTTTGCGTAATTCTTTGACTTGTTATTTTGGTTCTGTGTAACCGCCATCTTGAAATATTTCCTCGTTGGCCAGTCTCCAAAAATCGCCAATTTTCGCGAAGGAATTGAAAATTTATAAACTATTTGTGTGATAATTAACGGAATAAACCAAACGTAATAATATTAAAGTCTATGAATCACAAAAGGAGTTTTATTGATTGAATTAAATAAAAAGTAAAATCAACCTCGAATTATCCTAGTACACATTTTAATCGTCTCCCCAAATGGGTGAAAAATTTGATTTCCTGACATTGGAAATCTATAAAACTTCTTAGTTTTAAAATAGACTATCAATTTTTGTCTTACTGATGCCAAACTTTTCGTGCATTATTATTTAAGAATGAATATAAATTCTTACTTAATATAGCTATGAAAATCAGAAAAACTTGTAAAAAATTAACTTCGTAATTTTTACAAAACTGATTTGAAATGTGAATAATTGTGTTATTTCAAATAATTTTCGAAGTGCGTTTCTGTAAGTATGTCTATGATCAGTTTTCCCAAAATAAAGGCCACATAAAGAATTTTATGGATACCGTGTTATCGGACAAATCCAAAAAAAAAAAAAAAAAAATGGAACAAAATTCATTGAATAAGATAACTGCTGTGCTTTTCTTAATGTTGAATAAAAATATTAACGTCATGAGAATCTGGAAAACCTCGAGTGCGCTGGAAAAATTAAAGTAGCGGTGATAATTCCTGTAAGGGTGCTTTGGACTAGAGAAGAACATCATATCACTATTCATCATTGCTTAATCCGTAATATTACTGCCCACCAGCGGCCGAGCGATATAGTCGCCGAACACTGGTAGTTCTGTCCGAGGTTCGAGTCACGTGAACGGGCTGGCGGCATAGACGTTTTAGTGGTTTTCTCCAGGTGTAACTCTTATACAAGCAAAAAACGTTACTTAGAAAGTTCTCCACGAAGGCATTCCTCCCCGTGGCCAGGGGCCTTTGCCGTAATCAAACAAACCAAACCAAACGGTAATATCACCAATATCTACAGTCTTTTCTGTATTCGCTGATCTTGATTTTAAGAAATCGAAATTTGTGATTTGTGTTGCGATTGATGTTGTTTGACCTGGAATGCAATGCTGTAATTGATTGCTTATCTCTCTCCCTTTCTCTCTCGATAAAAGCATCTAATAAGTTATGGTGAACAGAAAGGTATTTTTGTGTACCAGAAGCTAGATGAAATCTCTCTGTGGGTGACCAGCTCCAGACGAGTTCAGCAAGAGAGAGATATTAAAGCTGCTTCAATTAATTTATAATTTATTTATTATTATCCCAAAGGACGTTATCTCAGAAGGGCTTTTAATTTCGTTTTGGCATTTTGCGTTGGTTCACTATAAATGTCGGTTCACTTTTCATATTGTTGCCACCCACTAAAGAAAATAAATAATTAAGAATCTGCGTTCATGTATGTATGTTTCTCGCTTTGTGATAAAACAATGGTACTAGAGCCATAACGTAAGTCTTCACCCGAATATGAGGATCTGGAAGCCCGAATTTGGAATTTGTTTTTATCATCTATTTCACATTTTTAAAGCATTTATGAGTTTTTAATTAAAAAACTCAACGATTTCAAAGCGAGCAATGGCAACACTGTAGGGAAAAAAGAACATTTTTACCTCCAGCGCGATACTATGTATGGGAAATTCTAAAGATATGCTCTTTTAAGATTATTTTGGAATATTTCTCTTGAATTGAATTTTATGGTTTAAGTGCGAAGAACATGATATTTAATAAATAAAGGTAACACACAAAATGTTAAAAAAATGCAACTTTGGGCGTTCATAAAATCTGAAAGCTTTCAGGTATTTTTTTTTTAATTAAAGAAACACAATAAGTTCCCCATGTACCACATAGTATCACATGGGGCTTACTGAAGTAGGCATGAAACACTATACAAAATAAAGAGAAGAAACTGAAATAAAATTAAGGAGGATTACAAAGTTTTACAATGAATTGACAAAAAGGTGTTAAAAGCGCCTCTCTCGGAAATAAATTGGTAAAATTCTGGAGGCCAGTTAATATTAAAATTTTTCAGTCCCAGTTTCAAGACTTTTCTTTCGCTCTCATATTTAGGACATAGCAGAAGCACATGTTCAACATTCTGCTACAATCACAGACAGACTCGGGGCTTAACTTACACTGAAGTGACAAAAGTCATGGGATAGCAATATGCAAATATACAGATGGCAGTAGTATCGCATAGAAAATGTATAAATGCGAAGTGCTTTGGCAGGGCTTTCATTTGTGTTCAAGTTATTCATGTGAAGAGGCTTTGACGTGATTATGGCCGCACGACGAAAATTAACAGACTTTGAACGCGAAATGGTAGTTGGAGCTAGACGCATGGGTCATTCCATTTGAGATATCGTTTGGGAATTCAACATTCCGAGATCCACAGTGTCAAGAGTGTGCCGAGAGTATCTGATTTCAGGCATAACATCCGACCATGAACAGCGCAGTGGCCGACCACCTGCACTTAACGACCGAGACCAACGACGTCTGCGTAGAGTTGTGAATGTTCACAGACAAGTAACACTGCGTCAAATAACTGCAGAAATCAATGTGAGACGTACGAGGGACGAGCCCGATAGGACAGTGCGGCGAAATTTGTCTTCCTTCCAGCAGAAGACCGACTCGAGTGCCTTTAGTGACAGCACGACATCGCCTGCAGCGACTCTCGTGAGCTCGTGAGCATATCGGTTGGTCCCTAAACGAATGGAAAACCGTGGCTTGGTCAGATGAGTCACGATTTCAGTTGGTAAGAGCTGATGGTAGGGTTCGAGTGTGGCGCAGACCCCACGAAGCCATGGATTCAAGTTGTTAACAAGGCACTGTTCAAGCTGGTGGTTGTTCCATAATGGTCTGGTCTGTTTTTACATGGCATGGATTCGGTCCTCTGGTGCAACTGAACTGATCATTGACTGGAAATGGATATCTTCAGCTACTTGGAGATCACTTACAGCCATTCATGGACTTCACGTACTCAAACAACAATGGGATTTTTATGGATGACATGGCCATAATTGTTCGCGATTGGTTAAAAGAACATTCTGGACAATTCCAGCGAATGATCTGCCCACCTAGATCGCCCGACATGAATCCCATCGAACATTTATGGGACATCATCGAGAGGTGAGTTCGTGCCCAAAATCCTGCACCGTCAACACTTTCACAATTATGGGCGTCTATAGAGGCAGCATGGCTCAATATTCCTGCAGGGGACTTCCAACGACTTGGAGTCCATGCCACGTCGAGTTGCTGCACTTCGTCGGGCAAAAGGAGAACCGACAAAATATTAGGAGGTATCCCATGACTTTTGTCACTTCAGTGTAAATCTGTTCAAATAACTTTTGAAATTTCCATGGCCGGTAAGAAATTGGGTTAATTTATAGTTTGTGAAGAAGTGATGATATGACAATCTCATTTTGATAGAAGGGAAAAATCTCTTAGTTAAGCTCCCTTTATTTGAATTAATAAATTCGTGGTTCCACGACTCCACAATACTTTCATGCATGATCTTCTTATAAAAGGAATTTCAGATATTTATCATGTATTTTTAATCTTTCCTTTTTCATTTACTTCAATATTTTCTTGTTAGAATTATAATTAAGTATTCTTATAGCAAACTGTCACTCTCAGCAAACTTTATTGAGAGTTTTACTTCACAGTTTGTGAGTAAAAGCCAAAGAGCTATTAGTCTCAAAACGGCATTTTGCGTCGTTTTACTTTTCAAACTGTTGCCACAAATATTATTGCGATGTATTGTGTTAACGAAACTAAATAATGAAGAATATGCATGAAGGTTTTCGCATTGTGAAAAAAACAACGACACCTGGAGCCATCCAATTCTGAATAACGTAGTCCTCCAACCGAGCAAGGGAACTCAGAAGCCCGAATTTTGAATTTGTTTTACTACCTTTTTCAAATTTTATAAACCTGTAACGAATTTTTGATTAATAAACTAAACGATTTGAAAGCGAGCAATGCCAACACTATACGGAAAAAACATTTTCATCTCCATCGCGCGAGACTGTGTATCGGAGATTGTAAAGATATGTTCTTTTTAAATATTTTGTGATATTGCTATTGAATTGAATTTTATGAGGTTTAAGGGCAAAGAACATGATATTTAATAAATAAAGGTAGCACACAGAACGTTGAGCTTAATATAAAATCTGAAAGCTGAAAATCTGAAAGGTTTTTCTTTTTTTAATTACATTTATTTTATTAATTGTTTCGTCTTGCTTTTGAGTTTATTGGATTTGTTTATAAAAGACATTTTCTTGTATTTGCAAACTTTCAACTTGAAGTTTAATTTACAGGTAAGTCCTTGCCAATTTAAAATTGCAATAATTTTGTCGTACATAAAAGGAAACTGACGCATTCCTGTTATTAAAATTCATTTTGAAAAACAAACCGTTTAACTTATGCCTGTCTTTCTCAACCTGTTGATCCAAATACGACTGAGCATGTGTGAGATACTCTAGCTAAGCCAAACAGAAAACTCTAAGTAAAGTCAAGCAAAACGTCTCGAAACATTGCTTGGGTATAATTCTATTAAGTTTTGCTTGTATCCGGTAATTACTTCACCTGTCGTTATAAAACAACAAGAAAACAGATGGTAAATTTGAAAGCGCAGCAACAACTTAGTTCTTGCATCTTTGGATTTGTCATAAAAAAAGTTCGGTAAAATTTTAGAATAATGTACAAATGCTAAAATTTTATTTATATCTATGGTAATATTTTCCCCATAAAACGTTATTATATCTGAAGGAACCGAAGCAGTATCAAAATAATACAATGACTAGAGGTAAAAATTCCATTTTAGGAATAGGGCCCACTAGTGGCCGAGCGGTATAATCGCTGAACGCTGGTAGTTCTTTCCTGAGTTCGAATCCAGGTGAACGGGCTGGCTGCATGGGCACGAGCCAATTTTCCTTAAAAAGTCCTCCACGAAGGCCTCCCTTCCTTAGTCAGGTAGCCCCGCTGTGCTTTGACATAGTAAACTGAACCAAAAACCATTTCATGGATATTTACAACAATGTTTGCAAAATAATAGTGCCAAGTTTGCAATAACGTTTTTAACATAGCATCGAGCAGAAACCGACTTCATTTTTAAAAAAGGTATTTTAAGAGAGTAATTTGCATAATTGCTGGAAACAGGGAGAACAATCATTGCACAAAATTTAACAAGAACAGCAGGAAATTCTAGAGAAAATGGCGTAAGATTGGCGAAAGAAGTCCTTCAAAAAGTGTATTGATCGAAGCACCAGCGTTCCAGCGAAAATCGAAATTTGAAGAGAAAATTTGTAAACAGTTCTGAATGCTATTTTCAAAGATTTCATATTTTCACTATCAAATGTGGCAACACTGTAAACTACGCGAGCTAATTTGAAGAAAACTGCATTTATGCTGTTAATATCGGGTGTTAATTATAATGTGATCTAAATTTTTTCGAAGCTTGTGTGGGACAAGATAATTTCAGCGTCTTAAAAAAACAAACGAAAAGTTTCTTTAAAGCGTGATCTTATTTCAAATAAAGAATACTGTTCGTTGTGATTTTCTGTTACCCATATACTACACTGAAACCACCGAAACAGGCTTTACGGTTCTAATTTCCTGTGAAGGTGGCTGCATTAGAGAGTATTGAAGAACAAGAAACAGATGGGAAATTTAAAAGAAGATAATAAACTGATTTTATTTCTGTTTTTAGAAGTAGTTTCACGTTTAAAGGTGGTCATGATAAGAGGTTTTACTGAATATATTATTAAATGAAGGTCAGTTGTTACAGTTACAGATTTAAAAGAACTATCATTGTTCTGATTAATGGGAAAGCTCTAGTTCTCTTTCAATTTTATTCTCAGAATATTCTTCGAATTTGTTTGGATATTTTACGCCATTTTACGTAAGATATTTCACTAAATAATATGTTATTAGATAAATTTTCCTTTGTCAAAATATTTTGTTGTTGAAGTGAAGCTTTCTTTCTACGTGTTTACATTCTGCAGAATTTTCAAAAGGGAATCCATTTAAAATTCTTTTGATGATTTAATTTCTGTGTCGTTTTTCTAACTACGGAACATTTGTGTATTTTTTTTGTGTATTTAATTATGGCAAAGCACACGAGGGCTATCTGCCTAAAGGGAGGGATGCCTAACTACGGAACACAACTGGAATAAAAATCCAGAAAATCTTTCACAAAACAAATTTTAACGGTTTTTGCGAGTTCCCTGAAATCAGACAGGCATTAATTTAACATAATCGAGTTACAAAAATAGTTACATTATCATCTTTACTTGAAGCAAATAAAAAAATCATTCACATATTATAAGCTTAATACAATAGGAAAATAAACGGTTGTGAAGAAGAAAAAAATTAAAAATGATATTTATCTATTGCAAAGTTACGGTTACAAAATCTTGTATTTAAAAATTACTTGTATAATTTACTTGTATATTTAAAAATTACTAAATACGGTTACAACTTCAATCTTCGGCATTATATATGTTACAACATTATGAATTCGGTTACAAACCAATGATATACCGTATATTTGATACTTAGATTACGAATTCTCACCGTTACATAAAACAGTGACGTATATAATTCGCAGTTACGTAGGCAGTTGCATAGATAATACACAGTAAATATTTTCAGTGAATAAAAGTAGATTTCTACTATTCTAAGAATGAAAAACGATACTTATCAGCATAATATGATATACCATATATTTGATACTTGAATTACGACTTCTCGCCGTTACATAAAGCGGTGACGCATATAATTCGCAGTTAAGTAGGCAGTTGCATAGATAATACACAGTAAATATTTTCAGTGAATAAAAGTAGATTTCTACTATTAGTACACCAAGAATGAAAAACGATACTTATCAGCATAATATGATATACCATATAGTTGATACTTGAATTACGACTTCTCGCCGTTACATAAAGCGGTGACGCATATAATTCGCAGTTAAGTAGGCAGTTGCATAGATAATACACAGTAATATTTTCAGTGAATAAAAGTAGATTTCTACTATTAGTACACCAAGAATGAAAAACGATACTTATCAGCGTAATAGTTTGCAACCTTAAGAACTGAATGTTGTTATAATAACATGGATTATATAGTTAAAATAGATAAGTTGTGTAAGTAGTGACATATGTAGTTAGTTATTATATGGATATGCACAAGTTTCTGTAGGAACATAGTTTCTTGCAGTAATTTACGAAAGAACTTTGTATTGTGCCATTGTCATTTTCATCAATGTGTGGCAACATCAGAAAAGTATATGTAAAATATAACATAAAACTAACACTATGAAGAATTAAAGTTGGAGAGGGGAATGCACTTATAGAGGTGACAATTTTGCCAACATTTAGAAAGCAACCTTGCGAGGTATAAGGTTTTGATCCGTATCAGTTCACATATGATTGTAATGATATTCAAATGTTTGAAATCAAATAGGTTCTTGACTGTAAATAGATACACTGTGCATATGATTACGCTTTGGCATGTCTACCCCCCCCCAGAGTTCAAAGAGTTTCTCAAAGTGCATTCCATGGGATAAGTAGAAGTCAATGTGAAAAAGTTGAGTAGATCTGTTCAGTTTAAGATACTATTTAGTCATAAGAAATCGCTCTGAGTAAATCTTAATTCTTAAAGTTCTGAAATTCTAAGAAATGAAGCATTTTCGGAACACCACTGTATAATGTTGGTCAACTTTTTTAATGCTGTTGGTTGTCTTACTAAATTGTTAGTCCATTCCTTCCAGAGAACGTGTCAGGTGGTCTGTTTAAATGGAAAGCTGACGTCAGGGGGCAGTTGAAAACATAATGATCAGGACTTCCTGTCGCTCCACAATTGCATTGCTCATTGTTAGAAAGGCCAAATCTGAAGAGATAAATTAAAAATGGTCCGTGCCCTGTTAAAAATGTTGTGAGTGCCGAGGAGCTGGAAAGTAAGTTGGTTGAGTAACCTGCTCCGTAGAGAAGTATTTTCTCAGTGACTGTTTGGTATCATATTTTCAACAGAGGAGATGAAATGTCCCATTTAGCCGTTGCTGTGCGTTTCATATTGTTTTTTAGGCCCACCAACGGCCGAGCGGTAAATCGTCGAACACTGGTAGTTCGGTCCGAGGTTCAAATCCCGTGAACGAGCTGGCTGCATGGGCGCTTTCGTGGTTTTCCCCATGGGTAACGTGTATACGAGCCAGTTTCCTTTAGAAAGTCCTCCACAAAGGCACCCTCCTCTTAGGCAGATAGCCCTAGTGTCCTTTGCCGTATTCACAATACATACATACATATTGTTGTTTAGAAAATCCATTTTCTTTTTGAGGTTGCGAAGGTGAGGGAGCCAAGAAAGTCTATTGTTTATATGCCTAAGTATTTCAAGTTTTTCCGTCCCCTCATAGGAGGCAAATGTAGCCCACCTATTAGGTACCTCCATAATAAAGCGACCACCGCTTCTGGCCTTAGTAGTGCCTAACATCTGCGGACGGATTGGGCCCGTCATTCGAAAAAGGGGAAAAAAAGTATTCATTGCTAAATTCTGAAGTTCTATGGGACTCAAGAGCCTTATAAAATAGAAGAAAAAAAAAGAATTATTAAAAAATAAGGGGGGATTAAAAAAATATAAAAATCAAAGACGTTAGCGTGCTTGGTTGAGGACGGAGAGGTCTTCAGTTCGAAACTTGTTAACTAATTTCTTAAACTTTGTTGTTGTTGCTAATGCTCACTTGTGTGGCCTATAAGTCCCTGGCTGCCTACCAAATTTCTCTTCGTAAGGAGTGAGTGAGTGACGCGTAGGCACCACTCCTATCATATTGGTTAATTGATATAGCGCCACAGCCACCCTGATCTAAAGCAAACTTGGTACATTTAGGTACACAGTACTTGGGATTGAAACATTGGTACACATTTACATTTCGTTACTCATAATTCAAGATACACATTATTATTTATATGTTCCATAACTTGGCACACATTACTGAACACATTGCTGAATGCCTAGTACACATTACTGAGTATTTGAAAATAAACACTTGCATAATAACTATACATTACTGAATTAAAACTATACAGTACTTGTATAATTACTATACATTACTGAAAATATTATTGAATGCTTGGTGCACATTACTTGGGTCTGAAAGTAAACACTTGCTTAATTATAATTTCTATATATTAATGAACACATTGCTGAATGTTTGGTGCACATTGCTGAGGATATGAAATTGAACACTTGCTTAATTATAATTATACTATTTACACAGATATGGGCATCTATTCGTTTGGAGACTTATTTTATGCGTACACCTAGCGCAAGTTTACGACTGTCGTTGGCAACAGGCGAGAGCACCTTAAGGGTGACATGCTTATTCACAAAGCCTACAGACCGTTTCTTCTGCTGTTTGCTCCGATTAGTTAAAAGAGATAGGGTTACAGAATCTAGTGCTTGGCGACTTTTGGTTCATCGTCTTTACAATTTGTATCTGAGCGTCGTGTACCAAACAGTGAGCATAACCCACTGGAGAAACCGCAGCCCAGTGGTAACGAGCGGGAGAATAATTCACAGACTTCTAGGTCGCCGGTTCTATCCCCGCTCGTAGCTTTCATAAACTCTGCTCTATACGGATTTATTTTTATTTTAACTTTATTGAATGACTTTGTCATTATTTGTCTTTTCGCCTTCGGGTACGGTGTTAAAAATTAAACGCCTTTAGTTTCTCTATTTTTGTTAATGTTAATTTTTCTTATTTTTATATACTGGTTTGTACTCTTTGTAGTAGGTACCAGTAAGCAAGATTACGATCCAAGATCCCGAAAAGCGTTTCAATAGATATAGCGCATAATGGAATAAAATATAATTTTAGTTATAATTACTCGTAAAAAGAATAGGTATCCGACACCCTTAAATGTTTACTGAATGTTTTCATTTGGTTAATTTTTTAATATTTCTTTTTTTGTATAAATTAATGCGCTATGAAAATTTACACAACAGACTCTTCCTAAGTGAAATAACGAAAAAGTGTATATGCTGTCTCGATATAAACACCTTTTCTTGTAAAACAATTACGTACTTTTAAAAGTTTAAATTCAAATACAAATAAACTATTAATAAGATCAGTAGGTTATTTAAGATATATTCCACACAATTCCTCTAAGCTTTCATTTATAAACTTAAAAAAATATTGAATGAAATAAACGCTGTTTCCGTTTGTTTGGCGTTAATTACCACGCCTACAGGGCGATAACTCGCCATTCCAAATATGACCGCCAAGCAGATGTTTCCTCCAATGAGAGCAACCAGTAGCGAAATTGTCTGTAGGCTTTGTGAATATGCGGGTGACATTTCGATTTATCTCTAAAACGGGCCACGGCCTGCAGTGCCCTTTTTGTGCTTTCTTGCCTTTGGGCCTCGGAGCGCATCAACATAAGCCCTGGGCAAGTGGTCAGCTTGTCACAAGACCACCGGTGTTTAGTCTCTAAGCGAACTTGGTACTCATTTTATCGACCCACTTAAGGGATGAAAGGCTGAGTCAACCTTGCACAGCCCGGCGATCGAACCCCGGGCCTATCGTGCAGTTGCGCGACGCGCTAACCACTTCGCCAGCGGGCGGTCTGATTTAGCTCAGTTCCCCTAATTTTGATGAAGAACATGCGGGGAAGACTGATCCGACGGTCTCCCTCACTTCTTCCCCTACGATCAACCTCTGGAAAGGACTTTCCGCTTCCCGCATATTTAGAGAGCCCCTACGTTACAAGACACTATACATTTACATTCATACCTTCTGCGAGATTAAAACCCTGGAGCTCCGGCACGGCAGTCAGCGACGCTAAATCGCGGTTGAACGGCGTTTAAACTTTTAATATAATATAAATTTTTTCCTTTTTTTCTGTAAACTTTCTGAAGTCACTTTGAGCTACTGTAACCTTTCCTTAACGTCTGTTGAGTAGTTTTCCTTAATTCCGTTCACTGTTTACCCTTATGATATGGAGGAAGTTGGATTTCCAAAGATACTCCGGAATAATTAATCCTTGGAAGCTTCGAATGCGGAATGGGTTTCGGGATATATCTTGAAGCGGGACTGTTCTGTACAATCCGGGACGTTTGGTCACTTTTGCATAATATTTTCTAACTTCTTCTATAACGTTTAACTTCTATTTCTTATAAAATGACAGATTATTAAATTAATAAAAATTAAAGAATAGTTGGATGAATTTGATAAGTCAACTTACAGTATTTTTACGAAGTACAGGTAGTTATACTTCCATAAACTAAAAACGTTAAAATACAACGCAATTCAAAGAGAAAACTAATCCGATCTTGTAGGCCTCATTCGAGACGCTTCGTTATAACACTTTTAAGAAGCCGGTCAGTGTTCAAAAGGGAAAACTTCACAAGTGTGCCCAGGTATACAGGTAGCCATGCCCTTATGAAAATCATTGCTTACCGGAATCCCGGAGGTCACTGCTATCCAAATAGAATTTTAATTTGTAATTCTGATTTTATTTCTCTGACTTTATTTTTCAATTCTGATTACAGAATCAAACGAAATTATACTCGAATAACAATTATCGTACCTGTGTGAGGTAAGGCTACGAATTCATGTATGCTTTTCCTTCAGAGCTGAGAATCTTTAGTCAGTTTCAAAACTGAATTATTATCATTTAAAATAAATGCAAAGTACTCGAGAGCTGTTTGCCCGAGGTCAGTTAATTAGTTTTATAATAGATGGCGCTACCTCTTTTTCAGACATCTTTTTATTTTGTTTGTAAATGCATAAGGTATTTCTCCCACCTTCTTCGCATGCCTTCGTGGTATGGTGGTCTGCAAGCTGGGCGTGTATTCCAGATGTCCGCGGTTCGATTCCCGGCGAAAGCGTTGCTAATTTTTCAATCTCGCTTGCTTCCAAAAAGTACATGTCTCTACAAATGTTTGTTTCGTAAAGTATTTGTTTTATTTTGTTCCTTTTATGCTTATCGTTTCTTTCACAAGCAATTTTTCCGCCGAATTTGCCAAGAGTTTTTAAAATGCTCTCTTCCAAACTCTGTTATCAATTTACTCTCAAATAAATTTCCCGTTTACGTTGCAAAGAGTTGAAATAGGCAGCTAATTAAATAACTATTATCTCAATCGGCAACAGTGTTTAATTTACCTCTCTTAAATTCATTATCTCTCTTTTTTACTTCCTTTTACGAAGTAAAGGAAGTATTGCAATCGCGAAAATTTTCGGGTATCATATTTCAATGAAAATGCCCATATTGACCGCTATCGAATACAATTTAACGATGTTTTTGCTTGACATCTGTACCTAAGAACAGAAGAAAAGACTCGTTTCCTCAAAACAGGTTGCAAAAAAAAAGTATTTAAAATGAATTCAGAAGAGATGTTTTTCGTGACGTCTGTACGTATATACGCATGTATATATCTCACAAAACTCAAAAACTAGTTATCTCAGAACGTTAAAACTTTATATATAATTTTATATAGAATTCCTATAACATGCAGTTGTGCACCTCCCTTTTTGGTTGTAACCGGCCACACCAAAAAAGTATATATATATATATCCACTCTGTTACTCTGTTTCGCGAGCTCTGTTTTTTTTTTAATTCTAACGTGTAAGTAAATTGTGCATTTTTTGCTTTAAAAATGATTGAATAATGTTGTTCTTAAATTCTGTTTAAGTTATTTTTCTTTTAGTTAATCTGCATGCAATAGTTGTAGATTTATTAACAATTTAAAAGTGCGGCTAAGTCTATTTTTTACCGCAACAGCCATATTTGTTTACATCTGAAACTTAACAGAATAGTGAATTAAGTCTTTCTGCACCTTCAGTGTCTTTTTGTCGAGTGGGACCCAAAGGAAACTTTTAGTTTTGTGCACCGAAAAATCTGCCTTCTTGAGTGCTGACCGTATAAACTGTCATTTTAATTGTAAAAATGTTTTTTAATTGTTTAAACTGTATTTGGTGCTTTATGTTTTTCTTTATTTTTCAATTTTTAATGAAAATATTTTGAAGTTTTTATGTATGTTTGCCTTGCTGTGAAGTGAGAACTGAATTTATTGAATGAGAAATATATCTCTAATGAAATTCCAGGAAACAAGCTCAAATGAAATGCGGGAAAAATACGTATAATTTAATATCCCGTACGAGGAAGTCATGGGGTGTTCACATCAGATTTTTAGCGTTTATTTATTGATTTATTGAGAAAACGTACTGTCGTTATCTTAATTCTGGCTTGACGTTTTTAAAAAAACGGCCCATCTACAAGAAACTGCTATATTGTCTGATTATCTCAAGATGGAGGTCGCTTCGTGCTTTAAATTCGTGGGCATATTTAGACATAGCGAGACAGTTTTATGGAAAGATCGCGTCCTTTCCTTTGTTACATAACCGAATTCTGGAAAAACGAGATCGATAGCTCCCCTTGTTATGATAGCTTCTTGTTCCATTTATAATACAGAAAAAATAAAATTAAAATTATAGCAAATTTTTGCTCTTTGCAGTCATCGTTATGAATACACTACATTTGAATTTTCAAAAGAAGTGTTGTGGATGTATTGTGTTAATTTTAAGCAATAGTGGTTTAGGTTAGTATAGCTACTTATTCATGACAAAACACGCAGCTTAACTACCTTCCGCGGAATGCCTATGCTCATTACTTTAAGATTAGTCTCTAAAGATTGGTCATATGAAAAAAAAAAAATAATAACACATTTATCCGTTGTACGAACAAATAACTAATAACCCCACTGGTCCTAAGCACTGAACCTTTTTTTGAATCTATGTCACACTAATAACGAAGTTTACTTGCAAATATATGCATTGTTAATTTCGAATCAAACAACAAAAATCGGCGTTATATTTGCAAATTTTCATAGGAGTAGTTTCGATGGTTTTACCGAAAGATCATCCTCAGCTGCCAGAGTGAAAATTGTTGTTTGATTTTTAAATTAATATTTGTTCGGCGTGTCATTTTAGCCTAAACGGTTCCATGTAAATTTCATTAATTGTGTTGTATTCATCATAATCAATTTAAAACATCAAAGTGCTTTAAAAAGAAGTTATTAATAGATTTGATTTATTTAATTACCGCAAAGCACACGAGGGCTATCTGCCTAAAGGGAGGGATGCCTTTCGTGGAGGACTTTCTAAGGGAAACTGGCTCGTATACACGTTACACATGGGGAAAACCACGAAAACGCCGATGCAGCCAGCCGGTTCGCGGGATTCGATCCTCGAACCGAACTACCAGTGTTCAGCGACTTTACCTCTGCGGCTAGTTTGCTACGAAACTTATTAATAGTAGTACCTGTTGAGTTGAAGCTGAGTTAATCGTTACTGCAAAGCATTACAGGCAAAAATTGGGAGGAAATAACCTAAAAACATAGTACTAAAAGACGGCACTGATGTTCAATCTAAACAAATAAGAATTTAGGAAAAATTAAGTGCAACATATATTTAAGAAGAATTTACATAATTGCAGACAATAACACTATAAGGCAGGAATGGGCAAACTAACGGCCCGAGGGTCAAGTCCGGCCTCCGGAGGGTTCTATCGTGGCCTTCGAGAACAAGGCCTTACAGCCATGGACCTTATAAGAAATAGACTAACCCAAATGGGTTTTCTCCCTCGTCTGAGGCGTTGCCGGCTGTCACCTTGATCACATCCGGAGGACTAGGGACGACTTGCAGAAATTTAACATTGGTTGCCTATTGCAGCGTGTATAATTGTCAAGAAAAAGCTGGTTGTAGCGTCTCATTTCACAAATTAGAATTTCTACGTATTTTTATTTTTGAAATTGAGATTAATTTTTAAAAATTTAGCATATTTATCAAACATAATTAACGTTCCAAATAATTATAAAGCTATTGCATGCTTTCAGGGCTGGATATTGTTTTAGCTTTTTCTATGCTGTAAGGAAATTTGTAACTACATCTTTTAGAAAATAATATTTTAAATCTGAACTAACAGAAAATTTCAAACAAGCAAATTTCTCTTGCAATTTTTATGCTTTTTATTGGTGTAAATAAAATTTTTTTAGTATTTTTAAATAAGTAAAAAATACTAAAATATTTGAAAACGAATTTTTGAAAGTTTTGTTTAAAATTCTATTTTGTGCTGCTTTTTTAAAATTATAGATGAGTATTACAGCACAATTTCTATAATTGAATTTTATTTCAATTATATTTTATAATACATCATAGCGATAAACACTTTTGACTCCTTAAAATTTTTTATACATTTATACATTATTCTAATATTAAAATTGTATTTAACCGTAATAATTAATTTTGCTTGTATTTTACAGTGATTATTTTTTTAATTTATTTTTAGTTCTGCATAAGATATTTTTTATTTACTGTTAATTTAATTTATTAGCTCAAAGGGGCGGTAGCCTAAAAAGGCTGTTAGTTTCGAAGCGGCATTTTGCGCTGTTTTACTGTAAATGTCCGTGTCTTCTTGCAAATTGTTGTTACGAAATATTATCGCCCTGTATTATATGTAAAGAAATTAAATAATGAAGAATCTGCATGAATGCATGTATATTTTTCGCACTGTGACAAAAACGACAGTATCTAGAGCCATCAAATTTTGAATAATGTAATCCTCTACCCGAACATGGACTTCTGGACGGCCGAATTTCGAACTTGTTTGAATCTATTTCATATTTTGGAAATCTTTAACGAATTTTTTTATTAACAAACACAACGAGTTCAGAGCGAGCACTATACGGAAAATAACAGTTTTATTTCCATTGCGGAAATTCTAAAGATATGCTGATTTCAAATGTATGTGGTTTACGGGTGAAGAACATGATATTCAATAAATAAAGGTAACACACAAAACGTTGAAAAATGTTCCTTTTGGGCGTAATATAAAATCTGAGTGCTTCTAGATTTTATTTTATCTTTTTTTTTTTTTCCTTGATTACGCTCAGAAAATTTTATGCTCCGAATTTTATGAATTATTAAAATAACTAATCCACTTTAATGTTAATAATTTAATGATCATATAATCAAATAAATATGATCGTTTTGTAATGTTATTATAGTTTGGAAAATCACTGCCGGAAAATGTTCATTAAATTTAAAAAAATTATCAGATCAGTTACCTTATTTATTTCAAAGCATCGCGTACTATCAATTTTACTTAATTTTACTTTATTCTCACGCAGAATTAAGTTCATAAATTTTGTGCTTAGAGTTTTTATCGTTTTACCAAAGTAAAGGTGTTTGTACAAGATATACGCGTAAAACAAAATGCGCGAAATGCAGTGAAAAATGCTTTAATGATATATATTAAATCCCATTTGGAAAAAACTGTGGCTTTCATAATCTCATCACTATACAACGTATCACATTTAATAATTAAAAAGAGTTATATGATACAAACGCCATAGGTTTCAATGTTAAAGTAAACCAGATCGTCCCTACTCTTTCTTGCCGACATCTCGGTTACGCGCGCCCCGCCTACTGGGTTAGTCACAAGCGTCTAGCCCCTCAGACGTTAGTTTCTTCCTGGTTCCTCCCTGAACATCTGCGCAGATTACTGCGCATGTCGTCATTTTCCTGAAGGCGCCTCGTATTTACTATTTACTCTGCTCTTTGACTGCTGTGGCAGCGTGTATTCGGTGATGCAGTTCTCTTTTTTAATTTTACTTCGATTATTATATCTTCTGCACAAAATCAAGTGAAACTGCCCATTTCAGGGCCAAGTACTTCTGTTTCCTCAGAAGGTATTTTTGATTCTAAATCGAATCAAAATCAGGAAGGAGTAACCGTGTGCGATAATTCCAATTGTGGTATGTGTGATAATTATGATTGTGTTGTGAGTGATATGGTTCATTGTGCAAATGATTTTAATATAAATAAGAGTGATTTTGTTTGCCGTGATTGCTTAAAACTTTCAACTATAGATACAATTTGAAACGCCATGCATATAAATTTCATTACAATAATACTACATTAATTGAGTCTCTGAAAACTAAGTTCTAATAGTATGGTTGATTGTGCAAATAATTTTACTGTGGCTGAGAGTAAATTTGTATTCTGTGATTGCTTAAAAACGTACCAAAATAAATGCAGTTTGAAACGCCATACCAACACATTACACTCTAATAATACTACATTATTGATTCTTTAAAAAGTGGTCGATCACCAAGCTACAAATGGAAGGACTGCTATCTGAAATTTAGTGACCTAAAAAACTGGAAATATCATCAAAATAAAATTCGTACTTCTAACAGGTAATTGTGTGTGTCCTGTATGTTATGCTAATTTTAAAATGCGAGAAATAATATTTCACTTCAATAATGTTCATGATGTTGATTTGAATCATACTGAGCTAGAATTTAATTCATTTGATGATTTTTTGGCATGGAAGGCAGAAATTGAAAATAATGCAAAGTCAAAATTTCTTATGGAGTAAGCATATTTAATATACGTGGTGTAATGCCACTGTTCAGGAAATTTTATATCAGAAAGTAAAGGTTTGCTTCACTTAAAAATCCTTGATAGCAATAAAATAAATGCATATTACCCAGCTGCATTAAAAGTAACAGAACATACAGATGGCAAATGTGTAGTGTCATATCAGAAAAATAGGGCCCACCAGTGGCCGAGCGGTGAAGTCGCTGAACACTGGTAGTTCGAATCCCGCCAACGGACTGGCTGCATGGGCGTTTTCGTGGTTTTCCTCATGTGTAATGTGTATACGAGCCAGTTTCCCTTAGAAAGTGCGGTAAAATCCTAGTATACGGTGCAGTCTTGGCGCGACTTGGAGAAAACTATCGCCAACACCAAAAATGATCTAAGGAACGTCTATATATATATATACTATACACACATAGTATATATACTATATACATAGTATCTACTATGTTTGACTGTATATTTTCTTGGAATGATCCATTAACTACTCATCGTATATGTCCCGTTTTTACTGCTCATCATAAAGTAGCCAAATCCCGTGTGCACCGGATACTAAGATTAAACCGAAAGTGCTCCACGAAGGCATCCCTCCCCTTAGGCAGATAGCCCTCGAGGCTTTGCCATAATCTCACAAACACACACATATCAGAAAATACATATTGGGCATCGGAATGATTTAGGTCACTTATTTTTAACAACAGATGAAATAAAAAGTATTGCATCAAAGATAGCAGCAAAAATTTCTCTGGATAATATTTTAGATGAAATTAGAAATTCTCTATGAGATGCTGCGCTTGAGAGGGTTCATTTACTTACAAAACAAGATTTACATAACATCAAAAAATCTTTCAATTTGTCTTCTAATTCTGTTAAACATGAAAATGATTGGGTTTGTGTAGATAGGTGGGTACCTGAAATGCAAAATTCCGAACATCCATGCATTTCATTTTATAAAACCCAGGGATCAACATAGCATGAGTGAATATTGTACACAATATTCATTTCTAAAAGGAAATGATTTTGTTTTGATAATGATGACAGAACACAAATAGAGATACTGAAAAAATTTAGTTCTGACTTAGTTCTGATGTATATGTATTGATGGTACACATGGGGTGAATGAATACAGATTTGAACTCATAACTTTACATACAATAGATGATTTGTGCCAAGGATTCCCGTGTGCATTTTTAATTTCTAATCCATGTGATCAGCCAGTGCTATCATTTTTTTTCGTGTATTAAAGAAAATGTTGGGCAAATACAACCACAAATATTTATGTCTGAAATGGGTTTACTACAGAAACGTCTTTTTTTTGTGCATGGCATATTGATAGAGCCTGAACAAACAATTAAAAAAAAATCAATGGTGTTGAAAAACAGGCAAAAACATATAAAATTATTAGATTTCTCTTAGAAGAACAAAACATTCATACTTTTCATACACTGACAGAAGCAGCAATAAAATTACTTAAAGAAGATCCTGACACTATTGAATTTGCAAATTACTTTGAAACATATTATTTACAAAATACATCTAGCTGGGCATACTGTTATAGACTTCACAGTGGTGTTAACGCAAACATGCACATCGAATGATATCACTGAACATTAAAATATATTTATCTTCATGGAAAAAATGTTAAGAGATTGGATAACACTATACATGGTATTATGAGATTTGTAAGAGATAAAATGATTAACTGCTTAATTACAGCAAATAAAGTTAAATTAACAAGTAAGATTTGGGTTTTAAGAATCAGACATAAAACAAATGAAACACTATGTTTATAAGTAATAGAGAATGAGAATGGGTGGTCTGTTTCATCAGCACATACACTATACATGAAAGTAACAAAACTTGTACATGTCACATACAGTGCACTGTGTGTAATCTATGCATTCATTGATATATATGCAGCTGTATTGATTCATCAGTTTGTAGAGACATTAGGTATTTTTTTGGAAGCAGGCAAGATGAAAAATATGCAACGCCTTCGCCGGGAATAAAACCGCGGACCTCTGGATACACATCACACCATGAAGGCATGCCAAGAAGGTGGGAGAAATACTTTATATACTCCCTCTTTTAAAGGGCGACTGGGGTTTTTAGGGAACCTAATCGCCAAATCCTGGGTGTGGAGAACAATCATCTAACACCCTTTTAGTTCGGGCGCCACTGTACAGACATTAGAATTTTACATTGGAAGCAAGACGGATTGAAAAATTAGCAATGCCTCCGACGGGAATCGAACTGCGGACCTCTGGAATATGCGCCCAGTGTGCAGACCACCACACCAAGAAGGCGGGAGAAATACCTTATAAGTTAGGTGGAGTATGTGCAAACACACTAGAAATACTGCTACTTATTAGATACATTAATTACATCAGCACACTAGAAATACTGCTACTTATTAAATACATTACTTACATCAGCACACTAGAAATACTGCTACTTATTAGATACATTAATTACATCAGCACACTAGAAATACTGCTACTTATTAAATACATTACTTACATCAGCACACTAGAAATACTGCTACTTATACTACAACTACAATACATAATGAATTATCCACTTATTATAGATGATGAAAATGAATTTTGAATTAAGTAGCCGAAAAAAAAAATCAGACCCTCTCACTGGAACACAGAAAGAATGAACTAAAGCAAACATGTTTAGAATTAGTAGATTCATTAAAATCTGACAAACAATGAGATGTGTTAAACAAGATTCTAAAGTCAGCACCACTACAACTAGAAGCTGCTGATATGTTAAATACATTTCCCAACTGCTAATAAAGATATTCCACCTAATAAAAATATAATACCCAAAAGAATCTCAAATACAAAACGAAAAGGAAACTGACAAAATTAGTAACTTCACAGAATACAATTCTAAAAATTATTTTGGATCACAAAAATTTTACACATAATAACCACAGAAGAAATTTAACACATCTAGTGAAAAATATATATTTTAACAAGTCATTAGTACCTATTCACAATTCCTTTTGTCCATTTTTATCATCTAAAACATCTTTCAACTGCCTGTAAGTGTTTTATATGTGTCAGATGATATTTTTTTCTTATTTATATAATATCTCTCTCATTCTTCAGAACTTCTCTTTAATAATAAGATAATTCCCACTTTGAACCCTTAAAATGATCAGGAACAGATGTAGAAGTTCAGAACAGGGTTTTAAACTTTTACCTCAGGTCATCGTGATAGGCTGATGTATTCTGTGATTAATGAGTAAGTCTATTTTTGTTCATCCTCCTTGCATTACTGTCTTCCTTCCTCCCCCCCCCAAGTCCAACAGTACCAAATATTGTCCATACAATCAATCATTCATTGACTTTTATACTGTTCACTCAATAGATTATTACCAAACATTTTAATGTTGATAAATATATTTTGGTGAAACTGAGTCAATCCCAAATTTGAACAGTAAGCAATATTTTCTACTATTTAATATTTGTCAAGATTTTTATTTTCTAATTATTCAACCCCATGTACATTCACATGTTGTGCACTGGTCATTTTATTATGCGTAGAATTGCTTAAAACTAACTGAACATTGTAACAATCTCATCACAGTTTTGTGAATTGCTACATTTTTATTTTGGGGTTTTAATTATTAATAACATTAAATAGTAGAAACCTTAATTTTTTTAATGCTAACTAGCTTTACATACCTGGTAAAAGTACCTGGTATTCCTGTACCTTGAATAAGGCTTACTTGTACATTATGTAAACTTGTATTTTATGCCAATCAGTTCCCCTCCCCACACATTTTGATGTCAGCATTTATTCGTATTCCTTACATTTTACAGCAATAATTCATAAGTTTGTCTTATGGATATCTGAGATATGAAGGAATATGTAAAGAACACGTTTCCCCCCCTTCGGGGCGAATTTTGAAAACATTTGAAATTGGTTTTTACGTATTCATATTCCATACATTTTAAAGCAAGAATTTTATGTACATCTCTTTCTTCCTTATATGAAAACATAAAAACACGTTTTGCCCGTGGAATCTTAAAAAATTGCTTCTTAAGTAACATCTTCGGTACAAAAGGAATAAGCTCCTAAGTTTTGATATCTCTAAACGCTTTGAGCGATGATCTGTAGGTGAATAAATCAGGAATTCTTCCTTTATGTATAGATTTATAATAAAACATCTGAACAAATAAATATGTATACCAATTAAAACGAAAACTATTTCAGAAAAACTAATAAAAGAGATTAATTTACACTCAGTAATGCGCACCAAGTTCGCAACGTTTTAAAAAAATCGGCTTTGACCACGCCGAGCTTTTTGGAGTAAACACGCTGCGCGTGAATCTGCGCAAATGATCAGGGAGGAAACTAGCATCTGAGGGGCGAGACGCTTGTGCCTCGTGCCAGTAGTGTGGTTGCAGTGGTCCGAGATGGAAGCTCTTATTCCTTCTCCTGCCGCCTGCGAGGTTGAGTCAGTGATAAAGTTCTTGAATGCAAGTACTGCGCCAATTGAAATTCATTGTCAGGTCTATGAGACAAACATCATGAGTAAAGCAGATGATGCATCGTTGGTGTTGGCAGTTTTCAGAAGGTCGTCAAAGTGCTCATAATGAAGAGTGCAGTGGCAGACAGTCCCTCATCAATGATGATCTTGTTGAGCTTGTGCTGCAGCTTGTGATGGAGAACCGTCGCTTCACGATTACGAAGCTGAGCAGCCATTTTCTGCAGATATCACAATCCTTATTGCAAGAGATTGTCACTAAGCACCTGCTGTTCAAAAAATTGTGTGCCAGGTGGGTGCCGAAAAACCCGACATCTGAACACAAAATTGACCGCTTAGGAGCAGCACTGACATTTCTGTAACGGTATCACGATGACGGCGACACGTTCCTCGATGGGATCGTCACGGGCAATCAAACTTGGATTCCGCACTTCATCGCAGAAAACAAGCAGTCAATGCATTGGCAGCATAGTGGATCTCCAGTCGGGACGAAATTCAAACAGACGCTATCGGTACGCAAAGTGATGTGCACAGTGTTCTGGGACAAGAAGGGCATTCTGCTCATTGAGTTCCTTCCTCGTGGTGAACCAGTAAACGCTTACCATTACTGTGAAACACTGTGGAAATTGTGATGCGCCATTTGAAACAAGAGGCGTGGAATGCTTACTGCAGGTTTTGTGCTCCTGCATGACAATGCTCGTCCACATACGGCTCAATGCACAGCAGCGGTTTTGACGGAATATCTGAATAAAGTGTTACCTTTACAGAAAAGCAACACTTTATTCAGATATATATATATATTCAAATAAACTACAAACAATAAATAACAGTGACTAAATATTATATAAACAAAACAGCCACTGATTCATAATTAGCCATTTAAAGATTTAATTCCATGTGCATGGGCAAATATTTCCTCCATAATATCTTTAATTTTTGCTTTTCTACGTTCATCAATAGTAATGACTTCAAATTAGCTTGCTTCATTGCACTCCTTAATCTACGTTTTACAATTTTTTATTTTGAAAACGTTATTTCACATTCATCGTAATAGATAGGGCGAGTACAAACGTATAAGCAAAAAAGACATTGCCATACACAATACTACATAAATTATATTTCAAGAGTAATTTATATGCACACAAGAAATTGCATTTAGCTTTGGATGAGTGGATGAATGCTCATGAATAGATAGAGCTTTTTCTCTTTCTGACTCAATATTAGATTCAGAATAATGATTTTCAGTTGAATTTTTTATTATTTCACATTGAATTACTAGGTCCTGATATTCATCCTTAAGAATTAAAACCAGCTGTTACACCTGCATAACGCCCTAATAATATAGAAAAATAGTCGAAAGTGTTCGGCGACAATGGCTTCGAAACGTTTTGGGGATCGAGAAGTGATATGTCTTCATACAACTTCCTATGCCCTTTAAACCTATTATTCATCGATTAAATGGCGTTATCCAATATAAAAGTAAAGACAATAACTTGTTTGATAGAGCAATTTAAATTATAGTCGGCCGATTCTTCATCGTCTATTTGTTTGACTTTTGGTATCTTCTAACAGGTAGCTCTTCTTTTATATCACAACCCTGCCTTTCTAGTTTATTATTGTAATCCGTTGCAAACAATTTTGATGCATTAAATGTTAAATTGAAGTTTTTAGAAATGGCTTTTAAAGAGCTTGCAACCTCCCTAACTATATTATATGCTAGGATGTAATCTAATCCTTTAGTCTGCAAATATTTCATTACTGGCTCAGTATAATGAAATATTTTCAAATATACATGAGCAGACAAAATTATTCTAAAAGTTGATATTTTATCCAGAAGATTTTGCCATTTGTCATATCTGTGCATTTTGTATACCATTGGAAGATATACTTTTCAAAGAAAGTATTAATTCTACGCACATACCCTCCCTCGCATGGCTGTCTCGCCGAGTTATCTGTATCAATTCGATTGTTCGAATTTCTTGATCAGCCCATAACCGCACCAGCCCACCAGCCTTATCCACCTCTGAATCTTACGGATATCTAAAGTGTGAGGAAATATGTGAAAACTATGTTTTGCCCCTGTGGCGGCTTGCTTATTACAACGCTGCCAGTCTGGTAACCCATAACAATAAAAGACAAAATAATATTTATTCTATTCTATGGTTATGATTATTAACGATCTGTCTCAATTATTGTACTACCTTAATAAAAATTGTATTACCACAGCCCCCTACCCCCTTGGGGGCCTAATTCTCAAGGGTAGGGGTCTTTGGGGGGGGATCGAACTTCTGAAACTGGTTTTTAAGTATTCATGTTCCATACATTTTAAAGCAAGACTCTTGTGTACATCTGTTTCTTCCTCATATAAAAAAACGTAAAAACATGTTTTGCCCTCCCCCCATGGGTGCCGAATTTTCAAAATTCTCTTCTTAAATGACGCCTTCAGTAGACAAGAAATGAGCTCCTAGCTTTTGATATCTGCATCTGTAATAGCTTTGGGCGATGATGTATAGATGAATGAATGAATAAATATCAGGAATTCTTTTATATATAGATTTATAATTAAACAACTAAACAAAACGGTGCAAAAGGGAAAACACAAATCAAAATAATATATTATTTAATAGAAAATCAGAAACAACCAAAAATCAATATCAAACATGCAAATATGTATCCGACTTAAAAAGAAAAATACTGCAGAAAAACTAATAAAAGAATTTTATTTGCACTGAGTAATGCGCAGCACTTTCGTAACTTAGGAACTTTCGTAACTTTCGTAGGGAGGAAGGCCGAAACCCTGTTAGGCCACGTTTCAAATTTCAAGTCGATCGGACAATTAGGGCCCGAGATATGGGGGGTCAAAGTTTGGCCCATTTCCGTGACCATTTCCGTGATCCCATCGAAATTTCGGTCGCTTGCGCCGGGGTCAAAAATTGAGCTACGAGAAAACGCTTGCGGGGGATTGTTCATGTGTCCGAATGGAAAGTGCTGTGTGAGCGGTTTGAAATTCGGTGCAACGCTTATAGGGAATTCTCGCGGCCGAAATGTGTCAAATTCGTGAAAATTGACCCTATGAAAGTCGGGTCCTATTGGGCCTAGAGAGAAACTTTTTTTTTTAAATTGATGTACTCTTCGAGAGCAACATTTTGGCTATCTCGGAATTTTAAAATTCGCGAATGGAGTTTCTGCAGGGAATTTCCGTTCGATTTTTGGCCTATTCTTTAAACATTCAAAAATTCGCCATAAAAAAACTATGGAAGCTAGGACCACGAAATTTGGAAGGTTTGTAGGAAAAAATAGGGAGCCCTTTCACACCAAAATTTGCGACATTCTATCCAACCGTTTCGGAGATATTCGCGAGTTTTTGTTTTAGCATTACGGCGAAAAAGGTCGGACCCCCCATGGTGAGCCGCGACTGCGGAGCATGGAGAGGAAGGCCGAAACCCTGTTAGGCCACATTTCAAATTTTAAATCGATCGGACAATTAGGGCCCGAGATATGGGGGGTCAAACTTTGGCCCATTTCCGTGACCCCATCGAAATTTCGGTCGCTTGCGCCGGGGTCAAAAATTGAGCTACGAGAAAACGCTTGCGGGGGATTGTTCATGTGTCCGAATGGGAAGTGCTGTGTGAGCGGTTTGAAATTCGGTGCAATGCTTATAGGAAATTCTCGCGGCCGAAATGTGTCAAATTCGTGAACTTTGACCCTATGAAAGTCGGGTCCTATTGGGCCTAGAGAGAAACTTTTTTTTAAATTGATGTACTCTTCGAGAGCAACATTTTGGCTATCTCGGATTTTTAAAATTCGCGAATGGAGTTTCTGCAGGGAATTTCCGTTCGATTTTTGGCCTATTCTTTAAACCTTCAAAAATTCGCTATAAAAAACTATGGAAGCTAGGACCACGAAATTTGGAGGGTTTGTAGGAAAAAATAGGGAGCCCTTTCACACCAAAATTTGCGACATTCTATCGAACCGTTTCGGAGATATTCGCGAGTTTTTGTTTTAGCATTACGGCGAAAAGGGTCGGACCCCCCATGGTGAGCCGCGACTGCGGAGCATGGGGAGGAAGGCCGGAAACCCTGTTAGGCCACGTTTCAAATTTCAAGTCGATCGGACAATTAGGGCCCGAGATATGGGGGGTCAAAGTTTGGCCCATTTCCGTGACCCCATCGAAATTTCGGTCGCTTGCGCCGGGGTCAACGGAAATGGTCACGGAAATGGGCCAAGCTTTGACCCGCCATATCTCGGGCCCTAATTGTCCGATCGACTTGAAATTTGAAACGTGGCCTAACAGGGTTTCGGCCTCCTCCCCATGCTCCGCAGTCGCCGCTCACCATGGGGGGTCCGCCCCTTTTCGCCGTAATGCTAAAACAAAAACTCGCGAATATCTCCGAAACGATTCGATAGAATGTCGCAAATTTTGGTGTGAAAGGGCTCCCTATTTTTTCCTACAAACCCTCCAAATTTCGTTGTCCTAGATTCCATAGTTTTTTTATGGCGAATTTTTGAAGGTTTAAAGAATAGGCCAAAAATCGAACGGAAATTCCCTGCAGAAACTCCATTCGCGAATTTTAAAAATCCGAGATAGCCAAAATGTTGCTCTCGAAGAGTACATCAATTTAAAAAAAAGTTTCTCTCTAGGCCCAATAGGACCCGACTTTCATAGGGTCAAAGTTCACGAATTTGACACATTTCGGCCGGGAGAATTCCCTATAAACGTCGCACCGAATTTCAAACCGCTCACACAGCACTTCCCATTCGGACACATAAACAATCACCCGCAAGCGTTTCCCCGTAGCTCAATTTTTGACCCCGGCGCAAGCGAGCGAAATTTCGATGGGGTCACGGAAATGGGCCAAACTTTGACCCCCCATATCTCGGGCCCTAATTGTCCGATCGACTTGAAATTTGAAACGTGGCCTAACAGGGTTTCAGCCTTCCTCCCCATGCTTCACAGTCGCGGCTCACCATGGGGGGTCCTACCCTTTTTGCCGTCCCAACTAGCACAAGAACGTTCAAAGAACGTTCAGAGCAAGTGCTTCACAAACGTGTCGGGAACGTTCAAGCAGAACGTTCAAAATGCCGTCTACATGTTACAGTTCTAAGACGGGCAATAACACGTCAATTACTTGTGTTTGTAACACTTTCATTCAACGTGTCACTAACGTTCTAGTACAACGTTTTTGGCACGTTTTACCTGAACGTTCTGAACCACGTCTATGTATTGCAGTTCAATAACGGACAATAGTACGTTAAAAGTGGTACTATTATCCCTTTTTTATAACATTCTATGAATGTTCTTCTAACGTTCTAACAGAACGTTCCTTTAACGTTCAGGCAGAACGTGGTGAATCACTTCAGTATGTTACATTCAACAACGGGTAGTAGAACGTCAAAAAATGGTGTTACTAACAATTTTATAAAACGTCCCTTGAACGTTATATGGAAGCTCCGTTACCTTCTTTACAGAACGTTTCTTTAACGTTCAGGCAAAACGTTCTGAATTACGTCTGTAAGATGTTGTTCATTAATGGACAATAGAACGTCAAAATGTGGTACTAGTAATAATTTTATATAACGTTCTTTGAAAGTTTCTATAACGTGATAGCAGAACGTTCTCTTAACGTTTGGGCAGACGTTCTGAATGTACGTCTATAGATTAAAGGTTTATGACGAGCGTCATAAACCTTTAATCTATAGACGTCAAATACTTGTACTGTTAACACTTCTGTATAACATGCAAAGAACGTTCCGAATCACGTTTAACTAGAACGTTTTTGAGTTACGTCTAACTAGAACGTTCTGAATCCGGTCTATATGTACAGACTCTGAAGGACAACAGTACATGAAATATTTGTGTTTGTAATACTTGCGTCTAATGCGAAACTTAGTTTCCAAATAGTGAATTCATATAGTAATTTACCTTTCTTTAACGAAAGAGAACACTGCAATTTTCTGGAAAAGACATTATCTGTTTGAAGAGTTGAGCCTGAAATGTTACATTTACAGATATATGTTATGCTTTATATGTGCATCAAAATTCAAATTCTATTATTTTTTTGTATTCTCTTAGTTCATTACATACATGCCATTTATTAATGAAACTTTACACTTTTTCTCTACATTTACATGCAATTCCTCCAATGCAATATTATCTAGACCTTATATTCCCATAGATGTTTTACACACCATTCTTATTAACTACATATAAAAACAAGATTTGTTACAGTTCTAATGATAGAAATGTATTTTAAGTTTAATAAATTAACCAAGAAATTAAGTTATTGTTCTCACTGGAAGGAAAAGGAATCAGACTGCAAATCAGGATTTTTAATATATGGCCAGAATCATTGCAATTTTCAAAATTCTGAAACCTTAGTCATGTGATCATATACACCAAACTATTTTAATGGGAGACTGTATTATATTCTGGACGAAATAATTATTTCTTATTAAATATAATCCTCGGTACTTTTTTGCAGTAAATTAAAAACAAATTGTTTTCTTTCAACACTAATAAGCTCTGATATGCCAGTTTAATAACTGTATTTAAACTTTATATGAGAATACTGCTGTCTAGAGTTTTTGTCATTGCAGTAGACTAAAAGCATCAGGATTATGGGAATTTAAAGTGAATGCTTGGATATTTCTTGTCATTAAAATAAATTTAAAAGTTTCATTTAAATGTATGCAAATTTTAAAAATAATAAATATTTTTCTTGTGTTCTGTTTACAAGCAATTTAACTGTACTAAACAGTTCTCTGTTAAAATTACTTCTGTCCATGTAATTTTTTATAAAGTTAGAAGGCGTATTTTGAAAGTTAATAAACAAATAAAATGACATATATCTTTCACAAATTCATTATTTTGCCATAAATTTGATTTATAAAATTAGTTCAGTGAATGGTCCAGTCAATGGATAAGGTTCTTAACAAGCAATTTTCAGTTAAAATATAATTATTGTCATAATTTAAAATTTGAAGCATTTATTGCAAAAGGTTTTAATTTAATTCAGCTACTAGGAATGCATTAAATTCCCAAAATCTACAAACTGATAGTTTTATATTATTTCATAAAATTTTAAAGCAAAATTAAAAGTATTAAAGGAAATGTAATGAAGTTAATTTCCATATTGCATATTCATGTAATAAATTTCTTTTCTAGAATCAAACATTCAAATTCAATGAACTAATTATTTTCATATTCAGTAATACAATGTATAAGATACATTATTTGCTTAAGCTAAGTATCCTCTACCAATCCAAGTCTTCATGAAAGTTAGGAAACAAACTGAACAATTAATAACTTTAATTACAGTATTTTCGTACAAGCTAATACACAAATTTTTTATTCCATTGTTTACAAACTTCCTTCTGTTGTACATTTTCCTTTTTGTTTATGATACTTTTCTCTAAATGAAACACTTTTCAACCAGTCTTTTATAATATTTTCAATAATATTGCAAGGTACCTCTCTGGTGGCCCGATTTTCATTGAAAGCACCTAAAAGAGTAAAAAAAAATATTTTTTAAACTAAATAATCAAGAAATAATAAATTTTCTCAAACTTTAATAAAAGCGATGCTGTTTCATCCTATGTGGTCGGTTTAATGTAAAATTATGTTATCTTGAAATAGTGCTATTGAATAATGCTTCAATTTGAGATTTCGCTGTTAGAGTTGATTTTAAAAAAATCAAAATTTTAGATAAATTTCAATTTTTCAAAAATTAGATAATTGCAAATTGAACTGTTATTTAGAAAACGGGAACTAAAAATGTAATGGAATTAAGTAAAAGGATTTTTTAACAGATATTTTTTGTTAAAGATTTTGAGGTTTGCAATACAAATACCTCCTTTTTTGGCATTCTCAAATAGCATTATAAACAATAAAAAAATGAAATTTGTTTCCTTGCCAGAAAAGAAACGAAAATGATTATTTAAATCATGAAATGCTGGTCTAGTTAAAATATTTGAAAAGAATGAAATGGTCATAAAATTGAGAAATATTACAAACAAAAAATGTCGAAATGTGTTTCTTTCAAGTAGCTATTTCCCCATTTAGTTTCTCTAGTGAACAAGGGTAACATGTGCTGCAAAAGATTTTCGTTTTTCCTATTTTCCTTTTATTTCGGCACCACACTTAAAGGTTCATATGAGTTACAGTCATGGAGTAGAAAAAATTATTTCATTGAAGGGATGGCAACATATATGTTACGAACGAAAATAAGGAGCATGGATACTGTCACCTTGAAATGCTTATATTAAAATAACAGAATACAGTGCAATTATGATAAAAATTTAACTACATGTGCATATGCATGTAGTTAAATTTTTATCATAATTGCACTGTATTCTGTTATTTTAATATATATATACTCTTTTAAAATAATTCTACTTTAATTAAACTTAGGAGATAATATAATCAATTAATCAATATTGTTTAGGAAATAAATTATTATATATATATATATATATATATATATGTGTGTGTGTGTGTATGTATATACACACTATATATGTATTTTAATACGAATGTTAAGGAAATTAAATAGAACTTTGACTCACAAGCAAAAATATATTACAATGACTCCCTAAATATTTTAAAATTTATTATACATATAATAAGTATAAATATAAAATTGAGAAATTTTATTTGAAATATTATTTGCTATTTACATTTTGCATATATGCATTTTAGTAATCAGAATAACTTTTAATCCTAGTGTTTCATTCAAATTAAAATTTAATTTAATATGAGAGATTTACAATTAATTTAAAATCAAATTACAATGTAAATTCAGTTTAATATTAGAGATTAGTGCATTGATTAGTTAGAATTGTGTCATTATATGTTGTTAAATGTGCTTTATTTGTATTAAATTTGCGCAGGTATCTAATTAAACGTGAAATAATCTTAAGAAAAAGTGAAGTAGTATTTAGTCATGAAAATTTGTCAACGTAAATGGAGAAATGTGTGAGAAAAACGTTTAATATGTAATTCTATCCATTCCTACAAATGTGTATTTAGGAATTTTGGAACCCTTGTTTTAAATTGAATAAAGCATTTTACTATAGACTTTTCTTTTTTTAGAGCAATAGACTTCAGGAAAGCCGAGTAGCCAAATTTTGGGGCAACAATTACATCTATTAATATAACAGTAGTGCTAGAGCTATTTCATGATTCATTTAATGAGTGCTTATGATTTTAAACCTGTGATGGAGAACAACTACAAAAAGCGCAACATAATACTTACTCATTAGATTCTACTAAAATAGATCTGATCAATTTTAACCACAAAAAAAACTTTTAATAAGCAATGCCATATATATTAATATATATATATATAAATTGAAATAGAAATTGAAAAGCTAAAAAGTAATTTGACGTAAGACCTATCTGGTCTTAAAATTTTTTTTGCGCAAAATGCTGCAAAAATATGAAATAATAGGAAGAAATATTCTAGTGAGCTTGCTAAAAAGTTACCAGGAGCTGTGGCTCCATAAAATAGTTCAACGCAGTATTTTTTAAAATATTAACATGCAAGTAATTTTTAAAAAAATATTAACATGGAAAGGTGAAAAAACAGCCTACACGCGAAATAAAACTGTTAGAATCAATGTTGGAAAACATGTGAATGCACTAAAAACTAATCTTATCGATGTGATATGTGAAAAGTTAACACATATAAAAAAACAGATCGGCGGATATATATAAATCTATACATATGTATATAATTAATAAATATAAAGTAAAAAATCAATATGGGTTACCCTAGAAATGACTGACGGTTTTTCAAAGTTTAAAAGTGAAATAGCAAACAAATTATAACACTTACTAAAATTAATTTTGTAGAAGATTATTGGTCAAGAATTGTTTTTAGCACCAAACGTCGCCAACAAATTGCGCTTCAATTTCATATATCGTCAGTTATGTCAAAATGTTGTCGAAATGGTCGCCGTTTAAAGCAAACGTTTTCGAGATTGAAATACAAAATTAACACGCTCTGTAATGTCACTATTTGAATTTAGTTAAATTCACTTGAAGAAAACGATACAATCCTTGAAAAAAATCATTAAAATTTTTTTGAATATGATTAGAATATGGTTAGAATATGATTTTTATGTATTTTGAAATCGCGATTTAATCTCAACGATCATATTAAGTGAAATATTAGAAGTAAGGGTATTTTTTGATTTTAAAATGTTAATTTCCAAATGTACTTTTAAGCAATCACTTTTGAACTTTCCTCTTCCTTGCATATATATATATATATATATACATACAGAGAGACATGTGAATTCAAACAAATGGAGTTAATATAAATCTAAAATGATGAACTCTGTAACAATAAGTCACAAATCAAAAGAATGAATCAAAAACATGGAAAACAAAATTGGAGCAAAATTAAATCAATACATAAATAAAACAATGTTCGCATGAAATTTAAAGAATTAAAAAATATCTTCGGTGTTTGTCAAAGAGCAGCCGAAAGAAAATAGAATTATAAACAGAGACATCAAATTAAATCTGGATGAATTGTACAAGTAATGAAAGAGTCCTTTGAATTAAAAGACCAAAACTTTAATTCAAAATTAAAATTTTTCACAAAATTTAAAACTGTTTAAAAATTATTTAATGATTATTTAAGGATACTCGAATATAACGAAGTGTACAAGTGATATCTGCCTAAGGGAGGGAATGAATCCGTGGAGGAATTTCTAAGGAAAACTGGCTCGTATTCATGCTACTCATGGGAAAACCACGAAAACCAACTACGCAACAAAACCGTTCGTCTGGAACAGTTATATCTGGAACAGTTCGTCTGTTATACATTTAGCAACCGATGAGGCAAATTAAAATAATGATAAAAACTGCAAGTATCTGAAATCAGTATTTATCACGATATCACTTGCTCCGACGTGACTCAAAATCGAATACATAAATGAGAAAATAGACTAGACTCGCCTTTTGAAGTATTTTTTAACGCGCCTTCTTTAGAAGATTTTGAAGAATAAGTGAAAGCATATTTATTAATTTGAAATTAAAAAGTTTTTAAAAATTAATAACTTGTAAAATAGGAATGACATAATGTACATGAAAAAAAAAAAAAAAAAAAAAAGACACATGCGGAATTCAAAACCACAGAGAAGGCAAAGCTGGTCAAATTTTAAAAATATAGACTTAGTAAACTTATGAAATTCAAAAAAAGATTAAATAATTTAGATCGTGAAAAAATAGCTAATAAGCAAAGTTAATGCTGAGGAATTAAACATAGCGCTAAGTGTCTCTGAAATGAACATTCTTGAAAAATAAAAGTAAATGACTAAGTAGCTAGTTAATTTTTGACGTGATTCAAAATTAGTTACCCAATATATAAAAATATGAAAAAGTCAACACTTTTTTGAAAAGAGCAAATTTTGTTAATTTGAAAGTTAGAAACTTTTTTATATAAAATGTACTATAAAAGTACTACTAGAGTACAAACTTTTTATAAAAAGAACTTGAAAAAGTACAGTGACATAAAGCACAAGGCACCAAGAAAAAGAAAAATGTAGAATTCAAAAATCTTATAATAGACAAAAGTTCATAATGTGAAATTGTTAAAATGCAAAATTTCAAAATAAAATTTAACTTTGATAAAGGAAAAAATAATCAGCAAGCAAAATTATTATAATGGAATTAAACATATAATTTCGATTTAATTATAAAAAAAAATAAAAACTGAAATAAATAATTAAAAACATCTTCTACTACTGTAATTAATATAACTAAGTAAAGAAGCTTAAAATGTGTAGTAAAATTTAATTCACTACCGCATGAGGAAAAATTAAAAGGGATTTCTTTTTATTTAGCTATAATTTAATTTAGTAGGAGTTAATTCTGTTTTGTTTCTTTTTGTATTTAATTTATCATCCGAAGAATTAATATTCTGATACATGTATATTAATATATACATGTATCAGAATGTTAATGGCATCTTTCGCTTCTGTTTTGGTGTTTCAAAGTCTGAACCTGAATCTAAAATTCAATGTCTTTAAAGCCGTTTTTGGACTTAAATTCAACTGTAGCATAATTAGCTACAAAAATGCATACATTTTTCATTAGATACAGTCTCAACTTTCAACTCAACAGCATATTTATTGTTTAGAATCGTTAATCACTTTAACATTTCTTATAGAAAACTCAAATCTTATTATTGAAAATTATATTTTTATTCAGATTTGTAAATGAAATATATAGATAGGCGTTTTTTAATTAAATTTAAACACAGTGTTAACATTCTAGAGCCTGATTCATGACTTCACTCAATGGAATTGAATTTGACATTTATATGGATCCGCAGGCTAAAATCTCTCGTTCAGTCTTCCTTTGAGCATCCATTATTTTATATATGGGTAAGTTTTTAAAGAGGTTGTATTAAAATTCACAAACTAGCAAAGTATATTGAATATTAGTACTATGAACTTACTATGAACCGTAATTAAGAATGTAGATATGATTTATTTCGGAGCGAAACTATTAAAACATAAGCTGATATAATATGAGCACAATTAATTAGAGAGAATAAGGATAAATAATATTTTTTTAGAAAAATTAAAGTATGCTTAATACATTTTCCTACGCATCAAAACATTTTTTTAAAATTTCAATGTTTCAATTCAGAAAACAAATTATTTCAATTTTATGCTCTCGAAAAACTTCCTACCAATTAAATTAATATGGGAAAACAGACGTAAAAATCATTTGTAGAATACTTACAATATTCTCCCAGGACAACAATTTAAAAATTCTCTCAGGATGTATCTGGTTCTCTGTGTTCCAGAATTGCTCTTTTCATGTGACTTTTTTCTCTATACAAAGGCCAGTTAGATGTCCCTTTTCATCATCTGACACTCATTTGCTTGGACGACAGCCACTTCATCGGTCATTAGCAAATGTACAACGCTAAATGCCATTTTCTGTGAATGTAATGAAATAAATCCGTAAATGTTCTGAGACTGAATTGAAGTAATCTTACTTTATATGTAGTTAATTATCAACATTAAAAAGCTTGTCTTATACGAATTCAACCTTCCTGACATTCTGGGAAAATTCCTCCCTGACTTTCTGAATATATTTTGTATTTTCCATGGCAGTCTAAAATTTTCTAGGTGAGGGAAACTCTGTTAGTACACCTGATTAAAAACATAATGGATAACAAACATAATAATCCCTATATGCCACTAGCATATATATATACAGTTAACAGATTCCACTGATGTAGATTCTAAATTTATTGATAGTTCTGAAATTATAATGACATCTAAATTTAGAGAACTGAAAGGATGACTAAAATTCTTTTTTTTATTAAATCTGTAAAAAACAATTTCTTTTTCCGATGAATTTTCTAACAGATATTTGATTATTAGAACTGATTTGTCTAAAAATAAACAACAATTATCACCAGTGTCAGCAGATATCTTAAATTCTGAGAGTTGAAACGATATATTTTGCTAATTTCACTTATTGATTCCTTTTCTTCAAAACGTGTTTGTTAAGCATATCTGCGTGCAAGCTGCTGCAAAGGTTTTGAAAGAGCACAAAGCATATTTTACAGTTCCCACCAAAAGTTCAAATGTTTTAAACAAAAAGTGTCAAGAGGTCCAAATATTTGAACATCATTTATTATATGAATCAAAGATAGAACATTATAGATTATTAAATAAATATTTTCCCATGTAATCGAATACTGTGTTTAACAAAAGCTCTTAAATCATTTTCTGCAAATGCTTCATTAGAGAAAGCAATATCTGAAGGCTTTATTAAAATAAAAATTTCCACATGTAGTAAAAGAAAGTTGTTGTACATAGCAGATGGTAAAATTGAATTCATAACAACAGGCCTAGTGTATAAAAGAAATAAATGAAACTTTGTTGCCTTCCAACTCTGTATTTCTTAAAGCATTCTAGGTTTAAGACTAAATTCGCTTGGTACGTAATGTCTCAGACCAATGTGAGATGAAGATATTTCATTTACATCGCTCTAGTGCAGTTCCAGTGATTTATTGAAAGTTCAAATTTTTACTTATTTATTTGTTTATTTATTTATTGCTGCTTTAGCTGGAGAACTTAAACTGCTCTAAAATAGTTATCAAAAAGTTAAAAAAACTAGCCAAAATTTCAGTTTTTAACTCTAAATAATAAAAAAATGTCTATTTCATTGCTTGTGTAAATATAAGATATCTAATTTTCTTAATTAAAAAAAGAAAGATTAAATCTGTTTTAATTTTTCTTTACAATTTAATGAAAACAGTACGTGCATAAAATACCAGTACTATATTTGAATAGTATAAAAATTGTATTTCTAAAGCCATAAACACAATCGTATATGCATGCAGATCATAGCTTCCAGCCTTGGAAAATCTTAAAAGACGGGAGATTTTCTTTAAAGACGGGTTTGCTCTAAAATGAAAGGTTTTTCACTCTGCGAGGTTATACCATTTCAAAGAAATTCCAAACTCGCTTTGATTCAGTTTATGATGCATGATGGTTCAGGTTACTATAGTACTTGTAATTCAATTTTGATGTAAGATGCATTAGCATTTTATTAGATAGTCTAAAATTTATGCTCTTTACTAATTTCATTTTTTTTATTTCCTCGGTTTTTTATGCTGAGGAAATCTTCAGTAGTGAAGCAAAGCTTTTATTTATCAAAGTATTTTTAAATATACGATGCATGTGAAATTAATAATTAACATACATAATAACACTAGATAAAATTAGTAATATGCCAGGTACTAAAGTAAACAAAATTAAACACGAAAATTAACTAATTAAACATTGCCTAAATCTTCACATAAAAATCTACTGATGTCTATAGCAGATTAAAACAACTCAGATTAAATGAAATCCGATAAGAAAAATTTATTAAGGTCAATAAAATTAATAAAAAATACAGTTTTGTGAAATAAAGTTTAACAAGAAAAATTATTATGAAAATCATTACAGGTGGACGAATACAATTCGCCTAATTAAAAATTTCATTATTTTAATAAATTTCGTGTTTTTTTTTTTTTTTGCTGGGAAAAATTTTCTTTAGTAAAGATTTAAATTTCGAGACTTTAAAATCTCGAGATTCGGTAATTTACCTTGAGATGTGATGAAAAACTGGGACTGAGTTGAAAACTTGAGTTGGCAGCTATGATATGTTTGAGATCAACATGATTATAGCATTTGGAAGATTTTAGACATATATAAAACAATTTTAGCAAACTTTCATTATTAAAAATACGATTAAAAATGTGAAAATATGCATACTTATACTTATGAAGGATGAAACAAAGACATCAATACTTCCCTTCGATCTGGAATAATTTGAGCGGTGTTCTTGGACCTCAAACCCCGGTCTTTCGAATCGTTCTTCTTTAAGAATGACTGAGGTCAGAGTCAGCCGGACGTCAGTAATTTCAGGATTTGATTGGTTACATACGTTTTTTGGACCGCAGGGCATACTTTGAGGGAGAGTACTTTGAAGGGAAAAAGTGATTTCGTCCTTGAGAGAAATAGTGCTGTGGGACAACATATGGAGAAGCGGAAAGATCTCCAGCCTAAAGTCTACTGTGTGCAGATCCAAAAGTCAAGTGAGATGATAAAAAAGTAAACGTACAAAAAACATTTTGTTTTGATTAATCCATCGACCAAAAATTAAAAATATTTTACTAGGCTCTTTACAATTTACAACACATTCACTACGGAGACTTTTCGGCTTTTATAGTGTTTTTATACGGTAATAGTTTAATAGTTAATCAAAAACGGAGGTGTTAATTTTAAAATTTTTCATTAAGTCGAGAATTTAACTAGCAGCTTTCCTTGCAAGTGATATAAGTTCCACACATTGCGAAAGTTACTTTAATTTCAAAATTTAATCAGATAATTATGGCAGGAAACCAACATATTTTCGTATTCTCGTCGACATCAACAAATGTTTTTATAATTTTAGAAAAATAATCATAGAAAAATGACTATGATGAAATATTTTATATCTGGTAGTAAACAAAAGTTGGTTAAAAAGTATATTCGAATATTTTGAAATTTGTCCAATATATCTGGAAATTAAGCTGATCTTCATGATTGGAAGGTAGTAGGAAATTTAAATCCATTAACACAGAAATATTAGAGTGCCCTTTCCCGAGTTTAATTTAATTTATTTATTTATTGAGCATGTTCGTGTGTGTTTTTGAATTCTGCATCTGAATGCTTCACGAGAAAGCATCCTTTTTCTTAGCTTTCTTTTTAAATGCATTGTGAAATATTAAAAAGCATACATCTTTATTTATTACATCATAATGATATTTAAAGTAACATTAGTATTTCAAAGAATCCATAAATGCACATACGTATTTGATTTATATATATTAAACTATTCTTAAGAGACATTTATGAATATCATACTTAAACATATAAAAAAGATACACTTCATGAACATACACTGTCCATGTGACACATTTAACGTGCTCTACTACGTAAACTTTTATACTTTGTTGTTGTTGTCGTGTCCATATTACATGGAACAATGGTTGCCAGAGCATATTCCGAAGAGAGGTTGGACTTCTATTTTCCACCCAAAATTTTGAGAGAGAGAGCATCCCGGGGATATCCCACTCCTCTCCCATTCCACCAATCCCCACGAAATGACTTTCGGGTCGCCGCATATTTAGAGTGCCGCCATGCCGCACCGACACTATACATTTACAAACGTTCATGTCTTCTCCGAGATTCGAACCCGGGACCTTCGGTATCGTAGTAGGTTTCCCTAACCACTATACCGTCTAGGGGACACTTTTATACTTTCTTTACATGTAATGGAAACTGTTAATACCGGTAATTGACGTACGATTATACGAATAAAAGGTGTAACAGATAGGCATAATTCAGAACGTCTGTAAAACGTTACTGACACCACCGTGAATAACGCCTGCTTTACATTTTCTGAACATGATCCTGTTATTTGTGCCATTGGTTACTATTTTTGAGTCGATTATATAAGTAACAGAATAGCAGGATCAGTTACGGTATCGTAGCATCATTAGGTTAAATCGATCCAGGAAACATGAAACACGTGAGGAAAAGAAGTCTTATATACTTCCTCTTTTAAGGGTGACTAGGTATGAGGTGGCCCAGTCGCCAAATCCTGGTAGTGACGAATTGTTGTCTACCATCTTTTATTTCGGGCGCCCCTTGTAAAGCTTTTTAGAACTCACGAAACAAGAAATTCGCAGTACTCTCACCAGGATTCGAATTCCGAATCCTCCGAATACGTATTAGCGTTCTTGCAGTTACACTACGATGGTATGCGGAAAGAAGGGCGAAAAAATCTTATAATGTAAACAGCAGAAAAACTGTTCTGCACAATTAGGTAAAACATATCGTATCGTTAGGGTCGGTTTAAGTAATTTTGGTAGTCCTCGCAAGCTGGATCATAGGGCCCCTTAACGTGGTTTCTCTTTTAAATTGCAATTTCTATAGTATGTTTAGATTATCACCTAATTTATTACCCTTCACCCTATTATTATGAAATTAAAAATTGAAGTTACTTATGAAATATATTTTGTGCATCAACAATTTTCAAAATTACGTTGTTTTCCATAGCCAAATAGAATAGAAGCATAGTAAAAGAACTCTTCAAATGCGGCACTTTCTTCCTGTAAATTGAGATTTCTAATTGCAAACCTTTCTGCTGAATTATTTTATTAACTTTATTGCAATGAAAATAAGTATTAGATCAGATCGTAAGAGATAAATAAAATCTAAACACTGCAATTTATTTAACTAGATGTCTCACAGAAACATATGGAATTTCTCTTAAAGTTTTCATTAAAATATTTTAAAATTATATTATATTTTTAAATTCTTACTTACCAGTTCTAAAGAAGCATTTATAAGACTGACGAGTCGGAAGTCTTCTCGAGTGTTTTGCTGGCTAGGAAAGAGAGGTGAGAGTCCTTCGGAGTGTTCTCCATCAAAACTGCGTCGAAACTTTTCCCTTTCTCACGCAGAAGATCGGTCGCACTCACAGCAAAGTTCTCGCTGATGGAATGGCTAAATAACTGATGAAGACTGGCCATTCCTAAGAATGTATTAAGTTACGAATGCCCGGAATTTGAGACTACAGCTTTCAGTTCTCATTTCTCAACTAGTTTCGCAGATTGTTTTCAGCGTGAATTGTACATGACTATCAGAATTTTTCGCGCTACATAGATGCAGAAAATAAAATTAAAAATCCCTGCCTTTTACGAATAAATAAATAGTGCAATTCATTTCTGCTATGAGCATAACAAGACTATGACTCTATACGGCAATCTGCAAGGTATCCAAAGATCAGGTAATAAATAAAATTGTAATTCAGCGAACATTTTTCCATGATACGTTACAGTTTCAAAATATCAAAATAATGCTAACTGAAGTAGAACGCACATCATCACTATTAAAATCACATTCAACTTTTTTCGACGTTAATTACGTCTAGCGTGCAATATAGAACAAATGAATAATATTTTTTAAACATTATTTTCATAACATTGTGCAATTTTTATTTTGAATTTTATTTTCAATTGAATTATTTGGTTTACATTTCATATACCGTTGATACTTAAAGACATTTTCTAAGAAGGACGCGAAATGACGTTATAACGATTATTAGCTTCATATAAATATGAAAATAATAAATTTCCCTGTTAATAAAAAGTTTTTATGGTTATACACATCATTTAAATGCACCGTATGTCAGTTAAGTTAAAATATTTATGGCCATGTATAATTTAAATGGTACAGAATGCCTTCAGTTTAAACTCATATTAGCTATTAAGTTGGATATTGCAGGATCAGATTGCAATTTTTATGAAAATCTCATAATTTTTTATTACAAAAGAAGATATACAAATGTTTAACAGGTTTCGAATGCTGTTATATGCATGCAGACGTATTGTATGCAACAATTTAAAATACTGTAGTCGCAAAAGGATTTTTTGAATATTTATTTGAAATTTTATATGTGCACGTTTATTAAAAATATAAAGTCTTTATAGATTTTATCACACTGCACCATTAAAGTTAAGTTTTTCTTCTCTTTTCTTTCTTTCTTTTTTTTTGGGGGGGGAGGGGGCGATAATTTTATGTGGATATTTTAACAATAAATATTCTTAAAATATTTTGTGGTAAATTTTAATTAATTCTATGTGAACATTTATATAATAGTAATCAAATATTTGAACATATCGGTTTGGTTTCTGAACAATAATCAGCGTTATTTTAGCCAGTTTATTAGAGAAAAATCTTCTTTTTAACCACCATGTTGCCAGAAAGCTATTTTTCTTTTGTTGAAGAAACACATAACTCGTTTTGTGTTGCTTCATTTAAAACTCGCTTCATTTGAAATTTTCATCACTAAGTAGAGCAGTATGCACATATTTAAAATAAAATTATTCTTGAATAAGAGCATATTCTGTTTTATAATTAACGTTTGGATTAGCGCATGTAGAAAATATTTATTTACTTTGTTGAACTAATTACGGATACGAAACAAGTATTTTATAACTCCAAATATTCAGAGTTCTAAAGTACTTGGTACTAGATATTGAATTCCGAATTGAAAAATCTGGGTAGTTCTTTAAATCTTTTATTTGTAGGCTAAATGTGATTACTGCTCTACAAGTGAATAAATTTTTTACATACAAAGTTTTGTTTTATCAGAGATAACAGAGCTAAGTGAAAAGTAAAACATTTTCTGTTCCTTATAAACAGTATACAAAACACGGTTCTTTCATGATGATAATAATAATAAAAGTAAGTACTGAAAGGTATATAGTTATAAAGGGAAATAAAATGCACTTTTAGATTTAATTGAAAAGTTGTAGAAATCTGGAATTGATGAACTTCCCAGTGCTATAACGAAAACCTAAAGTTCTTGATCATCCAATATCTTGAAACGATCCAATTGCTGTTTTATATTGGCATTTTGGAAATTGACGTAAACAATATTGTATTCCGTGAAAAGGAAATAATGCGGTCGGTAACCAGAAAGATCAGTTTTATTGTTACCAGACGTGGCCATAGGCGAGGCACTTGGCGCCCCACAATGTCTTGAAAGCTAGTTTGAGAATGGTCAAAAGCAGCGGGAACCTGAGGCCTTTCATCCAAGTTCGGTGTAAAACTTCGAATCCTCGAGAATGAGTCATAGTCACAGGGTAAAAATTTTAAGGAAATCAAAAACATTTGCTCATAGACTTCTGGGAAAAAAACTTTTGCAAGTAAAGTAAAATATTATTTTCCATGTTTACCGAATGTGCATAAGCTTTGCACGATTGTTCAAGAAGTTAAGCGTTTTCAAGAATATTTTGTTTACATGTTATTGTCAATAGATGAGCAATGCAAATAAAATTTGCTTTTCATCAAAACAACGAATATTTTGCTAACTATCATAAATAATATGTAAATAGCTTCTAGTTAATCGGACGACAGGATTTTCATACAGGAAATCAAATTCTGAGTTAAAAGTTGATATGAATAAAGGACAAACTGATATAAAAGGAACTATATAAATTCATTTGAAAATCTACAGCTTAATAATATTCGTAACAGTTTCGATGCAGATATACATAAATTTCTCGCATGTGATTAAAAATCATTGATAAATTTCAGCTTCATATATGTGATCTTCCGAATAATGCTTAAGCCCACCAGCGGCCGAGCGGTAAAGACGCTGAACACTGGTAGTTCGGTCTGAGGTTCGAATCCCGCGAACGGGCTGGCTGCATGGGCGTTTTCGTGGTTTTCCCCATGTGTAACGTGTATACGAGCCAGTTTCCCTTAGAAAGTCCTCCACGAAAGGCATCCCTCCCTTTAGGCAGATAGCCCTCGTGTGCTTTGCCATAATTAAATACACCACACCACACCGAATAATGCTTAAATTATTTAAATTTGCGAAAAATAACAGGATTAAATTTTCCCAATTCGCAAAGTTTTTAAACAGGGAAAAAATTAAAGCAACAAATATATAGAGTATGAAATTAAAATGCTGTTGAAAAAACTATTTTTTTTTTCATACTCTTCTTTTTTCATGTCTATGAAAATGGATAACAAATGTAAAATATCAAGATATTCTGAATTCATAAATTTCTTATGCTGCCTAATTTTCAATTTTTAATTTTTCTGTAAAAACGTAATAGTGGACAAATGAGTCATTAGGTGATCACTCGGAAGGGATTCCATTTGTGGCGTATTTAGGCATCTTGCAATAATCCCAAGACCTTTTCATTTCTTCCAAAGAAAAGCAATTAAGCATTAACGTATACTAGATAAGACTATTGGCATTTACTAATGCCAATAGTAATCTAGTGGTCTTCTAGTGGTCTTCTACTGATGTCATGCACTTTTCAGTTCTCACTATAACTGATATTCGGTAACGCGCAGATCAATTACTTAGGGCCCTCGAGGCCCCTTAAGTAATTAATTAAGGAGTTCGGCTCCATGTGTTGTTAATTATTTTACATGCGCTCGAAAATAAGTTTGATTTTCCATTGACTCATTTTTATCCTAAATTTTCTATAGTATCACTATGCTTTATTGTAAATCTTGTACAATATCATAGATTGTTGCAATATGTGAAGGTGGGGGGGGGGTTCGCGAGAGATTTTGGTCTGTGTGCCTGACAAATATCCTCTTTATGACGCCTGTTTTAGGCGGTGAGAAAACATGGAAAATGTTCAAGCAAAAAAGTGGATTATGTCCCCCCAAATTTGTATCCTTTATTATTATTATTATTATTATTGTATCCGTGTTTACATGTTTGTAAAATTTATAAAATTTATAAAACAATTTTCTTAAATAAAAATCATTAAGTGATTTTTCTCTTCTTTCACTTGAAAGAAACAGTTCATCACCAACGACATTTAACACCTACAATGCGAATAATTCGTGCATTTTAGGGGAAAAAAATTAGCACGCTCGCAAACGTGTCCTAACATCATCATAATTCTGTTGCTATTCTAAATATGTGCAATCGCATTTGTTACGCGAATAACATGTAGTTTTTTTACCCCATGTCCAAATGTTATGGAAGATACCAATCTTGCACATAGAAAGCTACATACTATTCACATGGTTGTTCTAATAGAAAGTTCATGACACGTTTCATGAATGTACTGCAAGCACAAATGATTAATGCGAAATGAAAAAAAAATTCGACATCATTTCATCTGAAAAAATATGCAAGAACTTTTAAATATTTTTTGAAATTCTAAATAACTTACATTTAATAAGCAGAATACAGTTTTTAAGTAACATTATTTTATCTATTTTTGAAATACAAGCCTTACGAACTGTCTTTACAGTACATATTTAATGAAAATGTTTTCTATAACTAATACTGCGGCAAAATAAAAGATATTGAAGTATTTATGGAAAATGCATAATTTGACAGTTGCCTGAAACTTAGGTAATTAGTATAATTGTAATGTGAGTAGCATGTACTTTATAGCACACGCTCCAAATGTTTTAACGAAGAAGAACATGGTACAAAACGGCAGTGTTATATATTAAAATGTACAGAAAAATACAGGTGTAACAAGCACGTCATGTACAATGCGTTTGATAGCATGCAGTGAGCCATCCGAAAATTACCAATGGATGCTCTGAAAAGAACATCCTAAGAAACACGGTGTAATTAGCTTTAACGTGTCATGTATAAAGTAATTTATACCACATTTTTTTTATTAACGTGCTTCGCTCTTAGGCACTACACGGAAGGAAGATGCCTTCGAGGAGGGCTGGCTCGTATACACGTTACACATGGGAAAAACCACGAAAGCGCCCATGCAGCCAGCCCGTTCGCGGGAATCGAACCTCGGACCGAACTACCAGTATCCAGCGAGTTTACCGCTCGGCCGCTGGGGGCCTATAGCACATGCTGAGAACGTTTTGAAAAATACCAGTATTGTATGTCTAAATGTACGTTATAAGAATATAGTTGTAACACACACTTCTTCAGCACATCATGCAGAACGTACTTTATAACATGTCTGGGAACGTTTCGAAAAAACCATTGTTGTACTTTAAAATGCATGTCCGAAGAACACGGTTATAATACGCACAGCTTAACGACGTCCTGTAGAACGTACTTTAGCACATGATGAGAACGTTCCAAAAAGTATAAGTGTTGTACGTTGAAATATGTGTTCTGAGAACACTGTTATAATACGCACCGCTTTAGCACGTCCTTTAGAACGTTTTTCATAGCACATGTTGAGAACGTTTCGAAAAGTACGAGAATGTACGTTGAAATATACGTCCTAAAAACACGGTTATAATACGCACCGTTTTAACACGTAATTTAGAACGTTTTTCCCAGTACATGTTGAGAACGTTTCGAAATGTACCAGGATTGTACGTTGAAATGTGCGTTTTAAGACACAGTTATAATACGCACCGCTTTAGCACGTCGTTTAGAACGTATTTTCTAGCACATGTTGAGAACGTTTCGGAAAGTACCAGTGTTGTACGTTGAAATATACGTCCTAAAAACACGGTTATAATACGCAGCGTTTTAGCACGTAATTTAGAACGTTTTTCCCAGTACATCTTGAGAACGTTTGGAAATGTACCAGGATTGTACGTTGAAATGTGCGTTTTAAGAACACGGTTATAATACGCACCGCTTTAGCACGTCGTTTAGAACGCATTTTCTAGCACATGTTGCGAACGTTTCGAAAAGTACCAGTGTTGTACGTTGAAATATACGTCCTAAAAACACGGTTATAATACGCACCGTTTTAGCACGTAATTTAGAACTTTTTTCCCAGTACATGTTAAGAAAGTTTCGAAAAGTACCAGTGTTGTACGTGAAATATACGTCCTAAGAATACGGTTATAATACACACCGCTTTAGTACGTCGTTTAGAACGTATTTTCTAGTACATGTTGAGAACGTTTCGGAAAGTACCAATATTTTACGTTGAAATGTACGTCCTAATAACACGGTTCTAACATACACAACTTTAGCACGTTAAGTCGAACGTATTTTATAACTCAATCTGGGAACGTTTCAAAAAACACGATTGTTGTACGTCGAAATGTACGTACTAAATACACGGTTGTTTCACGCACCACTTTAGCACGTTATGTAGAACGTTCTAAATACACCTAACACCGTTATAGAACGGTATGACACGGACTCTGAACGTTTTCGGAACGTTCCGGTGCTGCTTGGGGTAATGCTAAAACAAAAACTCGCGAATATCTCCGAAACGGTTCGATAGAATGTCGCAAATTTTGGTGTGAAAGGGCTCCCTATTTTTACCTACAAACCCTCCAAATTTCGTGGTCCTAGCTTCAATAGTTTTTTATGGCGAATTTTTTAAGGTTTAAAGAACAGGCCAAAAATCGAACGGAGATTCCCTGCAGAAACTCCATTCGCGAATTTTAAAAATCCGAGATAGCCAAAATGTTGCTCTCGAAGAGTACATCAATTTAAAAAAAAAGTTTCTCTCTAGGCCCAATAGGACACGGCTTTCATAGGGTCAAAGTTCACGAATTTGACACATTTCGGCCACGAGAATTCCCTATAAGCGTTGCACCGAATTTCAAACCGCTCACACAGCATTTCCCATTCGGACGCATAAACAATCACCCGCAAGCGTTTTCTCGTAGCTCAATTTTTGACCCCGGCGCAAGCGACCGAAATTTCGATGGGGTCACGGAAATGGGCCAAACTTTGACCCCCCATATCTCGGGCCCCAATTGTCCGATCGACTAGAAATTTGAAACGTGGCCTAACAGGGTTTCGGCCTTCCTCCCCATGCTCCGCAGTCGCGGCTCACCATGGGGGGTCCGAACCTTTTCGCCGTAATGCCAAAACAAAAACTCGCGATTATCTCCGAAACGGTTCAATAGAATGTCGCAAATTTTGGTGTGAAAGGGCTCCCTATTTTTACCTACAAACCCTCCAAATTTCGTGGTCCTAGCTTCAATAGTTTTTTCATGGCGAATTTTTGAATGTTTAAAGAACAGTCCAAAAATCGAACGGAAATTCCCTGCAGAAACTCCATTCGCGAATTTTAAAAATCCGAGATAGCCAAAATGTTGCTCTCGAAGAGTACATCAATTTAAAAAAAAAGTTTCTCTCTAGGCCCAATAGGACCCGACTTTCATAGGGTCAAAGTTCACGAATTTGACACATTTCGGCCGCGAGAATTCCCTATAAGCGTTGCACCGAATTTCAAACCGCTCACACAGCACTTCCCATTCAGACACATAAACAATCCCCCGCAAGCGTTTTCTCGTAGCTTAATTTTTGACCCCGGCGCAAGCGACCGAAATTTCGATGGGGTCACGGAAATGGTCGCAGAATGGTCCCGCAAAAGGGCCAAACTTTGACCCCCCATATCTCGGGCCCTAATTGTCCGATCGACTTGAAATTTGAAACGTGGCCTAACAGGGTTTCGGCCTTCCTCCCCATGCTCGCCATTCGCGGCTCACCATGGGGGGTCCAACCCTTTTCGCCGTAATGCTAAAACAAAAACTCGCGAATATCTCCGAAACGGTTCGATAGAATGTCGCAAATTTTGGTGTGAAAGGGCTCCCTATTTTGTCCTACAAACCCTCCAAATTTCGTGGTCCTAGCTTCCATAGTTTTTTTATGGCGAATTTTTGAAGGTTTAAAGAATAGGCCAAAAATCGAACGGAAATTCCCTGCAGAAACTCCATTCGCGAATTTTAAGAATCCGAGATAGCCAAAATGTTGCTCTCGAAGAGTACATCAATTTAAAAAAAAAACGTTTCTCTCTAGGCCCAATAGGACCCGACTTTCATAGGGTCAAAGTTCACGAATTTGACACATTTCGGTCGCGAGAATTCCCTATAAGCGTTGCACCGAATTTCAAACCGCTCACACAGTTCCTCCCATTTATGGACCTAATTAAACCTACAAAGGCATTTCCTCCTATCTCAATTTTTGCGACTTCATGGTCCGACCCTATATTCAATGTTAAGTCTATGGGAGCAAAGAGTAAAAATGAAGCTATCGACATGAAAATGTATCGGCGTCTTTTGTCCCGGGAATGCGTGCGATTGCAGCATCTTGAATCAAAATCGCTTCATTATTTCCTGCGTTATAAGGCAAAATTTGGGAGAACGGCTGGACGGAATTTCAAACGTCTAACGCAGTACCTCGCATTTAAGGGACTGAACAAGCCTATAAAAGCATTTCCTCCCATCTCAATTTTTGCGACTTCATGGTCCGACCCTATATTCAATGTTAAGTGTATGGGAGCAAACCGTTTAAATAAAGATATCGGCTTGAAACTTTATCAGCGTCTTTAGTCCCCGGAATGCATTCGATTGCAGCAAGAGGATTCAAAATCGCTTCATTAGTTCTCTTCGTATAACGTTAAATGTGCGAAATTGTCGTTTCTCGGTGAGAAAACGCGTTTTCGCATATGCTTTCGAATTTTAAGGGAACGGCTGCACGGATTTTGAAACCGCTTTCACAGAACCTCGCATTTAGGGGACTGAACAAGCCTATAAAAGCATTTCCTCCTATCTCAATTTTTGCGACTTCATGGTACGACCCTATATTCAATGTTAAGTGTATGGGAGCAAACCGTTTAAATAAAGATATCGGCTTGAAACTTTATCAGCGTCTTTAGTCCCCGGGATGCATTCGATTGCAGCAAGAGGATTCAAAATCGCTTCATAATTTCTCTTGGTGTAACGTCAAATTTGCGAGAAACGCCGGACGGAATTTCAAACCGCTTACGTTGTACCTCGCATTTAGGGGTCTGATGAAGGCTATTAAAGCATTTCCTCCTATCTCAATTTTTGCGACCTGGGGTCATTGACCGTACTTCCAATGCATAGTTAATGGGAGCTTCAAAAGTAACGGTAGCGGAGCAAAAATTCGATGTTCATGTGTCAAATTTCGAAACTTTGACCCTATCAAAGTCGGGTCCTATTGGGCCTGGAGAGAAACTTTTTTATTTTAAATTGATGTACTCTTCGAGAGCAACATTTTGGCTATCTCGGATTTTTAAAATTCGCGAATGGAGTTTCTGCAGGGAATTTCCGTTCGATTTTTGGCCTATTCTTTAAACCTTCAAAAATCCGCCATAAAAAAACTATGGAAGCTAGGACCACTAAATTTGGAGGGTTTTTAGGAAAAAATAGGGAGCCCTTTCACACCAATATTTGCGACATTCTTTCGAACCGTTTCGGAGATATTCGCGAGTTTTGTTTTAGCATTACGGCGAAAAGGGTCGGACCCCCCATGGTGAACCGCGACTGCGGAGCATGGGGAGGAAGGCCGAAACCCTGTTAGGGCACGTTTCAAATTTCAAGTCGATCGGACAATTAGGGCCCGAGATATGGGGGTCAAAGTTTGGGCCATTTCCGTGACCATTTCCGTCACCCATCGAAATTTCGGTCGCTTGCGCCGGGGTCAAAAATTGAGCTACGAGAAAACGCTTGCGGGTGATTGTTTATGTGTCCGAATGGGAAGTGCTGTGTGAGCGGTTTGAAATTCGGTGCAACGCTTATAGGGAATTCTCGCGGCCGAAATGTGTCAAATTCGTGAAATTTGACCCTATGAAAGTCGGGTCCTATTGGGCCTAGAGAGAAACTTTTTTTTTAAATTGATGTACTCTTCGAGAGCAACATTTTGGCTATCTCGGATTTTTAAAATTCGTGAATGGAGTTTCTGCAGGGAATTTCCGTGCAATTTTTGGCCTATTCTTTAAACCTTCAAAAATTCGCCATAAAAAAACTATGGAAGGTAGGACCACGAAATTTGGAGGGTTTGTAGGAAAAAATAGGGAGCCCTTTCACACCAAAATTTGCGACATTCTATCGAACCGTTTCGGAGATATTCGCGAGTTTTTGTTTTAGCATTACGGCGAAAAGGGGCGGACCCCCCATGGTGAGCCGCGACTGCGGAGCATGGGGAGGAAGGCCGAAACCCTGTTAGGCCACGTTTCAAATTTCAAGTCGATCGGACAATTAGGGCCCGAGAAATGGGGGGTCAAAGTTTGGCCCATTTCCGTGACCCCATCGAAATTTCGGTCACTTGCGCCGGGGTCAAAAATTAAGCTACGAGAAAACGCTTGCGGGGATTGTTCATGTGTCTGAATGGGAAGTGCTGTGTGAGCGGTTTGAAATTCCGTGCAACGCTTATAGGGAATTCTCGCGGCCGAAATGTGTCAAATTCGTGAACTTTGACCCTATGAAAGTCGGGTCCTATTGGGCCTAGAGAGAAACTTTTTTTTAAAATTGATGTACTCTTCGAGAGCAACATTTTGACTATCTCGGATTTTTAAAATTCGCAAATGGAGTTTCTGCAGGGAATTTCCGTGCGATTTTTGGCCTATTCTTTAAATCTTCAAAAATTCGCTATAAAAAACTATGGAAGCTAGGACCACGAAATTCGGAGGGTTTGTAGGAAAAAATAGGGAGCCCTTTCAGACCAAAATTTGCGACATTCTATCGAACCGCTTCGGAGATATTCGCGAGTTATTGTTTTAGCATTACGGCGAAAAGGGTCGGACCCCCCTTGGTGAGCCGCGACTGCGGAGCATGGGGAGGAAGGCCGAAACCCTGTTAGGCCACGTTTCAAATTTCAAGTCGATCGGACAATTAGGGCCCGAGATATAGGGGGTCAAAATTTGGCCCATTTCCGTGACCCCATCGAAATTTCGGTCGCTTGCGCTGGGGTCAAAAATTGAGCTACGAGAAAACGCTTGCGGGTGATTGTTTATGTGTCCGAATGGGAAGTGCTGTGTGAGCGGTTTGAAATTCGGTGCAACGCTTATAGGGAATTCTCGCGGCCGAAATGTGTCAAATTTGTGAAGTTTGACCCTATGAAAGTCGGGTCCTATTGGGCCTAGAGAGAAACTTTTTTTTTTAAATTGATGTACTCTTCGAGAGCAACATTTTGGCTATCTCGGATTTTTAAAATTCGCGAATGGAGTTTCTGCAGGGAATTTCCGTGCGATTTTTGGCCTATTCTTTAAACCTTCAAAAATTCGCTATAAAAAATATGGAAGCTAGGACCACGAAATTTGGAGGGTTTGTAGGAAAAAATAGGGAGCCCTTTCACACCAAAATTTGCGGCATTCTATCGATTCGTTTCAGAGATATTCGCGAGTTTTTGTTTTAGCATTACGGCGAAAAGGGGCGGACCCCCCATGGTGAGCCGCGACTGCGGAGCATGGGGAGGAAGGCCGAAATCCTGTTAGGCCACGTTTCAAATTTCAAGTCGATCGGACCATTAGGGCCCGAGATATGGGGGGTCAAAATTTGGCCCATTTCCGTGACCCCATCGAAATTTCGGTCGCTTGCGCCGGGGTCAAAAATTGAGCTACGAGAAAACGCTTGCGGGTGATTGTTTATGTGTCCGAATGGGAAGTGCTGTGTGAGCGGTTTGAAATTCGGTGCAACGCTTATAGGGATTTCTCGCGGCCGAAATGTGTCAAATTCGTGAACTTTGACCCTATGATAGTCGGGTACTATTGGGCCTAGAGAGAAACTTTTTTTTTAAATTGATGTACTCTTCGAGAGCAACATTTTGGCTATCTCGGATTTTTAAAATTCGCGAATGGAGTTTCTGCAGGGAATTTCCGTTCGATTTTTGGCCTATTCTTTAAAACTTCAAAAATTCGCCATAAAAAACTATGGAAGCTAGGACCACTAAATTTGGAGGGTTTGTAGGAAAAAATAGGGATCCCTTTCACACCAAAATTTGCGACATTCTATCGAACCGTTTCGGAGATATTCGCGAGTTTTTGTTTTAGCATTACGGCGAAAAGGGGCGGACTCCCCATGGTGAGCCGCGACTGCGGAGCATGGGGAGGAAGGCCGAAACTCTGTTAGACCACGTTTCAAATTTCAAGTCGATCGGACAATTAGGGCCCGAGAAATGGGGGGTCAAATTTTGGCCCATTTCCGTGACCATTTCCGTGACCCCATCGAAATTTCGGTCGCTTGCGCCGGGGTCAAAAATTGAGCTACGAGAAAACGCTTGCGGGTGATTGTTTATGTGTCCGAATGGGAAGTGCTGTGTGAGCGGTTTGAAATTCGGTGCAACGCTTATAGGGAATTCTCGCGGCCGAAATGTGTCAAATTCGTGAAATTTGACCCTATGAAAGTCGGGTCCTATTGGGCCTAGAGAGAAACTTTTTTTTTTAAATTGATGTACTCTTCGAGAGCAACATTTTGGCAATCTCGGATTTTTAAAATTCGCGAATGGAGTTTCTGCAGGGAATTTCCGTGCAATTTTTGGCCTATTCTTTAAACCTTCAAAAATTCGCTATAAAAAAACTATGGAAGCTAGGACCACGAAATTTGGAGGGTTTGTAGGAAAAAATAGGGAGCCCTTTCAGACCAAAATTTGCGACGTTCTATCGAACCGTTTCGGAGATATTCGCGAGTTTTTGTTTTAGCATTACGGCGAAAAGGGTCGGACCCCCCCATGGTGAGCCGCGACTGCGGAGCATGGGGAGGAAGGCCGAAACCCTGTTAGGCCACGTTTCAAATTTCAAGTCGATCGACAATTAGGGCCCGTGATATGGGGGGTCAAAGTTTGGCCCATTTCCGTGACCATTTCCGTGACCCCATCGAAATTTCGGTCGCTTGCGCCGGGGTCAAAAATTGAGCTACGAGAAAACGCTTGCGGGTGATTGTTTATGTGTCCGAATGGGAAGTGCTGTGTGAGCGGTTTGAAATTCGGTGCAACGCTTATAGGGAATTCTCGCGGCCGAAATGTGTCAAATTTGTGAAGTTTGACCCTATGAAAGTCGGGTCCTATTGGGCCTAGAGAGAAACTTTTTTTTTTAAATTGATGTACTCTTCGAGAGCAACATTTTGGCTATCTCGGATTTTTAAAATTCGCGAATGGAGTTTCTGCAGGGAATTTCCGTGCGATTTTTGGCCTATTCTTTAAACCTTCAAAAATTCGCTATAAAAAATATGGAAGCTAGGACCACGAAATTTGGAGGGTTTGTAGGAAAAAATAGGGAGCCCTTTCACACCAAAATTTGCGACATTCTATCGAACCGTTTCGGAGATATTCGCGAGTTATTGTTTTAGCATTACGGCGAAAAGGGTCGGACCCCCCATGGTGAGCCGCGACTGCGGAGCATGGGGAGGAAGGCCGAAACCCTGTTAGGCCACGTTTCAAATTTCAAGTCGATCGGACAATTAGGGCCCGAGATATGGGGGGTCAAAATTTGGCCCATTTCCGTGACCCCATCGAAATTTCGGTCGCTTGCGCCGGGGTCAAAAATTGAGCTACGAGAAAACGCTTGCGGGTGATTGTTTATGTGTCCGAATGGGAAGTGCTGTGTGAGCGGTTTGAAATTCGGTGCAACGCTTATAGGGAATTCTCGCGGCCGAAATGTGTCAAATTCGTGAACTTTGACCCTATGAAAGTCGGGTCCAATTGGGCCTAGAGAGAAACTTTTTTTAAATTGATGTACTCTTCGAGAGCAACATTTTGGCTATCTCGGATATTTAAAATTCGCGAATGGAGTTTCTGCAGGGAATTTCCGTGCGATTTTTGGCCTATTCTTTAAACCTTCAAAAATTCGCTATAAAAAAACTATGGAAGCTAGGACCACGAAATTTGGAGGGTTTGTAGGAAAAAATAGGGATCCCTTTCACACCAAAATTTGCGACGTTCTATCGAACCGTTTCCGAGATATTCGCGAGTTTTTGTTTTAGCATTACGGCGAAAAGGGTCGGACCCCCCCCCCATGGTGAGCCGCGACTGCGGAGCATGGGGAGGAAGGCCGAAACCCTGTTAGGCCACGTTTCAAATTTCAAGTCGATCGACAATTAGGGCCCGTGATATGGGGGGTCAAAGTTTGGCCCATTTCCGTGACCATTTCCGTGACCCCATCGAAATTTCGGTCGCTTGCGCCGGGGTCAAAAATTGAGCTACGAGAAAACGCTTGCGGGTGATTGTTTATGTGTCCGAATGGGAAGTGCTGTGTGAGCGGTTTGAAATTCGGTGCAACGCTTATAGGGAATTCTCGCGGCCGAAATGTGTCAAATTTGTGAAGTTTGACCCTATGAAAGTCGGGTCCTATTGGGCCTAAAGAGAAACTTTTTTTTTTAAATTGATGTACTCTTCGAGAGCAACATTTTGGCTATCTCGGATTTTTAAAATTCGCGAATGGAGTTTCTGCAGGGAATTTCCGTGCGATTTTTGGCCTATTCTTTAAACCTTCAAAAATTCGCTATAAAAAATATGGAAGCTAGGACCACGAAATTTGGAGGGTTTGTAGGAAAAAATAGGGAGCCCTTTCACACCAAAATTTGCGACATTCTATGGAACCGTTTCAGAGATATTCGCGAGTTTTTGTTTTAGCATTACGGCGAAAAGGGGCGGACCCCCCATGGTGAGCCGCGACTGCGGAGCATGGGGAGGAAGGCCGAAATCCTGTTAGGCCACGTTTCAAATTTCAAGTCGATCGGACCATTAGGGCCCGAGATATGGGGGGTCAAAATTTGGCCCATTTCCGTGACCCCATCGAAATTTCGGTCGCTTGCGCCGGGGTCAAAAATTGAGCTACGAGAAAACGCTTGCGGGTGATTGTTTATGTGTCCGAATGGGAAGTGCTGTGTGAGCGGTTTGAAATTCGGTGCAACGCTTATAGGGATTTCTCGCGGCCGAAATGTGTCAAATTCGTGAACTTTGACCCTATGATAGTCGGGTACTATTGGGCCTAGAGAGAAACTTTTTTTTTAAATTGATGTACTCTTCGAGAGCAACATTTTGGCTATCTCGGATTTTTAAAATTCGCGAATGGAGTTTCTGCAGGGAATTTCCGTTCGATTTTTGGCCTATTCTTTAAACCTTCAAAAATTCGCCATAAAAAACTATGGAAGCTAGGACCACGAAATTTGGAGGGTTTGTAGGAAAAAATAGGGATCCCTTTCACACCAAAATTTGCGACAATCTATCGAACCGTTTCGGAGATATTCGCGAGTTTTTGTTTTAGCAGTACGGCGAAAAGGGGCGGACTCCCCATGGTGAGCCGCGACTGCGGAGCATGGGGAGGAAGGCCGAAACCCTGTTAGGCCACGTTTCAAATTTCAAGTCGATCGGACAATTAGGGCCCGAGAAATGGGGGGTCAAAGTTTGGCCCATTTCCGTGACCATTTCCGTGACCCCATCGAAATTTCGGTCACTTGCGCCGGGGTCAAAAATTAAGCTACGAGAAAACGCTTGCGGGGATTGTTCATGTGTCTGAATGGGAAGTGCTGTGTGAGCGGTTTGAAATTCCGTGCAACGCTTATAGGGAATTCTCGCGGCCGAAATGTGTCAAATTCGTGAAATTTGACCCTATGAAAGTCGGGTCCTATTGGGCCTAGAGAGAAACTTTTTTTAAATTGATGTACTCTTCGTAAGCAACATTTTGGCTATCTCGGATTTTTAAAATTCGCGAATGGAGTTTCTGCAGGGAATTTCTGTGCAATTTTTGGCCTATTCTTTAAACCTTCAAAAATTCGCCATAAAAAAACTATGGAAGCTAGGACCACGAAATTTGGAGGGTTTGTAGGAAAAAATAGGGAGCCCTTTCAGACCAAAATTTGCGACATTCTATCGAACCGTTTCGGAGATATTAGCGAGTTATTGTTTTAGAATTACGGCGAAAAGGGGCGGACCCCCCATGGTGAGCCGCGACTGCGGAGCATGGGGAGGAAGGCCGAAATCCTGTTAGGCCACGTTTCAAATTTCAAGTCGATCGGACAATTAGGGCCCGAGATATGGGGGGTCAAAATTTGGCCCATTTCCGTGACCCCATCGAAATTTCGGTCGCTTGCGCCGGGGTCAAAAATTGAGCTACGAGAAAACGCTTGCGTGTGATTGTTTATGTGTCCGAATGGGAAGTGCTGTGTGAGCGGTTTGAAATTCGGTGCAACGCTTATAGGGATTTCTCGCGGCCGAAATGTGTCAAATTCGTGAACTTTGACCCTATGATAGTCGGGTACTATTGGGCCTAGAGAGAAACTTTTTTTTTAAATTGATGTACTCTTCGAGAGCAACATTTTGGCTATCTCGGATTTTTAAAATTCGCGAATGGAGTTTCTGCAGGGAATTTCCGTTCGATTTTTGGCCTATTCTTTAAACCTTCAAAAATTCGCCATAAAAAAACTATGGAAGCTAGGACCACGAAATTTGGAGGGTTTGTAGGAAAAAATAGGGATCCCTTTCACACCAAAATTTGCGACATTCTATCGAACCGTTTCGGAGATATTCGCGAGTTTTTGTTTTAGCATTACGGCGAAAAGGGGCGGACTCCCCATGGTGAGCCGCGACTGCGGAGCATGGGGAGGAAGGCCGAAACCCTGTTAGGCCACGTTTCAAATTTCAAGTCGATCGGACAATTAGGGCCCGAGAAATGGGGGGTCAAAGTTTGGCCCATTTCCGTGACCATTTCCGTGACCCCATCGAAATTTCGGTCACTTGCGCCGGGGTCAAAAATTAAGCTACGAGAAAACGCTTGCGGGGATTGTTCATGTGTCTGAATGGGAAGTGCTGTGTGAGCGGTTTGAAATTCCGTGCAACGCTTATAGGGAATTCTCGCGGCCGAAATGTGTCAAATTCGTGAACTTTGACCCTATGAAAGTCGGGTCCTATTGGGCCTAGAGAGAAACTTTTTTTAAATTGATGTACTCTTCGAGAGCAACATTTTGGCTATCTCGGATTTTTAAAATTCGCGAATGGAGTTTCTGCAGGGAATTTCCGTGCGATTTTTGGCCTATTCTTTAAACCTTCAAAAATTCGCTATAAAAAAACTATGGAAGCTAGGACCACGAAATTTGGAGGGTTTGTAGGAAAAAATAGGGATCCCTTTCACACCAAAATTTGCGACGTTCTATCGAACCGTTTCGGAGATAATCGCGAGTTTTTGTTTTAGTATTACGGCGAAAAGGGTCGGACCCCCCCATGGTGAGCCGCGACTGCGGAGCATGGGGAGGAAGGCCGAAACCCTGTTAGGCCACGTTTCAAATTTCAAGTCGATCGACAATTAGGGCCCGAGATATGGGGGGTCAAAGTTTTGCCCATTTCCGTGACCATTTCCGTGACCCCATCGAAATTTCGGTCGCTTGCGCCGGGGTCAAAAATTGAGCTACGAGAAAACGCTTGCGGGTGATTGTTTATGTGTCCGAATGGGAAGTGCTGTGTGAGCGGTTTGAAATTCGGTGCAACGCTTATAGGGAATTCTCGCGGCCGAAATGTGTCAAATTCGTGAAATTTGACCCTATGAAAGTCGGGTCCTATTGGGCCTAGAGAGAAACTTTTTTTTTTAAATTGATGTACTCTTCGAGAGCAACATTTTGGCAATCTCGGATTTTTAAAATTCGCGAATGGAGTTTCTGCAGGGAATTTCCGTGCAATTTTTGGCCTATTCTTTAAACCTTCAAAAATTCGCCATAAAAAAACTATGGAAGCTAGGACCACGAAATTTGGAGGGTTTGTAGGAAAAAATAGGGAGCCCTTTCACACCAAAATTTGCGACATTCTATCGAACCGTTTCGGAGATATTAGCGAGTTATTGTTTTAGAATTACGGCGAAAAGGGGCGGACCCCCCATGGTGATCCGCGACTGCGGAGCATGGGGAGGAAGCCCGAGAACCTCTTAGGTCACGTTTCAAATTTCAAGTCGATCGGACAATTAGGGCCCGAGATATGGGGGGTCAAAGTTTGGCCCATTTCCGTGACCATTTCCGTGACCCCATCGAAATTTCGGTCGCTTGCGCCGGGGTCAAAAATTAAGCTACGAGAAAACGCTTGCGGGGATTGTTCATGTGTCTGAATGGGAAGTGCTGTGTGAGCGGTTTGAAATTTCGTGCAACGCTTATAGGGAATTCTCGCGGCCGAAATGTGTCAAATTCGTGAAATTTGACCCTATGAAAGTCGGGTCCTATTGGGCCTAGAGAGAAACTTTTTTTTTAAATTGATGTACTCTTCGAGAGCAACATTTTGGCAATCTCGGATTTTTAAAATTCGCGAATGGAGTTTCTGCAGGGAATTTCCGTGCAATTTTTGGCCTATTCTTTAAACTTTCAAAAATTCGCCATAAAAAAACTATGGAAGCTAGGACCACTAAATTTGGAGGGTTTGTAGGAAAAAATAGGGAGCCCTTTCACACCAAAATTTGCGACATTCTATCGAACCGTTTCGGAGATATTCGCGAGTTTTTGTTTTAGCATTACGGCGAAAAGGGTCGGACCCCCCATGGTGAACCGCGACTGCGGAGCATGGGGAGGAAGGCCGAAACCCTGTTAGGCCACGTTCCAAATTTCAAGTCGATCGGACAATTAGGGCCCGAGATATGGGGGTCAAAGTTTGGGCCATTTCCGTGACCATTTCCGTCACCCATCGAAATTTCGGTCGCTTGCGCCGGGGTCAAAAATTGAGCTACGAGAAAACGCTTGCGGGTGATTGTTTATGTGTCCGAATGGGAAGTGCTGTGTGAGCGGTTTGAAATTCGGTGCAACGCTTATAGGGAATTCTCGAGGCCGAAATGTGTCAAATTCGTGAAATTTGACCCTATGAAAGTCGGGTCCTATTGGGCCTAGAGAGAAACTTTTTTTTTAAATTGATGTACTCTTCGAGAGCAACATTTTGGCTATCTCGGATTTTTAAAATTCGCGAATGGAGTTTCTGCAGGGAATTTCCGTGCGATTTTTGGCCTATTCTTTAAACTTTCAAAAATTCGCTATAAAAAAACTATGGAAGCTAGGACCACGAAATTTTTAGGGTTTGTAGGAAAAAATAGGGAGCCCTTTCACACCAAAATTTGCGACATTCTATCGAATCGTTTCGGAGATATTCGCGAGTTTTTGTTTTAGCATTACGGCGAAAAGGGGCGGACCCCCCATGGTGAGCCGCGACTGCGGAGCATGGTGAGGAAGGCCGAAACCCTGTTAGGCCACGTTTCAAATTTCAAGTCGATCGGACAATTAGGGCCCGAGATATGGGGGGTCAAAATTTGGCCCATTTCCGTGACCCCATCGAAATTTCGGTCGCTTGCGCCGGGGTCAAAAATTGAGCTACGAGAAAACGCTTGCGGGTGATTGTTTATGTGTCCGAATGGGAAGTGCTGTGTGAGCGGTTTGAAATTCGGTGCAACGCTTATAGGGAATTCTCGAGGCCGAAATGTGTCAAATTCGTGAAATTTGACCCTATGAAAGTCGGGTCCTATTGGGCCTAGAGAGAAACTTTTTTTTTAAATTGATGTACTCTTCGAGAGCAACATTTTGGCTGTCTCGGATTTTTAAAATTCGCGAATGGAGTTTCTGCAGGGAATTTCCGTGCAATTTTTGGCCTATTCTTTAAACCTTCAAAAATTCGCCATAAAAAAACTATGGAAGCTAGGACCACGAAATTCGGAGGGTTTGTAGGAAAAAATAGGGAGCCCTTTCACACCAAAATTTGCGACATTCTATCGAACCGTTTCGGAGATATTCGCGATTTTTTGTTTTAGCATTACGGCGAAAAGGGGCGGACTCCCCATGGTGAGCCGCGACTGCGGAGCATGGGGAGGAAGGCCGAAACCCTGTTAGGCCACGTTTCAAATTTCAAGTCGATCGGACAATTAGGGCCCGAGAAATGGGGGGTCAAAGTTTGGCCCATTTCCGTGACCCCATCGAAATTTCGGTCACTTGCGCCGGGGTCAAAAATTAAGCTACGAGAAAACGCTTGCGGGGATTGTTCATGTGTCTGAATGGGAAGTGCTGTGTGAGCGGTTTGAAATTCCGTGCAACGCTTATAGGGAATTCTCGCGGCCGAAATGTGTCAAATTCGTGAACTTTGACCCTATGAAAGTCGGGTCCTATTGGGCCTAGAGAGAAACTTTTTCTTAAATTGATGTACTCTTCGAGAGCAACATTTTGGCTATCTCGGATTTTTAAAATTCGCGAATGGAGTTTCTGCAGCGAATTTCCGTTCGATTTTTGGCCTATTCTTTAAACCTTCAAAAATCCGCCATAAAAAAACTATGGAAACTAGGACCACTAAATTTGTAGGGTTTGTAGGAAAAAATAGGGAGCCCTTTCACACCAAAATTTGCGACATTCTATCGAACCGTTTCGGAGATATTCGCGAGTTTTTGTTTTAGCATTACTTTAAAAAGGGTCGGACCCCCCATGGTGAACCGCGACTGCGGAGCATGGGGAGGAAGGCCGAAACCCTGTTAGGCCACGTTTCAAATTTCAAGTCGATCGGACAATTAGGGCCCGAGATATGGTGGTCAAAGTTTGGGCCATTTCCGTGACCATTTCCGTCACCCATCGAAATTTCGGTCGCTTGCGCCGGGGTCAAAAATTGAGCTACGAGAAAACGCTTGCGGGTGATTGTTTATGTGTCCGAATGGGAAGTGCTGTGTGAGCGGTTTGAAATTCGGTGCAACGCTTATAGGGAATTCTCGCGGCCGAAATGTGTCAAATTCGTGAAATTTGACCCTATGAAAGTCGGGTCCTATTGGGCCTAGAGAGAAACTTTTTTTTTAAATTGATGTACTCTTCGAGAGCAACATTTTGGCTATCTCGGATTTTTAAAATTCGCGAATGGAGTTTCTGCAGGGAATTTCCGTGCAATTTTTGGCCTATTCTTTAAACCTTCAAAAATTCGCCATAAAAAAACTATGGAAGCTAGGACCACGAAATTTGGAGGGTTTGTAGGAAAAAATAGGGAGCCCTTTCAGACCAAAATTTGCGACATTCTATCGAACCGTTTCGGAGATATTAGCGAGTTATTGTTTTAGAATTACGGCGAAAAGGGGCGGACCCCCCATGGTGAGCCGCCACTGCGGAGCATGGGGAGGAAGGCCGAAACCCTGTTAGGCCACGTTTCAAATTTCAAGTCGATCGGACAATTAGGGCCCGAGAAATGGGGGGTCAAAGTTTGGCCCATTTCCGTGACCATTTCCGTGACCCCATCGAAATTTCGGTCACTTGCGCCGGGGTCAAAAATTAAGCTACGAGAAAACGCTTGCGGGGATTGTTCATGTGTCTGAATGGGAAGTGCTGTGTGAGCGGTTTGAAATTCCGTGCAACGCTTATAGGGAATTCTCGCGGCCGAAATGTGTCAAATTCGTGAACTTTGACCCTATGAAAGTCGGGTCCTATTGGGCCTAGAGAGAAACTTTTTTTAAATTGATGTACTCTTCGAGAGCAACATTTTGGCTATCTCGAATTTTTAAAATTCGCGAATGGAGTTTCTGCAGGGAATTTCCGTGCGATTTTTGGCCTATTCTTTAAACCTTCAAAAATTCGCTATAAAAAATCTATGGAAGCTAGGACCACGAAATTTGGAGGGTTTGTAGGAAAAAATAGGGATCCCTTTCACACCAAAATTTGCGACGTTCTATCGAACCGTTTCGGAGTTATTCGCGAGTTTTTGTTTTAGCATTACGGCGAAAAGGGTCGGACCCCCCATGGTGAGCCGCGACTGCGGAGCATGGGGAGGAAGGCCGAAACCCTGTTAGGCCACGTTTCAAATTTGAAGTCGATCGACAATTAGGGCCCGAGATATGGGGGGTCAAAGTTTGGCCCATTTCCGTGACCATTTCCGTGACCCCATCGAAATTTCGGTCGCTTGCGCCGGGGTCAAAAATTGAGCTACGAGAAAACGCTTGCGGGGGATTGTTCATGTGTCCGAATGGGAAGTGCTGTGTGAGCGGTTTGAAATTCGGTGCAATGCTTATAGGAAATTCTCGCGGCCGAAATGTGTCAAATTCGTGAACTTTGACCCTATGAAAGTCGGGTCCTATTGGGCCTAGAGAGAAACTTTTTTTTAAATTGATGTACTCTTCGAGAGCAACATTTTGGCTATCTCGGATTTTTAAAATTCGCGAATGGAGTTTCTGCAGGGAATTTCCGTTCGATTTTTGGCCTATTCTTTAAACCTTCAAAAATTCGCTATAAAAAACTATGGAAGCTAGGACCACGAAATTTGGAGTGTTTGTAGGAAAAAATAGGGAGCCCTTTCAGACCAAAATTTGCGACATTCTATCGAACCGTTTCGGAGATATTAGCGAGTTATTGTTTTAGAATTACGGCGAAAAGGGGCGGACTCCCCATGGTGAGCCGCGACTGCGGAGCATGGGGAGGAAGGCCGAAACCCTGTTAGGCCACGTTTCAAATTTCAAGTCGATCGGACAATTAGGGCCCGAGATATGGGGGGTCAAAATTTGGCCCATTTCCGTGACCCCATCGAAATTTCGGTCGCTTGCGCCGGGGTCAAAAATTGAGCTACGAGAAAACGCTTGCGGGTGCTTGTTTATGTGTCCGAATGGGAAGTGCTGTGTGAGCGGTTTGAAATTCGGTGCAACGCTTATAGGGATTTCTCGCGGCCGAAATGTGTCAAATTCGTGAACTTTGACCCTATGATAGTCGGGTACTATTGGGCCTAGAGAGAAACTTTTTTTTTAAATTGATGTACTCTTCGAGAGCAACATTTTGGCTATCTCGGATTTTTAAAATTCGCGAATGGAGTTTCTGCAGGGAATTTCCGTTCGATTTTTGGCCTATTCTTTAAACCTTCAAAAATTCGCCATAAAAAACTATGGAAGCTAGGACCACGAAATTTGGAGGGTTTGTAGGAAAAAATAGGGATCCCTTTCACACCAAAATTTGCGACATTCTATCGAACCGTTTCGGAGATATTCGCGAGTTTTTGTTTTAGCATTACGGCGAAAAGGGGCGGACTCCCCATGGTGAGCCGCGACTGCGGAGCATGGGGAGGAAGGCCGAAACCCTGTTAGGCCACGTTTCAAATTTCAAGTCGATCGGACAATTAGGGCCCGAGAAATGGGGGGTCAAAGTTTGGCCCATTTCCGTGACCATTTCCGTGACCCCATCGAAATTTCGGTCACTTGCGCCGGGGTCAAAAATTAAGCTACGAGAAAACGCTTGCGGGGATTGTTCATGTGTCTGAATGGGAAGTGCTGTGTGAGCGGTTTGAAATTCCGTGCAACGCTTATAGGGAATTCTCGCGGCCGAAATGTGTCAAATTCGTGAACTTTGACCCTATGAAAGTCGGGTCCTATTGGGCCTAGAGAGAAACTTTTTTTAAATTGATGTACTCTTCGAGAGCAACATTTTGGCTATCTCGGATTTTTAAAATTCGCGAATGGAGTTTCTGCAGGGAATTTCCGTGCGATTTTTGGCCTATTCTTTAAACCTTCAAAAATTCGCTATAAAAAAACTATGGAAGCTAGGACCACGAAATTTGGAGGGTTTGTAGGAAAAAATAGGGATCCCTTTCACACCAAAATTTGCGACGTTCTATCGAACCGTTTCGGAGTTATTCGCGAGTTTTTGTTTTAGCATTACGGCGAAAAGGGGCGGACCCCCCATGGTGAGCCGCGACTGCGGAGCATGGGGAGGAAGGCCGAAACCCTGTTAGGCCACGTTTCAAATTTCAAGTCGATCGACAATTAGGGCCCGAGATATGGGGAGTCAAAGTTTGGCCCATTTCCGTGACCCCATCGAAATTTCGGTCGCTTGCGCCGGGGTCAAAAATTGAGCTACGAGAAAACGCTTGCGGGGATTGTTCATGTGTCTGAATGGGAAGTGCTGTGTGAGCGGTTTGAAATTCCGTGCAACGCTTATAGGGAATTCTCGCGGCCGAAATGTGTCAAATTCGTGAAATTCGACCCTATGAAATTCGGGTCCTATTGGGCCTAGAGAGAAACTTTTTTTTTAAATTGATGTACTCTTCGAGAGCAACATTTTGGCAATCTCGGATTTTTAAAATTCGCGAATGGAGTTTCTGCAGGGAATTTTCGTTCGATTTTTGGCCTATTCTTTAAACCTTCAAAAATTCGCCATAAAAAAACTATGGAAGCTAGGACCACGAAATTTGGAGGGTTTGTAGGAAAAAATAGGGAGCCCTTTCAGACCAAAATTTGCGACATTCTATCGAACCGTTTCGGAGATATTCGCGAGTTTTTGTTTTAGCATTACGGCGAAAAGGGTCGGACCCCCCATGGTGAACCCCGACTGCGGAGCATGGGGAGGAAGGCCGAAATCCTGTTAGGCCACGTTTCAAATTTCAAGTCGATCGGACAATTAGGGCCCGAGATATGGGGGGTCAAAATTTGGCCCATTTCCGTGACCCCATCGAAATTTCGGTCGCTTGCGCCGGGGTCAAAAATTGAGCTACGAGAAAACGCTTGCGGGTGATTGTTTATGTGTCCGAATGGGAAGTGCTGTGTGAGCGGTTTGAAATTCGGTGCAACGCTTATAGGGATTTCTCGCGGCCGAAATGTGTCAAATTCGTGAACTTTGACCCTATGATAGTCGGGTACTATTGGGCCTAGAGAGAAACTTTTTTTTTAAATTGATGTACTCTTCGAGAGCAACATTTTGGCTATCTCGGATTTTTAAAATTCGCGAATGGAGTTTCTGCAGGGAATTTCCGTTCGATTTTTGGCCTATTCTTTAAACCTTCAAAAATTCGCCATAAATAACTATGGAAGCTAGGACCACGAAATTTGGAGGGTTTGTAGGAAAAAATAGGGATCCCTTTCACACCAAAATTTGCGACATTCTTTTGAACCGTTTCGGAGATATTCGCGAGTTTTTCTTTTAGCATTACGGCGAAAAGGGGCGGACTCCCCATGGTGAGCCGCGACTGCGGAGCATGGGGAGGAAGGCCGAAACCCTGTTAGGCCACGTTTCAAATTTCAAGTCGATCGGACAATTAGGGCCCGAGAAATGGGGGGTCAAAGTTTGGCCCATTTCCGTGACCATTTCCGTGACCCCATCGAAATTTCGGTCACTTGCGCCGGGGTCAAAAATTAAGCTACGAGAAAACGCTTGCGGGGATTGTTCATGTGTCTGAATGGGAAGTGCTGTGTGAGCGGTTTGAAATTCCGTGCAACGCTTATAGGTAATTCTCGCGGCCGAAATGTGTCAAATTCGTGAACTTTGACCCTATGAAAGTCGGGTCCTATTGGGCCTAGAGAGAAACTTTTTTTAAATTGATGTACTCTTCGAGAGCAACATTTTGGCTATCTCGGATTTTTAAAATTCGCGAATGGAGTTTCTGCAGGGAATTTCCGTGCGATTTTTGGCCTATTCTTTAAACCTTCAAAAATTCGCTATAAAAAAACTATGGAAGCTAGGACCACGAAATTTGGAGGGTTTGTAGGAAAAAATAGGGATCCCTTTCACACCAAAATTTGCGACGTTCTATCGAACCGTTTCGGAGTTATTCGCGAGTTTTTGTTTTAGCATTACGGCGAAAAGGGGCGGACCCCCCATGGTGAGCCGCGACTGCGGAGCATGGGGAGGAAGGCCGAAACCCTGTTAGGCCACGTTTCAAATTTCAAGTCGATCGACAATTAGGGCCCGAGATATGGGGGGTCAAAGTTTGGCCCATTTCCGTGACCATTTCCGTGACCCCATCGAAATTTCGGTCGCTTGCGCCGGGGTCAAAAATTGAGCTACGAGAAAACGCTTGCGGGTGATTGTTTATGTGTCCGAATGGGAAGTGCTGTGTGAGCGGTTTGAAATTCGGTGCAACGCTTATAGGGAATTCTCGCGGCCGAAATGTATCAAATTCGTGAAATTTGACCCTATGAATGTCGGGTCCTATTGGGCCTAGAGAGAAACTTTTTTTTTAAATTGATTTACTCTTCGAGAGCAACATTTTGGCAATCTCGGATTTTTAAAATTCGCGAATGGAGTTTCTGCAGGGAATTTCCGTGCAATTTTTGGCCTATTCTTTAAACCTTCAAAAATTCGCCATAAAAAAACTATGGAAGCTAGGACCACGAAATTTGGAGGGTTTGTAGGAAAAAATAGGGAGCCCTTTCAGACCAAAATTTGCGACATTCTATCGAACCGTTTCGGAGATATTAGCGAGTTATTGTTTTAGAATTACGGCGAAAAGGGGCGGACCCCCCATGGTGATCCGCGACTGCGGAGCGTGGGGAGGAAGCCCGAGAACCTCTTAGGCCACGTTTCAAATTTCAAGTCGATCGGACAGTTAGGGCCCGAGATATGGGGGGTCAAAGTTTGGCCCATTTCCGTGACCATTTCCGTGACCCCATCGAAATTTCGGTCGCTTGCGCCGGGGTCAAAAATTAAGCTACGAGAAAACGCTTGCGGGGATTGTTCATGTGTCTGAATGGGAAGTGCTGTGTGAGCGGTTTGAAATTCCGTGCAACGCTTATAGGGAATTCTCGCGGCCGAAATGTGTCAAATTCGTCAAATTCGACCCTATGAAAGTCGGGTCCTATTGGGCCTAGAGAGAAACTTTTTTTTTAAATTGATGTACTCTGCGAGAGCAACATTTTGGCAATCTCGGATTTTTAAAATTCGCGAATGGAGTTTCTGCAGGGAATTTTCGTTCGATTTTTGGCCTATTCTTTAAACCTTCAAAAATTCGCCATAAAAAAACTATGGAAGCTAGGACCACGAAATTTGGAGGGTTTGTAGGAAAAAATAGGGAGCCCTTTCAGACCAAAATTTGCGACATTCTATCGAACCGTTTTGGAGATATTCGCGAGTTTTTGTTTTAGCATTACGGCGAAAAGGGTCGGACCCCCCATGGTGAACCGCGACTGCGGAGCATGGGGAGGAAGGCCGAAACCCTGTTAGGCCACGTTTCAAATTTCAAGTCGATCGGACAATTAGGGCCCGAAATATGGGGGGTCAAAATTTGGCCCATTTCCGTGACCCCCATCGAAATTTCGGTCGCTTGCGCCGGGGTCAAAAATTGAGCTACGAGAAAACGCTTGCGGGTGATTGTTTAAGTGTCCGAATGGGAAGTGCTGTGTGAGCGGTTTGAAATTCGGTGCAACGCTTATAGGGAATTCTCGCGGCCGAATTGTGTCAAATTCGTGAACTTTGACCCTATGAAAGTCGGGTCCTATTGGGCCTAGAGAGAAACTTTTTTTTAAATTGATGTACTCTTCGAGAGCAACATTTTGGCTATCTCGGATTTTTAAAATTCGCAAATGGAGTTTCTGCAGGGAATTTCCGTTCGATTTTTGGCCTATTCTTTAAACCTTCAAAAATCCGCCATAAAAAAACTATAGAAGCTAGGACCACTAAATTTGGAGGGTTTGTAGGAAAAAATAGGGAGCCCTTTCACACCAAAATTTGCGACATTCTATCGAACCGTTTCGGAGATATTCGCGAGTTTTTGTTTTAGCATTACGGCGAAAAGGGTCGGACCCCCCATGGTGAGCCGCGACTGCGGAGCATGGGGAGGAAGGCCGAAACCCTGTTAGGCCACGTTTCAAATTTCAAGTCGATCGGACAATTAGGGCCCGAGATATGGGGGTCAAAGTTTGGGCCATTTCCGTGACCATTTCCGTCACCCATCGAAATTTCGGTCGCTTGCGCCGGGGTCAAAAATTGAGCTACGAGAAAACGCTTGCGGGTGATTGTTTATGTGTCCGAATGGGAAGTGCTGTGTGAGCGGTTTGAAATTCGGTGCAACGCTTATAGGGAATTCTCGCGGCCGAAATGTGTCAAATTCGTGAAATTTGACCCTATGAAAGTCGGGTCCTATTGGGCCTAGAGAGAAACTTTTTTTTTTAAATTGATGTACTCTTCGAGAGCAACATTTTGGCTATCTCGGATTTTTAAAATTCGCGAATGGATTTTCTGCAGGGAATTTCCGTGCAATTTTTGGCCTATTCTTTAAACATTCAAAAATTCGCGATAAAAAAACTATGGAAGCTAGGACCACGAAATTTGGAGGGTTTGTAGGAAAAAATAGGGAGCCCTTTCAGACCAAAATTTGCGACATTCTATCGAACCGTTTCGGAGATATTAGCGAGTTATTGTTTTAGAATTACGGCGAAAAGGGGCGGACCCCCCATGGTGATCCGCGACTGCGCAGCGTGGGGAGGAAGCCCGAGAACCTCTTAGGCCACGTTTCAAATTTCAAGTCGATCGGACAATTAGGGCCGGAGATATGGGGTGTCAAAGTTTGGCCCATTTCCGTGACCCCATCGAAATTTCGGTCGCTTGCGCCGGGGTCAAAAATTAAGCTACGAGAAAACGCTTGCGGGGATTGTTCATGTGTCTGAATGGGAAGTGCTGTGTGAGCGGTTTGAATTTCCGTGCAACGCTTATAAGGAATTCTCGCGGCCGAAATGTGTCAAATTCGTGAACTTTAACCCTATGAAAGTCGGGTCCTATTGGGCCTAGAGAGAAACTTTTTTTTAAAATTCATGTACTCTTCGAGAGCAACATTTTGACTATCTCGGATTTTTAAAATTCGCGAATGGAGTTTCTGCAGGGAATTTCCGTGCGATTTTTGGCCTATTCTTTAAACCTTCAAAAATTCGCTATCAAAAAACTATGGAAGCTAGGACCACGAAATTTGGAGGGTTTGTAGGAAAAAATAGGGATCCCTTTCACACCAAAATTTGCGACGTTCTATCGAACCGTTTCGGAGATATTCGCGAGTTTTTGTTTTAGCATTACGGCGAAAAGGGTCGGACCCCCCCCCCCCCCATGGTGAGCCGCGACTGCGGAGCATGGGGAGGAAGGCCGAAACCCTGTTAGGCCACGTTTCAAATTTCAAGTCGATCGACAATTAGGGCCCGAGATATGGGGGGTCAAAGTTTGGCCCATTTCCGTGACCATTTCCGTGACCCCATCGAAATTTCGGTCGCTTGCGCCGGGGTCAAAAATTGAGCTACGAGAAAACGCTTGCGGGTGATTGTTTATGTGTCCGAATGGGAAGTGCTGTGTGAGCGGTTTGAAATTCGGTGCAACGCTTATAGGGAATTCTCGCGGCCGAAATGTGTCAAATTCGTGAAATTTGACCCTATGAAAGTCGGGTCCTATTGGGCCTACAGAGAAACTTTTTTTTTAAATTGATGTACTCTTCGAGAGCAACATTTTGGCAATCTCGGATTTTTAAAATTCGCGAATGGAGTTTCTGCAGGGAATTTCCGTGCAATTTTTGGCCTATTCTTTAAACCTTCAAAAATTCGCCATAAAAAAACTATGGAAGCTAGGACCACGAAATTTGGAGGGTTTGTAGGAAAAAATAGGGAGCCCTTTCAGACCAAAATTTGCGACATTCTATCGAACCGTTTCGGAGATATTAGCGAGTTATTGTTTTAGAATTACGGCGAAAAGGGGCGGACCCCCCATGGTGATCCGCGACTGCGGAGCGTGGGGAGGAAGCCCGAGAACCTCTTAGGCCACATTTCAAATTTCAAGTCGATCGGACAATTAGGGCCCGAGATATGGGATGTCAAAGTTTGGCCCATTTCCGTGACCATTTCCGTGACCCCATCGAAATTTCGGTCGCTTGCGCCGGGGTCAAAAATTAAGCTACGAGAAAACGCTTGCGGGGATTTTTCATGTGTCTGAATGGGAAGTGCTGTGTGAGCGGTTTGAAATTCCGTGCAACGCTTATAGGGAATTCTCGCGGCCGAAATGTGTCAAATTCGTGAAATTTGACCCTATGAAAGTCGGGTCCTATTGGGCCTAGAGAGAAACTTTTTTTTTAAATTGATGTACTCTTCGAGAGCAACATTTTGGCAATCTCGGATTTTTAAAATTCGCGAATGGAGTTTCTGCAGGGAATTTTCGTTCGATTTTTGGCCTATTCTTTAAACCTTCAAAAATTCGCCATAAAAAAACTATGGAAGCTAGGACCACGAAATTTGGAGGGTTTGTAGGAAAAAATAGGGAGCCCTTTCACACCAAAATTTGCGACATTCTATCGAACCGTTTCGGAGATATTCGCGAGTTTTTGTTTTAGTATTACGGCGAAAAGGGTCGGACCCCCCATGGTGAACCGCGACTGCGGAGCATGGGGAGGAAGGCCGAAACCCTGTTAGGCCACGTTTCAAATTTCAAGTCGATCGGACAATTAGGGCCCGAGATATGGGGGGTCAAAATTTGGCCCATTTCCGTGACCCCCATCGAAATTTCGGTCGCTTGCGCCGGTGTCAAAAATTGAGCTACGAGAAAACGCTTGCGGATGATTGTTTAAGTGTCCGAATGGGAAGTGCTGTGTGAGCGGTTTGAAATTCGGTGCAACGCTTATAGGGAATTCTCGCGGCCGAAATGTGTCAAATTCGTGAACTTTGACCCTATGAAAGTCGGGTCCTATTGGGCCTAGACAGAAACTTTTTTTTAAATTGATGTACTCTTCGAGAGCAACATTTTGGCTATCTCGGATTTTTAAAATTCGCGAATGGAGTTTCTGCAAGGAATTTCCGTTCGATTTTTGGCCTATTCTTTAAACTTTCAAAAATCCGCCATAAAAAAACTATGGAAGCTAGGACCACTAAATTTGGAGGGTTTGTAGGAAAAAATAGGGAGCCCTTTCACACCAAAATTTGCGACATTCTATCGAACCGTTTCGGAGATATTCGCGAGTTTTTGTTTTAGCATTACGGCGAAAATGGGCGGACCCCCCATGCTGATCCGCGACTGCGGAGCATGGGGAGGAAGGCCGAAACCCTGTTAGGCCACGTTTCAAATTTCAAGTCGATCGGACAATTAGGGCCCGAGATATGGGGGTCAAAGTTTGGGCCATTTCCGTGACCATTTCCGTCACCCATCGAAATTTCGGTCGCTTGCGCCGGGGTCAAAAATTAAGCTACGAGAAAACGCTTGCGGGGATTGTTCATGTGTCTGAATGGGAAGTGCTGTGTGAGCGGTTTGAAATTCCGTGCAACGCTTATAGGGAATTCTCGCGGCCGAAATGTGTCAAATTCGTGAACTTTGACCCTATGAAAGTCGGGTCCTATTGGGGATAGAGAGAAACTTTTTTTTAAAATTGATGTACTCTTCGAGAGCAACATTTTGACTATCTCGGATTTTTAAAATTCGCGAATGGAGTTTCTGCAGGGAATTTCCGTGCGATTTTTGGCCTATTCTTTAAACCTTCAAAAATTCGCTATAAAAAAACTATGGAAGCTAGGACCACGAAATTTGGAGGGTTTGTAGGAAAAAATAGGGAGCCCTTTCACACCAAAATTTGCGACATTCTATCGAACCGTTTCGGAGATATTCGCGAGTTTTTGGTTTAGCATTACGGCGAAAAGGGGCGGACCCCCCATGGTGAGCCGCGACTGCGGAGCATGGGGAGGAAGGCCGAAACCCTGTTAGGCCACGTTTCAAATTTCAAGTCGATCGGACAATTAGGGCCCGAGATATGAGGGGTCAAAATTTGGCCCCATTTCCGTGACCCCATCGAATTTTCGGTCGCTTGCGCCGGGGTCAAAAATTGAACTACGAGAAAACGCTTGCGGGTGATTGTTTATGTGTCCGAATGGGAAGTGCTGTGTGAGCGGTTTGAAATTCGGTGCAACGCTTATAGGGATTTCTCGCGGCCGAAATGTGTCAAATTCGTGAACTTTGACCCTATGAAAGTCGGGTACTATTGGGCCTAAAGAGAAACTTTTTTTTTAAATTGATGTAATCTTCGAGAGCAACATTTTGGCTATCTCGGATTTTTAAAATTCGCGAATGGAGTTTCTGCAGGGAATTTCCGTTCGATTTTTGGCCTATTCTTTAAACCTTCAAAAATTCGCCATAAAAAACTATGGAAGCTAGGACCACGAAATTTGGAGGGTTTGTAGGAAAAAATAGGGATCCCTTTCACACCAAAATTTGCGACATTCTATCGAACCGTTTCGGAGATATTCGCGAGTTTTTGTTTTAGCATTACGGCGAAAAGGGGCGGACTCCCCATGGTGAGCCGCGACTGCGGAGCATGGGGATAAGCGATAAGCAACGGAGGACGTGGGCACTGTCCCTTTACCAAAAGGTTAATCGGTATAGCACCACGTCCACCTATATCTAGAGCCTAAAGAGGAATCACAAGACGCCACGCGCCGGGCGCCCAAACCCAGAGCCAAATTCAACCCGGGGGCAGTCCAACAGACCAAATGCCCACGAAAGACAGTCCCAACAACCGCCCAGGCCCCACATTTATTAAATAAAATAACAAAAGCATGCAGGGCCAAAAAGGGCGAGTTTGGACAATAAGCAAAAATTTTACAAAGGTGTAATACACACAAATATAGAATATACATAAGCTAAAGTACAGTCTGATGTTGGGCAGCCCAATAATATACAATGAATAAAATATAGACAGTAGAATTAGACTTAATGACAGGAAGGCCGAAACCCTGTTAGGCCACGTTTCAAATTTCAAGTCGATCGGACAATTAGGGCCCGAGAAATGGGGGGTCAAAGTTTGGCCCATTTCCGTGACCATTTCCGTGACCCCATCGAAATTTCGGTCACTTGCGCCGGGGTCAAAAATTAAGCTACGAGAAAACGCTTGCGGGGATTGTTCATGTGTCTGAATGGGAAGTGCTGTGTGAGCGGTTTGAAATTCCCTGCAACGCTTATAGGGAATTCTCGCGGCCGAAATGTGTCAAATTCGTGAACTTTGACCCTATGAAAGTCGGGTCCTATTGGGCCTAGAGAGAAACTTTTTCTTAAAATTGATGTACTCTTCGAGAGCAACATTTTGACTATCTCGGATTTTTAAAATTCGCGAATGGAGTTTCTGCAGGGAATTTCCGTGCGATTTTTGGCCTATTCTTTAAAACTTCAAAAATTCGCTATAAAAAAGTATGGAAGCTAGGACCACGAAATTTGGAGGGTTTGTAGGAAAAAATAGGGAGCCCTTTCACACCAAAATTTGCGACATTCTATCGAACCGTTTCGGAGATATTCGCGAGTTTTTTTTAGCATTACGGCGAAAAGGGTCGGACCCCCCATTGGTAGCCGCGACTGCGGAGCATGGGGAGGAAGGCCGAAACCCTGTTAGGCCACGTTTCAAATTTCAAGTCGATCGGACAATTAGGGCCCGAGATATGGGGGGTCAAAGTTTGGCCCATTTCCGTGACCCCATCGAAATTTCGGTTGCTTGCGCCGGGGTCAAAAATTAAGCTACGAGAAAACGCTTGCGGGGATTGTTCATGTGTCTGAATGGGAAGTGCTGTGTGAGCGGTTTGAAATTCGGTGCAACGCTTATAGGGAATTCTCGCGGCCGAAATGTGTCAAATTCGTGAACTTTGACCCTATGAAAGTCGGGTCCTATTGGGCCTAGAGAGAAACTTTTTTTTAAATTGATGTACTCTTCGAGAGCAACACTTTTGGCTATCTCGGATTTTTAAAATTCGCGAATGGAGTTTCTGCAGGGAATTTCCGTGCGATTTTTGGCCTATTCTTTAAACCTTCAAAAATTCGCTATAAAAAAACTATGGAAGCTAGGACCACGAAATTTGGAGGGTTTGTAGGAAAAAATAGGCAGCCCTTTCACACCAAAATTTGCGACATTCTATCGAACCGTTTCGGAGATATTCGCGAGTTTTTGTTTTAGCATTACGGCGAAAAGGGTCGGACCCCCCCCATGGTGAGCCGCGACTGCGGAGCATGGGGAGGAAGGCCGAAACCCTGTTAGGCCACGTTTCAAATTTCAAGTCGATCGGACAATTAGGGCCCGAGATATGGGGGGTCAAAGTTTGGCCCATTTCCGTGACCCCATCGAAATTTCGGTTGCTTGCGCCGGGGTCAAAAATTAAGCTACGAGAAAACGCTTGCGGGGATTGTTCATGTGTCTGAATGGGAAGTGCTGTGTGAGCGGTTTGAAATTCCCTGCAACGCTTATAGGGAATTCTCGCGGCCGAAATGTGTCAAATTCGTGAACTTTGACCCTATGAAAGTCGGGTCCTATTGGGCCTAGAGAGAAACTTTTTCTTAAAATTGATGTACTCTTCGAGAGCAACATTTTGACTATCTCGGATTTTTAAAATTCGCGAATGGAGTTTCTGCAGGGAATTTCCGTGCGATTTTTGGCCTATTCTTTAAAACTTCAAAAATTCGCTATAAAAAAGTATGGAAGCTAGGACCACGAAATTTGGAGGGTTTGTAGGAAAAAATAGGGAGCCCTTTCACACCAAAATTTGCGACATTCTATCGAACCGTTTCGGAGATATTCGCGAGTTTTTTTTAGCATTACGGCGAAAAGGGTCGGACCCCCCATGGGGAGCCGCGACTGCGGAGCATGGGGAGGAAGGCCGAAACCCTGTTAGGCCACGTTTCAAATTTCAAGTCGATCGGACAATTAGGGCCCGAGATATGGGGGGTCAAAGTTTGGCCCATTTCCGTGACCCCATCGAAATTTCGGTTGCTTGCGCCGGGGTCAAAAATTAAGCTACGAGAAAACGCTTGCGGGGATTGTTCATGTGTCTGAATGGGAAGTGCTGTGTGAGCGGTTTGAAATTCGGTGCAACGCTTATAGGGAATTCTCGCGGCCGAAATGTGTCAAATTCGTGAACTTTGACCCTATGAAAGTCGGGTCCTATTGGGCCTAGAGAGAAACTTTTTTTTAAATTGATGTACTCTTCGAGAGCAACATTTTGGCTATCTCGGATTTTTAAAATTCGCGAATGGAGTTTCTGCAGGGAATTTCCGTGCGATTTTTGGCCTATTCTTTAAACCTTCAAAAATTCGCTATAAAAAAACTATGGAAGCTAGGACCACGAAATTTTTAGGGTTTGTAGGAAAAAATAGGGAGCCCTTTCACACCAAAATTTGCGACATTCTATCGAACCGTTTCGGAGATATTCGCGAGTTTTTGTTTTAGCATTACGGCGAAAAGGGTCGGACCCCCCCATGGTGAGCCGCGACTGCGGAGCATGGGGAGGAAGGCCGAAACCCTGTTAGGCCACGTTTCAAATTTCAAGTCGATCGACAATTAGGGCCCGAGATATGGGGGGTCAAAGTTTGGCCCATTTCCGTGACCATTTCCGTGACCCCATCGAAATTTCGGTCGCTTGCGCCGGGGTCAAAAATTGAGCTACAAGAAAACGCTTGCGGGTGATTGTTTATGTGTCCGAATGGTAAGTGCTGTGTGAGCGGTTTGAAATTCGGTGCAACGCTTATAGGGAATTCTCGCGGCCGAAATGTGTCAAATTTGTGAACTTTGACCCTATGAAAGTCGGGTCCTATTGGGCCTAGAGAGAAACTTTTTTTTTAAATTGATGTACTCTTCGAGAGCAACATTTTGGCTATCTCGGATTTTTAGAATTCGCGAATGGAGTTTCTGCAGGGAATTTCCGTGCGATTTTTGGCCTATTCTTTAAACCTTCAAAAATTCGCTATAAAAAAACTATGGAAGCTAGGACCACGAAATTTGGAGGGTTTGTAGGAAAAAATAGGGAGCCCTTTCACACCAAAATTTGCGACATTCTATCGAACCGTTTCGGAGATATTCGCGAGTTTTTGTTTTAGCATTACGGCGAAAAGGGGCGGACTCCCCATGGTGAGCCGCGACTGCGGAGCATGGGGAGGAAGGCCGAAACCCTGTTAGGCCACGTTTCAAATTTCAAGTCGATCGGACAATTAGGGCCCGAGAAATGGGGGGTCAAAGTTTGGCCCATTTCCGTGACCATTTCCGTGACCCCATCGAAATTTCGGTCACTTGCGCCGGGGTCAAAAATTAAGCTACGAGAAAACGCTTGCGGGGATTGTTCATGTGTCTGAATGGGAAGTGCTGTGTGAGCGGTTTGAAATTCCGTGCAACGCTTATAGGGAATTCTCGTGGCCGAAATGTGTCAAATTCGTGAACTTTGACCCTATGAAAGTCGGGTCCTATTGGGCCTAGAGAGAAACTTTTTCTTAAAATTGATGTACTCTTCGAGAGCAACATTTTGACTATCTCGGATTTTTAAAATTCGCGAATGGAGTTTCTGCAGGGAATTTCCGTGCGATTTTTGGCCTATTCTTTAAAACTTCAAAAATTCGCTATAAAAAACTATGGAAGCTAGGACCACGAAATTTGGAGAGTTTGTAGGAAAAAATAGGGAGCCCTTTCACACCAAAATTTGCGACATTCTATCGAACCGTTTCGGAGATATTCGCGAGTTTTTGTTTTAGCATTACGGCGAAAAGGGTCGGACCCCCCCCATGGTGAGCCGCGACTGCGGAGCATGGGGAGGAAGGCCGAAACCCTGTTAGGCCACGTTTCAAATTTCAAGTCGATCGGACAATTAGGGCCCGAGAAATGGGGGGTCAAAGTTTGGCCCATTTCCGTGACCATTTCCGTGACCCCATCGAAATTTCGGTCACTTGCGCCGGGGTCAAAAATTAAGCTACGAGAAAACGCTTGCGGGGATTGTTCATGTGTCTGAATGGGAAGTGCTGTGTGAGCGGTTTGAAATTCCATGCAACGCTTATAGGGAATTCTCGCGGCCGAAATGTGTCAAATTCGTGAACTTTGACCCTATGAAAGTCGGGTCCTATTGGGCCTAGAGAGAAACTTTTTCTTAAAATTGATGTACTCTTCGAGAGCAACATTTTGACTATCTCGGATTTTTAAAATTCGCGAATGGAGTTTCTGCAGGGAATTTCCGTGCGATTTTTGGCCTATTCTTTAAAACTTCAAAAATTCGCTATAAAAAACTATGGAAGCTAGGACCACGAAATTTGGAGGGTTTGTAGGAAAAAATAGGGAGCCCTTTCACACCAAAATTTGCGACATTCTATCGAACCGTTTCGGAGATATTCGCGAGTTTTTTTTAGCATTACGGTGAAAAGGGGTGGACCCCCCATGGGGAGCCGCGACTGCGGAGCATGGGGAGGAAGGCCGAAACCCTGTTAGGCCACGTTTCAAATTTCAAGTCGATCGGACAATTAGGGCCCGAGATATGGGGGGTCAAAGTTTGGCCCATTTCCGTGACCCCATCGAAATTTCGGTTGCTTGCGCCGGGGTCAAAAATTAAGCTACGAGAAAACGCTTGCGGGGATTGTTCATGTGTCTGAATGGGAAGTGCTGTGTGAGCGGTTTGAAATTCGGTGCAACGCTTATAGGGAATTCTCGCGGCCGAAATGTGTCAAATTCGTGAACTTTGATCCTATGAAAGTCGGGTCCTATTGGGCCTAGAGAGAAACTTTTTTTTAAATTGATGTACTCTTCGAGAGCAACATTTTGGCTATCTCGGATTTTTAAAATTCGCGAATGGAGTTTCTGCAGGGAATTTCCGTGCGATTTTTGGCCTATTCTTTAAAACTTCAAAAATTCGCTATAAAAAAACTATGGAAGCTAGGACCACGAAATTTTTAGGGTTTGTAGGAAAAAATAGGGAGCCCTTTCACACCAAAATTTGCGACATTCTATCGAACCGTTTCGGAGATATTCGCGAGTTTTTGTTTTAGCATTACGGCGAAAAGGGTCGGACCCCCCATGGTGAGCCGCGACTGCGGAGCATGGGGAGGAAGGCCGAAACCCTGTTAGGCCACGTTTCAAATTTCAAGTCGATCGACAATTAGGGCCCGAGATATGGGGGGTCAAAGTTTGGCCCATTTCCGTGACCATTTCCGTGACCCCATCGAAATTTCGGTCGCTTGCGCCGGGGTCAAAAATTGAGCTACAAGAAAACGCTTGCGGGTGATTGTTTATGTGTCCGAATGGTAAGTGCTGTGTGAGCGGTTTGAAATTCGGTGCAACGCTTATAGGGAATTCTCGCGGCCGAAATGTGTCAAATTTGTGAACTTTGACCCTATGAAAGTCGGGTCCTATTGGGCCTAGAGAGAAACTTTTTTTTTAAATTGATGTACTCTTCGAGAGCAACATTTTGGCTATCTCGGATTTTTAGAATTCGCGAATGGAGTTTCTGCAGGGAATTTCCGTGCGATTTTTGGCCTATTCTTTAAACCTTCAAAAATTCGCTATAAAAAAACTATGGAAGCTAGGACCACGAAATTTGGAGGGTTTGTAGGAAAAAATAGGGAGCCCTTTCACACCAAAATTTGCGACATTCTATCGAACCGTTTCGGAGATATTCGCGAGTATTTGTTTTAGCATTACGGCGAAAAGGGGCGGACTCCCCATGGTGAGCCGCGACTGCGGAGCATGGGGAGGAAGGCCGAAACCCTGTTAGGCCACGTTTCAAATTTCAAGTCGATCGGACAATTAGGGCCCGAGAAATGGGGGGTCAAAGTTTGGCCCATTTCCGTGACCATTTCCGTGACCCCATCGAAATTTCGGTCACTTGCGCCGGGGTCAAAAATTAAGCTACGAGAAAACGCTTGCGGGGATTGTTCATGTGTCTGAATGGGAAGTGCTGTGTGAGCGGTTTGAAATTCCGTGCAACGCTTATAGGGAATTCTCGTGGCCGAAATGTGTCAAATTCGTGAACTTTGACCCTATGAAAGTCGGGTCCTATTGGGCCTAGAGAGAAACTTTTTCTTAAAATTGATGTACTCTTCGAGAGCAACATTTTGACTATCTCGGATTTTTAAAATTCGCGAATGGAGTTTCTGCAGGGAATTTCCGTGCGATTTTTGGCCTATTCTTTAAAACTTCAAAAATTCGCTATAAAAAACTATGGAAGCTAGGACCACGAAATTTGGAGGGTTTGTAGGAAAAAATAGGGAGCCCTTTCACACCAAAATTTGCGACATTCTATCGAACCGTTTCGGAGATATTCGCGAGTTTTTGTTTTAGCATTACGGCGAAAAGGGTCGGACCCCCCCATGGTGAGCCGCGACTGCGGAGCATGGGGAGGAAGGCCGAAACCCTGTTAGGCCACGTTTCAAATTTCAAGTCGATCGACAATTAGGGCCCGAGATATGGGGGGTCAAAGTTTGGCCCATTTCCGTGACCATTTCCGTGACCCCATCGAAATTTCGGTCGCTTGCGCCGGGGTCAAAAATTGAGCTACAAGAAAACGCTTGCGGGTGATTGTTTATGTGTCCGAATGGTAAGTGCTGTGTGAGCGGTTTGAAATTCGGTGCAACGCTTATAGGGAATTCTCGCGGCCGAAATGTGTCAAATTTGTGAACTTTGACCCTATGAAAGTCGGGTCCTATTGGGCCTAGAGAGAAACTTTTTTTTTAAATTGATGTACTCTTCGAGAGCAACATTTTGGCTATCTCGGATTTTTAGAATTCGCGAATGGAGTTTCTGCAGGGAATTTCCGTGCGATTTTTGGCCTATTCTTTAAACCTTCAAAAATTCGCTATAAAAAAACTATGGAAGCTAGGACCACGAAATTTGGAGGGTTTGTAGGAAAAAATAGGGAGCCCTTTCACACCAAAATTTGCGACATTCTATCGAACCGTTTCGGAGATATTCGCGAGTTTTTGTTTTAGCATTACGGCGAAAAGGGGCGGACTCCCCATGGTGAGCCGCGACTGCGGAGCATGGGGAGGAAGGCCGAAACCCTGTTAGGCCACGTTTCAAATTTCAAGTCGATCGGACAATTAGGGCCCGAGAAATGGGGGGTCAAAGTTTGGCCCATTTCCGTGACCATTTCCGTGACCCCATCGAAATTTCGGTCACTTGCGCCGGGGTCAAAAATTAAGCTACGAGAAAACGCTTGCGGGGATTGTTCATGTGTCTGAATGGGAAGTGCTGTGTGAGCGGTTTGAAATTCCGTGCAACGCTTATAGGGAATTCTCGTGGCCGAAATGTGTCAAATTCGTGAACTTTGACCCTATGAAAGTCGGGTCCTATTGGGCCTAGAGAGAAACTTTTTCTTAAAATTGATGTACTCTTCGAGAGCAACATTTTGACTATCTCGGATTTTTAAAATTCGCGAATGGAGTTTCTGCAGGGAATTTCCGTGCGATTTTTGGCCTATTCTTTAAAACTTCAAAAATTCGCTATAAAAAACTATGGAAGCTAGGACCACGAAATTTGGAGGGTTTGTAGGAAAAAATAGGGAGCCCTTTCACACCAAAATTTGCGACATTCTATCGAACCGTTTCGGAGATATTCGCGAGTTTTTGTTTTAGCATTACGGCGAAAAGTGTCGGACCCCCCCATGGTGAGCCGCGACTGCGGAGCATGGGGAGGAAGGCCGAAACCCTGTTAGGCCACGTTTCAAATTTCAAGTCGATCGACAATTAGGGCCCGAGATATGGGGGGTCAAAGTTTGGCCCATTTCCGTGACCCCATCGAAATTTCGGTCGCTTGCGCCGGGGTCAAAAATTGAGCTACGAGAAAACGCTTGCGGGTGATTGTTTATTTGTCCGAATGGGAAGTGCTGTGTGAGCGGTTTGAAATTCGGTTCAACGCTTATAGGGAATTCTCGCGGCCGAAATGTGTCAAATTCGTGAACTTTGACCCTATGAAAGTCGGGTCCTATTGGGCCTAGAGAGAAACTTTTTTTTAAATTGATGTACTCTTCGAGAGCAACATTTTGGCTATCTCGGATTTTTAAAATTCGCGAATGGAGTTTCTGCAGGGAATTTCCGTGCGATTTTTGGCCTATTCTTTAAACCTTAAAAAATTCGCTATAAAAAAACTATGGAAGCTAGGACCACGAAATTTTTAGGGTTTGTAGGAAAAAATAGGGAGCCCTTTCACACCAAAATTTGCGACATTCTATCGAACCGTTTCGGAGATATTCGCGAGTTTTTGTTTTAGCATTACGGCGAAAAGGGGCGGACCCCCCATGGTGAGCCGCGACTGCGGAGCATGGGGAGGAAGGCCGAAACCCTGTTAGGCCACGTTTCAAATTTCAAGTCGATCGGACAATTAGGGCCCGAGATATGGGGGGTCAAAATTTGGCCCATTTCCGTGACCCCATCGAAATTTCGGTCACTTGCGCCGGGGTCAAAAATTGAGCTACGAGAAAACGCTTGCGGGTGATTGTTTATGTGTCCGAATGGGAAGTGCTGTGTGAGCGGTTTGAAATTCGGTGCAACGCTTATAGGGAATTCTCGAGGCCGAAATGTGTCAAATTCGTGAAATTTGACCCTATGAAAGTCGGTTCCTATTGGGCCTAGAGAGAAACTTTTTTTTTAAATTGATGTACTCTTCGAGAGCAACATTTTGGCTGTCTCGGATTTTTAAAATTCGCGAATGGAGTTTCTGCAGGGAATTTCCGTGCAATTTTTGGCCTATTCTTTAAACCTTCAAAAATTCGCCATAAAAAAACTATGGAAGCTAGGACCACGATATTCGGAGGGTTTGTAGGAAAAAATAGGGAGCCCTTTCACACCAAAATTTGCGACATTCTATCGAACCGTTTCGGAGATATTCGCGATTTTTTGTTTTAGCATTACGGCGAAAAGGGGCGGACTCCCCATGGTGAGCCGCGACTGCGGAGCATGGGGAGGAAGGCCGAAACCCTGTTAGGCCACGTTTCAAATTTCAAGTCGATCGGACAATTAGGGCCCGAGATATGGGGGGTCAAAGTTTGGCCCATTTCCGTGACCCCATCGAAATTTCGGTTGCTTGCGCCGGGGTCAAAAATTAAGCTACGAGAAAACGCTTGCGGGGATTGTTCATGTGTCTGAATGGGAAGTGCTGTGTGAGCGGTTTGAAATTCCGTGCAACGCTTATAGGGAATTCTCGCGGCCGAAATGTGTCAAATTCGTGAACTTTGACCCTATGAAAGTCGGGTCCTATTGGGCCTAGAGAGAAACTTTTTTTAAATTGATGTACTCTTCGAGAGCAACATTTTGGCTATCTCGGATTTTTAAAATTCGCGAATGGAGTTTCTGCAGGGAATTTCCGTGCGATTTTTGGCCTATTCTTTAAACCTTAAAAAATTCGCTATAAAAAAACTATGGAAGCTAGGACCACGAAATTTGGAGGGTTTGTAGGAAAAATAGGGAGCCCTTTCACACCAAAATTTGCGACATTCTATCGAACCGTTTCAGAGATATTCGCGAGTTTTTGTTATAGCATTACGGCGAAAAGGGGCGGACCCCCCATGGTGAGCCGCGACTGCGGAGCATGGGGAGGAAGGCCGAAATCCTGTTAGGCCACGTTTCAAATTTCAAGTCGATCGGACAATTAGGGCCCGAGATATGGGGGGTCAAAATTTGTTCCATTTCCGTGACCCCATCGAAATTTCGGTCGCTTGCGCCGGGGTCAAAAATTGAGCTACGAGAAAACGCTTGCGGGTGATTGTTTATGTGTCCGAATGGGAAGTGCTGTGTGAGCGGTTTGAAATTCGGTGCAACGCTTATAGGGATTTCTCGCGGCCGAAATGTGTCAAATTCGTGAACTTTGACCCTATGAAAGTCGGGTACTATTGGGCCTAGAGAGAAACTTTTTTTTTAAATTGATGTACTCTTCGAGAGCAACATTTTGGCTATCTCGGATTTTTAAAATTCGCGAATGGAGTTTCTGCAGGGAATTTCCGTTCGATTTTTGGCCTATTCTTTAAACCTTCAAAAATTCGCCATAAAGAACTATGGAAGCTAGGACCACGAAATTTGGAGGGTTTGTAGGAAAAAATAGGGAGCCCTTTCACACCAAAATTTGCGACATTCTATCGAACCGTTTCGGAGATATTCGCGAGTTTTTGTTTTAGCATTACGGCGAAAAGGGGCGGACTCCCCATGGTGAGCCGCGACTGCGGAGCATGGGGAGGAAGGCCGAAACCCTGTTAGGCCACGTTTCAAATTTCAAGTCGATCGGACAATTAGGGCCCGAGAAATGGGGGGTCAAAGTTTGGCCCATTTCCGTGACCATTTCCGTGACCCCATCGAAATTTCGGTCACTTGCGCCGGGGTCAAAAATTAAGCTACGAGAAAACGCTTGCGGGGATTGTTCATGTGTCTGAATGGGAAGTGCTGTGTGAGCGGTTTGAAATTCGGTGCAACGCTTATAGGGAATTCTCGCGGCCGAAATGTGTCAAATTCGTGAACTTTGACCCTATGAAAGTCGGGTCCTATTGGGCCTAGAGAGAAACTTTTTCTTAAAATTGATGTACTCTTCGAGAGAAACATTTTGACTATCTCGGATTTTTAAAATTCGCGAATGGAGTTTCTGCAGGGAATTTCCGTGCGATTTTTGGCCTATTCTTTAAAACTTCAAAAATTCGCTATAAAAAACTATGGAAGCTAGGACCACGAAATTCGGAGGGTTTTAGGAAAAAATAGGGAGCCCTTTCAGACCAAAATTTGCGACATTCTATCGAACCGTTTCGGAGATATTCGCGAGTTATTGTTTTAGCATTACGGCGAAAAGTGTCGGACCCCCCATGGTGAGCCGCGACTGCGGAGCATGGGGAGGAAGGCCGAAACCCTGTTAGGCCACGTTTCAAATTTCAAATCGATCGGACAATTAGGGCCCGAGATATGGGGGGTCAAAATTTGGCCCATTTCCGTGATCCCATCGAAATTTCGGTCGCTTGCGCCGGGGTCAAAAATTGGGCTACGAGAAAACGCTTGCGGGTGATTGTTTATGTGTCCGAATGGGAAGTGCTGTGTGAGCGGTTTGAAATTCGGTGCAACGCTTATAGGGAATTCTCGAGGCCGAAATGTGTCAAATTCGTGAAATTTGACCCTATGAAAGTCGGGTCCTATTGGGCCTAGAGAGAAACTTTTTTTTTAAATTGATGTACTCTTTGAGAGCAACATTTTGGCTGTCTCGGATTTTTAAAATTCGCGAATGGAGTTTCTGCAGGGAATTTCCGTGCGATTTTTGGCCTATTCTTTAAACCTTCAAAAATTCGCTATAAAAAAACTATGGAAGCTAGGACCACGAAATTTTTAGGGTTTGTAGGAAAAAATAGGGAGCCCTTTCACACCAAAATTTGCGACATTCTATCGAACCGTTTCGGAGATATTCGCGAGTTTTTGTTTTAGCATTACGGCGAAAAGGGTCGGACCCCCCCATGGTGAGCCGCGACTGCGGAGCATGGGGAGGAAGGCCGAAACCCTGTTAGGCCACGTTTCAAATTTCAAGTCGATCGACAATTAGGGCCCGAGATATGGGGGGTCAAAGTTTGGCCCATTTCCGTGACCATTTCCGTGACCCCATCGAAATTTCGGTCGCTTGCGCCGGGGTCAAAAATTGAGCTACAAGAAAACGCTTGCGGGTGATTGTTTATGTGTCCGAATGGTAAGTGCTGTGTGAGCGGTTTGAAATTCGGTGCAACGCTTATAGGGAATTCTCGCGGCCGAAATGTGTCAAATTTGTGAACTTTGACCCTATGAAAGTCGGGTCCTATTGGGCCTAGAGAGAAACTTTTTTTTTAAATTGATGTACTCTTCGAGAGCAACATTTTGGCTATCTCGGATTTTTAGAATTCGCGAATGGAGTTTCTGCAGGGAATTTCCGTGCGATTTTTGGCCTATTCTTTAAACCTTCAAAAATTCGCTATAAAAAAACTATGGAAGCTAGGACCACGAAATTTGGAGGGTTTGTAGGAAAAAATAGGGAGCCCTTTCACACCAAAATTTGCGACATTCTATCGAACCGTTTCGGAGATATTCGCGAGTTTTTGTTTTAGCATTACGGCGAAAAGGGGCGGACTCCCCATGGTGAGCGCGACTGCGGAGCATTTGGAGGAAGGCCGAAACCCTGTTAGGCCACGTTTCAAATTTCAAGTCGATCGACAATTAGGGCCCGAGATATGGGGGGTCAAAGTTTGGCCCATTTCCGTGACCCCATCGAAATTTCGGTCGCTTGCGCCGGGGTCAAAAATTGAGCTACGAGAAAACGCTTGCGGGTGATTGTTTATTTGTCCGAATGGGAAGTGCTGTGTGAGCGGTTTGAAATTCGGTTCAACGCTTATAGGGAATTCTCGCAGCCGAAATGTGTCAAATTCGTGAACTTTGACCCTATGAAAGTCGGGTCCTATTGGGCCTAGAGAGAAACTTTTTTTTAAATTGATGTACTCTTCGAGAGCAACATTTTGGCTATCTCGGATTTTTAAAATTCGCGAATGGAGTTTCTGCAGGGAATTTCCGTGCGATTTTTGGCCTATTCTTTAAACCTTAAAAAATTCGCTATAAAAAAACTATGGAAGCTAGGACCACGAAATTTTTAGGGTTTGTAGGAAAAAATAGGGAGCCCTTTCACACCAAAATTTGCGACATTCTATCGAACCGTTTCGGAGATATTCGCGAGTTTTTGTTTTAGCATTACGGCGAAAAGGGGCGGACCCCCCATGGTGAGCCGCGACTGCGGAGCATGGGGAGGAAGGCCGAAACCCTGTTAGGCCACGTTTCAAATTTCAAGTCGATCGGACAATTAGGGCCCGAGATATGGGGGGTCAAAATTTGGCCCATTTCCGTGACCCCATCGAAATTTCGGTCACTTGCGCCGGGGTCAAAAATTGAGCTACGAGAAAACGCTTGCGGGTGATTGTTTATGTGTCCGAATGGGAAGTGCTGTGTGAGCGGTTTGAAATTCGGTGCAACGCTTATAGGGAATTCTCGCGGCCGAAATGTGTCAAATTCGTGAACTTTGACCCTATGAAAGTCGGGTCCTATTGGGCCTAGAGAGAAACTTTTTTTAAATTGATGTACTCTTCGAGAGCAACATTTTGGCTATCTCGGATTTTTAAAATTCGCGAATGGAGTTTCTGCAGGGAATTTCCGTGCGATTTTTGGCCTATTCTTTAAACCTTAAAAAATTCGCTATAAAAAAACTATGGAAGCTAGGACCACGAAATTTGGAGGGTTTGTAGGAAAAATAGGGAGCCCTTTCACACCAAAATTTGCGACATTCTATCGAACCGTTTCAGAGATATTCGCGAGTTTTTGTTATAGCATTACGGCGAAAAGGGGCGGACCCCCCATGGTGAGCCGCGACTGCGGAGCATGGGGAGGAAGGCCGAAATCCTGTTAGGCCACGTTTCAAATTTCAAGTCGATCGGACAATTAGGGCCCGAGATATGGGGGGTCAAAATTTGTTCCATTTCCGTGACCCCATCGAAATTTCGGTCGCTTGCGCCGGGGTCAAAAATTGAGCTACGAGAAAACGCTTGCGGGTGATTGTTTATGTGTCCGAATGGGAAGTGCTGTGTGAGCGGTTTGAAATTCGGTGCAACGCTTATAGGGATTTCTCGCGGCCGAAATGTGTCAAATTCGTGAACTTTGACCCTATGAAAGTCGGGTACTATTGGGCCTAGAGAGAAACTTTTTTTTTAAATTGATGTACTCTTCGAGAGCAACATTTTGGCTATCTCGGATTTTTAAAATTCGCGAATGGAGTTTCTGCAGGGAATTTCCGTTCGATTTTTGGCCTATTCTTTAAACCTTCAAAAATTCGCCATAAAAAACTATGGAAGCTAGGACCACGAAATTTGGAGGGTTTGTAGGAAAAAATAGGGAGCCCTTTCACACCAAAATTTGCGACATTCTATCGAACCGTTTCGGAGATATTCGCGAGTTTTAGTTTTAGCATTACGGCGAAAAGGGGCGGACTCCCCATGGTGAGCCGCGACTGCGGAGCATGGGGAGGAAGGCCGAAACCCTGTTAGGCCACGTTTCAAATTTCAAGTCGATCGGACAATTAGGGCCCGAGAAATGGGGGGTCAAAGTTTGGCCCATTTCCGTGACCATTTCCGTGACCCCATCGAAATTTCGGTCGCTTGCGCCGGGGTCAAAAATTAAGCTACGAGAAAACGCTTGCGGGGATTGTTCATGTGTCTGAATGGGAAGTGCTGTGTGAGCGGTTTGAAATTCCGTGCAACGCTTATAGGGAATTCTCGCGGCCGAAATGTGTCAAATTCGTGAACTTTGACCCTATAAAAGTCGGGTCCTATTGGGCCTAGAGAGAAACTTTTTTTTTAAATTGATGTACTCTTCGAGAGCAACATTTTGGCTATCTCGGATTTTTAAAATTCGCGAATGGAGTTTCTGCAGGGAATTTCCGTGCGATTTGTGGCCTATTCTTTAAACCTTCAAAAATTCGCTATGAAAAAACTATGGAAGCTGGGACCACGAAATTTGGAGGGTTTGTAGGAAAAAATAGGGAGCCCTTTCACACCAAAATTTGCGACATTCTATCGAACCGTTTCGGAGATATTCGCGAGTTTTTGTTTTAGCATTACGGCGAAAAGGGGCGGACCCCCCATGGTGAGCCGCGACTGCGGAGCATGGGGAGGAAGGCCGAAACCCTGTTAGGCCACGTTTCAAATTTCAAGTCGATCGGACAATTAGGGCCCGAGATATGGGGGGTCAAAATTTGGCCCATTTCCGTGACCCCCATCGAAATTTCGGTCGCTTGCGCCGGGGTCAAAAATTGAGCTACGAGAAAACGCTTGCGGGTGACTGTTTATGTGTCCGAATGGGTAGTGCTGTGTGAGCGGTTTGAAATTCGGTGCAACGCTTATAGGGATTTCTCGCGGCCGAATTGTGTCAAATTCGTGAACTTTGACCCTATGAAAGTCGGGTACTATTGGGCCTAGAGAGAAACTTTTTTTTTAAATTGATGTACTCTTCGAGAGCAACATTTTGGCTATCTCGGATTTTTAAAATTCGCGAATGGAGTTTCTGCAGGGAATTTCCGTTCGATTTTTGGCCTATTCTTTAAACCTTCAAAAATTCGCCATAAAAAACTATGGAAGCTAGGACCACGAAATTTGGAGGGTTTGTAGGAAAAAATAGGGAGCCCTTTCACACCAAAATTTGCGACATTCTATCGAACCGTTTCGGAGATATTCGCGAGTTTTTGTTTTAGCATTACGGCGAAAAGGGGCGGACTCCCCATGGTGAGCCGCGACTGCGGAGCATGGGGAGGAAGGCCGAAACCCTGTTAGGCCACGTTTCAAATTTCAAGTCGATCGGACAATTAGGGCCCGAGAAATGGGGGGTCAAAGTTTGGCCCATTTCCGTGACCATTTCCGTGACCCCATCGAAATTTCGGTCACTTGCGCCGGGGTCAAAAATTAAGCTACGAGAAAACGCTTGCGGGGATTGTTCATGTGTCTGAATGGGAAGTGCTGTGTGAGCGGTTTGAAATTCGGTGCAACGCTTATAGGGAATTCTCGCGGCCGAAATGTGTCAAATTCGTGAACTTTGACCCTATGAAAGTCGGGTCCTATTGGGCCTAGAGAGAAACTTTTTCTTAAAATTGATGTACTCTTCGAGAGAAACATTTTGACTATCTCGGATTTTTAAAATTCGCGAATGGAGTTTCTGCAGGGAATTTCCGTGCGATTTTTGGCCTATTCTTTAAAACTTCAAAAATTCGCTATAAAAAACTATGGAAGCTAGGACCACGAAATTCGGAGGGTTTTAGGAAAAAATAGGGAGCCCTTTCAGACCAAAATTTGCGACATTCTATCGAACCGTTTCGGAGATATTCGCGAGTTATTGTTTTAGCATTACGGCGAAAAGTGTCGGACCCCCCATGGTGAGCCGCGACTGCGGAGCATGGGGAGGAAGGCCGAAACCCTGTTAGGCCACGTTTCAAATTTCAAATCGATCGGACAATTAGGGCCCGAGATATGGGGGGTCAAAATTTGGCCCATTTCCGTGATCCCATCGAAATTTCGGTCGCTTGCGCCGGGGTCAAAAATTGAGCTACGAGAAAACGCTTGCGGGTGATTGTTTATGTGTCCGAATGGGAAGTGCTGTGTGAGCGGTTTGAAATTCGGTGCAACGCTTATAGGGAATTCTCGAGGCCGAAATGTGTCAAATTCGTGAAATTTGACCCTATGAAAGTCGGGTCCTATTGGGCCTAGAGAGAAACTTTTTTTTTAAATTGATGTACTCTTTGAGAGCAACATTTTGGCTGTCTCGGATTTTTAAAATTCGCGAATGGAGTTTCTGCAGGGAATTTCCGTGCAATTTTTGGCCTATTCTTTAAACCTTCAAAAATTCGCCATAAAAAAACTATGGAAGCTAGGACCACGAAATTTGAAGGGTTTGTACGAAAAAATAGGGAGCCCTTTCAGACCAAAATTTGCGACATTCTATCGAACCGTTTCGGAAATATTAGCGACTTATTGTTTTAGAATTACGGCGAAAAGGGGCGGACCCCCCATGGCGATCCGCGACTGCGGAGCGTGGGGAGGAAGCCCGAGAACCTCTTAGGCCACGTTTCAAATTTCAAGTCGATCGGACAATTAGGGCCCGATGTATGGGGGGGTCAAAGTTTGGCCCATTTCCGTGACCATTTCCGTGACCCCATCGAAATTTCGGTCGCTTGCGCCGGGGTCAAAAATTAAGCTACGAGAAAACGCTTGCGGGGATTGTTCATGTGTCTGAATGGGAAGTGCTGTGTGAGCGGTTTAAAATTCCGTGCAACGCTTATAGGGAATTCTCGCGGCCGAAATGTGTCAAATTCGTGAAATTTGACCCTATAAAAGTCGGGTCCTATTGGGCCTAGAGAGAAACTTTTTTTTTAAATTGATGTACTCTTCGAGAGCAACATTTTGGCTATCTCGGATTTTTAAAATTCGCGAATGGAGTTTCTGCAGGGAATTTCCGTGCGATTTTTGGCCTATTCTTTAAACCTTCAAAAATTCGCTATGAAAAAACTATGGAAGCTGGGACCACGAAATTTGGAGGGTTTGTAGGAAAAAATAGGGAGCCCTTTCACACCAAAATTTGCGACATTCTATCGAACCGTTTCGGAGATATTCGCGAGTTTTTGTTTTAGCATTACGGCGAAAAGGGGCGGACCCCCCATGGTGAGCCGCGACTGCGGAGCATGGGGAGGAAGGCCGAAACCCTGTTAGGCCACGTTTCAAATTTCAAGTCGATCGGACAATTAGGGCCCGAGATATGGGGGGTCAAAATTTGGCCCATTTCCGTGACCCCATCGAAATTTCGGTCACTTGCGCCGGGGTCAAAAATTGAGCTACGAGAAAACCCTTGCGGGTGATTGTTTATGTGTCCGAATGGGAAGTGCTGTGTGAGCGGTTTGAAATTCGGTGCAACGCTTATAGGGAATTCTCGAGGCCGAAATGTGTCAAATTCGTGAAATTTGACCCTATGAAAGTCGGTTCCTATTGGGCCTAGAGAGAAACTTTTTTTTTAAATTGATGTACTCTTCGAGAGCAACATTTTGGCTGTCTCGGATTTTTAAAATTCGCGAATGGAGTTTCTGCAGGGAATTTCCGTGCAATTTTTGGCCTATTCTTTAAACCTTCAAAAATTCGCCATAAAAAAACTATGGAAGCTAGGACCACGAAATTCGGAGGGTTTGTAGGAAAAAATAGGGAGCCCTTTCACACCAAAATTTGCGACATTCTATCGAACCGTTTCGGAGATATTCGCGATTTTTTGTTTTAGCATTACGGCGAAAAGGGGCGGACTCCCCATGGTGAGCCGCGACTGCGGAGCATGGGGAGGAAGGCCGAAACCCTGTTAGGCCACGTTTCAAATTTCAAGTCGATCGGACAATTAGGGCCCGAGAAATGGGGGGTCAAAGTTTGGCCCATTTCCGTGACCCCATCGAAATTTCGGTTGCTTGCGCCGGGGTCAAAAATTAAGCTACGAGAAAACGCTTGCGGGGATTGTTCATGTGTCTGAATGGGAAGTGCTGTGTGAGCGGTTTGAAATTCCGTGCAACGCTTATAGGGAATTCTCGCGGCCGAAATGTGTCAAATTCGTGAACTTTGACCCTATGAAAGTCGGGTCCTATTGGGCCTAGAGAGAAACTTTTTTTAAATTGATGTACTCTTCGAGAGCAACATTTTGGCTATCTCGGATTTTTAAAATTCGCGAATGGAGTTTCTGCAGGGAATTTCCGTGCGATTTTTGGCCTATTCTTTAAACCTTAAAAAATTCGCTATAAAAAAACTATGGAAGCTAGGACCACGAAATTTGGAGGGTTTGTAGGAAAAATAGGGAGCCCTTTCACACCAAAATTTGCGACATTCTATCGAACCGTTTCAGAGATATTCGCGAGTTTTTGTTATAGCATTACGGCGAAAAGGGGCGGACCCCCCATGGTGAGCCGCGACTGCGGAGCATGGGGAGGAAGGCCTAAATCCTGTTAGGCCACGTTTCAAATTTCAAGTCGATCGGACAATTAGGGCCCGAGATATGGGGGGTCAAAATTTGTTCCATTTCCGTGACCCCATCGAAATTTCGGTCGCTTGCGCCGGGGTCAAAAATTGAGCTACGAGAAAACGCTTGCGGGTGATTGTTTATGTGTCCGAATGGGAAGTGCTGTGTGAGCGGTTTGAAATTCGGTGCAACGCTTATAGGGATTTCTCGCGGCCGAAATGTGTCAAATTCGTGAAATTTGACCCTATGAAAGTCGGGTACTATTGGGCCTAGAGAGAAACTTTTTTTTTAAATTGATGTACTCTTCGAGAGCAACATTTTGGCTATCTCGGATTTTTAAAATTCGCGAATGGAGTTTCTGCAGGGAATTTCCGTTCGATTTTTGGCCTATTCTTTAAAACTTCAAAAATTCGCCATAAAAAACTATGGAAGCTAGGACCACGAAATTTGGAGGGTTTGTAGGAAAAAATAGGGAGCCCTTTCACACCAAAATTTGCGACATTCTATCGAACCGTTTCGGAGATATTCGCGAGTTTTTGTTTTAGCATTACGGCGAAAAGGGGCGGACTCCCCATGGTGAGCCGCGACTGCGGAGCATGGGGAGGAAGGCCGAAACCCTGTTAGGCCACGTTTCAAATTTCAAGTCGATCGGACAATTAGGGCCCGAGAAATGGGGGGTCAAACTTTGGCCCATTTCCGTGACCATTTCCGTGACCCCATCGAAATTTCGGTCGCTTGCGCCGGGGTCAAAAATTAAGCTACGAGAAAACGCTTGCGGGGATTGTTCATGTGTCTGAATGGGAAGTGCTGTGTGAGCGGTTTGAAATTCCGTGCAACGCTTATAGGGAATTCTCGCGGCCGAAATGTGTCAAATTCGTGAACTTTGACCCTATAAAAGTCGGGTCCTATTGGGCCTAGAGAGAAACTTTTTTTTTAAATTGATGTACTCTTCGAGAGCAACATTTTGGCTATCTCGGATTTTTAAAATTCGCGAATGGAGTTTCTGCAGGGAATTTCCGTGCGATTTTTGGCCTATTCTTTAAACCTTCAAAAATTCGCTATGAAAAAACTATGGAAGCTGGGACCACGAAATTTGGAGGGTTTGTAGGAAAAAATAGGGAGCCCTTTCACACCAAAATTTGCGACATTCTATCGAACCGTTTCGGAGATATTCGCGAGTTTTTGTTTTAGCATTACGGCGAAAAGGGGCGGACCCCCCATGGTGAGCCGCGACTGCGGAGCATGGGGAGGAAGGCCGAAACCCTGTTAGGCCACGTTTCAAATTTCAAGTCGATCGGACAATTAGGGCCCGAGAAATGGGGGGTCAAAGTTTGGCCCATTTCCGTGACCATTTCCGTGACCCCATCGAAATTTCGGTCACTTGCGCCGGGGTCAAAAATTAAGCTACGAGAAAACGCTTGCGGGGATTGTTCATGTGTCTGAATGGGAAGTGCTGTGTGAGCGGTTTGAAATTCGGTGCAACGCTTATAGGGAATTCTCGCGGCCGAAATGTGTCAAATTCGTGAACTTTGACCCTATGAAAGTCGGGTCCTATTGGGCCTAGAGAGAAACTTTTTCTTAAAATTGATGATACTCTTCGAGAGAAACATTTTGACTATCTCGGATTTTTAAAATTCGCGAATGGAGTTTCTGCAGGGAATTTCCGTGCGATTTTTGGCCTATTCTTTAAAACTTCAAAAATTCGCTATAAAAAACTATGGAAGCTAGGACCACGAAATTCGGAGGGTTTTAGGAAAAAATAGGGAGCCCTTTCAGACCAAAATTTGCGACATTCTATCGAACCGTTTCGGAGATATTCGCGAGTTATTGTTTTAGCATTACGGCGAAAAGTGTCGGACCCCCCATGGTGAGCCGCGACTGCGGAGCATGGGGAGGAAGGCCGAAACCCTGTTAGGCCACGTTTCAAATTTCAAATCGATCGGACAATTAGGGCCCGAGATATGGGGGGTCAAAATTTGGCCCATTTCCGTGATCCCATCGAAATTTCGGTCGCTTGCGTCGGGGTCAAAAATTGAGCTACGAGAAAACGCTTGCGGGTGATTGTTTATGTGTCCGAATGGGAAGTGCTGTGTGAGCGGTTTGAAATTCGGTGCAACGCTTATAGGGAATTCTCGAGGCCGAAATGTGTCAAATTCGTGAAATTTGACCCTATGAAAGTCGGGTCCTATTGGGCCTAGAGAGAAACTTTTTTTTTAAATTGATGTACTCTTTGAGAGCAACATTTTGGCTGTCTCGGATTTTTAAAATTCGCGAATGGAGTTTCTGCAGGGAATTTCCGTGCAATTTTTGGCCTATTCTTTAAACCTTCAAAAATTCGCCATAAAAAAACTATGGAAGCTAGGACCACGAAATTTGGAGGGTTTGTACGAAAAAATAGGGAGCCCTTTCAGACCAAAATTTGCGACATTCTATCGAACCGTTTCGGAAATATTAGCGACTTATTGTTTTAGAATTACGGCGAAAAGGGGCGGACCCCCCATGGCGATCCGCGACTGCGGAGCGTGGCGAGGAAGCCCGAGAACCTCTTAGGCCACGTTTCAAATTTCAAGTCGATCGGACAATTAGGGCCCGATGTATGGGGGGGTCAAAGTTTGGCCCATTTCCGTGACCATTTCCGTGACCCCATCGAAATTTCGGTCGCTTGCGCCGGGGTCAAAAATTAAGCTACGAGAAAACGCTTGCGGGGATTGTTCATGTGTCTGAATGGGAAGTGCTGTGTGAGCGGTTTAAAATTCCGTGCAACGCTTATAGGGAATTCTCGCGGCCGAAATGTGTCAAATTCGTGAACTTTGACCCTATAAAAGTCGGGTCCTATTGGGCCTAGAGAGAAACTTTTTTTTTAAATTGATGTACTCTTCGAGAGCAACATTTTGGCTATCTCGGATTTTTAAAATTCGCGAATGGAGTTTCTGCAGGGAATTTCCGTGCGATTTTTGGCCTATTCTTTAAACCTTCAAAAATTCGCTATGAAAAAACTATGGAAGCTGGGACCACGAAATTTGGAGGGTTTGTAGGAAAAAATAGGGAGCCCTTTCACACCAAAATTTGCGACATTCTATCGAACCGTTTCGGAGATATTCGCGAGTTTTTGTTTTAGCATTACGGCGAAAAGGGGCGGACCCCCCATGGTGAGCCGCGACTGCGGAGCATGGGGAGGAAGGCCGAAACCCTGTTAGGCCACGTTTCAAATTTCAAGTCGATCGGACAATTAGGGCCCGAGATATGGGGGGTCAAAATATGGCCCATTTCCGTGACCCCCATCGAAATTTCGGTCGCTTGCGCCGGGGTCAAAAATTGAGCTACGAGAAAACGCTTGCGGGTGACTGTTTATGTGTCCGAATGGGTAGTGCTGTGTGAGCGGTTTGAAATTCGGTGCAACGCTTATAGGGATTTCTCGCGGCCGAATTGTGTCAAATTCGTGAACTTTGACCCTATGAAAGTCGGGTACTATTGGGCCTAGAGAGAAACTTTTTTTTAAATTGATGTACTCTTCGAGAGCAACATTTTGGCTATCTCGGATTTTTAAAATTCGCGAATGGAGTTTCTGCAGGGAATTTCCGTTCGATTTTTGGCCTATTCTTTAAAACTTCAAAAATTCGCCATAAAAAACTATGGAAGCTAGGACCACGAAATTTGGAGGGTTTGTAGGAAAAAATAGGGAGCCCTTTCACACCAAAATTTGCGACATTCTATCGAACCGTTTCGGAGATATTCGCGAGTTTTTCTTTTAGCATTACGGCGAAAAGGGGCGGACCCCCCATGGTGAGCCGTGACTGCGGAGCATGGGGAGGAAGGCCGAAACCCTGTTAGGCCACGTTTCAAATTTCAAGTCGATCGGACAATTAGGGCCCGAGAAATGGGGGGTCAAAGTTTGGCCCATTTCCGTGACCATTTCCGTGACCCCATCGAAATTTCGGTCACTTGCGCCGGGGTCAAAAATTAAGCTACGAGAAAACGCTTGCGGGGATTGTTCATGTGTCTGAATGGGAAGTGCTGTGTGGGCGGTTTGAAATTCCGTGCAACGCTTATAGGGAATTCCATCGGCCGAAATGTGTCAAATTCGTGAACTTTGACCCTATGAAAGTCGGGTCCTATTGGGCCTAGAGAGAAACTTTTTTTTAAATTTGATGTACTCTTCAAGAGCAACATTTTGACTATCTCGGATTTTTAAAATTCGCGAATGGAGTTTCTGCAGGGAATTTCCGTGCGATTTTTGGCCTATTCTTTAAACCTTCAAAAATTCGCTATAAAAAACTATGGAAGCTAGGACCACGAAATTCGGAGGGTTTGTAGGAAAAAATAGGGAGCCCTTTCAGACCTAAATTTGCGACATTCTATCGAACCGCTTCGGAGATATTCGCGAGTTATTGTTTTAGCATTACGGCGAAAAGGGTCGGACCCCCCATGGTGAGCCGCCACTGCGGAGCATGGGGAGGAAGGCCGAAACCCTCTTAGGCCACGTTTCAAATTTCAAGTCGATCGGACAATTAGGGCCCGAGATATGGGGGTCAAAATTTGGCCCATTTCCGTGACCCCATCGAAATTTCGGTCGCTTGCGCCGGGGTCAAAAATTGAGCTACGAGAAAACGCTTGCGGGTGATTGTTTATGTGTCCGAATGGGAAGTGCTGTGTGAGCGGTTTGAAATTCGGTGCAACGCTTATAGGGATTTCTCGCGGCCGAAATGTGTCAAATTCGTGAACTTTGACCCTATGAAAGTCGGGTACTATTGGGCCTAGAGAGAAACTTTTTTTTTAAATTGATGTACTCTTCGAGAGCAACATTTTGGCTATCTCGGATTTTTAAAATTCGCGAATGGAGTTTCTGCAGGGAATTTCCGTTCGATTTTTGGCCTATTCTTTAAACCTTCAAAAATTCGCCATAAAAAACTATGGAAGCTAGGACCACGAAATTTGGAGGGTTTGTAGGAAAAAATAGGGAGCCCTTTCACACCAAAATTTCCGACATTCTATCGAACCGTTTGAGAGATATTCGCGAGTTATTGTTTTAGCATTATGGCGAAAAGGGTCGGACCCCCCATGGTGAGCCACGACTGCGGAGCATGGGGAGGAAGGCCGAAACCCTGTTAGGCCACGTTTCAAATTTCAAGTCGATCGGACAATTAGGGCCCGAGATATGGGGGGTCAGAATTTGGCCCATTTCCGTGACCCCATCGAAATTTCGGTCGCTTGCGCCGGGGTCAAAAATTGAGCTACGAGAAAACGCTTGCGGGGATTGTTCATGTGTCTGAATGGGAAGTGCTGTGTGAGCGGTTTGAAATTCCGTGCAACGCTTATAGGGAATTCTCGCGGCCGAAATGTGTCAAATTCGTGAACTTTGACCCTATAAAAGTCGGGTCCTATTGGGCCTAGAGAGAAACTTTTTTTTTAAATTCATGTACTCTTCGAGAGCAACATTTTGGCTATCTCGGATTTTTAAAATTCGCGAATGGAGTTTCTGCAGGGAATTTCCGTGCGATTTTTGGCCTATTCTTTAAACCTTCAAAAATTCGCTATGAAAAAACTATGGAAGCTAGGACAACGAAATTTGGAGGGTTTGTAGGAAAAAATAGGGAGCCCTTTCACACCAAAATTTGCGACATTCTATCGAACCGTTTCGGAGATATTCGCGAGTTTTTGTTTTAGCATTACGGCGAAAAGGGGCGGACCCCCCATGGTGAGCCGCGACTGCGGAGCATGGGGAGGAAGGCCGAAACCCTGTTAGGCCACGTTTCAAATTTCAAGTCGATCGGACAATTAGGGCCCGAGATATGGGGGGTCAAAATTTGGCCCATTTCCGTGACCCCATCGAAATTTCGGTCGATTGCGCCGGGGTCAAAAATTGAGCTACGAGAAAACGCTTGCGGGTGACTGTTTATGTGTCCGAATGGGAAGTGCTGTGTGAGCGGTTTGAAATTCGGTGCAACGCTTATAGGGATTTCTCGCGGCCGAATTGTGTCAAATTCGTGAACATTGACCCTATGAAAGTCGGGTACTATTGGGCCTAGAGAGAAACTTTTTTTTTAAATTGATGTACTCTTCGAGAGCAACATTTTGGCTATCTCGGATTTTTAAAATTCGCGAATGGAGTTTCTGCAGGGAATTTCCGTTCGATTTTTGGCCTATTCTTTAAAACTTCAAAAATTCACCATAAAAAACTATGGAAGCTAGGACCACGAAATTTGGAGGGTTTGTAGGAAAAAATAGGGAGCCCTTTCACACCAAAATTTGCGACATTCTATCGAACCGTTTCGGAGATATTCGCGAGTTTTTGTTTTAGCATTACGGCGAAAAGGGGCGGACCCCCCATGGTGAGCCGCGACTGCGGAGCATGGGGAGGAAGGCCGAAATCCTGTTAGGCCACGTTTCAAATTTCAAGTCGATCGGACAATTAGGGGCCGAGAAATGGGGGTCAAAATTTGGCCCATTTGCGTGACCCCATCGAAATTTCGGTCGCTTGCGCCGGGGTCAAAAATTGAGCTACGAGAAAACGCTTGCGGGTGATTGTTTATGTGTCCGAATGGGAAGTGCTGTGTGAGCGGTTTGAAATTCGGTGCAACGCTTATAGGGATTTCTCGCGGCCGAAATGTGTCAAATTCGTGAACTTTGACCCTATGAAAGTCGGGTACTATTGGGTCTAGAGAGAAACTTTTTTTTTAAATTGATGTACTCTTCGAGAGCAACATTTTGGCTATCTCGGATTTTTAAAATTCGCGAATGGAGTTTGTGCAGGGAATTTCCGTTCGATTTTTGGCCTATTCTTTAAACCTTCAAAAATTCGCCATAAAAAACTATGGAAGCTAGGACCACGAAATTTGGAGGGTTTGTAGGAAAAAATAGGGAGCCCTTTCACACCAAAATTTGCGACATTCTATCGAACCGTTTCAGAGATATTCGCGAGTTTTTGTTTTAGCATTACGGCGAAAAGGGGCGGACCCCCCATGGTGAGCCGCGACTGCGGAGCATGGGGAGGAAGGCCGAAATCCTGTTAGGCCACGTTTCAAATTTCAAGTCGATCGGACAATTAGGGCCCGAGATATGGGGGGTCAAAATTTGGCCCATTTCCGTGACCCCATCGAAATTTCGGTCGCTTGCGCCGGGGTCAAAAATTGAGCTACGAGAAAACGCTTGCGGGTGATTGTTTATGTGTCCGAATGGGAAGTGCTGTGTGAGCGGTTTGAAATTCGGTGCAACGCTTATAGGGAATTCTCGCGGCCGAAATGTGTCAAATTCGTGAACTTTGACCCTATGAAAGTCGGGTTCTATTGGGCCTAGAGCGAAACTTTTTTTTTAAATTGATGTACTCTTCGAGAGCAACATTTTGGCTATCTAGGATTTTTAAAATTCGCGAATGGAGTTTCTGCAGGGAATTTCCGTGCGATTTTTGGCCTATTCTTTAAACCTTCAAAAATTCGCTATAAAAAAACTGTGGAAGCTAGGACCACGAAATTTGGAGGGTTTGTAGGAAAAAATAGGGAGCCCTTTCACACCAAAATTTGCGACATTCTATCGAACCGTTTCAGAGATATTCGCGAGTTTTTGTTTTAGCATTACGGCGAAAAGGGGCGGACCCCTCATGGTGAGCCGCGACTGCGGAGCATGGGGAGGAAGGCCGAAATCCTGTTAGGCCACGTTTCAAATTTCAAGTCGATCGGACAATTAGGGCCCGAGATATGGGGGGTCAAAATTTGGCCCATTTCCGTGACCCCATCGAAATTTCGGTCGCTTGCGCCGGGGTCAAAAATTGAGCTACGAGAAAACGCTTGCGGGTGATTGTTTATGTGTCCGAATGGGAAGTGCTGTGTGAGCGGTTTCAAATTCGGTGCAACGCTTATAGGGGTTTCTCGCGGCCGAAATGTGTCAAATTCGTGAACTTTGACCCTATGAAAGTCGGGTCCTATTGGGCCTAGAGAGAAACTTTTTTTTAAATTGATGTACTCTTCGAGAGCAACATTTTGGCTGTCTCGGATTTTTAAAATTCGCGAATGGAGTTTCTGCAGGGAATTTCCGTTCGATTTTTGGCCTATTCTTTAAACATTCAAAAATTCGCCATAAAAAAACTATGGAAGCTAGGACCACTAAATTTGGAGTGTTTGTAGGAAAAAATAGGGAGCCTTTTCACACCAAAATTTGCGACATTCTATCGAACCGTTTCGGAGATATTCGCGAGTTTTTGTTTTAGCATTACGGCGAAAAGGGTCGGACACCCCATGGTGAGCCGCGACTGCGGAGCATGGGGAGGAAGGCCGAAACCCTGTTAGGCCACGTTTCAAATTTCAAGTCGATCGGACAATTAGGGCCCGAGAAATGGGGGGTCAAAGTTTGGCCCATTTCCGTAACCATTTCCGTGACCCCATCGAAATTTCGGTCACTTGCGCCGGGGTCAAAAATTAAGCTACGAGAAAACGCTTGCGGGGATTGTTCATGTGTCTGAATGGGAAGTGCTGTGTGAGCGGTTTGAAATTCCGTGCAACGCTTATAGGGAATTCTCGCGGCCGAAATGTGTCAAATTCGTGAACTTTGACCCTATGAAAGTCGGGTCCTATTGGGCCTAGAGAGAAACTTTTTTTTTAAATTGATGTACTCTTCGAGAGCAACATTTTGGCTATCTCGGATTTTTAAAATTCGCGAATGGAGTTTCTGCAGGGAATTTCCGTTCGATTTTTGGCCTATTCTTTAAACATTCAAAAATTCGCTATAAAAAAACTATAGAAGCTAGGACCACGAAATTTGGAGGGTTTGTAGGAAAAAATAGGGAGCCCTTTTACACCAAAATTTGCGACATTCTATCGAACCGTTTCGGAGATATTCGCGAGTTTTTGTTTTAGCATTACGGCGAAAAGGGGCGGACCCCCCATGGTGAGCCGCGACTGCGGAGCATGGGGAGGAAGGCCGAAACCCTGTTAGGCCACGTTTCAAATTTCAAGTCGATCGGACAATTAGGGCCCGAGATATGGGGGGTCAAAATTTGGCCCATTTCCGTGACCCCATCGAAATTTCGGTCGCTTGCGCCGGGGTCAAAAATTGAGCTACGAGAAAACGCTTGCGGGTGATTGTTTATGTGTCCGAATGGGAAGTGCTGTGTGAGCGGTTTGAAATTCGGTGCAACGCTTATAGGGAATTCTCGCGGCCGAAATGTGTCAGATTCGTGAACTTTGACCCTATGAAAGTCGGGTCCTATTGGGCCTAGAGAGAAACTTTTTTTTAAATTGATGTACTCTTCGAGAGCAACATTTTGGCTATCTCGGATTTTTAAAATTCGCGAATGGAGTTTCTGCAGGGAATTTCCGTGCGATTTTTGGCCTATTCTTTAAACCTTCAAAAATTCGCCATAAAAAACTATGGAAGCTAGGACCACGAAATTTGGAAGGTTTGTAGGTAAAAATAGGGAGCCCTTTCACACCAAAATTTGCGACATTCTATCGAACCGTTTCGGAGATATTCGCGAGTTTTTGTTTTAGCATTACGGCGAAAAGGGGCGGACCCCCCATGGTGAGCCGCGACTGCGGAGCATGGGGAGGAAGGCCAAAACCCTGTTAGGCCACGTTTCAAATTTCAAGTTGATCGGACAATTAGGGCCCGAGATATGGGGGGTCAAAATTTGGCCCATTTCCTTGACCATTTCCGTGACCCCATCGAAATTTCGGTAGCTTGCGCCGGGGTCAAAAATTGAGCTACGAGAAAACGCTTGCGGGTTATTGTTTATGTGTCCGAATGGGAACTGCTGTGTGAGCGGGTTGAAATTCGGTGCAACGCTTATAGGGAATTCTCGCGGCCGAAATGTGTCAAATTCGTGAACTTTGACCCTATGAAAGTCGGGTCCTATTGGGCCTAGAGAGAAACTTTTTTTTTAAATTGATGTACTCTTCGAGAGCAACATTTTGGCTATCTCGGATTTTTAAAATTCGCGAATGGAGTTTCTGCAGGGAATTTCCGTGCGATTTTTGGCCTATTCTTTAAACCTTCAAAAATTCGCTATAAAAAAACTATGGAAGCTAGGACCACGAAATTTGGAGGATTTGTAGGAAAAAATAGGGAGCCCTTTCACACCAAAATTTGCGACATTCTATCGAACCGTTTCGGAGAAATTCGCGAGTTTTTGTTTTAGCATTACGGCGAAAAGGGGCGGACCCCCCATGGTGAGCCGCGACTGCGGAGCATGGGGAGGAAGGCCGAAACCCTGTTAGGCCACGTTTCAAATTTCAAGTCGATCGGACAATTAGGGCCCGAGATATGGGGGGTCAAAATTTGGCCCATTTCCGTGACCCCATCGAAATTTCGGTCGCTTGCGCCGGTGTCAAAAATTGAGCTACGAGAAAACGCTTGCGGGTGATTGTTTATGTGTCCGAATGGGAAGTGCTGTGTGAGCGGTTTGAAATTCGGTGCAACGCTTATAGGGAATTCTCGCGGCCGAAATGTGTCAAATTCGTGAACTTTGACCCTATGAAAGTCGGGTCCTATTGGGCCTAGAGAGAAACTTTTTTTTTAAATTGATGTACTCTTCGAGAGCAACATTTTGGCTATCTCGGATTTTTAAAATTCGCGAATGGAGTTTCTGCAGATAATTTCCGTTCGATTTTTGGCCTATTCTTTAAACCTTCAAAAATTCGCCATAAAAAAACTATGGAAGCTAGGACCACAAAATTTGGAGGGTTTGTAGGAAAAAATAGGGAGCCCTTTCACACCAAAATTTGCGACATTCTATCGAACCGTTTCGGAGATATTCGCGAGTTTTTGTTTTAGCATTACGGCGAAAAGAGGTGGACCCCCCATGGGGAGCCGCGACTGCGGAGCATGGGGAGGAAGGCCGAAACCCTGTTAGGCCACGTTTCAAATTTCAAGTCGACCGGACAATTAGGGCCCGAGATATGGGGGGTCAAAGTTTGGCCCATTTCCGTGACCCCATCGAAATTTCGGTCGCTTGCGCCGGGGTCAAAAATTAAGCTACGAGAAAACGCTTGCGGGGATTGTTCATGTGTCTGAATGGGAAGTGCTGTGTGAGCGGTTTGAAATTCGGTGCAACGCTTATAGGGAATTCTCGCGGCCGAAATGTGTCAGATTCGTGAACTTTGACCCTATGAAAGTCGGGTCCTATTGGGCCTAGAGAGAAACTTTTTTTTAAATTGATGTACTCTTCGAGAGCAACATTTTGGCTATCTCGGATTTTTAAAATTCGCGAATGGAGTTTCTGCAGGGAATTTCCGTGCGATTTTTGGCCTATTCTTTAAATCTTCAAAAATTCGCCATAAAAAACTATGGAAGCTAGGACCACGAAATTTGGAAGGTTTGTAGGTAAAAATAGGGAGCCCTTTCACACCAAAATTTGCGACATTCTATCGAACCGTTTCGGAGATATTCGCGAGTTTTTGTTTTAGCATTACGGCGAAAAGGGGCGGACCCCCCATGGTGAGCCGCGACTGCGGAGCATGGGGAGGAAGGCCGAAACTCTGTTAGGCCACGTTTCAAATTTCAAGTTGATCGGACAATTAGGGCCCGAGATATGGGGGGTCAAAATTTGGCCCATTTCCTTGACCATTTCCGTGACCCCATCGAAATTTCGGTCGCTTGCGCCGGGGTCAAAAATTGAGCTACGAGAAAACGCTTGCGGGTGATTGTTTATGTGTCCGAATTGGAAGTGCTGTGTGAGCGGTTTAAAATTCGGTGCAACGCTTATAGGGAATTCTCGCGGCCGAAATGTGTCAAATTCGTGAACTTTGACCCTATGAAAGTCGGGTCCTATTGGGCCTAGAGAGAAACTTTTTTTTAAATTGATGTACTCTTCGAGAGCAACATTTTGGCTATCTCGGATTTTTAAAATTCGCGAATGGAGTTTCTGCAGGGAATTTCCGTTCGATTTTTGGCCTATTCTTTAAACCTTCAAAAATTCGCCATAAAAAAACTATGGAAGCTAGGACCACTAAATTTGGAGGGTTTGTAGGAAAAAATAGGGAGCCCTTTCACACCAAAATTTGCGACATTCTATCGAACCGTTTCGGAGATATTCGCGAGTTTTTGTTTTAGCATTACGGCGAAAAGGGTCGGACCCCCCATGGTGAGCCGCGACTGCGGAGCATGGGGAGGAAGGCCGAAACCCTGTTAGGCCACGTTTCAAATTTCAAGTCGATCGGACAATTAGGGCCCGAGAAATGGGGGGTCAAAGTTTGGCCCATTTCCGTGACCATTTCCGTGACCCCATCGAAATTTCGGTCACTTGCGCCGGGGTCAAAAATTAAGCTACGAGAAAACGCTTGCGGGGATTGTTCATGTGTCTGAATGGGAAGTGCTGTGTGAGCGGTTTGAAATTCCGTGCAACGCTTATAGGGAATTCTCGCGGCCGAAATGTGTCAAATTCGTGAACTTTCACCCTATGAAAGTCGGGTCCTATTGGGCCTAGAGAGAAACTTTTTTTTTAAATTGATGTACTCTTCGAGAGCAACATTTTGGCTATCTCGGATTTTTAAAATTCGCGAATGGAGTTTCTGCAGGGAATTTCCGTTCGATTTTTGGCCTATTCTTTAAACCTTCAAAAATTCGCTATAAAAAAACTATGGAAGCTAGGACCACGAAATTTGGAGGATTTGTAGGAAAAAATAGGGAGCCCTTTCACACCAAAATTTGCGACATTCTATCGAACCGTTTCGGAGATATTCGCGAGTTTTTGTTTTAGCATTACGGCGAAAAGGGGCGGACCCCCCATGGTGAGCCGCGACTGCGGAGCATGGGGAGGAAGGCCGAAACCCTGTTAGGCCACGTTTCAAATTTCAAGTCGATCGGACAATTAGGGCCCGAGATATGGGGGGTCAAAAGTTGGCCCATTTCCGTGACCCCATCGAAATTTCGGTCGCTTGCGCCGGGGTCAAAAATTGAGCTACGAGAAAACGCTTGCGGGTGATTGTTTATGTGTCCGAATGGGAAGTGCTGTGTGAGCGGTTTGAAATTCGGTGCAACGCTTATAGGGATTTCTCGCGGCCGAAATGTGTCAAATTCGTGAACTTTGACCCTATGAAAGTCGGGTACTATTGGGCCTAGAGAGAAACTTTTTTTTAAAATTGAAGTACTCTTCGAGAGCAACATTTTGGCTATCTCGGATTTTTAAAATTCGCGAATGGAGTTTCTGCAGGGAATTTCCGTTCGATTTTTGGCCTATTCTTTAAACCTTCAAAAATTCGCCATTAAAAACTATGGAAGGTAGGACCACGAAATTTGGAGGGTTTGTAGGAAAAAATAGGGAGCCCTTTCACACCAAAATTTGCGACATTCTATCGAACCGTTTCGGAGATATTCGCGAGTTCTTGTTTTAGCATTACGGCGAAAAGGGCGGACCCCCATGGTGAGCCGCGACTGCGGAGCATGGGGAGTAAGGCCGAAACCCTGTTAGGCCACGTTTCAAATTTCAAGTTGATCGGACAATTAGGGCCCGAGATATGGGGGGTCAAAATTTGGCCCATTTCCTTGACCATTTCCGTGACCCCATCGAAATTTCGGTCGCTTGCGCCGGGGTCAAAAATTGAGCTACGAGAAAACGCTTGCGGGTGATTGTTTATGTGTCCGAATGGGAAGTGCTGTGTGAGCGGTTTGAAATTCGGTGCAACGCTTATAGGGAATTCTCGCGGCCGAAATGTGTCAGATTCGTGAACTTTGACCCTATGAAAGTCGGGTCCTATTGGGCCTAGAGAGAAGCTTTTTTTTAAATTGATGTACTCTTCGAGAGCAACATTTTGGCTATCTCGGATTTTTAAAATTCGCGAATGGAGTTTCTGCAGGGAATTTCCGTTCGATTTTTGGCCTATTCTTTAAACTTTCAAAAATTCGCCATAAAAAAACTATGGAAGCTAGGACCACGAAATTTGGAGGGTTTGTAGGAAAAAATAGGGAGCCCTTTCACACCAAAATTTGCGACATTCTATCGAACCGTTTCAGAGATATTCGCGAGTTTTTGTTTTAGCATTACCGCGAAAAGGGTCGGACCTCCCATGGTGAACCGCGACTGCGGAGCATGGGGAAGAAGGCCGAAACCCTGTTAGGCCACGTTTCAAATTTCAAGTCGATCGGACAATTAGGGCCCGAGATATGGGGGGTCAAAATTTGGCCCATTTCCGTGACCCCCATCGAAATTTCGGTCGCTTGCGCCGGGGTCAAAAATTGAGCTACGAGAAAACGCTTGCGGGTGATTGTTTATGTGTCCGAATGGGAAGTGCTGTGTGAGCGGTTTGAAATTCGGTGCAACGCTTATAGGGAATTCTCGCGCCCGAAATGTGTCAGATTCGTGAACTTTGACCCTATGAAAGTCGGGTCCTATTGGGCCTAGAGAGAAACTTTTTTTTAAATTGATGTACTCTTCGAGAGCAACATTTTGGCTATCTCGGATTTTAAAAATTCGCGAATGGAGTTTCTTCAGGGAATTTCCGTTCGATTTTTGGCCTATTCTTTAAACTTTCAAAAATTCGCCATAAAAAAACTATGGAAGCTAGGACCACGAAATTTGGAGGGTTTGTAGGAAAAAATAGGGAGCCCTTTCACACCAAAATTTGCGACATTCTATCGAACCGTTTAGGAGATATTCGCGAGTTTTTGTTTTAGCATTACGGCGAAAAGGGTCGGACCCCCCATGGTGAAACGCGACTGCGGAGCATGGGGAGGAAGGCCGAAACCCTGTTAGTCCACGTTTCAAATTTCAAGTCGATCGGACAATTAGGGCCCGAGATATGGGGGTCAAAGTTTGGGCCATTTCCGTGACCATTTCCGTCACCCATCGAAATTTCGGTCGCTTGCGCCGGGGTCAAAAATTGAGCTACGAGAAAACGCTTGCGGGTGATTGTTTATGTGTCCGAATGGGAAGTGCTGTGTGAGCGGTTTGAAATTCGGTGCAACGCTTATAGGGAATTCTCGCGGCCGAAATGTGTCAAATTCGTGAAATTTGACCCTATGAAAGTCGGGTCCTATTGGGCCTAGAGAGAAACTTTTTTTTTAAATTGATGTACTCTTCGAGAGCAACATTTTGGCTATCTCGGATTTTTAAAATTCGCGAATGGAGTTTCTGCAGGGAATTTCCGTGCAAGTTTTGGCCTATTGTTTAAACATTCAAAAATTCGCCATAAAAAAACTATGGAAGCTAGGACCCCGAAATTTGGAGGGTTTGTAGGAACAAATAGGGAGCCCTTTCACACCAAAATTTGCGACATTCTATCGAACCGTTTCGGAGATATTCGCGAGTTTTTGTTTTAGCATTACGGCGAAAAGGGGCGGACCCCCCATGGTGAGCCGCGACTGCGGAGCATGGGGAGGAAGGCCGAAACCCTGTTAGGCCACGTTTCAAATTTCAAGTCGATCGGACAATTAGGGCCCGAGATATGGGGTGTCAAAATTTGCCCATTTCCTTGACCACTTCCGTGACCCCATCGAAATTTCGGTCGCTTGCGCCGGGGTCAAAAATTGAGCTACGAGAAAACACTTGCGGGTGATTGTTTATGTGTCCGAATGGGAAGTGCTGTGTGAGCGGGTTGAAATTCGGTGCAACGCTTATAGGGAATTCTCGCGGCCGAAATGTGTCAAATTCGTGAAAATTGACCCTTTGAAAGTCGGGTACTATTGGGCCTAGAGAGAAACTTTTTTTTTAAATTGAAGTACTCTTCGAGAGCAACATTTTGGCTATCTCGGATTTTTAAAATTCGCGAATGGAGTTTCTGCAGGGAATTTCCGTTCGATTTTTGGCCTATTCTTTAAAACTTCAAAAATTCGCCATAAAAAACTATGGAAGCTAGGACCACGAAATTTGGAGGGTTTGTAGGAAAAAATAGGGAGCCCTTTCACACCAAAATTTGCGACATTCTATCGAACCGTTTCGGAGGTATTCGCGAGTTTTTGTTTTAGCATTACGGCGAAAAGGGGCGGACCCCCCATGGTGAGCCGCGACTGCGGAGCATGGGGAGGAAGGTCGAAACCCTGTTAGGCCACGATTCAAATTTCAAGTCGATCGGACAATTAGGGCCCGAGAAATGGGGGGTCAAAGTTTGGCCCATTTCCGTGACCATTTCCGTGACCCCATCGAAATTTCGGTCACTTGCGCAGGGGTCAAAAATTAAGCTACGAGAAAACGCTTGCGGGGATTGTTCATGTGTCTGAATGGGAAGTGCTGTGTGAGCGGTTTAAAATTCCGTGCAACGCTTATAGGGAATTCTCGCGGCCGAAATGTGTCAAATTCGTGAACTTTGACCCCATGAAAGTCGGGTCCTATTGGGCCTAGAGAGAAACTTTTTTTTAAAATTGATGTACTCTTCGAGAGCAACATTTTGGCTATCTCGGATTTTTAAAATTCGCGAATGGAGTTTCTGCAGGGAATTTCCGTGCGATTTTTGGCCTATTCTTTAAACCTTCAAAAATTCGCTATAAAAAACTATGGAAGCTAGGACCACGAAATTCGGAGGGTTTGTAGGAAAAAATAGGGAGCCCTTTCAGACCAAAATTTGCGACATTCTATCGAACCGTTTCGGAGATATTCGCGAGTTATTGTTTTAGCATTACGGCGAAAAGGGTCGGACCCCCCATGGTGAGCCGCGACCGCGGAGCATGGGGAGGAAGGCCGAAACCCTGTTAAGCCACGTTTCAAATTTCAAGTCGATCGGACAATTAGGGCCCAAGATATGGGAGGTCAAAGTTTGACCCATTTCCGTGACCCCATCGAAATTTCGGTCGCTTGCGCCGGGGTCAAAAATTGAGCTACGAGAAAACGCTTGCGGGTGATTGTTTATGTGTCCGAATGGGAAGTGCTCTGTGAGCGGTTTGAAATTCGGTGCAACGCTTATAGGGAATTCTCGCGGCCGAAATGTGTCAAATTCGTGAAATTTGACCCTATGAAAGTCGGGTCCTATTGGGCCTAGAGAGAAACTTTTTTTTTAAAATTGATGTACTCTTCGAGAGCAACATTTTGGCTATCTCGGATTTTTAAAATTCGCGAATGGAGTTTCTGCAGGGAATTTCCGTTCGATTTTTGGCCTATTCTTTAAACTTTCAAAAATTCGCCATAAAAAAAACTATGGAAGCTAGGACCACGAAATTTGGAGGGTTTTTAGGTAAAAATAGGGAGCCCTTTCACACCAAAATTTGCGACATTCTATCGAACCGTTTCGGAGATATTCGCGAGTTTTTGTTTTAGCATTACGGCGAAAAGGGGCGGACCCCCCATGGTGAGCCGCGACTGCGGAGCATGGGGAGGAAGGCCGAAACCCTGTTAAGCCACGTTTCAAATTTTAAGTTGATCGGACAATTAGGGCCCGAGATATGGGGGGGTCAAAATTTGGCCCATTTCCTTGACCATTTCCGTGACCCCATCGAAATTTCGGTCGCTTGCGCCGGGGTCAAAAATTGAGCTACGAGAAAACGCTTGCGGGTGATTGTTTATGTGTCCGAATGGGAAGTGCTGTGTGAGCGGGTTGAAATTCGGTGCAACGCTTATAGGGAATTCTCGCGGCCGAAATGTGTCAGATTCGTGAACTTTGACCCTATGAAAGTCGGGTCCTATTGGGCCTAGAGAGAAACTTTTTTTTTTAAATTGATGTACTCTTCGAGAGCAACATTTTGGCTATCTCGGATTTTTAAAATTCGCGAATGGAGTTTCTGCAGGGAATTTCCGTGCGATTTTTGGCCTATTCTTTAAACCTTCAAAAATTCGCTATAAAAAAACTATGGAAGCTAGGACCACGAAATTTGGAGGGTTTGTAGGAAAAAATAGGGAGCCCTTTGACACCAAAATTTGCGACATTCTATCGAATCGTTTCGGAGATATTCGCGAGTTTTTGTTTTAGCATTACGGCGAAAAGTCGATCGGACAATTAGGGCCCGAGATATGGGGGGTCAAAATTTGGCCCATTTCCGTGACCCCATCGAAATTTCGGTCGCTTGCGCCGGGGTCAAAAATTGAGCTACGAGAAAACGCTTGCGGGTGATTGTTTATGTGTCCGAATGGGAAGTGCTGTGTGAGCGGTTTGAAATTCGGTGCAACGCTTATAGGGATTTCTCGCGGCCGAAATGTGTCAAATTCGTGAACTTTGACCCTATGAAAGTCGGGTACTATTGGGCCTAGAGAGAAACTTTTTTTTTAAATTGATGTACTCTTCGAGAGCAACATTTTGGCTATCTCGGATTTTTAAAATTCGCGAATGGAGTTTCTGCAGGGAATTTCCGTTCGATTTTTGGCCTATTCTTTAAACATTCAAAAATTCGCCATAAAAAACTATGGAAGCTAGGACTACGAAATTTGGAGGGTTTGTAGGAAAAAATAGGGAGCCCTTTCACACCAAAATTTGCGACATTCTATCGAACCGTTTCGGAGATATTCGCGAGTTTTTGTTTTAGCATTACGGCGAAAAGGGGCGGACCCCCCATGGTGAGCCGCGACTGCGGAGCATGGGGAGGAAGGCCGAAACCCTGTTAGGCCACGTTTCAAATTTCAAGTCGATCGGACAATTAGGGCCCGAGAAATGGGGGGTCAAAATTTGGCCCATTTCCGTGACCATTTCCGTGACCCCATCGAAATTTCGGTCACTTGCGCCGGGGTCAAAAATTAAGCTACGAGAAAACGCTTGCGGGGATTGTTCATGTGTCTGAATGGGAAGTGCTGTGTGAGCGGTTTGAAATTCCGTGCAACGCTTATAGGGAACTCTCGCGGCCGAAATGTGTCAAATTCGTGAACTTTGACCCTATGAAAGTCGGGTCCTATAGGGCCTAGAGAGAAACTTTTTTTTTAAATTGATGTACTCTTCGAGACCAACATTTTGGCTATCTCGGATTTTTAAAATTCGCGAATGGAGTTTCTGCAGGGAATTTAAGTGCGATTTTTGGCCTATTCTTTACACCTTCAAAAATTCGCTATAAAAAACTATGGAAGCTAGGACCACGAAATTTGGAGGATTTGTAGGAAAAAATAGGGAGCCCTTTCACACCAAAATTTGCGACATTCTATCGAACCGTTTCGGAGATATTCGCGACTTTTTGTTTTAGCATTACGGCGAAAAGGGGCGGACCCCCCATGGTGAGCCGCGACTGCGGAGCATGGGGAGGAAGGCCGAAACCCTGTTAGGCCACGTTTCAAATTTCAAGTCGATCGGACAATTAGGGCCCGAGATATGGGGGGTCAAAATTTGGCCCATTTCCGTGACCCCATCGAAATTTCGGTCGCTTGCGCCGGGGTCAAAAATTGAGCTACGAGAAAACGCTTGCGGGTGATTGTTTATGTGTCCGAATGGGAAGTGCTGTGTGAGCGGTTTGAAATTCGGTGCAACGCTTATAGGGATTTCTCGCGGCCGAAATGTGTCAAATTCGTGAACTTTGACCCTATGAAAGTCCGGTACTATTGGGCCTAGAGAGAAACTTTTTTTTAAAATTGAAGTACTCTTCGAGAGCAATATTTTGGCTATCTCGGATTTTTAAAATTCGCGAATGGAGTTTCTGCAGGGAATTTCCGTTCGATTTTTGGCCTATTCTTTAAAACTTCAAAAATTCGCCATAAAAAACTATGGAAGGTAGGACCACGAAATTTGGAGGGTTTGTAGGAAAAAATAGGGAGCCCTTTCACACCAAAATTTGCGACATTCTATCGAACCGTTTCGGAGATATTCGCGAGTTTTTGTTTTAGCATTACGGCGAAAAGGGGCGGACCCCCCATGGTGAGCCGCGACTGCGGAGCATGGGGAGGAAGGCCGAAACCCTGTTAGGCCACGTTTCAAATTTCAAGTTGATCGGACAATTAGGGCCCGAGATATGGGGGGTCAAAATTTGGCCCATTTCCTTGACCATTTCCGTGACCCCATCGAAATTTCGGTCGCTTGCGCCGGGGTCAAAAATTGAGCTACGAGAAAACGCTTGCGGGTGATTGTTTATGTGTCCGAATGGGAAGTGCTGTGTGAGCGGGTTGAAATTCGGTGCAACGCTTATAGGGAATTCTCGCGGCCGAAATGTGTCAAATTCGTGAAAATTGACCCTATGAAAGTCGGGTACTATTGGGCCTAGAGAGAAACTTTTTTTTTAAATTGAAGTACTCTTCGAGAGCAACATTTTGGCTATCTCGGATTTTTAAAATTCGCGAATGGAGTTTCTGCAGGGAATTTCCGTTCGATTTTTGGCCTATTCTTTAAACCTTCAAAAATTCGCCATAAAAAACTATGGAAGCTAGGACCACGAAATTTGGAGGGTTTGTAGGAAAAAATAGGGAGCCCTTTCACACCAAAATTTGCGACATTCTATCGAACCGTTTCGGAGGTATTCGCGAGTTTTTGTTTTAGCATTACGGCGAAAAGGGGCGGACCCCCCATGGTGACCCGCGACTGCGGAGCATGGGGAGGAAGGCCGAAACCCTCTTAGGCCACGATTCAAATTTCAAGTCGATCGGACAATTAGGGCCCGAGAAATGGGGGGTCAAAGTTTGGCCCATTTCCGTGACCATTTCCGTGACCCCATCGAAATTTCGGTCACTTGCGCCGGGGTCAAAAATTAAGCTACGAGAAAACGCTTGCGGGGATTGTTCATGTGTCTGAATGGGAAGTGCTGTGTGAGCGGTTTGAAATTCCGTGCAACGCTTATAGGGAATTCTCGCGGCCGAAATGTGTCAAATTCGTGAACTTTGACCCTATGAAAGTCGGGTCCTATTGGGCCTAGAGAGAAACTTTTTTTAAAATTGATGTACTCTTCGAGAGCAACATTTTGGCTATCTCGGATTTTTAAAATTCGCGAATGGAGTTTTTGCAGGGAATTTCCGTGCGATTTTTGGCCTATTCTTTAAACCTTCAAAAATTCGCTATAAAAAACTATGGAAGCTAGGACCAGGATATTCGGAGTGTTTGTAGGAAAAAATAGGGAGCCCTTTCAGACCAAAATTTGCGACATTCTATCGAACCGTTTCGGAGATATTCGCGAGTTTTTGTTTTAGCATTACGGCGAAAAGGGGAGGACCCCCCATGGTGAGCCGCGACTGCGGAGCATGGGGAGGAAGGCCGAAACCCTGTTAGGCCACGATTCAAATTTCAAGTCGATCGGACAATTAGGGCCCGAGAAATGGGGGGTCAAAATTTGGCCCATTTCCGTGACCATTTCCGTGACCCCATCGAAATTTCGGTCACTTGCGCCGGGGTCAAAAATTAAGCTACGAGAAAACGCTTGCGGGGATTGTTCATGTGTCTGAATGGGAAGTGCTGTGTGAGCGGTTTGAAATTCCGTGCAACGCTTATAGGGAATTCTCGCGGCCGAAATGTGTCAAATTCGTGAACTTTGACCCTATGAAAGTCGGGTCCTATTGGGCCTAGAGAGAAACTTTTTTTTAAAATTGATGTACTCTTCGAGACCAACATTTTGGCTATCTCGGATTTTTCAAATTCGCGAATGGAGTTTCTGCAGGGAATTTCCGTTCGATTTTTGGCCTATTCTTTAAACCTTCAAAAATTCGCCATAAAAAACTATGGAAGCTAGGACTACGAAATTTGCAGGGTTTGTAGGAAAAAATAGGGAGCCCTTTCACACCAAAATTTGCGACATTCTATCGAACCGTTTCGGAGATATTCGCGAGTTTTTGTTTTAGCATTACGGCGAAAAGGGGCGGACCCCCCATGGTGAGCCGCGACTGCGGAGCATGGGGAGGAAGGCCGAAACCCTGTTAGGCCACGTTTCAAATTTCAAGTCGATCGGACAATTAGGGCCCGAGAAATGGGGGGTCAAAATTTGGCCCATTTCCGTGACCATTTCCGTGACCCCATCGAAATTTCGGTCACTTGCGCCGGGGTCAAAAATTAAGCTACGAGAAAACGCTTGCGGGGATTGTTCATGTGTCTGAATGGGAAGTGCTGTGTGAGCGGTTTGAAATTCCGTGCAACGCTTATAGGGAATTCTCGCGGCCGAAATGTGTCAAATTCGTGAACTTTGACCCTATGAAAGTCGGGTCCTATTGGGCCTAGAGAGAAACTTTTTTTTTAAATTGATGTACTCTTCGAGACCAACATTTTGGCTATCTCGGATTTTTAAAATTCGCGAATGGAGTTTCTGCAGGGAATTTCCGTGCGATTTTTGGCCTATTCTTTAAACCTTCAAAAATTCGCTATAAAAAAACTATGGAAGCTAGGACCACGAAATTTGGAGGATTTGTAGGAAAAAATAGGGAGCTTTTTCACACCAAAATTTGCGACATTCTATCGAACCGTTTCGGAGATATTCGCGAGTTTTTGTTTTAGCATTACGGCGAAAAGGGGCGGACCCCCCATGGTGAGCCGCGACTGCGGAGCATGGGGAGGAAGGCCGAAACCCTGTTAGGCCACGTTTCAAATTTCAAGTCGATCGGACAATTAGGGCCCGAGATATGGGGGGTCAAAATTTGGCCCATTTCCGTGACCCCATCGAAATTTCGGTCGCTTGCGCCGGGGTCAAAAATTGAGCTACGAGAAAACGCTTGCGGGTGATTGTTTATGTGTCTGAATGGGAAGTGCTGTGTGAGCGGTTTGAAATTCCGTGCAACGCTTATAGGGAATTCTCGCGGCCGAAATGTGTCAAATTCGTGAACTTTGACCCTATGAAAGTCGGGTCCTATTGGGCCTAGAGAGAAACTTTTTTTTAAAATTGATGTACTCTTCGAGAGCAACATTTTGGCTATCTCGGATTTTTAAAATTCGCGAATGGAGTTTCTGCAGGGAATTTCCGTGCGATTTTTGGCCTATTCTTTAAACCTTCAAAAATTCGCTATAAAAAACTATGGAAGCTAGGACCACGATATTCGGAGGGTTTGTACGAAAAAATAGGGAGCCCTTTCACACCAAAATTTGCGACATTCTATCGAACCGTTTCGGAGGTTTTCGCGAGTTTTTGTTTTAGCATTACGGCGAAAAGGGGCGGACCCCCCATGGTGAGCCGCGACTGCGGAGCATGGGGAGGAAGGCCGAAACCCTGTTAGGCCACGATTCAAATTTCAAGTCGATCGGACAATTAGGGCCCGAGAAATGGGGGGTCAAAGTTTGGCCCAATTCCGTGACCATTTCCGTGACCCCATCGAAATTTCGGTCACTTGCGCCGGGGTCAAAAATTAAGCTACGAGAAAACGCTTGCGGGGATTGTTCATGTGTCTGAATGGGAAGTGCTGTGTGAGCGGTTTGAAATTCCGTGCAACGCTTATAGGGAATTCTCGCGGCCGAAATGTGTCAAATTCGTGAACTTTGACCCTATGAAAGTCGGGTCCTATTGGGCCTAGAGAGAAACTTTTTTTTAAAATTGATGTACTCTTCGGGAGCAACATTTTGGCTATCTCGGATTTTTAAAATTCGCGAATGGAGTTTCTGCAGGGAATTTCCGTGCGATTTTTGGCCTATTCTTTAAACCTTCAAAAATTCGCTATAAAAAACTATGGAAGCTAGGACCACGATATTCGGAGTGTTTGTAGGAAAAAATAGGGAGCCCTTTCAGACCAAAATTTGCGACATTCTATCGAACCGTTTCGGAGATATTCGCGAGTTTTTGTTTTAGCATTACGGCGAAAAGGGGCGGACCCCCCATGGTGAGCCGCGACTGCGGAGCATGGGGAGGAAGGCCGAAACCCTGTTAGGCCACGTTTCAAATTTCAAGTCGATCGGACAATTAGGGCCCGAGATATGGGGGGTCAAAATTTGGCCCATTTCCGTGACCCCATCGAAATTTCGGTCGCTTGCGCCGGGGTCAAAAATTGAGCTACGAGAAAACGCTTGCGGGTGATTGTTTATGTGTCCGAATGGGAAGAGCTGTGTGAGCGGGTTGAAATTCGGTGCAACGCTTATAGGGAATTCTCGCGGCCGAAATGTGTCAAATTCGTGAAAATTGACCCTATGAAAGTCGGGTACTATTGGGCCTAGAGAGAAACTTTTTTTTTAAATTGAAGTACTCTTGGAGAGCAACATTTTGGCTATCTCGGATTTTTAAAATTCGCGAATGGAGTTTCTGCAGGGAATTTCCGTTCGATTTTTGGCCTATTCTTTAAATCTTCAAAAATTCGCCATAAAAAACTATGGAAGCTAGGACCACGAAATTTGGAGGGTTTGTAGGAAAAAATAGGGAGCCCTTTCACACCAAAATTTGCGACATTCTATCGAACCGTTTCGGAGGTATTCGCGAGTTTTTGTTTTAGCATTACGGCGAAAAGGGTCGGACCCCCCATGGTGAGCCGCGACCGCGGAGCATGGGGAGGAAGGCCGAAACCCTGTTAAGCCACGTTTCAAATTTCAAGTCGATCGGACAATTAGGGCCCAAGATATGGGAGGTCAAGGTTTGGCCCATTTCCGTGACCCCATCGAAATTTCGGTCGCTTGCGCCGGGGTCAAAAATTGAGCTACGAGAAAACGCTTGCGGGTGATTGTTTATGTGTCCGAATGGGAAGTGCTCTGTGAGCGGTTTGAAATTCGGTGCAACGCTTATAGGGAATTCTCGCGGCCGAAATGTGTCAAATTCGTGAAATTTGACCCTATGAAAGTCGGGTCCTATTGGGCCTAGAGAGAAACTTTTTTTTTAAAATTGATGTACTCTTCGAGAGCAACATTTTGGCTATCTCGGATTTTTAAAATTCGCGAATGGAGTTTCTGCAGGGAATTTCCGTTCGATTTTTGGCCTATTCTTTAAACTTTCAAAAATTCGCCATAAAAAAAACTATGGAAGCTAGGACCACGAAATTTGGAGGGTTTTTAGGTAAAAATAGGGAGCCCTTTCACACCAAAATTTGCGACATTCTATCGAACCGTTTCGGAGATATTCGCGAGTTTTTGTTTTAGCATTACGGCGAAAAGGGGCGGACCCCCCATGGTGAGCCGCGACTGCGGAGCATGGGGAGGAAGGCCGAAACCCTGTTAGGCCACGTTTCAAATTTCAAGTTGATCGGACAATTAGGGCCCGAGATATGGGGGGGTCAAAATTTGGCCCATTTCCTTGACCATTTCCGTGACCCCATCGAAATTTCGGTCGCTTGCGCCGGGGTCAAAAATTGAGCTACGAGAAAACGCTTGCGGGTGATTGTTTATGTGTCCGAATGGGAAGTGCTGTGTGAGCGGGTTGAAATTCGGTGCAACGCTTATAGGGAATTCTCGCGGCCGAAATGTGTCAAATTCGTGAAAATTGACCCTATGAAAGTCGGGTACTATTGGGCCTAGAGAGAAACTTTTTTTTTAAATTGAAGTACTCTTCGAGAGCAACATTTTGGCTATCTCGGATTTTTAAAATTCGCGAATGGAGTTTCTGCAGGGAATTTCCGTTCGATTTTTGGCCTATTCTTTAAACCTTCAAAAATTCGCCATAAAAAACTATGGAAGCTAGGACCACGAAATTTGGAGGGTTTGTAGGAAAAAATAGGGAGCCCTTTCACACCAAAATTTGCGACATTCTATCGAACCGTTTCGGAGGTATTCGCGAGTTTTTGTTTTAGCATTACGGCGAAAAGGGGCGGACCCCCCATGGTGACCCGCGACTGCGGAGCATGGGGAGGAAGGCCGAAACCCTCTTAGGCCACGATTCAAATTTCAAGTCGATCGGACAATTAGGGCCCGAGAAATGGGGGGTCAAAGTTTGGCCCATTTCCGTGACCATTTCCGTGACCCCATCGAAATTTCGGTCACTTGCGCCGGGGTCAAAAATTAAGCTACGAGAAAACGCTTGCGGGGATTGTTCATGTGTCTGAATGGGAAGTGCTGTGTGAGCGGTTTGAAATTCCGTGCAACGCTTATAGGGAATTCTCGCGGCCGAAATGTGTCAAATTCGTGAACTTTGACCCTATGAAAGTCGGGTCCTATTGGGCCTAGAGAGAAACTTTTTTTAAAATTGATGTACTCTTCGAGAGCAACATTTTGGCTATCTCGGATTTTTAAAATTCGCGAATGGAGTTTTTGCAGGGAATTTCCGTGCGATTTTTGGCCTATTCTTTAAACCTTCAAAAATTCGCTATAAAAAACTATCTAAGCTAGGACCAGGATATTCGGAGTGTTTGTAGGAAAAAATAGGGAGCCCTTTCAGACCAAAATTTGCGACATTCTATCGAACCGTTTCGGAGATATTCGCGAGTTTTTGTTTTAGCATTACGGCGAAAAGGGGCGGACCCCCCATGGTGAGCCGCGACTGCGGAGCATGGGGAGGAAGGCCGAAACCCTGTTAGGCCACGATTCAAATTTCAAGTCGATCGGACAATTAGGGCCCGAGAAATGGGGGGTCAAAATTTGGCCCATTTCCGTGACCATTTCCGTGACCCCATCGAAATTTCGGTCACTTGCGCCGGGGTCAAAAATTAAGCTACGAGAAAACGCTTGCGGGGATTGTTCATGTGTCTGAATGGGAAGTGCTGTGTGAGCGGTTTGAAATTCCGTGCAACGCTTATAGGGAATTCTCGCGGCCGAAATGTGTCAAATTCGTGAACTTTGACCCTATGAAAGTCGGGTCCTATTGGGCCTAGAGAGAAACTTTTTTTTAAAATTGATGTACTCTTCGAGACCAACATTTTGGCTATCTCGGATTTTTCAAATTCGCGAATGGAGTTTCTGCAGGGAATTTCCGTTCGATTTTTGGCCTATTCTTTAAACCTTCAAAAATTCGCCATAAAAAACTATGGAAGCTAGGACTACGAAATTTGCAGGGTTTGTAGGAAAAAATAGGGAGCCCTTTCAGACCAAAATTTGCGACATTCTATCGAACCGTTTCGGAGATATTCGCGAGTTTTTGTTTTAGCATTACGGCGAAAAGGGGCGGACCCCCCATGGTGAGCCGCGACTGCGGAGCATGGGGAGGAAGGCCGAAACCCTGTTAGGCCACGTTTCAAATTTCAAGTCGATCGGACAATTAGGGCCCGAGAAATGGGGGGTCAAAATTTGGCCCATTTCCGTGACCATTTCCGTGACCCCATCGAAATTTCGGTCACTTGCGCCGGGGTCAAAAATTAAGCTACGAGAAAACGCTTGCGGGGATTGTTCATGTGTCTGAATGGGAAGTGCTGTGTGAGCGGTTTGAAATTCCGTGCAACGCTTATAGGGAATTCTCGCGGCCGAAATGTGTCAAATTCGTGAACTTTGACCCTATGAAAGTCGGGTCCTATTGGGCCTAGAGAGAAACTTTTTTTTTAAATTGATGTACTCTTCGAGACCAACATTTTGGCTATCTCGGATTTTTAAAATTCGCGAATGGAGTTTCTGCAGGGAATTTCCGTGCGATTTTTGGCCTATTCTTTAAACCTTCAAAAATTCGCTATAAAAAAACTATGGAAGCTAGGACCACGAAATTTGGAGGATTTGTAGGAAAAAATAGGGAGCTTTTCACACCAAAATTTGCGACATTCTATCGAACCGTTTCGGAGATATTCGCGAGTTTTTGTTTTAGCATTACGGCGAAAAGGGGCGGACCCCCCATGGTGAGCCGCGACTGCGGAGCATGGGGAGGAAGGCCGAAACCCTGTTAGGCCACGTTTCAAATTTCAAGTCGATCGGACAATTAGGGCCCGAGATATGGGGGGTCAAAATTTGGCCCATTTCCGTGACCCCATCGAAATTTCGGTCGCTTGCGCCGGGGTCAAAAATTGAGCTACGAGAAAACGCTCGCGGGTGATTGTTTATGTGTCCGAATGGGAAGTGCTGTGTGAGCGGGTTGAAATTCGGTGCAACGCTTATAGGGAATTCTCGCGGCCGAAATGTGTCAAATTCGTGAAAATTGACCCTATGAAAGTCGGGTACTATTGGGCCTAGAGAGAAACTTTTTTTTTAAATTGAAGTACTCTTCGAGAGCAACATTTTGGCTATCTCGGATTTTTAAAATTCGCGAATGGAGTTTCTGCAGGGAGTTTCCGTTCGATTTTTGGCCTATTCTTTAAACCTTCAAAAATTCGCCATAAAAAACTATGGAAGCTAGGACCACGAAATTTGGAGGGTTTGTAGGAAAAAATAGGGAGCCCTTTCACACCAAAATTTGCGACATTCTATCGAACCGTTTCGGAGGTATTCGCGAGTTTTTGTTTTAGCATTACGGCGAAAAGGGGCGGACCCCCCATGGTGAGCCGCGACTGCGGAGCATGGGGAGGAAGGCCGAAACGCTCTTAGGCCACGATTCAAATTTCAAGTCGATCGGACAATTAGGGCCCGAGAAATGGGGGGTCAAAGTTTGGCCCATTTCCGTGACCATTTCCGTGACCCCATCGAAATTTCGGTCACTTGCGCCGGGGTCAAAAATTAAGCTACGAGAAAACGCTTGCGGGGATTGTTCATGTGTCTGAATGGGAAGTGCTGTGTGAGCGGTTTGAAATTCCGTGCAACGCTTATAGGGAATTCTCGCGGCCGAAATGTGTCAAATTCGTGAACTTTGACCCTATGAAAGTCGGGTCCTATTGGGCCTAGAGAGAAACTTTTTTTTAAAATTGATGTACTCTTCGAGAGCAACATTTTGGCTATCTCGGATTTTTAAAATTCGCGAATGGAGTTTCTGCAGGGAATTTCCGTGCGATTTTTGGCCTATTCTTTAAACCTTCAAAAATTCGCTATAAAAAACTATGGAAGCTAGGACCACGATATTCGGAGGGTTTGTACGAAAAAATAGGGAGCCCTTTCACACCAAAATTTGCGACATTCTATCGAACCGTTTCGGAGGTATTCGCGAGTTTTTGTTTTAGCATTACGGCGAAAAGGGGCGGACCCCCCATGGTGAGCCGCGACTGCGGAGCATGGGGAGGAAGGCCGAAACCCTGTTAGGCCACGATTCAAATTTCAAGTCGATCGGACAATTAGGGCCCGAGAAATGGGGGGTCAAAGTTTGGCCCAATTCCGTGACCATTTCCGTGACCCCATCGAAATTTCGGTCACTTGCGCCGGGGTCAAAAATTAAGCTACGAGAAAACGCTTGCGGGGATTGTTCATGTGTCTGAATGGGAAGTGCTGTGTGAGCGGTTTGAAATTCCGTGCAACGCTTATAGGGAATTCTCGCGGCCGAAATGTGTCAAATTCGTGAACTTTGACCCTATGAAAGTCGGGTCCTATTGGGCCTAGAGAGAAACTTTTTTTTAAAATTGATGTACTCTTCGGGAGCAACATTTTGGCTATCTCGGATTTTTAAAATTCGCGAATGGAGTTTCTGCAGGGAATTTCCGTGCGATTTTTGGCCTATTCTTTAAACCTTCAAAAATTCGCTATAAAAAACTATGGAAGCTAGGACCACGATATTCGGAGTGTTTGTAGGAAAAAATAGGGAGCCCTTTCAGACCAAAATTTGCGACATTCTATCGAACCGTTTCGGAGATATTCGCGAGTTTTTGTTTTAGCATTACGGCGAAAAGGGGCGGACCCCCCATGGTGAGCCGCGACTGCGGAGCATGGGGAGGAAGGCCGAAACCCTGTTAGGCCACGTTTCAAATTTCAAGTCGATCGGACAATTAGGGCCCGAGATATGGGGGGTCAAAATTTGGCCCATTTCCGTGACCCCATCGAAATTTCGGTCGCTTGCGCCGGGGTCAAAAATTGAGCTACGAGAAAACGCTTGCGGGTGATTGTTTATGTGTCCGAATGGGAAGAGCTGTGTGAGCGGGTTGAAATTCGGTGCAACGCTTATAGGGAATTCTCGCGGCCGAAATGTGTCAAATTCGTGAAAATTGACCCTATGAAAGTCGGGTACTATTGGGCCTAGAGAGAAACTTTTTTTTTAAATTGAAGTACTCTTGGAGAGCAACATTTTGGCTATCTCGGATTTTTAAAATTCGCGAATGGAGTTTCTGCAGGGAATTTCCGTTCGATTTTTGGCCTATTCTTTAAATCTTCAAAAATTCGCCATAAAAAACTATGGAAGCTAGGACCACGAAATTTGGAGGGTTTGTAGGAAAAAATAGGGAGCCCTTTCACACCAAAATTTGCGACATTCTATCGAACCGTTTCGGAGGTATTCGCGAGTTTTTGTTTTAGCATTACGGCGAAAAGGGTCGGACCCCCCATGGTGAGCCGCGACCGCGGAGCATGGGGAGGAAGGCCGAAACCCTGTTAAGCCACGTTTCAAATTTCAAGTCGATCGGACAATTAGGGCCCAAGATATGGGAGGTCAAGGTTTGGCCCATTTCCGTGACCCCATCGAAATTTCGGTCGCTTGCGCCGGGGTCAAAAATTGAGCTACGAGAAAACGCTTGCGGGTGATTGTTTATGTGTCCGAATGGGAAGTGCTCTGTGAGCGGTTTGAAATTCGGTGCAACGCTTATAGGGAATTCTCGCGGCCGAAATGTGTCAAATTCGTGAAATTTGACCCTATGAAAGTCGGGTCCTATTGGGCCTAGAGAGAAACTTTTTTTTTAAAATTGATGTACTCTTCGAGAGCAACATTTTGGCTATCTCGGATTTTTAAAATTCGCGAATGGAGTTTCTGCAGGGAATTTCCGTTCGATTTTTGGCCTATTCTTTAAACTTTCAAAAATTCGCCATAAAAAAAACTATGGAAGCTAGGACCACGAAATTTGGAGGGTTTTTAGGTAAAAATAGGGAGCCCTTTCACACCAAAATTTGCGACATTCTATCGAACCGTTTCGGAGATATTCGCGAGTTTTTGTTTTAGCATTACGGCGAAAAGGGGCGGACCCCCCATGGTGAGCCGCGACTGCGGAGCATGGGGAGGAAGGCCGAAACCCTGTTAAGCCACGTTTCAAATTTTAAGTTGATCGGACAATTAGGGCCCGAGATATGGGGGGGTCAAAATTTGGCCCATTTCCTTGACCATTTCCGTGACCCCATCGAAATTTCGGTCGCTTGCGCCGGGGTCAAAAATTGAGCTACGAGAAAACGCTTGCGGGTGATTGTTTATGTGTCCGAATGGGAAGTGCTGTGTGAGCGGGTTGAAATTCGGTGCAACGCTTATAGGGAATTCTCGCGGCCGAAATGTGTCAGATTCGTGAACTTTGACCCTATGAAAGTCGGGTCCTATTGGGCCTAGAGAGAAACTTTTTTTTTTAAATTGATGTACTCTTCGAGAGCAACATTTTGGCTATCTCGGATTTTTAAAATTCGCGAATGGAGTTTCTGCAGGGAATTTCCGTGCGATTTTTGGCCTATTCTTTAAACCTTCAAAAATTCGCTATAAAAAAACTATGAAAGCTAGGACCACGAAATTTGGAGGGTTTGTAGGAAAAAATAGGGAGCCCTTTGACACCAAAATTTGCGACATTCTATCGAATCGTTTCGGAGATATTCGCGAGTTTTTGTTTTAGCATTACGGCGAAAAGTCGATCGGACAATTAGGGCCCGAGATATGGGGGGTCAAAATTTGGCCCATTTCCGTGACCCCATCGAAATTTCGGTCGCTTGCGCCGGGGTCAAAAATTGAGCTACGAGAAAACGCTTGCGGGTGATTGTTTATGTGTCCGAATGGGAAGTGCTGTGTGAGCGGTTTGAAATTCGGTGCAACGCTTATAGGGATTTCTCGCGGCCGAAATGTGTCAAATTCGTGAACTTTGACCCTATGAAAGTCGGGTACTATTGGGCCTAGAGAGAAACTTTTTTTTTAAATTGATGTACTCTTCGAGAGCAACATTTTGGCTATCTCGGATTTTTAAAATTCGCGAATGGAGTTTCTGCAGGGAATTTCCGTTCGATTTTTGGCCTATTCTTTAAACCTTCAAAAATTCGCCATAAAAAACTATGGAAGCTAGGACTACGAAATTTGGAGGGTTTGTAGGAAAAAATAGGGAGCCCTTTCACACCAAAATTTGCGACATTCTATCGAACCGTTTCGGAGATATTCGCGAGTTTTTGTTTTAGCATTACGGCGAAAAGGGGCGGACCCCCCATGGTGAGCCGCGACTGCGGAGCATGGGGAGGAAGGCCGAAACCCTGTTAGGCCACGTTTCAAATTTCAAGTCGATCGGACAATTAGGGCCCGAGAAATGGGGGGTCAAAATTTGGCCCATTTCCGTGACCATTTCCGTGACCCCATCGAAATTTCGGTCACTTGCGCCGGGGTCAAAAATTAAGCTACGAGAAAACGCTTGCGGGGATTGTTCATGTGTCTGAATGGGAAGTGCTGTGTGAGCGGTTTGAAATTCCGTGCAACGCTTATAGGGAACTCTCGCGGCCGAAATGTGTCAAATTCGTGAACTTTGACCCTATGAAAGTCGGGTCCTATAGGGCCTAGAGAGAAACTTTTTTTTTAAATTGATGTACTCTTCGAGACCAACATTTTGGCTATCTCGGATTTTTAAAATTCGCGAATGGAGTTTCTGCAGGGAATTTAAGTGCGATTTTTGGCCTATTCTTTACACCTTCAAAAATTCGCTATAAAAAACTATGGAAGCTAGGACCACGAAATTTGGAGGATTTGTAGGAAAAAATAGGGAGCCCTTTCACACCAAAATTTGCGACATTCTATCGAACCGTTTCGGAGATATTCGCGAGTTTTTGTTTTAGCATTACGGCGAAAAGGGGCGGACCCCCCATGGTGAGCCGCGACTGCGGAGCATGGGGAGGAAGGCCGAAACCCTGTTAGGCCACGTTTCAAATTTCAAGTCGATCGGACAATTAGGGCCCGAGATATGGGGGGTCAAAATTTGGCCCATTTCCGTGACCCCATCGAAATTTCGGTCGCTTGCGCCGGGGTCAAAAATTGAGCTACGAGAAAACGCTTGCGGGTGATTGTTTATGTGTCCGAATGGGAAGTGCTGTGTGAGCGGTTTGAAATTCGGTGCAACGCTTATAGGGATTTCTCGCGGCCGAAATGTGTCAAATTCGTGAACTTTGACCCTATGAAAGTCCGGTACTATTGGGCCTAGAGAGAAACTTTTTTTTAAAATTGAAGTACTCTTCGAGAGCAATATTTTGGCTATCTCGGATTTTTAAAATTCGCGAATGGAGTTTCTGCAGGGAATTTCCGTTCGATTTTTGGCCTATTCTTTAAACCTTCAAAAATTCGCCATAAAAAACTATGGAAGGTAGGACCACGAAATTTGGAGGGTTTGTAGGAAAAAATAGGGAGCCCTTTCACACCAAAATTTGCGACATTCTATCGAACCGTTTCGGAGATATTCGCGAGTTTTTGTTTTAGCATTACGGCGAAAAGGGGCGGACCCCCCATGGTGAGCCGCGACTGCGGAGCATGGGGAGGAAGGCCGAAACCCTGTTAGGCCACGTTTCAAATTTCAAGTTGATCGGACAATTAGGGCCCGAGATATGGGGGGTCAAAGTTTGGCCCATTTCCGTGACCATTTCCGTGACCCCATCGAAATTTCGGTCACTTGCGCCGGGGTCAAAAATTAAGCTACGAGAAAACGCTTGCGGGGATTGTTCATGTGTCTGAATGGGAAGTGCTGTGTGAGCGGTTTGAAATTCCGTGCAACGCTTATAGGGAATTCTCGCGGCCGAAATGTGTCAAATTCGTGAACTTTGACCCTATGAAAGTCGGGTCCTATTGGGCCTAGAGAGAAACTTTTTTTAAAATTGATGTACTCTTCGAGAGCAACATTTTGGCTATCTCGGATTTTTAAAATTCGCGAATGGAGTTTTTGCAGGGAATTTCCGTGCGATTTTTGGCCTATTCTTTAAACCTTCAAAAATTCGCTATAAAAAACTATGGAAGCTAGGACCAGGATATTCGGAGTGTTTGTAGGAAAAAATAGGGAGCCCTTTCAGACCAAAATTTGCGACATTCTATCGAACCGTTTCGGAGATATTCGCGAGTTTTTGTTTTAGCATTACGGCGAAAAGGGGCGGACCCCCCATGGTGAGCCGCGACTGCGGAGCATGGGGAGGAAGGCCGAAACCCTGTTAGGCCACGATTCAAATTTCAAGTCGATCGGACAATTAGGGCCCGAGAAATGGGGGGTCAAAATTTGGCCCATTTCCGTGACCATTTCCGTGACCCCATCGAAATTTCGGTCACTTGCGCCGGGGTCAAAAATTAAGCTACGAGAAAACGCTTGCGGGGATTGTTCATGTGTCTGAATGGGAAGTGCTGTGTGAGCGGTTTGAAATTCCGTGCAACGCTTATAGGGAATTCTCGCGGCCGAAATGTGTCAAATTCGTGAACTTTGACCCTATGAAAGTCGGGTCCTATTGGGCCTAGAGAGAAACTTTTTTTTAAAATTGATGTACTCTTCGAGACCAACATTTTGGCTATCTCGGATTTTTCAAATTCGCGAATGGAGTTTCTGCAGGGAATTTCCGTTCGATTTTTGGCCTATTCTTTAAACCTTCAAAAATTCGCCATAAAAAACTATGGAAGCTAGGACTACGAAATTTGCAGGGTTTGTAGGAAAAAATAGGGAGCCCTTTCAGACCAAAATTTGCGACATTCTATCGAACCGTTTCGGAGATATTCGCGAGTTTTTGTTTTAGCATTACGGCGAAAAGGGGCGGACCCCCCATGGTGAGCCGCGACTGCGGAGCATGGGGAGGAAGGCCGAAACCCTGTTAGGCCACGTTTCAAATTTCAAGTCGATCGGACAATTAGGGCCCGAGAAATGGGGGGTCAAAATTTGGCCCATTTCCGTGACCATTTCCGTGACCCCATCGAAATTTCGGTCACTTGCGCCGGGGTCAAAAATTAAGCTACGAGAAAACGCTTGCGGGGATTGTTCATGTGTCTGAATGGGAAGTGCTGTGTGAGCGGTTTGAAATTCCGTGCAACGCTTATAGGGAATTCTCGCGGCCGAAATGTGTCAAATTCGTGAACTTTGACCCTATGAAAGTCGGGTCCTATTGGGCCTAGAGAGAAACTTTTTTTTTAAATTGATGTACTCTTCGAGACCAACATTTTGGCTATCTCGGATTTTTAAAATTCGCGAATGGAGTTTCTGCAGGGAATTTCCGTGCGATTTTTGGCCTATTCTTTAAACCTTCAAAAATTCGCTATAAAAAAACTATGGAAGCTAGGACCACGAAATTTGGAGGATTTGTAGGAAAAAATAGGGAGCTTTTTCACACCAAAATTTGCGACATTCTATCGAACCGTTTCGGAGATATTCGCGAGTTTTTGTTTTAGCATTACGGCGAAAAGGGGCGGACCCCCCATGGTGAGCCGCGACTGCGGAGCATGGGGAGGAAGGCCGAAACCCTGTTAGGCCACGTTTCAAATTTCAAGTCGATCGGACAATTAGGGCCCGAGATATGGGGGGTCAAAATTTGGCCCATTTCCGTGACCCCATCGAAATTTCGGTCGCTTGCGCCGGGGTCAAAAATTGAGCTACGAGAAAACGCTTGCGGGTGATTGTTTATGTGTCCGAATGGGAAGTGCTGTGTGAGCGGTTTGAAATTCGGTGCAACGCTTATAGGGATTTCTCGCGGCCGAAATGTGTCAAATTCGTGAACTTTGACCCTATGAAAGTCGGGTACTATTGGGCCTAGAGAGAAACTTTTTTTTAAAATTGAAGTACCCTTCGAGAGCAATATTTTGGCTATCTCGGATTTTTAAAATTCGCGAATGGAGTTTCTGCAGGGAATTTCCGTTCGATTTTTGGCCTATTCTTTAAACCTTCAAAAATTCGCCATAAAAAACTATGGAAGGTAGGACCACGAAATTTGGAGGGTTTGTAGGAAAAAATAGGGAGCCCTTTCACACCAAAATTTGCGACATTCTATCGAACCGTTTCGGAGATATTCGCTTGTTTTTGTTTTAGCATTACGGCGAAAAGGGGCGGACCCCCCATGGTGAGCCGCGACTGCGGAGCATGGGGAGGAAGGCCGAAACCCTGTTAGGCCACGTTTCAAATTTCAAGTTGATCGGACAATTAGGGCCCGAGATATGGGGGGTCAAAATTTGGCCCATTTCCTTGACCATTTCCGTGACCCCATCGAAATTTCGGTCGCTTGCGCCGGGGTCAAAAATTGAGCTACGAGAAAACGCTCGCGGGTGATTGTTTATGTGTCCGAATGGGAAGTGCTGTGTGAGCGGGTTGAAATTCGGTGCAACGCTTATAGGGAATTCTCGCGGCCGAAATGTGTCAAATTCGTGAAAATTGACCCTATGAAAGTCGGGTACTATTGGGCCTAGAGAGAAACTTTTTTTTTAAATTGAAGTACTCTTCGAGAGCAACATTTTGGCTATCTCGGATTTTTAAAATTCGCGAATGGAGTTTCTGCAGGGAGTTTCCGTTCGATTTTTGGCCTATTCTTTAAACCTTCAAAAATTCGCCATAAAAAACTATGGAAGCTAGGACCACGAAATTTGGAGGGTTTGTAGGAAAAAATAGGGAGCCCTTTCACACCAAAATTTGCGACATTCTATCGAACCGTTTCGGAGGTATTCGCGAGTTTTTGTTTTAGCATTACGGCGAAAAGGGGCGGACCCCCCATGGTGAGCCGCGACTGCGGAGCATGGGGAGGAAGGCCGAAACGCTCTTAGGCCACGATTCAAATTTCAAGTCGATCGGACAATTAGGGCCCGAGAAATGGGGGGTCAAAGTTTGGCCCATTTCCGTGACCATTTCCGTGACCCCATCGAAATTTCGGTCACTTGCGCCGGGGTCAAAAATTAAGCTACGAGAAAACGCTTGCGGGGATTGTTCATGTGTCTGAATGGGAAGTGCTGTGTGAGCGGTTTGAAATTCCGTGCAACGCTTATAGGGAATTCTCGCGGCCGAAATGTGTCAAATTCGTGAACTTTGACCCTATGAAAGTCGGGTCCTATTGGGCCTAGAGAGAAACTTTTTTTTAAAATTGATGTACTCTTCGAGAGCAACATTTTGGCTATCTCGGATTTTTAAAATTCGCGAATGGAGTTTCTGCAGGGAATTTCCGTGCGATTTTTGGCCTATTCTTTAAACCTTCAAAAATTCGCTATAAAAAACTATGGAAGCTAGGACCACGATATTCGGATGGTTTGTACGAAAAAATAGGGAGCCCTTTCACACCAAAATTTGCGACATTCTATCGAACCGTTTCGGAGGTATTCGCGAGTTTTTGTTTTAGCATTACGGCGAAAAGGGGCGGACCCCCCATGGTGAGCCGCGACTGCGGAGCATGGGGAGGAAGGCCGAAACCCTGTTAGGCCAAGTTTCAAATTTCAAGTTGATCGGACAATTAGGGCCCGAGATATGGGGGGTCAAAATTTGGCCCATTTCCTTGACCATTTCCGTGACCCCATCGAAATTTCGGTCGCTTGCGCCGGGGTCAAAAATTGAGCTACGAGAAAACGCTTGCGGGTGATTGTTTATGTGTCCGAATGGGAAGTGCTGTGTGAGCGGTTTGAAATTCGGTGCAACGCTTATAGGGAATTCTCGCGGCCGAAATGTGTCAAATTCGTGAAATTTGACCCTATGAAAGTCGGGTCCTATTGGGCCTAGAGAGAAACTTTTTTTTTAAAATTGATGTACTCTTCGAGAGCAACATTTTGGCTATCTCGGATTTTTAAAATTCCCGAATGGAGTTTCTGCAGGGAATTTCCGTTCGATTTTTGGCCTATTCTTTAAACTTTCAAAAATTCGCCATACAAAAACTATGGAAGCTAGGACCACGAAATTTGGAGGGTTTTTAGGTAAAAATAGGGAGCCCTTTCACACCAAAATTTGCGACATTCTATCGAACCGTTTCGGAGATATTCGCGAGTTTTTGTTTTAGCATTACGGCGAAAAGGGGCGGACCCCCCATGGTGAGCCGCGACTGCGGAGCATGGGGAGGAAGGCCGAAACCCTGTTAGGCCACGTTTCAAATTTCAAGTTGATCGGACAATTAGGGCCCGAGATATGGGGGGTCAAAATTTGGCCCATTTCCTTGACCATTTCCGTGACCCCATCGAAATTTCGGTCGCTTGCGCCGGGGTCAAAAATTGAGCTACGAGAAAACGCTTGCGGGTGATTGTTTATGTGTCCGAATGGGAAGTGCTGTGTGAGCGGTTTGAAATTCGGTGCAACGCTTATAGGGAATTGTCGCGGCCGAAATGTGTCAAATTCGTGAAATTTGACCCTATGAAAGTCGGGTCCTATTGGGCCTAGAGAGAAACTTTTTTTTAAAATTGATGTACTCTTTGAGAGCAACATTTTGGCTATCTCGGATTTTTAAAATTCGCGAATGGAGTTTCTGCAGGGAATTTCCGTTCGATTTTTGGCCTATTCTTTAAACCTTCAAAAATTCGCTATAAAAAAACTATGGAAGCTAGGACCACGAAATTTGGAGGGTTTGTAGGAAAAAATAGGGAGCCCTTTCACACCAAAATTTGCGACATTCTATCGAACCGTTTCGGAGATATTCGCGAGTTTTTGTTTTAGCATTACGGCGAAAAGGGGCGGACACCCCATGGTGAGCCGCGACTGCGGAGCATGGGGAGGAAGGCCGAAACCCTGTTAGGCCACGTTTCAAATTTCAAGTCGATCGCACAATTAGGGCCCGAGATATGGGGGGTCAAAATTTGGCCCATTTCCGTGACCCCATCGAAATTTCGGTCGCTTGCGCCGGGGTCAAAAATTGAGCTACGAGAAAACGCTTGCGGGTGATTGTTTATGTGTCCGAATGGGAAGTGCTGTGTGAGCGGTTTGAAATTCGGTGCAACGCTTATAGGGAATTCTCGCGGCCGAAATGTGTCAGATTCGTGAACTTTGACCCTATGAAAGTCGGGTCCTATTGGGCCTAGAGAGAAACTTTTTTTTAAATTGATGTACTCTTCGAGAGCAACATTTTGGCTATCTCGGATTTTTAAAATTCGCGAATGGAGTTTCTGCAGGGAATTTCCGTTCGATTTTTGGCCTATTCTGTAAACCTTCAAAAATTCGCCATAAAAAAACTATGGAAGCTAGGACCACGAAATTTGGAGGGTTTGTAGGAAACAATAGGGAGCCCTTTCACACCAAAATTTGCGACATTCTATCGAACCGTTTCGGAAATATTCGCGAGTATTTGTTTTAGCATTACGGCGAAAAGGGGTGGACCCCCCATGGTGAGCCGCGACTGCGGAGCATGGGGAGGAAGGCCGAAACCCTGTTAGGCCACGTTTCAAATTTCAAGTCGATCGGACAATCAGGGCCCGAGATATGGGGGGTCAAAGTTTGGCCCATTTCCGTGACCATTTCCGTGACCCCATCGAAATTTCGGTCGCTTGCGCCGGGGTCAAAAATTGAGCTACGAGAAAACGCTTGCGGGTGATTGTTTATGTGTCCGAATGGGAAGTGCTGTGTGAGCGGTTTGAAATTCGGTGCAACGCTTATAGGGAATTCTCGCGGCCGAAATGTGTCAGATTCGTGAAATTTGACCCTATGAAAGTCGGGTCCTATTGGGCCTAGAGAGAAACTTTTTTTTAAATTGATGTACTCTTCGAGAGCAACATTTTGGCTATCTCGGATTTTTAAAATTCGTGAATGGAGTTTCTGCAGGGAATTTCCGTTCGATTTTTGGCCTATTCTTTAAACTTTCAAAAATTCGCCATAAAAAAACTATGGAAGCTAGGACCACGAAATTTGGAGGGTTTGTAGGAAAAAATAGGGAGCCCTTTCACACCAAAATTTCCGACATTCTATCGAACCGTTTCAGAGATATTCGCGAGTTTTTGTTTTAGAATTACGGCGAAAAGGGTCGGACCCCCCATGGTGAACCGCGACTGCGGAGCATGGGGAGGAAGGCCGAAACCCTGTTAGGCCACGTTTCAAATTTCAAGTCGATTGGACAATTAGGGCCCGAGATATGGGGGGTCAAAATTTGGCCCATTTCCGTGACCCCCATCGAAATTTCGGTCGATTGCGCCGGGGTCAAAAATTGAGCTACGAGAAAACGCTTGCGGGTGATTGTTTATGTGTCCGAATGGGAAGTGCTGTGTGAGCGGGTTGAAATTCGGTGCAACGCTTATAGGGAATTCTCGCGGCCGAAATGTGTCAAATTCGTGAAAATTGACCCTATAAAAGTCGGGTCCTATTGGGCCTAGAGAGAAACTTTTTTTTTAAATTGATGTACTCTTCGAGAGCAACATTTTGGCTATCTCGGATTTTTAAATTTCGCGAATGGAGTTTCTGCAGGGAATTACCGTTCGATTTTTGGCCTATTCTTTAAACCTTCAAAAATTCGCCATAAAAAAACTATGGAAGCTAGGACCACTAAATTTGGAGGGTTTTTAGGTAAAAATAGGGAGCCCTTTCACACCAAAATTTGCGACATTCTATCGAACCGTTTCGGAGATATTCGCGAGTTTTTGTTTTAGCATTACGGCGAAAAGGGTCGGACCCCCCATGGTGATCCGCGACTGCGGAGCGTGGGGAGGAAGCCCTCGAACCTGTTAGGCCACGTTTCAAATTTCAAGTCGATCGGACAATTAGGGCCCGAGATATGGGGGGTCAAATTTTGGCCCATTTCCGTGACCATTTCCGTGACCCTATCGAAATTTCGGTCGCTTGCGCCGGGGTCAAAAATTAAGCTACGAGAAAACGCTTGCGGGGATTGTTCATGTGTCTGAATGGGAAGTGCTGTGTGAGCGGTTTGAAATTCCGTGCAACGCTTATAGGGAATTCTCGCGGCCGAAATGTGTCAAATTCGTGAACTTTGACCCTATGAAAGTCGGGTCCTATTGGGCCTAGAGAGAAACTTTTTTTTTTAAATTGATGTACTCTTCGAGAGCAACATTTTGGCTATCTCGGATTTTTAAAATTCGCGAATGAAGTTTCTGCAGGGAATTTCCGTGCGATTTTTGGCCTATTCTTTAAACCTTCAAAAATTCGCTATAAAAAAACTATGGAAGCTAGGACCACGAAATTTGGAGGGTTTGTAGGAAAAAATAGGTAGCCCTTTCACACCAAAATTTGCGACATTCTATCGAACCGTTTCAGAGATATTCGCGAGTTTTTGTTTTAGCATTACGGCGAAAAGGGTCGGACCCCCCATGGTGAACCGCGACTGCGGAGCATGGGGAGGAAGGCCGAAACCCTGTTAGGCCACGTTTCAAATTTCAAGTCGATCGGACAATTAGGGCCCGAGATATGGGGGGTCAAAATTTGGCCCATTTCCGTGACCCCCATCGAAATTTCGGTCGATTGCGCCGGGGTCAAAAATTGAGCTACGAGAAAACGCTTGCGGGTGATTGTTTATGTGTCCGAATGGGAAGTGCTGTGTGAGCGGTTTGAAATTCGGTGCAACGCTTATAGGGAATTCTCGCGGCCGAAATGTGTCAAATTCGTGAAATTTGACCCTATGAAAGTCGGGTCCTATTGGGCCTAGAGAGAAACTTTTTTTTTAAAATTGATGTACTCTTCGAGAGCAACATTTTGGCTATCTCGGATTTTTAAAATTCGCGAATGGAGTTTCTGCAGGGAATTTCCGTTCGATTTTTGGCCTATTCTTTAAACTTTCAAAAATTCGCCATAAAAAAACTATGGAAGCTAGGACCACTAAATTTGGAGGGTTTTTAGGTAAAAATAGGGAGCCCTTTCACACCAAAATTTGCGACATTCTATCGAACCGTTTCGGAGATATTCGCGAGTTTTTGTTTTAGCATTACGGCGAAAAGGGTCGGACCCCCCATGGTGATCCGCGACTGCGGAGCGTGGCGAGGAAGCCCTCGAACCTGTTAGGCCACGTTTCAAATTTCAAGTCGATCGGACAATTAGGGCCCGAGATATGGGGGGTCAAATTTTGGCCCATTTCCGTGACCCTATCGAAATTTCGGTCGCTTGCGCCGGGGTCAAAAATTAAGCTACGAGAAAACGCTTCCTGGGATTGTTCATGTGTCTGAATGGGAAGTGCTGTGTGAGCGGTTTGAAATTCCGTGCAACGCTTATAGGGAATTCTCGCGGCCGAAATGTGTCAAATTCGTGAACTTTGACCCTATGAAAGTCGGGTCCTATTGGGCCTAGAGAGAAACTTTTTTTTTAAATTGATGTACTCTTCGAGAGCAACATTTTGGCTATCTCGGATTTTTAAAATTCGCGAATGAAGTTTCTGCAGGGAATTTCCGTTCGATTTTTGGCCTATTCTTTAAACCTTCAAAAATTCGCCATAAAAAACTATGGAAGCTAGGACCACGAAATTTGGAGGGTTTGTAGGAAAAAATAGGGAGGCCTTTCACACCAAAATTTGCGACATTCTATCGAACCGTTTCGGAGGTATTCGCGAGTTTTTGTTTTAGCATTACGGCGAAAAGGGGCGGACCCCCCATGGTGAGCCGCGACTGCGGAGCATGGGGAGGAAGGCCGAAACCCTGTTAGGCCACGATTCAAATTTCAAGTCGATCGGACAATTAGGGCCCGAGAAATGGGGGGTCAAAGTTTGGCCCATTTCCGTGACCATTTCCGTGACCCCATCGAAATTTCGGTCACTTGCGCCGGGGTCAAAAATTAAGCTACGAGAAAACGCTTGCGGGGATTGTTCATGTGTCTGAATGGGAAGTGCTGTGTGAGCGGTTTGAAATTCCGTGCAACGCTTATAGGGAATTCTCGCGGCCGAAATGTGTCAAATTCGTGAACTTTGACCCTATGAAAGTCGGGTCCTATTGGGCCTAGAGAGAAACTTTTTTTTTAAAATTGATGGACTCTTCGAGAGCAACATTTTGGCTATCTCGGATTTTTAAAATTCGCGAATGAAGTTTCTGCAGGGAATTTCCGTGCGATTTTTGGCCTATTCTTTAAACCTTCAAAAATTCGCTATAAAAAAACTATGGAAGCTAGGACCACGAAATTTGGAGGGTTTGTAGGAAAAAATAGGGAGCCCTTTCACACCAAAATTTGCGACATTCTATCGAAGCGTTTCGGAGATATTCGCGAGTTTTTGTTTTAGCATTACGGCGAAAAGGGGGGGACCCCCCATGGTGAGCCGCGACTGCGGAGCATGGGGAGGAAGGCCGAAACCCTGTTAGGCCACGTTTCAAATTTCAAGTCGATCGGACAATTAGGGCCCGAGATATGGGGGGTCAAAATTTGGCCCATTTCCTTGACCCCATCGAAATTTCGGTCGCTTGCGCCGGGGTCAAAAATTGAGCTACGAGAAAACGCTTGCGGGTGATTGTTTATGTGTCCGAATGGGAAGTGCTGTGTGAGCGGTTTGAAATTCGGTGCAACGCTTATAGGGATTTCTCGCGGCCGAAATGTGTCAAATTCGTGAACTTTGACCCTATGAAAGTCGGGTACTATTGGGCCTAGAGAGAAATTTTTTTTTAAATTGAAGTACTCTTCGAGAGCAACATTTTGGCTATCTCGGATTTTTAAAATTCGCGAATGGAGTTTCTGCAGGGAATTTCCGTTCGATTTTTGGCCTATTCTTTAAACCTTCAAAAATTCGCCATAAAAAAACTATGGAAGCTAGGACCACGAAATTTGGAGGGTTTGTAGGAAAAAATAGGGAGCCCTTTCACACCAAAATTTGCGACATTCTATCGAACCGTTTCGGAGGTATTCGCGAGTTTTTGTTTTAGCATTACGGCGAAAAGGGGCGGACCCCCCATGGTGAGCCGCGACTGCGGAGCATGGGGAGGAAGGCCGAAACCCTGTTAGGCCTCGATTCAAATTTCAAGTCGATCGGACAATTAGGGCCCGAGAAATGGGGGGTCAAAGGTTGGCCCATTTCCGTGACCATTTCCGTGACCCCATCGAAATTTCGGTCACTTGCGCCGGGGTCAAAAATTAAGCTACGAGAAAACGCTTGCGGGGATTGTTCATGTGTCTGAATGGGAAGTGCTGTGTGAGCGGTTTGAAATTCCGTGCAACGCTTATAGGGAATTCTCGCGGCCGAAATGTGTCAAATTCGTGAACTTTGACCCTATGAAAGTCGGGTCCTATTGGGCCTAGAGAGAAACTTTTTTTTTTTAAAATTGATGGACTCTTCGAGAGCAACATTTTGGCTATCTCGGATTTTTAAAATTCGCGAATGAAGTTTCTGCAGGGAATTTCCGTGCGATTTTTGGCCTATTCTTTAAACCTTCAAAAATTCGCTATAAAAAAACTATGGAAGGTAGGACCACGAAATTTGGAGGGTTTGTAGGTAAAAATAGGGAGCCCTTTCACACCAAAATTTGCGACATTCTATCGAACCGTTTCGGAGATATTCGCGAGTTTTTGTTTCAGCATTACGGCGAAAAGGGGCGGACCCCCCATGGGGAGCCGCGACTGCGGAGCATGGGGAGGAAGGCCGAAACCCTGTTAGGCCACGTTTCAAATTTCAAGTCGATCGGACAATTAGGGCCCGAGATATGGGGGGTCAAAATTTGGCCCATTTCCGTGACCCCATCGAAATTTCGGTCGCTTGCGCCGGGGTCAAAAATTGAGCTACGAGAAAACGCTTGCGGGTGATTGTTTATGTGTCCGAATGGGAAGTGCTGTGTGAGCGGTTTGAAATTCGGTGCAACGCTTATAGGGAATTCTCGCGGCCGAAATGTGTCAAAATCGTGAACTTTGACCCTATGAAAGTCGGGTCCTATTGGGCCTAGAGAGAAACTTTTTTTTTAAAATTGATGGACTCTTCGAGAGTAACATTTTGGCTATCTCGGATTTTTAAAATTCGCGAATGAAGTTTCTGCAGGGAATTTCCGTGCGATTTTTGGCCTATTCTTTAAACCTTCAAAAATTCGCTATAAAAAAACTATGGAAGCTAGGACCACGAAATTTGGAGGGTTTGTAGGAAAAAATAAAGAGCCCTTTCACACCAAAATTTGCGACATTCTATCGAAGCGTTTCGGAGATATTCGCGAGTTTTTGTTTTAGCATTACGGCGAAAAGGGGCGGACTCCCCATGGTGAGCCGCGACAGCGGAGCATGGGGAGGAAGGCCGAAACCCTGTTAGGCCACGTTTCAAATTTCAAGTCGATCGGACAATTAGGGCCCGAGATATGGGGGGTCAAAATTTGGCCCATTTCCGTGACCCCATCGAAATTTCGGTCGCTTGCGCCGGGGTCAAAAATTGAGCTACGAGAAAACGCTTGCGGGTGATTGTTTATGTGTCCTAATGGGAAGTGCTGTGTGAGCGGTTTGAAATTCGGTGCAACGCTTATAGGGATTTCTCGCGGCCGAAATGTGTCAAATTCGTGAACTTTCACCCTATGAAAGTCGGGTACTATTGGGCCTAGAGAGAAACTTTTTTTTTAAATTGAAGTACTCTTCGAGAGCAACATTTTGGCTATCTCGGATTTTTAAAATTCGCGAATGGAGTTTCTGCAGGGAATTTCCGTTCGATTTTTGGCCTATTCTTTAAACCTTCAAAAATTCGCCATAAAAAACTATGGAAGCTAGGACCACGAAATTTGGAGGGTTTGTAGGAAAAAATAGGGAGCCCTTTCACACCAAAATTTGCGACATTCTATCGAACCGTTTCGAAGATATTCGCGAGTTTTTGTTTTAGCATTACGGCGAAAAGGGGCGGACCCCCCATGGTGAGCCGCGACTGTGGAGCATGGGGAGGAAGGCCGAAACCCTGTTAGGCCACGTTTCAAATTTCAAGTTGATCGGACAATTAGGGCCCGAGATATGGGGGGTCAAAATTTGGCCCATATCCTTGACCATTTCCGTGACCCCATCGAAATTTCGGTCGCCTGCGCCGGGGTCAAAAATTGAGCTACGAGAAAACGCTTGCGGGTGATTGTTTATGTGTCCGAATGGGAAGTGCTGTGTGAGCGGGTTGGAATTCGGTGCAACGCTTATAGGGAATTCTCGCGGCCGAAATGTGTCAAATTCGTGAAAATTGACCCTATAAAAGTCGGGTCCTATTGGGCCTAGAGAGAAACTTTTTTTTTAAATTGATGTACTCTTCGAGAGCAACATTTTGGCTATCTCGGATTTTTAAATTTAGCGAATGGAGTTTCTGCAGGGAATTACCGTTCGATTTTTGGCCTATTCTTTAAACCTTCAAAAATTCGCCATAAAAAAACTATGGAAGCTAGGACCATGAAATTTGGAGGGTTTGTAGGAAACAATAGGGAGCCCTTTCACACCAAAATTTGCGACATTCTATCGAACCGTTTCGGAAATATTCGCGAGTATTTGTTTTAGCATTACGGCGAAAAGGGGTGGACCCCCCATGGTGAGCCGCGACTGCGGAGCATGGGGAGGAATGCCGAAACCCTGTTAGGCCACGTTTCAAATTTCAAGTCGATCGGACAATTAGGGCCCGAGATATGGGGTGTCAAAATTTGGCCCATTTCCGTGACCATTTCCGTGACCACATCGAAATTTCGGTCGCTTGCGCCGGGGTCAAAAATTGAGCTACGAGAAAACGCTTGCGGGTGATTGTTTATGTGTCCGAATGGGAAGTGCTGTGTGAGCGGTTTGAAATTCGGTGCAACGCTTATAGGGAATTCTCGCGGCCGAAATGTGTCAGATTCGTGAACTTTGACCCTATGAAAGTCGGGTCCTATTGGGCCTAGAGAGAAACTTTTTTTTAAATTGATGTACTCTTCGAGAGCAACATTTTGGCTATCTCGGACTTTTAAAATTCGCGAATGGAGTTTCTGCAGGGAATTTCCGTTAGATTTTTGGCCTATTCTTTAAACTTTCAAAAATTCGCCATAAAAAAACTATGGAAGCTAGGACCACGAAATTTGGAGGGTTTGTAGGAAAAAATAGGGAGCCCTTTCACACCAAAATTTGCGACATTTTATTGAACCGTTTCAGAGATATTCGCGAGTATTTGTTTTAGCATTACGGCGAAAAGGGTCGGACCCCCCATGGTGAACCGCGACTGCGGAGCATGGGGAGGAAGGCCGAAACCCTGTTAGGCCACGTTTCAAATTTCAAGTCGATCGGACAATTAGGGCCCGAGATATGGGGCGTCAAAATTTGGCCCATTTCCGTGACCCCATCGAAATTTCGGTCGCTTGCGCCGGGGTCAAAAATTGAGCTACGAGAAAGCGCTTGCGGGTGATTGTTTATGTGTCCGAATGGGAAGTGCTGTGTGAGCGGTTTGAAATTCGGTGCAACGCTTATAGGGATTTCTCGCGGCCGAAATGTGTAAAATTTGTGAACTTTGACCCTATGAAAGTCGGGTACTATTGGGCCTAGAGAGAAACTTTTTTTTTAAATTGATGTACTCTTCGAGAGCAACATTTTGGCTATCTCGGATTTTTAAAATTCGCGAATGGAGTTTCTGCAGGGAATTTCCGTTCGATTTTTGGCCTATTCTTTAAACCTTCAAAAATTCGCCATAAAAAACTATGGAAGCTAGGACTACGAAATTTGGAGGGCTTGTAGGAAAAAATAGGGAGCCCTTTCACACCAAAATTTGCGACATTCTATCGAACCGTTTCGGAGATATTCGCGAGTTTTTGTTTTAGCATTACGGCGAAAAGGGGCGGACCCCCCATGGTGAGCCGCGACTGCGGAGCATGGGGAGGAAGGCCGAAACCCTGTTAGGCCACGTTTCAAATTTCAAGTCGATCGGACAATTAGGGCCCGAGAAATGGGGGGTCAAAGTTTGGCCCATTTCCGTGACCATTTCCGTGACCCCATCGAAATTTCGGTCACTTGCGCCGGGGTCAAAAATTAAGCTACGAGAAAACGCTTGCGGGGATTGTTCATGTGTCTGAATGGGAAGTGCTGTGTGAGCGGTTTGAAATTCCGTGCAACGCTTATAGGGAATTCTCGCGGCCGAAATGTGTCAAATTCGTGAACTTTGACCCTATGAAAGTCGGGTCCTATTGGGCCTAGAGAGAAACTTTTTTTTTAAATTGATGTACTCTTCGAGAGCAACATTTTGGCTATCTCGGATTTTTAAAATTCGCGAATGGAGTTTCTGCAGGGAATTTCCGTGCGATTTTTGGCCTATTCTTTAAACCTTCAAAAATTCGCTATAAAAAAACTATCGAAGCTAGGACAACGAAATTTGGAGGATTTGTAGGAAAAAATAGGGAGCCCTTTCACACCAAAATTTGCGACATTCTATCGAACCGTTTCGGAGATATTCGCGAGTTTTTGTTTTAGCATTACGGCGAAAAGGGGCGGACCCCCCATGGTGAGCCGCGACTGCGGAGCATGGGGAGGAAGGCCGAAACCCTGTTAGGCCACGTTTCAAATTTCAAGTCGATCGGACAATTAGGGCCCGAGATATGGGGGGTCAAAATTTGGCCCATTTCCGTGACCCCATCGAAATTTCGGTCGCTTGCGCCGGGGTCAAAAATTGAGCTACGAGAAAACGCTTGCGGGTGATTGTTTATGTGTCCAAATGGGAAGTGCTGTGTGAGCGGTTTGAAATTCGGTGCAACGCTTATAGGGATTTCTCGCGGCCGAAATGTGTCAAATTCGTGAATTTTGACCCTATGAAAGTCGGGTACTATTGGGCCTAGAGAGAAACTTTTTTTTTAAATTGAAGTACTCTTCGAGAGCAACATTTTGGCTATCTCGGATTTTTAAAATTCGCGAATGGAGTTTCTGCAGGGAATTTCCGTTCGATTTTTGGCCTATTCTTTAAACCTTCAAAAATTCGCCATAAAAAACTATGGAAGCTAGGACCACGAAATTTGGAGGGTTTGTAGGAAACAATAGGGAGCCCTTTCACACCAAAATTTGCGACATTCTATCGAACCGTTTCGGAAATATTCGCGAGTATTTGTTTTAGCATTACGGCGAAAAGGGGTGGACCCCCCATGGTGAGCCGCGACTGCGGAGCATGGGGAGGAAGGCCGAAACCCTGTTAGGCCACGTTTCAAATTTCAAGTCGATCGGACAATTAGGGCCCGAGATATGGGGTGTCAAAGTTTGGCCCATTTCCGTGACCATTTCCGTGACCACATCGAAATTTCGGTCGCTTGCGCCTGGGTCAAAAATTGAGCTACGAGAAAACGCTTGCGGGTGATTGTTTATGTGTCCGAATGGGAAGTGCTGTGTGAGCGGTTTGAAATTCGGTGCAACGCTTATAGGGAATTCTCGCGGCCGAAATGTGTCAGATTCGTGAACTTTGACCCTATGAAAGTCGGGTCCTATTGGGCCTAGAGAGAAACTTTTTTTTAAATTGATGTACTCTTCGAGAGCAACATTTTGGCTATCTCGGACTTTTAAAATTCGCGAATGGAGTTTCTGCAGGGAATTTCCGTTAGATTTTTGGCCTATTCTTTAAACTTTCAAAAATTCGCCATAAAAAAACTATGGAAGCTAGGACCACGAAATTTGGAGGGTTTGTAGGAAAAAATAGGGAGCCCTTTCACACCAAAATTTGCGACATTTTATTGAACCGTTTCAGAGATATTCGCGAGTTTTTGTTTTAGCATTACGGCGAAAAGGGTCGGACCCCCCATGGTGAACCGCGACTGCGGAGCATGGGGAGGAAGGCCGAAACCCTGTTAGGCCACGTTTCAAATTTCAAGTCGATCGGACAATTAGGGCCCGAGATATGGGGCGTCAAAATTTGGCCCATTTCCGTGACCCCATCGAAATTTCGGTCGCTTGCGCCGGGGTCAAAAATTGAGCTACGAGAAAGCGCTTGCGGGTGATTGTTTATGTGTCCGAATGGGAAGTGCTGTGTGAGCGGTTTGAAATTCGGTGCAACGCTTATAGGGATTTCTCGCGGCCGAAATGTGTAAAATTTGTGAAATTTGACCCTATGAAAGTCGGGTACTATTGGGCCTAGAGAGAAACTTTTTTTTTAAATTGATGTACTCTTCGAGAGCAACATTTTGGCTATCTCGGATTTTTAAAATTCGCGAATGGAGTTTCTGCAGGGAATTTCTGTTCGATTTTTGGCCTATTCTTTAAACCTTCAAAAATTCGCCATAAAAAACTATGGAAGCTAGGACTACGAAATTTGGAGGGCTTGTAGGAAAAAATAGGGAGCCCTTTCACACCAAAATTTGCGACATTCTATCGAACCGTTTCGGAGATATTCGCGAGTTTTTGTTTTAGCATTACGGCGAAAAGGGGCGGACCCCCCATGGTGAGCCGCGACTGCGGAGCATGGGGAGGAAGGCCGAAACCCTGTTAGGCCACGTTTCAAATTTCAAGTCGATCGGACAATTAGGGCCCGAGAAATGGGGGGTCAAAGTTTGGCCCATTTCCGTGACCATTTCCGTGACCCCATCGAAATTTCGGTCACTTGCGCCGGGGTCAAAAATTAAGCTACGAGAAAACGCTTGCGGGGATTGTTCATGTGTCTGAATGGGAAGTGCTGTGTGAGCGGTTTGAAATTCCGTGCAACGCTTATAGGGAATTCTCGCGGCCGAAATGTGTCAAATTCGTGAACTTTGACCCTATGAAAGTCGGGTTCTATTGGGCCTAGAGAGAAACTTTTTTTTTAAATTGATGTACTCTTCGAGAGCAACATTTTGGCTATCTCGGATTTTTAAAATTCGCGAATGGAGTTTCTGCAGGGAATTTCCGTTCGATTTTTGGCCTATTCTTTAAACCTTCAAAAATTCGCCATAAAAAACTATGGAAGCTAGGACCACGAAATTTGGAGGGTTTGTAGGAAAAAATAGGGAGCCCTTTCACACCAAAATTTGCGACATTCTATCGAACCGTTTCGAAGATATTCGCGAGTTTTTGTTTTAGCATTACGGCGAAAAGGGGCGGACCCCCCATGGTGAGCCGCGACTGCGGAGCATGGGGAGGAAGGCCGAAACCCTGTTAGGCCATGTTTCAAATTTCAAGTCGATCGGACAATTAGGGCCCGAGATATGGGGGGTCAAAGTTTGGCCCATTTCCGTGACCATTTCCGTGACCCCATCGAAATTTCGGTCGCTTGCGCCGGGGTCAAAAATTAAGCTACGAGAAAACGCTTGCGGGTGATTGTTTGTGTGTCCGAATGGGAAGTGCTGTGTGAGCGGTTTGAAATTCGGTGCAACGCTTATAGGGAATTCTCGCGGCCGAAATGTGTCAAATTCGTGAAATTTGACCCTATGAAAGTCGGGTCCTATTGGGCCTAGAGAGAAATTTTTTTTTAAAATTGATGTACTCTTCGAGAGCAACATTTTGGCTATCTCGGATTTTTAAAATTCGCGAATGGAGTTTCTGCAGGGAATTTCCGTTCGATTTTTGGCCTATTCTTTAAACTTTCAAAAATTCGCCATAAAAAAACTATGGAAGCTAGGACCACTAAATTTGGAGGGTTTTTAGGTAAAAATAGGGAGCCCTTTCACACCAAAATTTGCGACATTCTATGGAACCGTTTCGGAGATATTCGCGAGTTTTTGTTTTAGCATTACGGCGAAAAGGGTCGGACCCCCCATGGTGATCCGCGACTGCGGAGCGTGGGGAGAAAGCCCGAGAACCTGTTAGGCCACGTTTCAAATTTCAAGTCGATCGGACAATTAGGGCCCGAGATATGGGGGGTCAAATTTTGGCCCATTTCCGTGACCATTTCCGTGACCCCATCGAAATTTCGGTCGCTTGCGCCGGGGTCAAAAATTAAGCTACGAGAAAACGCTTGCGGGGATTGTTCATGTGTCTGAATGGGAAGTGCTGTGTCAGCGGTTTGAAATTCCGTGCAACGCTTATAGGGAATTCTCGCGGCCGAAATGTGTCAAATTCGTGAACTTTGACCCTATGAAAGTCGGGTCCTATTGGGCCTAGAGAGAAACTTTTTTTTTAAATTGATGTACTCTTCGAGAGCAACATTTTGGCTATCTCGGATTTTTAAAATTCGCGAATGAAGTTTCTGCAGGGAATTTCCGTGCGATTTTTGGCCTATTCTTTAAACCTTCAAAAATTCGCTATAAAAAAACTATGGAAGCTAGGACCACGAAATTTGGAGGGTTTGTAGGAAAAAATAGGGAGCCCTTTCACACCAAAATTTGCGACATTCTATCGAAGCGTTTCGGAGATATTCGCGAGTTTTTGTTTTAGCATTACGGCGAAAAGGGGCGGACCCCCCATGGTGAGCCGCGACTGCGGAGCATGGGGAGGAAGGCCGAAACCCTGTTAGGCCACGTTTCAAATTTCAAGTCGATCGGACAATTAGGGCCCGAGATATGGGGGGTCAAAATTTGGCCCATTTCCGTGACCCCATCGAAATTTCGGTCGCTTGCGCCGGGGTCAAAAATTGAGCTACGAGAAAGCGCTTGCGGGTGATTGTTTATGTGTCCGAATGGGAAGTGCTGTGTGAGCGGTTTGAAATTCGGTGCAACGCTTATAGGGATTTCTCGCGGCCGAAATGTGTCAAATTTGTGAAATTTGACCCTATGAAAGTCGGGTACTATTGGGCCTAGAGAGAAACTTTTTTTTTAAATTGATGTACTCTTCGAGAGCAACATTTTGGCTATCTCGGATTTTAAAAATTCGCGAATGGAGTTTCTGCAGGGAATTTCCGTTCGATTTTTGGCCTATTCTTTAAACCTTCAAAAATTCGCCATAAAAAACTATGGAAGCTAGGACTACGAAATTTGGAGGGCTTGTAGGAAAAAATAGGGAGCCCTTTCACACCAAAATTTGCGACATTCTATCGAACCGTTTCGGAGATATTCGCGAGTTTTTGTTTTAGCATTACGGCGAAAAGGGGCGGACCCCCCATGGTGAGCCGCGACTGCGGAGCATGGGGAGGAAGGCCGAAACCCTGTTAGGCCACGTTTCAAATTTCAAGTCGATCGGACAATTAGGGCCCGAGAAATGGGGGGTCAAAGTTTGGCCCATTTCCGTGACCATTTCCGTGACCCCATCGAAATTTCGGTCACTTGCGCCGGGGTCAAAAATTAAGCTACGAGAAAACGCTTGCGGGGATTGTTCATGTGTCTGAATGGGAAGTGCTGTGTGAGCGGTTTGAAATTCCGTGCAACGCTTATAGGGAATTCTCGCGGCCGAAATGTGTCAAATTCGTGAACTTTGACCCTATGAAAGTCGGGTCCTATTGGGCCTAGAGAGAAACTTTTTTTTTAAATTGATGTACTCTTCGAGAGCAACATTTTGGCTATCTCGGATTTTTAAAATTCGCGAATGGAGTTTCTGCAGGGAATTTCCGTGCGATTTTTGGCCTATTCTTTAAACCTTCAAAAATTCGCTATAAAAAAACTATCGAAGCTAGGACCACGAAATTTGGAGGATTTGTAGGAAAAAATAGGGAGCCCTTTCACACCAAAATTTGCGACATTCTATCGAACCGTTTCGGAGATATTCGCGAGTTTTTGTTTTAGCATTACGGCGAAAAGGGGCGGACCCCCCATGGTGAGCCGCGACTGCGGAGCATGGGGAGGAAGGCCGAAACCCTGTTAGGCCACGTTTCAAATTTCAAGTCGATCGGACAATTAGGGCCCGAGATATGGGGGGTCAAAATTTGGCCCATTTCCGTGACCCCATCGAAATTTCGGTCGCTTGCGCCGGGGTCAAAAATTGAGCTACGAGAAAACGCTTGCGGGTGATTGTTTATGTGTCCAAATGGGAAGTGCTGTGTGAGCGGTTTGAAATTCGGTGCAACGCTTATAGGGATTTCTCGCGGCCGAAATGTGTCAAATTCGTGAATTTTGACCCTATGAAAGTCGGGTACTATTGGGCCTAGAGAGAAACTTTTTTTTTAAATTGAAGTACTCTTCGAGAGCAACATTTTGGCTATCTCGGATTTTTAAAATTCGCGAATGGAGTTTCTGCAGGGAATTTCCGTTCGATTTTTGGCCTATTCTTTAAACCTTCAAAAATTCGCCATAAAAAACTATGGAAGCTAGGACCACGAAATTTGGAGGGTTTGTAGGAAACAATAGGGAGCCCTTTCACACCAAAATTTGCGACATTCTATCGAACCGTTTCGGAAATATTCGCGAGTATTTGTTTTAGCATTACGGCGAAAAGGGGTGGACCCCCCATGGTGAGCCGCGACTGCGGAGCATGGGGAGGAAGGCCGAAACCCTGTTAGGCCACGTTTCAAATTTCAAGTCGATCGGACAATTAGGGCCCGAGATATGGGGTGTCAAAGTTTGGCCCATTTCCGTGACCATTTCCGTGACCACATCGAAATTTCGGTCGCTTGCGCCTGGGTCAAAAATTGAGCTACGAGAAAACGCTTGCGGGTGATTGTTTATGTGTCCGAATGGGAAGTGCTGTGTGAGCGGTTTGAAATTCGGTGCAACGCTTATAGGGAATTCTCGCGGCCGAAATGTGTCAGATTCGTGAACTTTGACCCTATGAAAGTCGGGTCCTATTGGGCCTAGAGAGAAACTTTTTTTTAAATTGATGTACTCTTCGAGAGCAACATTTTGGCTATCTCGGACTTTTAAAATTCGCGAATGGAGTTTCTGCAGGGAATTTCCGTTAGATTTTTGGCCTATTCTTTAAACTTTCAAAAATTCGCCATAAAAAAACTATGGAAGCTAGGACCACGAAATTTGGAGGGTTTGTAGGAAAAAATAGGGAGCCCTTTCACACCAAAATTTGCGACATTTTATTGAACCGTTTCAGAGATATTCGCGAGTATTTGTTTTAGCATTACGGCGAAAAGGGTCGGACCCCCCATGGTGAACCGCGACTGCGGAGCATGGGGAGGAAGGCCGAAACCCTGTTAGGCCACGTTTCAAATTTCAAGTCGATCGGACAATTAGGGCCCGAGATATGGGGCGTCAAAATTTGGCCCATTTCCGTGACCCCATCGAAATTTCGGTCGCTTGCGCCGGGGTCAAAAATTGAGCTACGAGAAAGCGCTTGCGGGTGATTGTTTATGTGTCCGAATGGGAAGTGCTGTGTGAGCGGTTTGAAATTCGGTGCAACGCTTATAGGGATTTCTCGCGGCCGAAATGTGTAAAATTTGTGAAATTTGACCCTATGAAAGTCGGGTACTATTGGGCCTAGAGAGAAACTTTTTTTTTAAATTGATGTACTCTTCGAGAGCAACATTTTGGCTATCTCGGATTTTTAAAATTCGCGAATGGAGTTTCTGCAGGGAATTTCCGTTCGATTTTTGGCCTATTCTTTAAACCTTCAAAAATTCGCCATAAAAAACTATGGAAGCTAGGACTACGAAATTTGGAGGGCTTGTAGGAAAAAATAGGGAGCCCTTTCACACCAAAATTTGCGACATTCTATCGAACCGTTTCGGAGATATTCGCGAGTTTTTGTTTTAGCATTACGGCGAAAAGGGGCGGACCCCCCATGGTGAGCCGCGACTGCGGAGCATGGGGAGGAAGGCCGAAACCCTGTTAGGCCACGTTTCAAATTTCAAGTCGATCGGACAATTAGGGCCCGAGAAATGGGGGGTCAAAGTTTGGCCCATTTCCGTGACCATTTCCGTGACCCCATCGAAATTTCGGTCACTTGCGCCGGGGTCAAAAATTAAGCTACGAGAAAACGCTTGCGGGGATTGTTCATGTGTCTGAATGGGAAGTGCTGTGTGAGCGGTTTGAAATTCCGTGCAACGCTTATAGGGAATTCTCGCGGCCGAAATGTGTCAAATTCGTGAACTTTGACCCTATGAAAGTCGGGTTCTATTGGGCCTAGAGAGAAACTTTTTTTTTAAATTGATGTACTCTTCGAGAGCAACATTTTGGCTATCTCGGATTTTTAAAATTCGCGAATGGAGTTTCTGCAGGGAATTTCCGTGCGATTTTTGGCCTATTCTTTAAACCTTCAAAAATTCGCTATAAAAAAACTATCGAAGCTAGGACCACGAAATTTGGAGGATTTGTAGGAAAAAATAGGGAGCCCTTTCACACCAAAATTTGCGACATTCTATCGAACCGTTTCGGAGATATTCGCGAGTTTTTGTTTTAGCATTACGGCGAAAAGGGGCGGACCCCCCATGGTGAGCCGCGACTGCGGAGCATGGGGAGGAAGGCCGAAACCCTGTTAGGCCACGTTTCAAATTTCAAGTCGATCGGACAATTAGGGCCCGAGATATGGGGGGTCAAAATTTGGCCCATTTCCGTGACCCCATCGAAATTTCGGTCGCTTGCGCCGGGGTCAAAAATTGAGCTACGAGAAAACGCTTGCGGGTGATTGTTTATGTGTCCAAATGGGAAGTGCTGTGTGAGCGGTTTGAAATTCGGTGCAACGCTTATAGGGATTTCTCGCGGCCGAAATGTGTCAAATTCGTGAACTTTGACCCTATGAAAGTCGGGTACTATTGGGCCTAGAGAGAAACTTTTTTTTTAAATTGAAGTACTCTTCGAGAGCAACATTTTGGCTATCTCGGATTTTTAAAATTCGCGAATGGAGTTTCTGCAGGGAATTTCCGTTCGATTTTTGGCCTATTCTTTAAACCTTCAAAAATTCGCCATAAAAAACTATGGAAGCTAGGACCACGAAATTTGGAGGGTTTGTAGGAAAAAATAGGGAGCCCTTTCACACCAAAATTTGCGACATTCTATCTAACCGTTTCGGAGGTATTCGCGAGTTTTTGTTTTAGCATTACGGCGAAAAGGGGCGGACCCCCCATGGGGAGCCGCGACTGCGGAGCATGGGGAGGAAGGCCGAAACCCTGTTAGGCCACGATTCAAATTTCAAGTCGATCGGACAATTAGGGCCCGAGAAATGGGGGGTCAAAGTTTGGCCCATTTCCGTGACCATTTCCGTGACCCCATCGAAATTTCGGTCACTTGCGCCGGGGTCAAAAATTAAGCTACGAGAAAACGCTTGCGGGGATTGTTCATGTGTCTGAATGGGAAGTGCTGTGTGAGCGGTTTGAAATTCCGTGCAACGCTTATAGGGAATTCTCGCGGCCGAAATGTGTCAAATTCGTGAACTTTGACCCTATGAAAGTCGGGTCCTATTGGGCCTAGAGAGAAACTTTTTTTTAAATTGATGTACTATTTGAGAGCAACATTTTGGCTATCTCGGATTTTTAAAATTCGCGAATGGAGTTTCTGCAGGGAATTTCCGTTCGATTTTTGGCCTATTCTTTAAACATTCAAAAATTCGCTATAAAAAAACTATGGAAGCTAGGACCACGAAATTTGGAGGGTTTGTAGGTAAAAATAGGGAGCCCTTTCACACCAAAATTTGCGACATTCTATCGAACCGTTTCGGAGATATTCGCGAGTTTTTGTTTTAGCATTACGGCGAAAAGGGTCGGACCCCCCATGGGGAGCTGAGACTGCGGAGCATGGGGAGGAAGGTCGAAACCCTGTTAGGCCACGTTTCAAATTTCAAGTCGATCGGACAATTAGGGCCCGAGATATGGGGGGTCAAAGTTTGGCCCATTTCCGTGACCATTTCCGTGACCCCATCGAAATTTCGGTCGCTTGCGCGGGGGTCAAAAATTAAGCTACGAGAAAACGCTTGCGGGGATTGTTCATGTGTCTGAATGGGAAGTGCTGTGTGAGCGGTTTGAAATTCGGTGCAACGCGTATAGGGAATTCTGGCGGCCGAAATGTCTCAAATTCGTGAACTTTGACCCTATGAAAGTCGGGTCCTATTGGGCCTAGAGAGAAACTTTTTTTTTAAATTGATTACTCTTCGAGAGCAACATTTTGGCTATCTCGGAATTTTAAAATTCGCGAATGGAGTTTCTGCAGGGAATTTCCGTGCGATTTTTGGCCTATTCTTTAAACCTTCAAAAATTTGCTATAAAAAAACTATGGAAGCTAGGACCACGAAATTTGGAGGGTTTGTAGGAAAAAATAGGGAGCCCTTTCACACCAAAATTTGCGACATTCTATCGAACCGTTTCGGAGATATTCGCGAGTTTTTGTTTTAGCATTACGGCGAAAAGGGTCGGACCCCCCATGGTGAGCTGAGACTGCGGAGCATGGGGAGGAAGGTCGAAACCCTGTTAGGCCACGTTTCAAATTTCAAGTCGATCGGACAATTAGGGCCCGAGATATGGGGGGTCAAAGTTTGGCCCATTTCCGTGACCATTTCCGTGACCCCATCGAAATTTCGGTCGTTTGCGCCGGGGTGAAAAATTGAGCTACGGAAAACGCTTGCGGGTGATTGTTTATGTGTCTGAATGGGAAGTGCTGTGTGAGCGGTTTGAAATTCGGTGCAACGCTTATAGTGAATTCTCGCGGCCGAAATGTGTCAAATTCGTGAAATTTGACCCTATGAAAGTCGGGTCCTATTGGGCCTAGAGAGAAACTTTTTTTTTAAATTGATGTACTCTTCGAGAGCAACATTTTGGCTATCTCGGATTTTTAAATTTCGCGAATGGAGTTTCTGCAGGGAATTTCCGTGCGATTTTTGGCCTATTCTTTAAAACTTCAAAAATTTGCTATAAAAAAACTATGGAAGCTAGGACCACGAAATTTGGAGGGTTTGTAGGAAAAAATAAGGAGCCCTTTCACACCAAAATTTGCGACATTCTATCGAACCGTTTCGGAGATATTCGCGAGTTTTTGTTTTAGCATTACGGCGAAAAGGGGCGGACCCCCCATGGTGAGCCGCGACTGCGGAGCATGGGGAGGAAGGCCGAAACCCTGTTAGGCCACGTTTCAAATTTCAAGTCGATCGGACAATTAGGGCCCGAGATATGGGGGGTCAAAATTTGGCCCATTTCCGTGACCCCATCGAAATTTCGGTCGCTTGCGCCGGGGTCAAAAATTGAGCTACGAGAAAACGCTTGCGGGTGATTGTTTATGTGTCCGAATGGGAAGTGCTGTGTGAGCGGTTTGAAATTCGGTGCAACGCTTATAAGGATTTCTCGCGGCCGAAATGTGTCAAATTCGTGAACTTTGACCCTATGAAAGTCGGGTACTATTGGGCCTAGAGAGAAACTTTTTTTTTTAAATTGAAGTACTCTTCGAGAGCAACATTTTGGCTATCTCGGATTTTTAAAATTCGCGAATGGAGTTTCTGCAGGGAATTTCCGTTCGATTTTTGGCCTATTCTTTAAACCTTCAAAAATTCGCCATAAAAAACTATAGAAGCTAGGACCACGAAATTTGGAGGGTTTGTAGGAAAAAATAGGGAGCCCTTTCACACCAAAATTTGCGACATTCTATCGAACCGTTTCGGAGGTATTCGCGAGTTTTTGTTTTAGCATTACGGCGAAAAGGGGCGGACCCCCCATGGTGAGCCGCGACTGCGGAGCATGGGGAGGAAGGCCGAAACCCTGGTAGGCCACGTTTCAAATTTCAAGTCGATCGGACAATTAGGGCCCGAGAAATGGGGGGTCAAAGTTTGGCCCATTTCCGTGACCATTTCCGTGACCCCATCGAAATTTCGGTCACTTGCGCCGGGGTCAAAAATTAAGCTACGAGAAAACGCTTGCGGGGATTGATCATGTGTCTGAATGGGAAGTGCTGTGTGAGCGGTTTGAAATTCCGTGCAACGCTTATAGGGAATTCTCGCGGCCGAAATGTGTCAAATTCGTGAACTTTGACCCTATGAAAGTCGGGTCCTATTGGGCCTAGAGAGAAACTTTTTTTTTAAATTGATGTACTCTTCGAGAGCAACATTTTGGCTATCTCGGATTTTTAAAATTCGCGAATGGAGTTTCTGCAGGGAATTTCCGTGCGATTTTTGGCCTATTCTTTAAACCTTCAAAAATTCGCTATAAAAAAACTATCGAAGCTAGGACCACGAAATTTGGAGGATTTGTAGGAAAAAATAGGGAGCCCTTTCACACCAAAATTTGCGACATTCTATCGAACCGTTTCGGAGATATTCGCGAGTTTTTGTTTTAGCATTACGGCGAAAAGGGGCGGACCCCCCATGGTGAGCCGCGACTGCGGAGCATGGGGAGGAAGGCCGAAACCCTGTTAGGCCACGTTTCAAATTTCAAGTCGATCGGACAATTAGGGCCCGAGATATGGGGGGTCAAAATTTGGCCCATTTCCGTGACCCCATCGAAATTTCGGTCGCTTGCGCCGGGGTCAAAAATTGAGCTACGAGAAAACGCTTACGGGTGATTGTTTATGTGTCCAAATGGGAAGTGCTGTGTGAGCGGTTTGAAATTCGGTGCAACGCTTATAGGGATTTCTCGCGGCCGAAATGTGTCAAATTCGTGAACTTTGACCCTATGAAAGTCGGGTACTATTGGGCCTAGAGAGAAACTTTTTTTTTAAATTGAAGTACTCTTCGAGAGCAACATTTTGGCTATCTCGGATTTTTAAAATTCGCGAATGGAGTTTCTGCAGGGAATTTCCGTGCGATTTTTGGCCTATTCCTTAAACCTTCAAAAATTCGCTATAAAAAAACTATGGAAGCTAGGACCACGAAATTTGGAGGGTTAGTAGGAAAAAATAGGGATCCCTTTCACACCAAAATTTGCGACGTTCTATCGAACCGTTTCGGAGATATTTGCGAGTTTTTGTTTTAGCATTACGGCGAAAAGGGGCGGACCCCCATGGGGAGCCGCGACTGCGGAGCATGGGGAGGAAGGCCGAAACCCTGTTAGGCCATGTTTCAAATTTCAAGTCGATCGGACAATTAGGGCCCGAGATATGGGGGGTCAAAGTTTGGCCCATTTCCGTGACCATTTCCGTGACCCCATCGAAATTTCGGTCGCTTGCGCCGGGGTCAAAAATTGAGCTACGAGAAAACGCTTGCGGGTGATTGTTTATGTGTCCGAATGGGAAGTGCTGTGTGAGCGGTTTGAAATTCGGTGCAACGCTTATAGGGAATTCTCGCGGCCGAAATGTGTCAAATTCGTGAACTTTGACCCTATGAAAGTCGGGTCCTATTGGGCCTAGAGAGAAACTTTTTTTTAAATTGATGTACTATTTGAGAGCAACATTTTGGCTATCTCGGATTTTTAAAATTCGCGAATGGAGTTTCTGCAGGGAATTTGCGTTCGATTTTTGGCCTATTCTTTAAACATTCAAAAATTCGCTATAAAAAAACTATGGAAGCTAGGACCACGAAATTTGGAGGGTTTGTAGGTAAAAATAGGGAGCCCTTTCACACCAAAATTTGCGACATTCTATCGAACCGTTTCGGAGATATTCGCGAGTTTTTGTTTTAGCATTACGGCGAAAAGGGTCGGACCCCCATGGTGAGCCGCGACTGCGGAGCATGGGGAGGAAGGCCGAAACCCTGTTAGGCCACGTTTCAAATTTCAAGTCGATCGGACAATTAGGGCCCGAGATATGGGGGGTCAAAGTTTGGGCCATTTCCGTGACCATTTCCGTCACCCATCGAAATTTCGGTCGCTTGCGCCGGGGTCAAAAATTGAGCTACGAGAAAACGCTTGCGGGTGATTGTTCATGTGTCTGAATGGGATGTGCTGTGTGAGCGGTTTGAAATTCCGTGCAACGCTTATAGGGAATTCTCGCGGCCGAAATGTGTCAAATTCGTGAACTTTGACCCTATGAAAGTCGGGTCCTATTGGGCCTAGAGAGAAACTTTTTTTTTAAATTGATGTACTCTTCGAGAGCAACATTTTGATTATCTCAGATTTTTAAAATTCGCGAATGGAGTTTCTGCAGGGAATTTCCGTGCGATTTTTGGCCTATTCTTTAAACCTTCAAAAATTTGCTATAAAAAAACTATGGAAGCTAGGACCACGAAATTTGGAGGGTTTGTAGGAAAAAATAGGGAGCCCTTTCACACCAAAATTTGCGACATTCTATCGAACCGTTTCGGAGATATTCGCGAGTTTTTGTTTTAGCATTACGGCGAAAAGGGTCGGACCCCCCATGGTGAGCTGAGACTGCGGAGCATGGGGAGGAAGGTCGAAACCCTGTTAGGCCACGTTTCAAATTTCAAGTCGATCGGACAATTAGGGCCCGAGATATGGGGGGTCAAAGTTTGGCCCATTTCCGTGACCATTTCCGTGACCCCATCGAAATTTCGGTCGTTTGCGCCAGGGTGAAAAATTGAGCTACGGAAAACGCTTGCGGGTGATTGTTTATGTGTCTGAATGGGAAGTGCTGTGTGAGCGGTTTGAAATTCGGTGCAACGCTTATAGTGAATTCTCGCGGCCGAAATGTGTCAAATTCGTGAAATTTGACCCTATGAAAGTCGGGTCCTATTGGGCCTAGAGAGAAACTTTTTTTTTAAATTGATGTACTCTTCGAGAGCAACATTTTGGCTATCTCGGATTTTTAAATTTCGCGAATGGAGTTTCTGCAGGGAATTTCCGTGCGATTTTTGGCCTATTCTTTAAAACTTCAAAAATTTGCTATAAAAAAACTATGGAAGCTAGGACCACGAAATTTGGAGGGTTTGTAGGAAAAAATAAGGAGCCCTTTCACACCAAAATTTGCGACATTCTATCGAACCGTTTCGGAGATATTCGCGAGTTTTTGTTTTAGCATTACGGCGAAAAGGGGCGGACCCCCCATGGTGAGCCGCGACTGCGGAGCATGGGGAGGAAGGCCGAAACCCTGTTAGGCCACGTTTCAAATTTCAAGTCGATCGGACAATTAGGGCCCGAGATATGGGGGGTCAAAATTTGGCCCATTTCCGTGACCCCATCGAAATTTCGGTCGCTTGCGCCGGGGTCAAAAATTGAGCTACGAGAAAACGCTTGCGGGTGATTGTTTATGTGTCCGAATGGGAAGTGCTGTGTGAGCGGTTTGAAATTCGGTGCAACGCTTATAAGGATTTCTCGCGGCCGAAATGTGTCAAATTCGTGAACTTTGACCCTATGAAAGTCGGGTACTATTGGGCCTAGAGAGAAACTTTTTTTTTTAAATTGAAGTACTCTTCGAGAGCAACATTTTGGCTATCTCGGATTTTTAAAATTCGCGAATGGAGTTTCTGCAGGGAATTTCCGTTCGATTTTTGGCCTATTCTTTAAATCTTCAAAAATTCGCCATAAAAAACTATAGAAGCTAGGACCACGAAATTTGGAGGGTTTGTAGGAAAAAATAGGGAGCCCTTTCACACCAAAATTTGCGACATTCTATCGAACCGTTTCGGAGGTATTCGCGAGTTTTTGTTTTAGCATTACGGCGAAAAGGGGCGGACCCCCCATGGTGAGCCGCGACTGCGGAGCATGGGGAGGAAGGCCGAAACCCTGGTAGGCCACGATTGAAATTTCAAGTCGATCGGACAATTAGGGCCCGAGAAATGGGGGGTCAAAGTTTGGCCCATTTCCGTGACCCCATCGAAATTTCGGTCACTTGCGCCGGGGTCAAAAATTAAGCTACGAGAAAACGCTTGCGGGGATTGTTCATGTGTCTGAATGGGAAGTGCTGTGTGAGCGGTTTGAAATTCCGTGCAACGCTTATAGGGAATTCTCGCGGCCGAAATGTGTCAAATTCGTGAACTTTGACCCTATGAAAGTCGGGTCCTATTGGGCCTAGAGAGAAACTTTTTTTTAAAAATTGATGTACTCTTCGAGAGCAACATTTTGGCTATCTCGGATTTTTAAAATTCGCGAATGGAGTTTCTACAGGGAATTTCCGTTCGATTTTTGGCCTATTCTTTAAACTTTCAAAAATTCGCCATAAAAAAACTATGGAAGCTAGGACCACGAAATTTGGAGGGTTTTTAGGTAAAAATTGGGAGCCCTTTCACACCAAAATTTGCGACATTCTATCGAACCGTTTCGGAGATATTCGCGAGTTTTTGTTTTAGCATTACGGGGAAAAGGGGCGGACCCCCCATGGGGAGCCGCGACTGCGGAGCATGGGGAGGAAGGCCGAAACCCTGTTAGGCCACGTTTCAAATTTCAAGTCGATCGGACAATTAGGGCCCGAGATATGGGGGGTCAAAGTTTGGCCCATTTCCGTGACCATTTCCGTGACCCCATCGAAATTTCGGTCGCTTGCGCCGGGGTCAAAAATTAAGCTACGAGAAAACGCTTGCGGGTGATTGTTTGTGTGTCCGAATGGGAAGTGCTGTGTGAGCGGTTTGAAATTCGGTGCAACGCTTATAGGGAATTCTCGCGGCCGAAATGTGTCAAATTCGTGAAATTTGACCCTATGAAAGTCGGGTCCTATTGGGCCTAGAGAGAAATTTTTTTTTAAAATTGATGTACTCTTCGAGAGCAACATTTTGGCTATCTCGGATTTTTAAAATTCGCGAATGGAGTTTCTGCAGGGCATTTCCGTTCGATTTTTGGCCTATTCTTTAAACTTTCAAAAATTCGCCATAAAAAGCTATGGAAGCTAGGACCACTAAATTTGGAGGGTTTTTAGGTAAAAATAGGGAGCCCTTTCACACCAAAATTTGCGACATTCTATGGAACCGTTTCGGAGATATTCGCGAGTTTTTGTTTTAGCATTACGGCGAAAAGGGTCGGACCCCCCATGGTGATCCGCGACTGCGGAGCGTGGGGAGGAAGCCCGAGAACCTGTTAGGCCACGTTTCAAATTTCAAGTCGATCGGACAATTAGGGCCCGAGATATGGGGGGTCAAATTTTGGCCCATTTCCGTGACCATTTCCGTGACCCCATCGAAATTTCGGTGGCTTGCGCCGGGGTCAAAAATTAAGCTACGAGAAAACGCTTGCGGGGATTGTTCATGTGTCTGAATGGGAAGTGCTGTGTCAGCGGTTTGAAATTCCGTGCAACGCTTATAGGGAATTCTCGCGGCCGAAATGTGTCAAATTCGTGAACTTTGACCCTATGAAAGTCGGGTCCTATTGGGCCTAGAGAGAAACTTTTTTTTTAAATTGATGTACTCTTCGAGAGCAACATTTTGGCTATCTCGGATTTTTAAAATTCGCGAATGAAGTTTCTGCAGGGAATTTCCGTGCGATTTTTGGCCTATTCTTTAAACCTTCAAAAATTCGCTATAAAAAAACTATGGAAGCTAGGACCACGAAATTTGGAGGGTTTGTAGGAAAAAATAGGGAGCCCTTTCACACCAAAATTTGCGACATTCTATCGAAGCGTTTCGGAGATATTCGCGAGTTTTTGTTTTAGCATTACGGCGAAAAGGGGCGGACCCCCCATGGTGAGCCGCGACTGCGGAGCATGGGGAGGAAGGCCGAAACCCTGTTAGGCCACGTTTCAAATTTCAAGTCGATCGGACAATTAGGGCCCGAGATATGGGGGGTCAAAATTTGGCCCATTTCCGTGACCCCATCGAAATTTCGGTCGCTTGCGCCGGGGTCAAAAATTGAGCTACGAGAAAGCGCTTGCGGGTGATTGTTTATGTGTCCGAATGGGAAGTGCTGTGTGAGCGGTTTGAAATTCGGTGCAACGCTTATAGGGATTTCTCGCGGCCGAAATGTGTCAAATTTGTGAACTTTGACCCTATGAAAGTCGGGTACTATTGGGCCTAGAGAGAAACTTTTTTTTTAAATTGATGTACTCTTCGAGAGCAACATTTTGGCTATCTCGGATTTTTAAAATTCGCGAATGGAGTTTCTGCAGGGAATTTCCGTTCGATTTTTGGCCTATTCTTTAAAACTTCAAAAATTCGCCATAAAAAACTATGGAAGCTAGGACTACGCAATTTGGAGGGCTTGTAGGAAAAAATAGGGAGCCCTTTCACACCAAAATTTGCGACATTCTATCGAACCGTTTCGGAGATATTCGCGAGTTTTTGTTTTAGCATTACGGCGAAAAGGGGCGGACCCCCCATGGTGAGCCGCGACTGCGGAGCATTGGGAGGAAGGCCGAAACCCTGTTAGGCCACGTTTCAAATTTCAAGTCGATCGGACAATTAGGGCCCGAGAAATGGGGGGTCAAAGTTTGGCCCATTTCCGTGACCATTTCCGTGACCCCATCGAAATTTCGGTCACTTGCGCCGGGGTCAAAAATTAAGCTACGAGAAAACGCTTGCGGGGATTGATCATGTGTCTGAATGGGAAGTGCTGTGTGAGCGGTTTGAAATTCCGTGCAACGCTTATAGGGAATTCTCGCGGCCGAAATGTGTCAAATTCGTGAACTTTGACCCTATGAAAGTCGGGTCCTATTGGGCCTAGAGAGAAACTTTTTTTTTAAATTGATGTACTCTTCGAGAGCAACATTTTGGCTATCTCGGATTTTTAAAATTCGCGAATGGAGTTTCTGCAGGGAATTTCCGTGCGATTTTTGGCCTATTCTTTAAACCTTCAAAAATTCGCTATAAAAAAACTATCGAAGCTAGGACCACGAAATTTGGAGGATTTGTAGGAAAAAATAGGGAGCCTTTTCACACCAAAATTTGCGACATTCTATCGAACCGTTTCGGAGATATTCGCGAGTTTTTGTTTTAGCATTACGGCGAAAAGGGGCGGACCCCCCATGGTGAGCCGCGACTGCGGAGCATGGGGAGGAAGGCCGAAACCCTGTTAGGCCACGTTTCAAATTTCAAGTCGATCGGACAATTAGGGCCCGAGATATGGGGGGTCAAAATTTGGGCCATTTCCGTGACCCCATCGAAATTTCGGTCGCTTGCGCCGGGGTCAAAAATTGAGCTACGAGAAAACGCTTGCGGGTGATTGTTTATGTGTCCAAATGGGAAGTGCTGTGTGAGCGGTTTGAAATTCGGTGCAACGCTTATAGGGATTTCTCGCGGCCGAAATGTGTCAAATTCGTGAACTTTGACCCTATGAAAGTCGGGTACTATTGGGCCTAGAGAGAAACTTTTTTTTTAAATTGAAGTACTCTTCGAGAGCAACATTTTGGCTATCTCGGATTTTTAAAATTCGCGAATGGAGTTACTGCAGGGAATTTCCGTTCGATTTTTGGCCTATTCTTTAAAACTTCAAAAATTCGCCATAAAAAACTATGGAAGCTAGGACCACGAAATTTGGAGGGTTTGTAGGAAAAAATAGGGAGCCCTTTCACACCAAAATTTGCGACATTCTATCTAACCGTTTCGGAGGTATTCGCGAGTTTTTGTTTTAGCATTACGGCGAAAAGGGGCGGACCCCCCATGGTGAGCCGCGACTGCGGAGCATGGGGAGGAAGGCCGAAACCCTGTTAGGCCACGATTCAAATTTCAAGTCGATCGGACAATTAGGGCCCGAGAAATGGGGGGTCAAAGTTTGGCCCATTTCCGTGACCATTTCCGTGACCCCATCGAAATTTCGGTCACTTGCGCCGGGGTCAAAAATTAAGCTACGAGAAAACGCTTGCGGGGATTGTTCATGTGTCTGAATGGGAAGTGCTGTGTGAGCGGTTTGAAATTCCGTGCAACGCTTATAGGGAATTCTCGCGGCCGAAATGTGTCAAATTCGTGAACTTTGACCCTATGAAAGTCTGGTCCTATTGGGCCTAGAGAGAAACTTTTTTTTTAAACTTGATGTACTCTTCGAGAGCAACATTTTGGCTATCTCGGACTTTTAAAATTCGCGAATGGAGTTTCTGCAGGGAATTTCCGTTCGATTTTTGGCCTATTCTTTAAACTTTCAAAAATTCGCCATAAAAAAACTATGGAAGCTAGGACCACGAAATTTGGAGGGTTTTTAGGTAAAAATTGGGAGCCCTTTCACACCAAAATTTGCGACATTCTATCGAACCGTTTCGGAGATATTCGCGAGTTTTTGTTTTAGCATTACGGCGAAAAGGGGCGGACCCCCCATGGGGAGCCGCGACTGCGGAGCATGGGGAGGAAGGCCGAAACCCTGTTAGGCCACGTTTCAAATTTCAAGTCGATCGGACAATTAGGGCCCGAGATATGGGGGTCAAAGTTTGGCCCATTTCCGTGACCATTTCCGTGACCCCATCGAAATTTCGGTCGCTTGCGCCGGGGTCAAAAATTAAGCTACGAGAAAACGCTTGCGGGTGATTGTTTGTGTGTCCGAATGGGAAGTGCTGTGTGAGCGGTTTGAAATTCGGTGCAACGCTTATAGGGAATTCTCGCGGCCGAAATGTGTCAAATTCGTGAAATTTGACCCTATGAAAGTCGGGTCCTATTGGGCCTAGAGAGAAACTTTTTTTTTTAAATTGATGTACTCTTCGAGAGCAACATTTTGGCTATCTCGGATTTTTAAAATTCGCGAATGGAGTTTCTGCAGGGAATTTCCGTGCGATTTTTGGCCTATTCTTTAAACCTTCAAAAATTCGCTATAAAAAAACTATGGAAGCTAGGACCACGAAATTTGGAGGGTTTGTAGGAAAAAATAGGGATCCCTTTCACACCAAAATTTGCGACGTTCTATGGAACCGTTTCGGAGATATTCGCGAGTTTTTGTTTTAGCATTACGGCGAAAAGGGGCGGACAACCCATGGGGAGCCGCGACTGCGGAGCATGGGGAGGAAGGCCGAAACCCTGTTAGGCCACGTTTCAAATTTCAAGTCGATCGGACAATTAGGGCCCGAGATATGGGGGGTCAAAATTTGGCCCATTTCCGTGACCCCATCGAAATTTCGGTCGCTTGCGCCGGGGTCAAAAGTTGAGCTACGAGAAAACGCTTGCAGGTGATTGTTTATGTGCCCGAATGGGAAGTGCTGTGTGAGCGGTTTGAAATTCCGTGCAACGCTTATAGGGAATTCTCGCGGCCGAAATGTGTCAAATTCGTGAACTTTGACCCTATGAAAGTCGGGTCCTATCGGGCCTAGAGAGAATTTTTTTTTTAAATTGATGTACTCTTCGAGAGCAACATTTTGTCTACCTCGGATTTTTAAAATTCGCGAATGGAGTTTCTGCAGGGAATTTCCGTGCGATTTTTGGCCTATTCTTTAAAACTTCAAAAATTCGCTATAAAAAACTATGGAAGCTAGGACCACGAAATTTGGAGGGTTTGTAGGAAAAAATAGGGAGCCCTTTCACACCAAAATTTGCGACATTCTATCGAACCGTTTCGGAGATATTCGCGAGTTTTTGTTTTAGCATTACGGCGAAAAGGGTCTAACCCCCCATGGCGAGCCGCGACTGCGGAGCATGGGGAGGAAGGCCGAAACCCTGTTAGGCCACGTTTCAAATTTCAAGTCGATCGGTCAATTAGGGCCCGAGATATGGGGGGTCAAAGTTTGGCCCATTTCCGTGACCCCATCGAAATTTCGGTCGCTTGCGCCGGGGTCAAAAATTAAGCTACGAGAAAACGCTTGCGGGGATTGTTCATGTGTCTGAATGGGAAGTGCTGTGTGAGCGGTTTGAAATTCCGTGCAACGCTTATAGGGAATTCTCGCGGCCGAAATGTGTCAAATTCGTGAACTTTGAACCTATGAAAGTCGGGTCCTATTGGGCCTAGAGAGAAACTTTTTTTTTAAATTGATGTACTCTTCGAGAGCAACATTTTGTCTACCTCGGATTTTTAAAATTCGCGAATGGAGTTTCTGCAGGGAATTTCCGTGCGATTTTTGGCCTATTCTTTAAAACTTCAAAAATTCGCTATAAAAAACTATGTAAGCTAGGACCACGAAATTTGGAGGGTTTGTAGGAAAAAATAGGGAGCCCTTTCACACCAAAATTTGCGACATTCTATCGAACTGTTTCGGAGATATTCGCGAGTATTTGTTTTAGCATTACGGCGAAAAGGGTCGGAGCCCCCATGGTGCACCGCGACTGCGGAGCATGGGGAGGAAGGCCGAAACCCTGTTAGGCCACGTTTCAAATTTCAAGTCGATCGGACAATTAGGGCCCGAGATATGGGGGGTCAAAGTTTGGCCCATTTCCGTGACCCCCATCGAAATTTCGGTCGCTTGCGCCGGGGTCAAAAATTAAGCTACGAGAAAACGCTTGCGGGGATTGTTCATGTGTCTGAATGGGAAGTGCTGGGTGAGCGGTTTGAAATTCCGTGCAACGCTTATAGGGAATTCTCGCGGCCGAAATGTGTCAAATTCGTGAACTTTGACCCTATGAAAGTCGGGTCCTATTGGGCCTCGAGAGAAACTTTTTTTTAAATTGATGTACTCTTCGAGAGCAACATTTTGGCTATCTCGGATTTTTAAAATTCGCGAATGGAGTTTCTGCAGGGAATTTCCGTGCGATTTTTGGCCTATTCTTTAAACCTTCAAAAATTCGCTATAAAAAAACTATGGAAGCTAGGACCACGAAATTTGGAGGGTTTGTAGGAAAAAATAGGGATCCCTTTCACACCAAAATTTGCGACGTTCTATGGAACCGTTTCGGAGATATTCGCGAGTTTTTGTTTTAGCATTACGGCGAAAAGGGGCGGACAACCCATGGGGAGCCGCGACTGCGGAGCATGGGGAGGAAGGCCGAAACCCTGTTAGGCCACGTTTCAAATTTCAAGTCGATCGGACAATTAGGGCCCGAGATATGGAAGGTCAAAATTTGGCCCATTTCCGTGACCCCATCGAAATTTCGGTCGCTTGCGCCGGGGTCAAAAGTTAAGCTACGAGAAAACGCTTGCAGGTGATTGTTTATGTGCCCGAATGGGAAGTGCTGTGTGAGCGGTTTGAAATTCCGTGCAACGCTTATAGGGAATTCTCGCGGCCGAAATGTGTCAAATTCGTGAACTTTGACCCTATGAAAGTCGGGTCCTATTGGGCCTAGAGAGAATTTTTTTTTAAATTGATGTACTCTTCGAGAGCAACATTTTGTCTACCTCGGATTTTTAAAATTCGCGAATGGAGTTTCTGCAGGGAATTTCCGTGCGATTTTTGGCCTATTCTTTAAAACTTCAAAAATTCGCTATAAAAAACTATGGAAGCTAGGACCACGAAATTTGGAGGGTTTGTAGGAAAAAATAGGGAGCCCTTTCACACCAAAATTTGCGACATTCTATCGAACCGTTTCGGAGATATTCGCGAGTTTTTGTTTTAGCATTACGGCGAAAAGGGTCTAACCCCCCATGGCGAGCCGCGACTGCGGAGCATGGGGAGAAAGGCCGAAACCCTGTTAGGCCACGTTTCAAATTTCAAGTCGATCGGTCAATTAGGGCCCGAGATATGGGGGGTCAAAGTTTGGCCCATTTCCGTGACCCCATCGAAATTTCGGTCGCTTGCGCCGGGGTCAAAAATTAAGCTACGAGAAAACGCTTGCGGGGATTGTTCATGTGTCTGAATGGGAAGTGCTGTGTGAGCGGTTTGAAATTCCGTGCAACGCTTATAGGGAATTCTCGCGGCCGAAATGTGTCAAATTCGTGAACTTTGAACCTATGAAAGTCGGGTCCTATTGGGCCTAGAGAGAAACTTTTTTTTTAAATTGATGTACTCTTCGAGAGCAACATTTTGTCTACCTCGGATTTTTAAAATTCGCGAATGGAGTTTCTGCAGGGAATTTCCGTGCGATTTTTGGCCTATTCTTTAAAACTTCAAAAATTCGCTATAAAAAACTATGGAAGCTAGGACCACGAAATTTGGAGGGTTTGTAGGAAAAAATAGGGAGCCCTTTCACACCAAAATTTGCGACATTCTATCGAACTGTTTCGGAGATATTCGCGAGTTTTTGTTTTAGCATTACGGCGAAAAGGGTCGGAGCCCCCATGGTGCACCGCGACTGCGGAGCATGGGGAGGAAGGCCGAAACCCTGTTAGGCTACGTTTCAAATTTCAAGTCGATCGGACAATTAGGGCCCGAGATATGGGGGGTCAAAGTTTGGCCCATTTCCGTGACCCCCATCGAAATTTCGGTCGCTTGCGCCGGGGTCAAAAATTAAGCTACGAGAAAACGCTTGCGGGGATTGTTCATGTGTCTGAATGGGAAGTGCTGTGTGAGCGGTTTGAAATTCCGTGCAACGCTTATAGGGAATTCTCGCGGCCGAAATGTGTCAAATTCGTGAACTTTGACCCTATGAAAGTCGGGTCCTATTGGGCCTAGAGAGAAACTTTTTTTTTAAATTGATGTACTCTTCGAGAGCAACATTTTGGCTATCTCGGATTTTTAAAATTCGCGAATGGAGTTTCTGCAGGGAATTTCCGTGCGATTTTTGGCCTATTCTTTAAACCTTCAAAAATTCGCTATAAAAAAACTATGGAAGCTAGGACCACGAAATTTGAAGGGTTTGTAGGAAAAAATAGGGAGCCCTTTCACACCAAAATTTGCGACATTCTATCGAACCGTTTCGGAGATATTCGCGAGTTTTTGTTTTAGCATTACGGCGAAAGGGGGCGGACCCCCCCCATGGTGAGCCGAGACTGCGGAGCATGGGGAGGAAGGTCGAAACCCTGTTACCCCACGTTTCAAATTTCAAGTCGATCGGACAATTAGGGCCCGAGATATGGGGGTCAAAGTTTGGGCCATTTCCGTGACCCATCGAAATTTCGGTCGCTTGCGCCGGGGTCAAAAATTGAGCTACGAGAAAACGCTTGCGGGTGATTGTTTATGTGTCCGAATGGGAAGTGCTGTGTGAGCGGTTTGAAATTCGGTGCAACGCTTATAGGGAATTCTCGCGGCCGAAATGTGTCAAATTCGTGAAATTTGACCCTATGAAAGTCGGGTCCTATTGGGCCTAGAGAGAAACTTTTTTTTAAATTGATGTACTCTTCGAGAGCAACATTTTGGCTATCTCGGATTTTTAAAATTCGCGAATGGAGTTTCTGCAGGGAATTTCCGTGCGATTTTTGGCCTATTCTTTAAACCTTCAAAAATTCGCTATAAAAAAACTATGGAAGCTAGGACCACGAAATTCGGAGGGTTTGTAGGAAAAAATAGGGAGCCCTTTCAGACCAAAATTTGCGACATTCTATCGAACCGTTTCGGAGATATTCGCGAGTTATTGTTTTAGCATTACGGCGAAAAGGGTCGGACCCCCCATGGTGAGCCGCGACTGCGGAGCATGGGGAGGAAGGCCGAAACCCTGTTAGGCCACGTTTCAAATTTCAAGTCGATCGGACAATTAGGGCCCGAGATATGGGGGGTCAAAGTTTGGCCCATTTCCGTGACCCCATCGAAATTTCGGTCGCTTGCGCCGGGGTCAAAAATTGAGCTACGAGAAAACGCTTGTGGGTGATTGTTTATGTGTCCGAATGGGAAGTGCTGTGTGAGCGGTTTGAAATTCGGTGCAACGCTTATAGGGAATTCTCGCGGCCGAAATGTGTCAAATTCGTGAACTTTGACCCTATGAAAGTCGGGTCCTATTGGGCCTAGAGAGAAACTTTTTTTTTAAAATTGATGTACTCTTCGAGAGCAACATTTGGCTATCTCGGATTTTTAAAATTCGCGAATGGAGTTTCTGCAGGGAATTTCCGTTCGATTTTTGGCCTATTCTTTAAACTTTCAAAAATTCGCCATAAAAAAACTATGGAAGCCAGGACCACGAAATTTGGAGGGTTTTTAGGTAAAAATAGGGAGCCCTTTCACACCAAAATTTGCGACATTCTATCGAACCGTTTCGGAGATATTCGCGAGTTTTTGTTTTAGCATTACGGAGAAAAGGGGCGGACCCCCCATGGGGAGCCGCGACTGTGGAGCATGGGGAGGAAGGCCGAAACCCTATAGGCCACGTTTCATATTTCAAGTCGATCGGTCAATTAGGGCCCGAGATATGGGGGGTCAAAGTTTGGCCCATTTCCGTGACCATTTCCGTGACCCCATCGAAATTTCGGTCGCTTGCGCCGGGGTGAAAAATTGAGCTACGGAAAACGCTTGCGGGTGATTGTTTATGTGTCTGAATGGAAAGTGCTGTGTGAGCGGTTTGAAATTCGGTGCAACGCTTATAGGGAATTCTCGCGGCCGAAATGTGTCAAATTCGTGAACTTTGACCCTATGAAAGTCGGGTCCTATTGGGCCTAGAGAGAAACTTTTTTTTTAAATTGATGTACTCTTCGAGAGCAACATTTTGGCTATCTCGGATTTTTAAAATTCGCGAATGGAGTTTCTGCAGGGAATTTCCGTTCGATTTTTGGCCTATTCTTTAAACCTTCAAAAATTCGCTATAAAAAACTATGGAAGCTAGGACCACGAAATTTGGAGCGTTTTTATGTAAAAATAGGGAGCCCTTTCACACCAAAATTTGCGACATTCTATCGAACCGTTTCGGAGATATTCGCGAGTTTTTGTTTTAGAATTACGGCGAAAAGGGTCGGACCCCCCATGGTGAGCCGCGACTGCGGAGCATGGGGAGGAAGGCCGAAACCCTGTTAGGCCACGTTTCAAATTTCAACTCGATCGGACAATTAGGGCCCGAGATATGGGGGTCAAAGTTTGGCCCATTTCCGTGACCATTTCCGTGACCCCATCGAAATTTCGGTCGCTTGCGCCGGGGTCAAAAATTAAGCTACGAGAAAACGCTTGCGGGTGATTGTTTATGTGTCCGAATGGGAAGTGCTGTGTGAGCGGTTTGAAATTCGGTGCAACGCTTATAGGGAATTCTCGCGGCCGAAATCTGTCAAATTCGGGAAATTTGACCCTATGAAAGTCGGGTCCAATTGGGCCTAGAGAGAAACTTTTTTTTTAAAATTGATGTACTCTTCGAGAGCAACATTTTGGCTATCTCGGATTTTTAAAATTCGCGAATGGAGTTTCTGCAGGGAATTTCCGTGCGATTTTTGGCCTATTCTTTAAACCTTCAAAAATTCGCTATAAAAAAACTATGGAAGCTAGGACCACGAAATTTGGAGGGTTTGTAGGAAAAAATAGGGATCCCTTTCACACCAAAATTTGCGACATTCTATCGAACCGTTTCGGAGATATTCGCGAGTTTTTGTTTTAGCATTACGGCGAAAAGGGGCGGACCCCCATGGTGAGCCGCGACTGCGGAGCATGGGGAGGAAGGCCGAAACCCTGTTAGGCCACGTTTTAAATTTCAAGTCGATCGGACAATTAGGGCCCGAGATATGGGGGTCAAAGTTTGGCCCATTTCCGTGACCATTTCCGTGACCCCATCGAAATTTCGGTCGCTTGCGCCGGGGTCAAAAATTAAGCTACGAGAAAACGCTTGCGGGGATTGTTCATCTGTCTCAATGGGAAGTGCTGTGTGAGCGGTTTGAAATTCGGTGCAACGCTTATAGGGAATTCTCGCGGCCGAAATATGTCAAATTCGTGATATTTGACCCTATGAAATTCGGGTCCTATTGGGTCTAGAGAGAAACATTTTTTTAAATTGATGTACTCTTCGAGAGCAACATTTTGGCTATCTCGGATTTTTAAAATTCGCGAATGGAGTTTCTGCAGGGAATTTCCGTGCGATTTTTGGCCTATTCTTTTTTAAAACTTCAAAAATTCGCCATAAAAAACTATGGAAGCTAGGACCACGAAATTTGGAAGGTTTGTAGGAAAAAATAGGGAGCCCTTTCACACCAAAATTTGCGACATTCTATCGAACCGTTTCGGAGATATTCGCGAGTTATTGTTTTAGCATTACGGCGAAAAGGGTCGGACCCCCCATGGTGAGCCGCGACTGCGGAGCATGGGGAGGAAGGCCGAAACCCTGTTAGGCCACGTTTCAAATTTCAAGGGCGATCGGACAATTAGGGCCCGAGATATGGGGGGTGAAAATTTGGCCCATTTCCGTGACCCCATCGAAATTTCGGTCGCTTGCGCCGGGGTCAAAAATTAAGCTACGAGAAAACGCTTGCGGGGATTGTTCATGTGTCTGAATGGGAAGTGCTGTGTGAGCGGTTTGAAATTCCGTGCAACGCTTATAGGGAATTCTCGCGGCCGAAATGTGTCAAATTCGTGAAATTTGACCCTATGAAAGTCGGGTCCTATTGGGCCTAGAGAGAAACTTTTTTTTAAATTGATGTACTCTTCGAGAGCAACATTTTGGCTATCTCGGATTTTTAAAATTCGCGAATGGAGTTTCTGCAGCGAATTTCCGTGCGATTTTTGGCCTATTCTTTAAACCTTCAAAAATTCGCTATAAAAAAACCATGGAAGCTAGGACCACGAAATTTGGAGGGTTTGTAGGAAAAAATAGGGATCCCTTTCACACCAAAATTTGCGACGTTCTATCGAACCGTTTCGGAGATATTCGCGAGTTTTTGTTTTAGCATTACGGCGAAAAGCGGCGGACCCCCCATGGTGAGCCGCGACTGCGGAGCATGGGGAGGAAGGCCGAAACCCTGTTAGGCCACGTTTCAAATTTGAAGTCGATCGGACAATTAGGGCCCGAGATATGGGGGTCAAAGTTTGGCCCATTTCCGTGACCATTTCCGTGACCCCATCGAAATTTCGGTCGCTTGCGCCGGGGTCAAAAATTAAGCTACGAGAAAACGCTTGCGGGGATTGTTCATCTGTCTGAATGGGAAGTGCTGTGTGAGCGGTTTGAAATTCGGTGCAACGCTTATAGGGAATTCTCGCGGCCGAAATGTGTCAAATTCGTGAACTTTGACCCTATGAAAGTCGGGTCCTATTGAGCCTAGAGAGAAACTTTTTTTTAAATTGATGTACTCTTCGAGAGCAACATTTTGGCTATCTCGGATTTTTAAAATTCGCGAATGGAGTTTCTGCAGGGAATTTCCGTGCGATTTTTGGCCTATTCTTTAAACCTTCAAAAATTCGCTATAAAAAAACTATGGAAGCTAGGACCACGAAATTTGGAGGGTTTGTAGGAAAAAATTGGGAGCCCTTTCACACCAAAATTTGCGACATTCTATCGAACCGTTTCGGAGATATTCGCGAGTTTTTGTTTTAGCGTTACGGCGAAAAGGGGCGGACCCCCCATGGTGATCCGCGACTGCGGAGCATGGGGAGGAAGACCGAAACCCTGTTAGGCCACGTTTCAAATTTCAAGTCGATAGGACAATTAGGGCCCGAGATATGGGGGGTCAAAATTTGACCCATTTCCGTGACCCCCATCGAAATTTCGGTCGCTTGCGCCGGGGTCAAAAATTAAGCTACGAGAAAACGCTTGCGGGGATTGTTCATGTGCCTGAATGGGAAGTGCTGTGTGAGCGGTTTGAAATTCCGTGCAACGCTTATAGCGAATTCTCGCGGCCGAAATGTGTCAAATTCGTGAAATTTCACCCTATGAAAGTCGGGTCCTATTGGGCCTAGAGAGAAACTTTTTTTTAAATTGATGTACTCTTCGAGAGCAACATTTTGGCCATCTCGGATTTTTAAAATTCGCGAATGGAGTTTCTGCAGGGAATTTCCGTGCGATTTTTGGCCTATTCTTTAAACCTTCAAAAATTCGCTATAAAAAAACCATGGAAGCTAGGACCACGAAATTTGGAGGGTTTGTAGGAAAAAATAGGGATCCCTTTCACACCAAAATTTGCGACGTTCTATCGAACCGTTTCGGAGATATTCGCGAGTTTTTGTTTTAGCATTACGGCGAAAAGGGGCGGACCCCCCATGGTGAGCCGCGACTGCGGAGCATGGGGAGGAAGGCCGAAACCCTGTTAGGCCACGTTTCAAATTTCAAGTCGATCGGACAATTAGGGCCCGAGATATGGGGGGTCAAAGTTTGGCCCATTTCCGTGACCATTTCCGTGACCCCATCGAAATTTCGGTCGCTTGCGCCGAAGTCAAAAATTGAGCTACGAGAAAACGCTTGCGGGTGATTGTTTATGTGTCCGAATGGGAAGTGCTGTGTGAGCGGTTTGAAATTCGGTGCAACGCTTATAGGGAATTCTCGCGGCCGAAATGTGTCAAATTCGTGAACTTTGACCCTATGAAAGTCGGGTCCTATTGAGCCTAGAGAGAAACTTTTTTTTAAATTGATGTACTCTTCGAGAGTAACATTTTGGCTATCTCGGATTTTTAAAATTCGCGAATGGAGTTTCTGCAGCGAATTTCCGTGCGATTTTTGGCCTATTATTTAAACTTTCAAAAATTCGCTATAAAAAAACCATGGAAGCTAGGACCACGAAATTTGGAGGGTTTGTAGGAAAAAATAGGGATCCCTTTCACACCAAAATTTGCGACGTTCTATCGAACCGTTTCGGAGATATTCGCGAGTTTTTGTTTTAGCATTACGGCGAAAAGCGGCGGACCCCCCATGGTGAGCCGCGACTGCGGAGCATGGGGAGGAAGGCCGAAACCCTGTTAGGCCACGTTTCAAATTTCAAGTCGATCGGACAATTAGGGCCCGAGATATGGGGGTCAAAGTTTGGCCCATTTCCGTGACCATTTCCGTGACCCCATCGAAATTTCGGTCGCTTGCGCCGGGGTCAAAAATTAAGCTACGAGAAAACGCTTGCGGGGATTGTTCATCTGTCTGAATGGGAAGTGCTGTGTGAGCGGTTTGAAATTCCGTGCAACGCTTATAGGGAATTCTCGCGGCCGAAATGTGTCAAATTCGTGAAATTTGACCCTATGAAAGTCGGGTCCTATTGGGCCTAGAGAGAAACTTTTTTTTAAATTGATGTACTCTTCGAGAGCAACATTTTGGCTATCTCGGATTTTTAAAATTCGCGAATGGAGTTTCTGCAGGGAATTTCCGTGCGATTTTTGGCCTATTCTTTAAACTTTCAAAAATTCGCTATAAAAAAACCATGGAAGCTAGGACCACGAAATTTGGAGGGTTTGTAGGAAAAAATAGGGATCCCTTTCACACCAAAATTTGCGACGTTCTATCGAACCGTTTCGGAGATATTCGCGAGTTTTTGTTTTAGCATTACGGCGAAAAGGGGCGGACCCCCCATGGTGAGCCGCGACTGCGGAGCATGGGGAGGAAGGCCGAAACCCTGTTAGGCCACGTTTCAAATTTCAAGTCGATCGGACAATTAGGGCCCGAGATATGGGGGGTCAAAGTTTGGCCCATTTCCGTGACCATTTCCGTGACCCCATCGAAATTTCGGTCGCTTGCGCCGAAGTCAAAAATTGAGCTACGAGAAAACGCTTGCGGGTGATTGTTTATGTGTCCGAATGGGAAGTGCTGTGTGAGCGGTTTGAAATTCGGTGCAACGCTTATAGGGAATTCTCGCGGCCGAAATGTGTCAAATTCGTAAACTTTGACCCTATGAAAGTCGGGTCCTATTGAGCCTAGAGAGAAACTTTTTTTTAAATTGATGTACTCTTCGAGAGCAACATTTTGGCTATCTCGGATTTTTAAAATTCGCGAATGGAGTTTCTGCAGGGAATTTCCGTGCGATTTTTGGCCTATTCTTTAAACCTTCAAAAATTCGCTATAAAAAAACTATGGAAGCTAGGACCACGAAATTTAGAGGGTTTGTAGGTAAAAATAGGGAGCCCTTTCACACCAAAATTTGCGACATTCTATCGAACCGTTTCGGAGATATTTGCGAGTTTTTGTTTTAGCATTACGGCGAAAAGGGGCGGACCCCCATGGTGAGCCGCGACTGCGGAGCATGGGGAGGAAGGCCGAAACCCTGTTAGGCCACGTTTCAAATTTCAAGTCGATAGGAGAATTAGGGCTCGAGATATGGGGGGTCAAAATTTGACCCATTTCTGTGACCCCCATCGAAATTTCGGTCGCTTGCGCCGGGGTCAAAAATTAAGCTACGAGAAAACGCTTGCGGGGACTGTTCATGTGCCTGAATGGGAAGTGCTGTGTGAGCGGTTTGAAATTCCGTGCAACGCTTAGAGGGAATTCTCGCGGCCGAAATATGTCAAATTCGTGAACTTTGACCCTATGAAAGTCGGGTCCTATTGGGCCTAGAGAGAAACTTTTTTTTTCAATTGATGTACTTTTCGAGAGCAACATTTTGGCTACCTCGGATTTTTAAAATTCGCGAATGGAGTTTCTGCAGGGAATTTCCGTGCGATTTTTGGCCTATTCTTTAAATCTTCAAAAATTCGCTATAAAAAAACTATGGAAGCTAGGACCACGAAATTTGGAGGGTTTGTAGGAAAAAATAGGGATCCCTTTCACACCAAAATTTGCGACGTTCTATCGAACCGTTTCGGAGATATTCGCGAGTTTTTGTTTTAGCATTACGGCGAAAAGGGTCGGACCCCCCCATGGTGAGCCGCGACTGCGGAGCATGGGGAGGAAGGCCGAAACCCTGTTAGGCCACATTTGAAACTTCAAGTCGATCGGACAATTAGGGCCCGAGATATGGGGGGTCAAAGTTTGGGCCAATTCCGTGACCATTTCCGTGACCCCATCGAAATTTCGGTCGCTTGCGCCGGGGTCAAAAATTGAGCTACGAGAAAACGCTTGCGGGTGATTGTTTATGTGTCCGAATGGGAAGTGCTGTGTGAGCGGTTTGAAATTCGGTGCAACGCTTATAGGGAATTCTCGCGGCCGAAATGTGTCAAATTCATGAACTTTGACCCTATGAAAGTCGGGTCCTATTGGGCCTAGAGAGAAACTTTTTTTTTAAATTGATGTACTCTTCGAGAGCAACATTTTGGCTATCTCGGATTTTTAAAATTCGCGAATGGAGTTTCTGCAGGGAATTTCCGTTCGATTTTTGGCCTATTCTTTAAAACTTCAAAAATTCGCCATAAAAAACTATGGAAGCTAGGACCACGAAATTTGGAGGGTTTGTAGGTAAAAACAGGAAGCCCTTTCACACCAAAATTTGCGACATTCTATCGAACCGTTTCGGAGATATTCGCGAGTTTTTGTTTTAGCATTACGGCGAAAAGGGGCGGACCCCCCATGGTGATCCGCGACTGCGGAGCATGGGGAGGAAGGCCGAAACCCTGTTAGGCCACGTTTCAAATTTCAAGTCGATAGGACAATTAGGGCCCGAGATATGGGGGGTCAAAATTTGACCCATTTCCGTGACCCCCATCGAAATTTCGGCCGCTTGCGCCGGGGTCAAAAAATAAGCTACGAGAAAACGCTTGCGGGGATTGTTCATGTGCCTGAATGGGAAGTGCTGTGTGAGCGGTTTGAAATTCCGTGCAACGCTTAGAGGGAATTCTCGCGGCCGAAATATGTCAAATTCGTGAAATTTGACCCTATGAAAGTCGGGTCCTATTGGGCCTAGAGAGAAACTTTTTTTTTCAATTGATGTACTTTTCGAGAGCAACATTTTGGCTACCTCGGATTTTTAAAATTCGCGAATGGAGTTTCTGCAAGGAATTTCCGTGTGATTTTTGGCCTATTCTTTAAACATTCAAAAATTCGCCATAAAAAAACTATGGAAGCTAGGACCACGAAATTTGGAGGGTTTTTAGGTAAAAATAGGGAGCCCTTTCACACCAAAATTTGCGACATTCTATCGAACCGTTTCGGAGATATTCGCGAGTTTTTGTTTTAGCATTACCGCGAAAATGGGCGGACACCCCATGGTGAGCCGCGACTGCGGAGCATGGGGAGGAAGGCCGAAACCCTGTTAAACCACGTTTCAAATTTCAAGTCGATCGGAATTAGTTCCCAAGATATGGGGGGTCAAAGTTTGGCCCATTTCCGTGACCATATCCGTGACCCCATCGAAATTTCGGTCGCTTGCGCCGGGGTCAAAAATTAAGCTACGAGAAAACGCTTGCGGGGATTGTTCATGTGTCTGAATGGGAAGTGCTGTGTGAGCGGTTTGAAATTCCGTGCAACGCTTATAGGGAACTCTCGCGGCCGAAATGTGTCAAATTCGTGAACTTTGACCCTATGAAAGTCGGGTCCTATTGGGCCTAGAGAAAAACTTTTTTTTAAATTGATGTACTCTTCGAGAGCAACATTTTGGCTATCTCGGATTTTTAAAATTCGCGAATGGAGTTTCTGCAGGGAATTTCCGTGCGATTTTTGGCCTATTCTTTAAACCTTCAAAAATTTGCTATAAAAAAACTATGGAAGCTAGGACCACGAAATTTGGAGGGTTTGTAGGAAAAAATAGGGATCCCTTTCACACCAAAATTTGCGACGTTCTATCGAACCGTTTCGGAGATATTCGCGAGTTTTTGTTTTAGCATTACGGCGAAAAGGGTCGGACCCCCCCATGGTGAGCCGCGACTGCGGAGGATGGGGAGGAAGGCCGAAACCCTGTTAGGCCACGTTTCAAATTTCAAGTCGATCGGACAATTAGGGCCCGAGATATGGGGGGTCAAAGTTTGGCCCATTTCCGTGACCCCATCGAAATTTCGGTCGCTTGCGCCGGGGTCAAAAATTGAGCTACGAGAAAACGCTTGCGGGTGATTGTTTATGTGTCCGAATGGGAAGTGCTGTGTGAGCGGTTTGAAATTCGGTGCAACGCTTATAGGGAATTCTCGCGGCCGAAATGTGTCAAATTCGTGAACTTTTACCCTATGAAAGTCGGGTCCTATTGGGCCTAGAGAGAAACTTTTTTTTTAAATTGATGTACTCTTCGAGGGCAACATTTTGGCTATCTCGGATTTTTAAAATTCGCGAATGGAGTTTCTGCAGGGAATTTCCGTTCGATTTTTGGCCTATTCTTTAAACCTTCAAAAATTCGCTATAAAAAAACTATGGAAGCTAGGACCACGAAATTTGGAGGGTTTGTAGGTAAAAATAGGGAGCCCTTTCACACCAAAATTTGCGACATTCTATCGAACCGTTTCGGAGATATTTGCGAGTTTTAAATTTAGCATTACGGCGAAAAGGGGCGGACCCCCATGGTGAGTCGCGACTGCGGAGCATGGGGAGGAAGGCCGAAACCCTGTTAGGCCACGTTTCAAATTTCAAGTCGATCGGACAATTAGGGCCCGAGATATGGGGGGTCAAATTTTGGCCCATTTCCGTGACCATTTCCGTGACCCCATCGAAATATCGGTCGCTTGCGCCGGGGTCAAAATTTAAGCTACGAGAAAACGCTTGCGGGTGATTGTTTATGTGTCCGAATGGGAAGTGCTGTGTGAGCGGTTTGAAATTCGGTGCAACGCTTATAGGGAATTCTCGCGGCCGAAATGTGTCAAATTCATGAACTTTGACCCTATGAAAGTCGGGTCCTATTGGGCCTAGAGAGAAACTTTTTTTTTAAATTGATGTACTCTTCGAGAGCAACATTTTGGCTATCTCGGATTTTTAAAATTCGCGAATGGAGTTTCTGCAGGGAATTTCCGTTCGATTTTTGGCCTATTCTTTAAAACTTCAAAAATTCGCCATAAAAAACTATGGAAGCTAGGACCACGAAATTTGGAGGGTTTGTAGGTAAAAACAGGAAGCCCTTTCACACCAAAATTTGCGACATTCTATCGAACCGTTTCGGAGATATTCGCGAGTTTTTGTTTTAGCATTACGGCGAAAAGGGGCGGACCCCCCATGGTGATCCGCGACTGCGGAGCATGGGGAGGAAGGCCGAAACCCTGTTAGGCCACGTTTCAAATTTCAAGTCGATAGGACAATTAGGGCCCGAGATATGGGGGGTCAAAATTTGACCCATTTCCGTGACCCCCATCGAAATTTCGGCCGCTTTCGCCGGGGTCAAAAAATAAGCTACGAGAAAACGCTTGCGGGGATTGTTCATGTGCCTGAATGGGAAGTGCTGTGTGAGCGGTTTGAAATTCCGTGCAACGCTTAGAGGGAATTCTCGCGGCCGAAATATGTCAAATTCGTGAAATTTGACCCTATGAAAGTCGGGTCCTATTGGGCCTAGAGAGAAACTTTTTTTTTCAATTGATGTACTTTTCGAGAGCAACATTTTGGCTACCTCGGATTTTTAAAATTCGCGAATGGAGTTTCTGCAAGGAATTTCCGTGTGATTTTTGGCCTATTCTTTAAACATTCAAAAATTCGCCATAAAAAAACTATGGAAGCTAGGACCACGAAATTTGGAGGGTTTTTAGGTAAAAATAGGGAGCCCTTTCACACCAAAATTTGCGACATTCTATCGAACCGTTTCGGAGATATTCGCGAGTTTTTGTTTTAGCATTACGGCGAAAATGGGCGGACACCCCATGGTGAGCCGCGACTGCGGAGCATGGGGAGGAAGGCCGAAACCCTGTTAAACCACGTTTCAAATTTCAAGTCGATCGGAATTAGTTCCCAAGATATGGGGGGTCAAAGTTTGGCCCATTTCCGTGACCATATCCGTGACCCCATCGAAATTTCGGTCGCTTGCGCCGGGGTCAAAAATTAAGCTACGAGAAAACGCTTGCGGGGATTGTTCATGTGTCTGAATGGGAAGTGCTGTGTGAGCGGTTTGAAATTCCGTGCAACGCTTATAGGGAACTCTCGCGGCCGAAATGTGTCAAATTCGTGAACTTTGACCCTATGAAAGTCGGGTCCTATTGGGCCTAGAGAAAAACTTTTTTTTAAATTGATGTACTCTTCGAGAGCAACATTTTGGCTATCTCGGATTTTTAAAATTCGCGAATGGAGTTTCTGCAGGGAATTTCCGTGCGATTTTTGGCCTATTCTTTAAACCTTCAAAAATTTGCTATAAAAAAACTATGGAAGCTAGGACCACGAAATTTGGAGGGTTTGTAGGAAAAAATAGGGATCCCTTTCACACCAAAATTTGCGACGTTCTATCGAACCGTTTCGGAGATATTCGCGAGTTTTTGTTTTAGCATTACGGCGAAAAGGGTCGGACCCCCCCATGGTGAGCCGCGACTGCGGAGGATGGGGAGGAAGGCCGAAACCCTGTTAGGCCACGTTTCAAATTTCAAGTCGATCGGACAATTAGGGCCCGAGATATGGGGGGTCAAAGTTTGGCCCATTTCCGTGACCCCATCGAAATTTCGGTCGCTTGCGCCGGGGTCAAAAATTGAGCTACGAGAAAACGCTTGCGGGTGATTGTTTATGTGTCCGAATGGGAAGTGCTGTGTGAGCGGTTTGAAATTCGGTGCAACGCTTATAGGGAATTCTCGCGGCCGAAATGTGTCAAATTCGTGAACTTTTACCCTATGAAAGTCGGGTCCTATTGGGCCTAGAGAGAAACTTTTTTTTTAAATTGATGTACTCTTCGAGGGCAACATTTTGGCTATATCGGATTTTTAAAATTCGCGAATGGAGTTTCTGCAGGGAATTTCCGTTCGATTTTTGGCCTATTCTTTAAACCTTCAAAAATTCGCTATAAAAAAACTATGGAAGCTAGGACCACGAAATTTGGAGGGTTTGTAGGTAAAAATAGGGAGCCCTTTCACACCAAAATTTGCGACATTCTATCGAACCGTTTCGGAGATATTTGCGAGTTTTAAATTTAGCATTACGGCGAAAAGGGGCGGACCCCCATGGTGAGTCGCGACTGCGGAGCATGGGGAGGAAGGCCGAAACCCTGTTAGGCCACGTTTCAAATTTCAAGTCGATCGGACAATTAGGGCCCGAGATATGGGGGGTCAAATTTTGGCCCATTTCCGTGACCATTTCCGTGACCCCATCGAAATTTCGGTCGCTTGCGCCGGGGTCAAAAATTAAGCTACGAGAAAACGCTTGCGGGGATTATTCATGTGTCTGAATGGGAAGTGCTGTGTGAGCGGTTTGAAATTCCGTGCAACGCTCATAGGGAATTCTCGCGGCCGAAATGTGTCAAATTCGTGAACTTTGACCCTATGAAAGTCGGGTCCTATTGGGCCTAGAGAGAAACTTTTTTTTTAAATTGATGTACTCTTCGAGAGCAACATTTTGGCTATCTCGGATTTTTAAAATTCGCGAATGGAGTTTCTGCAGGGAATTTCCGTTCGATTTTCTGCCTATTCTTTAAACCTTCAAAAATTCGCCATAAAAAAACTATGGAAGTTAGGACCACGAAATTTGGAGGGTTTGTAGGTAAAAATAGGGAGCCCTTTCACACCAAAATCTGCGACATTCTATCCAACCGTTTCGGAGATATTCGCGAGTTTTTGTTTTAGCATTACGGCGAAAAGGGGCGGACTCCCCATGGTGATCCGCGACTGCGGAGGATGGGGACGAAGGCCGAAACCCTGTTAGGCCACGTTTCAAATTTCAAGTCGATCGGACAATTAGGGCCCGAGATATGGGGGGTCAAAATTTGACCCATTTCCGTGACCCCCATCGAAATTTCGGTCGCTTGCGCCGGGGTCAAAAATTAAGCTACGAGAAAACGCTTGTGGGGATTGTTCATGTGTCTGAATGGGAAGTGCTGTGTGAGCGGTTTGAAATTCCGTGCAACGCTTATAGGGAATTCTCGCGGCCGAAATCTGTCAAATTCGTGAACTTTGACCCTATGAAAGTCGGGTCCTATTGGGCCTAGAGAGAAACTTTTTTTTAAATTCATGTACTCTTCGAGAGCAACATTTTGGCTACCTCGGATTTTTAAAATTCGCGAATGGAGTTTCTGCAGGGAATTTCCGTGCGATTTTTGGCCTATTCTTTAAACATTCAAAAATTCGCTATAAAAAAACTATGGAAGCTAGGACCACGAAATTTGGAGGGTTTGTAGGTAAAAATAGGGAGCCCTTTCACACCAAAATTTGCGACATTCTATCGAACCGTTTCGGAGATATTCGCGAGTTTTTGTTTTAGCATTACGGCGAAAAGGATCGGACCCCCCATGGTGAGCCGCGACTGCGGAGCATGGGGAGGAAGGCCAAACCCTGTTAGGCCACATTTGAAACTTCAAGTCGATCGGACAATTAGGGCCCGAGATATGGGGGGTCAAAGTTTGGGCCAATTCCGTGACCATTTCCGTGACCCCATCGAAATTTCGGTCGCTTGCTCCGGGGTCAAAAATTGAGCTACGAGAAAACGCTTGCGGGTGATTGTTTATGTTTCCGAATGGGAAGTGCTGTGTAAGCGGTTTGAAATTCGGTGCAACGCTTATAGGGAATTCTCGCGGCCGAAATGTGTCAAATTCATGAACTTTGACCCTATGAAAGTCGGGTCCTATTGGGCCTAGAGAGAAACTTTTTTTTTAAATTGATGTACTCTTCGAGAGCAACATTTTGGCTATCTCGGATTTTCAAAATTCGCGAATGGAGTTTCTGCAGGGAATTTCCGTTCGATTTTTGGCCTATTCTTTAAACCTTCAAAAATTCGCTATAAAAAAACTATGGAAGCTAGGACCACGAAATTTGGAGGGTTTGTAGGAAAAAATAGGGATCCCTTTCACACCAAAATTTGCGACGTTCTATCGAACCGTTTCGGAGATATTCGCGAGTTTTTGTTTTAGTATTACGGCGAAAAGGGTCGGACCCCCCCATGGTGAGCCGCGACTGCGGAGCATGGGGAGGAAGGCCGAAACCCTGTTAGGCCACGTTTCAAATTTCAAGTCGATCGGACAATTAGGGCCCGAGATATGGGGGGTCAAATTTTGGCCCATTTCCGTGACCATTTCCGTGACCCCATCGAAATTTCGGTCGCTTGCGCCGGGGTCAAAAATTAAGCTACGAGAAAACGCTTGCGGGGATTATTCATGTGTCTGAATGGGAAGTGCTGTGTGAGCGGTTTGAAATTCCGTGCAACGCTTATAGGGAATTCTCGCGGCCGAAATGTGTCAAATTCGTGAACTTTGACCCTATGAAAGTCGGGTCCTATTGGGCCTAGAGAGAAACTTTTTTTTAAAATTGATGTACTCTTCGAGAGCAACATTTTGGCTATCTCGGATTTTTAAAATTCGCGAATGGAGTTTCTGCAGGGAATTTCCGTTCGATTTTCTGCCTATTCTTTAAACCTTCAAAAATTCGCCTTAAAAAAACTATGGAAGTTAGGACCACGAAATTTGGAGGGTTTGTAGGTAAAAATAGGGAGCCCTTTCACACCAAAATCTGCGACATTCTATCCAACCGTTTCGGAGATATTCGCGAGTTTTTGTTTTAGCATTACGGCGAAAAGGGGCGGACCCCCCATGGTGATCCGCGACTGCGGAGGATGGGGACGAAGGCCGAAACCCTGTTAGGCCACGTTTCAAATTTCAAGTCGATCGGACAATTAGGGCCCGAGATATGGGGGGTCAAAATTTGACCCATTTCCGTGACCCCCATCGAAATTTCGGTCGCTTGCGCCGGGGTCAAAAATTAAGCTACGAGAAAACGCTTGTGTGGATTGTTCATGTGTCTGAATGGGAAGTGCTGTGTGAGCGGTTTGAAATTCCGTGCAACGCTTATAGGGAATTCTCGCGGCCGAAATCTGTCAAATTCGTGAACTTTGACCCTATGAAAGTCGGGTCCTATTGGGCCTAGAGAGAAACTTTTTTTTAAATTGATGTACTCTTCGAGAGCAACATTTTGGCTACCTCGGATTTTTAAAATTCGCGAATGGAGTTTCTGCAGGGAATTTCCGTTCGATTTTTGGCCTATTCTTTAAACCTTCAAAAATTCGCCATAAAAAAACTATGGAAGCTAGGACTACGAAATTTGGAGGGTTTGTAGGTAAAAATAGGGAGCCCTTTCACACCAAAATCTGCGACATTCTATCCAACCGTTTCGGAGATATTCGCGAGTTTTTGTTTTAGCATTACGGCGAAAAGGGGCGGACCCCCCATGGTGATCCGCGACTGCGGAGGATGGGGAGGAAGGCCGAAACCCTGTTAGGCCACGTTTCAAATTTCAAGTCGATCGGACAATTAGGGCCCGAGATATGGGAGGTCAAAATTTAGCATTACGGCGAAAAGGGGCGGACCCCCCATGGTGATCCGCAACTGCGGAGCATGGTGAGGAAGGCCGAAACCCTGTTAGGCCACGTTTCAAATTTCAAGTCGATCGGACAATTAGGGCCCGAGATATGGGGGGTCAAAATTTGGCCCAATTCCGTGACCATTTCCGTGACCCCATCGAAATTTCGGTCGCTTGCGCGGGGTCAAAAATTGAGCTACGAGAAAACGCTTGCGGGTGATTGTTTATGTGTCCGAATGGGAAGTGCTGTGTGAGCGGTTTGAAATTCGGTGCAACGCTTATAGGGAATTCTCGCGGCCGAAATGTGTCAAATTCCTGAACTTTGACCCTATGAAAGTCGGGTCCTATTGGGCCTAGAGAGAAACTTTTTTTTTAAATTGATGTACTCTTCGAGAGCAACATTTTGGCTATCTCGGATTTTTAAAATTCGCGAATGGAGATTCTGCAGGGAATTTCCGTCCGATTTTTGGCCTATTCTTTAAAACTTCAAAAATTCGCTATAAAAAACTATGGAAGCTACGACCACGAAATTTGGAGGGTTTGTAGGAAAAAATAGGGAGCCCTTTCACACCAAAATTTGCGTCATTCTATCGAACCGTTTCGGAGATATTCGCGAGTTTTTGTTTTAGCATTACGGCGAAAAGGGTCGGACCCCCCACAGTGAGCCGCGACTGCGGAGCATGGGGAGGAAGGCCGAAACCCTGTTAGGCCACGTTTCAAATTTCAAGTCGATCGGACAATTAGGGCCCGAGATATGGGGGGTCGAAATTTGGCCCATTTCCGTGACCCCCATCGAAATTTCGGTCGCTTGCGCCGGGGTCAAAAATTAAGCTACGAGAAACGCTTGCGGGGATTGTTCATGTCTCTGAATGGGAAGTGCTGTGTGAGCGGTTTGAAATTCCGTGCAACGCTTATAGGGAAATCTCGCGGCCGATATGTGTCAAATTCGTGAACTTTGACCCTATGAAAGTCGGGTCCTATTGGGCCTAGAGAGAAACTTTTTTTTTAATTGATGTACTCTTCGAGAGCAACATTTTGGCTATCTCGGATTTTTAAAATTCGCGAATGGAGTTTCTGCAGGGAATTTCCGTCCGATTTTTGGCCTATTCTTTAAGCCTTCAAAAATTCGCTATAAAAAAACTATGGAAGCTAGGACCACGAAATTTGGAGGGTTTGTAGGAAAAAATAGGGAGCCCTTTCACACCAAAATTTGCGACATTCTATGGAACCGTTTCGGAGATTTTCGCGAGTTTTTGTTTTAGCATTACGCCGAAAAGGAGCGGACCCCCCCATGGTGATCCGCGACTGCGGAGCATGGGGAGGAAGGCCGAAACCCTGTTAGGCCACGTTTCAAATTTCAAGTCGATCGGACAATTAGGGCCCGAGATATGGGGGCTCAAATTTTGGCCCAATTCCGTGACCATTTCCGTGACCCCATCGAAATTTCGTTCGCTTGCGCGGGGTCAAAAATTGAGCTACGAGAAAACGCTTGCGGGTGATTGTTTATGTGTCCGAATGGGAAGTGCTGTGTGAGCGGTTTGAAATTCCGTGCAACGCTTATAGGGAAATCTCGCGGCCGAAATGTGTCAAATTCGTGAACTTTGACCCTATGAAAGTCGGGTCCTATTGGGCCTAGAGAGAAACTTTTTTTTTAAATTGATGTACTCTTCGAGAGCAACATTTTGGCTATCTCGGATTTTTAAAATTCGCGAATGGAGTTTCTGCAGGGAATTTCCGTTCCATTTTTGGCCTATTCTTTAAATCTTCAAAAATTCGATATAAAAAACGAAGGAAGCTAGGACCACAAAATTTGGAGGGTTTGTAGGAAAAAATAGGGAGCCCTTTCACACCAAAATTTGCGACATTCTATCGAACCGTTTCGGAGATATTCGCGAGTTTTTGTTTTAGCATTACGGCAAAAAAGGGCGGACACCCCACGGTGAGCCGCGACTGCGGAGCATGGGGAGGAAGGCCGGAACCCTGTTAGGCCACGTTTCAAATTTCAAGTCGATCGGACAATTAGGGCTCGAGATATAGGGGGTCAAAATTTGGCCCATTTCCGTGACCATTTCCGTGACCCCATCGAAATTTCGGTCGCTTGCGCCGGGGTCAAAAATTAAGCTACGAGAAAACGCTTGCGGGGATTGTTCATGTGTCTGAATGGGAAGTGCTGTGTGAGCGGTTTGAAATTCCGTGCAACGCTTATAGGGAATTCTCGCGGCCGAAATGTGTCAAATTCGTGAAATTTGCCCCTATGAAAGTCGGGTCCTCTTGGGCCTAGAGAGAAACTTTTTTTTTAAATTGATGTACTCTTCGAGAGCAACATTTTGGCTATCTCGGATTTTTAAAATTCGCGAATGGAGTTTCTGCAGGGAATTTCCGTGCGATTTTTGGCCTATTCTTTAAACCTTCAAAAATTCGCTATAAAAAAACTACGGAAGCTAGGAGCACGAAATTTGGAGGGTTTGTAGGTAAAAATAGGGTGCCCTTTCACACCAAAATTTGCGACATTCTATCGAACCGTTTCGGAGATATTCGGGAGTTTTTGTTTTAGCATTACGGCGAAAAGGGTCGGACCCCCCATGGTGAGCCGCGACTGCGGAGCATGGGGAGGAAGGCCGAAACCCTGTTAGGCCACGTTTCAAATTTCAAGTCGATCGGACAATTAGGGCCCGAGATATGGGGGGTTAAAATTTGGCCCATTTCCGTGACCCCCATCGAAATTTCGGTCGCTTGCGCCGGGGCCAAAAATTAAGCTACGAGAAAACTCTTGCGGGGATTGTTCATGTGTCTGAATGGGAAGTGCTGTGTGAGCGGTTTGAAATTCCGTGCAACGCTTATAGGGAAATCTCGCGGCCGAAATGTGTCAAATTCGTGAACTTTGACCCTATGAAAGTCGGGTCCTATTGGGCCTAGAGAGAAACTTTTTTTTTAATTGATGTACTCTTCGAGAGCAACATTTTGGCTATCTCGGATTTTTAAAATTCGCGAATGGAGATTCTGCAGGGAATTTCCGTGCGATTTTTGGCCTATTCTTTAAACCTTCAAAAATTCGCTATAAAAAAACTATGGAAGCTAGTACTTCGAAATTTGGAGGGTTTGTAGGAAAACATAGGGAGCCCTTTCACACCAAAATTTGCGACATTCTATCGAACCGTTTCGGAGATATTCGCGAGTTTTTGTTTGAGCATTACGGCGAAAAGGGTCGGCCCCCCCATGGTGAGTCGCGACTGCGGAGCATGGGGAGGAAGGCCGAAACCCTGTTAGGCCACGTTTCAAATTTCAAGTCGATCGGACAATTAGGGCCCGAGATATGGGGGGTCAAAATTTGGCCCATTTCCGTGACCATTTCCGTGACCCCATCGAAATTTCGGTCGCTTGCGCCGGGGTCAAAAATTGAGCTACGAGAAAACGCTTGCGGGTGATTATTTATGTGTCCGAATGGAAAGTGCTGTGTGAGCGGTTTGAAATTCGGTGCAACGCTTATAGGGAATTCTCGCGGTCGAAATGTGTCAAATTCGTGAACTTTGACCCTATGAAAATCGGGTCCTATTGGGCCTAGAGAGAAACTTTTTTTTTAAAATTGATGTACTCTTCGAGAGCAACATTTTGGCTATCTCGGATTTTTAAAATTCGCGAATGGAGTTTCTGCAGGGAATTTCCGTGCGATTTTTGGCCTATTCTTTAAAACTTCAAAAATTCGATATAAAAAACGAAGGAAGCTAGGACCACGAAATTTGGAGGGTTTGTAGGAAAAAATAGGGAGCCCTTTCACACCAAAATTTGCGACATTCTATCGAACCGTTTCGGAGATATTCGCGAGTTTTTGTTTTAGCATTACGGCAAAAAAGGGCGGACCCCCCATGGTGAGCCGCGACTGCGGAGCACGGGGAGGAAGGCCGGAACCCTGTTAGGCCACGTTTCAAATTTCAAGTCGATCGGACAATTAGGGCTCGAGATATAGGGGGTCAAAGTTTGGCCCATTTCCGTGACCATTTCCGTGACCCCATCGAAATTTCGGTCGCTTGCGCCGGGGTCAAAAATTAAGCTACGAGAAAACGCTTGCGGGGATTGTTCATGTGTCTGAATGGGAAGTGCTGTGTGAGCGGTTTGAAATTCCGTGCAACGATTATAAGGAATTCTCGCGGCCGAAATGTGTCAAATTCGTGAAATTTGCCCCTATGAAAGTCGGGTCCTATTTTGGCTATCTCGGATTTTTAAAATTCGCGAATGGAGTTTCTGCAGGGAATTTCCGTTCGATTTTTGGCCTATTCTTTAAACCTTCAAAAATTCGCCATAAAAAAACTATGGAAGCTAGGACCACGAAATTTGGAGGGTTTGTAGGTAAAAATAGGGAGCCCTTTCACACCAAAATTTGCGACATTCTATCGAACCGTTTCGGAGATATTCGCGAGCTTTTGTTTTAGCATTACGGCGAAAAGGGGCGGCCCCCCATGGTGAGCCGCGACTGCGGAGCATGGGGAGGAAGGCCGAAACCCTGTTAGGCCACGTTTCAAATTTCAAGTCGATCGGACAATTAGGGCCCGAGATATGGGGGGTCAAAATTTGGCCCATTTCCGTGACCATTTCCGTGACCCCATCGAAATTTCGGTCGCTTGCGCGGGGTCAAAAATTGAGCTACGAGAAAACGCTTGCGGGTGATTGTTTATGTGTCCGAATGGAAAGTGCTGTGTGAGCGGTTTGAAATTCGGTGCAACGCTTATAGGGAATTCTCGCGGTCGAAATGTGTCAAATTCGTGAACTTTGACCCTATGAAAATCGGGTCCTATTGGGCCTAGAGAGAAACTTTTTTTTTAAAATTGATGTACTCTTCGAGAGCAACATTTTGGCTATCTCGGATTTTTAAAATTCGCGAATGGAGTTTCTGCAGGGAATTTCCGTGCGATTTTTGGCCTATTCTTTAAACCTTCAAAAATTCGATATAAAAAACGAAGGAAGCTAGGACCACGAAATTTGGAGGGTTTGTAGGAAAAAATAGGGAGCCCTTTCACACCAAAATTTGCGACATTCTATCGAACCGTTTCGGAGATATTCGCGAGTTTTTGTTTTAGCATTACGGCAAAAAAGGGCGGACCCCCCATGGTGAGCCGCGACTGCGGAGCACGGGGAGGAAGGCCGGAACCCTGTTAGGCCACGTTTCAAATTTCAAGTCGGTCGGACAATTAGGGTTCGAGATATAGGGGGTCAAAGTTTGGCCCATTTCCGTGACCATTTCCGTGACCCCATCGAAATTTCGGTCGCTTGCGCCGGGGTCAAAAATTAAGCTACGAGAAAACGCTTGCGGGGATTGTTCATGTGTCTGAATGGGAAGTGCTGTGTGAGCGGTTTGAAATTCCGTGCAACGATTATAGGGAATTCTCGCGGCCGAAATGTGTCAAATTCGTGAAATTTGCCCCTATGAATGTCGGGTCCTATTTTGGCTATCTCGGATTTTTAAAATTCGCGAATGGAGTTTCTGCAGGGAATTTCCGTTCGATTTTTGGCCTATTCTTTAAACCTTCAAAAATTCGCCATAAAAAAACTATGGAAGCTAGGACCACGAAATTTGGAGGGTTTGTAGGTAAAAATAGGGAGCCCTTTCACACCAAAATTTGCGACATTCTATCGAACCGTTTCGGAGATATTCGCGAGCTTTTGTTTTAGCATTACGGCGAAAAGGGGCGGACCCCCCATGGTGAGCCGCGACTGCGGAGCATGGGGAGGAAGGCCGAAACCCTGTTAGGCCACGTTTCAAATTTCAAGTCGATCGGACAATTAGGGCCCGAGATATGGGGGGTCAAAGTTTGGCCCATTTCCGTGACCATTTCCGTGACCCCATCGAAATTTCGGTCGCTTGCGCGGGGGGGAAATATTGAGCTACGAGAAAACGCTTGCGGGTGATTGTTTATGTGTCCGAATGGGAAGTGCTGTGTGAGCGGTTTGAAATTCGGTGCAACGCTTATAGGGAATTCTCGCGGCCGAAATGTGTCAAATTCATGAACTTTGACCCTATGAAAGTCGGGTCCTATTGGGCCTAGAGAGAAACTTTTTTTTTAAATTGATGTACTCTTCGAGAGCAACATTTTGGCTATCTCGGATTTTTAAAATTCGCGAATGGAGTTTCTGCAGGGAATTTCCGTTCGATTTTTGGCCTATTCTTTAAACATTCAAAAATTCGCCATAAAAAAACTATGGAAGCTAGGACCACGAAATTTGGAGGGTTTGTAGGTAAAAATAGGGAGCCCTTTCACACCAAAATTTGCGACATTCTATCGAACCGTTTCGGAGATATTCGCGAGTTTTTGTTTTAGCATTACCGCGAAAAGGGTCGGACCGCCCACGGTGAGCCGCGACTGCGGAGCATGGGGAGGAAGGCCGAAACCCTGTTAGGCCACGTTTCAAATTTCAAGTCGATCGGACAATTAGGGCCCGAGATATGGGGGGTCAAAATTTGGCCCATTTCCGTGACCCCCATCGAAATTTCGGTCGCTTGCGCCGGGGTCAAAAATTAAGCTACGAGAAAACGCTTGCGGGGATTGTTCATGTGTCTGAATGGGAAGTGCTCTGTGAGCGGTTTGAAATTCCGTGCAACGCTTATAGGGAATTCTCGCGGCCGAAATCTGACAAATTCGTGAACTTTGACCCTATCAAAGTCGGGTCCTATTGGGCCTAGAGAGAAACTTTTTTTTTAAATTGATGTACTCTTCGAGAGCAACATTTTGGCTATCTCGGATTTTTAAAATTCGCGAATGAAGTTTCTGCAGGGAATTTCCGTGCGATTTTTGGCCTATTCTTTAAACCTTCAAAAATTCGCTATAAAAAAACTATGGAAGCTAGGACCACGAAATTTGGAGGGTTTGTAGGTAAAAACAGGGAGCCCTTTCACACCAAAATTTGCGACATTCTATCGAACCGTTTCGGAGATATTCGCGAGCTTTTGTTTTAGCATTACGGCGAAGAGGGTCGGACCCCCCATGGTGAGCCGCGACTGCGGAGCATGGGAAGGAAGGCCGAAACCCTGTTAGGCCACATTTGAAATTTCAAGTCGATCGGACAATTAGGGCCCGAGATATGGGGGGTCAAAGTTTGGCCCAATTCCGTGACCATTTCCGTGACCCCATCGAAAATTCGGTCGCTTGCGCCGGGGTCAAAAATTGAGCTACGACAAAACGCTTGCGGGTGATTGTTTATGTGTCCGAATGGGAAGTGCTGTGTGAGCGGTTTGAAATTCGGTGCAACGCTTATAGGGAATTCTCGCGGCCGAAATGTGTCAAATTCGTGAACTTTGACCCTATGAAAGTCGGGTCCTCTTGGGCCTAGAGAGATACTTTTTTTTTAAATTGATGTACTCTTCGAGAGCAACATTTTGGCTATCTCGGATTTTTAAAATTCGCGAATGGAGTTTCTGCAGGGAATTTCCGTTCCATTTTTGGCCTATTCTTTAAACCTTCAAAAATTCGCTATAAAAAAAATTTAGGAGCTAGGACCACGAAATTTGGAGGGTTTGTAGGTAAAAATAGGGAGCCCTTTCACACCAAAATTTGCGACATTCTATCGAACCGTTTCGGAGATATTCGGGAGTTTTTGTTTTAGCATTACGGCGAAAAGGGTCGGACCCCCCATGGTGAGCCGCGACTGCGGAGCATGGGGAGGAAGGCCGAAACCCTGTTAGGCCACGTTTCAAATTTCAAGTCGATCGGACAATTAGGGCCCGAGATATGGGGGGTCAAATTTTGGCCTATTTCCGTGACCCCCATCGAAATTTCGGTCGCTTGCGCCGGGGTCAAAAATTAAGCTACGAGAAAACGCTTGCGGGGATTGTTCATGTGTCTGAATGGGAAGTGCTGTGTGAGCGGTTTGAAATTCCGTGCAACGCTTATAGGGAATTCTCGCGGCCGAAATGTGTCAAATTCGTGAAATTTGCCCCTATGAAAGTCGGGTGCTATTTTGGCTATCTCGGATTTTTAAAATTCGCGAATGGAGTTTCTGCAGGGAATTTCCGTTCGATTTTTGGCCTATTCTTTAAACCTTCAAAAATTTGCCATAAAAAAACTATGGAAGCTAGGACCACGAAATTTGGAGGGTTTGTAGGTAAAAATAGGGAGCCCTTTCACACCGAAATTTGCGACATTCTATCGAACCGTTTCGGAGATATTCGCGAGCTTTTGTTTTAGCATTACGGCGAAAAGGGGCGGACCCCCCATGGTGAGCCGCGACTGCGGAGCATGGGGAGAAAGGCCGAAACCCTGTTAGGCCACGTTTCAAATTTCAAGTCGATCGGACAATTAGGGCCCGAGATATGGGGGGTCAAAGTTTGGCCCATTTCCGTGACCATTTCCGTGACCCCATCGAAATTTCGGTCGCTTGCGCCGGGGTCAAAAATTAAGCTACGAGAAAACGCTTGCGGGGATTGTTCATGTGTCTGAATGGGAAGTGCTGTGTGAGCGGTTTGAAATTCGGTGCAACGCGTATAGGGAATTCTCGCGGCCGAAATGTGTCAAATTCGTGAACTTTGAGCCTATGAAAGTCGGGTCCTATTGGGCCTAGAGAGAAACTTTTTTTTAAAATTGATGTACTCTTCGAGAGCAACATTTTGGCTATCTCGGATTTTTAAAATTCGCGAATGGAGTTTCTGCAGAGAATTTCCGTTCGATTTTTGGCCTATTCTTTAAACCTTCAAAAATTCGCCATAAAAAAAATCTATGGAAGCTAGGACCACGAAATTTGGAGGGTTTGTAGGAAAAAATAGGGTGCCCTTTCACACCAAAATTTGCGACATTCTATCGAACCGTTTCGGAGATATTCGCGAGTTTTTGTTTTAGCATTACGGCGAAAAGGGGTGGACACCCCATGGTGAGCGGCGACTGCGGAGCATGGGGAGGAAGGCCGAAACCCTCTTAGGCCACGTTTCAAATTTCAAGTCGATCGGACAATTAGGGCCCGAGATATGGGGGGTCAAAGTTTGGCCCATTTCCGTGACCATTTCCGTGACCCCATCGAAATTTCGGTCGCTTGCGCCGGGGTCAAAAATTGAGCTACGAGAAAACGCTTGCGGGTGATTGTTTATGTGTCCGAATGGGAAGTGCTGTGTGAGCGGTTTGAAATTCGGTGCAACGCTTATAGGGAATTCTCGCGGCCGAAATGTGTCAAATTCGTGAAATTTGACCCTATGAAAGTCGGGTCCTATTGTGCCTAGAGAGAAACTTTTTTTTAAATTGATGTACTATTCGAGAGCAACATTTTGGCTATCTCGTATTTTTAAAATTCGCGAATGGAGTTTCTGCAGGGAATTTCCGTCCGATTTTTGGCCTATTCTTTAAACCTTCAAAAAGTCGCCATAAAAAAACTATGGAAGCTAGGACCACGAAATTTGGAGGGTTTGTAGGTAAAAATAGGGAGCCCTTTCACACCAAAATTTGCGACATTCTATCGAACCGTTTCGGAGATATTCGGGAGTTTTTGTTTTAGCATTACGGCGAAAAGGGGCGGACCCCCCATGGTGAGCCGCGACTGCGGAGCATGGGGAGGAAGGCCGAAACCCTGTTAGGCCACGTTTCAAATTTCAAGTCGATCGGACAATTAGGGCCCGAGATATGGGGGGTCAATTTTGGCCCATTTCCGTGACCATTTCTGTGACCCCATCGAAATTTCGGTCGCTTGCGCCGGGGTCAAAAATTAAGCTACGAGAAAACGCTTGCGGGGATTGTTCATGTGTCTGAATGGGAAGTGCTGTGTGAGCGGTTTGAAATTCGGTGCAACGCGTATAGGGAATTCTCGCGGCCGAAATGTGTCAAATTCGTGAACTTTGAGCCTATGAAATTCGGGTCCTATTGGGCCTAGAGAGAAACTTTTTTTTAAAATTGATGTACTCTTCGAGAGCAACATTTTGGCTATCTCGGATTTTTAAAATTCGCGAATGGAGTTTCTGCAGGGAATTTCCGTTCGATTTTTGGCCTATTCTTTAAACTTTCAAAAATTCGCCATAAAAAACTATGGAAGCTAGGACCACGAAATTTGGAAGGTTTGTAGGTAAAAATAGGGAGCCCTTTCACACCAAAATTTGCGACATTCTATCTAACCGTTTCGGAGATATTCGCGAGTTTTTGTTTTAGCATTACGGTAAAAAAGGGCGGACCCCTCATGGTGAGCCGCGACTGCGGAGCATGGGGAGGAAGGCCGGAACCCTGTTAGGCCACGTTTCAAATTTCAAGTCGATCGGACAATTAGGGCCCGAGATATGGGGGGTCAAAGTTTGGCCCATTTCCGTGACCATTTCCGTGACCCCATCGAAATTTCGGTCGCTTGCGCCGGGGTCAAAAATTAAGCTACGAGAAAACGCTTGCGGGGATTGTTCATGTGTCTGAATGGGAAGTGCTGTGTGAGCGGTTTGAAATTCGGTGCAACGCTTATAGGGAATTCTCGCGGCCGACATGTGTCAAATTCGTGAAATTTGACCCTATGAAAGTCGGGTCCTATTGGGCCTAGAGAGAAACTTTTTTTTTAAATTGATGTACTCTTCGAGAGCAACATTTTGGCTATCTCGGATTTTTAAAATTCGCGAATGGTGTTTCTGCAGGGAATTTCCGTTCGATTTTTGGCCTATTCTTTAAACCTTCAAAAATTCGCCATAAAAAAACTGTGGAAGCTAGGACCACGAAATTTGGAGGGTTTGTAGGTAAAAATAGGGAGCCCTTTCACACCAAAATTTGCGACATTCTATCGAACCGTTTCGGAGATATTCGGGAGTTTTTGTTTTAGCATTACGGCGAAAAGGGGCGGACCCCCCATGGTGAGCCGCGACTGCGGAGCATGGGGAGGAAGGCCGAAACCCTGTTAGGCCACGTTTCAAATTTCAAGTCGATCGGACAATTAGGGCCCGAGATATGGGGGGTCAAAGTTGGCCCATTTCCGTGACCATTTCCGTGACCCCATCGAAATTTCGGTCGCTTGCGCCGGGGTCAAAAATTAAGCTACGAGAAAACGCTTGCGGGGATTGTTCATGTGTCTGAATGGGAAGTGCTGTGTGAGCGGTTTGAAATTCCGTGCAACGCTTATAGGGAATTCTCGCGGCCGAAATGTGTCAAATTCGTGAAATTTGCCCCTATGAAAGTCGGGTCCTATTTTGGCTATCTCGGATTTTTAAAATTCGCGAATGGAGTTTCTGCAGGGAATTTCCGTTCGATTTTTGGCCTGTTCTTTAAACCTTCCAAAATTCGCCATAAAAAAACTATGGAAGCTAGGACCACGAAATTTGGAGGGTTTGTAGGTAAAAATAGGGAGCCCTTTCACACCAAAATTTGCGACATTCTATCGAACCGTTTCGGAGATATTCGCGAGTTTTTGTTTTAGCATTACGGCAAAAAAGGGCGGACCCCCCATGGTGAGCCGCGACTGCGGAGCACGGGGAGGAAGGCCGGAACCCTGTTAGGCCACGTTTCAAATTTCAAGTCGATCGGACAATTAGGGCTCGAGATATAGGGGGTCAAAGTTTGGCCCATTTCCGTGACCATTTCCGTGACCCCATCGAAATTTCGGTCGCTTGCGCCGGGGTCAAAAATTAAGCTACGAGAAAACGCTTGCGGGGATTGTTCATGTGTCTGAATGGGAAGTGCTGTGTGAGCGGTTTGAAATTCCGTGCAACGATTATAGGGAATTCTCGCGGCCGAAATGTGTCAAATTCGTGAAATTTGCCCCTATGAAAGTCGGGTCCTATTTTGGCTATCTCGGATTTTTAAAATTCGCGAATGGAGTTTCTGCAGGGAATTTCCGTTCGATTTTTGGCCTATTCTTTAAACCTTCAAAAATTCGCCATAAAAAAACTATGGAAGCTAAGACCACGAAATTTGGAGGGTTTGTAGGTAAAAATAGGGAGCCCTTTCACACCAAAATTTGCGACATTCTATCGAACCGTTTCGGAGATATTCGCGAGCTTTTGTTTTAGCATTACGGCGAAAAGGGGCGGACCCCCCATGGTGAGCCGCGACTGCGGAGCATGGGGAGGAAGGCCAAAACCCTGTTAGGCCACGTTTCAAATTTCAAGTCGATCGGACAATTAGGGCCCGAGATATGGGGGGTCAAATTTTGGCCCATTTCCGTGACCATTTCCGTGACCCCATCGAAATTTCGGTCGCTTGCGCGGGGTCAAAAATTGAGCTACGAGAAAACGCTTGCGGGTGATTGTTTATGTGTCCGAATGGGAAGTGCTGTGTGAGCGGTTTGAAATTCGGTGCAACGCTTATAGGGAATTCTCGCGGCCGAAATGTGTCAAATTCATGAACTTTGACCCTATGAAAGTCGGGTCCTATTGGGCCTAGAGAGAAACTTTTTTTTTAAATTGATGTACTCTTCGAGAGCAACATTTTGGCTATCTCGTATTTTTAAAATTCGCGAATGGAGTTTCTGCAGGGAATTTCCGTCCGATTTTTGGCCTATTCTTTAAACCTTCAAAAATTCGCCATAAAAAAACTATGGAAGCTAGGACCACGAAATTTGGAGGGTTTGTAGGTAAAAATAGGGAGCCCTTTCACACCAAAATTTGCGACATTCTATCGAACCGTTTCGGAGATATTCGGGAGTTTTTGTTTTAGCATTACGGCGAAAAGGGGCGGACCCCCCATGGTGAGCCGCGACTGCGGAGCATGGGGAGGAAGGCCGAAACCCTGTTAGGCCACGTTTCAAATTTCAAGTCGATCGGACAATTAGGGCCCGAGATATGGGGGGTCAATTTTGGCCCATTTCCGTGACCATTTCTGTGACCCCATCGAAATTTCGGTCGCTTGCGCCGGGGTCAAAAATTAAGCTACGAGAAAACGCTTGCGGGGATTGTTCATGTGTCTGAATGGGAAGTGCTGTGTGAGCGGTTTGAAATTCCGTGCAACGCTTATAGGGAATTCTCGCGGCCGAAATGTGTCAAATTCGTGAAATTTGCCCCTATGAAAGTCGGGTCCTATTTTGGCTATCTCGGATTTTTAAAATTCGCGAATGGAGTTTCTGCAGGGAATTTCCGTTCGATTTTTGGCCTGTTCTTTAAACCTTCCAAAATTCGCCATAAAAAAACTATGGAAGCTAGGACCACGAAATTTGGAGGGTTTGTAGGTAAAAATAGGGAGCCCTTTCACACCAAAATTTGCGACATTCTATCGAACCGTTTCGGAGATATTCGCGAGCTTTTGTTTTAGCATTACGGCGAAAAGGGGCGGACCCCCCATGGTGAGCCGCGACTGCGGAGCATGGGGAGGAAGGCCGAAACCCTGTTAGGCCACGTTTCAAATTTCAAGTCGATCGGACAATTAGGGCCCGAGATATGGGGGGGTCAAAGTTTGGCCCATTTCCGTGACCCCATCGAAATTTCGGTCGCTTGCGCGGGGTCAAAAATTGAGCTACGAGAAAACGCTTGCGGGTGATTGTTTATGTGTCCGAATGGGAAGTGCTGTGTGAGCGGTTTGAAATTCGGTGCAACGCTTATCGGGAATTCTCGCGGCCGAAATGTGTCAAATTCATGAACTTTGACCCTATGAAAGTCGGGTCCTATTGGGCCTAGAGAGAAACTTTTTTTTTAAATTGATGTACTCTTCGAGAGCAACATTTTGGCTATCTCGGATTTTTAAAATTCGCGAATGGAGTTTCTGCAGGGAATTTCCGTTCGATTTTTGGCCTATTCTTTAAACTTTCAAAAATTCGCCATAAAAAAACTATGAAAGCTAGGACCACGAAATTTGGAGGGTTTGTAGGTAAAAATAGGGAGCCCTTTCACACCAAAATTTGCGACATTCTATCGAACCGTTTCGGAGATATTCGCGAGTTTTTGTTTTAGCATTACGGCGAAAAGGGTCGGACCGCCCACGGTGAGCCGCGACTGCGGAGCATGGGGAGGAAGGCCGAAACCCTGTTAGGCCACGTTTCAAATTTCAAGTCGATCGGACAATTAGGGCCCGAGATATGGGGGGTCAAAATTTGGCCCATTTCCGTGACCCCCATCGAAATTTCGGTCGCTTGCGCCGGGGTCAAAAGTTAAGCTACGAGAAAACGCTTGCGGGGATTGTTCATGTGTCTGAATGGGAAGTGCTGTGTGAGCGGTTTGAAATTCGGTGCAACGCTTATAGGGAATTCTCGCGGCCGAAATGTGTCAAATTCATGAACTTTGACCCTATGAAAGTCGGGTCCTATTGGGCCTAGAGAGAAACTTTTTTTTTAAATTGATGTACTCTTCGAGAGCAACATTTTGGCTATCTCGTATTTTTAAAATTCGCGAATGGAGTTTCTGCAGGGAATTTCCGTCCGATTTTTGGCCTATTCTTTAAACCTTCAAAAATTCGCCATAAAAAAACTATGGAAGCTAGGACCACGAAATTTGGAGGGTTTGTAGGTAAAAATAGGGAGCCCTTTCACACCAAAATTTGCGACATTCTATCGAACCGTTTCGGAGATATTCGGGAGTTTTTGTTTTAGCATTACGGCGAAAAGGGGCGGACCCCCCATGGTGAGCCGCGACTGCGGAGCATGGGGAGGAAGGCCGAAACCCTGTTAGGCCACGTTTCAAATTTCAAGTCGATCGGACAATTAGGGCCCGAGATATGGGGGGTCAATTTTAGCCCATTTCCGTGACCATTTCTGTGACCCCATCGAAATTTCGGTCGCTTGCGCCGGGGTCAAAAATTAAGCTACGAGAAAACGCTTGCGGGGATTGTTCATGTGTCTGAATGGGAAGTGCTGTGTGAGCGGTTTGAAATTCCGTGCAACGCTTATAGGGAATTCTCGCGGCCGAAATGTGTCAAATTCGTGAAATTTGCCCCTATGAAAGTCGGGTCCTATTTTGGCTATCTCGGATTTTTAAAATTCGCGAATGGAGTTTCTGCAGGGAATTTCCGTTCGATTTTTGGCCTGTTCTTTAAACCTTCCAAAATTCGCCATAAAAAAACTATGGAAGCTAGGACCACGAAATTTGGAGGGTTTGTAGGTAAAAATAGGGAGCCCTTTCACACCAAAATTTGCGACATTCTATCGAACCGTTTCGGAGATATTCGCGAGCTTTTGTTTTAGCATTACGGCGAAAAGGGGCGGACCCCCCATGGTGAGCCGCGACTGCGGAGCATGGGGAGGAAGGCCGAAACCCTGTTAGGCCACGTTTCAAATTTCAAGTCGATCGGACAATTAGGGCCCGAGATATGGGGGGTCAAAGTTTGGCCCATTTCCGTGACCCCATCGAAATTTCGGTCGCTTGCGCGGGGTCAAAAATTGAGCTACGAGAAAACGCTTGCGGGTGATTGTTTATGTGTCCGAATGGGAAGTGCTGTGTGAGCGGTTTGAAATTCGGTGCAACGCTTATAGGGAATTCTCGCGGCCGAAATGTGTCAAATTCATGAACTTTGACCCTATGAAAGTCGGGTCCTATTGGGCCTAGAGAGAAACTTTTTTTTTAAATTGATGTACTCTTCGAGAGCAACATTTTGGCTATCTCGGATTTTTAAAATTCGCGAATGGAGTTTCTGCAGGGAATTTCCGTTCGATTTTTGGCCTATTCTTTAAACTTTCAAAAATTCGCCATAAAAAAACTATGAAAGCTAGGACCACGAAATTTGGAGGGTTTGTAGGTAAAAATAGGGAGCCCTTTCACACCAAAATTTGCGACATTCTATCGAACCGTTTCGGAGATATTCGCGAGTTTTTGTTTTAGCATTACGGCGAAAAGGGTCGGACCGCCCACGGTGAGCCGCGACTGCGGAGCATGGGGAGGAAGGCCGAAACCCTGTTAGGCCACGTTTCAAATTTCAAGTCGATCGGACAATTAGGGCCCGAGATATGGGGGGTCAAAATTTGGCCCATTTCCGTGACCCCCATCGAAATTTCGGTCGCTTGCGCCGGGGTCAAAAGTTAAGCTACGAGAAAACGCTTGCGGGGATTGTTCATGTGTCTGAATGGGAAGTGCTGTGTGAGCGGTTTGAAATTCGGTGCAACGCTTATAGGGAATTCTCGCGGCCGACATGTGTCAAATTCGTGAAATTTGACCCTATGAAAGTCGGGTCCTATTGGGCCTAGAGAGAAACTTTTTTTTTAAATTGATGTACTCTTCGAGAGCAACATTTTGGCTATCTCGGATTTTTAAAATTCGCGAATGGTGTTTCTGCAGGGAATTTCCGTTCGATTTTTGGCCTATTCTTTAAACATTCAAAAATTCGCCATAAAAAAACTGTGGAAGCTAGGACCACGAAATTTGGAGGGTTTGTAGGTAAAAATAGGGAGCCCTTTCACACCAAAATTTGCGACATTCTATCGAACCGTTTCGGAGATATTCGGGAGTTTTTGTTTTAGCATTACGGCGAAAAGGGGCGGACCCCCCATGGTGAGCCGCGACTGCGGAGCATGGGGAGGAAGGCCGAAACCCTGTTAGGCCACGTTTCAAATTTCAAGTCGATCGGACAATTAGGGCCCGAGATATGGGGGGTCAAAGTTTGGCCCATTTCCGTGACCATTTCCGTGACCCCATCGAAATTTCGGTCGCTTGCGCCGGGGTCAAAAATTAAGCTACGAGAAAACGCTTGCGGGGATTGTTCATGTGTCTGAATGGGAAGTGCTGTGTGAGCGGTTTGAAATTCCGTGCAACGCTTATAGGGAATTCTCGCGGCCGAAATGTGTCAAATTCGTGAAATTTGCCCCTATGAAAGTCGGGTCCTATTTTGGCTATCTCGGATTTTTAAAATTCGCGAATGGAGTTTCTGCAGGGAATTTCCGTTCGATTTTTGGCCTGTTCTTTAAACCTTCCAAAATTCGCCATAAAAAAACTATGGAAGCTAGGACCACGAAATTTGGAGGGTTTGTAGGTAAAAATAGGGAGCCCTTTCACACCAAAATTTGCGACATTCTATCGAACCGTTTCGGAGATATTCGCGAGTTTTTGTTTTAGCATTACGGCAAAAAAGGGCGGACCCCCCATGGTGAGCCGCGACTGCGGAGCACGGGGAGGAAGGCCGGAACCCTGTTAGGCCACGTTTCAAATTTCAAGTCGATCGGACAATTAGGGCTCGAGATATAGGGGGTCAAAGTTTGGCCCATTTCCGTGACCATTTCCGTGACCCCATCGAAATTTCGGTCGCTTGCGCCGGGGTCAAAAATTAAGCTACGAGAAAACGCTTGCGGGGATTGTTCATGTGTCTGAATGGGAAGTGCTGTGTGAGCGGTTTGAAATTCCGTGCAACGATTATAGGGAATTCTCGCGGCCGAAATGTGTCAAATTCGTGAAATTTGCCCCTATGAAAGTCGGGTCCTATTTTGGCTATCTCGGATTTTTAAAATTCGCGAATGGAGTTTCTGCAGGGAATTTCCGTTCGATTTTTGGCCTATTCTTTAAACCTTCAAAAATTCGCCATAAAAAAACTATGGAAGCTAAGACCACGAAATTTGGAGGGTTTGTAGGTAAAAATAGGGAGCCCTTTCACACCAAAATTTGCGACATTCTATCGAACCGTTTCGGAGATATTCGCGAGCTTTTGTTTTAGCATTACGGCGAAAAGGGGCGGACCCCCCATGGTGAGCCGCGACTGCGGAGCATGGGGAGGAAGGCCGAAACCCTGTTAGGCCACGTTTCAAATTTCAAGTCGATCGGACAATTAGGGCCCGAGATATGGGGGGTCAAATTTTGGCCCATTTCCGTGACCATTTCCGTGACCCCATCGAAATTTCGGTCGCTTGCGCGGGGTCAAAAATTGAGCTACGAGAAAACGCTTGCGGGTGATTGTTTATGTGTCCGAATGGGAAGTGCTGTGTGAGCGGTTTGAAATTCGGTGCAACGCTTATAGGGAATTCTCGCGGCCGAAATGTGTCAAATTCATGAACTTTGACCCTATGAAAGTCGGGTCCTATTGGGCCTAGAGAGAAACTTTTTTTTTAAATTGATGTACTCTTCGAGAGCAACATTTTGGCTATCTCGTATTTTTAAAATTCGCGAATGGAGTTTCTGCAGGGAATTTCCGTCCGATTTTTGGCCTATTCTTTAAACCTTCAAAAATTCGCCATAAAAAAACTATGGAAGCTAGGACCACGAAATTTGGAGGGTTTGTAGGTAAAAATAGGGAGCCCTTTCACACCAAAAGTTGCGACATTCTATCGAACCGTTTCGGAGATATTCGGGAGTTTTTGTTTTAGCATTACGGCGAAAAGGGGCGGACCCCCCATGGTGAGCCGCGACTGCGGAGCATGGGGAGGAAGGCCGAAACCCTGTTAGGCCACGTTTCAAATTTCAAGTCGATCGGACAATTAGGGCCCGAGATATGGGGGTTCAATTTTGGCCCATTTCCGTGACCATTTCTGTGACCCCATCGAAATTTCGGTCGCTTGCGCCGGGGTCAAAAATTAAGCTACGAGAAAACGCTTGCGGGGATTGTTCATGTGTCTGAATGGGAAGTGCTGTGTGAGCGGTTTGAAATTCCGTGCAACGCTTATAGGGAATTCTCGCGGCCGAAATGTGTCAAATTCGTGAAATTTGCCCCTATGAAAGTCGGGTCCTATTTTGGCTATCTCGGATTTTTAAAATTCGCGAATGGAGTTTCTGCAGGGAATTTCCGTTCGATTTTTGGCCTGTTCTTTAAACCTTCCAAAATTCGCCATAAAAAAACTATGGAAGCTAGGACCACGAAATTTGGAGGGTTTGTAGGTAAAAATAGGGAGCCCTTTCACACCAAAATTTGCGACATTCTATCGAACCGTTTCGGAGATATTCGCGAGTTTTTGTTTTAGCATTACGGCAAAAAAGGGCGGACCCCCCATGGTGAGCCGCGACTGCGGAGCACGGGGAGGAAGGCCGGAACCCTGTTAGGCCACGTTTCAAATTTCAAGTCGATCGGACAATTAGGGCTCGAGATATAGGGGGTCAAAGTTTGGCCCATTTCCGTGACCATTTCCGTGACCCCATCGAAATTTCGGTCGCTTGCGCCGGGGTCAAAAATTAAGCTACGAGAAAACGCTTGCGGGGATTGTTCATGTGTCTGAATGGGAAGTGCTGTGTGAGCGGTTTGAAATTCCGTGCAACGATTATAGGGAATTCTCGCGGCCGAAATGTGTCAAATTCGTGAAATTTGCCCCTATGAAAGTCGGGTCCTATTTTGGCTATCTCGGATTTTTAAAATTCGCGAATGGAGTTTCTGCAGGGAATTTCCGTTCGATTTTTGGCCTATTCTTTAAACCTTCAAAAATTCGCCATAAAAAAACTATGGAAGCTAAGACCACGAAATTTGGAGGGTTTGTAGGTAAAAATAGGGAGCCCTTTCACACCAAAATTTGCGACATTCTATCGAACCGTTTCGGAGATATTCGCGAGCTTTTGTTTTAGCATTACGGCGAAAAGGGGCGGACCCCCCATGGTGAGCCGCGACTGCGGAGCATGGGGAGGAAGGCCGAAACCCTGTTAGGCCACGTTTCAAATTTCAAGTCGATCGGACAATTAGGGCCCGAGATATGGGGGGTCAAATTTTGGCCCATTTCCGTGACCATTTCCGTGACCCCATCGAAATTTCGGTCGCTTGCGCGGGGTCAAAAATTGAGCTACGAGAAAACGCTTGCGGGTGATTGTTTATGTGTCCGAATGGGAAGTGCTGTGTGAGCGGTTTGAAATTCGGTGCAACGCTTATAGGGAATTCTCGCGGCCGAAATGTGTCAAATTCATGAACTTTGACCCTATGAAAGTCGGGTCCTATTGGGCCTAGAGAGAAACTTTTTTTTTAAATTGATGTACTCTTCGAGAGCAACATTTTGGCTATCTCGTATTTTTAAAATTCGCGAATGGAGTTTCTGCAGGGAATTTCCGTCCGATTTTTGGCCTATTCTTTAAACCTTCAAAAATTCGCCATAAAAAAACTATGGAAGCTAGGACCACGAAATTTGGAGGGTTTGTAGGTAAAAATAGGGAGCCCTTTCACACCAAAAGTTGCGACATTCTATCGAACCGTTTCGGAGATATTCGGGAGTTTTTGTTTTAGCATTACGGCGAAAAGGGGCGGACCCCCCATGGTGAGCCGCGACTGCGGAGCATGGGGAGGAAGGCCGAAACCCTGTTAGGCCACGTTTCAAATTTCAAGTCGATCGGACAATTAGGGCCCGAGATATGGGGGTTCAATTTTGGCCCATTTCCGTGACCATTTCTGTGACCCCATCGAAATTTCGGTCGCTTGCGCCGGGGTCAAAAATTAAGCTACGAGAAAACGCTTGCGGGGATTGTTCATGTGTCTGAATGGGAAGTGCTGTGTGAGCGGTTTGAAATTCCGTGCAACGCTTATAGGGAATTCTCGCGGCCGAAATGTGTCAAATTCGTGAAATTTGCCCCTATGAAAGTCGGGTCCTATTTTGGCTATCTCGGATTTTTAAAATTCGCGAATGGAGTTTCTGCAGGGAATTTCCGTTCGATTTTTGGCCTGTTCTTTAAACCTTCCAAAATTCGCCATAAAAAAACTATGGAAGCTAGGACCACGAAATTTGGAGGGTTTGTAGGTAAAAATAGGGAGCCCTTTCACACCAAAATTTGCGACATTCTATCGAACCGTTTCGGAGATATTCGGGAGTTTTTGTTTTAGCATTACGGCGAAAAGGGGCGGACCCCCCATGGTGAGCCGCGACTGCGGAGCATGGGGAGGAAGGCCGAAACCCTGTTAGGCCACGTTTCAAATTTCAAGTCGATCGGACAATTAGGGCCCGAGATATGGGGGGTCAATTTTGGCCCATTTCCGTGACCATTTCTGTGACCCCATCGAAATTTCGGTCGCTTGCGCCGGGGTCAAAAATTAAGCTACGAGAAAACGCTTGCGGGGATTGTTCATGTGTCTGAATGGGAAGTGCTGTGTGAGCGGTTTGAAATTCCGTGCAACGCTTATAGGGAATTCTCGCGGCCGAAATGTGTCAAATTCGTGAAATTTGCCCCTATGAAAGTCGGGTCCTATTTTGGCTATCTCGGATTTTTAAAATTCGCGAATGGAGTTTCTGCAGGGAATTTCCGTTCGATTTTTGGCCTGTTCTTTAAACCTTCCAAAATTCGCCATAAAAAAACTATGGAAGCTAGGACCACGAAATTTGGAGGGTTTGTAGGTAAAAATAGGGAGCCCTTTCACACCAAAATTTGCGACATTCTATCGAACCGTTTCGGAGATATTCGCGAGCTTTTGTTTTAGCATTACGGCGAAAAGGGGCGGACCCCCCATGGTGAGCCGCGACTGCGGAGCATGGGGAGGAAGGCCGAAACCCTGTTAGGCCACGTTTCAAATTTCAAGTCGATCGGACAATTAGGGCCCGAGATATGGGGGGTCAAAGTTTGGCCCATTTCCGTGACCCCATCGAAATTTCGGTCGCTTGCGCGGGGTCAAAAATTGAGTTACGAGAAAACGCTTGCGGGTGATTGTTTATGTGTCCGAATGGGAAGTGCTGTGTGAGCGGTTTGAAATTCGGTGCAACGCTTATAGGGAATTCTCGCGGCCGAAATGTGTCAAATTCATGAACTTTGACCCTATGAAAGTCGGGTCCTATTGGGCCTAGAGAGAAACTTTTTTTTTAAATTGATGTACTCTTCGAGAGCAACATTTTGGCTATCTCGGATTTTTAAAATTCGCGAATGGAGTTTCTGCAGGGAATTTCCGTTCGATTTTTGGCCTATTCTTTAAACTTTCAAAAATTCGCCATAAAAAAACTATGAAAGCTAGGACCACGAAATTTGGAGGGTTTGTAGGTAAAAATAGGGAGCCCTTTCACACCAAAATTTGCGACATTCTATCGAACCGTTTCGGAGATATTCGCGAGTTTTTGTTTTAGCATTACGGCGAAAAGGGTCGGACCGCCCACGGTGAGCCGCGACTGCGGAGCATGGGGAGGAAGGCCGAAACCCTGTTAGGCCACGTTTCAAATTTCAAGTCGATCGGACAATTAGGGCCCGAGATATGGGGGGTCAAAATTTGGCCCATTTCCGTGACCCCCATCGAAATTTCGGTCGCTTGCGCCGGGGTCAAAAGTTAAGCTACGAGAAAACGCTTGCGGGGATTGTTCATGTGTCTGAATGGGAAGTGCTGTGTGAGCGGTTTGAAATTCGGTGCAACGCTTATAGGGAATTCTCGCGGCCGACATGTGTCAAATTCGTGAAATTTGACCCTATGAAAGTCGGGTCCTATTGGGCCTAGAGAGAAACTTTTTTTTTAAATTGATGTACTCTTCGAGAGCAACATTTTGGCTATCTCGGATTTTTAAAATTCGCGAATGGTGTTTCTGCAGGGAATTTCCGTTCGATTTTTGGCCTATTCTTTAAACCTTCAAAAATTCGCCATAAAAAAACTGTGGAAGCTAGGACCACGAAATTTGGAGGGTTTGTAGGTAAAAATAGGGAGCCCTTTCACACCAAAATTTGCGACATTCTATCGAACCGTTTCGGAGATATTCGGGAGTTTTTGTTTTAGCATTACGGCGAAAAGGGGCGGACCCCCCATGGTGAGCCGCGACTGCGGAGCATGGGGAGGAAGGCCGAAACCCTGTTAGGCCACGTTTCAAATTTCAAGTCGATCGGACAATTAGGGCCCGAGATATGGGGGGTCAAAGTTTGGCCCATTTCCGTGACCATTTCCGTGACCCCATCGAAATTTCGGTCGCTTGCGCCGGGGTCAAAAATTAAGCTACGAGAAAACGCTTGCGGGGATTGTTCATGTGTCTGAATGGGAAGTGCTGTGTGAGCGGTTTGAAATTCCGTGCAACGCTTATAGGGAATTCTCGCGGCCGAAATGTGTCAAATTCGTGAAATTTGCCCCTATGAAAGTCGGGTCCTATTTTGGCTATCTCGGATTTTTAAAATTCGCGAATGGAGTTTCTGCAGGGAATTTCCGTTCGATTTTTGGCCTGTTCTTTAAACCTTCCAAAATTCGCCATAAAAAAACTATGGAAGCTAGGACCACGAAATTTGGAGGGTTTGTAGGTAAAAATAGGGAGCCCTTTCACACCAAAATTTGCGACATTCTATCGAACCGTTTCGGAGATATTCGCGAGTTTTTGTTTTAGCATTACGGCAAAAAAGGGCGGACCCCCCATGGTGAGCCGCGACTGCGGAGCACGGGGAGGAAGGCCGGAACCCTGTTAGGCCACGTTTCAAATTTCAAGTCGATCGGACAATTAGGGCTCGAGATATAGGGGGTCAAAGTTTGGCCCATTTCCGTGACCATTTCCGTGACCCCATCGAAATTTCGGTCGCTTGCGCCGGGGTCAAAAATTAAGCTACGAGAAAACGCTTGCGGGGATTGTTCATGTGTCTGAATGGGAAGTGCTGTGTGAGCGGTTTGAAATTCCGTGCAACGATTATAGGGAATTCTCGCGGCCGAAATGTGTCAAATTCGTGAAATTTGCCCCTATGAAAGTCGGGTCCTATTTTGGCTATCTCGGATTTTTAAAATTCGCGAATGGAGTTTCTGCAGGGAATTTCCGTTCGATTTTTGGCCTATTCTTTAAACCTTCAAAAATTCGCCATAAAAAAACTATGGAAGCTAAGACCACGAAATTTGGAGGGTTTGTAGGTAAAAATAGGGAGCCCTTTCACACCAAAATTTGCGACATTCTATCGAACCGTTTCGGAGATATTCGCGAGCTTTTGTTTTAGCATTACGGCGAAAAGGGGCGGACCCCCCATGGTGAGCCGCGACTGCGGAGCATGGGGAGGAAGGCCGAAACCCTGTTAGGCCACGTTTCAAATTTCAAGTCGATCGGACAATTAGGGCCCGAGATATGGGGGGTCAAATTTTGGCCCATTTCCGTGACCATTTCCGTGACCCCATCGAAATTTCGGTCGCTTGCGCGGGGTCAAAAATTGAGCTACGAGAAAACGCTTGCGGGTGATTGTTTATGTGTCCGAATGGGAAGTGCTGTGTGAGCGGTTTGAAATTCGGTGCAACGCTTATAGGGAATTCTCGCGGCCGAAATGTGTCAAATTCATGAACTTTGACCCTATGAAAGTCGGGTCCTATTGGGCCTAGAGAGAAACTTTTTTTTTAAATTGATGTACTCTTCGAGAGCAACATTTTGGCTATCTCGTATTTTTAAAATTCGCGAATGGAGTTTCTGCAGGGAATTTCCGTCCGATTTTTGGCCTATTCTTTAAACCTTCAAAAATTCGCCATAAAAAAACTATGGAAGCTAGGACCACGAAATTTGGAGGGTTTGTAGGTAAGAATAGGGAGCCCTTTCACACCAAAATTTGCGACATTCTATCGAACCGTTTCGGAGATATTCGGGAGCTTTTGTTTTAGCATTACGGCGAAAAGGGGCGGACCCCCCATGGTGAGCCGCGACTGCGGAGCATGGGGAGGAAGGCCGAAACCCTGTTAGGCCACGTTTCAAATTTCAAGTCGATCGGACAATTAGGGCCCGAGATATGGGGGGTCAATTTTGGCCCATTTCCGTGACCATTTCTGTGACCCCATCGAAATTTCGGTCGCTTGCGCCGGGGTCAAAAATTAAGCTACGAGAAAACGCTTGCGGGGATTGTTCATGTGTCTGAATGGGAAGTGCTGTGTGAGCGGTTTGAAATTCCGTGCAACGCTTATAGGGAATTCTCGCGGCCGAAATGTGTCAAATTCGTGAAATTTGCCCCTATGAAAGTCGGGTCCTATTTTGGCTATCTCGGATTTTTAAAATTCGCGAATGGAGTTTCTGCAGGGAATTTCCGTTCGATTTTTGGCCTGTTCTTTAAACCTTCCAAAATTCGCCATAAAAAAACTATGGAAGCTAGGACCACGAAATTTGGAGGGTTTGTAGGTAAAAATAGGGAGCCCTTTCACACCAAAATTTGCGACATTCTATCGAACCGTTTCGGAGATATTCGCGAGTTTTTGTTTTAGCATTACGGCAAAAAAGGGCGGACCCCCCATGGTGAGCCGCGACGGCGGAGCACGGGGAGGAAGGCCGGAACCCTGTTAGGCCACGTTTCAAATTTCAAGTCGATCGGACAATTAGGGCTCGAGATATAGGGGGTCAAAGTTTGGCCCATTTCCGTGACCATTTCCGTGACCCCATCGAAATTTCGGTCGCTTGCGCCGGGGTCAAAAATTAAGCTACGAGAAAACGCTTGCGGGGATTGTTCATGTGTCTGAATGGGAAGTGCTGTGTGAGCGGTTTGAAATTCCGTGCAACGATTATAGGGAATTCTCGCGGCCGAAATGTGTCAAATTCGTGAAATTTGCCCCTATGAAAGTCGGGTCCTATTTTGGCTATCTCGGATTTTTAAAATTCGCGAATGGAGTTTCTGCAGGGAATTTCCGTTCGATTTTTGGCCTATTCTTTAAACCTTCAAAAATTCGCCATAAAAAAACTATGGAAGCTAGGACCACGAAATTTGGAGGGTTTGTAGGTAAAAATAGGGAGCCCTTTCACACCAAAATTTGCGACATTCTATCGAACCGTTTCGGAGATATTCGCGAGCTTTTGTTTTAGCATTACGGCGAAAAGGGGCGGACCCCCCATGGTGAGCCGCGACTGCGGAGCATGGGGAGGAAGGCCGAAACCCTGTTAGGCCACGTTTCAAATTTCAAGTCGATCGGACAATTAGGGCCCGAGATATGGGGGGTCAAAGTTTGGCCCATTTCCGTGACCATTTCCGTGACCCCATCGAAATTTCGGTCGCTTGCGCGGGGTCAAAAATTGAGCTACGAGAAAACGCTTGCGGGTGATTGTTTATGTGTCCGAATGGGAAGTGCTGTGTGAGCGGTTTGAAATTCGGTGCAACGCTTATAGGGAATTCTCGCGGCCGAAATGTGTCAAATTCATGAACTTTGACCCTATGAAAGTCGGGTCCTATTGGGCCTAGAGAGAAACTTTTTTTTTAAATTGATGTACTCTTCGAGAGCAACATTTTGGCTATCTCGGATTTTTAAAATTCGCGAATGGAGTTTCTGCAGGGAATTTCCGTTCGATTTTTGGCCTATTCTTTAAACTTTCAAAAATTCGCCATAAAAAAACTATGAAAGCTAGGACCACGAAATTTGGAGGGTTTGTAGGTAAAAATAGGGAGCCCTTTCACACCAAAATTTGCGACATTCTATCGAACCGTTTCGGAGATATTCGCGAGTTTTTGTTTTAGCATTACGGCGAAAAGGGTCGGACCGCCCACGGTGAGCCGCGACTGCGGAGCATGGGGAGGAAGGCCGAAACCCTGTTAGGCCACGTTTCAAATTTCAAGTCGATCGGACAATTAGGGCCCGAGATATGGGGGGTCAAAATTTGGCCCATTTCCGTGACCCCCATCGAAATTTCGGTCGCTTGCGCCGGGGTCAAAAGTTAAGCTACGAGAAAACGCTTGCGGGGATTGTTCATGTGTCTGAATGGGAAGTGCTCTGTGAGCGGTTTGAAATTCCGTGCAACGCTTATAGGGAATTCTCGCGGCCGAAATCTGACAAATTCGTGAACTTTGACCCTATGAAAGTCGGGTCCTCTTGGGCCTAGAGAGAAACTTTTTTTTTAAATTGATGTACTCTTCGAGAGCAACATTTTGGCTATCTCGGATTTTTAAAATTCGCGAATGGAGTTTCTGCAGGGAATTTCCGTTCCATTTTTGGCCTATTCTTTAAACCTTCAAAAATTCGCCATAAAAAAACTATGGAAGCTAGGACCACGAAATTTGGAGGGTTTGTAGGTAAAAATAGGGAGCCCTTTCACACCAAAATTTGCGACATTCTATCGAACCGTTTCGGAAATATTCGGGAGCTTTTGTTTTAGCATTACGGCGAAAAGGGGCGGACCCCCCATGGTGAGCCGCGACTGCGGAGCATGGGGAGGAAGGCCGAAACCCTGTTAGGCCACGTTTCAAATTTCAAGTCGATCGGACAATTAGGGCCCGAGATATGGGGGGTCAATTTTGGCCCATTTCCGTGACCATTTCTGTGACCCCATCGAAATTTCGGTCGCTTGCGCCGGGGTCAAAAATTAAGCTACGAGAAAACGCTTGCGGGGATTGTTCATGTGTCTGAATGGGAAGTGCTGTGTGAGCGGTTTGAAATTCCGTGCAACGCTTATAGCGAATTCTCGCGGCCGAAATGTGTCAAATTCGTGAAATTTGCCCCTATGAAAGTCGGGTCCTATTTTGGCTATCTCGGATTTTTAAAATTCGCGAATGGAGTTTCTGCAGGGAATTTCCGTTCGATTTTTGGCCTGTTCTTTAAACCTTCCAAAATTCGCCATAAAAAAACTATGGAAGCTAGGACCACGAAATTTGGAGGGTTTGTAGGTAAAAATAGGGAGCCCTTTCACACCAAAATTTGCGACATTCTATCGAACCGTTTCGGAGATATTCGCGAGTTTTTGTTTTAGCATTACGGCAAAAAAGGGCGGACCCCCCATGGTGAGCCGCGACGGCGGAGCACGGGGAGGAAGGCCGGAACCCTGTTAGGCCACGTTTCAAATTTCAAGTCGATCGGACAATTAGGGCTCGAGATATAGGGGGTCAAAGTTTGGCCCATTTCCGTGACCATTTCCGTGACCCCATCGAAATTTCGGTCGCTTGCGCCGGGGTCAAAAATTAAGCTACGAGAAAACGCTTGCGGGGATTGTTCATGTGTCTGAATGGGAAGTGCTGTGTGAGCGGTTTGAAATTCCGTGCAACGATTATAGGGAATTCTCGCGGCCGAAATGTGTCAAATTCGTGAAATTTGCCCCTATGAAAGTCGGGTCCTATTTTGGCTATCTCGGATTTTTAAAATTCGCGAATGGAGTTTCTGCAGGGAATTTCCGTTCGATTTTTGGCCTATTCTTTAAACCTTCAAAAATTCGCCATAAAAAAACTATGGAAGCTAGGACCACGAAATTTGGAGGGTTTGTAGGTAAAAATAGGGAGCCCTTTCACACCAAAATTTGCGACATTCTATCGAACCGTTTCGGAGATATTCGCGAGCTTTTGTTTTAGCATTACGGCGAAAAGGGGCGGACCCCCCATGGTGAGCCGCGACTGCGGAGCATGGGGAGGAAGGCCGAAACCCTGTTAGGCCACGTTTCAAATTTCAAGTCGATCGGACAATTAGGGCCCGAGATATGGGGGGTCAAAGTTTGGCCCATTTCCGTGACCATTTCCGTGACCCCATCGAAATTTCGGTCGCTTGCGCGGGGTCAAAAATTGAGCTACGAGAAAACGCTTGCGGGTGATTGTTTATGTGTCCGAATGGGAAGTGCTGTGTGAGCGGTTTGAAATTCGGTGCAACGCTTATAGGGAATTCTCGCGGCCGAAATGTGTCAAATTCATGAACTTTGACCCTATGAAAGTCGGGTCCTATTGGGCCTAGAGAGAAACTTTTTTTTTAAATTGATGTACTCTTCGAGAGCAACATTTTGGCTATCTCGGATTTTTAAAATTCGCGAATGGAGTTTCTGCAGGGAATTTCCGTTCGATTTTTGGCCTATTCTTTAAACTTTCAAAAATTCGCCATAAAAAAACTATGAAAGCTAGGACCACGAAATTTGGAGGGTTTGTAGGTAAAAATAGGGAGCCCTTTCACACCAAAATTTGCGACATTCTATCGAACCGTTTCGGAGATATTCGCGAGTTTTTGTTTTAGCATTACGGCGAAAAGGGTCGGACCGCCCACGGTGAGCCGCGACTGCGGAGCATGGGGAGGAAGGCCGAAACCCTGTTAGGCCACGTTTCAAATTTCAAGTCGATCGGACAATTAGGGCCCGAGATATGGGGGGTCAAAATTTGGCCCATTTCCGTGACCCCCATCGAAATTTCGGTCGCTTGCGCCGGGGTCAAAAGTTAAGCTACGAGAAAACGCTTGCGGGGATTGTTCATGTGTCTGAATGGGAAGTGCTCTGTGAGCGGTTTGAAATTCCGTGCAACGCTTATAGGGAATTCTCGCGGCCGAAATCTGACAAATTCGTGAACTTTGACCCTATGAAAGTCGGGTCCTCTTGGGCCTAGAGAGAAACTTTTTTTTTAAATTGATGTACTCTTCGAGAGCAACATTTTGGCTATCTCGGATTTTTAAAATTCGCGAATGGAGTTTCTGCAGGGAATTTCCGTTCCATTTCTGGCCTATTCTTTAAACCTTCAAAAATTCGCTATAAAAAAATTTGGAAGCTAGGACCACGAAATTTGGAGGGTTTGTAGGTAAAAATAGGGAGCCCTTTCACACCAAAATTTGCGACATTCTATCGAACCGTTTCGGAGATATTTGCGAGTTTTTGTTTTAGCATTACGGCGAAAAGGGTGGGACCCCCCATGGTGAGCCGCGACTGCGGAGCATGGGGAGGAAGGCCGAAACCCTGTTAGGCCACGTTTCAAATTTCAAGTCGATCGGACAATTAGGGCCCGAGATATGGGGGGTCAAATTTTGGCCTATTTCCGTGACCCCCATCGAAATTTCGGTCGCTTGCGCCGGGGTCAAAAATTAAGCTACGAGAAAACGCTTGCGGGGATTGTTCATGTGTCTGAATGGGAAGTGCTGTGTGAGCGGTTTGAAATTCGGTGCAACGCTTATAGGGAATTCTCGCGGCCGACATGTGTCAAATTCGTGAAATTTGCCCCTATGAAAGTCGGGTGCTATTTTGGCTATCTCGGATTTTTAAAATTGGCGAATGGAGTTTCTGCAGGGAATTTCCGTTCGATTTTTGGCCTATTCTTTAAACCTTCAAAAATTCGCCATAAAAAATCTATGGAAGCTAGGACCACGAAATTTGGAGGGTTTGTAGGTAAAAATAGGGAGCCCTTTCACACCAAAATTTGCGACATTCTATCGAACCGTTTCGGAGATATTCGCGAGCTTTTGTTTTAGCATTACTGCGAAAAGGGGCGGACCCCCCATGGTGAGCCGCGACTGCGGAGCATGGGGAGAAAGGCCGAAACCCTGTTAGGCCACGTTTCAAATTTCAAGTCGATCGGACAATTAGGGCCCGAGATATGGGGGGTCAAAGTTTGGCCCATTTCCGTGACCATTTCCGTGACCCCATCGAAATTTCGGTCGCTTGCGCCGGGGTCAAAAATTAAGCTACGAGAAAACGCTTGCGGGGATTGTTCATGTGTCTGAATGGGAAGTGCTGTGTGAGCGGTTTGAAATTCGGTGCAACGCGTATAGGGAATTCTCGCGGCCGAAATGTGTCAAATTCGTGAACTTTGAGCCTATGAAAGTCGGGTCCTATTGGGCCTAGAGAGAAACTTTTTTTTAAAATTGATGTACTCTTCGAGAGCAACATTTTGGCTATCTCGGATTTTTAAAATTCGCGAATGGAGTTTCTGCAGAGAATTTCCGTTCGATTTTTGGCCTATTCTTTAAACCTTCAAAAATTCGCCATAAAAAAAATCTATGGAAGCTCGGACCACGAAATTTGGAGGGTTTGTAGGAAAAAATAGGGTGCCCTTTCACACCAAAATTTGCGACATTCTATCGAACCGTTTCGGAGATATTCGCGAGTTTTTGTTTTAGCATTACGGCGAAAAGGGGCGGACCCCCCATGGTGAGCCGCGACTGCGGAGCATGGGGAGGAAGGCCGAAACCCTGTTAGGCCACGTTTCAAATTTCAAGTCGATCGGACAATTAGGGCACGAGATATGGGGGGTCAAAGTTTGGCCCATTTCCGTGACCATTTCCGTGACCCCATCGAAATTTCGGTCGCTTGCGCCGGGGTCAAAAATTAAGCTACGAGAAAACGCTTGCGGGGATTGTTCATGTGTCTGAATGGAAAGTGCTGTGTGAGCGGTTTGAAATTCGGTGCAACGCGTATAGGGAATTCTCGCGGCCGAAATGTGTCAAATTCGTGAACTTTGAGCCTATGAAAGTCGGGTCCTATTGGGCCTAGAGAGAAACTTTTTATTTAAATTGATGTACTCTTCGAGAGCAACATTTTGGCTATCTCGTATTTTTAAAATTCGCGAATGGAGTTTCTGCAGGGAATTTCCGTCCGATTTTTGGCCTATTCTTTAAACCTTCAAAAATTCGCCATAAAAAAACTATGGAAGCTAGGACCACGAAATTTGGAGGGTTTGTAGGTAAAAATAGGGAGCCCTTTCACACCAAAATTTGCGACATTCTATTGAACCGTTTCGGAGATATTCGGGAGTTTTTGTTTTAGCATTACGGCGAAAAGGGTCGGACCCCCCATGGTGAGCAGCGACTGCGGAGCATGGGGAGGAAGGCCGAAACCCTGTTAGGCCACGTTTCAAATTTCAAGTCGATCGGACAATTAGGGCCCGAGATATGGGGGGTCAAATTTTGGCCCATTTCCGTGACCATTTCCGTGACCCCATCGAAATTTCGGTCGCTTGCGCCGGGGTCAAAAATTGAGCTACGAGAAAACGCTTGCGGGTGATTGTTTATGTGTCCGAATGGGAAGTGCTGTGTGAGCGGTTTGAATTTCGGTGCAACGCTTATAGGGAATTCTCGCGGCCGAAATGTGTCAAATTCGTGAAATTTGACCCTATGAAAGTCGGGTCCTATTGGGCCTACAGAGAAACTTTTTTTTAAAAATTGATGTACTCTTCGAGAGCAACATTTTGGCTATCTCGGATTTTTAAAATTCGCGAATGGAGTTTCTGCAGGGAATTTCCGTTCGATTTTTGGCCTATTCTTTAAACTTTCAAAAATTCGCCATAAAAAACTATAGAAGCTAGGACCACGAAATTTGGAAGGTTTGTAGGTAAAAATAGGGAGCCCTTTCACACCAAAATTTGCGACATTCTATCGAACCGTTTCGGAGATATTCGCGAGCTTTTGTTTTAGCATTACGGCGAAAAGGGGCGGACCCCCCATGGTGAGCCGCGACTGCGGAGCATGGGGAGAAAGGCCGAAACCCTGTTAGGCCACGTTTCAAATTTCAAGTCGATCGGACAATTAGGGCCCGAGATATGGGGGGTCAAAGTTTGGCCCATTTCCGTGACCATTTCCGTGACCCCATCGAAATTTCGGTCGCTTGCGCCGGGGTCAAAAATTAAGCTACGAGAAAACGCTTGCGGGGATTGTTCATGTGTCTGAATGGGAAGTGCTGTGTGAGCGGTTTGAAATTCGGTGCAACGCGTATAGGGAATTCTCGCGGCCGAAATGTGTCAAATTCGTGAACTTTGAGCCTATGAAAGTCGGGTCCTATTGGGCCTAGAGAGAAACTTTTTTTTAAAATTGATGTACTCTTCGAGAGCAACATTTTGGCTATCTCGGATTTTTAAAATTCGCGAATGGAGTTTCTGCAGAGAATTTCCGTTCGATTTTTGGCCTATTCTTTAAACCTTCAAAAATTCGCCATAAAAAAAATCTATGGAAGCTCGGACCACGAAATTTGGAGGGTTTGTAGGAAAAAATAGGGTGCCCTTTCACACCAAAATTTGCGACATTCTATCGAACCGTTTCGGAGATATTCGCGAGTTTTTGTTTTAGCATTACGGCGAAAAGGGGCGGACCCCCCATGGTGAGCCGCGACTGCGGAGCATGGGGAGGAAGGCCGAAACCCTGTTAGGCCACGTTTCAAATTTCAAGTCGATCGGACAATTAGGGCACGAGATATGGGGGGTCAAAGTTTGGCCCATTTCCGTGACCATTTCCGTGACCCCATCGAAATTTCGGTCGCTTGCGCCGGGGTCAAAAATTAAGCTACGAGAAAACGCTTGCGGGGATTGTTCATGTGTCTGAATGGAAAGTGCTGTGTGAGCGGTTTGAAATTCGGTGCAACGCGTATAGGGAATTCTCGCGGCCGAAATGTGTCAAATTCGTGAACTTTGAGCCTATGAAAGTCGGGTCCTATTGGGCCTAGAGAGAAACTTTTTATTTAAATTGATGTACTCTTCGAGAGCAACATTTTGGCTATCTCGTATTTTTAAAATTCGCGAATGGAGTTTCTGCAGGGAATTTCCGTCCGATTTTTGGCCTATTCTTTAAACCTTCAAAAATTCGCCATAAAAAAACTATGGAAGCTAGGACCACGAAATTTGGAGGGTTTGTAGGTAAAAATAGGGAGCCCTTTCACACCAAAATTTGCGACATTCTATTGAACCGTTTCGGAGATATTCGGGAGTTTTTGTTTTAGCATTACGGCGAAAAGGGTCGGACCCCCCATGGTGAGCAGCGACTGCGGAGCATGGGGAGGAAGGCCGAAACCCTGTTAGGCCACGTTTCAAATTTCAAGTCGATCGGACAATTAGGGCCCGAGATATGGGGGGTCAAATTTTGGCCCATTTCCGTGACCATTTCCGTGACCCCATCGAAATTTCGGTCGCTTGCGCCGGGGTCAAAAATTGAGCTACGAGAAAACGCTTGCGGGTGATTGTTTATGTGTCCGAATGGGAAGTGCTGTGTGAGCGGTTTGAATTTCGGTGCAACGCTTATAGGGAATTCTCGCGGCCGAAATGTGTCAAATTCGTGAAATTTGACCCTATGAAAGTCGGGTCCTATTGGGCCTACAGAGAAACTTTTTTTTAAAAATTGATGTACTCTTCGAGAGCAACATTTTGGCTATCTCGGATTTTTAAAATTCGCGAATGGAGTTTCTGCAGGGAATTTCCGTTCGATTTTTGGCCTATTCTTTAAACTTTCAAAAATTCGCCATAAAAAACTATAGAAGCTAGGACCACGAAATTTGGAAGGTTTGTAGGTAAAAATAGGGAGCCCTTTCACACCAAAATTTGCGACATTCTATCGAACCGTTTCGGAGATATTCGCGAGCTTTTGTTTTAGCATTACGGCGAAAAGGGGCGGACCCCCCATGGTGAGCCGCGACTGCGGAGCATGGGGAGGAAGGCCGAAACCCTGTTAGGCCACGTTTCAAATTTCAAGTCGATCGGACAATTAGGGCCCGAGATATGGGGGGTCAAAGTTTGGCCCATTTCCGTGACCATTTCCGTGACCCCATCGAAATTTCGGTCGCTTGCGCGGGGTCAAAAATTGAGCTACGAGAAAACGCTTGCGGGTGATTGTTTATGTGTCCGAATGGGAAGTGCTGTGTGAGCGGTTTGAAATTCGGTGCAACGCTTATAGGGAATTCTCGCGGCCGAAATGTGTCAAATTCATGAACTTTGACCCTATGAAAGTCGGGTCCTATTGGGCCTAGAGAGAAACTTTTTTTTTAAATTGATGTACTCTTCGAGAGCAACATTTTGGCTATCTCGGATTTTTAAAATTCGCGAATGGAGTTTCTGCAGGGAATTTCCGTTCGATTTTTGGCCTATTCTTTAAACTTTCAAAAATTCGCCATAAAAAAACTATGAAAGCTAGGACCACGAAATTTGGAGGGTTTGTAGGTAAAAATAGGGAGCCCTTTCACACCAAAATTTGCGACATTCTATCGAACCGTTTCGGAGATATTCGCGAGTTTTTGTTTTAGCATTACGGCGAAAAGGGTCGGACCGCCCACGGTGAGCCGCGACTGCGGAGCATGGGGAGGAAGGCCGAAACCCTGTTAGGCCACGTTTCAAATTTCAAGTCGATCGGACAATTAGGGCCCGAGATATGGGGGGTCAAAATTTGGCCCATTTCCGTGACCCCCATCGAAATTTCGGTCGCTTGCGCCGGGGTCAAAAGTTAAGCTACGAGAAAACGCTTGCGGGGATTGTTCATGTGTCTGAATGGGAAGTGCTCTGTGAGCGGTTTGAAATTCCGTGCAACGCTTATAGGGAATTCTCGCGGCCGAAATCTGACAAATTCGTGAACTTTGACCCTATTAAAGTCGGGTCCTATTGGGCCTAGAGAGAAACTTTTTTTTTAAATTGATGTACTCTTCGAGAGCAACATTTTGGCTACCTCGGATTTTTAAAATTCGCGAATGGAGTTTCTGCAGGGAATTTCCGTGCGATTTCTGGCCTATTCTTTAAACATTCAAAAATTCGCTATAAAAAAACTATGGAAGCTAGGACCACGAAATTTGGAGGGTTTGTAGGTAAAAACAGGGAGCCCTTTCACACCAAAATTTGCGACATTCTATCGAACCGTTTCGGAGATACTCGCGAGCTTTTGTTTTAGCATTACGGCGAAGAGGGTCGGACCCCCCATGGTGAGCCGCGACTGCGGAGCATGGGAAGGAAGGCCGAAACCCTGTTAGGCCACATTTGAAATTTCAAGTCGATCGGACAATTAGGGCCCGAGATATGGGGGGTCAAAGTTTGGCCCAATTCCGTGACCATTTCCGTGACCCCATCGAAATTTCGGTCGCTTGCGCCGGGGTCAAAAATTGAGCTACGAGAAAACGCTTGCGGGTGATTGTTTATGTGTCCGAATGGGAAGTGCTGTGTGAGCGGTTTGAAATTCGGTGCAACGCTTATAGGGAATTCTCGCGGCCGAAATGTGTCAAATTCGTGAACTTTGACCCTATGAAAGTCGGGTCCTCTTGGGCCTAGAGAGAAACTTTTTTTTTTAAATTGATGTACTCTTCGAGAGCAACATTTTGGCTATCTCGGATTTTTAAAATTCGCGAATGGAGTTTCTGCAGGGAATTTCCGTTCCATTTTTGGCCTATTCTTTAAACCTTCAAAAATTCGCTATAAAAAAAATTTGGAAGCTAGGACCACGAAATTTGGAGGGTTTGTAGGTAAAAATAGGGAGCCCTTTCACACCAAAATTTGCGACATTCTATCGAACCGTTTCGGAGATACTCGCGAGCTTTTGTTTTAGCATTACGGCGAAAAGGGTGGGACCCCCCATGGTGAGCCGCGACTGCGGAGCATGGGGAGGAAGGCCGAAACCCTGTTAGGCCACGTTTCAAATTTCAAGTCGATCGGACAATTAGGGCCCGAGATATGGGGGGTCAAATTTTGGCCTATTTCCGTGACCCCCATCGAAATTTCGGTCGCTTGCGCCGGGGTCAAAAATTAAGCTACGAGAAAACGCTTGCGGGGATTGTTCATGTGTCTGAATGGGAAGTGCTGTGTGAGCGGTTTGAAATTCGGTGCAACGCTTATAGGGAATTCTCGCGGCCGACATGTGTCAAATTCGTGAAATTTGCCCCTATGAAAGTCGGGTGCTATTTTGGCTATCTCGGATTTTTAAAATTGGCGAATGGAGTTTCTGCAGGGAATTTCCGTTCGATTTTTGGCCTATTCTTTAAACCTTCAAAAATTCGCCATAAAAAAACTATGGAAGCTAGGACCACGAAATTTGGAGGGTTTGTAGGTAAAAATAGGGAGCCCTTTCACACCAAAATTTGCGACATTCTATCGAACCGTTTCGGAGATATTCGCGAGCTTTTGTTTTAGCATTACTGCGAAAAGGGGCGGACCCCCCATGGTGAGCCGCGACTGCGGAGCATGGGGAGAAAGGCCGAAACCCTGTTAGGCCACGTTTCAAATTTCAAGTCGATCGGACAATTAGGGCCCGAGATATGGGGGGTCAAAGTTTGGCCCATTTCCGTGACCATTTCCGTGACCCCATCGAAATTTCGGTCGCTTGCGCCGGGGTCAAAAATTAAGCTACGAGAAAACGCTTGCGGGGATTGTTCATGTGTCTGAATGGGAAGTGCTGTGTGAGCGGTTTGAAATTCGGTGCAACGCGTATAGGGAATTCTCGCGGCCGAAATGTGTCAAATTCGTGAACTTTGAGCCTATGAAAGTCGGGTCCTATTGGGCCTAGAGAGAAACTTTTTTTTAAAATTGATGTACTCTTCGAGAGCAACATTTTGGCTATCTCGGATTTTTAAAATTCGCGAATGGAGTTTCTGCAGAGAATTTCCGTTCGATTTTTGGCCTATTCTTTAAACCTTCAAAAATTCGCCATAAAAAAAATCTATGGAAGCTCGGACCACGAAATTTGGAGGGTTTGTAGGAAAAAATAGGGTGCCCTTTCACACCAAAATTTGCGACATTCTATCGAACCGTTTCGGAGATATTCGCGAGTTTTTGTTTTAGCATTACGGCGAAAAGGGGCGGACCCCCCATGGTGAGCCGCGACTGCGGAGCATGGGGAGGAAGGCCGAAACCCTGTTAGGCCACGTTTCAAATTTCAAGTCGATCGGACAATTAGGGCACGAGATATGGGGGGTCAAAGTTTGGCCCATTTCCGTGACCATTTCCGTGACCCCATCGAAATTTCGGTCGCTTGCGCCGGGGTCAAAAATTAAGCTACGAGAAAACGCTTGCGGGGATTGTTCATGTGTCTGAATGGAAAGTGCTGTGTGAGCGGTTTGAAATTCGGTGCAACGCGTATAGGGAATTCTCGCGGCCGAAATGTGTCAAATTCGTGAACTTTGAGCCTATGAAAGTCGGGTCCTATTGGGCCTAGAGAGAAACTTTTTATTTAAATTGATGTACTCTTCGAGAGCAACATTTTGGCTATCTCGTATTTTTAAAATTCGCGAATGGAGTTTCTGCAGGGAATTTCCGTCCGATTTTTGGCCTATTCTTTAAACCTTCAAAAATTCGCCATAAAAAAACTATGGAAGCTAGGACCTCGAAATTTGGAGGGTTTGTAGGTAAAAATAGGGAGCCCTTTCACACCAAAATTTGCGACATTCTATCGAACCGTTTCGGAGATATTCGGGAGTTTTTGTTTTAGCATTACGGCGAAAAGGGTCGGACCCCCCATGGTGAGCAGCGACTGCGGAGCATGGGTAGGAAGGCCGAAACCCTGTTAGGCCACGTTTCAAATTTCAAGTCGATCGGACAATTAGGGCCCGAGATATGGGGGGTCAAATTTTGGCCCATTTCCGTGACCATTTCCGTGACCCCATCGAAATTTCGGTCGCTTGCGCCGGGGTCAAAAATTGAGCTACGAGAAAACGCTTGCGGGTGATTGTTTATGTGTCCGAATGGGAAGTGCTGTGTGAGCGGTTTGAATTTCGGTGCAACGCTTATAGGGAATTCTCGCGGCCGAAATGTGTCAAATTCGTGAAATTTGACCCTATGAAAGTCGGGTCCTATTGGACCTACAGAGAAACTTTTTTTTAAAAATTGATGTACTCTTCGAGAGCAACATTTTGGCTATCTCGGATTTTTAAAATTCGCGAATGGAGTTTCTGCAGGGAATTTCCGTTCGATTTTTGGCCTATTCTTTAAACTTTCAAAAATTCGCCATAAAAAACTATGGAAGCTAGGACCACGAAATTTGGAAGGTTTGTAGGTAAAAATAGGGAGCCCTTTCACACCAAAATTTGCGACATTCTATCGAACCGTTTCGGAGATATTCGCGAGTTTTTGTTTTAGCATTACGGCAAAAAAGGGCGGACCCCCAATGGTGAGCCGCGACTGCGGAGCATGGGGAGGAAGGCCGGAACCCTGTTAGGCCACGTTTCAAATTTCAAGTCGATCGGACAATTAGGGCTCGAGATATAGGGGGTCAAAGTTTATCCCATTTCCGTGACCATTTCCGTGACCCCATCGAAATTTCGGTCGCTTGCGCCGGGGTCAAAAATTAAGCTACGAGAAAACTCTTGCGGGGATTGTTCATGTGTCTGAATGGGAAGTGCTGTTTGAGCGGTTTGAAATTCGGTGCAACGCTTATAGGGAATTCTCGCGGCCGACATGTGTCAAATTCGTGAAATTTGACCCTATGAAAGTCGGGTCCTATTGGGCCTAGAGAGAAACTTTTTTTTTAAATTGATGTACTCTTCGAGAGCAACATTTTGGCTATCTCGGATTTTTAAAATTCGCGAATGGAGTTTCTGCAGGGAATTTCCGTTCGATTTTTGGCCTATTCTTTAAACCTTCAAAAATTCGCCATAAAAAAACTATGGAAGCTAGGACCACGAAATTTGGAGGGTTTGTAGGTAAAAATAGGGAGCCCTTTCACACCAAAATTTGCGACATTCTATCGAACCGTTTCGGAGATATTCGGGAGTTTTTGTTTTAGCATTACGGCGAAAAGGGGCGGACCCCCCATGGTGAGCCGCGACTGCGGAGCATGGGGAGGAAGGCCGAAACCCTGTTAGGCCACGTTTCAAATTTCAAGTCGATCGGACAATTAGGGCCCGAGATATGGGGGGTCAAAGTTTGGCCCATTTCCGTGACCATTTCCGTGACCCCATCGAAATTTCGGTCGCTTGCGCCGGGGTCAAAAATTAAGCTACGAGAAAACGCTTGCGGGGATTGTTCATGTGTCTGAATGGGAAGTGCTGTGTGAGCGGTTTGAAATTCGGTGCAACGCTTATAGGGAATTCTCGCGGCCGACATGTGTCAAATTCGTGAAATTTGACCCTATGAAAGTCGGGTCCTATTGGGCCTAGAGAGAAACTTTTTTTTAAATTGATGTACTCTTCGAGAGCAACATTTTGGCTATCTCGGAATTTTAAAATTCGCGAATGGAGTTTCTGCAGGGAATTTCCGTTCGATTTTTGGCCTATTCTTTAAACCTTCAAAAATTCGCCATAAAAAAACTATGGAAGCTAGGACCCCGAAATTTGGAGGGTTTGTAGGTAAAAATAGGGAGCCCTTTCACACCAAAATTTGCGACATTCTATCGCACCGTTTCGGAGATATTCGCGAGTTTTTGTTTTAGCATTACGGCGAAAAGGGGCGGACCCCCCATTGGTGAGCCGCGACTGCGGAGCATGGGGAGGAAGGCCGAAACCCTGTTAGGCCACGTTTCAAAGTTCAAGTCGATCGGACAATTAGGGCCCGAGATATGGGGGGTCAAAGTTTGGCCCATTTCCGTGACCATTTCAGTGACCGCATCGAAATTTCGGTCGCTTGCGCCGGGGTCAAAAATTAAGCTACGAGAAAACGCTTGCGGGGATTGTTCATGTGTCTGAATGGGAAGTGCTGTGTGAGCGGTTTGAAATTCGGTGCAACTCTTATAGGGAATTCTCGCGGCCGACATGTGTCAAATTCGTGAAATTTGACCCTATGAAAGTCGGGTCCTATTGGGCCTAGAGAGAAACTTTTTTTTAAATTGATGTACTCTTCGAGAGCAACATTTTGGCTATCTCGGATTTTTAAAATTCGCGAATGGAGTTTCTGCAGGGAATTTCCGTTCGATTTTTGGCCTATTCTTTAAACCTTCAAAAATTCGCCATAAAAAAACTATGGAAGCTAGGACCACGAAATTTGGAGGGATTGTAGGTAAAAATAGGGAGCCCTTTCACACCAAAATTTGCGACATTCTATCGAACCGTTTCGGAGATATTCGCGAGTTTTTGTTTTAGCATTACGGCGAAAAGGGGCGGACCCCCCATTGGTGAGCCGCGACTGCGGAGCATGGGGAGGAAGGCCGAAACCCTGTTAGGCCACGTTTCAAATTTCAAGTCGATCGGACAATTAGGGCCCGAGATATGGGGGTCAAAGTTTGGCCCATTTCCGTGACCATTTCCGTGACCCCATCGAAATTTCGGTCGCTTGCGCCGGGGTCAAAAATTAAGCTACGAGAAAACGCTTGCGGGGATTGTTCATGTGTCTGAATGGGAAGTGCTGTGTGAGCGGTTTGAAATTCCGTGCAACGCTTATAGGGAATTCTCGCGGCCAAAATGTGTCAAATTCGTGAAATTTGCCCCTATGAAAGTCGGGTCCTATTTTGGCTATCTCGGATTTTTAAAATTCGCGAATGGAGTTTCTGCAGGGAATTTCCGTTCGATTTTTGGCCTGTTCTTTAAACCTTCAAAAATTCGCCATAAAAAAACTATGGAAGCTAGGACCACGAAATTTGGAGGGTTTGTAGGTAAAAATAGGGAGCCCTTTCACACCAAAATTTGCGACATTCTATCGAACCGTTTCGGAGATATTTGCGAGTTTTTGTTTTAGCATTACGGCGAAAAGAGGCGGACCCCCCATGGTGAGCCGCGACTGCGGAGCATGGGGAGGAAGGCCGAAACCCTGTTAGGCCACGTTTCAAATTTCAAGTCGATCGGACAATTAGGGCCCGAGATATGGGGGGTCAAAATTTGGCCCATTTCCGTGACCCCCATCGAAATTTCGGTCGCTTGCGCCGGGGTCAAAAGTTAAGCTACGAGAAAACGCTTGCGGGGATTGTTCATGTGTCTGAATGGGAAGTGCTCTGTGAGCGGTTTGAAATTCCGTGCAACGCTTATAGGGAATTCTCGCGGCCGAAATCTGACAAATTCGTGAACTTTGACCCTATTAAAGTCGGGTCCTATTGGGCCTAGAGAGAAACTTTTTTTTTAAATTGATGTACTCTTCGAGAGCAACATTTTGGCTACCTCGGATTTTTAAAATTCGCGAATGGAGTTTCTGCAGGGAATTTCCGTGCGATTTCTGGCCTATTCTTTAAACATTCAAAAATTCGCTATAAAAAAACTATGGAAGCTAGGACCACGAAATTTGGAGGGTTTGTAGGTAAAAACAGGGAGCCCTTTCACACCAAAATTTGCGACATTCTATCGAACCGTTTCGGAGATACTCGCGAGCTTTTGTTTTAGCATTACGGCGAAGAGGGTCGGACCCCCCATGGTGAGCCGCGACTGCGGAGCATGGGAAGGCAGGCCGAAACCCTGTTAGGCCACATTTGAAATTTCAAGTCGATCGGACAATTAGGGCCCGAGATATGGGGGGTCAAAGTTTGGCCCAATTCCGTGACCATTTCCGTGACCCCATCGAAATTTCGGTCGCTTGCGCCGGGGTCAAAAATTGAGCTACGAGAAAACGCTTGCGGGTGATTGTTTATGTGTCCGAATGGGAAGTGCTGTGTGAGCGGTTTGAAATTCGGTGCAACGCTTATAGGGAATTCTCGCGGCCGAAATGTGTCAAATTCGTGAACTTTGACCCTATGAAAGTCGGGTCCTCTTGGGCCTAGAGAGAAACTTTTTTTTTTAAATTGATGTACTCTTCGAGAGCAACATTTTGGCTATCTCGGATTTTTAAAATTCGCGAATGGAGTTTCTGCAGGGAATTTCCGTTCCATTTTTGGCCTATTCTTTAAACCTTCAAAAATTCGCTATAAAAAAAATTTGGAAGCTAGGACCACGAAATTTGGAGGGTTTGTAGGTAAAAATAGGGAGCCCTTTCACACCAAAATTTGCGACATTCTATCGAACCGTTTCGGAGATATTTGCGAGTTTTTGTTTTAGCATTACGGCGAAAAGGGTGGGACCCCCCATGGTGAGCCGCGACTGCGGAGCATGGGGAGGAAGGCCGAAACCCTGTTAGGCCACGTTTCAAATTTCAAGTCGATCGGACAATTAGGGCCCGAGATATGGGGGGTCAAATTTTGGCCTATTTCCGTGACCCCCATCGAAATTTCGGTCGCTTGCGCCGGGGTCAAAAATTAAGCTACGAGAAAACGCTTGCGGGGATTGTTCATGTGTCTGAATGGGAAGTGCTGTGTGAGCGGTTTGAAATTCGGTGCAACGCTTATAGGGAATTCTCGCGGCCGACATGTGTCAAATTCGTGAAATTTGCCCCTATGAAAGTCGGGTGCTATTTTGGCTATCTCGGATTTTTAAAATTGGCGAATGGAGTTTCTGCAGGGAATTTCCGTTCGATTTTTGGCCTATTCTTTAAACCTTCAAAAATTCGCCATAAAAAAACTATGGAAGCTAGGACCACGAAATTTGGAGGGTTTGTAGGTAAAAATAGGGAGCCCTTTCACACCAAAATTTGCGACATTCTATCGAACCGTTTCGGAGATATTCGCGAGCTTTTGTTTTAGCATTACTGCGAAAAGGGGCGGACACCCCATGGTGAGCCGCGACTGCGGAGCATGGGGAGAAAGGCCGAAACCCTGTTAGGCCACGTTTCAAATTTCAAGTCGATCGGACAATTAGGGCCCGAGATATGGGGGGTCAAAGTTTGGCCCATTTCCGTGACCATTTCCGTGACCCCATCGAAATTTCGGTCGCTTGCGCCGGGGTCAAAAATTAAGCTACGAGAAAACGCTTGCGGGGATTGTTCATGTGTCTGAATGGGAAGTGCTGTGTGAGCGGTTTGAAATTCGGTGCAACGCGTATAGGGAATTCTCGCGGCCGAAATGTGTCAAATTCGTGAACTTTGAGCCTATGAAAGTCGGGTCCTATTGGGCCTAGAGAGAAACTTTTTTTTAAAATTGATGTACTCTTCGAGAGCAACATTTTGGCTATCTCGGATTTTTAAAATTCGCGAATGGAGTTTCTGCAGAGAATTTCCGTTCGATTTTTGGCCTATTCTTTAAACCTTCAAAAATTCGCCATAAAAAAAATCTATGGAAGCTCGGACCACGAAATTTGGAGGGTTTGTAGGAAAAAATAGGGTGCCCTTTCACACCAAAATTTGCGACATTCTATCGAACCGTTTCGGAGATATTCGCGAGTTTTTGTTTTAGCATTACGGCGAAAAGGGGCGGACCCCCCATGGTGAGCCGCGACTGCGGAGCATGGGGAGGAAGGCCGAAACCCTGTTAGGCCACGTTTCAAATTTCAAGTCGATCGGACAATTAGGGCACGAGATATGGGGGGTCAAAGTTTGGCCCATTTCCGTGACCATTTCCGTGACCCCATCGAAATTTCGGTCGCTTGCGCCGGGGTCAAAAATTAAGCTACGAGAAAACGCTTGCGGGGATTGTTCATGTGTCTGAATGGAAAGTGCTGTGTGAGCGGTTTGAAATTCGGTGCAACGCGTATAGGGAATTCTCGCGGCCGAAATGTGTCAAATTCGTGAACTTTGAGCCTATGAAAGTCGGGTCCTATTGGGCCTAGAGAGAAACTTTTTATTTAAATTGATGTACTCTTCGAGAGCAACATTTTGGCTATCTCGTATTTTTAAAATTCGCGAATGGAGTTTCTGCAGGGAATTTCCGTCCGATTTTTGGCCTATTCTTTAAACCTTCAAAAATTCGCCATAAAAAAACTATGGAAGCTAGGACCTCGAAATTTGGAGGGTTTGTAGGTAAAAATAGGGAGCCCTTTCACACCAAAATTTGCGACATTCTATCGAACCGTTTCGGAGATATTCGGGAGTTTTTGTTTTAGCATTACGGCGAAAAGGGTCGGACCCCCCATGGTGAGCAGCGACTGCGGAGCATGGGTAGGAAGGCCGAAACCCTGTTAGGCCACGTTTCAAATTTCAAGTCGATCGGACAATTAGGGCCCGAGATATGGGGGGTCAAATTTTGGCCCATTTCCGTGACCATTTCCGTGACCCCATCGAAATTTCGGTCGCTTGCGCCGGGGTCAAAAATTGAGCTACGAGAAAACGCTTGCGGGTGATTGTTTATGTGTCCGAATGGGAAGTGCTGTGTGAGCGGTTTGAATTTCGGTGCAACGCTTATAGGGAATTCTCGCGGCCGAAATGTGTCAAATTCGTGAAATTTGACCCTATGAAAGTCGGGTCCTATTGGGCCTACAGAGAAACTTTTTTTTAAAAATTGATGTACTCTTCGAGAGCAACATTTTGGCTATCTCGGATTTTTAAAATTCGCGAATGGAGTTTCTGCAGGGAATTTCCGTTCGATTTTTGGCCTATTCTTTAAACTTTCAAAAATTCGCCATAAAAAACTATGGAAGCTAGGACCACGAAATTTGGAAGGTTTGTAGGTAAAAATAGGGAGCCCTTTCACACCAAAATTTGCGACATTCTATCGAACCGTTTCGGAGATATTCGCGAGTTTTTGTTTTAGCATTACGGCAAAAAAGGGCGGACCCCCAATGGTGAGCCGCGACTGCGGAGCATGGGGAGGAAGGCCGGAACCCTGTTAGGCCACGTTTCAAATTTCAAGTCGATCGGACAATTAGGGCTCGAGATATAGGGGGTCAAAGTTTATCCCATTTCCGTGACCATTTCCGTGACCCCATCGAAATTTCGGTCGCTTGCGCCGGGGTCAAAAATTAAGCTACGAGAAAACTCTTGCGGGGATTGTTCATGTGTCTGAATGGGAAGTGCTGTTTGAGCGGTTTGAAATTCGGTGCAAGGCTTATAGGGAATTCTCGCGGCCGACATGTGTCAAATTCGTGAAATTTGACCCTATGAAAGTCGGGTCCTATTGGGCCTAGAGAGAAACTTTTTTTTTAAATTGATGTACTCTTCGAGAGCAACATTTTGGCTATCTCGGAATTTTAAAATTCGCGAATGGAGTTTCTGCAGGGAATTTCCGTTCGATTTTTGGCCTATTCTTTAAACTTTCAAAAATTCGCTATAAAAAAACTATGGAAGCTAGGACCACGAAATTTGGAAGGTTTGTAGGTAAAAATAGGGAGCCCTTTCACACCAAAATTTGCGACATTCTATCGAACCGTTTCGGAGATATTCGCGAGTTTTTGTTTTAGCATTACGGCAAAAAAGGGCGGACCCCCAATGGTGAGCCGCGACTGCGGAGCATGGGGAGGAAGGCCGGAACCCTGTTAGGCCACGTTTCAAATTTCAAGTCGATCGGACAATTAGGGCCCGAGATATGGGGGGTCAAAGTTTGGCCCATTTCCGTGACCATTTCCGTGACCCCATCGAAATTTCGGTCGCTTGCGCCGGGGTCAAAAATTAAGCTACGAGAAAACGCTTGCGGGGATTGTTCATGTGTCTGAATGGGAAGTGCTGTGTGAGCGGTTTGAAATTCGGTGCAACGCTTATAGGGAATTCTCGCGGCCGACATGTGTCAAATTCGTGAAATTTGACCCTATGAAAGTCGGGTCCTATTGGGCCTAGAGAGAAACTTTTTTTTAAATTGATGTACTCTTCGAGAGCAACATTTTGGCTATCTCGGAATTTTAAAATTCGCGAATGGAGTTTCTGCAGGGAATTTCCGTTCGATTTTTGGCCTATTCTTTAAACCTTCAAAAATTCGCCATAAAAAAACTATGGAAGCTAGGACCCCGAAATTTGGAGGGTTTGTAGGTAAAAATAGGGAGCCCTTTCACACCAAAATTTGCGACATTCTATCGCACCGTTTCGGAGATATTCGCGAGTTTTTGTTTTAGCATTACGGCGAAAAGGGGCGGACCCCCCATTGGTGAGCCGCGACTGCGGAGCATGGGGAGGAAGGCCGAAACCCTGTTAGGCCACGTTTCAAAGTTCAAGTCGATCGGACAATTAGGGCCCGAGATATGGGGGGTCAAAGTTTGGCCCATTTCCGTGACCATTTCAGTGACCGCATCGAAATTTCGGTCGCTTGCGCCGGGGTCAAAAATTAAGCTACGAGAAAACGCTTGCGGGGATTGTTCATGTGTCTGAATGGGAAGTGCTGTGTGAGCGGTTTGAAATTCGGTGCAACTCTTATAGGGAATTCTCGCGGCCGACATGTGTCAAATTCGTGAAATTTGACCCTATGAAAGTCGGGTCCTATTGGGCCTAGAGAGAAACTTTTTTTTAAATTGATGTACTCTTCGAGAGCAACATTTTGGCTATCTCGGATTTTTAAAATTCGCGAATGGAGTTTCTGCAGGGAATTTCCGTTCGATTTTTGGCCTATTCTTTAAACCTTCAAAAATTCGCCATAAAAAAACTATGGAAGCTAGGACCACGAAATTTGGAGGGTTTGTAGGTAAAAATAGGGAGCCCTTTCACACCAAAATTTGCGACATTCTATCGAACCGTTTCGGAGATATTCGCGAGTTTTTGTTTTAGCATTACGGCGAAAAGGGGCGGACCCCCCATTGGTGAGCCGCGACTGCGGAGCATGGGGAGGAAGGCCGAAACCCTGTTAGGCCACGTTTCAAATTTCAAGTCGATCGGACAATTAGGGCCCGAGATATGGGGGTCAAAGTTTGGCCCATTTCCGTGACCATTTCCGTGACCCCATCGAAATTTCGGTCGCTTGCGCCGGGGTCAAAAATTAAGCTACGAGAAAACGCTTGCGGGGATTGTTCATGTGTCTGAATGGGAAGTGCTGTGTGAGCGGTTTGAAATTCCGTGCAACGCTTATAGGGAATTCTCGCGGCCAAAATGTGTCAAATTCGTGAAATTTGCCCCTATGAAAGTCGGGTCCTATTTTGGCTATCTCGGATTTTTAAAATTCGCGAATGGAGTTTCTGCAGGGAATTTCCGTTCGATTTTTGGCCTGTTCTTTAAACCTTCAAAAATTCGCCATAAAAAAACTATGGAAGCTAGGACCACGAAATTTGGAGGGTTTGTAGGTAAAAATAGCGAGCCCTTTCACACCAAAATTTGCGACATTCTATCGAACCGTTTCGGAGATATTTGCGAGTTTTTGTTTTAGCATTACGGCGAAAAGAGGCGGACCCCCCATGGTGAGCCGCGACTGCGGAGCATGGGGAGGAAGGCCGAAACCCTGTTAGGCCACGTTTCAAATTTCAAGTCGATCGGACAATTAGGGCCCGAGATATGGGGGGTCAAAGTTTGGCCCATTTCCGTGACCATTTCCGTGACCCCATCGAAATTTCGGTCGCTTGCGCCGGGGTCAAAAATTAAGCTACGAGAAAACGCTTGCGGGGATTGTTCATGTGTCTGAATGGGAAGTGCTGTGTGAGCGGTTTGAAATTCGGTGCAACGCTTATAGGGAATTCTCGCGGCCGACATGTGTCAAATTCGTGAAATTTGACCCTATGAAAGTCGGGTCCTATTGGGCCTAGAGAGAAACTTTTTTTTTAAATTGATGTACTCTTCGAGAGCAACATTTTGGCTATCTCGGATTTTTAAAATTCGCGAATGGAGTTTCTGCAGGGAATTTCCGTTCGATTTTTGGCCTATTCTTTAAACCTTCAAAAATTCGCCATAAAAAAACTATGGAAGCTAGGACCACGAAATTTGGAGGGTTTGTAGGTAAAAATAGGGAGCCCTTTCACACCAAAATTTGCGACATTCTATCGAACCGTTTCGGAGATATTCGCGAGTTTTTGTTTTAGCATTACGGCGAAAAGGGTCGGACCCCCCATTGGTGAGCCGCGACTGCGGAGCATGGGGAGGAAGGCCGAAACCCTGTTAGGCCACGTTTCAAATTTCAAGTCGATCGGACAATTAGGGCCCGAGATATGGGGGTCAAAGTTTGGCCCATTTCCGTGACCATTTCCGTGACCCCATCGAAATTTCGGTCGCTTGCGCCGGGGTCAAAAATTAAGCTACGAGAAAACTCTTGCGGGGATTGTTCATGTGTCTGAATGGGAAGTGCTGTGTGAGCGGTTTGAAATTCGGTGCAACGCTTATAGGGAATTCTCGCGGCCGACATGTGTCAAATTCGTGAAATTTGACCCTATGAAAGTCGGGTCCTATTGGGCCTAGAGAGAAACTTTTTTTTAAATTGATGTACTCTTCGAGAGCAACATTTTGGCTATCTCGGATTTTTAAAATTCGCGAATGGAGTTTCTGCAGGGAATTTCCGTTCGATTTTTGGCCTATTCTTTAAACCTTCAAAAATTCGCCATAAAAAAACTATGGAAGCTAGGACCACGAAATTTGGAGGGTTTGTAGGTAAAAATAGGGAGCCCTTTCACACCAAAATTTGCGACATTCTATCGAACCGTTTCGGAGATATTCGGGAGTTTTTGTTTTAGCATTACGGCGAAAAGGGGCGGACCCCCCATGGTGAGCCGCGACTGCGGAGCATGGGGAGGAAGACCGAAACCCTGTTAGGCCACGTTTCAAATTTCAAGTCGATCGGACAATTAGGGCCCGAGATATGGGGGGTCAAAGTTTGCCCCATTTCCGTGACCATTTCCGTGACCCCATCGAAATTTCGGTCGCTTGCGCCGGGGTCAAAAATTAAGCTACGAGAAAACTCTTGCGGGGATTGTTCATGTGTCTGAATGGGAAGTGCTGTTTGAGCGGTTTGAAATTCGGTGCAACGCTTATAGGGAATTCTCGCGGCCGACATGTGTCAAATTCGTGAAATTTGACCCTATGAAAGTCGGGTCCTATTGGGCCTAGAGAGAAACTTTTTTTTTAAATTGATGTACTCTTCGAGAGCAACATTTTGGCTATCTCGGATTTTTAAAATTCGCGAATGGAGTTTCTGCAGGGAATTTCCGTTCGATTTTTGGCCTATTCTTTAAACCTTCAAAAATTCGCCATAAAAAAACTATGGAAGCTAGGACCACGAAATTTGGAGGGTTTGTAGGTAAAAATAGGGAGCCCTTTCACACCAAAATTTGCGACATTCTATCGAACCGTTTCGGAGATATTCGGGAGTTTTTGTTTTAGCATTACGGCGAAAAGGGGCGGACCCCCCATGGTGAGCCGCGACTGCGGAGCATGGGGAGGAAGGCCGAAACCCTGTTAGGCCACGTTTCAAAGTTCAAGTCGATCGGACAATTAGGGCCCGAGATATGGGGGGTCAAAGTTTGGCCCATTTCCGTGACCATTTCAGTGACCGCATCGAAATTTCGGTCGCTTGCGCCGGGGTCAAAAATTAAGCTACGAGAAAACGCTTGCGGGGATTGTTCATGTGTCTGAATGGGAAGTGCTGTGTGAGCGGTTTGAAATTCGGTGCAACTCTTATAGGGAATTCTCGCGGCCGACATGTGTCAAATTCGTGAAATTTGACCCTATGAAAGTCGGGTCCTATTGGGCCTAGAGAGAAACTTTTTTTTAAATTGATGTACTCTTCGAGAGCAACATTTTGGCTATCTCGGATTTTTAAAATTCGCGAATGGAGTTTCTGCAGGGAATTTCCGTTCGATTTTTGGCCTATTCTTTAAACCTTCAAAAATTCGCCATAAAAAAACTATGGAAGCTAGGACCACGAAATTTGGAGGGTTTGTAGGTAAAAATAGGGAGCCCTTTCACACCAAAATTTGCGACATTCTATCGAACCGTTTCGGGGATATTCGCGAGTTTTTGTTTTAGCATTACGGCGAAAAGGGGCGGACCCCCCATTGGTGAGCCGCGACTGCGGAGCATGGGGAGGAAGGCCGAAACCCTGTTAGGCCACGTTTCAAATTTCAAGTCGATCGGACAATTAGGGCCCGAGATATGGGGGTCAAAGTTTGGCCCATTTCCGTGACCATTTCCGTGACCCCATCGAAATTTCGGTCGCTTGCGCCGGGGTCAAAAATTAAGCTACGAGAAAACGCTTGCGGGGATTGTTCATGTGTCTGAATGGGAAGTGCTGTGTGAGCGGTTTGAAATTCCGTGCAACGCTTATAGGGAATTCTCGCGGCCAAAATGTGTCAAATTCGTGAAATTTGCCCCTATGAAAGTCGGGTCCTATTTTGGCTATCTCGGATTTTTAAAATTCGCGAATGGAGTTTCTGCAGGGAATTTCCGTTCGATTTTTGGCCTGTTCTTTAAACCTTCAAAAATTCGCCATAAAAAAACTATGGAAGCTAGGACCACGAAATTTGGAGGGTTTGTAGGTAAAAATAGGGAGCCCTTTCACACCAAAATTTGCGACATTCTATCGAACCGTTTCGGAGATATTTGCGAGTTTTTGTTTTAGCATTACGGCGAAAAGAGGCGGACCCCCCATGGTGAGCCGCGACTGCGGAGCATGGGGAGGAAGGCCGAAACCCTGTTAGGCCACGTTTCAAATTTCAAGTCGATCGGACAATTAGGGCCCGAGATATGGGGGGTCAAAGTTTGGCCCATTTCCGTGACCATTTCCGTGACCCCATCGAAATTTCGGTCGCTTGCGCCGGGGTCAAAAATTAAGCTACGAGAAAACGCTTGCGGGGATTGTTCATGTGTCTGAATGGGAAGTGCTGTGTGAGCGGTTTGAAATTCGGTGCAACGCTTATAGGGAATTCTCGCGGCCGACATGTGTCAAATTCGTGAAATTTGACCCTATGAAAGTCGGGTCCTATTGGGCCTAGAGAGAAACTTTTTTTTTAAATTGATGTACTCTTCGAGAGCAACATTTTGGCTATCTCGGATTTTTAAAATTCGCGAATGGAGTTTCTGCAGGGAATTTCCGTTCGATTTTTGGCCTATTCTTTAAACCTTCAAAAATTCGCCATAAAAAAACTATGGAAGCTAGGACCACGAAATTTGGAGGGTTTGTAGGTAAAAATAGGGAGCCCTTTCACACCAAAATTTGCGACATTCTATCGAACCGTTTCGGAGATATTCGCGAGTTTTTGTTTTAGCATTACGGCGAAAAGGGTCGGACCCCCCATTGGTGAGCCGCGACTGCGGAGCATGGGGAGGAAGGCCGAAACCCTGTTAGGCCACGTTTCAAATTTCAAGTCGATCGGACAATTAGGGCCCGAGATATGGGGGTCAAAGTTTGGCCCATTTCCGTGACCATTTCCGTGACCCCATCGAAATTTCGGTCGCTTGCGCCGGGGTCAAAAATTAAGCTACGAGAAAACTCTTGCGGGGATTGTTCATGTGTCTGAATGGGAAGTGCTGTGTGAGCGGTTTGAAATTCGGTGCAACGCTTATAGGGAATTCTCGCGGCCGACATGTGTCAAATTCGTGAAATTTGACCCTATGAAAGTCGGGTCCTATTGGGCCTAGAGAGAAACTTTTTTTTAAATTGATGTACTCTTCGAGAGCAACATTTTGGCTATCTCGGATTTTTAAAATTCGCGAATGGAGTTTCTGCAGGGAATTTCCGTTCGATTTTTGGCCTATTCTTTAAACCTTCAAAAATTCGCCATAAAAAAACTATGGAAGCTAGGACCACGAAATTTGGAGGGTTTGTAGGTAAAAATAGGGAGCCCTTTCACACCAAAATTTGCGACATTCTATCGAACCGTTTCGGAGATATTCGGGAGTTTTTGTTTTAGCATTACGGCGAAAAGGGGCGGACCCCCCATGGTGAGCCGCGACTGCGGAGCATGGGGAGGAAGACCGAAACCCTGTTAGGCCACGTTTCAAATTTCAAGTCGATCGGACAATTAGGGCCCGAGATATGGGGGGTCAAAGTTTGCCCCATTTCCGTGACCATTTCCGTGACCCCATCGAAATTTCGGTCGCTTGCGCCGGGGTCAAAAATTAAGCTACGAGAAAACGCTTGCGGGGATTGTTCATGTGTCTGAATGGGAAGTGCTGTGTGAGCGGTTTGAAATTCGGTGCAACGCTTATAGGGAATTCTGGCGGCCGACATGTGTCAAATTCGTGAAATTTGACCCTATGAAAGTCGGGTCCTATTGGGCCTAGAGAGAAACTTTTTTTTAAATTGATGTACTCTTCGAGAGCAACATTTTGGCTATCTCGGAATTTTAAAATTCGCGAATGGAGTTTCTGCAGGGAATTTCCGTTCGATTTTTGGCCTATTCTTTAAACCTTCAAAAATTCGCCATAAAAAAACTATGGAAGCTAGGACCACGAAATTTGGAGGGTTTGTAGGTAAAAATAGGGAGCCCTTTCACACCAAAATTTGCGACATTCTATCGCACCGTTTCGGAGATATTCGCGAGTTTTTGTTTTAGCATTACGGCGAAAAGGGTCGGACCCCCCATGGTGAGCCGCGACTGCGGAGCATGGGGAGGAAGGCCGAAACCCTGTTAGGCCACGTTTCAAATTTCAAGTCGATCGGACAATTAGGGCCCGAGATATGGGGGATCAAAGTTTGGCCCATTTCCGTGACCATTTCCGTGACCCCATCGAAATTTCGGTCGCTTGCGCCGGGGTCAAAAATTAAGCTACGAGAAAACGCTTGCGGGGATTGTTCATGTGTCTGAATGGGAAGTGCTGTGTGAGCGGTTTGAAATTCGGTGCAACGCTTATAGGGAATTCTCGCGGCCGACATGTGTCAAATTCGTGAAATTTGACCCTATGAAAGTCGGGTCCTATTGGGCCTAGAGAGAAACTTTTTTTTTAAATTGATGTACTCTTCGAGAGCAACATTTTGGCTATCTCGGATTTTTAAAATCCGCGAATGGAGTTTCTGCAGGGAATTTCCGTTCGATTTTTGGCCTATTCTTTAAACCTTCAAAAATTCGCCATAAAAAAACTATGGAAGCTAGGACCACGAAATTTGGAGGGTTTGTAGGTAAAAATAGGGAGCCCTTTCACACCAAAATTTGCGACATTCTATCGAACCGTTTCGGAGATATTCGGGAGTTTTTGTTTTAGCATTACGGCGAAAAGGGGCGGACCCCCCATGGTGAGCCGCGACTGCGGAGCATGGGGAGGAAGGCCGAAACCCTGTTAGGCCACGTTTCAAATTTCAAGTCGATCGGACAATTAGGGCCCGAGATATGGGGGGTCAAAGTTTGGCCCATTTCCGTGACCATTTCCGTGACCCCATCGAAATTTCGGTCGCTTGCGCCGGGGTCAAAAATTAAGCTACGAGAAAACGCTTGCGGGGATTGTTCATGTGTCTGAATGGGAAGTGCTGTGTGAGCGGTTTGAAATTCCGTGCAACGCTTGTAGGGAATTCTCGCGGCCGAAATGTGTCAAATTCGTGAACTTTGACCCTATGAAAGTCGGGTCCTGTTGGGCCTAGAGAGAAACTTTTTTTTTAAATTGATGTACTCTTCGAGAGCAACATTTTGGCTATCTCGGATTTTTAAAATTCGCGAATGGAGTTTGTGCAGGGAATTTCCGTGCGATTTTTGGCCTATTCTTTAAACCTTCAAAAATTCGCCATAAAAAACTATGGAAGCTAGAACCACGAAATTTGGAAGGTTTGTAGGTAAAAATAGGGAGCCCTTTCACACCAAAATTTGCGACATTCTATCGAACCGTTTCGGAGATATTCGCGAGTTTTTGTTTTAGCATTACGGCGAAAAGGGTCGGACCCCCCATGGTGAGCCGCGACTGCGGAGCATGGGGAGGAAGGCCGAAACCCTGTTAGGCCACGTCTCAAATTTCAAGTCGATCGGACAATTAGGGCCCGAGATATGGGGGTCAAAATTTAGCCCATTTCCGTGACCCCCATCGAAATTTCGGTCGCTTGCGCCGGGGTCGAAAATTGAGCTACGAGAAAACGCTTGCGGGTGATTGTTTATGTGTCCGAATGGGAAGTGCTGTGTGAGCGGTTTGAAATTCGGTGCAACGCTTATAGGGAATTCTCGCGACCGAAATGTGTCAAATTCGTGAACTTTGACCCTATGAAAGTCGGGTCCTCTTGGGCCTAGAGAGAAACTTTTTTTAAATTGATGTACTCTTCGAGAGCAACATTTTGGCTATCTCGGATTTTTAAAATTCGCGAATGGAGTTTCTGCAGGGAATTTCCGTTCCATTTTTGGCCTATTCTTTAAACCTTCAAAAATTCGCCATGAAAAACTATGGAAGCTAGAACCACGAAATTTGGAAGGTTTGTAGGTAAAAATAGGGAGCCCTTTCACACCAAAATTTGCGACATTCTATCGAACCGTTTCGGAGATATTCGGGAGTTTTTGTTTTAGCATTACGGCGAAAAGGGGCGGACCCCCCATGGTGAGCCGCGACTGCGGAGCATGGGGAGGAACGCCGAAACCCTGTTAGGCCACGTTTCAAATTTCAAGTCGATCGGACAATTAGGGCCCGAGATATGGGGGGTCAAAGTTTGGCCCATTTCCGTGACCATTTCCGTGACCCCATCGAAATTTCGGTCGCTTGCGCCGGGGTCAAAAATTAAGCTACGAGAAAACGCTTGCGGGGATTGTTCATGTGTCTGAATGGGAAGTGCTGTGTGAGCGGTTTGAAATTCGGTGCAACGCTTATAGGGAATTCTGGCGGCCGACATGTGTCAAATTCGTGAAATTTGACCCTATGAAAGTCGGGTCCTATTGGGCCTAGAGAGAAACTTTTTTTTAAATTGATGTACTCTTCGAGAGCAACATTTTGGCTATCTCGGAATTTTAAAATTCGCGAATGGAGTTTCTGCAGGGAATTTCCGTTCGATTTTTGGCCTATTCTTTAAACCTTCAAAAATTCGCCATAAAAAAACTATGGAAGCTAGGACCACGAAATTTGGAGGGTTTGTAGGTAAAAATAGGGAGCCCTTTGACACCAAAATTTGCGACATTCTATCGAACCGTTTCGGAGATATTCGCGAGTTTTTGTTTTAGCATTACGGCGAAAAGGGTCGGACCCCCCATGGTGAGCCGCGACTGCGGAGCATGGGGAGGAAGGCCGAAACCCTGTTAGGCCACGTTTCAAATTTCAAGTCGATCGGACAATTAGGGCCCGAGATATGGGGGGTCAAAGTTTGGCCCATTTCCGTGACCATTTCCGTGACCCCATCGAAATTTCGGTCGCTTGCGCCGGGGTCAAAAATTAAGCTACGAGAAAACGCTTGCGGGGATTGTTCATGTGTCTGAATGGGAAGTGCTGTGTGAGCGGTTTGAAATTCCGTGCAACGCTTGTAGGGAATTCTCGCGGCCGAAATGTGTCAAATTCGTGAACTTTGACCCTATGAAAGTCGGGTCCTGTTGGGCCTAGAGAGAAACTTTTTTTTTAAATTGATGTACTCTTCGAGAGCAACATTTTGGCTATCTCGGATTTTTAAAATTCGCGAATGGAGTTTGTGCAGGGAATTTCCGTTCGATTTTTGGCCTATTCTTTAAACCTTCAAAAATTCGCCATAAAAAACTATGGAAGCTAGAACCACGAAATTTGGAAGGTTTGTAGGTAAAAATAGGGAGCCCTTTCACACCAAAATTTGCGACATTCTATCGAACCGTTTCGGAGATATTCGCGAGTTTTTGTTTTAGCATTACGGCGAAAAGGGTCGGACCCCCCATGGTGAGCCGCGACTGCGGAGCATGGGGAGGAAGGCCGAAACCCTGTTAGGCCACATCTCAAATTTCAAGTCGATCGGACAATTAGGGCCCGAGATATGGGGGTCAAAATTTAGCCCATTTCCGTGACCCCCATCGAAATTTCGGTCGCTTGCGCCGGGGTCTAAAATTAAGCTACGAGAAAACGCTTGCGGGGATTGTTCATGTGTCTGAATGGGAAGTGCTGTGTGAGCGGTTTGAAATTCCGTGCAACGCTTATAGGGAAATCTCGCGGCCGAAATGTGTCAAATTCGTGAACTTTGACCCTATGAAAGTCGGGTCCTATTGGGCCTAGAGAGAAACTTTTTTTTTAAATTGATGTACTCTTCGAGAGCAACATTTTGGCTATCTCGGATTTTTAAAATTCGCGAATGGAGTTTCTGCAGGGAATTTCCGTTCGATTTTTGGCCTATTCCTTAAACCTTCAAAAATTCGCCATAAAAAAACTATGGAAGCTAGGACCACGAAATTTGGAGGGTTTGTAGGTAAAAATAGGGAGCCCTTTGACACCAAAATTTGCGACATTCTATCGAACCGTTTCGGAGATATTCGCGAGTTTTTGTTTTAGAATTACGGCGAAAAGGGGCGGACCCCCCATGGTGAGCCGCGACTGTGGAGCATGGGGAGGAAGGCCGAAACCCTGTTAGGCCACGTTTCAAATTTCAAGTCGATCGGACAATTAGGGCCCGAGATATGGGGGGTCAAAGTTTGGCCCATTTCCGTGACCATTTCCGTGACCCCATCGAAATTTCGGTCGCTTGCGCCGGGGACAAAAATTAATCTACGAGAAAACGCTTGCGGGGATTGTTCATGTGTCGGAAATGGAAGTGCTGTGTGAGCGGTTTGAAATTCCGTGCAACGCTTGTAGGGAATTCTCGCGGCCGAAATGTGTCAAATTCGTGAACTTTGACCCTATGAAAGTCGGGTCCTATTGGGCCTAGATAGAAACTTTTTTTTTAAATTGATGTACTCTTCGAGAGCAACATTTTGGCTATCTCGGATTTTTAAAATTCGCGAATGGAGTTTGTGCAGGGAATTTTCGTGCGATTTTTGGCCTATTCTTTAAAACTTCAAAAATTCGCCATAAAAAACTATGGAAGCTAGAACCACGAAATTTGGAAGGTTTGTAGGTAAAAATAGGGAGCCCTTTCACACCAAAATTTGCGACATTCTATCGAACCGTTTCGGAGATATTCGCGAGTTTTTGTTTTAGCATTACGGCGAAAAGGGTCGGACCCCCCATGGTGAGCCGCGACTGCGGAGCATGGGGAGAAAGGCCGAAACCCTGTTAGGCCACGTCTCAAATTTCAAGTCGATCGGACAATTAGCCCGAGATATGGGGGTCAAAATTTAGCCCATTTCCGTGACCCCCATCGAAATTTCGGTCGCTTGCGCCGGGGTCAAAAATTGAGCTACGAGAAAACGCTTGCGGGTGATTGTTTATGTGTCCGAATGGGAAGTGCTGTGTGAGCGGTTTGAAATTCGGTGCAACGCTTATAGGGAATTCTCGCGGCCGAAATGTGTCAAATTCGTGAACTTTGACCCTATGAAAGTCGGGTCCTCTTGGGCCTAGAGAGAAACTTTTTTTAAATTGATGTACTCTTCGAGAGCAACATTTTGGCTATCTCGGATTTTTAAAATTCGCGAATGGAGTTTCTGCAGGGAATTTCCGTTCCATTTTTGGCCTATTCTTTAAACCTTCAAAAATTCGCCATAAAAAACTATGGAAGCTAGAACCACGAAATTTGGAAGGTTTGTAGGTAAAAATAGGGAGCCCTTTCACACCAAAATTTGCGACATTCTATCGAACCGTTTCGGAGATATTCGCGAGTTTTTGTTTTAGCATTACGGCGAAAAGGGTCGGACCCCCCATGGTGAGCCGCGACTGCGGAGCATGGGGAGGAAGGCCGAACCCTGTTAGGCCACGTTTCAAATTTCAAGTCGATCGGACAATAAAGGCCCGAGATATGGGGGGTCAAAATTTGGCCCATTTCCGTGACCCCCATCGAAATTTCGGTCGCTTGCGCCGGGGTCAAAAATTAAGCTACGAGAAAACGCTTGCGGGGATTGTTCATGTGTCTGAATGGGAAGTGCTGTGTGAGCGGTTTGAAATTCCGTGCAACGCTTATAGGGAAATCTCGCGGCCGAAATGTGTCAAATTCGTGAACTTTGACCATATGAAAGTCGGGTCCTATTGGGCCTAGAGAGAAACTTTTTTTTTAATTGATGTACTCTTCGAGAGCAACATTTTGGCTATCTCGGATTTTTAAAATTCGCGAATGGAGTTTCTGCAGGGAATTTCCGTGCGATTTTTGGCCTATTCTTTAAACCTTCAAAAATTCGCTATAAAAAAACTATGGAAGCTAGTACTTCGAAATTCAGAGGGTTTGTAGGAAAAAATAGGGAGCCCTTTCACACCAAAATTTGCGACATTCTATCGAACCGTTTCGGAGATATTCGCGAGTTTTTGTTTGAGCATTACGGCGAAAAGGGTCGGACCCCCCATGGTGAGTCGCGACTGCGGAGCATGGGGAGGAAGGCCGAAACCCTGTTAGGCCACGTTTCAAATTTCAAGTCGATCGGACAATTAGGGCCCGAGATATGGGGGGTCAAAGTTTGGCCCATTTCCGTGACCATTTCCGTGACCCCATGGAAATTTCGGTCGCTTGCGCCGGGGTCAAAAATTGAGCTACGAGAAAACGCTTGCGGGTGATTATTTATGTGTCCGAATGGAAAGTGCTGTGTGAGCGGTTTGAAATTCGGTGCAACGCTTATAGGGAATTCTCGCGGTCGAAATGTGTCAAATTCGTGAACTTTGACCCTATGAAAATCGGGTCCTATTGGGCCTAGAGAGAAACTTTTTTTTTAAAATTGATGTACTCTTCGAGAGCAACATTTTGGCTATCACGGATTTTTAAAATTCGCGAATGGAGTTTCTGCAGGGAATTTCCGTGCGATTTTTGGCCTATTCTTTAAACCTTCAAAAATTCGATATAAAAAACGAAGGAAGCTAGGACCACGAAATTTGGAGGGTTTGTAGGAAAAAATAGGGAGCCCTTTCACACCAAAATTTGCGACATTCTATCGAACCGTTTCGGAGATATTCGCGAGTTTTTGTTTTAGCATTACGGCAAAAAAGGGCGGACCCCCATGGTGAGCCGCGACTGCGGAGCATGGGGAGGAAGGCCGGAACCCTGTTAGGCCACGTTTCAAATTTCAAGTCGATCGGACAATTAGGGCTCGAGATATAGGGGGTCAAAGTTTGGCCCATTTCCGTGACCCCATCGAAATTTCGGTCGCTTGCGCCGGGGTCAAAAATTAAGCTACGAGAAAACGCTTGCGGGGATTGTTCATGTGTCTGAATGGGAAGTGCTGTGTGAGCGGTTTGAAATTCCGTGCAACGCTTATAGGGAATTCTCGCGGCCGAAATGTGTCAAATTCGTGAAATTTGCCCCTATGAAAGTCGAGTCCTATTTTGGCTATCTCGGATTTTTAAAATTCGCGAATGGAGTTTCTGCAGGGAATTTCCGTGCGATTTTTGGCCTATTCTTTAAACCTTCAAAAATTCGCTATAAAAAACTATGGAAGCTAGTACTTCGAAATTCAGAGGGTTTGTAGGAAAAAATAGGGAGCCCTTTCACACCAAAATTTGCGACATTCTATCGAACCGTTTCGGAGATATTCGCGAGTTTTTGTTAGAGCATTACGGCGAAAAGGGTCGGACCCCCCATGGTGAGTCGCGACTGCGGAGCATGGGGAGGAAGGCCGAAACCCTGTTAGGCCACGTTTCAAATTTCAAGTCGATCGGACAATTAGGGCCCGAGATATGGGGGGTCAAAGTTTGGCCCATTTCCGTGACCATTTCCGTGACCCCATGGAAATTTCGGTCGCTTGCGCCGGGGTCAAAAATTGAGCTACGAGAAAACGCTTGCGGGTGATTGTTTATGTGTCCGAATGGAAAGTGCTGTGTGAGCGGTTTGAAATTCGGTGCAACGCTTATAGGGAATTCTCGCGGTCGAAATGTGTCAAATTCGTGAACTTTGACCCTACGAAAATCGGGTCCTATTGGGCCTAGAGAGAAACTTTTTTTTTAAAATTGATGTACTCTTCGAGAGCAACATTTTGGCTATCACGGATTTTTAAAATTCGCGAATGGAGTTTCTGCAGGGAATTTCCGTTCGATTTTTGGCCTATTCTTTAAACCTTCAAAAATTCGATATAAAAAACGAAGGAAGCTAGGACCACGAAATTTGGAGGGTTTGTAGGAAAAAATAGGGAGCCCTTTCACACCAAAATTTGCGACATTCTATCGAACCGTTTCGGAGATATTCGCGAGTTTTTGTTTTAGCATTACGGCAAAAAAGGGCGGACCCCCATGGTGAGCCGCGACTGCGGAGCATGGGGAGGAAGGCCGGAACCCTGTTAGGCCACGTTTCAAATTTCAAGTCGATCGGACAATTAGGGCTCGAGATATAGGGGGTCAAAGTTTGGCCCATTTCCGTGACCCCATCGAAATTTCGGTCGCTTGCGCCGGGGTCAAAAATTAAGCTACGAGAAAACGCTTGCGGGGATTGTTCATGTGTCTGAATGGGAAGTGCTGTGTGAGCGGTTTGAAATTCCGTGCAACGCTTATAGGGAACTCTCGCGGCCAAAATGTGTCAAATTCGTGAAATTTGCCCCTATGAAAGTCGAGTCCTATTTTGGCTATCTCGGATTTTTAAAATTCGCGAATGGAGTTTCTGCAGGGAATTTCCGTGCGATTTTTGGCCTATTCTTTAAACCTTCAAAAATTCGCTATAAAAAAACTATGGAAGCTAGTACTTCGAAATTCAGAGGGTTTGTAGGAAAAAATAGGGAGCCCTTTCACACCAAAATTTGCGACATTCTATCGAACCGTTTCGGAGATATTCGCGAGTTTTTGTTAGAGCATTACGGCGAAAAGGGTCGGACCCCCCATGGTGAGTCGCGACTGCGGAGCATAGGGAGGAAGGCCGAAACCCTGTTAGGCCACGCTTCAAATTTCAAGTCGATCGGACAATTAGGGCCCGAGATATGGGGGGTCAAAGTTTGGCCCATTTCCGTGACCATTTCCGTGACCCCATGGAAATTTCGGTCGCTTGCGCCGGGGTCAAAAATTGAGCTACGAGAAAACGCTTGCGGGTGATTGTTTATGTGTCCGAATGGAAAGTGCTGTGTGAGCGGTTTGAAATTCGGTGCAACGCTTATAGGGAATTCTCGCGGTCGAAATGTGTCAAATTCGTGAACTTTGACCCTATGAAAATCGGGTCCTATTGGGCCTAGAGAGAAACTTTTTTTTTAAAATTGATGTACTCTTCGAGAGCAACATTTTGGCTATCACGGATTTTTAAAATTCGCGAATGGAGTTTCTGCAGGGAATTTCCGTGCGATTTTTGGCCTATTCTTTAAAACTTCAAAAATTCGATATAAAAAACGAAGGAAGCTAGGACCACGAAATTTGGAGGGTTTGTAGGAAAAAATAGGGAGCCCTTTCACACCAAAATTTGCGACATTCTATCGAACCGTTTCGGAGATATTCGCGAGTTTTTGTTTTAGCATTACGGCAAAAAAGGGCGGACCCCCATGGTGAGCCGCGACTGCGGAGCATGGGGAGGAAGGCCGGAACCCTGTTAGGCCACGTTTCAAATTTCAAGTCGATCGGACAATAAAGGCCCGAGATATGGGGGGTCAAAATTTGGCCCATTTCCGTGACCCCCATCGAAATTTCCGTCGCTTGCGCCGGGGTCAAAAATTAAGCTACGAGAAAACGCTTGCGGGGATTGTTCATGTGTCTGAATGGGAAGTGCTGTGTGAGCGGTTTGAAATTCCGTGCAACGCTTATAGGGAAATCTCGCGGCCGAAATGTGTCAAATTCGTGAACTTTGACCATATGAAAGTCGGGTCCTATTGGGCCTAGAGAGAAACTTTTTTTTTAATTGATGTACTCTTCGAGAGCAACATTTTGGCTATCTCGGATTTTTAAAATTCGCGAATGGAGTTTCTGCAGGGAATTTCCGTGCGATTTTTGGCCTATTCTTTAAACCTTCAAAAATTCGCTATAAAAAAACTATGGAAGCTAGTACTTCGAAATTCAGAGGGTTTGTAGGAAAAAATAGGGAGCCCTTTCACACCAAAATTTGCGACATTCTATCGAACCGTTTCGGAGATATTCGCGAGTTTTTGTTTGAGCATTACGGCGAAAAGGGTCGGACCCCCCATGGTGAGTCGCGACTGCGGAGCATGGGGAGGAAGGCCGAAACCCTGTTAGGCCACGTTTCAAATTTCAAGTCGATCGGACAATTAGGGCCCGAGATATGGGGGGTCAAAGTTTGGCCCATTTCCGTGACCATTTCCGTGACCCCATGGAAATTTCGGTCGCTTGCGCCGGGGTCAAAAATTGAGCTACGAGAAAACGCTTGCGGGTGATTATTTATGTGTCCGAATGGAAAGTGCTGTGTGAGCGGTTTGAAATTCGGTGCAACGCTTATAGGGAATTCTCGCGGTCGAAATGTGTCAAATTCGTGAACTTTGACCCTATGAAAATCGGGTCCTATTGGGCCTAGAGAGAAACTTTTTTTTTAAAATTGATGTACTCTTCGAGAGCAACATTTTGGCTATCACGGATTTTTAAAATTCGCGAATGGAGTTTCTGCAGGGAATTTCCGTGCGATTTTTGGCCTATTCTTTAAACCTTCAAAAATTCGATATAAAAAACGAAGGAAGCTAGGACCACGAAATTTGGAGGGTTTGTAGGAAAAAATAGGGAGCCCTTTCACACCAAAATTTGCGACATTCTATCGAACCGTTTCGGAGATATTCGCGAGTTTTTGTTTTAGCATTACGGCAAAAAAGGGCGGACCCCCATGGTGAGCCGCGACTGCGGAGCATGGGGAGGAAGGCCGGAACCCTGTTAGGCCACGTTTCAAATTTCAAGTCGATCGGACAATTAGGGCTCGAGATATAGGGGGTCAAAGTTTGGCCCATTTCCGTGACCCCATCGAAATTTCGGTCGCTTGCGCCGGGGTCAAAAATTAAGCTACGAGAAAACGCTTGCGGGGATTGTTCATGTGTCTGAATGGGAAGTGCTGTGTGAGCGGTTTGAAATTCCGTGCAACGCTTATAGGGAATTCTCGCGGCCGAAATGTGTCAAATTCGTGAAATTTGCCCCTATGAAAGTCGAGTCCTATTTTGGCTATCTCGGATTTTTAAAATTCGCGAATGGAGTTTCTGCAGGGAATTTCCGTGCGATTTTTGGCCTATTCTTTAAACCTTCAAAAATTCGCTATAAAAAAACTATGGAAGCTAGTACTTCGAAATTCAGAGGGTTTGTAGGAAAAAATAGGGAGCCCTTTCACACCAAAATTTGCGACATTCTATCGAACCGTTTCGGAGATATTCGCGAGTTTTTGTTTGAGCATTACGGCGAAAAGGGTCGGACCCCCCATGGTGAGTCGCGACTGCGGAGCATGGGGAGGAAGGCCGAAACCCTGTTAGGCCACGTTTCAAATTTCAAGTCGATCGGACAATTAGGGCCCGAGATATGGGGGGTCAAAGTTTGGCCCATTTCCGTGACCATTTCCGTGACCCCATGGAAATTTCGGTCGCTTGCGCCGGGGTCAAAAATTGAGCTACGAGAAAACGCTTGCGGGTGATTATTTATGTGTCCGAATGGAAAGTGCTGTGTGAGCGGTTTGAAATTCGGTGCAACGCTTATAGGGAATTCTCGCGGTCGAAATGTGTCAAATTCGTGAACTTTGACCCTATGAAAATCGGGTCCTATTGGGCCTAGAGAGAAACTTTTTTTTTAAAATTGATGTACTCTTCGAGAGCAACATTTTGGCTATCACGGATTTTTAAAATTCGCGAATGGAGTTTCTGCAGGGAATTTCCGTGCGATTTTTGGCCTATTCTTTAAACCTTCAAAAATTCGATATAAAAAACGAAGGAAGCTAGGACCACGAAATTTGGAGGGTTTGTAGGAAAAAATAGGGAGCCCTTTCACACCAAAATTTGCGACATTCTATCGAACCGTTTCGGAGATATTCGCGAGTTTTTGTTTTAGCATTACGGCAAAAAAGGGCGGACCCCCATGGTGAGCCGCGACTGCGGAGCATGGGGAGGAAGGCCGGAACCCTGTTAGGCCACGTTTCAAATTTCAAGTCGATCGGACAATTAGGGCTCGAGATATAGGGGGTCAAAGTTTGGCCCATTTCCGTGACCCCATCGAAATTTCGGTCGCTTGCGCCGGGGTCAAAAATTAAGCTACGAGAAAACGCTTGCGGGGATTGTTCATGTGTCTGAATGGGAAGTGCTGTGTGAGCGGTTTGAAATTCCGTGCAACGCTTATAGGGAATTCTCGCGGCCGAAATGTGTCAAATTCGTGAAATTTGCCCCTATGAAAGTCGAGTCCTATTTTGGCTATCTCGGATTTTTAAAATTCGCGAATGGAGTTTCTGCAGGGAATTTCCGTGCGATTTTTGGCCTATTCTTTAAACCTTCAAAAATTCGCTATAAAAAACTATGGAAGCTAGTACTTCGAAATTCAGAGGGTTTGTAGGAAAAAATAGGGAGCCCTTTCACACCAAAATTTGCGACATTCTATCGAACCGTTTCGGAGATATTCGCGAGTTTTTGTTAGAGCATTACGGCGAAAAGGGTCGGACCCCCCATGGTGAGTCGCGACTGCGGAGCATGGGGAGGAAGGCCGAAACCCTGTTAGGCCACGTTTCAAATTTCAAGTCGATCGGACAATTAGGGCCCGAGATATGGGGGGTCAAAGTTTGGCCCATTTCCGTGACCATTTCCGTGACCCCATGGAAATTTCGGTCGCTTGCGCCGGGGTCAAAAATTGAGCTACGAGAAAACGCTTGCGGGTGATTGTTTATGTGTCCGAATGGAAAGTGCTGTGTGAGCGGTTTGAAATTCGGTGCAACGCTTATAGGGAATTCTCGCGGTCGAAATGTGTCAAATTCGTGAACTTTGACCCTATGAAAATCGGGTCCTATTGGGCCTAGAGAGAAACTTTTTTTTTAAAATTGATGTACTCTTCGAGAGCAACATTTTGGCTATCACGGATTTTTAAAATTCGCGAATGGAGTTTCTGCAGGGAATTTCCGTTCGATTTTTGGCCTATTCTTTAAAACTTCAAAAATTCGATATAAAAAACGAAGGAAGCTAGGACCACGAAATTTGGAGGGTTTGTAGGAAAAAATAGGGAGCCCTTTGACACCAAAATTTGCGACATTCTATCGAACCGTTTCGGAGATATTCGCGAGTTTTTGTTTTAGCATTACGGCAGAAAAGGGCGGACCCCCATGGTGAGCCGCGACTGCGGAGCATGGGGAGGAAGGCCGGAACCCTGTTAGGCCACGTTTCAAATTTCAAGTCGATCGGACAATTAGGGCTCGAGATATAGGGGGTCAAAGTTTGGCCCATTTCCGTGACCCCATCGAAATTTCGGTCGCTTGCGCCGGGGTCAAAAATTAAGCTACGAGAAAACGCTTGCGGGGATTGTTCATGTGTCTGAATGGGAAGTGCTGTGTGAGCGGTTTGAAATTCCGTGCAACGCTTATAGGGAACTCTCGCGGCCAAAATGTGTCAAATTCGTGAAATTTGCCCCTATGAAAGTCGAGTCCTATTTTGGCTATCTCGGATTTTTAAAATTCGCGAATGGAGTTTCTGCAGGGAATTTCCGTGCGATTTTTGGCCTATTCTTTAAACCTTCAAAAATTCGCTATAAAAAAACTATGGAAGCTAGTACTTCGAAATTCAGAGGGTTTGTAGGAAAAAATAGGGAGCCCTTTCACACCAAAATTTGCGACATTCTATCGAACCGTTTCGGAGATATTCGCGAGTTTTTGTTAGAGCATTACGGCGAAAAGGGTCGGACCCCCCATGGTGAGTCGCGACTGCGGAGCATGGGGAGGAAGGCCGAAACCCTGTTAGGCCACGCTTCAAATTTCAAGTCGATCGGACAATTAGGGCCCGAGATATGGGGGGTCAAAGTTTGGCCCATTTCCGTGACCATTTCCGTGACCCCATGGAAATTTCGGTCGCTTGCGCCGGGGTCAAAAATTGAGCTACGAGAAAACGCTTGCGGGTGATTGTTTATGTGTCCGAATGGAAAGTGCTGTGTGAGCGGTTTGAAATTCGGTGCAACGCTTATAGGGAATTCTCGCGGTCGAAATGTGTCAAATTCGTGAACTTTGACCCTATGAAAATCGGGTCCTATTGGGCCTAGAGAGAAACTTTTTTTTTAAAATTGATGTACTCTTCGAGAGCAACATTTTGGCTATCACGGATTTTTAAAATTCGCGAATGGAGTTTCTGCAGGGAATTTCCGTGCGATTTTTGGCCTATTCTTTAAAACTTCAAAAATTCGATATAAAAAACGAAGGAAGCTAGGACCACGAAATTTGGAGGGTTTGTAGGAAAAAATAGGGAGCCCTTTCACACCAAAATTTGCGACATTCTATCGAACCGTTTCGGAGATATTCGCGAGTTTTTGTTTTAGCATTACGGCAAAAAAGGGCGGACCCCCATGGTGAGCCGCGACTGCGGAGCATGGGGAGGAAGGCCGGAACCCTGTTAGGCCACGTTTCAAATTTCAAGTCGATCGGACAATTAGGGCTCGAGATATAGGGGGTCAAAGTTTGGCCCATTTCCGTGACCCCATCGAAATTTCGGTCGCTTGCGCCGGGGTCAAAAATTAAGCTACGAGAAAACGCTTGCGGGGATTGTTCATGTGTCTGAATGGGAAGTGCTGTGTGAGCGGTTTGAAATTCCGTGCAACGCTTATAGGGAATTCTCGCGGCCGAAATGTGTCAAATTCGTGAAATTTGCCCCTATGAAAGTCGAGTCCTATTTTGGCTATCTCGGATTTTTAAAATTCGCGAATGGAGTTTCTGCAGGGAATTTCCGTTCGATTTTTGGCCTATTCTTTAAACCTTCAAAAATTCGCCCTAAAAAAACTATGGAAGCTAGGACCACGAAATTTGGAGGGTTTGTAGGTAAAAATAGGGAGCCCTTTGACACCAAAATTTGCGACATTCTATCGAACCGTTTCGGAGATATTCGCGAGTTTTTGTTTTAGCATTACGGCGAAAAGGGTCGGACCCCCCATGGTGAGCTGCGACTGCGGAGCATGGGGAGGAAGGCCGAAACCCTGTTAGGCCACGTTTCAAATTTCAAGTCGATCGGACAATTAGGGCCCGAGATATGGGGGGTCAAAATTTGGCCCATTTCCGTGACCATTTCCGTGACCCCATCGAAATTTCGGTCGCTTGCGCCGGGGTCAAAAATTGAGCTACGAGAAAACGCTTGCGGGTGATTGTTTATGTGTCCGAATGGGAAGTGCTGTGTGAGCGGTTTGAAATTCGGTGCAACGCTTATAGGGAATTCTCGCGGCCGAAATGTGTCAAATTCGTGAAATTTGACCCTATGAAAGTCGGGTCCTATTGGGCCTAGAGAGAAACTTTTTTTTTAAATTGATGTACTCTTCGAGAGCAACATTTTGGCTATCTCGGATATTTAAAATTCGCGAATGGAGTTTCTGCAGGGAATTTCCGTTCGATTTTTGCCTATTCTTTAAACCTTCAAAAATTCGCCATAAAAAAACTATGGAAGCTAGGACCAGGAAATTTCGAGGGTTTGTAGGAAACAATAAGGAGCCCTTTCACACCAAAATTTGCGACATTCTATCGAACCGTTTCGGAGATATTCGCGAGTTTTTGTTTTAGCATTACGGCGAAAAGGGTCGGACCCCCCATGGTGTGCCGCGACTGCGGAGCATGGGGAGGAAGGCCGAAACCCTGTTAGGCCACGTTTCAAATTTCAAGTCGATCGGACAATTAGGGCCCGAGATATGGGGGGTCAAACTTTGGCCCATTTCCGTGACCATTTCCGTGACCCCATCGAAATTTCGGTCGCTTGCGCCGGGGTCAAAAATTGAGCTACGAGAAAACGCTTGCGGGTGATTGTTTTTGTGTCCGAATGGGAAGTGCTGTGTGAGCGGTTTGAAATTCGGTGCAACGCTTATAGGGAATTCTCGCGGCCGAAATGTGTCAAATTCGTGAAATTTGACCCTATGAAAGTCGGGTCCTATTGGGCCTAGAGAGAAACTTTTTTTTTTAAATTGATGTCCTCTTCGAGAGCAACATTTTGGCTATCTCGGATTTTTAAAATTCGCGAATGGAGTTTCTGCAGGGAATTTCCGTTCGATTTTTGGCCTATTCTTTAAACATTCAAAAATTCGCCATAAAAAAACTATGGAAGCTAGGACCACGAAATTTGGAGGGTTTGTAGGTACAAATAGGGAGCCCTTTCACACCAAAATTTTCGACATTCTATCGAACCGTTTCGGAGATATTCGCGAGTTTTTGTTTTAGGATTACGGCGAAAAGGGTCGGACCCCCCATGGTGAGCCGCGACTTCGGAGCATGGGGAGGAAGGCCGAAACCCTGTTAGGCCACGTTTCAAATTTCAAGTCGATCGGACAATTAGGGCCCGAGATATGGGGGGTCAAAGTTTGGCCCATTTCCGTGACCATTTCCGTGACCCCATCGAAATTTCGGTCGCTTGCGCCGGGGTCAAAAATTAAGCTACGAGAAAACGCTTGCGGGGATTGTTCATGTGTCTGAATGGGAAGTGCTGTGTGAGCGGTTTGAAATTCGGTGCAACGCGTATAGGGAATTCTGGCGGCCGAAATGTGTCAAATTCGTGAACTTTGACCCTATGAAAGTCGGGTCCTATTGGGCCTAGAGAGAAACTTTTTTTTAAAATTGATGTACTCTTCGAGAGCAACATTTTGGCTATCTCGGATTTTTAAAATTGGCGAATGGAGTTTCTGCAGGGAATTTCCGTTCGATTTTTGCCTATTCTTTAAACCTTCAAAAATTCGCCATAAAAAACTATGGAAGCTAGGACCACGAAATTTCGAGGGTTTGTAGGAAACAATAGGGAGCCCTTTGACACCAAAATTTGCGACATTCTATCGAACCGTTTCGGAGATATTCGCGAGTTTTTGTTTTAGCATTACGGCGAAAAGGGTCGGACCCCCCATGGTGAGCCGCGACTGCGGAGCATGGGGAGGAAGGCCGAAACCCTGTTAGGCCACGTTTCAAATTTCAAGTCGATCGGACAATTAGGGCCCGAGATATGGGGGGTCAAAGTTTGGCCCATTTCCGTGACCATTTCCGTGACCCCATCGAAATTTCGGTCGCTTGCGCCGGGGTCAAAAATTAAGCTACGAGAAAACGCTTGCGGGGATTGTTCATGTGTCTGAATGGGAAGTGCTGTGTGAGCGGTTTGAAATTCGGTGCAACGCGTATAGGGAATTCTGGCGGCCGAAATGTGTCAAATTCGTGAACTTTGACCCTATGAAAGTCGGGTCCTATTGGGCCTAGAGAGAAACTTTTTTTTAAAATTGATGTACTCTTCGAGAGCAACATTTTGGCTATCTCGGATTTTTAAAATTCGCGAATGGAGTTTCTGCAGGGAATTTCCGTTCGATTTTTGCCTATTCTTTAAACCTTCAAAAATTCGCCATAAAAAACTATGGAAGCTAGGACCACGAAATTTCGAGGGTTTGTAGGAAACAATAGGGAGCCCTTTGACACCAAAATTTGCGACATTCTATCGAACCGTTTCGGAGATATTCGCGAGTTTTTGTTTTAGCATTACGGCGAAAAGGGTCGGACCCCCCATGGTGAGCCGCGACTGCGGAGCATGGGGAGGAAGGCCGAAACCCTGTTAGGCCACGTTTCAAATTTCAAGTCGATCGGACAATTAGGGCCCGAGATATGGGGGTTCAAAGTTTGGCCCATTTCCGTGACCCCATCGAAATTTCGGTCGCTTGCGCCGGGGTCAAAAATTGAGCTACGAGAAAACGCTTGCGGGTGATTGTTTATGTGTCCGAATGGGAAGTGCTGTGTGAGCGGTTTGAAATTCGGTGCAACGCTTATAGGGAATTCTCGCGGCCGAAATGTGTCAAATTCGTGAAATTTGACCCTATGAAAGTCGGGTCCTATTGGGCCTAGAGAGAAACTTTTTTTTAAAAATTGATGTACTCTTCGAGAGCAACATTTTGGCTATCTCGGATTTTTAAAATTCGCGAATGGAGTTTCTGCAGGGAATTCCCGTTCGATTTTTGGCCTATTCTTTAAACTTTCAAAAATTCGCCATAAAAAAACTATGGAAGCTAGGACCACGAAATTTGGAGGGTTTTTAGGTAAAAAAAGGGAGCTCTTTCACACCAAAATTTGCGACATTCTATCGAACCGTTTCGGAGATATTCGCGAGTTTTTGTTTTAGCATTACGGCGAAAAGGGGCGGGCCCCCCATAGTGAGCCGCGACTGCGGAGCATGGGGAGGAAGGCCGAAACCCTGTTAGGCCACGTTTCAAATTTCAAGTCGATCGGACAATTAGGGCCCGAGATATGGGGGGTCAAAGTTTGGCCCATTTCCGTGACCATTTCCGTGACCCCATCGAAATTTCGGTCGCTTGCGCCGGGGTCAAAAATTGAGCTACGAGAAAACGCTTGCGGGTGATTGTTTATGTGTCCGAATGGGAAGTGCTGTGTGAGCGGTTTGAAATTCGGTGCAACGCTTATAGGGAATTCTCGCGGCCGAAATGTGTCAAATTCGTGAAATTTGACCCTATGAAAGTCGGGTCCTATTGGGCCTAGAGAGAAACTTTTTTTTTAAATTGATGTCCTCTTCGAGAGCAACATTTTGGCTATCTCGGATTTTTTAAATTCGCGAATGGAGTTTCTGCAGGGAATTTCCGTTCGATTTTTGGCCTATTCTTTAAACCTTCAAAAATTCGCCATAAAAAAACTATGGAAGCTAGGACCACGAAATTGGGAGGGTTTGTAGGTAAAAATAGGGAGCCCTTTAACACCAAAATTTGCGACATTCTATCGAACCGTTTCGGAGATATTCGCGAGTTTTTGTTTTAGCATTACGGCGAAAAGGGTCGGACCCCCCATGGTGAGCCGCGACTGCGGAGCATGGGGTGGAAGGCCGAAACCCTGTTAGGCCACGTTTCAAATTTCAAGTCGATCGGACAATTAGGGCCCGAGATATGGGGGGTCAAAATTTGGCCCATTTCCGTGACCATTTCCGTGACCCCATCGAAATTTCGGTCGCTTGCGCCGGGGTCAAAAATTGAGCTACGAGAAAACGCTTGCGGGTGATTGTTTATGTGTCCGAATGGGAAGTGCTGTGTGAGCGGTTTGAAATTCGGTGCAACGCTTATAGGGAATTCTCGCGGCCGAAATGTGTCAAATTCGTGAAATTTGACCCTATGAAAGTCGGGTTCTATTGGGCCTAGAGAGAAACTTTTTTTTTAAATTGATGTCCTCTTCGAGAGCAACATTTTGGCTATCTCGGATTTTTAAAATTCGCGAATGGAGTTTCTGCAGGGAATTTCCGTTCGATTTTTGGCCTATTCTTTAAACATTCAAAAATTCGCCATAAAAAAACTATGGAAGCTAGGACCACGAAATTTGGAGGGTTTGTAGGTACAAATAGGGAGCCCTTTGACACCAAAATTTGCGACATTCTATCGAACCGTTTCGGAGATATTCGCGAGTTTTTGTTTTAGGATTACGGCGAAAAGGGTCGGACCCCCCATGGTGAGCCGCGACGTCGGAGCATGGGGAGGAAGGCCGAAACCCTGTTAGGCCACGTTTCAAATTTCAAGTCGATCGGACAATTAGGGCCCGAGATATGGGGGGTCAAAATTTGGCCCATTTCCGTGACCCCATCGAAATTTCGGTCGCTTGCGCCGGGGTCAAAAATTGAGCTACGAGAAAACGCTTGCGGGTGATTGTTTTTGTGTCCGAATGGGAAGTGCTGTGTGAGCGGTTTGAAATTCGGTGCAACGCTTATAGGGAGTTCTCGCGGCCGAAATGTGTCAAATTCGTGAAATTTGACCCTATGAAAGTCGGGTCCTATTGGGCCTAGAGAGAAACTTTTTTTTTAAATTGATGTACTCTTCGAGAGCAACATTTTGGCTATCTCGGATATTTAAAATTCGCGAATGGAGTTTCTGCAGGGAATTTCCGTTCGATTTTTGCCTATTCTTTAAACCTTCAAAAATTCGCCATAAAAAAACTATGGAAGCTAGGGCCAGGAAATTTCGAGGGTTTGTAGGAAACAATAAGGAGCCCTTTCACACCAAAATTTGCGACATTCTATCGAACCGTTTCGGAGATATTCGCGAGTTTTTGTTTTAGGATTACGGCGAAAAGGGTCGGACCCCCCATGGTGAACCGCGACTTCGGAGCATGGGGAGGAAGGCCGAAACCCTGTTAGGCCACGTTTCAAATTTCAAGTCGATCGGACAATTAGGGCCCGAGATATGGGGGGTCAAAGTTTGGCCCATTTCCGTGACCATTTCCGTGACCCCATCGAAATTTCGGTCGCTTGCGCCGGGGTCAAAAATTGAGCTACGAGAAAACGCTTGCGGGTGATTGTTTATGTGTCCGAATGGGAAGTGCTGTGTGAGCGGTTTGAAATTCGGTGCAACGCTTATAGGGAATTCTCGCGGCCGAAATGTGTCAAATTCGTGAAATTTGACCCTATGAAAGTCGGGTCCTATTGGGCCTAGAGAGAAACTTTTTTTTTAAAATTGATGTCCTCTTCGAGAGCAACATTTTGGCTATCTCGGATTTTTAAAATTCGCGAATGGAGTTTCTGCAGGGAATTTCCGTTCGATTTTTGGCCTATTCTTTAAACATTCAAAAATTCGCCATAAAAAAACTATGGAAGCTAGGACCACGAAATTTGGAGGGTTTGTAGGTACAAATAGGGAGCCCTTTCACACCAAAATTTTTGACATTCTATCGAACCGTTTCGGAGATATTCGCGAGTTTTTGTTTTAGGATTACGGCGAAAAGGGTCGGACCCCCCATGGTGAACCGCGACTTCGGAGCATGGGGAGGAAGGCCGAAACCCTGTTAGGCCACGTTTCAAATTTCAAGTCGATCGGACAATTAGGGCCCGAGATATGGGGGGTCAAAATTTGGCCCATTTCCGTGACCCCATCGAAATTTCGGTCGCTTGCGCCGGGGTCAAAAATTGAGCTACGAGAAAACGCTTGCGGGTGATTGTTTATGTGTACGAATGGGAAGTGCTGTGTGAGCGGTTTGAAATTCGGTGCAACGCTTATAGGGAATTCTCACGGCCGAAATGTGTCAAATTCGTGAAATTTGACCCTATGAAATTCGGGTCCTATTGGGCCTAGAGAGAAACTTTTTTTTAAATTGATGTACTCTTCGAGAGCAACATTTTGGCTATCTCGGATTTTTTAAATTCGCGAATGGAGTTTCTGCAGGGAATTTCCGTTCGATTTTTGGCCTATTCTTTAAACCTTCAAAAATTCGCCATAAAAAAACTATGGAAGCTAGGACCACGAAATTTGGAGGGTTTGTAGGCAGCAATAGTGAGCCCTTTCACACCAAAATTTGCGACATTCTATCGAACCGTTTCGGAGATATTCGCGAGTTTTTGTTTTAGCATTACGGCAAAAAGGGTCGGACCCCCCATGGTGAGCCGCGACTGCGGAGCATGGGGAGGAAGGCCGAAACCCTGTTAGGCCACGTTTCAAATTTCAAGTCGATCGGACAATTAGGGCCCGAGATATGGGGGGTCAAAGTTTGGCCCATTTCCGTGACCCCATCGAAATTTCGGTCGCTTGCGCCAGGGTCAAAAATTGAGCTACGAGAAAACGCTTGCGGGTGATTGTTTATGTGTCCGAATGGGAAGTGCTGTGTGAGCGGTTTGAAATTCGGTGCAACGCTTATAGGGAATTCTCGCGGCCGAATTGTGTCAAATTCGTGAACTTTGACCCTATGAAAGTCGGGTCCTATTGGGCCTAGAGAGAAACTTTTTTTTTAAATTGATGTACTCTTCGAGAGCAACATTTTGGCTATCTCGGATTTTTAAAATTCGCGAATGGAGTTTCTGCAGGGAATTTCCGTTCGATTTTTGGCCTATTCTTTAAACATTCAAAAATTCGCCATAAAAAAACTATGGAAGCTAGGACCACGAAATTTGGAGGGTTTGTAGGTAAAAATAGGGAGCCCTTTCACACCAAAATTTTCGACATTCTATCGAACCGTTTCGGAGATATTCGCGAGTTTTTGTTTTAGGATTACGGCGAAAAGGGTCGGACCCCCCATGGTGAGCCGCGACTGCGGAGCATGGGGAGGAAGGCCGAAACCCTGTTAGGCCACGTTTCAAATTTCAAGTCGATCGGACAATTAGGGCCCGAGATATGGGGGGTCAAAGTTTGGCCCATTTCCGTGACCATTTCCGTGACCCCATCGAAATTTCGGTCGCTTGCGCCGGGGTCAAAAATTGAGCTACGAGAAAACGCTTGCGGGTGATTGTTTATGTGTCCGAATGGGAAGTGCTGTGTGAGCGGTTTGAAATTCGGTGCAACGCTTATAGGGAATTCTCGCGGCCGAAATGTGTCAAATTCGTGAAATTTGACCCTATGAAAGTCGGGTCCTATTGGGCCTAGAGAGAAACTTTTTTTTTAAATTGATGTCCTCTTCGAGAGCAACATTTGGCTATCTAGGATTTTTAAAATTCGCGAATGGAGTTTCTGCAGGAAATTTCCGTTCGATTTTTGGCCTATTCTTTAAACATTCAAAAATTCGCCATAAAAAAACTATGGAAGCTAGGACCACGAAATTTGGAGGGTTTGTAGGTACAAATAGGGAGCCCTTTGACACCAAAATTTGCGACATTCTATCGAACCGTTTCGGAGATATTCGCGAGTTTTTGTTTTAGGATTACGGCGAAAAGGGTCGGACCCCCCATGGTGAGCCGCGACGTCGGAGCATGGGGAGGAAGGCCGAAACCCTCTTAGGCCACGTTTCAAATTTCAAGTCGATCGGACAATTAGGGCCCGAGATATGGGGGGTCAAAATTTGGCCCATTTCCGTGACCCCATCGAAATTTCGGTCGCTTGCGCCGGGATCAAAAATTGAGCTACGAGAAAACGCTTGCGGGTGATTGTTTATGTGTACGAATGGGAAGTGCTGTGTGAGCGGTTTGAAATTCGGTGCAACGCTTATAGGGAATTCTCGCGGCCGAAATGTGTCAAATTCGTGAAATTTGACCCTATGAAAGTCGGGTCCTATTGGGCCTAGAGAGAAACTTTTCTTTAAAAATTGATGTACTCTTCGAGAGCAACATTTTGGCTATCTCGGATTTTTAAAATTCGCGAATGGAGTTTCTGCAGGGAATTTCCGTTCGATTTTTGGCCTATTCTTTAAACTTTCAAAAATTCGCCATAAAAAAACTATGGAAGCTAGGACCACGAAATTTGGAGGGTTTTTAGGTAAAAATAGGGAGCTCTTTCACACCAAAATTTGCGACATTCTATCGAACCGTTTCGGAGATATTCGCGAGTTTTTGTTTTAGCATTACGGCGAAAAGGGGCGGACCCCCCATGGTGAGCCGCGACTGCGGAGCATGGGGAGGAAGGCCGAAACCCTGTTAGGCCACGTTTCAAATTTCAAGTCGATCGGACAATTAGGGGCCGAGATATGGGGGGTCAAAGTTTGGCCCATTTCCGTGACCATTTCCGTGACCCCATCGAAATTTCGGTCGCTTGCGCCGGGGTCAAAAATTGAGCTACGAGAAAACGCTTGCGGGTGATTGTTTATGTGTCCGAATGGAAAGTGCTGTGTGAGCGGTTTGAAATTCGGTGCAACGCTTATAGGGAATTCTCGCGGCCGAAATGTGTCAAATTCGTGAAATTTGACCCTATGAAAGTCGGGTCCTATTGGGCCTAGAGAGAAACTTTTTTTTTTAAATTGATGTACTCTTCGAGAGCAACATTTTGGCTATCTCGGATTTTTAAAATTCGCGAATGGAGTTTCTGCAGGGAATTTCCGTTCGATTTTTGGCCTATTCTTTAAACATTCAAAAATTCGCCATAAAAAAACTATGGAAGCTAGGACCACGAAATTTGGAGGGTTTGTAGGTAAAAATAGGGAGCCCTTTCACACCAAAATTTTCGACATTCTATCGAACCGTTTCGGAGATATTCGCGAGTTTTTGTTTTAGGATTACGGCGAAAAGGGTCGGACCCCCCATGGTGAGCCGCGACTGCGGAGCATGGAGAGGAAGGCCGAAACCCTGTTAGGCCACGTTTCAAATTTCAAGTCGATCGGACAATTAGGGCCCGAGATATGGGGGGTCAAAGTTTGGCCCATTTCCGTGACCATTTCCGTGACCCCATCGAAATTTCGGTCGCTTGCGCCGGGGTCAAAAATTGAGCTACGAGAAAACGCTTGCGGGTGATTGTTTATGTGTCCGAATGGGAAGTGCTGTGTGAGCGGTTTGAAATTCGGTGCAACGCTTATAGGGAATTCTCGCGGCCGAAATGTGTCAAATTCGTGAAATTTGACCCTATGAAAGTCGGGTCCTATTGGGCCTAGAGAGAAACTTTTTTTTTAAATTGATGTCCTCTTCGAGAGCAACATTTGGCTATCTCGGATTTTTAAAATTCGCGAATGGAGTTTCTGCAGGAAATTTCCGTTCGATTTTTGGCCTATTCTTTAAACATTCAAAAATTCGCCATAAAAAAACTATGGAAGCTAGGACCACGAAATTTGGAGGGTTTGTAGGTACAAATAGGGAGCCCTTTGACACCAAAATTTGCGACATTCTATCGAACCGTTTCGGAGATATTCGCGAGTTTTTGTTTTAGGATTACGGCGAAAAGGGTCGGACCCCCCATGGTGAGCCGCGACGTCGGAGCATGGGGAGGAAGGCCGAAACCCTGTTAGGCCACGTTTCAAATTTCAAGTCGATCGGACAATTAGGGCCCGAGATATGGGGGGTCAAAATTTGGCCCATTTCCGTGACCCCATCGAAATTTCGGTCGCTTGCGCCGGGATCAAAAATTGAGCTACGAGAAAACGCTTGCGGGTGATTGTTTATGTGTACGAATGGGAAGTGCTGTGTGAGCGGTTTGAAATTCGGTGCAACGCTTATAGGGAATTCTCGCGGCCGAAATGTGTCAAATTCGTGAAATTTGACCCTATGAAAGTCGGGTCCTATTGGGCCTAGAGAGAAACTTTTTTTAAAAAATTGATGTACTCTTCGAGAGCAACATTTTGGCTATCTCGGATTTTTAAAATTCGCGAATGGAGTTTCTGCAGGGAATTTCCGTTCGATTTTTGGCCTGTTCTCGCGGCCGCGGTTCTCGCGGCCTGTTCTCGCGGCCTTTAAACTTTCAAAAATTCGCCATAAAAAAACTATGGAAGCTAGGACCACGAAATTTGGAGGGTTTTTAGGTAAAAATAGGGAGCTCTTTCACACCAAAATTTGCGACATTCTATCGAACCGTTTCGGAGATATTCGCGAGTTTTTGTTTTAGCATTACGGCAAAAAGGGGCGGACCCCCCATGGTGAGCCGCGACTGCGGAGCATGGGGAGGAAGGCCGAAACCCTGTTAGGCCACGTTTCAAATTTCAAGTCGATCGGACAATTAGGGGCCGAGATATGGGGGGTCAAAGTTTGGCCCATTTCCGTGACCATTTCCGTGACCCCATCGAAATTTCGGTCGCTTGCGCCGGGGTCAAAAATTGAGCTACGAGAAAACGCTTGCGGGTGATTGTTTATGTGTCCGAATGGAAAGTGCTGTGTGAGCGGTTTGAAATTCGGTGCAACGCTTATAGGGAATTCTCGCGGCCGAAATGTGTCAAATTCGTGAAATTTGACCCTATGAAAGTCGGGTCCTATTGGGCCTAGAGAGAAACTTTTTTTTTTAAATTGATGTCCTCTTCGAGAGCAACATTTTGGCTATCTCGGATTTTTTAAATTCGCGAATGGAGTTTCTGCAGGAAATTTCCGTTCGATTTTTGGCCTATTCTTTAAAAATTCAAAAATTCGCCATAAAAAAACTATGGAAGCTAGGACCACGAAATTTGGAGGGTTTGTAGGTACAAATAGGGAGCCCTTTGACACCAAAATTTGCGACATTCTATCGAACCGTTTCGGAGATATTCGCGAGTTTTTGTTTTAGGATTACGGCGACAAGGGTCGGACCCCCCATGGTGAGCCGCGACGTCGGAGCATGGGGAGGAAGGCCGAAACCCTGTTAGGCCACGTTTCAAATTTCAAGTCGATCGGACAATTAGGGCCCGAGATATGGGGGGTCAAAATTTGGCCCATTTCCGTGACCCCATCGAAATTTCGGTCGCTTGCGCCGGGATCAAAAATTGAGCTACGAGAAAACGCTTGCGGGTGATTGTTTATGTGTCCGAATGGAAAGTGCTGTGTGAGCGGTTTGAAATTCGGTGCAACGCTTATAGGGAATTCTCGCGGCCGAAATGTGTCAAATTCGTGAAATTTGACCCTATGAAAGTCGGGTCCTATTGGGCCTAGAGAGAAACTTTTTTTTTTAAATTGATGTCCTCTTCGAGAGCAACATTTTGGCTATCTCGGATTTTTTAAATTCGCGAATGGAGTTTCTGCAGGAAATTTCCGTTCGATTTTTGGCCTATTCTTTAAAAATTCAAAAATTCGCCATAAAAAAACTATGGAAGCTAGGACCACGAAATTTGGAGGGTTTGTAGGTACAAATAGGGAGCCCTTTGACACCAAAATTTGCGACATTCTATCGAACCGTTTCGGAGATATTCGCGAGTTTTTGTTTTAGGATTACGGCGAAAAGGGTCGGACCCCCCATGGTGAGCCGCGACTGCGGAGCATGGGGAGGAAGGCCGAAACCCTGTTAGGCCACGTTTCAAATTTCAAGTCGATCGGACAATTAGGGGCCGAGATATGGGGGGTCAAAGTTTGGCCCATTTCCGTGACCATTTCCGTGACCCCATCGAAATTTCGGTCGCTTGCGCCGGGGTCAAAAATTGAGCTACGAGAAAACGCTTGCGGGTGATTGTTTATGTGTCCGAATGGAAAGTGCTGTGTGAGCGGTTTGAAATTCGGTGCAACGCTTATAGGGAATTCTCGCGGCCGAAATGTGTCAAATTCGTGAAATTTGACCCTATGAAAGTCGGGTCCTATTGGGCCTAGAGAGAAACTTTTTTTTTTAAATTGATGTCCTCTTCGAGAGCAACATTTTGGCTATCTCGGATTTTTTAAATTCGCGAATGGAGTTTCTGCAGGGAATTTCCGTTCGATTTTTGGCCTATTCTTTAAACCTTCAAAAATTCGCCATAAAAAAACTATGGAAGCTAGGACCACGAAATTGGGAGGGTTTGTAGGTAAAAATAGGGAGCCCTTTAACACCAAAATTTGCGACATTCTATCGAACCGTTTCGGAGATATTCGCGAGTTTTTGTTTTAGCATTACGGCGAAAAGGGTCGGACCCCCCATGGTGAGCCGCGACTGCGGAGCATGGGGTGGAAGGCCGAAACCCTGTTAGGCCACGTTTCAAATTTCAATTCGATCGGACAATTAGGGCCCGAGATATGGGGGGTCAAATTTTGGCCCATTTCCGTGACCATTTCCGTGACCCCATCGAAATTTCGGTCGCTTGCGCCGGGGTCAAAAATTGAGCTACGAGAAAACGCTTGCGGGTGATTGTTTATGTGTCCGAATGGGAAGTGCTGTGTGAGCGGTTTGAAATTCGGTGCAACGCTTATAGGGAATTCTCGCGGCCGAAATGTGTCAAATTCGTGAAATTTGACCCTATGAAAGTCGGGTCCTATTGGGCCTAGAGAGAAACTTTTTTTTTAAATTGATGTCCTCTTCGAGAGCAACATTTTGGCTATCTCGGATTTTTAAAATTCGCGAATGGAGTTTCTGCAGGGAATTTCCGTTCGATTTTTGGCCTATTCTTTAAACATTCAAAAATTCGCCATAAAAAAACTATGAAAGCTAGGACCACGAAATTTGGAGGGTTTGTAGGTACAAATAGGGAGCCCTTTGACACCAAAATTTGCGACATTCTATCGAACCGTTTCGGAGATATTCGCGAGTTTTTGTTTTAGGATTACGGCGAAAAGGGTCGGACCCCCCATGGTGAGCCGCGACGTCGGAGCATGGGGAGGAAGGCCGAAACCCTGTTAGGCCACGTTTCAAATTTCAAGTCGATCGGACAATTAGGGCCCGAGATATGGGGGGTCAAAATTTGGCCCATTTCCGTGACCCCATCGAAATTTCGGTCGCTTGCGCCGGGGTCAAAAATTGAGCTACGAGAAAACGCTTGCGGGTGATTGTTTATGTGTACGAATGGGAAGTGCTGTGTGAGCGGTTTGAAATTCGGTGCAACGCTTATAGGGAATTCTCACGGCCGAAATGCGTCAAATTCGTGAAATTTGACCCTATGAAAGTCGGGTCCTATTGGGCCTAGAGAGAAACTTTTTTTTAAATTGATGTACTCTTCGAGAGCAACATTTTGGCTATCTCGGATTTTTTAAATTCGCGAATGGAGTTTCTGCAGGGAATTTCCGTTCGATTTTTGGCCTATTCTTTAAACCTTCAAAAATTCGCCATAAAAAAACTATGGAAGCTAGGACCACGAAATTTGGAGGGTTTGTAGGAAACAATAGGGAGCCCTTTCACACCAAAATTTGCGACATTCTATCGAACCGTTTCGGAGATATTCGCGAGTTTTTGTTTTAGCATTACGGCAAAAAGGGTCGGACCCCCCATGGTGAGCCGCGACTGCGGAGCATGGGGAGGAAGGCCGAAACCCTGTTAGGCCACGTTTCAAATTTCAAGTCGATCGGACAATTAGGGCCCGAGATATGGGGGGTCAAAGTTTGGCCCATTTCCGTGACCCCATCGAAATTTCGGTCGCTTGCGCCGGGGTCAAAAATTGAGCTACGAGAAAACGCTTGCGGGTGATTGTTTATGTGTCCGAATGGGAAGTGCTGTGTGAGCGGTTTGAAATTCGGTGCAACGCTTATAGGGAATTCTCGCGGCCGAATTGTGTCAAATTCGTGAACTTTGACCCTATGAAAGTCGGGTCCTATTGGGCCTAGAGAGAAACTTTTTTTTTAAATTGATGTACTCTTCGAGAGCAACATTTTGGCTATCTCGGATTTTTAAAATTCGCGAATGGAGTTTCTGCAGGGAATTTCCGTTCGATTTTTGGCCTATTCTTTAAACATTCAAAAATTCGCCATAAAAAAACTATGGAAGCTAGGACCACGAAATTTGGAGGGTTTGTAGGTAAAAATAGGGAGCCCTTTCACACCAAAATTTTCGACATTCTATCGAACCGTTTCGGAGATATTCGCGAGTTTTTGTTTTAGGATTACGGCGAAAAGGGTCGGACCCCCCATGGTGAGCCGCGACTGCGGAGCATGGGGAGGAAGGCCGAAACCCTGTTAGGCCACGTTTCAAATTTCAAGTCGATCGGACAATTAGGGCCCGAGATATGGGGGGTCAAAGTTTGGCCCATTTCCGTGACCATTTCCGTGACCCCATCGAAATTTCGGTCGCTTGCGCCGGGGTCAAAAATTGAGCTACGAGAAAACGCTTGCGGGTGATTGTTTATGTGTCCGAATGGGAAGTGCTGTGTGAGCGGTTTGAAATTCGGTGCAACGCTTATAGGGAATTCTCGCGGCCGAAATGTGTCAAATTCGTGAAATTTGACCCTATGAAAGTCGGGTCCTATTGGGCCTAGAGAGAAACTTTTTTTTAAAAATTGATGTACTCTTCGAGAGCAACATTTTGGCTATCTCGGATTTTTAAAATTCGCGAATGGAGTTTCTGCAGGGAATTCCCGTTCGATTTTTGTCCTATTCTTTAAACTTTCAAAAATTCGCCATAAAAAAACTATGGAAGCTAGGACCACGAAATTTGGAGGGTTTTTAGGTAAAAATAGGGAGCTCTTTCACACCAAAATTTGCGACATTCTATCGAACCGTTTCGGAGATATTCGCGAGTTTTTGTTTTAGCATTACGGCGAAAAGGGTCGGACCCCGCATGGTGAGCCGCGACTGCGGAGCATGGGGAGGAAGGCCGAAACCCTGTTAGGCCACGTTTCAAATTTCAAGTCGATCGGACAATTAGGGCCCGAGATATGGGGGGTCAAACTTTGGCCCATTTCCGTGACCATTTCCGTGACCCCATCGAAATTTCGGTCGCTTGCGCCGGGGTCAAAAATTGAGCTACGAGAAAACGCTTGCGGGTGATTGTTTTTGTGTCCGAATGGGAAGTGCTGTGTGAGCGGTTTGAAATTCGGTGCAACGCTTATAGGGAATTCTCACGGCCGAAATGTGTCAAATTCGTGAAATTTGACCCTATGAAAGTCGGGTCCTATTGGGCCTAGAGAGAAACTTTTTTTTAAATTGATGTACTCTTCGAGAGCAACATTTTGGCTATCTCGGATTTTTAAAATTCGCGAATGGAGTTTCTGCAGGGAATTTCCGTTCGATTTTTGCCTATTCTTTAAACCTTAAAAAATTCGCCATAAAAAAACTATGGAAGCTAGGACCACGAAATTTCGAGGGTTTGTAGGAAACAATAGGGAGCCCTTTCACACCAAAATTTGCGACATTCTATCGAACGGTTTCGGAGATATTCGCGAGTTTTTGTTTTAGCATTACGGCGAAAAGGGTCGGACCCCCATTGTGAGCCGCGACTGCGGAGCATGGGGAGGAAGGCCGAAACACTGTTAGGCCACGTTTCAAATTTCAAGTCGATCGGACAATTAGGGCCCGAGATATGGGGGGTCAAAGTTTGGCCCATTTCCGTGACCATTTCCGTGACCCCATCGAAATTTCGGTCGCTTGCGCCGGGGTCAAAAATTCAGCTACGAGAAAACGCTTGCGGGTGATTGTTTATGTGTCCGAATGGGAAGTGCTGTGTGAGCGGTTTGAAATTCGGTGCAACGCTTATAGGGAATTCTCGCGGCCGAAATGTGTCAAATTCGTGAAATTTGACCCTATGAAAGTCGGGTCCTATTGGGCCTAGAGAGAAACTTTTTTTTTTAAATTGATGTCCTCTTCGAGAGCAACATTTTGGCTATCTCGGATTTTTAAAATTCGCGAATGGAGTTTCTGCAGGGAATTTCCGTTCGATTTTTGGCCTATTCTTTAAACATTCAAAAATTCGCCATAAAAAACTATGGAAGCTAGGACCACGAAATTTCGAGGGTTTGTAGGAAACAATAGGGAGCCCTTTGACACCAAAATTTGCGACATTCTATCGAACCGTTTCGGAGATATTCGCGAGTTTTTGTTTTAGCATTACGGCGAAAAGGGTCGGACCCCCCATGGTGAGCCGCGACTGCGGAGCATGGGGAGGAAGGCCGAAACCCTGTTAGGCCACGTTTCAAATTTCAAATCGATCGGACAATTAGGGCCCGAGATATGGGGGGTCAAAGTTTGGCCCATTTCCGTCACCATTTCCGTGACCCCATCGAAATTTCGGTCGCTTGCGCCGGGGTCAAAAATTGAGCTACGAGAAAACGCTTGCGGGTAATTGTTTATGTGTCCGAATGGGAAGTGCTGTGTGAGCGGTTTGAAATTCGGTGCAACGCTTATAGGGAATTCTCGCGGCCGAAATGTGTCAAATTCGTGAAATTTGACCCTATGAAAGTCGGGTCCTATTGGGCCTAGAGAGAAACTTTTTTTTAAAAATTGATGTACTCTTCGAGAGCAACATTTTGGCTATCTCGGATTTTTAAAATTCGCGAATGGAGTTTCTGCAGGGAATTTCCGTTCGATTTTTGCCTATTCTTTAAACCTTCAAAAATTCGCCATAAAAAACTATGGAAGCTAGGACCACGAAATTTCGAGGGTTTGTAGGAAACAATAGGGAGCCCTTTGACACCAAAATTTGCGACATTCTATCGAACCGTTTCGGAGATATTCGCGAGTTTTTGTTTTAGCATTACGGCGAAAAGGGTCGGACCCCCCATGGTGAGCCGCGACTGCGGAGCATGGGGAGGAAGGCCGAAACCCTGTTAGGCCACGTTTCAAATTTCAAGTCGATCGGACAATTAGGGCCCGAGATATGGGGGGTCAAAGTTTGGCCCATTTCCGTGACCATTTCCGTGACCCCATCGAAATTTCGGTCGCTTGCGCCGGGGTCAAAAATTGACCTACGAGAAAACGCTGGCGGGTGATTGTTTATGTGTCCGAATGGGAAGTGCTGTGTGAGCGGTTTGAAATTCGGTGCAACGCTTATAGGGAATTCTCGCGGGCGAAATGTGTCAAATTCGTGAAATTTGACCCTATGAAAGTCGGGTCCTATTGGGCCTAGAGAGAAACTTTTTTTTTAAATTGATGTCCTCTTCGAGAGCAACATTTTGGCTATCTCGGATTTTTAAAATTCGCGAATGGAGTTTCTGCAGGGAATTTCCGTTCGATTTTTGGCCTATTCTTTAAACATTCAAAAATTCGCCATAAAAAAACTATGGAAGCTAGGACCACGAAATTTGGAGGGTTTGTAGGTACAAATAGGGAGCCCTTTCACACCAAAATTTGCGACATTCTATCGAACCGTTTCGGAGATATTCGCGAGTTTTTGTTTTAGGATTACGGCGAAAAGGGTCGGACCCCCCATGGTGAGCCGCGACTTCGGAGCATGGGGAGGAAGGCCGAAACCCTGTTAGGCCACGTTTCAAATTTCAAGTCGATCGGACAATTAGGGCCCGAGATATGGCGGGTCAAAATTTGGCCCATTTCCGTGACCTCCATCGAAATTTCGGTCGCTTGCGCCGGGGTCAAAAATTGAGCCACGAGAAAACGCTTGCGGGTGAAATTCGGTGCAACGCTTATAGGGAATTCTGGCGGCCGAAATGTGTCAAATTCGTGAAATTTGACCCTATGAAAGTCGGGTCCTATTGGGCCTAGAGAGAAACTTTTTTTTTAAATTGATGTACTCTTCGAGAGCAACATTTTGGCTATCTCGGATTTTTAAAATTCGCGAATGGAGTTTCTGCAGGGAATTTCCGTTCGATTTTTGCCTATTCTTTAAACTTTCAAAAATTCGCCATAAAAAAACTATGGAAGCTAGGACCACGAAATTTCGAGGGTTTGTAGGAAACAATAGGGAGCCCTTTCACACCAAAATTTGCGACATTCTATCGAACCGTTTCGGAGATATTCGCGAGTTTTTGTTTTAGCATTACGGCGAAAAGGGTCGGACCCCCCATTGTGAGCCGCGACTGCGGAGCATGGGGAGGAAGGCCGAAACCCTGTTAGGCCACATTTCAAATTTCAAGTCGATCGGACAATTAGGGCCCGAGATATGGGGGGTCAAACTTTGGCCCATTTCCGTGACCATTTCCGTGACCCCATCGAAATTTCGGTCGCTTGCGCCGGGGTCAAAAATTGAGCTACGAGAAAACGCTTGCGGGTGATTGTTTTTGTGTCCGAATGGGAAGTGCTGTGTGAGCGGTTTGAAATTCGGTGCAACGCTTATAGGGAGTTCTCGCGGCCGAAATGTGTAAATTCGTGAAATTTGACCCTATGAAAGTCGGGTCCTATTGGGCCTAGAGAGAAACTTTTTTTTAAATTGATGTACTCTTCGAGAGCAACATTTTGGCTATCTCGGATTTTTTAAATTCGCGAATGGAGTTTCTGCAGGGAATTTCCGTTCGATTTTTGGCCTATTCTTTAAACATTCAAAAATTCGCCATAAAAAAACTATGGAAGCTAGGACCACGAAATTGGGAGGGTTTGTAGGTAAAAATAGGGAGCCGTTTAACACCAAAATTTGCGACATTCTATCGAACCGTTTCGGAGATATTCGCGAGTTTTTGTTTTAGCATTACGGAGAAAAGGGTCGGACCCCCCATGGTGAGCCGCGACTGCGGAGCATGGGGAGGAAGGCCGAAACCCTGTTAGGCCACGTTTCAAATTTCAAGTCGATCGGACAATTAGGGCCCGAGATATGGGGGGTCAAAGTTTGACCCATTTCCGTGACCATTTCCGTGACCCCATCGAAATTTCGGTCGCTTGCGCCGGGGTCAAAAATTGAGCTACGAGAAAACGCTTGCGGGTGATTGTTTATGTGTCCGAATGGGAAGTGCTGTGTGAGCGGTTTGAAATTCGGTGCAACGCTTATAGGGAATTCTCGCGGCCGAAATGTGTCAAATTCGTGAAATTTGACCCTATGAAAGTCGGGTCCTATTGGGCCTAGAGAGAAACTTTTTTTTTTAAATTGATGTCCTCTTCGAGAGCAACATTTTGGCTATCTCGGATTTTTAAAATTCGCGAATGGAGTTTCTGCAGGGAATTTCCGTTCGATTTTTGGCCTATTCTTTAAACATTCAAAAATTCGCCATAAAAAAACTATGGAAGCTAGGACCACGAAATTTGGAGGGTTTGTAGGTACAAATAGGGAGCCCTTTCACACCAAAATTTTCGACATTCTATCGAACCGTTTCGGAGATATTCGCGAGTTTTTGTTTTAGGATTACGGCGAAAAGGGTCGGACCCCCCATGGTGAGCCGCGACTTCGGAGCATGGGGAGGAAGGCCGAAACCCTGTTAGGCCACGTTTCAAATTTCAAGTCGATCGGACAATTAGGGCCCGAGATATGGGGGGTCAAAGTTTGGCCCATTTCCGTGACCATTTCCGTGACCCCATCGAAATTTCGGTCGCTTGCGCCGGGGTCAAAAATTAAGCTACGAGAAAACGCTTGCGGGGATTGTTCATGTGTCTGAATGGGAAGTGCTGTGTGAGCGGTTTGAAATTCGGTGCAACGCGTATAGGGAATTCTGGCGGCCGAAATGTGTCAAATTCGTGAACTTTGACCCTATGAAAGTCGGGTCCTATTGGGCCTAGAGAGAAACTTTTTTTTAAAAATTGATGTACTCTTCGAGAGCAACATTTTGGCTATCTCGGATTTTTAAAATTCGCGAATGGAGTTTCTGCAGGGAATTCCCGTTCGATTTTTGGCCTATTCTTTAAACTTTCAAAAATTCGCCATAAAAAAACTATGGAAGCTAGGACCACGAAATTTGGAGGGTTTTTAGGTAAAAATAGGGAGCTCTTTCACACCAAAATTTGCGACATTCTATCGAACCGTTTCGGAGATATTCGCGAGTTTTTGTTTTAGCATTACGGCGAAAAGGGTCGGACCCCGCATGGTGAGCCGCGACTGCGGAGCATGGGGAGGAAGGCCGAAACCCTGTTAGGCCACGTTTCAAATTTCAAGTCGATCGGACAATTAGGGCCCGAGATATGGGGGGTCAAACTTTGGCCCATTTCCGTGACCATTTCCGTGACCCCATCGAAATTTCGGTCGCTTGCGCCGGGGTCAAAAATTGAGCTACGAGAAAACGCTTGCGGGTGATTGTTTTTGTGTCCGAATGGGAAGTGCTGTGTGAGCGGTTTGAGATTCGGTGCAACGCTTATAGGGAATTCTCACGGCCGAAATGTGTCAAATTCGTGAAATTTGACCCTATGAAAGTCGGGTCCTATTGGGCCTAGAGAGAAACTTTTTTTTAAATTGATGTACTCTTCGAGAGCAACATTTTGGCTATCTCGGATTTTTAAAATTCGCGAATGGAGTTTCTGCAGGGAATTTCCGTTCGATTTTTGCCTATTCTTTAAACCTTAAAAAATTCGCCATAAAAAAACTATGGAAGCTAGGACCACGAAATTTCGAGGGTTTGTAGGAAACAATAGGGAGCCCTTTCACACCAAAATTTGCGACATTCTATCGAACGGTTTCGGAGATATTCGCGAGTTTTTGTTTTAGCATTACGGCGAAAAGGGTCGGACCCCCATTGTGAGCCGCGACTGCGGAGCATGGGGAGGAAGGCCGAAACACTGTTAGGCCACGTTTCAAATTTCAAGTCGATCGGACAATTAGGGCTCGAGATATGGGGGGTCAAAGTTTGGCCCATTTCCGTGACCATTTCCGTGACCCCATCGAAATTTCGGTCGCTTGCGCCGGGGTCAAAAATTCAGCTACGAGAAAACGCTTGCGGGTGATTGTTTATGTGTCCGAATGGGAAGTGCTGTGTGAGCGGTTTGAAATTCGGTGCAACGCTTATAGGGAATTCTCGCGGCCGAAATGTGTCAAATTCGTGAAATTTGACCCTATGAAAGTCGGGTCCTATTGGGCCTAGAGAGAAACTTTTTTTTTAAATTGATGTCCTCTTCGAGAGCAACATTTTGGCTATCTCGGATTTTTAAAATTCGCGAATGGAGTTTCTGCAGGGAATTTCCGTTCGATTTTTGGCCTATTCTTTAAACATTCAAAAATTCGCCATAAAAAACTATGGAAGCTAGGACCACGAAATTTCGAGGGTTTGTAGGAAACAATAGGGAGCCCTTTGACACCAAAATTTGCGACATTCTATCGAACCGTTTCGGAGATATTCGCGAGTTTTTGTTTTAGCATTACGGCGAAAAGGGTCGGACCCCCCATGGTGAGCCGCGACTGCGGAGCATGGGGAGGAAGGCCGAAACCCTGTTAGGCCACGTTTCAAATTTCAAATCGATCGGACAATTAGGGCCCGAGATATGGGGGGTCAAAGTTTGGCCCATTTCCGTCACCATTTCCGTGACCCCATCGAAATTTCGGTCGCTTGCGCCGGGGTCAAAAATTGAGCTACGAGAAAACGCTTGCGGGTAATTGTTTATGTGTCCGAATGGGAAGTGCTGTGTGAGCGGTTTGAAATTCGGTGCAACGCTTATAGGGAATTCTCGCGGCCGAAATGTGTCAAATTCGTGAAATTTGACCCTATGAAAGTCGGGTCCTATTGGGCCTAGAGAGAAACTTTTTTTTAAAAATTGATGTACTCTTCGAGAGCAACATTTTGGCTATCTCGGATTTTTAAAATTCGCGAATGGAGTTTCTGCAGGGAATTTCCGTTCGATTTTTGCCTATTCTTTAAACCTTCAAAAATTCGCCATAAAAAACTATGGAAGCTAGGACCACGAAATTTCGAGGGTTTGTAGGAAACAATAGGGAGCCCTTTGACACCAAAATTTGCGACATTCTATCGAACCGTTTCGGAGATATTCGCGAGTTTTTGTTTTAGCATTACGGCGAAAAGGGTCGGACCCCCCATGGTGAGCCGCGACTGCGGAGCATGGGGAGGAAGGCCGAAACCCTGTTAGGCCACGTTTCAAATTTCAAGTCGATCGGACAATTAGGGCCCGAGATATGGGGGGTCAAAGTTTGGCCCATTTCCGTGACCATTTCCGTGACCCCATCGAAATTTCGGTCGCTTGCGCCGGGGTCAAAAATTGACCTACGAGAAAACGCTGGCGGGTGATTGTTTATGTGTCCGAATGGGAAGTGCTGTGTGAGCGGTTTGAAATTCGGTGCAACGCTTATAGGGAATTCTCGCGGGCGAAATGTGTCAAATTCGTGAAATTTGACCCTATGAAAGTCGGGTCCTATTGGGCCTAGAGAGAAACTTTTTTTTTAAATTGATGTCCTCTTCGAGAGCAACATTTTGGCTATCTCGGATTTTTAAAATTCGCGAATGGAGTTTCTGCAGGGAATTTCCGTTCGATTTTTGGCCTATTCTTTAAACATTCAAAAATTCGCCATAAAAAAACTATGGAAGCTAGGACCACGAAATTTGGAGGGTTTGTAGTACAAATAGGGAGCCCTTTCACACCAAAATTTGCGACATTCTATCGAACCGTTTCGGAGATATTCGCGAGTTTTTGTTTTAGGATTACGGCGAAAAGGGTCGGACCCCCCATGGTGAGCCGCGACTTCGGAGCATGGGGAGGAAGGCCGAAACCCTGTTAGGCCACGTTTCAAATTTCAAGTCGATCGGACAATTAGGGCCCGAGATATGGCGGGTCAAAATTTGGCCCATTTCCGTGACCTCCATCGAAATTTCGGTCGCTTGCGCCGGGGTCAAAAATTGAGCCACGAGAAAACGCTTGCGGGTGAAATTCGGTGCAACGCTTATAGGGAATTCTGGCGGCCGAAATGTGTCAAATTCGTGAAATTTGACCCTATGAAAGTCGGGTCCTATTGGGCCTAGAGAGAAACTTTTTTTTTAAATTGATGTACTCTTCGAGAGCAACATTTTGGCTATCTCGGATTTTTAAAATTCGCGAATGGAGTTTCTGCAGGGAATTTCCGTTCGATTTTTGCCTATTCTTTAAACTTTCAAAAATTCGCTATAAAAAAACTATGGAAGCTAGGACCACGAAATTTCGAGGGTTTGTAGGAAACAATAGGGAGCCCTTTCACACCAAAATTTGCGACATTCTATCGAACCGTTTCGGAGATATTCGCGAGTTTTTGTTTTAGCATTACGGCGAAAAGGGTCGGACCCCCCATTGTGAGCCGCGACTGCGGAGCATGGGGAGGAAGGCCGAAACCCTGTTAGGCCACATTTCAAATTTCAAGTCGATCGGACAATTAGGGCCCGAGATATGGGGGGTCAAACTTTGGCCCATTTCCGTGACCATTTCCGTGACCCCATCGAAATTTCGGTCGCTTGCGCCGGGGTCAAAAATTGAGCTACGAGAAAACGCTTGCGGGTGATTGTTTTTGTGTCCGAATGGGAAGTGCTGTGTGAGCGGTTTGAAATTCGGTGCAACGCTTATAGGGAGTTCTCGCGGCCGAAATGTGTAAATTCGTGAAATTTGACCCTATGAAAGTCGGGTCCTATTGGGCCTAGAGAGAAACTTTTTTTTAAATTGATGTACTCTTCGAGAGCAACATTTTGGCTATCTCGGATTTTTTAAATTCGCGAATGGAGTTTCTGCAGGGAATTTCCGTTCGATTTTTGGCCTATTCTTTAAACATTCAAAAATTCGCCATAAAAAAACTATGGAAGCTAGGACCACGAAATTGGGAGGGTTTGTAGGTAAAAATAGGGAGCCGTTTAACACCAAAATTTGCGACATTCTATCGAACCGTTTCGGAGATATTCGCGAGTTTTTGTTTTAGCATTACGGAGAAAAGGGTCGGACCCCCCATGGTGAGCCGCGACTGCGGAGCATGGGGAGGAAGGCCGAAACCCTGTTAGGCCACGTTTCAAATTTCAAGTCGATCGGACAATTAGGGCCCGAGATATGGGGGGTCAAAGTTTGGCCCATTTCCGTGACCATTTCCGTGACCCCATCGAAATTTCGGTCGCTTGCGCCGGGGTCAAAAATTAAGCTACGAGAAAACGCTTGCGGGGATTGTTCATGTGTCTGAATGGGAAGTGCTGTGTGAGCGGTTTGAAATTCGGTGCAACGCGTATAGGGAATTCTGGCGGCCGAAATGTGTCAAATTCGTGAACTTTGACCCTATGAAAGTCGGGTCCTATTGGGCCTAGAGAGAAACTTTTTTTTTAAATTGATGTACTCTTCGAGAGCAACATTTTGGCTATCTCGGATTTTTAAAATTCGCGAATGGAGTTTCTGCAGGGAATTTCCGTTCGATTTTTGCCTATTCTTTAAACCTTCAAAAATTCGCCATAAAAAACTATGGAAGCTAGGACCACGAAATTTCGAGGGTTTGTAGGAAACAATAGGGAGCCCTTTGACACCAAAATTTGCGACATTCTATCGAACCGTTTCGGAGATATTCGCGAGTTTTTGTTTTAGGATTACGGCGAAAAGGGTCGGACCCCCCATGGTGAGCCGCGACTTCGGAGCATGGGGAGGAAGGCCGAAACCCTGTTAGGCCACGTTTCAAATTTCAAGTCGATCGGACAATTAGGGCCCGAGATATGGGGGGTCAAAGTTTGGCCCATTTCCGTGACCATTTCCGTGACCCCATCGAAATTTCGGTCGCTTGCGCCGGGGTCAAAAATTAAGCTACGAGAAAACGCTTGCGGGGATTGTTCATGTGTCTGAATGGGAAGTGCTGTGTGAGCGGTTTGAAATTCGGTGCAACGCGTATAGGGAATTCTGGCGGCCGAAATGTGTCAAATTCGTGAACTTTGACCCTATGAAAGTCGGGTCCTATTGGGCCTAGAGAGAAACTTTTTTTTTAAATTGATGTACTCTTCGAGAGCAACATTTTGGCTATCTCGGATTTTTAAAATTCGCGAATGGAGTTTCTGCAGGGAATTTCCGTTCGATTTTTGCCTATTCTTTAAAACTTCAAAAATTCGCCATAAAAAACTATGGAAGCTAGGACCACGAAATTTCGAGGGTTTGTAGGAAACAATAGGGAGCCCTTTGACACCAAAATTTGCGACATTCTATCGAACCGTTTCGGAGATATTCGCGAGTTTTTGTTTTAGCATTACGGCGAAAAGGGTCGGACCCCGCATGGTGAGCCGCGACTGCGGAGCATGGGGAGGAAGGCCGAAACCCTGTTAGGCCACGTTTCAAATTTCAAATCGATCGGAGAATTAGGGCCCGAGATATGGGGGGTCAAACTTTGGCCCATTTCCGTCACCATTTCCGTGACCCCATCGAAATTTCGGTCGCTTGCGCCGGGGTCAAAAATTGAGCTACGAGAAAACGCTTGCGGGTGATTGTTTATGTGTCCGAATGGGAAGTGCTGTGTGAGCGGTTTGAAATTCGGTGCAACGTTTATAGGGAATTCTCGCGGCCGAAATGTGTCAAATTCGTGAAATTTGACCCTATGAAAGTCGGGTCCTATTGGGCCTAGAGAGAAACTTTTTTTTAAAAATTGATGTACTCTTCGAGAGCAACATTTTGGCTATCTCGGATTTTTAAAATTCGCGAATGGAGTTTCTGCAGGGAATTTCCGTTCGATTTTTGCCTATTCTTTAAACCTTCAAAAATTCGCCATAAAAAACTATGGAAGCTAGGACCACGAAATTTCGAGGGTTTGTAGGAAACAATAGGGAGCCCTTTGACACCAAAATTTGCGACATTCTATCGAACCGTTTCGGAGATATTCGCGAGTTTTTGTTTTAGCATTACGGCGAAAAGGGTCGGACCCCCCATGGTGAGCCGCGACTGCGGAGCATGGGGAGGAAGGCCGAAACCCTGTTAGGCCACGTTTCAAATTTCAAGTCGATCGGACAATTAGGGCCCGAGATATGGGGGGTCAAAGTTTGGCCCATTTCCGTGACCATTTCCGTGACCCCATCGAAATTTCGGTCGCTTGCGCCGGGGTCAAAAATTGAGCTACGAGAAAACGCTTGCGGGTGATTGTTTATGTGTCCGAATGGGAAGTGCTGTGTGAGCGGTTTGAAATTCGGTGCAACGCTTATAGGGAATTCTCGCGGCCGAAATGTGTCAAATTCGTGAAATTTGACCCTATGAAAGTCGGGTCCTATTGGGCCTAGAGAGAAACTTTTTTTTTTAAATTGATGTCCTCTTCGAGAGCAACATTTTGGCTATCTCGGATTTTTAAAATTCGCGAATGGAGTTTCTGCAGGGAATTTCCGTTCGATTTTTGGCCTATTCTTTAAACATTCAAAAATTCGCCATAAAAAAACTATGGAAGCTAGGACCACGAAATTTGGAGGGTTTTTAGGTAAAAATAGGGAGCTCTTTCACACCAAAATTTGCGACATTCTATCGAACCGTTTCGGAGATATTCGCGAGTTTTTGTTTTAGCATTACGGAGAAAAGGGGCGGACCCCCCATGGTGAGCCGCGACTGCGGAGCATGGGGAGGAAGGCCGAAACCCTGTTAGGCCACGTTTCAAATTTCAAGTCGATCGGACAATTAGGGCCCGAGATATGGGGGGTCAAAGTTTGGCCCATTTCCGTGACCATTTCCGTGACCCCATCGAAATTTCGGTCGCTTGCGCCGGGGTCAAAAATTGAGCTACGAGAAAACGCTTGCGGGTGATTGTTTATGTGTCCAAATGGGAAGTGCTGCGTGAGCGGTTTGAAATTCGGTGCAACGCTTATAGGGAATTCTCGCGGCCGAAATGTGTCAAATTCGTGAAATTTGACCCTATGAAAGTCGGGTCCTATTGGGCCTAGAGAGAAACTTTTTTTTTTAAATTGATGTCCTCTTCGAGAGCAACATTTTGGCTATCTCGGATTTTTAAAATTCGCGAATGGAGTTTCTGCAGGGAATTTCCGTTCGATTTTTGGCCTATTCTTTAAACATTCAAAAATTCGCCATAAAAAAACTATGGAAGCTAGGACCACGAAATTTGGAGGGTTTGTAGGTACAAATAGGGAGCCCTTTGACACCAAAATTTGCGACATTCTATCGAACCGTTTCGGAGATATTCGCGAGTTTTTGTTTTAGGATTACGGCGAAAAGGGTCGGACCCCCCATGGTGAGCCGCGACGTCGGAGCATGGGGAGGAAGGCCGAAACCCTGTTAGGCCACGTTTCAAATTTCAAGTCGATCGGACAATTAGGGCCCGAGATATGGGGGGTCAAAATTTGGCCCATTTCCGTGACCCCATCGAAATTTCGGTCGCTTGCGCCGGGGTCAAAAATTGAGCTACGAGAAAACGCTTGCGGGTGATTGTTTATGCGAATGGGAAGTGCTGTGTGAGCGGTTTGAAATTCGGTGCAACGCTTATAGGGAATTCTCACGGCCGAAATGTGTCAAATTCGTGAAATTTGACCCTATGAAAGTCGGGTCCTATTGGGCCTAGAGAGAAACTTTTTTTTAAATTGATGTACTCTTCGAGAGCAACATTTTGGCTATCTCGGATTTTTTAAATTCGCGAATGGAGTTTCTGCAGGGAATTTCCGTTCGATTTTTGGCCTATTCTTTAAACCTTCAAAAATTCGCCATAAAAAAACTATGGAAGCTAGGACCACGAAATTTGGAGGGTTTGTAGGAAACAATAGGGAGCCCTTTCACACCAAAATTTGCGACATTCTATCGAACCGTTTCGGAGATATTCGCGAGTTTTTGTTTTAGCATTACGGCAAAAAGGGTCGGACCCCCCATGGTGAGCCGCGACTGCGGAGCATGGGGAGGAAGGCCGAAACCCTGTTAGGCCACGTTTCAAATTTCAAGTCGATCGGACAATTAGGCCCCGAGATATGGGGGGTCAAAGTTTGGCCCATTTCCGTGACCCCATCGAAATTTCGGTCGCTTGCGCCGGGGTCAAAAATTGAGCTACGAGAAAACGCTTGCGGGTGATTGTTTATGTGTCCGAATGGGAAGTGCTGTGTGAGCGGTTTGAAATTCGGTGCAACGCTTATAGGGAATTCTCGCGGCCGAATTGTGTCAAATTCGTGAACTTTGACCCTATGAAAGTCGGGTCCTATTGGGCCTAGAGAGAAACTTTTTTTTTAAATTGATGTACTCTTCGAGAGCAACATTTTGGCTATCTCGGATTTTTAAAATTCGCGAATGGAGTTTCTGCAGGGAATTTCCATTCGATTTTTGGCCTATTCTTTAAACATTCAAAAATTCGCCATAAAAAAACTATGGAAGCTAGGACCACGAAATTTGGAGGGTTTGTAGGTAAAAATAGGGAGCCCTTTCACACCAAAATTTTCGACATTCTATCGAACCGTTTCGAAGATATTCTCGAGTTTTTGTTTTAGGATTACGGCGAAAAGGGTCGGACCCCCCATGGTGAGCCGCGACTGCGGAGCATGGGGAGGAAGGCCGAAACCCTGTTAGGCCACGTTTCAAATTTCAAGTCGATTGGACAATTAGGGCCCGAGATATGGGGGGTCAAAGTTTGGCCCATTTCCGTGACCATTTCCGTGACCCCATCGAAATTTCGGTCGCTTGCGCCGGGGTCAAAAATTGAGCTACGAGAAAACGCTTGCGGGTGATTGTTTATGTGTCCGAATGGGAAGTGCTGTGTGAGCGGTTTGAAATTCGGTGCAACGCTTATAGGGAATTCTCGCGGCCGAAATGTGTCAAATTCGTGAAATTTGACCCTATGAAAGTCGGGTCCTATTGGGCCTAGAGAGAAACTTTTTTTTAAAATTGATGTCCTCTTCGAGAGCAACATTTTGGCTATCTCGGATTTTTAAAATTCGCGAATGGAGTTTCTGCAGGGAATTTCCGTTCGATTTTTGGCCTATTCTTTAAACATTCAAAAATTCGCCATTAAAAAACTATGGAAGCTAGGACCACGAAATTTGGAGGGTTTGTAGGTACAAATAGGGAGCCCTTTGACACCAAAATTTGGGACATTCTATCGAACCGTTTCGGAGATATTCGCGAGTTTTTGTTTTAGGATTACGGCGAAAAGGGTCGGACCCCCCATGGTGAGCCGCGACGTCGGAGCATGGGGAGGAAGGCCGAAACCCTGTTAGGCCACGTTTCAAATTTCAAGTCGATCGGACAATTAGGGCCCGAGATATGGGGGGTCAAAGTTTGGCCCATTTCCGTGACCATTTCCGTGACCCCATCGAAATTTCGGTCGCTTGCGCCGGGGTCAAAAATTGAGCTACGAGAAAACGCTTGCGGGTGATTGTTTATGTGTCCAAATGGGAAGTGCTGCGTGAGCGGTTTGAAATTCGGTGCAACGCTTATAGGGAATTCTCGCGGCCGAAATGTGTCAAATTCGTGAAATTTGACCCTATGAAAGTCGGGTCCTATTGGGCCTAGAGAGAAACTTTTTTTTTAAATTGATGTCCTCTTCGAGAGCAACATTTTGGCTATCTCGGATTTTTAAAATTCGCGAATGGAGTTTCTGCAGGGAATTTCCGTTCGATTTTTGGCCTATTCTTTAAACATTCAAAAATTCGCCATAAAAAAACTATGGAAGCTAGGACCACGAAATTTGGAGGGTTTGTAGGTACAAATAGGGAGCCCTTTGACACCAAAATTTGCGACATTCTATCGAACCGTTTCGGAGATATTCGCGAGTTTTTGTTTTAGGATTACGGCGAAAAGGGTCGGACCCCCCATGGTGAGCCGCGACGTCGGAGCACGGGGAGGAAGGCCGAAACCCTGTTAGGCCACGTTTCAAATTTCAAGTCGATCGGACAATTAGGGCCCGAGATATGGGGGGTCAAAATTTGGCCCATTTCCGTGACCCCATCGAAATTTCGGTCGCTTGCGCCGGGGTCAAAAATTGAGCTACGAGAAAACGCTTGCGGGTGATTGTTTATGTGTACGAATGGGAAGTGCTGTGTGAGCGGTTTGAAATTCGGTGCAACGCTTATAGGGAATTTTCACGGCCGAAATGTGTCAAATTCGTGAAATTTGACCCTATGAAAGTCGGGTCCTATTAGGCCTAGAGAGAAACTTTTTTTTAAATTGATGTACTCTTCGAGAGCAACATTTTGGCTATCTCGGATTTTTTAAATTCGCGAATGGAGTTTCTGCAGGGAATTTCCGTTCGATTTTTGGCCTATTCTTTAAACCTTCAAAAATTCGCCATAAAAAAACTATGGAAGCTAGGACCACGAAATTTGGAGGGTTTGTAGGAAACAATAGGGAGCCCTTTCACACCAAAATTTGCGACATTCTATCGAACCGTTTCGGAGATATTCGCGAGTTTTTGTTTTAGCATTACGGCAAAAAGGGTCGGACCCCCCATGGTGAGCCGCGACTGCGGAGCATGGGGAGGAAGGCCGAAACCCTGTTAGGCCACGTTTCAAATTTCAAGTCGATCGGACAATTAGGGCCCGAGATATGGGGGGTCAAAATTTGGCCCATTTCCGTGACCTCCATCGAAATTCGGTCGCTTGCGTCGGGGTCAAAAATTAAGCTACGAGAAAACGCTTGCAGGGATTGTTCATGTGTCTGAATGGGAAGTGCTGTGTGAGCGGTTTGAAATTCCGTGCAACGCTTATAGGGAATTCTCGCGGCCGAAATGTCTCAAATTCGTGAACTTTGACCCTATAAAAGTCGGGTCCTATTGGGCCTAGAGAGAAACTTTTTTTTTAAATTGATGTCCTCTTCGAGAGCAACATTTTGGCTATCTCGGATTTTTAAAATTCGCGAATGGAGTTTCTGCAGGGAATTTCCGTTCGATTTTTGGCCTATTCTTTAAACATTCAAAAATTCGCCATAAAAAACTATGGAAGCTAGGACTACGAAATTGGGAGGGTTTGTAGGTAAAAATAGGGAGCCCTTTAACACCAAAATTTGCGACATTCTATCGAACCGTTTCGGAGATATTCGCGAGTTTTTGTTTTAGCATTACGGCGAAAAGGGTCGGACCCCATGGTGAGCCGCGACTGCGGAGCATGGGGTGGAAGGCCAAAACCCTGTTAGGCCACGTTTCAAATTTCAAGTCGATCGGACAATTAGAGCCCGAGATATGGGGGGTCAAAGTTTGGCCCATTTCCGTGACCATTTCCGTGACCCCATCGAAATTTCGGTCGCTTCCGCCGGGGTCAAAAATTGAGCTACGAAAAAACGCTTGCGGGTGATTGTTTATGTGTCCGAATGGGAAGTGCTGTGTGAGCGGTTTGAAATTCGGTGCAACGCTTATAGGGAATTCTCGCTGCCGAAATGTGTCAAATTCGTGAAATTTGACCCTATGAAAGTCGGGTCCTATTGGGCCTAGAGAGAAACTTTTTTTTTAAATTGATGTCCTCTTCGAGAGCAACATTTGGCTATCTAGGATTTTTAAAATTCGCGAATGGAGTTTCTGCAGGAAATTTCCGTTCGATTTTTGGCCTATTCTTTAAACATTCAAAAATTCGCCATAAAAAAACTATGGAAGCTAGGATCACGAAATTTGGAGGGTTTGTAGGTACAAATAGGGAGCCCTTTGACACCAAAATTTGCGACATTCTATTGAACCGTTTCGGAGATATTCGCGAGTTTTTGTTTTAGGATTACGGCGAAAAGGGTCGGACCCCCCATGGTGAGCCGCGACGTCGGAGCATGGGGAGGAAGGCCGAAACCCTGTTAGGCCACGTTTCAAATTTCAAGTCGATCGGACAATTAGGGCCCGAGATATGGGGGGTCACAATTTGGCCCATTTCCGTGACCCCATCGAAATTTCGGTCGCTTGCGCCGGGGTCAAAAATTGAGCTACGAGAAAACGCTTGCGGGTGATTGTTTATGTGTACGAATGGGAAGTGCTGTGTGAGCGGTTTGAAATTCGGTGCAACGCTTATAGGGAATTCTCACGGCCGAAATGTGTCAAATTCGTGAAATTTGACCCTATGAAAGTCGGGTCCTATTGGGCCTAGAGAGAAACTTTTTTTTAAATTGATGTACTCTTCGAGAGCAACATTTTGGCTATCTCGGATTTTTTAAATTCGCGAATGGAGTTTCTGCAGGGAATTTCCGTTCGATTTTTGGCCTATTCTTTAAACATTCAAAAATTCGCCATAAAAAAACTATGGAAGCTAGGACCACGAAATTTGGAGGGTTTGTAGGAAACAATAGGGAGCCCTTTCACACCAAAATTTGCGACATTCTATCGAACCGTTTCGGAGATATTCGCGAGTTTTTGTTTTAGGATTACGGCGAAAAGGGTCGGACCCCCCATGGTGAGCCGCGACTGCGGAGCATGGGGAGGAAGGCCGAAACTCTGTTAGGCCACGTTTCAAATTTCAAGTCGATCGGACAATTAGGGCCCGAGATATGGGGGGTCAAAATTTGGCCCATTTCCGTGACCTCCATCGAAATTTCGGTCGCTTGCGCCGGGGTCAAAAATTGAGCTACGAGAAAACGCTTGCGGGTGATTGTTTATGTGTCCGAATGGGAAGTGCTGTGTGAGCGGTTTGAAATTCGGTGCAACGCTTATAGGGAATTCTCGCGGCCGAAATGTCTCAAATTCGTGAACTTTGACCCTATAAAAGTCGGGTCCTATTGGGCCTAGAGAGAAACTTTTTTTTTAAATTGATGTCCTCTTCGAGAGCAACATTTTGGCTATCTCGGATTTTTAAAATTCGCGAATGGAGTTTCTGCAGGGAATTTCCGTTCGATTTTTGGCCTATTCTTTAAACATTCAAAAATTCGCCATAAAAAAACTATGGAAGCTAGGACTACGAAATTGGGAGGGTTTGTAGGTAAAAATAGGGAGCCCTTTAACACCAAAATTTGCGACATTCTATCGAACCGTTTCGGAGATATTCGCGAGTTTTTGTTTTAGCATTACGGCGAAAAGGGTCGGACCCCCATGGTGAGCCGCGACTGCGGAGCATGGGGTGGAAGGCCAAAACCCTGTTAGGCCACGTTTCAAATTTCAAGTCGATCGGACAATTAGAGCCCGAGATATGGGGGGTCAAAGTTTGGCCCATTTCCGTGACCATTTCCGTGACCCCATCGAAATTTCGGTCGCTTGCGCCGGGGTCAAAAATTGAGCTACGAAAAAACGCTTGCGGGTGATTGTTTATGTGTCCGAATGGGAAGTGCTGTGTGAGCGGTTTGAAATTCGGTGCAACGCTTATAGGGAATTCTCGCGGCCGAAATGTGTCAAATTCGTGAAATTTGACCCTATGAAAGTCGGGTCCTATTGGGCCTAGAGAGAAACTTTTTTTTTAAATTGATGTCCTCTTCGAGAGCAACATTTTGGCTATCTCGGATTTTTAAAATTCGCGAATGGAGTTTCTGCAGGGAATTTCCGTTCGATTTTTGGCCTATTCTTTAAACATTCAAAAATTCGCCATAAAAAAACTATGGAAGCTAGGATCACGAAATTTGGAGGGTTTGTAGGTACAAATAGGGAGCCCTTTGACACCAAAATTTGCGACATTCTATTGAACCGTTTCGGAGATATTCGCGAGTTTTTGTTTTAGGATTACGGCGAAAAGGGTCGGACCCCCCATGGTGAGCCGCGACGTCGGAGCATGGGGAGGAAGGCCGAAACCCTGTTAGGCCACGTTTCAAATTTCAAGTCGATCGGACAATTAGGGCCCGAGATATGGGGGGTCAAAATTTGGCCCATTTCCGTGACCCCATCGAAATTTCGGTCGCTTGCGCCGGGGTCAAAAATTGAGCTACGAGAAAACGCTTGCGGGTGATTGTTTATGTGTACGAATGGGAAGTGCTGTGTGAGCGGTTTGAAATTCGGTGCAACGCTTATAGGGAATTCTCACGGCCGAAATGTGTCAAATTCGTGAAATTTGACCCTATGAAAGTCGGGTCCTATTGGGCCTAGAGAGAAACTTTTTTTTAAATTGATGTACTCTTCGAGAGCAACATTTTGGCTATCTCGGATTTTTTAAATTCGCGAATGGAGTTTCTGCAGGGAATTTCCGTTCGATTTTTGGCCTATTCTTTAAACATTCAAAAATTCGCCATAAAAAAACTATGGAAGCTAGGACCACGAAATTTGGAGGGTTTGTAGGAAACAATAGGGAGCCCTTTCACACCAAAATTTGCGACATTCTATCGAACCGTTTCGGAGATATTCGCGAGTTTTTGTTTTAGGATTACGGCGAAAAGGGTCGGACCCCCCATGGTGAGCCGCGACTGCGGAGCATGGGGAGGAAGGCCGAAACTCTGTTAGGCCACGTTTCAAATTTCAAGTCGATCGGACAATTAGGGCCCGAGATATGGGGGGTCAAAATTTGGCCCATTTCTGTGACCTCCATCGAAATTTCGGTCGCTTGCGCCGGGGTCAAAAATTGAGCTACGAGAAAACGCTTGCGGGTGATTGTTTATGTGTCCGAATGGGAAGTGCTGTGTGAGCGGTTTGAAATTCGGTGCAACGCTTATAGGGAATTCTCGCGGCCGAAATGTGTCAAATTCGTGAAATTTGACCCTATGAAAGTCGGGTCCTATTGGGCCTAGAGAGAAACTTTTTTTTTAAATTGATGTCCTCTTCGAGAGCAACATTTTGGCTATCTCGGATTTTTTAAATTCGCGAATGGAGTTTCTGCAGGGAATTTCCGTTCGATTTTTGGCCTATTCTTTAAACCTTCAAAAATTCGCCATAAAAAAACTATGGAAGCTAGGACCACGAAATTGGGAGGGTTTGTAGGTAAAAATAGGGAGCCCTTTAACACCAAAATTTGCGACATTCTATCGAACCGTTTCGGAGATATTCGCGAGTTTTTGTTTTAGCATTACGGCGAAAAGGGTCGGACCCCCCATGGTGAGCCGCGACTGCGGAGCATGGGGTGGAAGGCCGAAACCCTGTTAGGCCACGTTTCAAATTTCAAGTCGATCGGACAATTAGGGCCCGAGATATGGGGGGTCAAAGTTTGGCCCATTTCCGTGACCATTTCCGTGACCCCATCGAAATTTCGGTCGCTTGCGCCGGGGTCAAAAATTGAGCTACGAGAAAAAGCTTGCGGGTGATTGTTTATGTTTCCGAATGGGAAGTGCTGTGTGAGCGGTTTGAAATTCGGTGCAACGCTTATAGGGAATTCTCGCGGCCGAAATGTGTCAAATTCGTGAAATTTGACCCTATGAAAGTCGGGTCCTATTGGGCCTAGAGAGAAACTTTTTTTTTAAATTGATGTCCTCTTCGAGAGCAACATTTTGGCTATCTCGGATTTTTAAAATTCGCGAATGGAGTTTCTGCAGGGAATTTCCGTTCGATTTTTGGCCTATTCTTTAAACATTCAAAAATTCGCCATAAAAAAACTATGGAAGCTAGGACCACGAAATTTGGAGGGTTTGTAGGTACAAATAGGGAGCCCTTTGACACCAAAATTTGGGACATTCTATCGAACCGTTTCGGAGATATTCGCGAGTTTTTGTTTTAGGATTACGGCGAAAAGGGTCGGACCCCCCATGGTGAGCCGCGACGTCGGAGCATGGGGAGGAAGGCCGAAACCCTGTTAGGCCACGTTTCAAATTTCAAGTCGATCGGACAATTAGGGCCCGAGATATGGGGGGTCAAAGTTTGGCCCATTTCCGTGACCCCATCGAAATTTCGGTCGCTTGCGCCGGGGTCAAAAATTGAGCTACGAGAAAACGCTTGCGGGTGATTGTTTATGTGTCCGAATGGGAAGTGCTGTGTGAGCGGTTTGAAATTCGGTGCAACGCTTATAGGGAATTCTCGCGGCCGAATTGTGTCAAAATCGTGAACTTTGACCCTATGAAAGTCGGGTCCTATTGGGCCTAGAGAGAAACTTTTTTTTTAAATTGATGTCCTCTTCGAGAGCAACATTTTGGCTATCTCGGATTTTTTAAATTCGCGAATGGAGTTTCTGCAGGGAATTTCCGTTCGATTTTTGGCCTATTCTTTAAACCTTCAAAAATTCGCCATAAAAAAACTATGGAAGCTAGGACCACGAAATTGGGAGGGTTTGTAGGTAAAAATAGGGAGCCCTTTAACACCAAAATTTGCGACATTCTATCGAACCGTTTCGGAGATATTCGCGAGTTTTTGTTTTAGCATTACGGCGAAAAGGGTCGGACCCCCCATGGTGAGCCGCGACTGCGGAGCATGGGGTGGAAGGCCGAAACCCTGTTAGGCCACGTTTCAAATTTCAAGTCGATCGGACAATTAGGGCCCGAGATATGGGGGGTCAAAGTTTGGCCCATTTCCGTGACCATTTCCGTGACCCCATCGAAATTTCGGTCGCTTGCGCCGGGGTCAAAAATTGAGCTACGAGAAAACGCTTGCGGGTGATTGTTTATGTTTCCGAATGGGAAGTGCTGTGTGAGCGGTTTGAAATTCGGTGCAACGCTTATAGGGAATTCTCGCGGCCGAAATGTGTCAAATTCGTGAAATTTGACCCTATGAAAGTCGGGTCCTATTGGGCCTAGAGAGAAACTTTTTTTTTAAATTGATGTCCTCTTCGAGAGCAACATTTTGGCTATCTCGGATTTTTAAAATTCGCGAATGGAGTTTCTGCAGGGAATTTCCGTTCGATTTTTGGCCTATTCTTTAAACATTCAAAAATTCGCCATAAAAAAACTATGGAAGCTAGGACCACGAAATTTGGAGGGTTTGTAGGTACAAATAGGGAGCCCTTTGACACCAAAATTTGGGACATTCTATCGAACCGTTTCGGAGATATTCGCGAGTTTTTGTTTTAGGATTACGGCGAAAAGGGTCGGACCCCCCATGGTGAGCCGCGACGTCGGAGCATGGGGAGGAAGGCCGAAACCCTGTTAGGCCACGTTTCAAATTTCAAGTCGATCGGACAATTAGGGCCCGAGATATGGGGGGTCAAAGTTTGGCCCATTTCCGTGACCCCATCGAAATTTCGGTCGCTTGCGCCGGGGTCAAAAATTGAGCTACGAGAAAACGCTTGCGGGTGATTGTTTATGTGTCCGAATGGGAAGTGCTGTGTGAGCGGTTTGAAATTCGGTGCAACGCTTATAGGGAATTCTCGCGGCCGAATTGTGTCAAAATCGTGAACTTTGACCCTATGAAAGTCGGGTCCTATTGGGCCTAGAGAGAAACTTTTTTTTTTAAATTGATGTACTCTTCGAGAGCAACATTTTGGCTATCTCGGATTTTTAAAATTCGCGAATGGAGTTTCTGCAGGGAATTTCCGTTCGATTTTTGACCTATTCTTTAAACATTCAAAAATTCGCCATAAAAAACTATGGAAGCTAGGACCACGAAATTTGGAGGGTTTGTAGGTAAAAATAGGGAGCCCTTTCACACCAAAATTTTCGACATTCTATCGAACCGTTTCGAAGATATTCGCGAGTTTTTGTTTTAGGATTACGGCGAAAAGGGTCGGACCCCCCATGGTGAGCCGCGACTGCGGAGCATGGGGAGGAAGGCCGAAACTCTGTTAGGCCACGTTTCAAATTTCAAGTCGATCGGACAATTAGGGCCCGAGATATGGGGGGTCAAAGTTTGGCCCATTTCCGTGACCATTTCCGTGACCCCATCGAAATTTCGGTCGCTTGCGCCGGGGTCAAAAATTGAGCTACGAGAAAACGCTTGCGGGTGATTGTTTATGTGTCCAAATGGGAAGTGCTGCGTGAGCGGTTTGAAATTCGGTGCAACGCTTATAGGGAATTCTCGCGGCCGAAATGTGTCAAATTCGTGAAATTTGACCCTATGAAAGTCGGGTCCTATTGGGCCTAGAGAGAAACTTTTTTTTTTAAATTGATGTCCTCTTCGAGAGCAACATTTTGGCTATCTCGGATTTTTAAAATTCGCGAATGGAGTTTCTGCAGGGAATTTCCGTTCGATTTTTGGCCTATTCTTTAAACATTCAAAAATTCGCCATAAAAAAACTATGGAAGCTAGGACCACGAAATTTGGAGGGTTTGTAGGTACAAATAGGGAGCCCTTTGACACCAAAATTTGCGACATTCTATCGAACCGTTTCGGAGATATTCGCGAGTTTTTGTTTTAGGATTACGGCGAAAAGGGTCGGACCCCCCATGGTGAGCCGCGACGTCGGAGCATGGGGAGGAAGGCCGAAACCCTGTTAGGCCACGTTTCAAATTTCAAGTCGATCGGACAATTAGGGCCCGAGATATGGGGGGTCAAAATTTGGCCCATTTCCGTGACCCCATCGAAATTTCGGTCGCTTGCGCCGGGGTCAAAAATTGAGCTACGAGAAAACGCTTGCGGGTGATTGTTTATGTGTACGAATGGGAAGTGCTGTGTGAGCGGTTTGAAATTCGGTGCAACGCTTATAGGGAATTCTCACGGCCGAAATGTGTCAAATTCGTGAAATTTGACCCTATGAAAGTCGGGTCCTATTAGGCCTAGAGAGAAACTTTTTTTTAAATTGATGTACTCTTCGAGAGCAACATTTTGGCTATCTCGGATTTTTTAAATTCGCGAATGGAGTTTCTGCAGGGAATTTCCGTTCGATTTTTGGCCTATTCTTTAAACCTTCAAAAATTCGCCATAAAAAAACTATGGAAGCTAGGACCACGAAATTTGGAGGGTTTGTAGGAAACAATAGGGAGCCCTTTCACACCAAAATTTGCGACATTCTATCGAACCGTTTCGGAGATATTCGCGAGTTTTTGTTTTAGCATTACGGCAAAAAGGGTCGGACCCCCCATGGTGAGCCGCGACTGCGGAGCATGGGGAGGAAGGCCGAAACCCTGTTAGGCCACGTTTCAAATTTCAAGTCGATCGGACAATTAGGGCCCGAGATATGGGGGGTCAAAGTTTGGCCCATTTCCGTGACCCCATCGAAATTTCGGTCGCTTGCGCCGGGGTCAAAAATTGAGCTACGAGAAAACGCTTGCGGGTGATTGTTTATGTGTCCGAATGGGAAGTGCTGTATGAGCGGTTTGAAATTCGGTGCAACGCTTATAGGGAATTCTCGCGGCCGAATTGTGTCAAATTCGTGAACTTTGACCCTATGAAAGTCGGGTCCTATTGGGCCTAGAGAGAAACTTTTTTTTTAAATTGATGTACTCTTCGAGAGCAACATTTTGGCTATCTCGGATTTTTAAAATTCGCGAATGGAGTTTCTGCAGGGAATTTCCGTTCGATTTTTGGCATATTCTTTAAACATTCAAAAATTCGCCATAAAAAAACTATGGAAGCTAGGACCACGAAATTTGGAGGGTTTGTAGGTAAAAATAGGGAGCCCTTTCACACCAAAATTTTCGACATTCTATCGAACCGTTTCGAAGATATTCGCGAGTTTTTGTTTTAGGATTACGGCGAAAAGGGTCGGACCCCCCATGGTGAGCCGCGACTGCGGAGCATGGGGAGGAAGGCCGAAACCCTGTTAGGCCACGTTTCAAATTTCAAGTCGATCGGACAATTAGGGCCCGATATATGGGGGGTCAAAATTTGGCCCATTTCCGTGACCTCCATCGAAATTCGGTCGCTTGCGTCGGGGTCAAAAATTAAGCTACGAGAAAACGCTTGCAGGGATTGTTCATGTGTCTGAATGGGAAGTGCTGTGTGAGCGGTTTGAAATTCCGTGCAACGCTTATAGGGAATTCTCGCGGCCGAAATGTCTCAAATTCGTGAACTTTGACCCTATGAAAGTCGGGTCCTATTGGGCCTAGAGAGAAACTTTTTTTTTCAATTGATGTACTTTTCGAGAGCAACATTTTGGCTATCTCGGATTTTTAAAATTCGCGAATGGAGTTTCTGCAGGGAATTTCCGTGCGATTTTTGGCCTATTCTTTAAACCTTCAAAAATTCGCCATAAAAAAACTATGGAAGCTAGGACCACGAAATTTCGAGGGTTTGTAGGAAACAATAGGGAGCCCTTTCACACCAAAATTTGCGACATTCTATCGAACCGTTTCGGACATATTCGCGAGTTTTTGTTTTAGCATTACGGCGAAAAGGGTCGGACCCCCCATGGTGAGCCGCGACTGCGGAGCATCGGGAAGAAGGCCGAAACCCTGTTAGGCCACGTTTCAAATTTCAAGTCGATCGGACAATTAGGGCCCGAGATATGGGGGGTCAAACTTTCGCCCATTTCCGTGACCATTTCCGTGACCCCATCGAAATTTCGGTCGCTTGCGCCGGGGTCAAAAATTGAGCTACGAGAAAACGCTTGCGGGTGATTGTTTTTGTGTCCGAATGGGAAGTGCTGTGTGAGCGGTTTGAAATTCGGTGCAACGCTTATAGGGAGTTCTCGCGGCCGAAATGTGTCAAATTCGTGAAATTTGACCCTATGAAAGTCGGGTCCTATTGGGCCTAGAGAGAAACTTTTTTTTTAAATTGATGTCCTCTTCGAGAGCAACATTTTGGCTATCTCGGATTTTTTAAATTCGCGAATGGAGTTTCTGCAGGGAATTTCCGTTCGATTTTGGGCCTATTCTTTAAACCTTCAAAAATTCGCCATAAAAAAACTATGGAAGCTAGGACCACGAAATTGGGAGGGTTTGTAGGTAAAAATAGGGAGCCCTTTAACACCAAAATTTGCGACATTCTATCGAACCGTTTCGGAGATATTCGCGAGTTTTTGTTTTAGCATTACGGCGAAAAGGGTCGGACCCCCATGGTGAGCCGCGACTGCGGAGCATGGGGTGGAAGGCCAAAACCCTGTTAGGCCACGTTTCAAATTTCAAGTCGATCGGACAATTAGGGCCCGAGATATGGGGGGTCAAAGTTTGGCCCATTTCCGTGACCATTTCCGTGACCCCATCGAAATTTCGGTCGCTTGCGCCGGGGTCAAAAATTGAGCTACGAAAAAACGCTTGCGGGTGATTGTTTATGTGTCCGAATGGGAAGTGCTGTGTGAGCGGTTTGAAATTCGGTGCAACGCTTATAGGGAATTCTCGCGGCCGAAATGTGTCAAATTCGTGAAATTTGACCCTATGAAAGTCGGGTCCTATTGGGCCTAGAGAGAAACTTTTTTTTTAAATTGATGTCCTCTTCGAGAGCAACATTTTGGCTATCTCGGATTTTTAAAATTCGCGAATGGAGTTTCTGCAGGGAATTTCCGTTCGATTTTTGGCCTATTCTTTAAACATTCAAAAATTCGCCATAAAAAAACTATGGAAGCTAGGATCACGAAATTTGGAGGGTTTGTAGGTACAAATAGGGAGCCCTTTGACACCAAAATTTGCGACATTCTATTGAACCGTTTCGGAGATATTCGCGAGTTTTTGTTTTAGGATTACGGCGAAAAGGGTCGGACCCCCCATGGTGAGCCGCGACGTCGGAGCATGGGGAGGAAGGCCGAAACCCTGTTAGGCCACGTTTCAAATTTCAAGTCGATCGGACAATTAGGGCCCGAGATATGGGGGGTCAAAATTTGGCCCATTTCCGTGACCCCATCGAAATTTCGGTCGCTTGCGCCGGGGTCAAAAATTGAGCTACGAGAAAACGCTTGCGGGTGATTGTTTATGTGTACGAATGGGAAGTGCTGTGTGAGCGGTTTGAAATTCGGTGCAACGCTTATAGGGAATTCTCACGGCCGAAATGTGTCAAATTCGTGAAATTTGACCCTATGAAAGTCGGGTCCTATTGGGCCTAGAGAGAAACTTTTTTTTAAATTGATGTACTCTTCGAGAGCAACATTTTGGCTATCTCGGATTTTTTTAAATTCGCGAATGGAGTTTCTGCAGGGAATTTCCGTTCGATTTTTGGCCTATTCTTTAAACATTCAAAAATTCGCCATAAAAAAACTATGGAAGCTAGGACCACGAAATTTGGAGGGTTTGTAGGAAACAATAGGGAGCCCTTTCACACCAAAATTTGCGACATTCTATCGAACCGTTTCGGAGATATTCGCGAGTTTTTGTTTTAGGATCACGGCGAAAAGGGTCGGACCCCCCATGGTGAGCCGCGACTGCGGAGCATGGGGAGGAAGGCCGAAACTCTGTTAGGCCACGTTTCAAATTTCAAGTCGATCGGACAATTAGGGCCCGAGATATGGGGGGTCAAAATTTGGCCCATTTCCGTGACCTCCATCGAAATTTCGGTCGCTTGCACCGGGGTCAAAAATTGAGCTACGAGAAAACGCTTGCGGGTGATTGTTTATGTGTCCGAATGGGAAGTGCTGTGTGAGCGGTTTGAAATTCGGTGCAACGCTTATAGGGAATTCTCGCGGCCGAAATGTGTCAAATTCGTGAAATTTGACCCTATGAAAGTCGGGTCCTATTGGGCCTAGAGAGAAACTTTTTTTTTAAATTGATGTCCTCTTCGACAGCAACATTTTGGCTATCTCGGATTTTTTAAATTCGCGAATGGAGTTTCTGCAGGGAATTTCCGTTCGATTTTTGGCCTATTCTTTAAACATTCAAAAATTCGCCATAAAAAAACTATGGAAGCTAGGACCACGAAATTGGGAGGGTTTGTAGGTAAAAATAGGGAGCCCTTTAACACCAAAATTTGCGACATTCTATCGAACCGTTTCGGAGATATTCGCGAGTTTTTGTTTTAGCATTACGGCGAAAAGGGTCGGACCCCCCATGGTGAGCCGCGACTGCGGAGCATGGGGTGGAAGGCCGAAACCCTGTTAGGCCACGTTTCAAATTTCAAGTCGATCGGACAATTAGGGCCCGAGATATGGGGGGTCAAAGTTTGGCCCATTTCCGTGACCATTTCCGTGACCCCATCGAAATTTCGGTCGCTTGCGCCGGGGTCAAAAATTGAGCTACGAGAAAACGCTTGCGGGTGATTGTTTATGTTTCCGAATGGGAAGTGCTGTGTGAGCGGTTTGAAATTCGGTGCAACGCTTATAGGGAATTCTCGCGGCCGAAATGTGTCAAATTCGTGAAATTTGACCCTATGAAAGTCGGGTCCTATTGGGCCTAGAGAGAAACTTTTTTTTTAAATTGATGTCCTCTTCGAGAGCAACATTTTGGCTATCTCGGATTTTTAAAATTCGCGAATGGAGTTTCTGCAGGGAATTTCCGTTCGATTTTTGGCCTATTCTTTAAACATTCAAAAATTCGCCATAAAAAAACTATGGAAGCTAGGATCACGAAATTTGGAGGGTTTGTAGGTACAAATAGGGAGCCCTTTGACACCAAAATTTGGGACATTCTATCGAACCGTTTCGGAGATATTCGCGAGTTTTTGTTTTAGGATTACGGCGAAAAGGGTCGGACCCCCCCTGGTGAGCCGCGACGTCGGAGCATGGGGAGGAAGGCCGAAACTCTGTTAGGCCACGTTTCAAATTTCAAGTCGATCGGACAATTAGGGCCCGAGATATGGGGGGTCAAAGTTTGGCCCATTTCCGTGACCCCATCGAAATTTTGGTCGCTTGCGCCGGGGTCAAAAATTGAGCTACGAGAAAACGCTTGCGGGTGATTGTTTATGTGTCCGAATGGGAAGTGCTGTGTGAGCGGTTTGAAATTCGGTGCAACGCTTATAGGGAATTCTCGCGGCCGAATTGTGTCAAATTCGTGAACTTTGACCCTATGAAAGTCGGGTCCTATTGGGCCTAGAGAGAAACTTTTTTTTTTAAATTGATGTACTCTTCGAGAGCAACATTTTGGCTATCTCGGATTTTTAAAATTCGCGAATGGAGTTTCTGCAGGGAATTTCCGTTCGATTTTTGACCTATTCTTTAAACATTCAAAAATTCGCCATAAAAAACTATGGAAGCTAGGACCACGAAATTTGGAGGGTTTGTAGGTAAAAATAGGGAGCCCTTTCACACCAAAATTTGCGACATTCTATCGAACCGTTTCGGAGATATTTGCGAGTTTTTGTTTTAGGATTACGGCGAAAAGGGTCGGACCCCCCATGGTGAGCTGCGACTGCGGGGCATGGGGAGGAAGGCCGAAACCCTGTTAGGCCACGTTTCAAATTTCAAGTCGATCGGACAATTAGGGCCCGAGATATGGGGGGTCAAAATTTGGCCCATTTCCGTGACCTCCATCGAAATTCGGTCGCTTGCGCCGGGGTCAAAAATTAAGCTACGAGAAAACGCTTGCAGGGATTGTTCATGTGTCTGAATGGGAAGTGCTGTGTGAGCGGTTTGAAATTCCGTGCAACGCTTATAGGGAATTCTCGCGGCCGAATTGTGTCAAATTCGTGAACTTTGACCCTATGAAAGTCGGGTCCTATTGGGCCTAGAGAGAAACTTTTTTTTCAATTGATGTACTTTTCGAGAGCAACATTTTGGCTATCTCGGATTTTTAAAATTCGCGAATGGAGTTTCTGCAGGGAATTTCCGTTCGATTTTTGGCCTATTCTTTAAACCTTCAAAAATTCGCCATAAAAAAACTATGGAAGCTAGGACCACGAAATTTCGAGGGTTTGTAGGAAACAATAGGGAGCCCTTTCACACCAAAATTTGCGACATTCTATCGAACCGTTTCGGAGATATTCGCGAGTTTTTGTTTTAGCATTACGGCGAAAAGGGTCGGACCCCCCATGGTGAGCCGCGACTGCGGAGCATCGGGAAGAAGGCCGAAACCCTGTTAGGCCACGTTTCAAATTTCAAGTCGATCGGACAATTAGGGCCCGAGATATGGGGGGTCAAACTTTCGCCCATTTCCGTGACCATTTCCGTGACCCCATCGAAATTTCGGTCGCTTGCGCCGGGGTCAAAAATTGAGCTACGAGAAAACGCTTGCGGGTGATTGTTTATGTGTCCGAATGGGAAGTGCTGTGTGAGCGGTTTGAAATTCGGTGCAACGCTTATAGGGAATTCTCGCGGCCGAAATGTGTCAAATTCGTGAAATTTGACCCTATGAAAGTCGGGTCCTATTGGGCCTAGAGAGAAACTTTTTTTTTAAATTGATGTCCTCTTCGAGAGCAACATTTTGGCTATCTCGGATTTTTAAAATTCGCGAATGGAGTTTCTGCAGGGAATTTCCGTTCGATTTTTGGCCTATTCTTTAAACATTCAAAAATTCGCCATAAAAAAACTATGGAAGCTAGGACCACGAAATTTGGAGGGTTTGTAGGTACAAATAGGGAGCCCTTTGACACCAAAATTTGCGACATTCTATCGAACCGTTTCGGAGATATTCGCGAGTTTTTGTTTTAGGATTACGGCGAAAAGGGTCGGACCCCCCATGGTGAGCCGCGACGTCGGAGCATGGGGAGGAAGGCCGAAACCCTGTTAGGCCACGTTTCAAATTTCAAGTCGATCGGACAATTAGGGCCCGAGATATGGGGGGTCAAAATTTGGCCCATTTCCGTGACCCCATCGAAATTTCGGTCGCTTGCGCCGGGGTCAAAAATTGAGCTACGAGAAAACGCTTGCGGGTGATTGTTTATGTGTGCGAATGGGAAGTGCTGTGTGTGCGGTTTGAAATTCGGTGCAACGCTTATAGGGAATTCTCACGGCCGAAATGTGTCAAATTCGTGAAATTTGACCCTATGAAAGTCGGGTCCTATTGGGCCTAGAGAGAAACTTTTTTTTAAATTGATGTACTCTTCGAGAGCAACATTTTGGCTATCTCGGATTTTTCAAATTCGCGAATGGAGTTTCTGCAGGGAATTTCCGTTCGATTTTTGGCCTATTCTTTAAACCTTCAAAAATTCGCCATAAAAAAACTATGGAAGCTAGGACCACGAAATTGGGAGGGTTTGTAGGTAAAAATAGGGAGCCCTTTAACACCAAAATTTGCGACATTCTATCGAACCGTTTCGGAGATATTCGCGAGTTTTTGTTTTAGCATTACCGCGAAAAGGGTCGGACCCCCCACGGTGAGCCGCGACTGCGGAGCATGGGGAGGAAGGCCGAAACCCTGTTAGGCCACGTTTGAAATTTCAAGTCGATCGGACAATTAGGGCCCGAGATATGGGGGTCAAAGTTTGGCCCATTTCCGTGACCCCATCGAAATTTCGGTCGCTTGCGCCGGGGTCAAAAATTGAGCTACGAGAAAACGCTTGCGGGTGATTGTTTATGTGTCCGAATGGGAAGTGCTGTGTGAGCGGTTTGAAATTCGGTGCAACGCTTATAGGGAATTCTCGCGGCCGAAATGTGTCAAATTCGTGAAATTTGACCCTATGAAAGTCGGGTCCTATTGGGCCTAGAGAGAAACTTTTTTTTTAAATTGATGTACTCTTCGAGAGCAACATTTTGGCTATCTCGGATTTTTTAAATTCGCGAATGGAGTTTCTGCAGGGAATTTCCGTTCGATTTTTGGCCTATTCTTTAAACCTTCAAAAATTCGCCATAAAAAACTATGGAAGCTAGGACCACGAAATTTGCAGGGTTTGTAGGAAACAATAGGGAGCCCTTTCACACCAAAATTTGCGACATTCTATCGAACCGTTTCGGAGATATTCGCCAGTTTTTGTTTTAGCATTACGGCGAAAAGGGTCGGACCCCCCATGGTGAGCCGCGACGTCGGAGCATGGGGAGGAAGGCCGAAACCCTGTTAGGCCACGTTTCAAATTTCAAGTCGATCGGACAATTAGGGCCCGAGATATGGGGGGTCAAAATTTGGCCCATTTCCGTGACCCCATCGAAATTTCGGTCGCTTGCGCCGGGGTCAAAAATTGAGCTACGAGAAAACGCTTGCGGGTGATTGTTTATGTGTACGAATGGGAAGTGCTGTGTGAGCGGTTTGAAATTCGGTGCAACGCTTATAGGGAATTCTCACGGCCGATATGTGTCAAATTCGTGAAATTTGACCCTATGAAAGTCGGGTCCTATTGGGCCTAGAGAGAAACTTTTTTTTAAATTGATGTACTCTTCGAGAGCAACATTTTGGCTATCTCGGATTTTTTAAATTCGCGAATGGAGTTTCTGCAGGGAATTTCCGTTCGATTTTTGGCCTATTCTTAAAACATTCAAAAATTCGCAATAAAAAAACTATGGAAGCTAGGACCACGAAATTCGGAGGGTTTGTAGGAAACAATAGGGAGCCCTTTCACACCAAAATTTGCGACATTCTATCGAACCGTTTCGGAGATATTTGCCAGTTTTTGTTTTAGCATTACGGCGAAAAAGGTCGGACCCCCCATGGTGAGCCGCGACTGCGGAGCATGGGGAGGAAGGCCGAAACCCTGTTAGGCCACGTTTCAAATTTCAAGTCGATCGGACAATTAGGGCCCGAGATATGGGGGGTCAAAATTTGGCCCATTTCCGTGACCCCCATCGAAATTTCGGTCGCTTGCGCCGGGGTCAAAAATTAAGCTACGAGAAAACGCTTGCGGGTGATTGTTTATGTGTCCGAATGGGAAGTGCTGTGTCAGCGGTTTGAAATTCGGTGCAACGCTTATAGGGAATTCTCGCGGCCGAAATGTGTCAAATTCGTGAACTTTGACCCTATGAAAGTCGGGTCCTATTGGGCCTAGAGAGGAACTTTTTTTTTAAATTGATGTACTCTTCGAGAGCAACATTTTGGCCATCTCGGATTTTTTAAATTCGCGAATGGAGTTTCTGCAGGGAATTTCCGTGCGATTTTTGGCCTACTCTTTAAACCTTCAAAAATTCGCTATAAAAAAACTATGGAAGCTAGGACCACGAAATTTGGAGGGTTTGTAGGAAAAAATAGGGAGCCCTTTCACACCAAAATTTGCGACATTCTATCGAACCGTTTCGGAGATATTCGCGAGTTTTTGTTTTAGCATTACGGCGAAAAGGGGTGCACCCCCCATTTTGAGCCGCGACTGCGGAGCATGGGGAGGAAGGCCGAAACCCTGTTAGGCCACGTTTCAAATTTCAAGTCGATCGGACAATTAGGGCCCGAGATATGGGGGTCAAAGTTTGGCCCATTTCCGTGACCATTTCCGTGACCCCATCGAAATTTCGGTCGCTTGCGCCGGGGTCAAAAATTGAGCTACGAGAAAACGCTTGCGGGTGATTGTTTTTGTGTACGAATGGGAAGTGCTGTGTGAGCGGTTTGAAATTCGGTGCAACGCTTATAGGGAATTCTCGCGGCCGAAATGTGTCAAATTTGTGAAATTTGACCCTATGAAAGTCGGGTCCTATTGGGCCTAGAGAGAAACTTTTTTTTTAAATTGATGTACTCTTCGAGAGCAACATTTTGGCTATCTCGGATTTTTAAAATTCGCGAAAGGAGTTTCTGCAGGGAATTTCCGTTCGATTTTTGGCCTATTCTTTAAACCTTCAAAAATTCGCCATAAAAAAACTATGGAAGCTAGGACCACGAAATTTGGAGGGTTTGTAGGAAACAATAGGGAGCCCTTTAACACCAAAATTTGCGACATTCTATCGAACCGTTTCGGAGATATTCGCGAGTTTTTGTTTTAGCATTACGGCAAAAAGGGTCGGACCCCCCATGGTGAGCCGCGACTGCGGAGCATGGGGAGGAAGGCCGAAACCCTGTTAGGCCACGTTTCAAATTTCAAGTCGATCGGACAATTAGGGCCCGAGATATGGGGGGTCAAAATTTGGCCCATTTCCGTGACCCCCATCGAAATTTCGATCGCTTGCGCCGGGGTCAAAAATTAAGCTACGAGAAAACGATTACGGGTGATTGTTTATGTGTCCGAATGGGAAGTGCTGTGTGAGCGGTTTGAAATTCGGTGTAACGCTTATAGGGAATTCTCGCGGCCGAAATGTGTCAAATTTGTGAAATTTGACCCTATGAAAGTCGGGTCCTATTGGGCCTAGAGAGAAACTTTTTTTTTTTAAATTGATGTACTCTTCGAGAGAAACATTTTGGCTATCTCGGATTTTTTAAATTCGCGAATGGAGTTTCTGCAGGGAATTTCCGTTCGATTTTTGGCCTATTCTTTAAACATTAAAAAATTCGCCATAAAAAAACTATGGAAGCTAGGACCACGAAATTGGGAGGGTTTGTAGGAAACAATAGGGAGCCCTTTCACACCAAAATTTGCGACATTCTATCGAACCGTTTCGGAGATATTCCCGAGTTTTTGTTTTAGCATTACGACAAAAAGGGTCGGACCCCCCATGGTGAGCCGCGACTGCGGAGCATGGGGAGGAAGGCCGAAACCCTGTTAGGCCACGTTTCAAATTTCAAGTCGATCGGACAATTAGGGCCCGAGATATGGGGGGTCAAAGTTTGGCCCATTTCCGTGACCCCATCGAAATTTCGGTCGCTTGCGCCGGGGTCAAAAATTGAGCTACGAGATAACGCTTGCGGGTGATTGTTTATGTGTCCGAATGGGAAGTGCTATGTGAGCGGTTTGAAATTCGGTGCAACGCTTATAGGGAATTCTCGCGGCCGAAATGTGTCAAGTTCGTGAACTTTGACCCTATGAAAGTCAGGTCCTATTGGGCCTAGAGAGAAACTTTTTTTTAAAATTGATGTACTCTTCGAGAGCAACATTTTGGCTATCTCGGATTTTTAAAATTCGCGAATGGAGTTTCTGCAGGGAATTTCCGTGCGATTTTTGGCCTATTCTTTAAACATTCAAAAATTCGCTATAAAAAAACTATGGAAGCTAGGACCACGAAATTTGGAGGGTTTGTAGGAAAAAATAGGGAGCCCTTTCACACCAAAATTTCCGACATTCTATCGAACCGTTTCGGAGATATTCGCGAGTTTTTGTTTTAGCATTACGGCGAAAAGGGGTGGACCCCCCATGGTGAGCCGCGACTGCGGAGCATGGGGAGGAAGGCCGAATACCTGTTAGGCCACGTTTCCAATTTCAAGTCGATCGAACAATTAGGGCCGGAGATATGGGGGTCAAAGTTTGGCCCATTTCCGTGACCATTTCAGTGACCCCATCGAAATTTCGGTCGCTTGCGCCGGGGTCAAAAATTGAGCTACGAGAAAACGCTTGCGGGTGATTGTTTTTGTGTCCGAATGGGAAGTGCTGTGTGAGCGGTTTGAAATTCGGTGCAACGCTTATAGGGAATTCTCGCGGCCGAAATGTGTCAAATTCGTGAAATTTGACCCTATGAAAGTCGGGTCCTATTGGGCCTAGAGAGAAACTTTTTTTTTAAATTGATGTACTCTTCGAGAGCAACATTTTGGCTATCTCGGATTTTTTAAATTCGCGAATGGAGTTTCTGCAGGGAATTTCCGTTCGATTTTTGGCCTATTCTTTAAACCTTCAAAAATTCGCGAAAAAAAAACTATGGAAGCTAGGACCACGAAATTGGGAGGGTTTGTAGGTAAAAATAGGGAGCCCTTTAACACCAAAATTTGCGACATTCTATCGAACCGTTTCGGAGATATTTGCGAGTTTTTGTTTTAGCATTACGGCGAAAAGGGTCGGACCCCCCACGGTGAGCCGCGACTGCGGAGCATGGGGAGGAAGGCCGAAACCCTGTTAGGCCACGTTTCAAATTTCAAGTCGATCGGACAATTAGGGCCCGAGATATGGGGGGTCAAAGTTTGGCCCATTTCCGTGACCCCATCGAAATTTCGGTCGCTTGCGCCGGGGTCAAAAATTGAGCTACGAGAAAACGCTTGCGGGTGATTATTTATGTGTCCGAATGGGAAGTGCTTTGTGAGCGGTTTGAAATTCGGTGCAACGCTTATAGGGAATTCTCGCGGCCGAAATGTGTCAAATTCGTGAACTTTGACCCTATGAAAGTCGGGTCCTATTGGGCCTAGAGAGAAACTTTTTTTTTAAATTGATGTACTCTTCGAGAGCAACATTTTGGCTATCTCGGATTTTTAAAATTCGCGAATGGAGTTTCTGCAGGGAATTTCCGTTCGATTTTTGGCCTATTCTTTAAACCTTCAAAAATTCGCCATAAAAAAACTATGGAAGCTAGTACTACGAAATTTGGAGGGTTTGTAGGAAAAAATAGGGAGCCCTTTCACACCAAAATTTGCGACATTCTATCGAACCGTTTCGGAGATATTCGCGAGTTTTTGTTTGAGATATACGGCGAAAAGGGTCGGACCCCCCATGGTGAGTCGCGACTGCGGAGCATGGGGAGGAAGGCCGAAACCCTGTTAGGCCACGTTTCCAATTTCAAGTCGATCGAACAATTAGGGCCCGAGATATGGGGGTCAAAGTTTGGCCCATTTCCGTGACCATTTCCGTGACCCCATCGAAATTTCGGTCGCTTGCGCCGGAGTCAAAAATTGAGCTACGAGAAAACGCTTGCGGGTGATTGTTTTTGTGTCCGAATGGGAAGTGCTGTGTGAGCGGTTTGAAATTCGGTGCAACGCTTATAGGGAATTCTCGCGGCCGAAATGTGTCAAATTCGTGAAATTTGACCCTATGAAAGTCGGGTCCTATTGGGCCTAGAGAGAAACTTTTTTTTTAAATTGATGTACTCTTCGAGAGCAACATTTTGGCTATCTCGGATTTTTTAAATTCGCGAATGGAGTTTCTGCAGGGAATTTCCGTTCGATTTTTGGCCTATTCTTTAAACTTTCAAAAATTCGCCAAAAAAAAACTATGGAAGCTAGGACCACGAAATTGGGAGGGTTTGTAGGTAAAAATAGGGAGCCCTTTAACACCAAAATTTGCGACATTCTATCGAACCGTTTCGGAGATATTCGCGAGTTTTTGTTTTAGCATTACGGCGAAAAGGGTCGGACCCCCCACGGTGAGCCGCGACTGCGGAGCATGGGGAGGAAGGCCGAAACCCTGTTAGGCCACGTTTCAAATTTCAAGTCGATCGGACAATTAGGGCCCGAGATATGGGGGGTCAAAGTTTGGCCCATTTCCGTGACCCCATCGAAATTTCGGTCGCTTGCGCCGGGGTCAAAAATTGAGCTACGAGAAAACGCTTGCGGGTGATTATTTATGTGTCCGAATGGGAAGTGCTTTGTCAGCGGTTTGAAATTCGGTGCAACGCTTATAGGGAATTCTCGCGGCCGAAATGTGTCAAATTCGTGAACTTTGACCCTATGAAAGTCGGGTCCTATTGGGCCTAGAGAGAAACTTTTTTTTTTAAATTGATGTACTCTTCGAGAGCAACATTTTGGCTATCTCGGATTTTTAAAATTCGCGAATGGAGTTTCTGCAGGGAATTTCCGTTCGATTTTTGGCCTATTCTTTAAACTTTCAAAAATTCGCCATAAAAAGACTATGGAAGCTAGTACTACGAAATTTGGAGGGTTTGTAGGAAAAAATAGGGAGCCCTTTCACACCAAAATTTGCGACATTCTATCGAACCGTTTCGGAGATATTCGCGAGTTTTTGTTTGAGATATACGGCGAAAAGGGTCGGACCCCCCATGGTGAGTCGCGACTGCGGAGCATGGGGAGGAAGGCCGAAACTCTGTTAGGCCACGTTTCAAATTTCAAGTCGATCGGACAATTAGGGCCCGAGATATGGGGGGTGAAAGTTTGGCCCATTTCCGTGACCCCATCGAAATTTCGGTCGCTTGCGCCGGGGTCAAAAATTGAGCTACGAGAAAACGCTTGCGGGTGATTGTTTATGTGTACGAATGGGAAGTGCTGTGTGAGCGGTTTGAAATTCGGTGCAACGCTTATAGGGAATTCTCGCGGCCGAAATGTGTCAAATTCGTGAAATTTGACCCTATGAAAGTCGGGTCCTATTGGGCCTAGAGAGAAACTTTTTTTTTAAATTGATGTACTCTTCGAGAGCAACATTTTGGCTATCTCGGATTTTTTAAATTCGCGAATGGAGTTTCTGCAGGGAATTTCCGTTCGATTTTTGGCCTATTCTTTAAACCTTCAAAAATTCGCCAAAAAAAAACTATGGAAGCTAGGACCACGAAATTGGGAGGGTTTGTAGGTAAAAATAGGGAGCCCTTTAACACCAAAATTTGCGACATTCTATCGAACCGTTTCGGAGATATTCGCGAGTTTTTGTTTTAGCATTACGGCGAAAAGGGTCGGACCCCCCACGGTGAGCCGCGACTGCGGAGCATGGGGAGGAAGGCCGAATACCTGTTAGGCCACGTTTAAAATTTCAAGTCGATCGGACAATTAGGGCCCGAGATATGGGGGGTCAAAGTTTGGCCCATTTCCGTGACCCCATCGAAATTTCGGTCGCTTGCGCCGGGGTCAAAAATTGAGCTACGAGAAAACGCTTGCGGGTGATTATTTATGTGTCCGAATGGGAAGTGCTTTGTGAGCGGTTTGAAATTCGGTGCAACGCTTATAGGGAATTCTCGCGGCCGAAATGTGTCAAATTCGTGAACTTTGACCCTATGAAAGTCGGGTCCTATTGGGCCTAGAGAGAAACTTTTTTTTTTAAATTGATGTACTCTTCGAGAGCAACATTTTGGCTATCTCGGATTTTTAAAATTCGCGAATGGAGTTTCTGCAGGGAATTTCCGTTCGATTTTTGGCCTATTCTTTAAACCTTCAAAAATTCGCCATAAAAAGACTATGGAAGCTAGTACTACGAAATTTGGAGGGTTTGTAGGAAAAAATAGGGAGCCCTTTCACACCAAAATTTGCGACATTCTATCGAACCGTTTCGGAGATATTCGCGAGTTTTTGTTTGAGATATACGGCGAAAAGGGTCGGACCCCCCATGGTGAGTCGCGACTGCGGAGCATGGGGAGGAAGGCCGAAACTCTGTTAGGCCACGTTTCAAATTTCAAGTCGATCGGACAATTAGGGCCCGAGATATGGGGGGGTGAAAGTTTGGCCCATTTCCGTGACCATTTCCGTGACCCCATCGAAATTTCGGTCGCTTGCGCCGGGGTCAAAAATTGAGCTACGAGAAAACGCTTGCGGGTGATTGTTTATGTGTCCGAATGGGAAGTGCTGTGTGAGCGGTTTGAAATTCGGTGCAACGCTTATAGGGAATTCTCGCGGCCGAAATGTGTCAAATTCGTGAAATTTGACCCTATGAAAGTCGGGTCCTATTGGGCCTAGAGAGAAACTTTTTTTTTAAATTGATGTACTCTTCGAGAGCAACATTTTGGCTATCTCGGATTTTTTAAATTCGCGAATGGAGTTTCTGCAGGGAATTTCCGTTCGATTTTTGGCCTATTCTTTAAACATTCAAAAATTCGCCAAAAAAAAACTATGGAAGCTAGGACCACGAAATTTTAAGGGTTTGTAGGAAAAAATAGGGAGCCCTTTCACACCAAAATTTGCGACATTCTATCGAACCGTTTCGGAGATATTCGCGAGTTTTTGTTTTAGCATTACGGCGAAAAGGGTCGGACCCCCCACGGTGAGCTGCGACTGCGGAGCATGGGGAGGAAGGCCGAAACCCTGTTAGGCCACGTTTCAAATTTCAAGTCGATCGGACAATTAGGGCCCGAGATATGGGGGGTCAAAGTTTGGCCCATTTCCGTGACCCCATCGAAATTTCGGTCGCTTGCGCCGGGGTCAAAAATTGAGCTACGAGAAAACGCTTGCGGGTGATTATTTATGTGTCCGAATGGGAAGTGCTTTGTGAGCGGTTTGAAATTCGGTGCAACGCTTATAGGGAATTCTCGCGGCCGAAATGTGTCAAATTCGTGAACTTTGACCCTATGAAAGTCGGGTCCTATTGGGCCTAGAGAGAAACTTTTTTTTTAAATTGATGTACTCTTCGAGAGCAACATTTTGGCTATCTCGGATTTTTAAAATTCGCGAATGGAGTTTCTGCAGGGAATTTCCGTTCGATTTTTGGCCTATTCTTTAAACCTTCAAAAATTCGCCATAAAAAAACTATGGAAGCTAGTACTACGAAATTTGGAGGGTTTGTAGGAAAAAATAGGGAGCCCTTTCACACCAAAATTTGCGACATTCTATCGAACCGTTTCGGAGATATTCGCGAGTTTTTGTTTGAGATATACGGCGAAAAGGGTCGGACCCCCCATGGTGAGTCGCGACTGCGGAGCATGGGGAGGAAGGCCGAAACCCAGTTAGGCCACGTTTCCAATTTCAAGTCGATCGAACAATTAGGGCCCGAGATATGGGGGTCAAAGTTTGGCCCATTTCCGTGACCATTTCCGTGACCCCATCGAAATTTCGGTCGCTTGCGCCGGAGTCAAAAATTGAGCTACGAGAAAACGCTTGCGGGTGATTGTTTTTGTGTCCGAATGGGAAGTGCTGTGTGAGCGGTTTGAAATTCGGTGCAACGCTTATAGGGAATTCTCGCGGCCGAAATGTGTCAAATTCGTGAAATTTGACCCTATGAAAGTCGGGTCCTATTGGGCCTAGAGAGAAACTTTTTTTTTTAAATTGATGTACTCTTCGAGAGCAACATTTTGGCTATCTCGGATTTTTAAAATTCGCGAATGGAGTTTCTGCAGGGAATTTCCGTTCGATTTTTGGCCTATTCTTTAAACCTTCAAAAATTCGCCATAAAAAGACTATGGAAGCTAGTACTACGAAATTTGGAGGGTTTGTAGGAAAAAATAGGGAGCCCTTTCACACCAAAATTTGCGACATTCTATCGAACCGTTTCGGAGATATTCGCGAGTTTTTGTTTGAGATATACGGCGAAAAGGGTCGGACCCCCCATGGTGAGTCGCGACTGCGGAGCATGGGGAGGAAGGCCGAAACTCTGTTAGGCCACGTTTCAAATTTCAAGTCGATCGGACAATTAGGGCCCGAGATATGGGGGGGTGAAAGTTTGGCCCATTTCCGTGACCATTTCCGTGACCCCATCGAAATTTCGGTCGCTTGCGCCGGGGTCAAAAATTGAGCTACGAGAAAACGCTTGCGGGTGATTGTTTATGTGTCCGAATGGGAAGTGCTGTGTGAGCGGTTTGAAATTCGGTGCAACGCTTATAGGGAATTCTCGCGGCCGAAATGTGTCAAATTCGTGAAATTTGACCCTATGAAAGTCGGGTCCTATTGGGCCTAGAGAGAAACTTTTTTTTTAAATTGATGTACTCTTCGAGAGCAACATTTTGGCTATCTCGGATTTTTTAAATTCGCGAATGGAGTTTCTGCAGGGAATTTCCGTTCGATTTTTGGCCTATTCTTTAAACATTCAAAAATTCGCCAAAAAAAAACTATGGAAGCTAGGACCACGAAATTTTAAGGGTTTGTAGGAAAAAATAGGGAGCCCTTTCACACCAAAATTTGCGACATTCTATCGAACCGTTTCGGAGATATTCGCGAGTTTTTGTTTTAGCATTACGGCGAAAAGGGTCGGACCCCCCACGGTGAGCTGCGACTGCGGAGCATGGGGAGGAAGGCCGAAACCCTGTTAGGCCACGTTTCAAATTTCAAGTCGATCGGACAATTAGGGCCCGAGATATGGGGGGTCAAAGTTTGGCCCATTTCCGTGACCCCATCGAAATTTCGGTCGCTTGCGCCGGGGTCAAAAATTGAGCTACGAGAAAACGCTTGCGGGTGATTATTTATGTGTCCGAATGGGAAGTGCTTTGTGAGCGGTTTGAAATTCGGTGCAACGCTTATAGGGAATTCTCGCGGCCGAAATGTGTCAAATTCGTGAACTTTGACCCTATGAAAGTCGGGTCCTATTGGGCCTAGAGAGAAACTTTTTTTTTAAATTGATGTACTCTTCGAGAGCAACATTTTGGCTATCTCGGATTTTTAAAATTCGCGAATGGAGTTTCTGCAGGGAATTTCCGTTCGATTTTTGGCCTATTCTTTAAACCTTCAAAAATTCGCCATAAAAAAACTATGGAAGCTAGTACTACGAAATTTGGAGGGTTTGTAGGAAAAAATAGGGAGCCCTTTCACACCAAAATTTGCGACATTCTATCGAACCGTTTCGGAGATATTCGCGAGTTTTTGTTTGAGATATACGGCGAAAAGGGTCGGACCCCCCATGGTGAGTCGCGACTGCGGAGCATGGGGAGGAAGGCCGAAACCCAGTTAGGCCACGTTTCCAATTTCAAGTCGATCGAACAATTAGGGCCCGAGATATGGGGGTCAAAGTTTGGCCCATTTCCGTGACCATTTCCGTGACCCCATCGAAATTTCGGTCGCTTGCGCCGGAGTCAAAAATTGAGCTACGAGAAAACGCTTGCGGGTGATTGTTTTTGTGTCCGAATGGGAAGTGCTGTGTGAGCGGTTTGAAATTCGGTGCAACGCTTATAGGGAATTCTCGCGGCCGAAATGTGTCAAATTCGTGAAATTTGACCCTATGAAAGTCGGGTCCTATTGGGCCTAGAGAGAAACTTTTTTTTTAAATTGATGTACTCTTCGAGAGCAACATTTTGGCTATCTCGGATTTTTTAAATTCGCGAATGGAGTTTCTGCAGGGAATTTCCGTTCGATTTTTGGCCTATTCTTTAAACCTTCAAAAATTCGCCAAAAAAAAACTATGGAAGCTAGGACCACGAAATTGGGAGGGTTTGTAGGTAAAAATAGGGAGCCCTTTAACACCAAAATTTGCGACATTCTATCGAACCGTTTCGGAGATATTTTCGAGTTTTTGTTTTAGCATTACGGCGAAAAGGGTCGGACCCCCCACGGTGAGCCGCGACTGCGGAGCATGGGGAGGAAGGCCGAAACCCTGTTAGGCCACGTTTCAAATTTCAAGTCGATCGGACAATTAGGGCCCGAGATATGGGGGGTCAAAGTTTGGCCCATTTCCGTGACCCCATCGAAATTTCGGTCGCTTGCGCCGGGGTCAAAAATTGAGCTACGAGAAAACGCTTGCGGGTGATTATTTATGTGTCCGAATGGGAAGTGCTTTGTGAGCGGTTTGAAATTCGGTGCAACGCTTATAGGGAATTCTCGCGGCCGAAATGTGTCAAATTCGTGAACTTTGACCCTATGAAAGTCGGGTCCTATTGGGCCTAGAGAGAAACTTTTTTTTTAAATTGATGTACTCTTCGAGAGCAACATTTTGGCTATCTCGGATTTTTAAAATTCGCGAATGGAGTTTCTGCAGGGAATTTCCGTTCGATTTTTGGCCTATTCTTTAAACCTTCAAAAATTCGCCATAAAAAGACTATGGAAGCTAGTACTACGAAATTTGGAGGGTTTGTAGGAAAAAATAGGGAGCCCTTTCACACCAAAATTTGCGACATTCTATCGAACCGTTTCGGAGATATTCGCGAGTTTTTGTTTGAGATATACGGCGAAAAGGGTCGGACCCCCCATGGTGAGTCGCGACTGCGGAGCATGGGGAGGAAGGCCGGAACTCTGTTAGGCCACGTTTCAAATTTCAAGTCGATCGGACAATTAGGGCCCGAGATATGGGGGGGTGAAAGTTTGGCCCATTTCCGTGACCCCATCGAAATTTCGGTCGCTTGCGCCGGGGTCAAAAATTGAGCTACGAGAAAACGCTTGCGGGTGATTGTTTATGTGTCCGAATGGGAAGTGCTGTGTGAGCGGTTTGAAATTCGGTGCAACGCTTATAGGGAATTCTCGCGGCCGAAATGTGTCAAATTCGTGAAATTTGACCCTATGAAAGTCGGGTCCTATTGGGCCTAGAGAGAAACTTTTTTTTTAAATTGATGTACTCTTCGAGAGCAACATTTTGGCTATCTCGGATTTTTAAAATTCGCGAATGGAGTTTCTGCAGGGAATTTCCGTTCGATTTTTGGCCTATTCTTTAAACCTTCAAAAATTCGCCATAAAAAGACTATGGAAGCTAGTACTACGAAATTTGGAGGGTTTGTAGGAAAAAATAGGGAGCCTTTTCACACCAAAATTTGCGACATTCTATCGAACCGTTTCGGAGATATTCGCGAGTTTTTGTTTGAGATATACGGCGAAAAGGGCCGGACCCCCCATGGTGAGTCGCGACTGCGGAGCATGGGGAGGAAGGCCGAAACCCAGTTAGGCCACGTTTCCAATTTCAAGTCGATCGAACAATTAGGGCCCGAGATATGGGGGTCAAAGTTTGGCCCATTTCCGTGACCATTTCCGTGACCCCATCGAAATTTCGGTCGCTTGCGCCGGAGTCAAAAATTGAGCTACGAGAAAACGCTTGCGGGTGATTGTTTTTGTGTCCGAATGGGAAGTGCTGTGTGAGCGGTTTGAAATTCGGTGCAACGCTTATAGGGAATTCTCGCGGCCGAAATGTGTCAAATTCGTGAAATTTGACCCTATGAAAGTCGGGTCCTATTGGGCCTAGAGAGAAACTTTTTTTTTAAATTGATGTACTCTTCGAGAGCAACATTTTGGCTATCTCGGATTTTTTAAATTCGCGAATGGAGTTTCTGCAGGGAATTTCCGTTCGATTTTTGGCCTATTCTTTAAACCTTCAAAAATTCGCCAAAAAAAAACTATGGAAGCTAGGACCACGAAATTGGGAGGGTTTGTAGGTAAAAATAGGGAGCCCTTTAACACCAAAATTTGCGACATTCTATCGAACCGTTTCGGAGATATTTTCGAGTTTTTGTTTTAGCATTACGGCGAAAAGGGTCGGACCCCCCACGGTGAGCCGCGACTGCGGAGCATGGGGAGGAAGGCCGAAACCCTGTTAGGCCACGTTTCAAATTTCAAGTCGATCGGACAATTAGGGCCCGAGATATGGGGGGTCAAAGTTTGGCCCATTTCCGTGACCCCATCGAAATTTCGGTCGCTTGCGCCGGGGTCAAAAATTGAGCTACGAGAAAACGCTTGCGGGTGATTATTTATGTGTCCGAATGGGAAGTGCTTTGTGAGCGGTTTGAAATTCGGTGCAACGCTTATAGGGAATTCTCGCGGCCGAAATGTGTCAAATTCGTGAACTTTGACCCTATGAAAGTCGGGTCCTATTGGGCCTAGAGAGAAACTTTTTTTTTAAATTGATGTACTCTTCGAGAGCAACATTTTGGCTATCTCGGATTTTTAAAATTCGCGAATGGAGTTTCTGCAGGGAATTTCCGTTCGATTTTTGGCCTATTCTTTAAACCTTCAAAAATTCGCCATAAAAAGACTATGGAAGCTAGTACTACGAAATTTGGAGGGTTTGTAGGAAAAAATAGGGAGCCCTTTCACACCAAAATTTGCGACATTCTATCGAACCGTTTCGGAGATATTCGCGAGTTTTTGTTTGAGATATACGGCGAAAAGGGTCGGACCCCCCATGGTGAGTCGCGACTGCGGAGCATGGGGAGGAAGGCCGGAACTCTGTTAGGCCACGTTTCAAATTTCAAGTCGATCGGACAATTAGGGCCCGAGATATGGGGGGGTGAAAGTTTGGCCCATTTCCGTGACCCCATCGAAATTTCGGTCGCTTGCGCCGGGGTCAAAAATTGAGCTACGAGAAAACGCTTGCGGGTGATTGTTTATGTGTCCGAATGGGAAGTGCTGTGTGAGCGGTTTGAAATTCGGTGCAACGCTTATAGGGAATTCTCGCGGCCGAAATGTGTCAAATTCGTGAAATTTGACCCTATGAAAGTCGGGTCCTATTGGGCCTAGAGAGAAACTTTTTTTTTAAAATTGATGTACTCTTCGAGAGCAACATTTTGGCTATCTCGGATTTTTAAAATTCGCGAATGGAGTTTCTGCAGGGAATTTCCGTTCGATTTTTGGCCTATTCTTTAAACCTTCAAAAATTCGCTATAAAAAAACTATGGAAGCTAGGACCACGAAATTTGGAGGGTTTGTAGGAACAAATTGGGAGCCCTTTCACACCAAAATTTGCGACATTCTATTGAACCGTTTCGGAGATATTCGCGAGTTTTTGTTTTAGCATTACGGCGAAAAGGGTCGGACCCCCCATGGTGAGTCGCGACTGCGGAGCATGGGGAGGAAGGAAGAAACTCTGTTAGGCCACGTTTCAAATTTCAAGTCGATCGGACAATTAGGGCCCGAGATATGGGGGGTCAAAGTTTGGCCCATTTCCGTGACCCCATCGAAATTTCGGTCGCTTGCGCCGGGGTCAAAAATTGAGCTACGAGAAAACGCTTGCGGGTGATTATTTATGTGTCCGAATGGGAAGTGCTTTGTGAGCGGTTTGAAATTCGGTGCAACGCTTATAGGGAATTCTCGCGGCCGAAATGTGTCAAATTCGTGAACTTTGACCCTATGAAAGTCGGGTCCTATTGGGCCTAGAGAGAAACTTTTTTTTTAAATTGATGTACTCTTCGAGAGCAACATTTTGGCTATCTCGGATTTTTAAAATTCGCGAATGGAGTTTCTGCAGGGAATTTCCGTTCGATTTTTGGCCTATTCTTTAAACATTCAAAAATTCGCCATAAAAAGACTATGGAAGCTAGTACTACGAAATTTGGAGGGTTTGTAGGAAAAAATAGGGAGCCCTTTCACACCAAAATTTGCGACATTCTATCGAACCGTTTCGGAGATATTCGCGAGTTTTTGTTTGAGATATACGGCGAAAAGGGTCGGACCCCCCATGGTGAGTCGCGACTGCGGAGCATGGGGAGGAAGGCCGGAACTCTGTTAGGCCACGTTTCAAATTTCAAGTCGATCGGACAATTAGGGCCCGAGATATGGGGGGGTGAAAGTTTGGCCCATTTCCGTGACCCCATCGAAATTTCGGTCGCTTGCGCCGGGGTCAAAAATTGAGCTACGAGAAAACGCTTGCGGGTGATTGTTTATGTGTCCGAATGGGAAGTGCTGTGTGAGCGGTTTGAAATTCGGTGCAACGCTTATAGGGAATTCTCGCGGCCGAAATGTGTCAAATTCGTGAAATTTGACCCTATGAAAGTCGGGTCCTATTGGGCCTAGAGAGAAACTTTTTTTTTAAAATTGATGTACTCTTCGAGAGCAACATTTTGGCTATCTCGGATTTTTAAAATTCGCGAATGGAGTTTCTGCAGGGAATTTCCGTTCGATTTTTGGCCTATTCTTTAAACCTTCAAAAATTCGCTATAAAAAAACTATGGAAGCTAGGACCACGAAATTTGGAGGGTTTGTAGGAACAAATTGGGAGCCCTTTCACACCAAAATTTGCGACATTCTATTGAACCGTTTCGGAGATATTCGCGAGTTTTTGTTTTAGCATTACGGCGAAAAGGGTCGGACCCCCCATGGTGAGTCGCGACTGCGGAGCATGGGGAGGAAGGAAGAAACTCTGTTAGGCCACGTTTCAAATTTCAAGTCGATCGGACAATTAGGGCCCGAGATATGGGGGGTCAAAATTTGGCCCATTTCCGTGACCTCCATCGAAATTTGGGTCGCTTGCGCCGGGGTCAAAAATTAAGCTACGAGAAAACGCTTGCGGGGATTGTTCATGTGTCTGAATGGGAAGTGCTGTGTGAGCGGTTTGAAATTCGGTGCAACGCTTATAGGGAATTCTCGCGGCCGAAATGTGTCAAATTCGTGAAATTTGACCCTATGAAAGTCGGGTCCTATTGGGCCTAGAGAGAAACTTTTTTTTTAAAATTGATGTACTCTTCGAGAGCAACATTTTGGCTATCTCGGATTTTTAAAATTCGCGAATGGAGTTTCTGCAGGGAATTTCCGTTCGATTTTTGGCCTATTCTTTAAACCTTCAAAAATTCGCCATAAAAAGACTATGGAAGCTAGTACTACGAAATTTGGAGGGTTTGTAGGAAAAAATAGGGAGCCCTTTCACACCAAAATTTGCGACATTCTATCGAACCGTTTCGGAGATATTCGCGAGTTTTTGTTTGAGATATACGGCGAAAAGGGTCGGACCCCCCATGGTGAGTCGCGACTGCGGAGCATGGGGAGGAAGGAAGAAACTCTGTTAGGCCACGTTTCAAATTTCAAGTCGATCGGACAATTAGGGCCCGAGATATGGGGGGTCAAAATTTGGCCCATTTCCGTGACCTCCATCGAAATTTGGGTCGCTTGCGCCGGGGTCAAAAATTAAGCTACGAGAAAACGCTTGCGGGGATTGTTCATGTGTCTGAATGGGAAGTGCTGTGTGAGCGGTTTGAAATTCCGTGCAACGCTTATAGGGAATTCTCGCGGCCGAAATGTGTCAAATTCGTGAACTTTGACCCTATGAAAGTCGGGGCCTATTGGCCTAGAGAGAAACTTTTTTTTTAAATTGATGTACTCTTCGAGAGCAACATTTTGGCTATCTCGGATTTTTAAAATTCGCGAATGGAGTTTCTGCAGGGAATTTCCGTGCGATTTTTGGCCTATTCTTTAAACCTTCAAAAATTCGCTATAAAAAAACTATGGAAGCTAGTACTACGAAATTTGGAGGGTTTGTAGGAAAAAATAGGGAGCCCTTTCACACCAAAATTTGCGACATTCTATCGAACCGTTTCGGAGATATTCGCGAGTTTTTGTTTGAGATATACGGCGACAAGGGTCGAACCCCCCATGGTGAGTCGGGACTGCGGAGCATGGGGAGGAAGGCCGAAACTCTGTTAGGCCACGTTTCAAATTTCAAGTCGATCGGACAATTAGGGCCCGAGATATGGGGGGGTGAAAGTTTGGCCCATTTCCGTGACCATTTCCGTGACCCCATCGAAATTTCGGTCGCTTGCGCCGGGGTCAAAAATTGAGCTACGAGAAAACGCTTGCGGGTGATTGTTTATGTGTCCGAATGGGAAGTGCTGTGTGAGCGGTTTGAAATTCGGTGCAACGCTTATAGGGAATTCTCGCGGCCGAAATGTGTCAAATTCGTGAACTTTGACCCTATGAAAGTCGGGTCCTATTAGGCCTAGAGAGAAACTTTTTTTTTTAAATTGATGTACTCTTCGAGAGCAACATTTTGGCTATCTCGGATTTTTAAAATTCGCGAATGGAGTTTCTGCAGGGAATTTCCGTTCGATTTTTGGCCTATTCTTTAAACATTCAAAAATTCGCCATAAAAAAACTATGGAAGTTAGGACCACGAAATTTGGAGGGTTTGTAGGTAAAAATAGGGAGCCCTTTCACACCAAAATTTGCGACATTCTATTGAACCGTTTCGGAGATATTCGCGAGTTTTTGTTTTAGCATTACGGCAAAAAGGGTCGGACCCCCCATGGTTAGCCGCGACTGCGGAGCATGGGGAGGAAGGCCGAAACCCTGTTAGGCCACGTTTCAAATTTCAAGTCGATCGGACAATTAGGGCCCGAGATATGGGGGGTCAAAATTTGGCCCATTTCCGTGACCATCGAAATTTGGGTCGCTTTCGCCGGGGTCAAAAATTAAGCTACGAGAAAACGCTTGCGGGGATTGTTCATGTGTCTGAATGGGAAGTGCTGTGTGAGCGGTTTGAAATTCCGTGCAACGCTTATAGGGAATTCTCGCGGCCGAAATGTGTCAAATTCGTGAACTTTGACCCTATGAAAGTCGGGTCCTATTGGGCCTAGAGAGAAACTTTTTTTTTAAATTGATGTACTCTTCGAGAGCAACATTTTGGCTATCTCGGATTTTTAAAATTCGCGAATGGAGTTTCTGCAGGGAATTTCCGTGCGATTTTTGGCCTATTCTTTAAACCTTCAAAAATTCGCTATAAAAAAACTATGGAAGCTAGTACTACGAAATTTGGAGGGTTTGTAGGAAAAAATAGGGAGCCCTTTCACACCAAAATTTGCGACATTCTATCGAACCGTTTCGGAGATATTCGCGAGTTTTTGTTTGAGATATACGGCGACAAGGGTCGAACCCCCCATGGTGAGTCGGGACTGCGGAGCATGGGGAGGAAGGCCGAAACTCTGTTAGGCCACGTTTCAAATTTCAAGTCGATCGGACAATTAGGGCCCGAGATATGGGGGGGTGAAAGTTTGGCCCATTTCCGTGACCATTTCCGTGACCCCATCGAAATTTCGGTCGCTTGCGCCGGGGTCAAAAATTGAGCTACGAGAAAGCGCTTGCGGGTGATTGTTTATGTGTCCGAATGGGAAGTGCTGTGTGAGCGGTTTGAAATTCGGTGCAACGTTTATAGGGAATTCTCGCGGCCGAAATGTGTCAAATTCGTGAAATTTGACCCTATGAAAGTCGGGTCCTATTGGGCCTAGAGAGAAACTTTTTTTTAAAATTGATGTACTCTTCGAGAGCAACATTTTGGCTATCTCGGATTTTTAAAATTCGCGAATGGAGTTTCTGCAGGGAATTTCCGTGCGATTTTTGGCCTATTCTTTAAACCTTCAAAAATTCGCTATAAAAAAACTATGGAAGCTAGGACCACGAAATTTGGAGGGTTTGTAGGAACAAATAGGGAGCCCTTTCAATCCAAAATTTGCGACATTCTATCGAACCGTTTCGGAGATATTCGCGAGTTTTTGTTTTAGCATTACGGCGAAAAGGGGTGGACCCCCCATGGTGAGCCGCGACTGCGGAGCATGGGGAGGAAGGCCGAAACCCTGTTAGGCCACGTTTCAAATTTCAAGTCGATCGGACAATTAGGGCCCGAGATATGGGGGGTCAAAGTTTGGCACATTTCCGTGACCCCATCGAAATTTCGGTCGCTTGCGCCGGGGTCAAAATTTGAGCTACGAGAAAACGCTTGCGGGTGATTGTTTATGTGTCCGAATGGGAAGTGCTGTGTGAGCGGTTTGAAATTCGGTGCAACGCTTATAGGGAATTCTCGCGGCCGAAATGTGTCAAATTCGTGAAATTTGACCCTATGAAAGTCGGGTCCTATTGGGCCTAGAGAGAAACTTTTTTTTTAAATTGATGTACTCTTCGAGAGCAACATTTTGGCTATCTCGGATTTTTTAAATTCGCGAATGGAGTTTCTGCAGGGAATTTCCGTTCGATTTTTGGCCTATTCTTTAAACATTCAAAAATTCGCCGTAAAAAACTATGGAAGCTAGGACCACGAAATTTGGAGGGTTTGTAGGAAACAATAGGGAGCCCTCTCACACCAAAATTTGCTACATTCTATCGAACCGTTTCGGAGATATTCGCGAGTTTTTGTTTTAGCATTACGGCAAAAAGGGTCGGACCCCCCATGGTGAGCCGCGACTGCGGAGCATGGGGAGGAAGGCCGAAACCCTGTTAGGCCACGTTTCAAATTTCAAGTCGATCGGACAATTAGGGCCCGAGATATGGGGGGTCAAAATTTGGCCCATTTCCGTGACCCCATCGAAATTTCGGTCGCTTGCGCCGGGGTGAAAAATTAAGCTACGAGAAAACGCTTGCGGGGATTGTTCATGTGTCTGAATGGGAAGTGCTGTGTGAGCGGTTTGAAATTCCGTGCAACGCTTATAGGGAATTCTCGCGGCCGAAATGTGTCAAATTCGTGAACTTTGACCCTATGAAAGTCGGGTCCTATTGGGTCTAGAGAGAAACTTTTTTTTTAAATTGATGTACTCTTCGAGAGCAACATTTTGGCTATCTCGGATTTTTAAAATTCGCGAATGGAGTTTCTGCAGGGAATTTCCGTGCGATTTTTGGCCTATTCTTTAAACATTCAAAAATTCGCTATAAAAAAACTATGGAAGCTAGTACTACGAAATTTGGAGGGTTTGTAGGAAAAAATAGGGAGCCCTTTCACACCAAAATTTGCGACATTCTATCGAACCGTTTCGGAGATATTCGCGAGTTTTTGTTTGAGATATACGGCGAAAAGGGTCAGACCCCCCATGGTGATTCGCGACTGCGGAGCATGGGGAGGAAGGCCGAAACTCTGTTAGGCCACGTTTCAAATTTCAAGTCGATCGGACAATTAGGGCCCGAGATATGGGGGGGGTGAAAGTTTGGCCCATTTCCGTGACCATTTCCGTGACCCCATCGAAATTTCGGTCGCTTGCGCCGGGGTCAAAAATTGAGCTACGAGAAAACGCTTGCGGGTGATTGTTTATGTGTCCGAATGGGAAGTGCTGTTTGAGCGGTTTGAAATTCGGTGCAACGCTTATAGGGAATTCTCGCGGCCGAAATGTGTCAATTTCGTGAAATTTGACCCTATGAAAGTCGGGTCCTATTGGACCTAGAGAGAAACTTTTTTTTAAAATTGATGTACTCTTCGAGAGCAACATTTTGGCTATCTCGGATTTTTAAAATTCGCGAATGGAGTTTCTGCAGGGAATTTCCGTTCGATTTTTGGCCTATTCTTTAAACATTCAAAAATTCGCTATAAAAAAACTATGGAAGCTAGGACCACGAAATTTGGAGGGTTTGTAGGAAACAATAGGGAGCCCTTTCACACCAAAATTTGCTACATTCTATTGAACCGTTTCGGAGATATTCGCGAGTTTTTGTTTTAGCATTACGGCAAAAAGGGTCGGACACCCCATGGTGAGCCGCGACTGCGGAGCATGGGGAGGAAGGCCGAAACCCTGTTAGGCCACGTTTCAAATTTCAAGTCGATCGGACAATTAGGGCCCGAGATATGGGGGGTCAAAGTTTGGCCCATTTCCGTGACCCCATCGAAATTTCGGTCGCTTGCGCCGGGGTGAAAAATTAAGCTACGAGAAAACGCTTGCGGGGATTGTTCATGTGTCTGAATGGGAAGTGCTGTGTGAGCGGTTTGAAATTCCGTGCAACGCTTATAGGGAATTCTCGCGGCCGAAATGTGTCAAATTCGTGAACTTTGACCCTATGAAAGTCGGGTCCTATTGGGTCTAGAGAGAAACTTTTTTTTTATATTGATGTACTCTTCGAGAGCAACATTTTGGCTATCTCGGATTTTTAAAATTCGCGAATGGAGTTTCTGCAGGGAATTTCCGTGCGATTTTTGGCCTATTCTTTAAACATTCAAAAATTCGCTATAAAAAAACTATGGAAGCTAGTACTACGAAATTTGGAGGGTTTGTAGGAAAAAATAGGGAGCCCTTTCACACCAAAATTTGCGACATTCTATCGAACCGTTTCGGAGATATTCGCGAGTTTTTGTTTGAGATATACGGCGAAAAGGGTCGGACCCCCCATGGTGAGTCGCGACTGCGGAGCATGGGGAGGAAGGCCGAAACTCTGTTAGGCCACGTTTCAAATTTCAAGTCGATCGGACAATTAGGGCCCGAGATATGGGGGGGGGTGAAAGTTTGGCCCATTTCCGTGACCATTTCCGTGACCCCATCGAAATTTCGGTCGCTTGCGCCGGGGTCAAAAATTGAGCTACGAGAAAACGCTTGCGGGTGATTGTTTATGTGTCCGAATGGGAAGTGCTGTGTGAGCGGTTTGAAATTCGGTGCAACGCTTATAGGGAATTCTCGCGGCCGAAATGTGTCAAATTCGTGAAATTTGACCCTATGAAAGTCGGGTCCTATTGGGCCTAGAGAGAAACTTGTTTTTTAAATTGATGTACTCTTCGAGAGTAACATTTTGGCTATCTCGGATTTTTAAAATTCGCGAATGGAGTTTCTGCAGGGAATTTCCGTTCGATTTTTGGCCTATTCTTTAAACATTCAAAAATTCGCTATAAAAAAACTATGGAAGCTAGGACCACGACATTTGGAGGGTTTGTAGGAAACAATAGGGAGCCCTTTCACACCAAAATTTGCTACATTCTATCGAACCGTTTCGGAGATATTCGCGAGTTTTTGTTTTAGCATTACGGCAAAAAGGGTCGGACACCCCATGGTGAGCCGCGACTGCGGAGCATGGGGAGGAAGGCCGAAACCCTGTTAGGCCACGTTTCAAATTTCAAGTCGATCGGACAATTAGGGCTCGAGATATGGGGGGTCAAAGTTTGGCCCATTTCCGTGACCCCATCGAAATTTCGGTCGCTTGCGCCGGGGTGAAAAATTAAGCTACGAGAAAACGCTTGCGGGGATTGTTCATGTGTCCGAATGGGAAGTGCTGTGTGAGCGGTTTGAAATTCCGTGCAACGCTTATAGGGAATTCTCGCGGCCGAAATGTGTCAAATTCGTGAACTTTGACCCTATGAAAGTCGGGTCCTATTGGGTCTAGAGAGAAACTTTTTTTTTAAATTGATGTACTCTTCGAGAGCAACATTTTGGCTATCTCGGATTTTTAAAATTCGCGAATGGAGTTTCTGCAGGGAATTTCCGTGCGATTTTTGGCCTATTCTTTAAACCTTCAAAAATTCGCCATAAAAAACTATGGAAGCTAGGACCACGAAATTTGGAGGGTTTGTAGGAAACAATAGGGAGCCCTTTCACACCAAAATTTGCGACATTCTATCGAACCGTTTCGGAGATATTCGCGAGTTTTTGTTTTAGCATTACGGCAAAAAGGGTCGGACCCCCCATGGTGAGCTGCGACTGCGGAGCATGGGGAGGAAGGCCGAAACCCTGTTAGGCCACGTTTCAAATTTCAAGTCGATCGGACAATTAGGGCCCGAGATATGGGGGTCAAAGTTTGGCCCATTTCCGTGACCCCATCGAAATTTCGGTCGCTTGCGCCGGGGTCAAAAATTGAGCTACGAGAAAACGCTTGCGGGTGATTGTTTATGTGTCCGAATGGGAAGTGCTGTGTGAGCGGTTTGAAATTCGGTGCAACGCTTATAGGGAATTCTCGCGGCCGAAATGTGTCAAATTCGTGAAATTTGACCCTATGAAAGTCGGGTCCTATTGGGCCTAGAGAGAAACTTTTTTTTTTAAATTGATGTACTCTTCGAGAGCAACATTTTGGCAATCTCGGATTTTTAAAATTCGCGAATGGAGTTTCTGCAGGGAATTTCCGTTCGATTTTTGGCCTATTCTTTAAACCTTTAAGAATTCGCCATAAAAAAACTATAGAAGCTAGGTACACGAAATTGGGAGGGTTTGTAGGTAAAAATAGGGAGCCCTTTAACACCAAAATTTGCGACATTTTATCGAACCGTTTCGGAGATATTCGCGAGTTTTTGTTTTAGCATTACGGCGAAAAAGGTCGGACACCCCATGGTGAGCCGCGACTGCGGAGCATGGGGAGGAAGGCCGAAACCCTGTTAGGCCACGTTTCAAATTTCAAGTCGATCGGACAGATAGGGCCCGAGATATGGGGGGTCAAATTTTGGCCCATTTCCGAAACCATTTCCGTGACCCCATCGAAATTTCGGTCGCTTGCCCCGGGGTCAAAAATTGAGCTACGAGAAAACGCTTGCGGGTGATTGTTTATGTGTCCGAATGGGAAGTGCTGTGTGAGCGGTTTGAAATTCGGTGCAACGCTTATAGGGAATTCTCGCGGCCGAAATGTGTCAAATTCGTGAAATTTGACCCTATGAAAGTCGGGTCCTATTGGGCCTAGAGAGAAACTTTTTTTTTAAATTGATGTACTCTTCGAGAGCAACATTTTGGCTATCTCGGATTTTTAAAATTCGCGAATGGAGTTTCTGCAGGGAATTTCTGTTCGATTTTTGGCCTATTCTTTAAACCTTCAAAAATTCGCCATAAAAAAACTATGGTAGCAAGGACCACGAAATTTGGAGGGTTTGTAGGTAAAAATAGGGAGCCCTTTCACACCAAAATTTGCGACATTCTATCGAACCGTTTCGGAGATATTCGCGAGTTTTTGTTTTAGCAATACGGCGAAAAGGGGCGGACCCCCCATGGTGAGCCGCGACTGCGGAGAATGGGGAGGAAGGCCGAAATCCTGTTAGGCCACGTTTCAAATTTCAAGTCGATCGGACAATTAGGGCCCGAGATATGGGGGGTGAAAATTTGGCCCATTTCCGTGACCCCATCGAAATTTCGGTCGCTTGCGCCGGGGTCAAAAATTAAGCTACGAGAAAACGCTTGGGGGGTTGTTCATGTGTCTGAATGGGAAGTGCTGTGTGAGCGGTTTGAAATTCCGTGCAACGCTTATAGGGAATTCTCGCGGCCGAAATGTGTCAAATTCCTGAACTTTGACCCTATGAAAGTCGGGTCCTATTGGGCCTAGAGAGAAACTTTTTTTTTAAATTGATGTACTCTTCGAGAGCAACATTTTGGCTATCTCGGATTTTTAAAATTCGCGAATGGAGTTTCTGCAGGGAATTTCCGTGCGATTTTTGGCCTATTCTTTAAACCTTCAAAAATTCGCTATAAAAAAACTATGGAAGCTAGTACTACGAAATTTGGAGGGTTTGTAGGAAAAAATAGGGAGCCCTTTCACACCAAAATTTGCGACATTCTATCGAACCGTTTCGGAGATATTCGCGAGTTTTTGTTTGAGATATACGGCGAAAAGGGTCGGACCCCCCATGGTGAGTCGCGACTGCGGAGCATGGGGAGGAAGGCCGAAACTCTGTTAGGCCACGTTTCAAATTTCAAGTCGATCGGACAATTAGGGCCCGAGATATGGGGGGTGAAAGTTTTGCCCATTTCCGTGACCATTTCCGTGACCCCATCGAAATTTCGGTCGCTTGCGCCGGGGTCAAAAATTGAGCTACGAGAAAACGCTTGCGGGTGATTGTTTATGTGTCCGAATGGGAAGTGCTGTGTGAGCGGTTTGAAATTCGGTGCAACGCTTATAGGGAATTCTCGCGGCCGAAATGTGTGAAAATCGTGAAATTTGACCCTATGAAAGTCGGGTCCTATTGGGCCTAGAGAGAAACTTTTTTTTAAAATTGATGTACTCTTCGAGAGCAACATTTTGGCTATCTCGGATTTTTAAAATTCGCGAATGGAGTTTCTGCAGGGAATTTCCGTGCGATTTTTGGCCTATTCTTTAAACCTTCAAAAATTCGCTATAAAAAAACTATGGAAGCTAGGACCACGAAATTTGGAGGGTTTGTAGGAACAAATAGGGAGCCCTTTCACACCAAATATGCGACATTCTATCGAACCGTTTCGGAGATATTCGCGAGTTTTTGTTTTAGCATTACGGCGAAAAGGGGTGGACCCCCCATGGTGAGCCGCGACTGCGGAGCATGGGGAGGAAGGCCGAAACCCTGTTAGGCCACGTTTCAAATTTCAAGTCGATCGGACAATTAGTGCCCGAGATATGGGGGGTCAAAGTTTGGCCCATTTCCGTGACCCCATCGAAATTTCGGTCGCTTGCGCCGGGGTCAAAAATTGAGCTACGAGAAAACGCTTGCGGGTGATTGTTTATGTGTCCGAATGGGAAGTGCTGTGTGAGCGGTTTGAAATTCGGTGCAACGCTTATAGGGAATTCTCGCGGCCGAAATGTGTCAAATTCGTGAAATTTGACCCTATGAAAGTCGGGTCCTATTGGGCCTAGAGAGAAACTTTTTTTTTTATATTGATGTACTCTTCGAGAGCAACATTTTGGCTATCTCGGATTTTTTAAATTCGCGAATGGAGTTTCTGCAGGGAATTTCCGTTCGATTTTTGGCCTATTCTTTAAACCTTCAAAAATTCGCCATAAAAAACTATGGAAGCTAGGACCACGAAATTTGGAGGGTTTGTAGGAAACAATAGGGAGCCCTTTCACACCAAAATTTGCGACATTCTATCGAACCGTTTCGGAGATATTCGCGAGTTTTTGTTTTAGCATTACGGCAAAAAGGGTCGGACCCCCCATGGTGAGCTGCGACTGCGGAGCATGGGGAGGAAGGCCGAAACCCTGTTAGGCCACGTTTCAAATTTCAAGTCGATCGGACAATTAGGGCCCGAGATATGGGGGTCAAAGTTTGGCCCATTTCCGTGACCCCATCGAAATTTCGGTCGCTTGCGCCGGGGTCAAAAATTAAGCTACGAGAAAACGCTTGCGGGTGATTGTTTATGTGTCCGAATGGGAAGTGCTGTGTGAGCGGTTTGAAATTCGGTGCAACGCTTATAGGGAATTCTCGCGGCCGAAATGTGTCAAATTCGTGAAATTTGACCCTATGAAAGTCGGGTCCTATTGGGCCTGGAGAGAAACTTTTTTTTAAATTGATGTACTCTTCGAGAGCAACATTTTGGCTATCTCGGATTTTTAAAATTCTCGAATGGAGTTTCTGCAGGGAATTTCCGTTCGATTTTTGGCCTATTCTTTAAACCTTTAAAAATTCGCCATAAAAAAACTATAGAAGCTAGGTACACGAAATTGGGAGGGTTTGTAGGTAAAAATAGGGAGCCCTTTAACACCAAAATTTGCGACATTCTATCGAACCGTTTAGGAGATATTCGCGAGTTTTTGTTTTAGCATTACGGCGAAAAGGGTCGGACCCCCCATGGTGAGTCGCGACTGCGGAGCATGGGGAGGAAGGCCGAAAGACTGTTAGGCCACGTTTCAAATTTCAAGTCGATCGGACAATTAGGGCCCGAGATATGGGGGGTCAAATTTTGGCCCATTTCCGAAACCATTTCCGTGACCCCATCGAAATTTCGGTCGCTTGCCCCGGGGTCAAAAATTGAGCTACGAGAAAACGCTTGCGGGTGATTGTTTATGTGTCCGAATGGGAAGTGCTGTGTGAGCGGTTTGAAATTCGGTGCAACGCTTATAGGGAATTCTCGCGGCCGACATGTGTCAAATTCGTGAAATTTGACCCTATGAAAGTCGGGTCCTATTGGGCCTAGAGAGAAACTTTTTTTTTAAATTGATGTACTCTTCGAGAGCAACATTTTGGCTATCTCGGATTTTTAAAATTCGCGAATGGAGTTTCTGCAGGGAATTTCTGTTCGATTTTTGGCCTATTCTTTAAACCTTCAAAAATTCGCCATAAAAAAACTATGGTAGCTAGGACCACGAAATTTGGAGGGTTTGTAGGTAAAAATAGCGAGCCCTTTCACACCAAAATTTGCGACATTCTATCGAACCGTTTCGGAGATATTCGCGAGTTTTTGTTTTAGCATTACGGCAAAAAGGGGCGGACTCCCCATGGTGAGCCGCGACTGCGGAGCATGGGGAGGAAGGCCGAAATCCTGTTAGGCCACGTTTCAAATTTCAAGTCGATCGGACAATTAGGGCCCGAGATATGGGGGGTCAAAGTTTGGCCCATTTCCGTGACCCCATCGAAATTTCGGTCGCTTGCGCCGCGGTCAAAAATTAAGCTACGAGAAAACGCTTGGGGGGTTGTTCATGTGTCTGAATGGGAAGTGCTGTGTGAGCGGTTTGAAATTCCGTGCAACGCTTATAGGGAATTCTCGCGGCCGAAATGTGTCAAATTCGTGAAATTTGACCCTATGAAAGTCGGGTCCTATTGGGCTTGAGAGAAACTTTTTTTTAAATTGATGTACTCTTCGAGAGCAACATTTTGGCTATCTCGGATTTTTAAAATTCGCGAATGGAGTTTCTGCAGGGAATTTCCGTTCAATTTTTGGCCTATTCTTTAAACTTTAAAAATTCGCCATAAAAAAACTATAGAAGCTAGGTACACGAAATTGGGAGGGTTTGTAGGTAAAAATAGGGAGCCCTTTAACACCAAAATTTGCGACATTCTATCGAACCGTTTCGGAGATATTCGCGAGTTTTTGTTTTAGCATTACGGCGAAAAGGGTCGGACACCCCATGGTGAGCCGCGACTGCGGAGCATGGGGAGGAAGGCCGAAACCCTGTTAGGCCACGTTTCAAATTTCAAGTCGATCGGACAATTAGGGCCCGAGATATGGGGGGTCAAAATTTGGCCCATTTCCGTGACCTCCATCGAAATTTCGGTCGCTTGCGGCGGGGTCAAAAATTAAGCTACGAGAAAACGCTTGCGGGGATTGTTCATGTGTCTGAATGGGAAGTGCTGTGTGAGCGGTTTGAAATTCCGTGCAACGCTTATAGGGAATTCTCGCGGCCGAAATGTGTCAAATTCGTGAACTTTGACCCTATGAAAGTCGGGTCCTATTGGGCCTAGAGAGAAACTTTTTTTTTTAAATTGATGTACTCTTCGAGAGCAACATTTTGGCTATCTCGGATTTTTTAAATTCGCGAATGGAGTTTCTGCAGGGAATTTCCGTGCGATTTTTGGCCTATTCTTTAAACTTTCAAAAATTCGCCATAAAAAAACTATGGAAGCTAGGACCACGAAATTTGGAGGGTTTGTAGGAAACAATAGGGAGCCCTTTCACACCAAGATTTGCGACATTCTATCGAACCGTTTCGGAGATATTCGCGAGTTCTTGTTTTAGCATTACGGCAAAAAGGGTCGGACCCCCCATGGTGAGCCGCGACTGCGGAGCATGGGGAGGAAGGCCGAAACCCTGTTAGGCCACGTTTCAAATTTCAAGTCGATCGGACAATTAGGGCCCGAGATATGGGGGGTCAAACTTTGGCCCATTTCCGTGACCCCATCGAAATTTCGGTCGCTTGCGCCGGGGTCAAAAATTGAGCTACGAGATAACGCTTGCGGGTGATTGTTTATGTGTCCGAATGGGAAGTGCTGTGTGAGCGGTTTGAAATTCGGTGCAACGCTTATAGGGAATTCTCGCGGCCGAAATGTGTCAAATTTGTGAAATTTGACCCTATGAAAGTCGGGTCCTATTGGGCCTAGAGAGAAACTTTTTTTTTAAATTGATGTACTCTTCGAGAGCAACATTTTGGCTATCTCGGATTTTTTAAATTCGCGAATGGAGTTTCTGCAGGGAATTTCCGTTCGATTTTTGGCCTATTCTTTAAACGTTCAAAAATTCGCCATAAAAAAACTATGGAAGCTAGGACCACGAAATTTGGAGGGTTTGTAGGAAACAATAGGGAGCCCTTTCACACCAAAATTTGCGACATTCTATCGAACCGTTTCGGAGATATTCGCGAGTTTTTGTTTTAGCATTACGGCAAAAAGGGTCGGACCCCCCATGGTGAGCCGCGACTGCGGAGTATGGGGAGGAAGGCCGAAACCCTGTTAGGCCACGTTTCAAATTTCAAGTCGATCGGACAATTAGGGCCCGAGATATGGGAGGTCAAAGTTTGGCCCATTTCCGAAACCATTTCCGTGACCCCATCGAAATTTCGGTCGCTTGCGCCGGGGTCAAAAATTGAGCTACGAGAAAACGCTTGCGGGTGATTGTTTATGTGTCCGAATGGGAAGTGCTGTGTGAGCGGTTTGAAATTCGGTGCAACGCTTATAGGGAATTCTCGCGGCCGACATGTGTCAAATTCGTGAAATTTGACCCTATAAAAGTCGGGTCCTATTGAGCCTAGAGAGAAACTTTTTTTTTTAAATTGATATACTCTTCGAGAGCAACATTTTGGCTATCTCGGATTTTTAAAATTCGCGAATGGAGTTTCTGCAGGGAATTTCCGTTCGATTTTTGGCCTATTCTTTAAACTTTCAAAAATTCGCCATAAAAAAACTATGGAAGCTAGGACCACGAAATTTGGAGGGTTTGTAGGAAACAATAGGGAGCCCTTTCACACCAAAATTTGCGACATTCTGTCGAACCGTTTCGGAGATATTCGCGAGTTTTTGTTTTAGCATTACGGCAAAAAGGGTCGGACCCCCCATGGTGAGCCGCGACTGCGGAGCATGGGGAGGAAGGCCGAAACCCTGTTAGGCCACGTTTCAAATTTCAAGTCGATCGGACAATTAGGGCCCGAGATATGGGGGGTCAAACTTTGGCCCATTTCCGTGACCCCATCGAAATTTCGGTCGCTTGCGCCGGGGTCAAAAATTGAGCTACGAGATAACGCTTGCGGGTGATTGTTTATGTGTCCGAATGGGAAGTGCTGTGTGAGCGGTTTGAAATTCGGTGCAACGCTTATAGGGAATTCTCGCGGCCGAAATGTGTCAAATTTGTGAAATTTGACCCTATGAAAGTCGGGTCCTATTGGGCCTAGAGAGAAACTTTTTTTTTAAATTGATGTACTCTTCGAGAGCAACATTTTGGCTATCTCGGATTTTTTAAATTCGCGAATGGAGTTTCTGCAGGGAATTTCCGTTCGATTTTTGGCCTATTCTTTAAACCTTCAAAAATTCGCCATAAAAAAAGTATGGAAGCTAGGACCACGAAATTTGGAGGGTTTGTAGGAAACAATAGGGAGCCCTTTCACACCAAAATTTGCGACATTCTATCGAACCGTTTCGGAGATATTCGCGAGTTTTTGTTTTAGCATTACGGCAAAAAGGGTCGGACCCCCCATGGTGAGCCGCGACTGCGGAGCATGGGGAGGAAGGCCGAAACCCTGTTAGGCCACGTTTCAAATTTCAAGTCGATCGGACAATTAGGGCCCGAGATATGGGAGGTCAAAGTTTGGCCCATTTCCGAAACCATTTCCGTGACCCCATCGAAATTTCGGTCGCTTGCGCCGGGGTCAAAAATTGAGCTACGAGAAAACGCTTGCGGGTGATTATTTATGTGTCCGAATGGGAAGTGCTTTGTCAGCGGTTTGAAATTCCGTGCAACGCTTATAGGGAATTCTCGCGGCCGAAATGTGTCAAATTCGTGAAATTTGACCCTATGAAAGTCGGGTCCTATTGGGCTTGAGAGAAACTTTTTTTTAAATTGATGTACTCTTCGAGAGCAACATTTTGGCTATCTCGGATTTTTAAAATTCGCGAATGGAGTTTCTGCAGGGAATTTCCGTTCAATTTTTGGCCTATTCTTTAAACTTTAAAAATTCGCCATAAAAAAACTATAGAAGCTAGGTACACGAAATTGGGAGGGTTTGTAGGTAAAAATAGGGAGCCCTTTAACACCAAAATTTGCGACATTCTATCGGACCGTTTCGGAGATATTCGCGAGTTTTTGTTTTAGCATTACGGCGAAAAGGGTCGGACACCCCATGGTGAGCCGCGACTGCGGAGCATGGGGAGGAAGGCCGAAACCCTGTTAGGCCACGTTTCAAATTTCAAGTCGATCGGACAATTAGGGCCCGAGATATGGGGGGTCAAAATTTGGCCCATTTCCGTGACCTCCATCGAAATTTCGGTCGCTTGCGGCGGGGTCAAAAATTAAGCTACGAGAAAACGCTTGGGGGGTTGTTCATGTGTCTGAATGGGAAGTGCTGTGTGAGCGGTTTGAAATTCCGTGCAACGCTTATAGGGAATTCTCGCGGCCGAAATGTGTCAAATTCGTGAAATTTGACCCTATGAAAGTCGGGTCCTATTGGGCTTGAGAGAAACTTTTTTTTAAATTGATGTACTCTTCGAGAGCAACATTTTGGCTATCTCGGATTTTTAAAATTCGCGAATGGAGTTTCTGCAGGGAATTTCCGTTCAATTTTTGGCCTATTCTTTAAACTTTAAAAATTCGCCATAAAAAAACTATAGAAGCTAGGTACACGAAATTGGGAGGGTTTGTAGGTAAAAATAGGGAGCCCTTTAACACCAAAATTTGCGACATTCTATCGAACCGTTTCGGAGATATTCGCGAGTTTTTGTTTTAGCATTACGGCGAAAAGGGTCGGACACCCCATGGTGAGCCGCGACTGCGGAGCATGGGGAAGAAGGCCGAAACCCTGTTAGGCCACGTTTCAAATTTCAAGTCGATCGGACAATTAGGGCCCGAGATATGGGGGGTCAAAATTTGGCCCATTTCCGTGACCTCCATCGAAATTTCGGTCGCTTGCGGCGGGGTCAAAAATTAAGCTACGAGAAAACGCTTGCGGGGACTGTTCATGTGTCTGAATGGGAAGTGCTGTGTGAGCGGTTTGAAATTCCGTGCAACGCTTATAGGGAATTCTCGCGGCGGAAATGTGTCAAATTCGTGAACTTTGACCCTATGAAAGTCGGGTCCTATTGGGCCTAGAGAGAAACTTTTTTTTTAAATTGATGTACTCTTCGAGAGCAACATTTTGGCTATCTCGGATTTTTAAAATTCGCGAATGGAGTTTCTGCAGGGAATTTCCGTGCGATTTTTGGCCTATTCTTTAAACCTTCAAAAATTCGCTATAAAAAAACTATGGAAGCTAGTACTACGAAATTTGGAGGGTTTGTAGGAAAAAATAGGGAGCCCTTTCACACCAAAATTTGCGACATTCTATCGAACCGTTTCGGAGATATTCGCGAGTTTTTGTTTGAGATATACGGCGAAAAGGGTCGGACCCCCCATGGTGAGTCGCGACTGCGGAGCATGGGGAGGAAGGCCGAAACTCTGTTAGGCCACGTTTCAAATTTCAAGTCGATCGGACAATTAGGGCCCGAGATATGGGGGGTGAAAGTTTTGCCCATTTCCGTGACCATTTCCGTGACCCCATCGAAATTTCGGTCGCTTGCGCCGGGGTCAAAAATTGAGCTACGAGAAAACGCTTGCGGGTGATTGTTTATGTGTCCGAATGGGAAGTGCTGTGTGAGCGGTTTGAAATTCGGTGCAACGCTTATAGGGAATTCTCGCGGCCGAAATGTGTCAAATTCGTGAAATTTGACCCTATGAAAGTCGGGTCCTATTGGGCCTAGAGAGAAACTTTTTTTTTATATTGATGTACTCTTCGAGAGCAACATTTTGGCTATCTCGGATTTTTTAAATTCGCGAATGGAGTTTCTGCAGGGAATTTCCGTTCGATTTTTGGCCTATTCTTTAAACTTTCAAAAATTCGCCATAAAAAAACTATGGAAGCTAGGACCACGAAATTTGGAGGGTTTGTAGGAAACAATAGGGAGCCCTTTCACACCAAGATTTGCGACATTCTATCGAACCGTTTCGGAGATATTCGCGAGTTCTTGTTTTAGCATTACGGCAAAAAGGGTCGGACCCCCCATGGTGAGCCGCGACTGCGGAGCATGGGGAGGAAGGCCGAAACCCTGTTAGGCCACGTTTCAAATTTCAAGTCGATCGGACAATTAGGGCCCGAGATATGGGGGGTCAAACTTTGGCCCATTTCCGTGACCCCATCGAAATTTCGGTCGCTTGCGCCGGGGTCAAAAATTGAGCTACGAGATAACGCTTGCGGGTGATTGTTTATGTGTCCGAATGGGAAGTGCTGTGTGAGCGGTTTGAAATTCGGTGCAACGCTTATAGGGAATTCTCGCGGCCGAAATGTGTCAAATTTGTGAAATTTGACCCTATGAAAGTCGGGTCCTATTGGGCCTAGAGAGAAACTTTTTTTTTAAATTGATGTACTCTTCGAGAGCAACATTTTGGCTATCTCGGATTTTTTAAATTCGCGAATGGAGTTTCTGCAGGGAATTTCCGTTCGATTTTTGGCCTATTCTTTAAACGTTCAAAAATTCGCCATAAAAAAACTATGGAAGCTAGGACCACGAAATTTGGAGGGTTTGTAGGAAACAATAGGGAGCCCTTTCACACCAAAATTTGCGACATTCTATCGAACCGTTTCGGAGATATTCGCGAGTTTTTGTTTTAGCATTACGGCAAAAAGGGTCGGACCCCCCATGGTGAGCCGCGACTGCGGAGTATGGGGAGGAAGGCCGAAACCCTGTTAGGCCACGTTTCAAATTTCAAGTCGATCGGACAATTAGGGCCCGAGATATGGGAGGTCAAAGTTTGGCCCATTTCCGAAACCATTTCCGTGACCCCATCGAAATTTTGGTCGCTTGCGCCGGGGTCAAAAATTGAGCTACGAGAAAACGCTTGCGGGTGATTGTTTATGTGTCCGAATGGGAAGTGCTGTGTGAGCGGTTTGAAATTCGGTGCAACGCTTATAGGGAATTCTCGCGGCCGACATGTGTCAAATTCGTGAAATTTGACACTATAAAAGTCGGGTCCTATTGAGCCTAGAGAGAAACTTTTTTTTTAAATTGATGTACTCTTCGAGAGCAACATTTTGGCTATCTCGGATTTTTAAAATTCGCGAATGGAGTTTCTGCAGGGAATTTCCGTTCGATTTTTGGCCTATTCTTTAAACTTTCAAAAATTCGCCATAAAAAAACTATGGAAGCTAGGACCACGAAATTTGGAGGGTTTGTAGGAAACAATAGGGAGCCCTTTCACACCAAAATTTGCGACATTCTGTCGAACCGTTTCGGAGATATTCGCGAGTTTTTGTTTTAGCATTACGGCAAAAAGGGTCGGACCCCCCATGGTGAGCCGCGACTGCGGAGCATGGGGAGGAAGGCCGAAACCCTGTTAGGCCACGTTTCAAATTTCAAGTCGATCGGACAATTAGGGCCCGAGATATGGGGGGTCAAACTTTGGCCCATTTCCGTGACCCCATCGAAATTTCGGTCGCTTGCGCCGGGGTCAAAAATTGAGCTACGAGATAACGCTTGCGGGTGATTGTTTATGTGTCCGAATGGGAAGTGCTGTGTGAGCGGTTTGAAATTCGGTGCAACGCTTATAGGGAATTCTCGCGGCCGAAATGTGTCAAATTTGTGAAATTTGACCCTATGAAAGTCGGGTCCTATTGGGCCTAGAGAGAAACTTTTTTTTTAAATTGATGTACTCTTCGAGAGCAACATTTTGGCTATCTCGGATTTTTTAAATTCGCGAATGGAGTTTCTGCAGGGAATTTCCGTTCGATTTTTGGCCTATTCTTTAAACCTTCAAAAATTCGCCATAAAAAAAGTATGGAAGCTAGGACCACGAAATTTGGAGGGTTTGTAGGAAACAATAGGGAGCCCTTTCACACCAAAATTTGCGACATTCTATCGAACCGTTTCGGAGATATTCGCGAGTTTTTGTTTTAGCATTACGGCAAAAAGGGTCGGACCCCCATGGTGAGCCGCGACTGCGGAGCATGGTGAGGAAGGCCGAAACCCTGTTAGGCCACGTTTCAAATTTCAAGTCGATCGGACAATTAGGGCCCGAGATATGGGAGGTCAAAGTTTGGCCCATTTCCGAAACCATTTCCGTGACCCCATCGAAATTTCGGTCGCTTGCGCCGGGGTCAAAAATTGAGCTACGAGAAAACGCTTGCGGGTGATTGTTTATGTGTCCGAATGGGAAGTGCTGTGTGAGCGGTTTGAAATTCGGTGCAACGCTTATAGGGAATTCTCGCGGCCGACATGTGTCAAATTCGTGAAATTTGACCCTATAAAAGTCGGGTCCTATTGAGCCTAGAGAGAAACTTTTTTTTTAAATTGATGTACTCTTCGAGAGCAACATTTTGGCTATCTCGGATTTTTAAAATTCGCGAATGGAGTTTCTGCAGGGAATTTCCGTTCGATTTTTGGCCTATTCTTAAACCTTCAAAAATTCGCCATAAAAAAACTATGGTAGCTAGGACCACGAAATTTGGAGGGTTTGTAGGTCAAAATAGGGAGCCCTTTCACACCAAAATTTGCGACATTCTATCGAACCGTTTCGGAGATATTCGCGACATTTTGTTTTAGCATTCCGGCGAAAAGGGTCGGACCCCCCATGGTGAGCCGCGACTGCAGAGCATGGGGAGGAAGGCCGAAACCCTGTTAGGCCACGTTTCAAATTTCAAGTCGATCGGACAATTAGGGCCCGAGATATGGGGGGTCAAAATTTGGCCCATTTCCGTGACACACATCGAAATTTCGGTCGCTTGCGCCGGGGTCAAAAATTAAGCTACGAGAAAACGCTTGCGGGTGATTGTTTATGTGTCCGAATGGGAAGTGCTGTGTGAGCGGTTTGAAATTCGGTGCAACGCTTATAGGGAATTCTCGCGGCCGAAATGTGTCAAATTCGTGAACTTTGACCCTATGAAAGTCGGGTCCTATTGGCCTAGAGAGAAACTTTTTTTTTAAATTGATGTACTCTTCGAGAGCAACATTTTGGCTATCTCGGATTTTTAAAATTCGCGAATGGAGTTTCTGCAGGGAATTTCCGTTCGATTTTTGGCCTATTCTTTAAACCTTCAAAAATTCGCCATAAAAAAACTATGGAAGCTAGGACCACGAAATTTGGAGGGTTTGTAGGAAAAAATAGGGAGCCCTTTCACACCAAAGTTTGCGAAATTCTATCGAACCGTTTCGGAGATATTCGCGAGTTTTTGTTTTAGCATTACGGCGAAAAGGGTCGGCCCCCCCATGGTGAGCCTCGCCTGCGGAGCATGGGGAGGAAGGTCGTAACCCTGTTAGGCCACGTTTGAAATTTCAAGTCGATCGGACAATTAGGGCCGGAGATATGGGGGGTCAATGTTTGGCCCATTTGCGTGACCATTTCCGTGACCCCATCGAAATTTCGGTCGTTTGCGCCGGGGTCAAAAATTGAGCGACGAGAAAACGCTTGCGGGTGATTGTTTATGTGTCCGAATGGGAAGTGCTGTGTGAGCGGTTTGAAATTCGGTGCAACGCTTATAGGGAATTCTCGCGGCCGAAATGTGTCAAAATCGTGAAATTTGACCCTATGAAAGTCGGTTCCTATTGGGCCTAGAGAGAAACTTTTTTTTTAAATTGATGTACTCTTCGAGAGCAACAATTTGGCTATCTCGGATTTTTAAAATTCGCGAATGGAGTTTCTGCAGGGAATTTCCGTGCGATTTTTGGCCTATTCTTTAAACCTTCAAAAATTCGCGATAAAAAACTATGGAAGCTAGGACCACGAAATTTGGAGGGTTTGTAGGAAAAAATAGGGAGCCCTTTCACACCAAAATTTGCGACATTCTATCGAACCGTTTCGGAGATATTCGCGAGTTTTTGTTTTAGCATTACGGCGAAAAGGGGTGGACCCCCCATGGTGAGCCGCGACAACTGAGCATGGGGAGGAAGGCCGAAACCCTGTTAGGCCACGTTTCAAATTTCAAGTCGATCGGACAATTAGGGCCCGAGATATGGGGGTCAAAGTTTGGCCCATTTCCGTGACCATTTCCGTGACCCCATCGAAATTTCGGTCGCTTGCGCCGGGGTCAAAAATTAAGCTACGAGAAAACGCTTGCGGGGATTGTTCATGTGTCTGAATGGGAAGTGCTGTGTGAGCGGTTTGAAATTCCGTGCAACGCTTATAGGGAATTCTCGCGGCCGAAATATGTCAAATTCGTGAACTTTGACCCTATGAAAGTCGGGTCCTATTGGGCCTAGAGAGAAATTTTCTTTTAATTGATGTACTCTTCGAGAGCAACATTTTGGCTATCTCGGATTTTTAAAATTCGCAAATGGAGTTTCTGCAGGGAATTTCCGTTCGATTTTTGGCCTATTCTTTAAACTTTCAAAAATTCGCCATAAAAAAACTATGGAAGCTAGGACCACGAAATTTGGAGGGTTTGTAGGAAAAAATAGGGAGCCCTTTCACACCAAAATTTGCGACATTCTATCGAACCGTTTCGGAGATATTCGCGAGTTTTTGTTTTAGAATTACGGCGAAAAGGGTCGGACCCCCCATGGTGAGCCTCGCCTGCGGAGCATGGGGAGGAAGGTCGTAACCCTGTTAGGCCACGTTTGAAATTTCAAGTCGATCGGACAATTAGGGCCCGAGATATGGGGGGTCAATGTTTGGCCCATTTCCGTGACCATTTCCGTGACCCCATCGAAATTTCGGTCGTTTGCGCCGGGGTCAAAAATTGAGCGACGAGAAAACGCTTGCGGGTGATTGTTTATGTGTCCGAATGGGAAGTGCTGTGTAAGCGGTTTGAAATTCGGTGCAAAGCTTATAGGGAATTCTCGCGGCCGAAATGTGTCAAAATCGTGAAATTTGACCCTATGAAAGTCGGGTCCTATTGGGCCTAGAGAGAAATTTTTTTTTAATTGATGTACTCTTCGAGAGCAACATTTTGGCTATCTCGGATTTTTAAAATTCGCAAATGGAGTTTCTGCAGGGAATTTCCGTTCGATTTTTGGCCTATTCTTTAAACGTTCAAAAATTCGCCATAAAAAAACTATGGAAGCTAGGACCACGAAATTTGGAGGGTTTGTAGGAAAAAATAGGGAGCCCTTTCACACCAAAATTTGCGACATTCTATCGAACCGTTTCGGAGATATTTGCGAGTTTTTGTTTTAGCATTACGGCGAAAAGGGTCGGACCCCCCATGGTGAGCCGCGACTGCGGAGCATGGGGAGGAAGGCCGAAACCCTGTTAGGCCACGTTTCAAATTTCAAGTCGATCGGACAATTAGGGCCCGAGATATGGGGGGTCAAAGTTTGGCACATTTCCGTGACCCCATCGAAATTTCGGTCGCTTGCGCCGGGGTCAAAAATTGAGCTACGAGAAAACGCTTGCGGGTGATTGTTTATGTGTCCGAATGGGAAGTGCTGTGTGAGCGGTTTGAAATTCGGTGCAACGCTTATAGGGAATTCTCGCGGCCGAAATGTGTCAAATTCGTGAACTTTGACCCTATGAAAGTCGGGTCCTATTGGGCCTAGAGAGAAACTTTTTTTTAAATTGATGTACTCTTCGAGAGCAACATTTTGGCTATCTCGGATTTTTAAAATTCGCGAATGGAGTTTCTGCAGGGAATTTCCGTTCGATTTTTGGCCTATTCTTTAAACCTTCAAAAATTCGCCATAAAAAAACTATGGAAGCTAGGACCACGAAATTTGGAGGGTTTGTAGGAAAAAATAGGGAGCCCTTTCACACCAAAATTTGCGACATTCTATCGAACCGTTTCGGAGATATTCGCGAGTTTTTGTTTTAGCATTACGGCGAAAAGGGTCGGCCCCCCCATGGTGAGCCTCGCCTGCGGAGCATGGGGAGGAAGGTCGTAACCCTGTTAGGCCACGTTTGAAATTTCAAGTCGATCGGACAATTAGGGCCGGAGATATGGGGGGTCAATGTTTGGCCCATTTCCGTGACCATTTCCGTGACCCCATTGAAATTTCGGTCGTTTGCGCCGGGGTCAAAAATTGAGCGACGAGAAAACGCTTGCGGGTGATTGTTTATGTGTCCGAATGCGAAGTGCAGTGTGAGCGGTTTGAAATTCGGTGCAACGCTTATAGGGAATTCTCGCGGCCGAAATGTGTCAAAATCGTGAAATTTGACCCTATGAAAGTCGGTTCCTATTGGGCCTAGAGAGAAACTTTTTTTTTAAATTGATGTACTCTTCGAGAGCAACAATTTGGCTATCTCGGATTTTTAAAATTCGCGAATGGAGTTTCTGCAGGGAATTTCCGTGCGATTTTTGGCCTATTCTTTAAACATTCAAAAATTCGCGATAAAAAAACTATGGAAGCTAGGACCACGAAATTTGGAGGGTTTGTAGGAAAAAATAGGGAGCCCTTTCACACCAAAATTTGCGACATTCTATCGAACCGTTTCGGAGATATTCGCGAGTTTTTGTTTTAGCATTACGGCGAAAAGGGGTGGACCCCCCATGGTGAGCCGCGACAACTGAGCATGGGGAGGAAGGCCGAAACCCTGTTAGGCCACGTTTCAAATTTCAAGTCGATCGGACAATTAGGGCCCGAGATATGGGGGTCAAAGTTTGGCCCATTTCCGTGACCATTTCCGTGACCCCATCGAAATTTCGGTCGCTTGCGCCGGGGTCAAAAATTAAGCTACGAGAAAACGCTTGCGGGGATTGTTCATGTGTCTGAATGGGAAGTGCTGTGTGAGCGGTTTGAAATTCCGTGCAACGCTTATAGGGAATTCTCGCGGCCGAAATATGTCAAATTCGTGAACTTTGACCCTATGAAAGTCGGGTCCTATTGGGCCTAGAGAGAAACTTTTTTTTTAAATTGATGTACTCTTCGAGAGCAACATTTTGGCTATCTCGGATTTTTAAAATTCGCGAATGGAGTTTCTGCAGGGAATTTCCGTTCGATTTTTGGCCTATTCTTTAAACCTTCAAAAATTCGCCATAAAAAAACTATGGAAGCTAGGACCACGAAATTTGGAGGGTTTGTAGGAAAAAATAGGGAGCCCTTTCACACCAAAATTTGCGACATTCTATCGAACCGTTTCGGAGATATTCGCGAGTTTTTGTTTTAGCATTACGGCGAAAAGGGTCGGCCCCCCCATGGCGAGCCTCGCCTGCGGAGCATGGGGAGGAAGGTCGTAACCCTGTTAGGCCACGTTTGAAATTTCAAGTCGATCGGACAATTAGGGCCCGAGATATGGGGGGTCAATGTTTGGCCCATTTCCGTGACCATTTCCGTGACCCCATCGAAATTTCGGTCGTTTGCGCCGGGGTCAAAAATTGAGCGACGAGAAAACGCTTGCGGGTGATTGTTTATGTGTCCGAATGGGAAGTGCTGTGTGAGCGGTTTGAAATTCGGTGCAACGCTTATAGGGAATTCTCGCGGCCGAAATGTGTTAAAATCGTGAAATTTGACCCTATGAAAGTCGGGTCCTATTGGGCCTAGAGAGAAATTTTTTTTTAATTGATGTACTCTTCGAGAGCAACATTTTGGCTATCTCGGATTTTTAAAATTCGCAAATGGAGTTTCTGCAGGGAATTTCCGTTCGATTTTTGGCCTATTCTTTAAACTTTCAAAAATTCGCCATAAAAAAACTATGGAAGCTAGGACCACGAAATTTGGAGGGTTTGTAGGAAAAAATAGGGAGCCCTTTCACACCAAAATTTGCGACATTCTATCGAACCGTTTCGGAGATATTCGCGAGTTTTTGTTTTAGCATTACGGCGAAAAGGGTCGGACCCCCCATGGTGAGCCGCGACTGCGGAGCATGGGGAGGAAGGCCGAAACCCTGTTAGGCCACGTTTCAAATTTCAAGTCGATCGGACAATTAGGGCCCGAGATATGGGGGGTCAAAGTTTGGCACATTTCCGTGACCCCATCGAAATTTCGGTCGCTTGCGACGGGGTCAAAAATTGAGCTACGAGAAAACGCTTTCGGGTGATTGTTTATGTGTCCGAATGGGAAGTGCTGTGTGAGCGGTTTGAAATTCGGTGCAACGCGGAAATTCTCGCGGCCGATCGAAATTTCGGTCGCTTGCGCCGGGGTCAAAAATTGAGCTACGAGAAAACACTTGCGGGTGATTGTTTATGTGTCCGAATGGGAAGTGCTGTGTGAGCGGTTTGAAATTCGGTGCAACGCGGAAATTCTCGCGGCCGAAACGTGTCAAATTCGTGAAATTTGACCCTATGAAAGTCGGGTCCTATTGGGCCTAGAGAGAAACTTTTTTTTTAAATTGATGTTCTCTTCGAGAGCAACATTTTGGCTATCTCGGATTTTTAAAATTCGCGAATGGAGTTTCTGCAGGGAATTTCCGTGCGATTTTTGGCCTATTCTTTAAACCTTCAAAAATTCGCTATAAAAAAACTATGGAAGCTAGGACCACGAAATTTGGAGGGGTTGTAGGAAACGATAGGGAGCTTTTTCACACCAAAATTTGCGACATTCTATCGAACCGTTTCGGAGACATTCGCGAGTTTTTCTTTTAGCATTACGGCGAAAAGGGGCGGACCCCCATGGTGAGCCGCGACTGCGGAGCATGGGGAGGAAGGCCGAAACCCTGTTAAGCCACGTTTCAAATTTCAAGTCGATCGGACAATTAGGGCCCGAGATATGGGGGGTCAAACTTTGGCCCATTTCCGTGACCCCATCGAAATTTCGGTCGCTTGCGCCGGGGTCAAAAATTGAGCTACGAGAACACGCTTGCGGGTGATTGTTTATGTGTCCGAATGGGAAGTGCTGTGTGAGCGGTTTGAAATTCGGTGCAAAGCTTATAGGGAATTCTCGCGGCCGAAATGTGTCAAAATCGTGAAATTTGACCCTATGAAAGTCGGGTCCTATTGGGCCTAGAGAGAAACTTTTTTTTAAATTGATGTACTCTTCGAGAGCAACATTTTGGCTATCTCGGATTTTTAAAATTCGCGAATGGAGTTTCTGCAGACAATTTCCGTTCGATTTATTGGCCTATTCTTTAAACATTCAAAAATTCGCCATAAAAAAACTATGGAAGCTAGGAGCACAAAATTTGGAGGGTTTGTAGGAAAAAATAGGGAGCCCTTTCACACCAAAATTTGCGACATTCTATCGAACCGTTTCGGAGATATTTGCGAGTTTTTGTTTTAGCATTACGGCGAAAAGGGTCGGCCTCCCCATGGTGAGCCTCGCCTGCGGAGCATGGGGAGGAAGGTCGTAACCCTGTTAGGCCACGTTTGAAATTTCAAGTCGATCGGACAATTAGGGCCGGAGATATGGGGGGTCTATATTTGGCCCATTTCCGTGACCATTTCCGTGACCCCATCGAAATTTCGGTCGTTTGCGCCGGGGTCAAAAATTGAGCGACGAGAAAACGCTTGCGGGTGATTGTTTATGTGTCCGAATGGGAAGTGCTGTGTGAGCGGTTTGAAATTCGGTGCAACGCTGATAGGGAATTCTCGCGGCCGAAATGTGTCAAAATCGTGAAATTTGACCCTATGAAAGTCGGTTCCTATTGGGCCTAGAGAGAAACTTTTTTTTTAAATTGATGTACTCTTCGAGAGCAACAATTTGGCTATCTCGGATTTTTAAAATTCGCGAATGGAGTTTCTGCAGGGAATTTCCGTGCGATTTTTGGCCTAATCTTTAAACCTTCAAAAATTCGCGATAACAAAACTATGGAAGCTAGGACCACGAAATTTGGAGGGTTTGTACGAAAAAATAGGGAGCCCTTTCACACCAAAATTTGCGACATTCTATCGAACCGTTTCGGAGATATTCGCGAGTTTTTGTTTTAGCATTACGGCGAAAAGGGGTGGACCCCCCATGGTGAGCCGCGACAACTGAGCATGGGGAGGAAGGCCGAAACCCTGTTAGGCCACGTTTCAAATTTCAAGTCGATCGGACAATTAGGGCCCGAGATATGGGGGTCAAAGTTTGGCCCATTTCCGTGACCATTTCCGTGACCCCATCGAAATTTCGGTCGCTTGCGCCGGGGTCAAAAATTAAGCTACGAGAAAACGCTTGCGGGGATTGTTCATGTGTCTGAATGGGAAGTGCTGTGTGAGCGGTTTGAAATTCCGTGCAACGCTTATAGGGAATTCTCGCGGCCGAAATATGTCAAATTCGTGAACTTTGACCCTATGAAAGTCGGGTCCTATTGGGCCTAGAGAGAAACTTTTTTTTTAAATTGATGTACTCTTCGAGAGCAACAATTTGGCTATCTCGGATTTTTAAAATTCGCGAATGGAGTTTCTGCAGGGAATTTCCGTGCGATTTTTGGCCTATTCTTTAAACCTTCAAAAATTCGCGATAAAAAAACTATGGAAGCTAGGACCACGAAATTTGGAGGGTTTGTAGGAAAAAATAGGGAGCCCTTTCACACCAAAATTTGCGACATTCTATCGAACGGTTTCGGAGATATTCGCGAGTTTTTGTTTTAGCATTACGGCGAAAAGGGTCGGCCCCCCCCATGGTGAGCCTCGCCTGCGGAGCATGGGGAGGAAGGTCGTAACCCTGTTAGGCCACGTTTGAAATTTCAAGTCGATCGGACAATTAGGGCCCGAGATATGGGGGGTCAATGTTTGGCCCATTTCCGTGACCATTTCCGTGACCCCATCGAAATTTCGGTCGCTTGCGCCGGGGTCAAAAATTGAGATACGAGAACACGCTTGCGGGTGATTGTTTATGTGTCCGAATGGGAAGTGCTGTGTGAGCGGTTTGAAATTCGGTGCAACGCTTATAGGGAATTCTCGCGGCCGAAATGTGTCAAAATCGTGAAATTTGACCCTATGAAAGCCTATTGGGCCTAGAGAGAAACTTTTTTTTAAATTGATGTACACTTCAAGAGCAACATTTTGGCTATCTCGGATTTTTAAAATTCGCGAATGGAGTTTCTGCAGACAATTTCCGTTCGATTTATTGGCCTATTCTTTAAACATTCAAAAATTCGCCATAAAAAAACTATGGAAGCTAGGAGCACGAAATTTGGAGGGTTTGTAGGAAAAAATAGGGAGCCCTTTCACACCAAAATTTGCGACATTCTATGGAACCGTTTCGGAGATATTCGCGAGTTTTTGTTTTAGCATTACGGCGAAAAGGGTCGGCCCCCCATGGTGAGCCTCGCCTGCGGAGCATGGGGAGGAAGGTCGTAACCCTGTTAGGCCACGTTTGAAATTTCAAGTCGATCGGACAATTAGGGCCGGAGATATGGGGGGTCAATGTTTGGCCCATTTCCGTGACCATTTCCGTAACCCCATCGAAATTTCGGTCGTTTGCGCCGGGGTCAAAAATTGAGCGACGAGAAAACGCTTGCGGGTGATTGTTTATGTGTCCGAATGGGAAGTGCTGTGTGAGCGGTTTGAAATTCGGTGCAACGCTGATAGGGAATTCTCGCGGCCGAAATGTGTCAAAATCGTGAAATTTGACCCTATGAAAGTCGGTTCCTATTGGGCCTAGAGAGAAACTTTTTTTTTAAATTGATGTACTCTTCGAGAGCAACAATTTGGCTATCTCGGATTTTTAAAATTCGCGAATGGAGTTTCTGCAGGGAATTTCCGTGCGATTTTTGGCCTATTCTTTAAACCTTCAAAAATTCGCGATAAAAAAACTATGGAAGCTAGGACCACGAAATTTGGAGGGTTTGTAGGAAAAAATAGGGAGCCCTTTCACACCAAAATTTGCGACATTCTATCGAACCGTTTCGGAGATATTCGCGAGTTTTTGTTTTAGCATTACGGCGAAAAGGGGTGGACCCCCCATGGTGAGCCGCGACAACTGAGCATGGGGAGGAAGGCCGAAACCCTGTTAGGCCACGTTTCAAATTTCAAGTCGATCGGACAATTAGGGCCCGAGATATGGGGGTCAAAGTTTGGCCCATTTCCGTGACCATTTCCGTGACCCCATCGAAATTTCGGTCGCTTGCGCCGGGGTCAAAAATTAAGCTACGAGAAAACGCTTGCGGGGATTGTTCATGTGTCTGAATGGGAAGTGCTGTGTGAGCGGTTTGAAATTCCGTGCAACGCTTATAGGGAATTCTCGCGGCCGAAATATGTCAAATTCGTGAACTTTGACCCTATGAAAGTCGGGTCCTATTGGGCCTAGAGAGAAACTTTTTTTTTAAATTGATGTACTCTTCGAGTGCAACATTTTGGCTATCTCGGATTTTTAAAATTCGCGAATGGAGTTTCTGCAGGGAATTTCCGTTCGATTTTTGGCCTATTCTTTAAACATTCAAAAATTCGCCATAAAAAAACTATGGAAGCTAGGACCACGAAATTTGGAGGGTTTGTAGGAAAAAATAGGGAGCCCTTTCACACCAAAATTTGCGACATTCTATCGAACCGTTTCGGAGATATTCGCGAGTTTTTGTTTTAGCATTACGGCGTAAAGGGGCGGACCCCCATGGTGAGCCGCGACTGCGGAGCATGGGGAGGAAGGCCGAAACCCTGTTAAGCCACGTTTCAAATTTCAAGTCGATCGGACAATTAGGGCCCGAGATATGGGCGGTCAAACTTTGGCCCATTTCCGTGACCCCATCGAAATTTGGGTCGCTTGCGCCGGGGTCAAAAATTGAGCTACGAGAAAACGCTTGCGGGTGATTGTTTATGTGTCCGAATGGGAAGTGCTGTGTGAGCGGTTTGAAATTCGGTGCAACGCTTATAGGGAATTCTCGCGGCCGAAATGTGTCAAATTCGTGAAATTTGACCCTATGAAAGTCGGGTCCTATTGGGCCTAGAGAGAAACTTTTTTTTTAAATCGATGTACTCTTCGAGAGCAACATTTTGGCTATCTCGGATTTTTAAAATTCGCGAATGGATTTTCTGCAGGGAATTTCCGTTCGATTTTTGGCCTATTCTTTAAAACTTCAAAAATTCGCCATAAAAAACTATGGAAGCTAGGACCACGAAATTTGGAGGGTTTGTAGGAAAAAATAGGGAGCCCTTTCACACCAAAATTTGCGACATTCTATCGAACCATTTCGGAGATATTCGTAAGTTCTTGTTTTAGCATTACGGCGAAAAGGGGCGGACCCCCCATGGTGAGCCGCGACTGCGGAGCATGGGGAGGAAGGTCGAAACCCTGTTAGGCCACGTTTCAAATTTCAAGTCGATCGGATAATTAGGGCCCGAGATATGGGGGGTCAAAGTTTGGCCCATTTCCGTGACCCCATCGAAATTTCGGTCGCTTGCGCCGGGGTCAAAAATTAAGCTACGAGAAAACGCTTGCGGATGATTGTTTATGTGTCCGAATGGGAAGTGCTGTGTGAGCGGTTTGAAATTCGGTGCAACGCTTATAGGGAATTCTCGCGGCCGAAATGTGTAAAAATCGTGAAATTTGACCCTATGAAAGTCGGGTCCTATTGGGCCTAGAGAGAAAAATTTTTTTAAAATTGATGTACTCTTCGAGAGCAACATTTTGGCTATCTCGGATTTTTAAAATTCGCGAATGGAGTTTCTGCAGGGAATTTCCGTCCAATTTTTGATCTATTCTTTAAATATTCAAAAATTCGCCATAAAAAACTATGGAAGCTAGGACCACGAAATTTGGAGGGTTTGTAGGTAAAAATAGGGATCCCTTTCACACCAAAATTTGCGACATTCTATCGAACCGCTTCGGAGATATTCGCGGAGGTTTTGTTTTAGAATTACGGCGAAAAGGGGCGAAACCCACATGGTGAGCCGCGACTGCGGAGCATGGGGAGGAAGGCCGAAACCCTGTTAGGCGACGTTTCAAATTTCAAGCCGATCAGACAATTTGGGCCCGAGATATGGGGTGTCAAAGTTTGGCCCATTTCCGTGACCATTTCCGTGACCCCATCGAAATTTCGGTCGCTTGCGCCGGGGTCAAAAATTAAGCTAAGAGAAAACGCTTGCGGGTATTGTTCATGTGTCTGAATGCGAAGTGCTGTGTGAGCGGTTTGAAATTCCGTGCAACGCTTATAGGGAATTCTCGCGGCCGAAATGTGTCAAATTCGTGAACTTTGACCCTATGAAAGTCGGGTCCTATTGGGCCTAGAGAGAAACTTTTTTTTTAAATTGATGTACTCTTCGAGAGCAACAATTTGGCTATCTCGGATTTTTAAAATTCGCGAATGGAGTTTCTGCAGGGAATTTCCGTGCGATTTTTGGCCTAATCTTTAAACCTTCAAAAATTCGCGATAACAAAACTATGGAAGCTAGGACCACGAAATTTGGAGGGTTTGTAGGAAAAAATAGGGAGCCCTTTCACACCAAAATTTGCGACATTCTATCGAACCGTTTCGGAGATATTCGCGAGTTTTTGTTTTAGCATTACGGCGAAAAGGGGTGGACCCCCCATGGTGAGCCGCGACAACTGAGCATGGGGAGGAAGGCCGAAACCCTGTTAGGCCACGTTTCAAATTTCAAGTCGATCGGACAATTAGGGCCCGAGATATGGGGGTCAAAGTTTGGCCCATTTCCGTGACCATTTCCGTGACCCCATCGAAATTTCGGTCGTTTGCGCCGGGGTCAAAAATTGAGCGACGAGAAAACGCTTGCGGGTGATTGTTTATGTGTCCGAATGGGAAGTGCTGTGTGAGCGGTTTGAAATTCGGTGCAACGCTGATAGGGAATTCTCGCGGCCGAAATGTGTCAAAATCGTGAAATTTGACCCTATGAAAGTCGGTTCCTATTGGGCCTAGAGACAAACTTTTTTTTTAAATTGATGTACTCTTCGAGAGCAACAATTTGGCTATCTCGGATTTTTAAAATTCGCGAATGGAGTTTCTGCAGGGAATTTCCGTGCGATTTTTGGCCTATTCTTTAAACCTTCAAAAATTCGCGATAAAAAAACTATGGAAGCTAGGACCACGAAATTTGGAGGGTTTGTAGGAAAAAATAGGGAGCCCTTTCACACCAAAATTTGCGACATTCTATCGAACCGTTTCGGAGATATTCGCGAGTTTTTGTTTTAGCATTACGGCGAAAAGGGGTGGACCCCCCATGGTGAGCCGCGACAACTGAGCATGGGGAGGAAGGCCGAAACCCTGTTAAGCCACGTTTCAAATTTCAAGTCGATCGGACAATTAGGGCCCGAGATATGGGCGGTCAAACTTTGGCCCATTTCCGTGACCCCATCGAAATTTGGGTCGCTTGCGCCGGGGTCAAAAATTGAGCTACGAGAAAACGCTTGCGGGTGATTGTTTATGTGTCCGAATGGGAAGTGCTGTGTGAGCGGTTTGAAATTCGGTGCAACGCTTATAGGGAATTCTCGCGGCCGAAATGTGTCAAATTCGTGAAATTTGACCCTATGAAAGTCGGGTCCTATTGGGCCTAGAGAGAAACTTTTTTTTTAAATCGATGTACTCTTCGAGAGCAACATTTTGGCTATCTCGGATTTTTAAAATTCGCGAATGGATTTTCTGCAGGGAATTTCCGTTCGATTTTTGGCCTATTCTTTAAACCTTCAAAAATTCGCCATACAAAACTATGGAAGCTAGGACCACGAAATTTGGAGGGGTTGTAGGAAAAGATAGGGAGCCCTTTCACACCAAAATTTGCGACATTCTATCGAACCGTTTCGGAGATATTCGCGAGTTTTTGTTTTAGCATTACGGCGAAAAGCGGCGGACCCCCCATGGTGAGCCGCGACTGCGGAGCATGGGGAGGAAGGTCGAAACCCTGTTAGGCCACGTTTCAAATTTCAAGTCGATCGGATAATTAGGGCCCGAGATATGGGGGGTCAAAGTTTGGCCCATTTCCGTGACCCCATCGAAATTTCGGTCGCTTGCGCCGGGGTCAAAAATTAAGCTACGAGAAAACGCTTGCGGATGATTGTTTATGTGTCCGAATGGGAAGTGCTGTGTGAGCGGTTTGAAATTCGGTGCAACGCTTATAGGGAATTCTCGCGGCCGAAATGTGTCAAAATCGTGAAATTTGACCCTATGAAAGTCGGGTCCTATTGGGCCTAGAGAGAAACTTTTTTTTTAAATTGATGTACTCTTCGAGAGCAACATTTTGGCTATCTATGATTTTTAAAATTCGCGAATGGATTTTCTGCAGGGAATTTCCGTTCGATTTTTGGCCTATTCTTTAAACATTCAAAAATTCGCCATAAAAAACTATGGAAGCTAGGACCACGAAATTTGGAGGGTTTGTAGGAAAAAATAGGGAGCCCTTTCACACCAAAATTTGCGACATTCTATCGAACCATTTCGGAGATATTCGCAAGTTCTTGTTTTAGCATTACGGCGAAAAGGGGCGGACCCCCCATGGTGAGCCGCGACTGCGGAGCATGGGGAGGAAGGTCGAAACCCTGTTAGGCCACGTTTCAAATTTCAAGTCGATCGGATAATTAGGGCCCGAGATATGGGGGGTCAAAGTTTGGCCCATTTCCGTGACCATTTCCGTGACCCCATCGAAATTTCGGTCGCTTGCGCCGGGGTCAAAAATTGAGCTACGAGAAAACGCTTGCGGGTGATTGTTTATGTGTCCGAATGGGAAGTGCTGTGTGAGCGGTTTGAAATTCGGTGCAACGCTTATAGGGAATTCTCGCGGCCGAAATGTGTAAAAATCGTGAAATTTGACCCTATGAAAGTCGGGTCCTATTGGGCCTAGAGAGAAAAATTTTTTTTAAATTGATGTACTCTTCGAGAGCAACATTTTGGCTATCTCGGATTTTTAAATTCCCGAATGGAGTTTCTGCAGGGAATTTCCGTTCAATTTTTGACCTATTCTTTAAACATTCAAAAATTCGCCATAAAAAACTATGGAAGCTAGGACCACGAAATTTGGAGGGTTTGTAGGTAAAAATAGGGATCCCTTTCACACCAAAATTTGCGACATTCTATCGAACCGTTTCGGAGATATTCGCGGAGGTTTTGTTTTAGAATTACGGCGAAAAGGGGCGAAACCCCCATGGTGAGCCGCGACTGCGGAGCATGGGGAGGAAGGCCGAAACCCTGTTAGGCGACGTTTCAAATTTGAAGTCGATCGGACAATTAGGGCCCGAGATATGGGGGGTCAAAGTTTGGCCCATTTCCGTGACCCCATCGAAATTTCGGTCGCTTGCGCCGGGGTCAAAAATTAAGCTACGAGAAAACGCTTGCGGGTGATTGTTTATGTGTCCGAATGGGAAGTGCTGTGTGAGCGGTTTGAAATTCGGTGCAACGCTTATAGGGAATTCTCGCGGCCGAAATGTGTCAAAATCGTGAAATTTGACCCTATGAAAGTCGAGTCCTATTGGGCCTAGAGAGAAACTTTTTTTTAAAATTGATGTACTCTTCGAGAGCAACATTTTGGCTATCTCGGATTTTTAAAATTCGCGAATGGATTTTCTGCAGGGAATTTCCGTTCGATTTTTGCCTATTCTTTAAACCTTCAAAAATTCGCCATAAAAAACTATGGAAGCTAGGACCACGAAATTTGGAGGGTTTGTAGGAAAAAATAGGGAGCCCTTTCACACCAAAATTTGCGACATTCTATCGAACCATTTCGGAGATATTCGCAAGTTCTTGTTTTAGCATTACGGCGAAAAGGGGCGGACTCCCCATGGTGAGCCGCGACTGCGGAGCATGGGGAGGAAGGCCGAAACCCTGTTAGGCCACGTTTCAAATTTGAAGTCGATCGGACAATTAGGGCCCGAGATATGGGGGTCAAAGTTTGGCCCATTTCCGTGACCCCATCGAAATTTCGGTCGCTTGCGCGGGGTCAAAAATTAAGCTACGAGAAAACGCTTGCGGGTGATTGTTTATGTGTCCGAATGGGAAGTGCTGTGTGAGCGGTTTGAAATTCGGTGCAACGCTTATAGGGAATTCTCGCGGCCGAAATGTGTCAAAATCGTGAAATTTGACCCTATGAAAGTCGAGTCCTATTGGGCCTAGAGAGAAACTTTTTTTTAAATTGATGTACTCTTCGAGAGCAACATTTTGGCTATCTCGGATTTTTAAAATTCGCGAATGGATTTTCTGCAGGGAATTTCCGTTCGATTTTTGGCCTATTCTTTAAACATTCAAAAATTCGCCATAAAAAACTATGGAAGCTAGGACCACGAAATTTGGAGGGTTTGTAGGAAAAAATAGGGAGCCCTTTCACACCAAAATTTGCGACATTCTATCGAACCATTTCGGAGATATTCGCAAGTTCTTGTTTTAGCATTACGGCGAAAAGGGGCGGACCCCCCATGGTGAGCCGCGACTGCGGAGCATGGGGAGGAAGGTCGAAACCCTGTTAGGCCACGTTTCAAATTTCAAGTCGATCGGATAATTAGGGCCCGAGATATGGGGGGTCAAAGTTTGGCCCATTTCCGTGACCATTTCCGTGACCCCATCGAAATTTCGGTCGCTTGCGCCGGGGTCAAAAATTGAGCTACGAGAAAACGCTTGCGGGTGATTGTTTATGTGTCCGAATGGGAAGTGCTGTGTGAGCGGTTTGAAATTCGGTGCAACGCTTATAGGGAATTCTCGCGGCCGAAATGTGTAAAAATCGTGAAATTTGACCCTATGAAAGTCGGGTCCTATTGGGCCTAGAGAGAAAAATTTTTTTTAAATTGATGTACTCTTCGAGAGCAACATTTTGGCTATCTCGGATTTTTAAATTCCCGAATGGAGTTTCTGCAGGGAATTTCCGTTCAATTTTTGACCTATTCTTTAAACATTCAAAAATTCGCCATAAAAAACTATGGAAGCTAGGACCACGAAATTTGGAGGGTTTGTAGGTAAAAATAGGGATCCCTTTCACACCAAAATTTGCGACATTCTATCGAACCGTTTCGGAGATATTCGCGGAGGTTTTGTTTTAGAATTACGGCGAAAAGGGGCGAAACCCCCATGGTGAGCCGCGACTGCGGAGCATGGGGAGGAAGGCCGAAACCCTGTTAGGCGACGTTTCAAATTTGAAGTCGATCGGACAATTAGGGCCCGAGATATGGGGGGTCAAAGTTTGGCCCATTTCCGTGACCCCATCGAAATTTCGGTCGCTTGCGCCGGGGTCAAAAATTAAGCTACGAGAAAACGCTTGCGGGTGATTGTTTATGTGTCCGAATGGGAAGTGCTGTGTGAGCGGTTTGAAATTCGGTGCAACGCTTATAGGGAATTCTCGCGGCCGAAATGTGTCAAAATCGTGAAATTTGACCCTATGAAAGTCGAGTCCTATTGGGCCTAGAGAGAAACTTTTTTTTAAAATTGATGTACTCTTCGAGAGCAACATTTTGGCTATCTCGGATTTTTAAAATTCGCGAATGGATTTTCTGCAGGGAATTTCCGTTCGATTTTTGCCTATTCTTTAAACCTTCAAAAATTCGCCATAAAAAACTATGGAAGCTAGGACCACGAAATTTGGAGGGTTTGTAGGAAAAAATAGGGAGCCCTTTCACACCAAAATTTGCGACATTCTATCGAACCATTTCGGAGATATTCGCAAGTTCTTGTTTTAGCATTACGGCGAAAAGGGGCGGACTCCCCATGGTGAGCCGCGACTGCGGAGCATGGGGAGGAAGGCCGAAACCCTGTTAGGCCACGTTTCAAATTTGAAGTCGATCGGACAATTAGGGCCCGAGATATGGGGGTCAAAGTTTGGCCCATTTCCGTGACCCCATCGAAATTTCGGTCGCTTGCGCGGGGTCAAAAATTAAGCTACGAGAAAACGCTTGCGGGTGATTGTTTATGTGTCCGAATGGGAAGTGCTGTGTGAGCGGTTTGAAATTCGGTGCAACGCTTATAGGGAATTCTCGCGGCCGAAATGTGTCAAAATCGTGAAATTTGACCCTATGAAAGTCGAGTCCTATTGGGCCTAGAGAGAAACTTTTTTTTAAATTGATGTACTCTTCGAGAGCAACATTTTGGCTATCTCGGATTTTTAAAATTCTCGAATGGATTTTCTGCAGGGAATTTCCGTTCGATTTTTGGCCTATTCTTTAAAACTTCAAAAATTCGCCATAAAAAACTATGGAAGCTAGGACCACGAAATTTGGAGGGTTTGTAGGAAAAAATAGGGAGCCCTTTCACACCAAAATTTGCGACATTCTATCGAACCATTTCAGAGATATTCGCAAGTTCTTGTTTTAGCATTACGGCGAAAAGGGGCGGACCTCCCATGGTGAGCCGCGACTGCGGAGCATGGGGAGGAAGGTCGAAACCCTGTTAGGCCACGTTTCAAATTTCAAGTCGATCGGATAATTAGGGCCCGAGATATGGGGGGTCAAAGTTTGGCCCATTACCGTGACCCCATCGAAATTTCGGTCGCTTGCGCCGGGGTCAAAAATTAAGCTACGAGAAAACGCTTGCGGATGATTGTTTATGTGTCCGAATGGGAAGTGCTGTGTGAGCGGTTTGAAATTCGGTGCAACGCTTATAGGGAATTCTCGCGGCCGAAATGTGTCAAAATCGTGAAATTTGACCCTATGAAAGTCGGGTCCTATTGGGCCTAGAGAGAAAAATTTTTTTTAATTTGATGTACTCTTCGAGAGCAACATTTTGGCTATCTCGGATTTTTAAATTCGCGAATGGAGTTTCTGCAGGGAATTTCCGTTCAATTTTTGACCTATTCTTTAAAAATTCAAAAATTCGCCATAAAAAACTATGGAAGCTAGGACCACGAAATTTGGAGGGTTTGTAGGTAAAAATAGGGATCCCTTTCACACCAAAATTTGCGACATTCTATCGAACCGTTTCGGAGATATTCGCGGAGGTTTTGTTTTAGAATTACGGCGAAAAGGGGCGAAACCCCCATGGTGAGCCGCGACTGCGGAGCATGGGGACGAAGGCCGAAACCCTGTTAGGCGACGTTTCAAATTTCAAGTCGATCGGACAATTTGGGCCCGAGATATGGGGTGTCAAAGTTTGGCCCATTTCCGTGACCATTTCCGTGACCCCATCGAAATTTCGGTCGCTTGCGCCGGGGTCAAAAATTAAGCTACGAGAAAACGCTTGCGGGTATTGTTCATGTGTCTGAATGCGAAGTGCTGTGTGAGCGGTTTGAAATTCCGTGCAACGCTTATAGGGAATTCTTGCGGCCGAAATGTGTCAAATTCGTGAATTTTGACCCTATGAAAGTCGGGTCCTATTGGGCCTAGAGAGAAACTTTTTTTTTAAATTGATGTACTCTTCGAGAGCAACATTTTGGCTATCTCGGATTTTTAAAATTCTCGAATGGAGTTTCTGCAGGGAATTTCCGTTCGATTTTTGGCCTATTCTTTAAACCTTCAAAAATTCGCCATAAAAAACTATGGAAGCTAGGACCACGAAATTTGGAGGGTTTGTAGGAAAAAATAGGGAGCCCTTTCACACCAAAATTTGCGACATTCTATCGAACCGTTTCGGAGATATTCGCGAGTTTTTGTTTTAGCATTACGGCGAAAAGGGGCGGACCCCCCATGGTGAGCCGCGACTGCGGAGCATGGGGAGGAAGGTCGAAACCCTGTTAGGCCACGTTTCAAATTTCAAGTCGATCGGATAATTAGGGCCCGAGATATGGGGGGTCAAAGTTTGGCCCATTTCCGTGACCCCATCGAAATTTCGGTCGCTTGCGCCGGGGTCAAAAATTAAGCTACGAGAAAACGCTTGCGGATGATTGTTTATGTGTCCGAATGGGAAGTGCTGTGTGAGCGGTTTGAAATTCGGTGCAACGCTTATAGGGAATTCTCGCGGCCGAAATGTGTCAAAATCGTGAAATTTGACCCTATGAAAGTCGGGTCCTATTGGGCCTAGAGAGAAACTTTTTTTTTTAATTGATGTACTCTTCGAGAGCAACATTTTGGCTATCTCGGATTTTTAAAATTCGCGAATGGAGTTTCTGCAGGGAATTTCCGTGCTATTTTTGGCCTATTCTTTAAACATTCAAAAATTCGCTATAAAAAAACTATGGAAGCTAGGACCACGAAATTTGGAGGGGTTGTAGGAAAAGATAGGGAGCCCTTTCACACCAAAATTTGCGACATTCTATCGAACCGTTTCGGAGATATTCGCGAGTTTTTGTTTTAGCATTACGGGGAAAAGGGGCGGACCCCCCATGGTGAGCCGCGACTGCGGAGCATGGGGAGGAAGTTCGAAACCCTGTTAGGCCACGTTTCAAATTTCAAGTCGATCGGATAATTAGGGCCCGAGATATGGGGGGTCAAAGTTTGGCCCATTTCCGTGACCCCATCGAAATTTCGGTCGCTTGCGCCGGGGTCAAAAATTAAGCTACGAGAAAACGCTTGCGGATGATTGTTTATGTGTCCGAATTGGAAGTGCTGTGTGAGCGGTTTGAAATTCGGTGCAACGCTTATAGGGAATTCTCGCGGCCGAAATGTGTAAAAATCGTGAAATTTGACCCTATGAAAGTCGGGTCCTATTGGGCCTAGAGAGAAAAATTTTTTTTAATTTGATGTACTCTTCGAGAGCAACATTTTGGCTATCTCGGATTTTTAAATTCGCGAATGGAGTTTCTGCAGGGAATTTCCGTTCAATTTTTGACCTATTCTTTAAACATTCAAAAATTCGCCATAAAAAACTATGGAAGCTAGGACCACGAAATTTGGAGGGTTTGTAGGTAAAAATAGGGATCCCTTTCACACCAAAATTTGCGACATTCTATCGAACCGTTTCGGAGATATTCGCGGAGGTTTTGTTTTAGAATTACGGCGAAAAGGGGCGAAACCCCCATGGTGAGCCGCGACTGCGGAGCATGGGGAGGAAGGCCGAAACCCTGTTAGGCGACGTTTCAAATTTCAAGTCGATCGGACAATTTGGGCCCGAGATATGGGGTGTCAAAGTTTGGCCCATTTCCGTGACCCCATCGAAATTTCGGTCGCTTGCGCCGGGGTCAAAAATTAAGCTACGAGAAAACGCTTGCGGGTATTGTTCATGTGTCTGAATGCGAAGTGCTGTGTGAGCGGTTTGAAATTCCGTGCAACGCTTATAGGGAATTCTCGCGGCCGAAATGTGTCAAAATCGTGAAATTTGACCCTATGAAAGTCGGGTCCTATTGGGCCTAGAGAGAAACTTTTTTTTTAAATTGATGTACTCTTCGAGAGCAACATTTTGGCTATCTCGGATTTTTAAAATTCGCGAATGGAGTTTCTGCAGGGAATTTCCGTGCTATTTTTGGCCTATTCTTTAAACATTCAAAAATTCGCTATAAAAAAACTATGGAAGCTAGGACCACGAAATTTGGAGGGGTTGTAGGAAAAGATAGGGAGCCCTTTCACACCAAAATTTGCGACATTCTATCGAACCGTTTCGGAGATATTCGCGAGTTTTTGTTTTAGCATTACGGCGAAAAGGGGCGGACCCCCCATGGTGAGCCGCGACTGCGGAGCATGGGGAGGAAGGTCGAAACCCTGTTAGGCCACGTTTCAAATTTCAAGTCGATCGGATAATTAGGGCCCGAGATATGGGGGGTCAAATTTTGGCCCATTTCCGTGACCCCATCGAAATTTCGGTCGCTTGCGCCGGGGTCAAAAATTAAGCTACGAGAAAACGCTTGCGGATGATTGTTTATGTGTCCGAATGGGAAGTGCTGTGTGAGCGGTTTGAAATTCGGTGCAACGCTTATAGGGAATTCTCGCGGCCGAAATGTGTCAAAATCGTGAAATTTGACCCTATGAAAGTCGGGTCCTATTGGGCCTAGAGAGAAACTTTTTTTTTAAATTGATGTACTCTTCGAGAGCAACATTTTGGCTATCTCGGATTTTTAAAATTCGCGAATGGAGTTTCTGCAGGGAATTTCCGTGCTATTTTTGGCCTATTCTTGAAACATTCAAAAATTCGCTATAAAAAAACTATGGAAGCTAGGACCACGAAATTTGGAGGGGTTGTAGGAAAAGATAGGGAGCCCTTTCACACCAAAATTTGCGACATTCTATCGAACCGTTTCGGAGATATTCGCGAGTTTTTGTTTTAGCATTACGGCGAAAAGGGGCGGAATCCCCATGGTGAGCCGCGACTGCGGAGCATGGGGAGGAAGGTCGAAACCCTGTTAGGCCACGTTTCAAATTTCAAGTCGATCGGATAATTAGGGCCCGAGATATGGGGGGTCAAAGTTTGGCCCATTTCCGTGACCCCATCGAAATTTCGGTCGCTTGCGCCGGGGTCAAAAATTAAGCTACGAGAAAACGCTTGCGGATGATTGTTTATGTGTCCGAATGGGAAGTGCTGTGTGAGCGGTTTGAAATTCGGTGCAACGCTTATAGGGAATTCTCGCGGCCGAAATGTGTAAAAATCGTGAAATTTGACCCTATGAAAGTCGGGTCCTATTGGGCCTAGAGAGAAAAATTTTTTTTAATTTGATGTACTCTTCGAGAGCAACATTTTGGCTATCTCGGATTTTTAAATTCGCGAATGGAGTTTCTGCAGGGAATTTCCGTTCAATTTTTGACCTATTCTTTAAACATTCAAAAATTCGCCATAAAAAACTATGGAAGCTAGGACCACGAAATTTGGAGGGTTTGTAGGTAAAAATAGGGATCTATTTCACACCAAAATTTGCGACATTCTATCGAACCGTTTCGGAGATATTCGCGGAGGTTTTGTTTTAGAATTACGGCGAAAAGGGGCGAAACCCCCATGGTGAGCCGCGACTGCGGAGCATGGGGAGGAAGGCCGAAACCCTGTTAGGCCACGTTTCAAATTTGAAGTCGATCGGACAATTAGGGCCCGAGATATGGGGGTCAAAGTTTGGCCCATTTCCGTGACCCCATCGAAATTTCGGTCGCTTGCGCCGGGGTCAAAAATTAAGCTACGAGAAAACGCTTGCGGGTGATTGTTTATGTGTCCGAATGGGAAGTGCTGTGTGAGCGGTTTGAAATTCGGTGCAACGCTTATAGGGAATTCTCGCGGCCGAAATGTGTCAAAATCGTGAAATTTGACCCTATGAAAGTCGAGTCCTATTGGGCCTAGAGAGAAACTTTTTTTTTAAATTGATGTACTCTTCGAGAGCAACATTTTGGCTATCTCGGATTTTTAAAATTCGCGAATGGAGTTTCTGCAGGGAATTTCCGTTCAATTTTTGACCTATTCTTTAAACATTCAAAAATTCGCCATAAAAAACTATGGAAGCTAGGACCACGAAATTTGGAGGGTTTGTAGGTAAAAATAGGGATCCCTTTCACACCAAAATTTGCGACATTCTATCGAACCGTTTCGGAGATATTCGCGGAGGTTTTGTTTTAGAATTACGGCGAAAAGGGGCGAAACCCCCATGGTGAGCCGCGACTGCGGAGCATGGGGAGGAAGGCCGAAACCCTGTTAGGCGACGTTTCAAATTTCAAGTCGATCGGACAATTTGGGCCCGAGATATGGGGTGTCAAAGTTTGGCCCATTTCCGTGACCCCATCGAAATTTCGGTCGCTTGCGCCGGGGTCAAAAATTAAGCTACGAGAAAACGCTTGCGGGTATTGTTCATGTGTCTGAATGCGAAGTGCTGTGTGAGCGGTTTGAAATTCCGTGCAACGCTTATACGGAATTCTCGCGGCCGAAATGTGTCAAATTCGTGAATTTTGACCCTATGAAAGTCGGGCCCTATTGGGCCTAGAGAGAAACTTTTTTTTTAAATTGATGTACTCTTCGAGAGCAACATTTTGGCTATCTCGGATTTTTAAAATTCTCGAATGGAGTTTCTGCAGGGAATTTCCGTTCGATTTTTGGCCTATTCTTTAAACCTTCAAAAATTCGCCATAAAAAACTATGGAAGCTAGGACCACGAAATTTGGAGGGTTTGTAGGAAAAAATAGGGAGCCCTTTCACACCAAAATTTGCGACATTCTATCGAACCATTTCGGAGATATTCGCAAGTTCTTGTTTTAGCATTACGGCGAAAAGGGGCGGACTTCCCATGGTGAGCCGCGACTGCGGAGCATGGGGAGGAAGGTCGAAACCCTGTTAGGCCACGTTTCAAATTTCAAGTCGATCGGATAATTAGGGCCCGAGATATGGGGGGTCAAAGTTTGGCCCATTACCGTGACCCCATCGAAATTTCGGTCGCTTGCGCCGGGGTCAAAAATTAAGCTACGAGAAAACGCTTGCGGATGATTGTTTATGTGTCCGAATGGGAAGTGCTGTGTGAGCGGTTTGAAATTCGGTGCAACGCTTATAGGGAATTCTCGCGGCCGAAATGTGTCAAAATCGTGAAATTTGACCCTATGAAAGTCGGGTCCTATTGGGCCTAGAGAGAAACTTTTTTTTTAAATTGATGTACTCTTCGAGAGCAACATTTTGGCTATCTCGGATTTTTAAAATTCGCGAATGGAGTTTCTGCAGGGAATTTCCGTGCTATTTTTGGCCTATTCTTGAAACATTCAAAAATTCGCTATAAAAAAACTATGGAAGCTAGGACCACGAAATTTGGAGGGGTTGTAGGAAAAGATAGGGAGCCCTTTCACACCAAAATTTGCGACATTCTATCGAACCGTTTCGGAGATATTCGCGAGTTTTTGTTTTAGCATTACGGCGAAAAGGGGCGGACCCCCCATGGTGAGCCGCGACTGCGGAGCATGGGGAGGAAGGTCGAAACCCTGTTAGGCCACGTTTCAAATTTCAAGTCGATCGGATAATTAGGGCCCGAGATATGGGGGGTCAAAGTTTGGCCCATTTCCGTGACCCCATCGAAATTTCGGTCGCTTGCGCCGGGGTCAAAAATTAAGCTACGAGAAAACGCTTGCGGATGATTGTTTATGTGTCCGAATGGGAAGTGCTGTGTGAGCGGTTTGAAATTCGGTGCAACGCTTATAGGGAATTCTCGCGGCCGAAATGTGTAAAAATCGTGAAATTTGACCCTATGAAAGTCGGGTCCTATTGGGCCTAGAGAGAAAATTTTTTTTTAATTTGATGTACTCTTCGAGAGCAACATTTTGGCTATCTCGGATTTTTAAATTCGCGAATGGAGTTTCTGCAGGGAATTTCCGTTCAATTTTTGACCTATTCTTTAAACATTCAAAAATTCGCCATAAAAAACTATGGAAGCTAGGACCACGAAATTTGGAGGGTTTGTAGGTAAAAATAGGGATCTATTTCACACCAAAATTTGCGACATTCTATCGAACCGTTTCGGAGATATTCGCGGAGGTTTTGTTTTAGAATTACGGCGAAAAGGGGCGAAACCCCCATGGTGAGCCGCGACTGCGGAGCATGGGGAGGAAGGCCGAAACCCTGTTACGCCACGTTTCAAATTTGAAATCGATCGGACAATTAGGGCCCGAGATATGGGGGTCAAAGTTTGGCCCATTTCCGTGACCCCATCGAAATTTTGGTCGCTTGCGCCGGGGTCAAAAATTAAGCTACGAGAAAACGCTTGCGGGTGATTGTTTATGTGTCCGAATGGGAAGTGCTGTGTGAGCGGTTTGAAATTCGGTGCAACGCTTATAGGGAATTCTCGCGGCCGAAATGTGTCAGAATCGTGAAATTTGACCCTATGAAAGTCGAGTCCTATTGGGCCTAGAGAGAAACTTTTTTTTTAAATTGATGTACTCTTCGAGAGCAACATTTTGGCTATCTCGGATTTTTAAAATTCGCGAATGGAGTTTCTGCAGGGAATTTCCGTTCGATTTTTGGCCTATTCTTAAAACCTTCAAAAATTCGCCATAAAAAAACTATGGAAGCTAGGACCACGAAATTTGGAGGGTTTGTAGGTAAAAATAGGGAGCCCTTTCACACCAAAATTTGCGACATTCTATCGCACCGTTTCGGAGATATTCGCGGATGTTTTGTTTTAGCATTACGGCGAAAAGGGGCGGACCCCCCATGGTGAGCTGCGACTGCGGAGCATGGGGAGGAAGGCCGAAACCCTGTTAGGCCACGTTTCAAATTTCAAGTCGATCGGACAATTAGGCCCCGAGATATGGGGGGTCAAAGTTTGGCCCATTTCCGTGACCCCATCGAAATTTCGGTCGCTTGCGCCGGGGTCAAAAATTGAGCTACGAGAAAACGCTTGTGGGTGATTGTTTATGAGTCCGAATGGGAAGTGCTGTGCGAGCGGTTTGAAATTCGGTGCAACGCTTATAGGGAATTCTCGCGGCCGAAATGTGTCAAAATCGTGAAATTTGACCCTATGAAAGTCGGGTCCTATTGGGCCTAGAGAGAAACTTTTTTTTTTTAAATTGATGTACTCTTCGAGAGCAACATTTTGGCTATCTCGGATTTTTAAAATTCGCGAATGGAGTTTCTGCAGGGAATTTCCGTTCGATTTTTGGCCTATTCTTTAAACTTTCAAAAATTCGCCATAAAAAAACTATGGAAGCTAGGACCACGAAATTTGGAGGGTTTGTAGGAAAAAATAGGGAGCCCTTTCACACCAAAATTTGCGACATTCTATCGAACCGTTTCGGAGATATTCGCGAGTTTTTGTTTTAGCATTACGGCGAAAAGGGTCGGACCGCCCATGGTGAGCCGCGACTGCGGAGCATGGGGAGGAAGGCCGAAACCCTGTTAGGCCACGTTTCAAATTTCAAGTCGATCGGACAATTAGGGCCCGAGATATGGGGGGTCAAAGTTTGGCCCATTTCCGTGACCATTTCCGTGACCCCATCGAAATTTCGGTCGTTTGCGCCGGGGTCAAAAATTGAGCGACGAGAAAACGCTTGCGGGTGATTGTTTATGTGTCCGAATGGGAAGTGCTGTGTGAGCGGTTTGAAATTCGGTACAACGCTTATAGGGAATTCTCGCGGCCGAAATGTGTCAAATTCGTGAAATTTGACCCTATCAAAGTCGGGTCCTATTGGGCCTAGAGAGAAACTTTTTTTTTAAATTGATGTACTCTTCGAGAGCAACATTTTGGCTATCTCGGATTTTTAAAATTCGCGAATGGAGTTTCTGCAGGGAATTTCCGTGCGATTTTTGGCTTATTCTTTAAACCTTCAAAAATTCGCTATAAAAAAACTATGGAAGCTAGGACCACGAAATTTGGAGGGTTTGTAGGAAAAGATAGGGAGCCCTTTCACACCAAAATTTGCGACATTCTATCGAACCGTTTCGGAGATATTCGCGAGTTTTTGTTTTAGCATTACGGCGAAAAGGGGTGGACCCCCCATGGTGAGCCGCGACTTCGGAGCATGGGGAGGAAGTCCGAAACCCTGTTAGGCCACGTTTCAAATTTCAAGTCGATCGGACAATTAGGGCCCGAGATATGGGGGGTCAAAGTTTGGCCCATTTCCGTGACCATTTCCGTGACCCCATCGAAATTTCTGTCGCTTGCGCCGGGGTCAAAAATTAAGCTACGAGAAAACGCTTGCGGGGATTGTTCATGTGTCTGAATGGGAAGTGCTGTTTGAGCGGTTTGAAATTCCGTGCAACGCTTATAGAGAATTCTCGCGGCCGAAATGTGTCAAATTCGTGAACTTTGACCCTATGAAAGTCGGGTCCTATTGGGCCTAGAGAGAAACGTTTTTTTTAAATTGATGTACTCTTCGAGAGCAACATTTTGGCTATCTCGGATTTTTAAAATTCGCGAATGGAGTTTCTGCAGGGAATTTCCGTTCGATTTTTGGCCTATTCTTTAAACTTTCAAAAATTCGCCATAAAAAAACTATGGAAGCTAGGACCACGAAATTTGGAGGGTTTGTAGGAAAAAATATGGAGCCCTTTCACACCAAAATTTGCGACATTCTATCGAACCGTTTCGGAGATATTCGCGAGTTTTTGTTTTAGCATTACGGCGAAAAGGGTCGGACCGCCCATGGTGAGCCGCGACTGCGGAGCATGGGGAGGAAGGCCGAAACCCTGTTAGGCCACGTTTCAAATTTCAAGTCGATCGGACAATTAGGCCCCGAGATATGGGGGGTCAAAGTTTGGCCCATTTCCGTGACCCCATCGAAATTTCGGTCGCTTGCGCCGGGGTCAAAAATTGAGCTACGAGAAAACGCTTGTGGGTGATTGTTTATGAGTCCGAATGGGAAGTGCTGTGCGAGCGGTTTGAAATTCGGTGCAACGCTTATAGGGAATTCTCGCGGCCGAAATGTGTCAAAATCGTGAAATTTGACCCTATGAAAGTCGGGTCCTATTGGGCCTAGAGAGAAACTTTTTTTTTAAATTGATGTACTCTTCGAGAGCAACATTTTGGCTATCTCGGATTTTTAAAATTCGCGAATGGAGTTTCTGCAGGGAATTTCCGTGCTATTTTTGGCCTATTCTTGAAACATTCAAAAATTCGCTATAAAAAAACTATGGAAGCTAGGACCACGAAACTTGGAGGGGTTGTAGGAAAAGATAGGGAGCCCTTTCACACCAAAATTTGCGACATTCTATCGAACCGTTTCGGAGATATTCGCGAGTTTTTGTTTTAGCATTACGGCGAAAAGGGGCGGACCCCCCATGGTGAGCCGCGACTGCGGAGCATGGGGAGGAAGGTCGAAACCCTGTTAGGCCACGTTTCAAATTTCAAGTCGATCGGATAATTAGGGCCCGAGATATGGGGGGTCAAAGTTTGGCCCATTTCCGTGACACCATCGAAATTTCGGTCGCTTGCGCCGGGGTCAAAAATTAAGCTACGAGAAAACGCTTGCGGATGATTGTTTATGTGTCCGAATGGGAAGTGCTGTGTGAGCGGTTTGAAATTCGGTGCAACGCTTATAGGGAATTCTCGCGGCCGAAATGTGTAAAAATCGTGAAATTTGACCCTATGAAAGTCGGGTCCTATTGGGCCTAGAGAGAAAAATTTTTTTTAATTTGATGTACTCTTCGAGAGCAACATTTTGGCTATCTCGGATTTTTAAATTCGCGAATGGAGTTTCTGCAGGGAATTTCCGTTCAATTTTTGACCTATTCTTTAAACATTCAAAAATTCGCCATAAAAAACTATGGAAGCTAGGACCACGAAATTTGGAGGGTTTGTAGGTAAAAATAGGGATCTATTTCACACCAAAATTTGCGACATTCTATCGAACCGTTTCGGAGATATTCGCGGAGGTTTTGTTTTAGAATTACGGCGAAAAGGGGCGAAACCCCCATGGTGAGCCGCGACTGCGGAGCATGGGGAGGAAGGCCGAAACCCTGTTAGGCCACGTTTCAAATTTGAAGTCGATCGGACAATTAGGGCCCGAGATATGGGGGTCAAAGTTTGGCCCATTTCCGTGACCCCATCGAAATTTCGGTCGCTTGCGCCGGGGTCAAAAATTAAGCTACGAGAAAACGCTTGCGGGTGATTGTTTATGTGTCCGAATGGGAAGTGCTGTGTGAGCGGTTTGAAATTCGGTGCAACGCTTATAGGGAATTCTCGCGGCCGAAATGTGTCAAAATCGTGAAATTTGACCCTATGAAAGTCGAGTCCTATTGGGCCTAGAGAGAAACTTTTTTTTTAAATTGATGTACTCTTCGAGAGCAACATTTTGGCTATCTCGGATTTTTAAAATTCGCGAATGGAGTTTCTGCAGGGAATTTCCGTGCGATTTTTGGCTTATTCTTTAAACCTTCAAAAATTCGCTATAAAAAAACTATGGAAGCTAGGACCACGAAATTTGGAGGGTTTGTAGGAAAAGATAGGGAGCCCTTTCACACCAAAATTTGCGACATTCTATCGAACCGTTTCGGAGATATTCGCGAGTTTTTGTTTTAGCATTACGGCGAAAAGGGGTGGACCCCCCATGGTGAGCCGCGACTTCGGAGCATGGGGAGGAAGGCCGAAACCCTGTTAGGCCACGTTTCAAATTTCAAGTCGATCGGACAATTAGGGCCCGAGATATGGGGGGTCAAAGTTTGGCCCATTTCCGTGACCATTTCCGTGACCCCATCGAAATTTCTGTCGCTTGCGCCGGGGTCAAAAATTAAGCTACGAGAAAACGCTTGCGGGGATTGTTCATGTGTCTGAATGGGAAGTGCTGTTTGAGCGGTTTGAAATTCCGTGCAACGCTTATAGAGAATTCTCGCGGCCGAAATGTGTCAAATTCGTGAACTTTGACCCTATGAAAGTCGGGTCCTATTGGGCCTAGAGAGAATTTTTTTTTAAAATTGATGTACTCTTCGAGAGCAAAATTTTGGCTATCTCGGATTTTTAAAATTCGCGAATGGAGTTTCTGCAGGGAATTTCCGTTCGATTTTTGGCCTATTCTTTAAACCTTCACAAATTCGCCATAAAAAAACTATGGAAGCTAGGACCACGAAATTTGGAGGGTTTGTAGGAAAAAATAGGGAGCCCTTTCACACCAAAATTTGCGACATTCTATCGAACCGTTTCGGAAATATTCGCGAGTATTTGTTTTAGCATTACGGCGAAAAGGGGTGGACCCCCCATGGTGAGCCGCGACTGCGGAGCATGGGGAGGAAGCCCGAAACCCTGTTAGGCCACGTTTCAAATTTCAAGTCGATCGGACAATTAGGGCCCGAGATATGGGGGGTCAAAGTTTGGCCCATTTCCGTGACCATTTCCGTGACCCCATCGAAATTTCGGTCGTTTGCGCCGGGGTCAAAAATTGAGCGACGAGAAAACGCTTGCGGGTGATTGTTTATGTGTCCGAATGGGAAGTGCTGTGTGAGCGGTTTGAAATTCGGTGCAACGCTTATAGGGAATTCTCGCGGCCGAAATGTGTCAAATTCGTGAAATTTGACCCTATGAAAGTCGGGTCCTATTGGGCCTAGAGAGAAACTTGTTTTTTAAAATTGATGTACTCTTCGAGAGCAACATTTTGGCTATCTCGGATTTTTAAAATTCGCGAATGGAGTTTCTGCAGGGAATTTCCGTGCGATTTTTTGGCCTATTCTTTAAACCTTCAAATATTCGCTATAAAAAAACCATGGAAGCTAGTACCACGAAATTTGGAGGGTTTGTAGGAAAAGATAGGGAGACCTTTCACACCAAAATTTGCGACATTCTATCGAACCGTTTCGGAGATATTCGCGAGTTTTTCTTTTAGCATTACGGCGAAAAGGGGTGGACTCCCCATGGTGAGCCGCGACTGCGGAGCATGGGGAGGAAGGCCGAAACCCTGTTAGGCCACGTTTCAAATTTCAAGTCGATCGGACAATTAGGGCCCGAGATATGGGGGGTCAAAGTTTGGCCCATTTCCGTGACCATTTCCGTGACCTCATCGAAATTTCCGTCGTTTGCGCCGGGGTCAAAAATTAAGCTACGAGAAAACGCTTGCGGGGATTGTTCATGTGTCTGAATGGGAAGTGCTGTGTGAGCGGTTTGAAATTCCGTGCAACGCTTATAGGGAATTCTCGCGGCCGAAATGTGTCAAATTCGTGAACTTTGACCCTATGAAAGTCGGGTCCTATTGGGCCTAGAGAGAAACTTTTTTTTAAATTGATGTACTCTTCGAGAGCAACATTTTGCCTATCTCGGATTTTTAAAATTCGCGAATGGAGTTTCTGCAGGGAATTTCCGTCCGATTTTTGGCCTAATCTTTAAACCTTCAAAAATTCGCTATAAAAAAACTATGGAAGCTGGGACCACGAAATTTGGAGGGTTTGTAGGAAAAAATAGGGAGCCCTTTCACACCAAAATTTGCGACATTCTATCGAACCGTTTCGGAGATATTCGCGAGTATTTGTTTTAGCATTACGGCGAAAAGGTTCGGACCGCCCGTGGTGAGCCGCGACTGCGGAGCATGGGGAGGAAGGCTGAAACCCTGTTAGGCCACGTTTCAAATTTCAAGTCGATCGGACAATTAGGGCCCGAGATATGGGGGGTCAAAGTTTGGCCCATTTCCGTGACCCCATCGAAATTTCGGTCGCTTGCGCCGGGGTCAAAAATTAAGCTACGAGAAAACGCTTGCGGGTGATTGTTTATGTGTCCGAATGGGAAGTGCTGTGTGAGCGGTTTGAAATTCGGTGCAACGCTTAAAGGGAATTCTCGCGGCCGAAATGTGTCAAAATCGTGAAATTTGACCTTATGAAAGTCGGGTCCTATTGGGCCTAGAGAGAAAAATTTTTTTAAAATTGATGTACTCTTCGAGAGCAACATTTTGGCTATCTCGGATTTTTAAAATTCGCGAATGGAGTTTCTGCAGGGAATTTCCGTTCGATTTTTGACCTATTCTTTAAACATTCAAAAATTCGCCATAAAAAACTATGGAAGCTAGGACCACGAAATTTGGAGGGTTTGTAGGTAAAAATAGGGAGCCCTTTCACACCAAAATTTGCGACATTCTATCGAACCGTTTCGGAGATATTCGCGGAGGTTTTGTTTTAGAATTACGGCGAAAAGGGGCGAAACCCCCATGGTGAGCCGCGACTGCGGAGCATGGGGAGGAAGGCCGAAACCCTGTTAAACGACGTTTCAAATTTCAAGTCGATCGGACAATTTGGGCCCGAGATATGGGGTGTCAAAGTTTGGCCCATTTCCGTGACAATTTCCGTGACCCCATCGAAATTTCGGTCGCTTGCGCCGGGGTCAAAAATTAAGCTACGAGAAAACGCTTTCGGGTATTGTTCATGTGTCTGAATGCGAAGTGCTGTGTGAGCGGTTTGAAATTCCGTGCAACGCTTATAGGGAATTCTCGCGGCCGAAATGTGTCAAATTCGTGAACTTTGACCCTATGAAAGTCGGGTCCTATTGGGCCTAGAGAGAAACTTTTTTTTAAATTGATGTACTCTTCGAGAGCAACATTTTGGCTATCTCGGATTTTTAAAATTCTCGAATGGAGTTTCTGCAGGGAATTTCCGTTCGATTTTTGGCCTATTCTTTAAACATTCACAAATTCTCCATAAAAAAACTATGGAAGCTAGGACCACGAAATTTGGAGGGTTTGTAGGAAACACTAGGGAGCCCTTTCACACCAAAATTTGCGACATTCTATGGAACCGTTTCGGAGATATTCGCGAGTTTTTGTTTTAGCATTACGGCGAAAACGGGTGGACTCTCCATGGTGAGCTGCGACTGCGGATCATGGGGAGGAAGGCCGAAACCCTGTTAGGCCACGTTTCAAATTTCAAGTCGATCGGACAATTAGGGCCCGAGATATGGGGGGTCAAAGTTTGGCCCATTTCCGTGACCCCATCGAAATTTCGGTCGCTTGCGCCGGGGTCAAAAATTGAGCTACGAGAAAACGCTTGCGGGTGTTTGTTTATGTGTCTGAATGGGAAGTGCTGTGTGAGCGGTTTGAAATTCCGTGCAACGCTTATAGGGAATTCTCGCGGCCGAAATGTGTCAAATTCGTGAACTTTGACCCTATGTAAGTCGGGTCCTATTGGGCCTAGAGAGAAACTTTTTTTTTAAATTGATGTACTCTTCGAGAGCAACATTTTGGCTATCTCGGATTTTTAAAATTGGCGAATGGAGTTTCTGCAGGGAATTTCCGTTCGATTTTTGGCCTATTCTTTAAACCTTCAAAAATTCGCCATAAAAAAACTATGGAAGCTAGGACAACGAAATTTGGAGGGTTTGTAGGAAAAATTAGGGAGCCCTTTCACACCAAAATTTGCGACATTCTATCTAACCGTTTCGGAGATATTCGCGAGTTTTTGTTTTAGGATTACGGCGAAAAGGGGTGGACCCCCCATGGTGAGCCGCGACTGCGGAGCATGGGGAGGAAGGCCGAAACCCTGTTAGGCCACGTTTCAAATTTGAAGTCGATCGGACAATTAGGGCCCGAGATATGGGGGGTCAAAGTTTTGCCCATTTCCGTGACCCCATCGAAATTTCGGTCGCTTGCGCCGGGGTCAAAAATTGAGCTACGAGAAAACGCTTGCGGGGATTGTTCATGTGTCTGAATGGGAAGTGCTGTGTGAGCGGTTTGAAATTCCCTGCAACGCTTATAGGGAATTCTCGCGACCGAAATGTGTCAACTTCGTGAACTTTAACCCTATAAAAGTCGGGTCCTATTGGGCCTAGAGAGAAACTTTTTTTTTAAATTGATGTGCTCTTCGAGAGCAACATTTTGGCTATCTCGGATTTTTAAAATTCGCGAATAAAGTTTCTGCAGGGAATTTCCGTGCGATTTTTGGCCTATTCTTTAAACCATCAAAAATTCGCTATAAAAAAACTATGGAAGCTAGGACCACGAAATTTGAAGGGTTTGTAGGAAAAAATAGGGAGCCCTTTCACACCAAAATTTGCGACATTCTATCGAACCGTTTCGGAGATATTCGCGAGTTTTTGTTTTACCATTACGGCGAAAAGGGTCGGACCCCCCATGGTGAGCCGCGACTGCGGAGCATGGGGAGGAAAGCCGAAACCCTGTTAGGTCACGTTTCAAATTTCAAGTCGATCGGACAATTAGGGCCCGAGATATGGGGGGTCAAAGTTTGGCCCATTTCCGTGACCCCATCGAAATTTCGGTCGCTTGCGCCGGGGTCAAAAATTGAGCTACGAGAAAACGCTTGCGGGGATTGTTCATGTGTCTGAATGGGAAGTGCTGTGTGAGCGGTTTGAAATTCCGTGCAACGCTTATAGGGAATTCTCGCGACCGAAATGTGTCAACTTCGTGAACTTTGACCCTATAAAAGTCGGGTCCTATTGGGCCTAGAGAGAAACTTTTTTTTTAAATTGATGTGCTCTTCGAGAGCAACATTTTGGCTATCTCGAATTTTTAAAATTCGCGAATGGAGTTTCTGCAGGGAATTTCCGTGCGATTTTTGGCCTATTCTTTAAACCATCAAAAATTCGCTATAAAAAAACTATGGAAGCTAGGACCACGAAATTTGGAGGGTTTGTAGGAAAAAATAGGGAGCCCTTTCACACCAAAATTTGCGACATTCTATCGAACCGTTTCGGAGATATTCGCGAGTTTTTGTTTTAGCATTACGGCGAAAAGGGTCGGACCCCCCATGGTAAGCCGCGACTGCGGAGCATGGGGAGGAAGGCCGAAACCCTGTTAGGCCACGTTTCAAATTTCAAGTCGATCGGACAATTAGGGACCGAGATATGGGGGTCAAAGTTTGGCCCATTTACGTGACCCCATCGAAATTTCGGTCGCTTGCGCCGGGGTCAAAAATTGAGCTACGAGACAACGCTTGCGGGGATTGTTCATGTGTCTGAATGGGAAGTGCTGTGTGAGCGGTTTGAAATTCCGTGCAACGCTTATAGTGAATTCTCGCGGCCGAAATATGTCAAATTCGTGAACTTTGACCCTATGAAAGTCGGGTCCTATTGGGCCTAGAGAGAAATTTTTTTTTAAATTGATGTAATCTTCGAGAGCAACATTTTGGCTATCTCGGATTTTTAAAATTCGCGAATGGCGTTTCTGCAGGGAATTTCCGTGCGATTTTTGGCCTATTCTTTAAACATTCACAAATTCTCCATAAAAAAACTATGGAAGCTAGGACCACGAAATTTGGAGGGTTTGTAGGAAAAAATAGGGAACCCTTTCACACCAAAATTTGCGACATTCTATCGAACCGTTTCGGAGATATTCGCGGAGGTTTTGTTTTAGAATTACGGCGAAAAGGGGCGAAACCCCCATGGTGAGCCGCGACTGCGGAGCATGGGGAGGAAGGCCGAAACCCTGTTAGACGACGTTTCAAATTTCAAGTCGATCGGACAATTTGGGCCCGAGATATGGGGTGTCAAAGTTTGGCCCATTTCCGTGACAATTTCCGTGACCCCATCGAAATTTCGGTCGCTTGCGCCGGGGGTCAAAAATTAAGCTACGAGAAAACGCTTTCGGGTATTGTTCATGTGTCTGAATGCGAAGTGCTGTGTGAGCGGTTTGAAATTCCGTGCAACGCTTATAGGGAATTCTCGCGGCCGAAATGTGTCAAATTCGTGAACTTTGACCCTATGATAGTCGGGTCCTATTGGGCCTAGAGAGAAACTTTTTTTTAAATTGATGTACTCTTCGAGAGCAACATTTTGGCTATCTCGGATTTTTAAAATTCTCGAATGGAGTTTCTGCAGGGAATTTCCGTTCGATTTTTGGCCTATTCTTTAAACATTCACAAATTCTCCATAAAAAAACTATGGAAGCTAGGACCACGAAATTTGGAGGGTTTGTAGGAAACACTAGGGAGCCCTTTCACACCAAAATTTGCGACATTCTATGGAACCGTTTCGGAGATATTCGCGAGTTTTTGTTTTAGCATTACGGCGAAAAGGGGTGGACTCTCCATGGTGAGCTGCGACTGCGGATCATGGGGAGGAAGGCCGAAACCCTGTTAGGCCACGTTTCAAATTTCAAGTCGATCGGACAATTAGGGCCCGAGATATGGGGGGTCAAAGTTTGGCCCATTTCCGTGACCCCATCGAAATTTCGGTCGCTTGCGCCGGGGTCAAAAATTGAGCTACGAGAAAACGCTTGCGGGTGTTTGTTTATGTGTCTGAATGGGAAGTGCTGTGTGAGCGGTTTGAAATTCCGTGCAACGCTTATAGGGAATTCTCGCGGCCGAAATATGTCAAATTCGTGAACTTTGACCCTATGTAAGTCGGGTCCTATTGGGCCTAGAGAGAAACTTTTTTTTTTAAATTGATGTGCTCTTCGAGAGCAACATTTTGGCTATCTCGGATTTTTAAAATTCGCGAATAAAGTTTCTGCAGGGAATTTCCGTGCGATTTTTGGCCTATTCTTTAAACAATCAAAAATTCGCTATAAAAAAACTATGGAAGCTAGGACCACGAAATTTGAAGGGTTTGTAGGAAAAAATAGGGAGCCCTTTCACACCAAAATTTGCGACATTCTATCGAACCGTTTCGGAGATATTCGCGAGTTTTTGTTTTACCATTACGGCGAAAAGGGTCGGACCCCCCATGGTGAGCCGCGACTGCGGAGCATGGGGAGGAAAGCCGAAACCCTGTTAGGTCACGTTTCAAATTTCAAGTCGATCGGACAATTAGGGCCCGAGATATGGGGGGTCAAAGTTTGGCCCATTTCCGTGACCCCATCGAAATTTCGGTCGCTTGCGCCGGGGTCAAAAATTGAGCTACGAGAAAACGCTTGCGGGGATTGTTCATGTGTCTGAATGGGAAGTGCTGTGTGAGCGGTTTGAAATTCCGTGCAACGCTTATAGGGAATTCTCGCGGCCGAAATATGTCAAATTCGTGAACTTTGACCCTATGAAAGTCGGGTCCTATTGGGCCTAGAGAGAAACTTTTTTTTAAATTGATGTACTCTTCGAGAGCAACATTTTGGCTATCTCGGATTTTTAAAATTCGCGAATGGCGTTTCTGCAGGGAATTTCCGTTCGATTTTTGGCCTATTCTTTAAACCTTCACAAATTCGCCATAAAAAAACTATGGAAGCTAGGACCACGAAATTTGGAGGGTTTGTAGGAAAAAATAGGGAGCCCTTTCACACCAAAATTTGCGACATTCTATCGAACCGTTTCGGAAATATTCGCGAGTATTTGTTTTAGCATTACGGCGAAAAGGGGTGGACCCCCCATGGTGAGCCGCGACTGCGGAGCATGGGGAGGAAGCCCGAAACCCTGTTAGGCCACGTTTCAAATTTCAAGTCGATCGGACAATTAGGGCCCGAGATATGGGGGGTCAAAGTTTGGCCCATTTCCGTGACCATTTCCGTGACCCCATCGAAATTTCGGTCGCTTGCGCCGGGGTCAAAAATTGAGCTACGAGAAAACGCTTGCGGGTGATTGTTTATGTGTCCGAATGGGAAGTGCTGTGTGAGCGGTTTGAAATTCGGTGCAACGCTTATAGGGAATTCTCGCGGCCGAAATGTGTCAAATTCGTGAACTTTGACCCTATGAAAGTCGGGTCCTATTGGGCCTAGAGAGAAACTTTTTTTTAAATCGATGTACTCTTCGAGAGCAACATTTTGGCTATCTCCGATTTTTAAAATTCGCGAATGGATTTTCTGCAGGGAATTTCCGTTCGATTTTTGGCCTATTCTTTAAACCTTCAAAAATTCGCCATAAAAAACTATGGAAGCTAGGACCACGAAATTTGGAGGGTTTGTAGGAAAAAATAGGGAGCCCTTTCACACCAAAATTTGCGACATTCTATCGAACCGTTTCGGAGATATTCGCAAGTTTTTGTTTTAGCATTACGGCGAAAAGGGGCGGACCCCCCCCATGGTGAGCCGCGACTGCGGAGCATGGGGAGGAAGGTCGAAACCCTTTTAGGCCACGTTTGAAATTTCAAGTCGATCGGACAATTAGGGCCCGAGATATGGGGGGTCAATGTTTGGCCCATTTCCGTGACCCCATCGAAATTTCGGTCGCTTGCGCCGGGGTCAAAAATTAAGCTACGAGAAAACGCTTGCGGATGATTGTTTATGTATCCGAATGGGAAGTGCTGTGTGAGCGGTTTGAAATTCGGTGCAACGCTTATAGGGAATTCTCGCGGCCGAAATGTGTCAAAATCGTGAAATTTGACCTTATGAAAGTCGGGTCCTATTGGGCCTAGAGAGAAAAATTTTTTTAAAATTGATGTACTCTTCGAGAGCAACATTTTGGCTATCTCGGATTTTTAAAATTCGCGAATGGAGTTTCTGCAGGGAATTTCCGTTCGATTTTTGACCTATTCTTTAAACATTCAAAAATTCGCCATAAAAAACTATGGAAGCTAGGACCACGAAATTTGGAGGGTTTGTAGGTAAAAATAGGGAGCCCTTTCACACCAAAATTTGCGACATTCTATCGAACCGTTTCGGAGATATTCGCGGAGGTTTTGTTTTAGAATTACGGCGAAAAGGGGCGAAACCCCCATGGTGAGCCGCGACTGCGGAGCATGGGGAGGAAGGCCGAAACCCTGTTAGACGACGTTTCAAATTTCAAGTCGATCGGACAATTTGGGCCCGAGATATGGGGTGTCAAAGTTTGGCCCATTTCCGTGACAATTTCCGTGACCCTATCGAAATTTCGGTCGCTTGCGCCGGGGTCAAAAATTAAGCTACGAGAAAACGCTTGCGGGTATTGTTCATGTGTCTGAATGCGAAGTGCTGTGTGAGCGGTTTGAAATTCCGTGCAACGCTTATAGGGAATTCTCGCGGCCGAAATGTGTCAAATTCGTGAACTTTGACCCTATGAAAGTCGGGTCCTATTGGGCCTAGAGAGAAACTTTTTTTTTAAATTGATGTACTCTTCGAGAGCAACATTTTGGCTATCTCGGATTTTTAAAATTCTCGAATGGAGTTTCTGCAGGGAATTTCCGTTCGATTTTTGGCCTATTCTTTAAACATTCACAAATTCTCCATAAAAAAACTATGGAAGCTAGGACCACGAAATTTGGAGGGTTTGTAGGAAACACTAGGGAGCCCTTTCACACCAAAATTTGCGACATTCTATGGAACCGATTCGGAGATATTCGCGAGTTTTTGTTTTAGCATTACGGCGAAAAGGGGTGGACTCTCCATGGTGAGCTGCGACTGCGGATCATGGGGAGGAAGGCCGAAACCCTGTTAGGCCACGTTTCAAATTTCACGTCGATCGGACAATTAGGGCCCGAGATATGGGGTGTCAAAGTTTGGCCCATTTCCGTGACCCCATCGAAATTTCGGTCGCTTGCGCCGGGGTCAAAAATTGAGCTACGAGAAAACGCTTGCGGGTGTTTGTTTATGTGTCCGAATGGGAAGTGCTGTGTGAGCGGTTTGAAATTCGGTGCAACGCTTATAGGGAAATCTCGCGGCCGAAATGTGTCAAATTCGTGAATTTTGACCCTATGAAAGTCGGGTCCTATTGGGCCTAGAGAGAAACTTTTTTTTAAAATTGATGTACTCTTCGAGAGCAACATTTTGGCTATCTCGGATTTTTAAAATTCGCGAATGGAGTTTCTGCAGGGAATTTCCGTTCGATTTTTGGCCTATTCTTTAAACCTTCAAAAATTCGCCATAAAAAAACTATGGAAGCTAGGACCACGAAATTTGGAGGATTTGTAGGAAACAATAGGGAGCCCTTTCACACCAAAATTTGCGACATTCTATGGAACCGTTTCGGAGATATTCGCGAGTTTTTGTTTTAGCATTACGGCGAAAAGGTTCGGACCGCCCGTGGTGAGCCGCGACTGCGGAGCATGGGGAGGAAGGCTGAAACCCTGTTAGGCCACGTTTCAAATTTCAAGTCGATCGGACAATTAGGGCCCGAGATATGAGGGGTCAAAGTTTGGCCCATTTCCGTGACCATTTCCGTGACCCCATCGAAATTTCGGTCGTTTGCGCCGGGGTCAAAAATTGAGCGACGAGAAAACGCTTGCGGGTGATTGTTTATGTGTCCGAATGGGAAGTGCTGTGTGAGCGGTTTGAAATTCGGTGCAACGCTTATAGGGAATTCTCGCGGCCGAAATGTGTCAAATTCGTGAAATTTGACCCTATGAAAGTCGGGTCCTATTGGGCCTAGAGAGAAACTTGTTTTTTAAAATTGATGTACTCTTCGAGAGCAACATTTTGGCTATCTCGGATTTTTAAAATTCGCGAATGGAGTTTCTGCAGGGAATTTCCGTGCGATTTTTTGGCCTATTCTTTAAACCTTCAAAAATTCGCTATAAAAAAACCATGGAAGCTAGTACCACGAAATTTGGAGGGTTTGTAGGAAAAGATAGGGAGACCTTTCACACCAAAATTTGCGACATTCTATCGAACCGTTTCGGAGATATTCGCGAGTTTTTCTTTTAGCATTACGGCGAAAAGGGGTGGACTCCCCATGGTGAGCCGCGACTGCGGAGCATGGGGAGGAAGGCCGAAACCCTGTTAGGCCACGTTTCAAATTTCAAGTCGATCGGACAATTAGGGCCCGAGATATGGGGGGTCAAAGTTTGGCCCATTTCCGTGACCATTTCCGTGACCTCATCGAAATTTCCGTCGTTTGCGCCGGGGTCAAAAATTAAGCTACGAGAAAACGCTTGCGGGGATTGTTCATGTGTCTGAATGGGAAGTGCTGTGTGAGCGGTTTGAAATTCCGTGCAACGCTTATAGGGAATTCTCGCGGCCGAAATGTGTCAAATTCGTGAACTTTGACCCTATGAAAGTCGGGTCCTATTGGGCCTAGAGAGAAACTTTTTTTTAAATTGATGTACTCTTCGAGAGCAACATTTTGCCTATCTCGGATTTTTAAAATTCGCGAATGGAGTTTCTGCAGGGAATTTCCGTCCGATTTTTGGCCTAATCTTTAAACCTTCAAAAATTCGCTATAAAAAAACTATGGAAGCTGGGACCACGAAATTTGGAGGGTTTGTAGGAAAAAATAGGGAGCCCTTTCACACCAAAATTTGCGACATTCTATCGAACCGTTTCGGAGATATTCGCGAGTATTTGTTTTAGCATTACGGCGAAAAGGTTCGGACCGCCCGTGGTGAGCCGCGACTGCGGAGCATGGGGAGGAAGGCTGAAACCCTGTTAGGCCACGTTTCAAATTTCAAGTCGATCGGACAATTAGGGCCCGAGATATGGGGGGTCAAAGTTTGGCCCATTTCCGTGACCCCATCGAAATTTCGGTCGTTTGCGCCGGGGTCAAAAATTGAGCGACGAGAAAACGCTTGCGGGTGATTGTTTATGTGTCCGAATGGGAAGTGCTGTGTGAGCGGTTTGAAATTCGGTGCAACGCTTATAGGGAATTCTCGCGGCCGAAATGTGTCAAATTCGTGAAATTTGACCCTATGAAAGTCGGGTCCTATTGGGCCTAGAGAGAAACTTTTTTTTAAAATTGATGTACTCTTCGAGAGCAACATTTTGGCTATCTCGGATTTTTAAAATTCGCGAATGGAGTTTCTGCAGGGAATTTCCGTGCGATTTTTTGGCCTATTCTTTAAACCTTCAAAAATTCGCTATAAAAAAACTATGGAAGCTAGTACCACGAAATTTGGAGGGTTTGTAGGAAAAGATAGGGAGACCTTTCACACCAAAATTTGCGACATTCTATCGAACCGTTTCGGAGATATTCGCGAGTTTTTGTTTTAGCATTACGGCGAAAAGGGGCGGACCCCCCATGGTGAGCTGCGACTGCGGATCATGGGGAGGAAGGTCGAAACCCTGTTAGGCCACGTTTCAAATTTCAAGTCGATCGGACAATTAGGGCCCGAGATATGGGGGGTCAAAGTTTGGCCCATTTCCGTGACCCCATCGAAATTTCGGTCGCTTGCGCCGGGGTCAAAAATTAAGCTACGAGAAAACGCTTGCGGGTGATTGTTTATGTGTCCGAATGGGAAGTGCTGTGTGAGCGGTTTGAAATTCGGTGCAACGCTTATAGGGAATTCTCGCGGCCGAAATGTGTCAAAATCGTGAAATTTGACCTTATGAAAGTCGGGTCCTATTGGGCCTAGAGAGAAAAATTTTTTTAAAATTGATGTACTCTTCGAGAGCAACATTTTGGCTATCTCGGATTTTTAAAATTCGCGAATGGAGTTTCTGCAGGGAATTTCCGTTCGATTTTTGACCTATTCTTTAAACATTCAAAAATTCGCCATAAAAAACTATGGAAGCTAGGACCACGAAATTTGGAGGGTTTGTAGGTAAAAATAGGGAGCCCTTTCACACCAAAATTTGCGACATTCTATCGAACCGTTTCGGAGATATTCGCGGAGGTTTTGTTTTAGAATTACGGCGAAAAGGGGCGAAACCCCCATGGTGAGCCGCGACTGCGGAGCATGGGGAGGAAGGCCGAAACCCTGTTAGACGACGTTTCAAATTTCAAGTCGATCGGACAATTTGGGCCCGAGATATGGGGTGTCAAAGTTTGGCCCATTTCCGTGACAATTTCCGTGACCCCATCGAAATTTCGGTCGCTTGCGCCGGGGTCAAAAATTAAGCTACGAGAAAACGCTTTCGGGTATTGTTCATGTGTCTGAATGCGAAGTGCTGTGTGAGCGGTTTGAAATTCCGTGCAACGCTTATAGGGAATTCTCGCGGCCGAAATGTGTCAAATTCGTGAACTTTGACCCTATGAAAGTCGGGTCCTATTGGGCCTAGAGAGAAACTTTTTTTTAAATTGATGTACTCTTCGAGAGCAACATTTTGGCTATCTCGGATTTTTAAAATTCTCGAATGGAGTTTCTGCAGGGAATTTCCGTTCGATTTTTGGCCTATTCTTTAAACATTCACAAATTCTCCATAAAAAAACTATGGAAGCTAGGACCACGAAATTTGGAGGGTTTGTAGGAAACACTAGGGAGCCCTTTCACACCAAAATTTGCGACATTCTATGGAACCGTTTCGGAGATATTCGCGAGTTTTTGTTTTAGCATTACGGCGAAAAGGGGTGGACTCTCCATGGTGAGCTGCGACTGCGGATCATGGGGAGGAAGGCCGAAACCCTGTTAGGCCACGTTTCAAATTTCAAGTCGATCGGACAATTAGGGCCCGAGATATGGGGGGTCAAAGTTTGGCCCATTTCCGTGACCCCATCGAAATTTCGGTCGCTTGCGCCGGGGTCAAAAATTGAGCTACGAGAAAACGCTTGCGGGTGTTTGTTTATGTGTCTGAATGGGAAGTGCTGTGTGAGCGGTTTGAAATTCCGTGCAACGCTTATAGGGAATTCTCGCGGCCGAAATGTGTCAAATTCGTGAACTTTGACCCTATGTAAGTCGGGTCCTATTGGGCCTAGAGAGAAACTTTTTTTTTAAATTGATGTACTCTTCGAGAGCAACATTTTGGCTATCTCGGATTTTTAAAATTGGCGAATGGAGTTTCTGCAGGGAATTTCCGTTCGATTTTTGGCCTATTCTTTAAACCTTCAAAAATTCGCCATAAAAAAACTATGGAAGCTAGGACAACGAAATTTGGAGGGTTTGTAGGAAAAATTAGGGAGCCCTTTCACACCAAAATTTGCGACATTCTATCTAACCGTTTCGGAGATATTCGCGAGTTTTTGTTTTAGGATTACGGCGAAAAGGGGTCGACCCCCCATGGTGAGCCGCGACTGCGGAGCATGGGGAGGAAGGCCGAAACCCTGTTAGGCCACGTTTCAAATTTGAAGTCGATCGGACAATTAGGGCCCGAGATATGGGGGGTCAAAGTTTTGCCCATTTCCGTGACCCCATCGAAATTTCGGTCGCTTGCGCCGGGGTCAAAAATTGAGCTACGAGAAAACGCTTGCGGGGATTGTTCATGTGTCTGAATGGGAAGTGCTGTGTGAGCGGTTTGAAATTCCCTGCAACGCTTATAGGGAATTCTCGCGACCGAAATGTGTCAACTTCGTGAACTTTAACCCTATAAAAGTCGGGTCCTATTGGGCCTAGAGAGAAACTTTTTTTTTAAATTGATGTGCTCTTCGAGAGCAACATTTTGGCTATCTCGGATTTTTAAAATTCGCGAATAAAGTTTCTGCAGGGAATTTCCGTGCGATTTTTGGCCTATTCTTTAAACCATCAAAAATTCGCTATAAAAAAACTATGGAAGCTAGGACCACGAAATTTGAAGGGTTTGTAGGAAAAAATAGGGAGCCCTTTCACACCAAAATTTGCGACATTCTATCGAACCGTTTCGGAGATATTCGCGAGTTTTTGTTTTACCATTACGGCGAAAAGGGTCGGACCCCCCATGGTGAGCCGCGACTGCGGAGCATGGGGAGGAAAGCCGAAACCCTGTTAGGTCACGTTTCAAATTTCAAGTCGATCGGACAATTAGGGCCCGAGATATGGGGGGTCAAAGTTTGGCCCATTTCCGTGACCCCATCGAAATTTCGGTCGCTTGCGCCGGGGTCAAAAATTGAGCTACGAGAAAACGCTTGCGGGGATTGTTCATGTGTCTGAATGGGAAGTGCTGTGTGAGCGGTTTGAAATTCCGTGCAACGCTTATAGGGAATTCTCGCGACCGAAATATGTCAACTTCGTGAACTTTGACCCTATAAAAGTCGGGTCCTATTGGGCCTAGAGAGAAACTTTTTTTTTAAATTGATGTGCTCTTCGAGAGCAACATTTTGGCTATCTCGAATTTTTAAAATTCGCGAATGGAGTTTCTGCAGGGAATTTCCGTGCGATTTTTGGCCTATTCTTTAAACCATCAAAAATTCGCTATAAAAAAACTATGGAAGCTAGGACCACGAAATTTGGAGGGTTTGTAGGAAAAAATAGGGAGCCCTTTCACACCAAAATTTGCGACATTCTATCGAACCGTTTCGGAGATATTCGCGAGTTTTTGTTTTAGCATTACGGCGAAAAGGGTCGGACCCCCCATGGTAAGCCGCGACTGCGGAGCATGGGGAGGAAGGCCGAAACCCTGTTAGGCCACGTTTCAAATTTCAAGTCGATCGGACAATTAGGGACCGAGATATGGGGGTCAAAGTTTGGCCCATTTACGTGACCCCATCGAAATTTCGGTCGCTTGCGCCGGGGTCAAAAATTGAGCTACGAGACAACGCTTGCGGGGATTGTTCATGTGTCTGAATGGGAAGTGCTGTGTGAGCGGTTTGAAATTCCGTGCAACGCTTATAGTGAATTCTCGCGGCCGAAATATGTCAAATTCGTGAACTTTGACCCTATGAAAGTCGGGTCCTATTGGGCCTAGAGAGAAATTTTTTTTTAAATTGATGTAATCTTCGAGAGCAACATTTTGGCTATCTCGGATTTTTAAAATTCGCGAATGGCGTTTCTGCAGGGAATTTCCGTGCGATTTTTGGCCTATTCTTTAAACATTCACAAATTCTCCATAAAAAAACTATGGAAGCTAGGACCACGAAATTTGGAGGGTTTGTAGGAAAAAATAGGGAACCCTTTCACACCAAAATTTGCGACATTCTATCGAACCGTTTCGGAGATATTCGCGGAGGTTTTGTTTTAGAATTACGGCGAAAAGGGGCGAAACCCCCATGGTGAGCCGCGACTGCGGAGCATGGGGAGGAAGGCCGAAACCCTGTTAGACGACGTTTCAAATTTCAAGTCGATCGGACAATTTGGGCCCGAGATATGGGGTGTCAAAGTTTGGCCCATTTCCGTGACAATTTCCGTGACCCCATCGAAATTTCGGTCGCTTGCGCCGGGGTCAAAAATTAAGCTACGAGAAAACGCTTTCGGGTATTGTTCATGTGTCTGAATGCGAAGTGCTGTGTGAGCGGTTTGAAATTCCGTGCAACGCTTATAGGGAATTCTCGCGGCCGAAATGTGTCAAATTCGTGAACTTTGACCCTATGAAAGTCGGGTCCTATTGGGCCTAGAGAGAAACTTTTTTTTAAATTGATGTACTCTTCGAGAGCAACATTTTGGCTATCTCGGATTTTTAAAATTCTCGAATGGAGTTTCTGCAGGGAATTTCCGTTCGATTTTTGGCCTATTCTTTAAACATTCACAAATTCTCCATAAAAAAACTATGGAAGCTAGGACCACGAAATTTGGAGGGTTTGTAGGAAACACTAGGGAGCCCTTTCACACCAAAATTTGCGACATTCTATGGAACCGTTTCGGAGATATTCGCGAGTTTTTGTTTTAGCATTACGGCGAAAAGGGGTGGACTCTCCATGGTGAGCTGCGACTGCGGATCATGGGGAGGAAGGCCGAAACCCTGTTAGGCCACGTTTCAAATTTCAAGTCGATCGGACAATTAGGGCCCGAGATATGGGGGGTCAAAGTTTGGCCCATTTCCGTGACCCCATCGAAATTTCGGTCGCTTGCGCCGGGGTCAAAAATTGAGCTACGAGAAAACGCTTGCGGGGATTGTTCATGTGTCTGAATGGGAAGTGCTGTGTGAGCGGTTTGAAATTCCGTGCAACGCTTATAGGGAATTCTCGCGGCCGAAATATGTCAAATTCGTGAACTTTGACCCTATGAAAGTCGGGTCCTATTGGGCCTAGAGAGAAACTTTTTTTTAAATTGATGTACTCTTCGAGAGCAACATTTTGGCTATCTCGGATTTTTAAAATTCGCGAATGGCGTTTCTGCAGGGAATTTCCGTGCGATTTTTGGCCTATTCTTTAAACCTTCAAAAATTCGCTATAAAAAAACTATCGAAGCTAGGACCACGAAATTTGGAGGGTTTGTAGGAAAAAATAGGGAACCCTTTCACACCAAAATTTGCGACATTCTATCGAACCGTTTCGGAGATATTCGCGAGTTTTTGTTTTAGCATTACGGCGAAAAGGGTCGGACCCCCCATGGTGAGCCGCGACTGCGGAGCATGGGGAGGAAGGCCGAAACCCTGTTAGGCCACGTTTCAAATTTCAAGTCGATCGGATAATTAGGGCCTGAGATATGGGGGGTCAAATTTTGGCCCATTTCCGTGACCCCATCGAAATTTCGGTCGCTTGCGCCGGGGTCAAATATTAAGCTACGAGAAAACGCTTGCGGGGATTGTTCATGTGTCTGAATGGGAAGTGCTGTGTGAGCGGTTTGAAATTCCGTGCAACGCTTATAGGGAATTCTCGCGACCGAAATGTGTCAACTTCGTGAACTTTGACCCTATAAAAGTCGGGTCCTATTGGGCCTAGAGAGAAACTTTTTTTTTAAATTGATGTGCTCTTCGAGAGCAACATTTTGGCTATCTCGAATTTTTAAAATTCGCGAATGGAGTTTCTGCAGGGAATTTCCGTGCGATTTTTGGCCTATTCTTTAAACCATCAAAAATTCGCTATAAAAAAACTATGGAAGCTAGGACCACGAAATTTGGAGGGTTTGTAGGAAAAAATAGGGAGCCCTTTCACACCAAAATTTGCGACATTCTATCGAACCGTTTCGGAGATATTCGCGAGTTTTTGTTTTAGCATTACGGCGAAAAGGGTCGGACCCCCCATGGTAAGCCGCGACTGCGGAGCATGGGGAGGAAGGCCGAAACCCTGTTAGGCCACGTTTCAAATTTCAAGTCGATCGGACAATTAGGGACCGAGATATGGGGGTCAAAGTTTGGCCCATTTACGTGACCCCATCGAAATTTCGGTCGCTTGCGCCGGGGTCAAAAATTGAGCTACGAGACAACGCTTGCGGGGATTGTTCATGTGTCTGAATGGGAAGTGCTGTGTGAGCGGTTTGAAATTCCGTGCAACGCTTATAGTGAATTCTCGCGGCCGAAATATGTCAAATTCGTGAACTTTGACCCTATGAAAGTCGGGTCCTATTGGGCCTAGAGAGAAAATTTTTTTTAAATTGATGTAATCTTCGAGAGCAACATTTTGGCTATCTCGGATTTTTAAAATTCGCGAATGGCGTTTCTGCAGGGAATTTCCGTGCGATTTTTGGCCTATTCTTTAAACCTTCAAAAATTCGCTATAAAAAACTATGGAAGCTAGGACCACGAAATTTGGAGGGTTTGTAGGAAAAAATAGGGAACCCTTTCACACCAAAATTTGCGACATTCTATCGAACCGTTTCGGAGATATTCGCGAGTTTTTGTTTTAGCATTACGGCGAAAAGGGTTGGACCCCCCATGGTGAGCCGCGACTGCGGAGCATGGGGAGGAAGGCCGAAACCCTGTTAGGCCACGTTTCAAATTTCAAGTCGATCGGACAATTAGGGCCTGAGATATGGGGGATCAAAGTTTGGCCCATTTCCGTGACCCCATCGAAATTTCGGTCGCTTGCGCCGGGGTCAAAAATTGAGCTACGAGAAAATGCTTGCGGGTGATTGTTTATGTGTCCAAACGGGAAGTGCTGTGTGAGCGGTTTGAAATTCCGTGCAACGCTTATAGGGAATTCTCGCGGCCGAAATGTGTCAAATTCGTGAACTTTTACCCTAAGAAAGTCGGGTCCTATTGGGCCTAGAGAGAAATTTTTTTTTAAATTGATGTACTCTTCGAGAGCAACATTTTGGCTATCTCGGATTTTTAAAATTCGCGAATGGCGTTTCTGCAGGGAATTTCCGTTCGATTTTTGGCCTATTCTTTAAACCTTCAAAAATTCGCCATAGAAAAACTATGGAAGCTTGGACCACGAAATTTGGAGGGTTTGTAGGTAAAAATAGGGAGCCCTTTCACACCAAAATTTGCGACATTCTATCGAACCGTTTCGGAGATATTGGCAGAGGTTTTGTTTTAGCATTACGGCGAAAAGGGGCGGACCCCCCATGGTGAGCCGCGACTGCGGAGCATGGGGAGGAAGGCCGAAACCCTGTTAGGCCACGTTTCAAATTTCAAGTCGATCGGACAATTAGGGCCCGAGATATGGGGGGTCAAATTTTGGCCCATTTCCGTGACCATTTCCGTGACCCCATCGAAATTTCGGTCGCTTGCGTCGGGGTCAAAAATTGAGCTACGAGAAAACGCTTGCGGGTGATTGTTTATGTGTCCGAATGGGAAGTGCTGTGTGAGCGGTTTGAAATTCGGTGCAACGCTTATAGGGAATTCTCGCGGCCGAAATATGTCAAATTCGTGAAATTTGACCCTGTGAAAGTCGGGTCCTATTGGGCCTAGAGAGAAAAATTTTTTTAAATTGATGTACTCTTCGAGAGCAACATTTTGGCTATCTCGGATTTTTAAAATTCGCGAATGGCGTTTCTGCTGGGAATTTCCGTTCGATTTTTGGCCTATTCTTTAAACCTTCAAAAATTCGCTATAAAAAAACTATGGAAGCTAGGACCACGAAATTTGGAGGGTTTGTAGGAAAAAATAGGGAACCCTTTCACACCAAAATTTGCGACATTCTATCGAACCGTTTCGGAGATATTCGCGAGTTTTTGTTTTAGCATTACGGCGAAAAGGGTCGGACCCCCCATGGTGAGCCGCGACTGCGGAGCATGGGGAGGAAGGCCGAAACCCTGTTAGGCCACGTTTCAAATTTCAAGTCGATCGGACAATTAGGGCCTGAGATATGGGGGGTCAAATTTTGGCCCATTTCCGTGACCCCATCGAAATTTCGGTCGCTTGCGCCGGGGTTAAAAATTGAGCTACGAGAAAACGCTTGCGGGTGATTGTTTATGTGTCCAAATGGGAAGTGCTGTGTGAGCGGTTTGAAATTCGGTGCAACGCTTATAGGGAATTCTCGCGGCCGAAATGTGTCAAATTCGTGAACTTTTAGCCTATGAAAGTCGGGTCCTATTGGGCCTAGAGAGAAACTTTTTTTTTAAATTGATGTACTCTTCGAGAGCAACATTTTGGCTATCTCGGAATTTTAAAATTCGCGAATGGAGTTTCTGCAGGGAATTTCCGTTCGATTTTTGGCCTATTCTTTAAACCTTCAAAAATTCGCCATAGAAAAACTATGGAAGCTAGGACCACGAAATTTGGAGGGTTTGTAGGTAAAAATAGGGAGCCATTTCACACCAAAATTTGCGACATTCTATCGAACCGTTTCGGAGATATTCGCAGAGGTTTTGTTTTAGCATTACGGCGAAAAGGGGCGGACCCCCCATGGTGAGCCGCGACTGCGGAGCATGGGTAGGAAGGCCGAAACCCTGTTAGGCAACGTTTCAAATTTCAAGTCGATCGGACAATTAGGGCCCGAGATATGGGGGGTCAAAGTTTGGCCCATTTCCGTGACCATTCCGTGACCCCATCGAAATTTCGGTCGCTTGCGCCGGGGTCAAATATTAAGCTACGAGAAAACGCTTGCGGGGATTGTTCATGTGTCTGAATGGGAAGTGCTGTGTGAGCGGTTTCAAATTCCGTGCAACGCTTATAGGGAATTCTCGCGACCGAAATGTGTCAACTTCGTGAACTTTGACCCTATAAAAGTCGGGTCCTATTGGGCCTAGAGAGAAACTTTTTTTTTAAATTGATGTGCTCTTCGAGAGCAACATTTTGGCTATCTCGAATTTTTAAAATTCGCGAATTGAGTTTCTGCAGGGAATTTCCGTGCGATTTTTGGCCTATTCTTTAAACCATCAAAAATTCGCTATAAAAAAACTATGGAAGCTAGGACCACGAAATTTGGAGGGTTTGTAGGAAAAAATAGGGAGCCCTTTCAGACCAAAATTTGCGACATTCTATCGAACCGTTTCGGAGATATTCGCGAGTTTTTGTTTTAGCATTACGGCGAAAAGGGTCGGACCCCCCATGGTAAGCCGCGACTGCGGAGCATGGGGAGGAAGGCCGAAACCCTGTTAGGCCACGTTTCAAATTTCAAGTCGATCGGACAATTAGGGACCGAGATATGGGGGTCAAAGTTTGGCCCATTTCCGTGACCCCATCGAAATTTCGGTCGCTTGCGCCGGGGTCAAAAATTGAGCTACGAGAAAACGCTTGCGGGGATTGTTCATGTGTCTGAATGGGAAGTGCTGTGTGAGCGGTTTGAAATTCCGTGCAACGCTTATAGGGAATTCTCGCGGCCGAAATATGTCAAATTCGTGAACTTTGACCCTATGAAAGTCGGGTCCTATTGGGCCTAGAGAGAAACTTTTTTTTAAATTGATGTACTCTTCGAGAGCAACATTTTGGCTATCTCGGATTTTTAAAATTCGCGAATGGCGTTTCTGCAGGGAATTTCCGTTCGATTTTTGGCCTATTCTTTAAACCTTCAAAAATTCGCCATAGAAAAACTATGGAAGCTAGGACCACGAAATTTGGAGGGTTTGTAGGTAAAAATAGGGAGCCATTTCACACCAAAATTTGCGACATTCTATCGAACCGTTTCGGAGATATTCGCAGAGGTTTTGTTTTAGCATTACGGCGAAAAGGGGCGGACCCCCCATGGTGAGCCGCGACTGCGGAGCATGGGTAGGAAGGCCGAAACCCTGTTAGGCAACGTTTCAAATTTCAAGTCGATCGGACAATTAGGGCCCGAGATATGGGGGGTCAAAGTTTGGCCCATTTCCGTGACCATTCCGTGACCCCATCGAAATTTCGGTCGCTTGCGCCGGGGTCAAATATTAAGCTACGAGAAAACGCTTGCGGGGATTGTTCATGTGTCTGAATGGGAAGTGCTGTGTGAGCGGTTTGAAATTCCGTGCAACGCTTATAGGGAATTCTCGCGACCGAAATGTGTCAACTTCGTGAACTTTGACCCTATAAAAGTCGGGTCCTATTGGGCCTAGAGAGAAACTTTTTTTTTAAATTGATGTGCTCTTCGAGAGCAACATTTTGGCTATCTCGAATTTTTAAAATTCGCGAATGGAGTTTCTGCAGGGAATTTCCGTGCGATTTTTGGCCTATTCTTTAAACCATCAAAAATTCGCTATAAAAAAACTATGGAAGCTAGGACCACGAAATTTGGAGGGTTTGTAGGAAAAAATAGGGAGCCCTTTCAGACCAAAATTTGCGACATTCTATCGAACCGTTTCGGAGATATTCGCGAGTTTTTGTTTTAGCATTACGGCGAAAAGGGTCGGACCCCCCATGGTAAGCCGCGACTGCGGAGCATGGGGAGGAAGGCCGAAACCCTGTTAGGCCACGTTTCAAATTTCAAGTCGATCGGACAATTAGGGACCGAGATATGGGGGTCAAAGTTTGGCCCATTTCCGTGACCCCATCGAAATTTCGGTCGCTTGCGCCGGGGTCAAAAATTGAGCTACGAGAAAACGCTTGCGGGGATTGTTCATGTGTCTGAATGGGAAGTGCTGTGTGAGCGGTTTGAAATTCCGTGCAACGCTTATAGGGAATTCTCGCGGCCGAAATATGTCAAATTCGTGAACTTTGACCCTATGAAAGTCGGGTCCTATTGGGCCTAGAGAGAAACTTTTTTTTAAATTGATGTACTCTTCGAGAGCAACATTTTGGCTATCTCGGATTTTTAAAATTCGCGAATGGCGTTTCTGCAGGGAATTTCCGTTCGATTTTTGGCCTATTCTTTAAACCTTCAAAAATTCGCTATAAAAAAACTATCGAAGCTAGGACCACGAAATTTGGAGGGTTTGTAGGAAGAAATAGGGAACCCTTTCACACCAAAATTTGCGACATTCTATCGAACCGTTTCGGAGATATTCGCGAGTTTTTGTTTTAGCATTACGGCGAAAAGGGTCGGACCCCCCATGGTGAGCCGCGACTGCGGAGCATGGGGAGGAAGGCCGAAACCCTGTTAGGCCACGATTCAAATTTCAAGTCGATCGGACAATTAGGGCCTGAGATATGGGGGGTCAAATTTTGGCCCATTTCCGTGACCCCATCGAAATTTCGGTCGCTTGCGCCGGGGTTAAAAATTGATCTACGAGAAAAGGCTTGCGGGTGATTGTTTATGTGTCCAAATGGGAAGTGCTGTGTGAGCGGTTTGAAATTCGGTGCAACGCTTATAGGGAATTCTCGCGGCCGAAATGTGTCAAATTCGTGAACTTTTACCCTATGAAAGTCGGGTCCTATTGGGCCTAGAGAGAAACTTTTTTTTTAAATTGATGTACTCTTCGAGAGCAACATTTTGGCTATCTCGGAATTTTAAAATTCGCGAATGGAGTTTCTGCAGGGAATATCCGTTCGATTTTTGGCCTATTCTTTAAACCTTCAAAAATTCGCCATAGAAAAACTATGGAAGCTAGGACCACGAAATTTGGAGGGTTTGTAGGTAAAAATAGGGAGCCCTTTCACACCAAAATTTTCGACATTCTATCGAACTGTTTCGGAGATATTGGCAGAGGTTTTGTTTTAGCATTACGGCGAAAAGGCGCGGACCCCCCATGGTGAGCCGCGACTGCGGAGCATGGGGAGGAAGGCCGAAACCCTGTTAGGCCACGTTTCAAATTTCAAGTCGATCGGACAATTAGGGCCCGAGATATGGGGGGTCAAAGTTTGGCCCATTTCCGTGACCATTTCCGTGACCCCATCGAAATTTCGGTCGCTTGCGCCGGGGTCAAATATTAAGCTACGAGAAAACGCTTGCGGGGATTGTTCATGTGTCTGAATGGGAAGTGCTGTGTGAGCGGTTTGAAATTCCGTGCAACGCTTATAGGGAATTCTCGCGACCGAAATGTGTCAACTTCGTGAACTTTGACCCTATAAAAGTCGGGTCCTATTGGGCCTAGAGAGAAACTTTTTTTTTAAATTGATGTGCTCTTCGAGAGCAACATTTTGGCTATCTCGGATTTTTAATATTCGCGAATGGAGTTTCTGCAGGGAATTTCCGTGCGATTTTTGGCCTATTCTTTAAACCTTCAAAAATTCGCTATAAAAAAACTATGGAAGCTAGGACCGCGAAATTTGGAGGGCTTGTAGGAAAAAATAGGGAGCCCTTTCACACCGAAATTTGCGACATTCTATCGAACCGTTTCGGAGATATTCGCGAGTTTTTATTTTAGCATTACGGAGAAAAGTGTCGGACCCCCCATGGTGAGCCGCGACTGCGGAGCATGGGGAGGAAGGCCGAAACCCTGTTAGGCCACGTTTCAAATTTCAAGTCGATCGGACAATTAGGGCCCGAGATATGGGGGTCAAAGTTTGGCCCATTTCCGTGACCCCATCGAAAATTCGGTCGCTTGCGACGCGGTCAAAAATTGAGCTACGAGAAAACGCTTGCGGGTGATTGTTTATGTGTCCGATTGGGAAGTGCTGTGTGAGCGGTTTGAAATTCGGTGCAACGCTTATAGGGAATTCTCGCGACCGAAATGTGTCAACTTCGTGAACTTTGACCCTATAAAAGTCGGGTCCTATTGGGCCTAGAGAGAAACTTTTTTTTTAAATTGATGTGCTCTTCGAGAGCAACATTTTGGCTATCTCGGATTTTTAATATTCGCGAATGGAGTTTCTGCAGGGAATTTCCGTGCGATTTTTGGCCTATTCTTTAAACCTTCAAAAATTCGCTATAAAAAAACTATGGAAGCTAGGACCGCGAAATTTGGAGGGCTTGTAGGAAAAAATAGGGAGCCCTTTCACACCGAAATTTGCGACATTCTATCGAACCGTTTCGGAGATATTCGCGAGTTTTTATTTTAGCATTACGGAGAAAAGGGTCGGACCCCCCATGGTGAGCCGCGACTGCGGAGCATGGGGAGGAAGGCCGAAACCCTGTTAGGCCACGTTTCAAATTTCAAGTCGATCGGACAATTAGGGCCCGAGATATGGGGGTCAAAGTTTGGCCCATTTCCGTGACCCCATCGAAAATTCGGTCGCTTGCGACGGGGTCAAAAATTGAGCTACGAGAAAACGCTTGCGGGTGATTGTTTATGTGTCCGATTGGGAAGTGCTGTGTGAGCGGTTTGAAATTCGGTGCAACGCTTATAGGGAATTCTGGCGGCCGAAATGTGTCAAATTCGTGAACTTTGACCCTATGAAAGTCGGGTCCTATTGGGCCTAGAGAGAAACTTTTTTTTTAATTTGATGTACTCTTCGAGAGCAACATTTTGGCTATCTCGGATTTTTAAAATTCGCGAATGGAGTTTCTGCAGGGAATTTCCGTTCGATTTTTGGCCTATTCTTTAAACATTCAAAAATTCGCCATAAAAAAACTATGGAAGCTAGGACCACGAAATTTGGAGGGTTTGTAGGAAAAAATAGGGAGCCCTTTCACACCAAAATTTGCGACATTCTATCGAACCGTTTCGGAGATATTCGCGAGTTTTTGTTTTAGCTTTACGGCGAAAACGGTCGGACCCCCCATGGTGAGCCGCGACTGCGAAGCATGGGGAGGAAGGCCGAAACCCGTTAGGCCACGTTTCAAATTTCAAGTCGATCGGACAATTAGGGCCCGAGATATGGGGGGTCAAATTTTGGCCCATTTCCGTGACCATTTCCGTGACCCCATCGAAATTTCGGTCGCTTGCGTCGGGGTCAAAAATTGAGCTACGAGAAAACGCTTGCGGGTGATTGTTTATGTGTCCGAATGGGAAGTGCTGTGTGAGCGGTTTGAAATTCGGTGCAACGCTTATAGGGAATTCTCGCGGCCGAAATATGTCAAATTCGTGAAATTTGACCCTGTGAAAGTCGGGTCCTATTGGGCCTAGAGAGAAAAATTTTATTAAATTGATGTACTCTTCGAGAGCAACATTTTGGCTATCTCGGATTTTTAAAATTCGCGAATGGAGTTTCTGCAGGGAAATTCCGTTCGATTTTTGGCCTATTCTTTACACATTCAAAAATTTGCCATAAAAAAACTATGAAAGCTAGGACCACGAAATTTGGAGGGTTTGTAGGCAAAAATAGGGAGCCCTTTCACACCAAAATTTGCGACATTCTATCGAATCGTTTCGGAGATATTCGCGAGTTTTTGTTTTAGCATTACGGCGAAGAGGGGTGGACCCCCCATGCTGAGCCGCGACTGCGGAGCATGGGGAGGAAGGTCGAAACCCTGTTAGGCCACGTTTCGAATTTCAAGTCGATCGGACAATTAGGGACCGAGATATGGGGGTCAAAATTTGGCCATTTCCGTGACCCCATCGAAATTTCGGTCGCTTGCGCCGGGGTCAAAAATTGAGCTACGAGAAAACGCTTTCGGGGATTGTTCATGTGTCTGAATGGGAAGTGCTGTGTGAGCGGTTTGAAATTCCGTGCAACGCTTATAGGGAATTCTCGCGACCGAAATGTGTCAACTACGTGAACTTTGACCCTATAAAAGTCGGGTCCTATTGGGCCTAGAGAGAAACTTTTTTTTTAAATTGATGTGCTCTTCGAGAGCAACATTTTGGCTATCTCGAATTTTTAAAATTCGCGAATGGAGTTTCTGCAGGGAATTTCCGTGCGATTTTTGGCCTATTCTTTAAACCATCAAAAATTCGCTATAAAAAAACTATGGAAGCTAGGACCACGAAATTTGGAGTGTTTGTAGGAAAAAATAGGGAGCCCTTTCAGACCAAAATTTGCGACATTCTATCGAACCGTTTCGGAGATATTCGCGAGTTTTTGTTTTAGCATTACGGCGAAAAGGGTCGGACCCCCCATGGTAAGCCGCGACTGCGGAGCATGGGGAGGAAGGCCGAAACCCTGTTAGGCCACGTTTCAAATTTCAAGTCGATCGGACAATTAGGGACCGAGATATGGGGGTCAAAGTTTGGCCCATTTCCGTGACCCCATCGAAATTTCGGTCGCTTGCGCCGGGGTCAAAAATTGAGCTACGAGAAAACGCTTGCGGGGATTGTTCATGTGTCTGAATGGGAAGTGCTGTGTGAGCGGTTTGAAATTCCGTGCAACGCTTATAGGGAATTCTCGCGGCCGAAATATGTCAAATTCGTGAACTTTGACCCTATGAAAGTCGGGTCCTATTGGGCCTAGAGAGAAACTTTTTTTTAAATTGATGTACTCTTCGAGAGCAACATTTTGGCTATCTCGGATTTTTAAAATTCGCGAATGGCGTTTCTGCAGGGAATTTCCGTGCGATTTTTGGCCTATTCTTTAAACCTTCAAAAATTCGCTATAAAAAACTATGGAAGCTAGGACCACGAAATTTGGAGGATTTGTAGGAAAAAATAGGGAACCCTTTCACACCAAAATTTGCGACATTCTATCGAACCGTTTCGGAGATATTCGCGAGTTTTTGTTTTAGCATTACGGCGAAAAGGGTCGGACCCCCCATGGTGAGCCGTGACTGCGGAGCATGGGGAGGAAGGCCGAAACCCTGTTAGGCCACGTTTCAAATTTCAAGTCGATCGGACAATTAGGGCCTGAGATATGGGGGGTCAAAGTTTGGCCCATTTCCGTGACCCCATCGAAATTTCGGTCGCTTGCGCCGGGGTCAAAAATTGAGCTACGAGAAAACGCTTGCGGGTGATTGTTTATGTGTCCAAATGGGAAGTGCTGTGTGAGCGGTTTGAAATTCCGTGCAACGCTTATAGGGAATTCTCGCGGCCGAAATGTGTCAAATTCGTGAAATTTTACCCTAAGAAAGTCGGGTCCTATTGGGCCTAGAGAGAAACATTTTTTTTTAAATTGATGTACTCTTCGAGAGCAACATTTTGGCTATCTCGGATTTTTAAAATTCGCGAATGGCGTTTCTGCAGGGAATTTCCGTTCGATTTTTGGCCTATTCTTTAAACCTTCAAAAATTCGCTATAAAAAAACTATCGAAGCTAGGACCACGAAATTTGGAGGGTTTGTAGGAAGAAATAGGGAACCCTTTCACACCAAAATTTGCGACATTCTATCGAACCGTTTCGGAGATCTTCGCGAGTTTTTGTTTTAGCATTACGGCGAAAAGGGTTGGACCCCCCATGGTGAGCCGCGACTGCGGAGCATGGGGAGGAAGGCCGAAACCCGTTAGGCCACGTTTCAAATTTCAAGTCGATCGGACAATTAGGGCCCGAGATATGGGGGGTCAAATTTTGGCCCATTTCCGTGACCATTTCCGTGACCCCATCGAAATTTCGGTCGCTTGCGTCGGGGTCAAAAATTGAGCTACGAGAAAACGCTTGCGGGTGATTGTTTATGTGTCCGAATGGGAAGTGCTGTGTGAGCGGTTTGAAATTCGGTGCAACGCTTATAGGGAATTCTCGCGGCCGAAATATGTCAAATTCGTGAAATTTGACCCAGTGAAAGTCGGGTCCTATTGGGCCTAGAGAGAAAAATTTTTTTAAATTGATGTACTCTTCGAGAGCAACATTTTGGCTATCTCGGATTTTTAAAATTCGCGAATGGAGTTTCTGCAGGGAATTTCCGTTCGATTTTTGGCCTATTCTTTACACATTCAAAAATTTGCCATAAAAAAACTATGAAAGCTAGGACCACGAAATTTGGAGGGTTTGTAGGAAAAAATAGGGAGCCCTTTCACACCAAAATTTGCGACATTCTATCGAATCGTTTCGGAGATATTCGCGAGTTTTTGTTTTAGCATTACGGCGAAGAGGGGTGGACCCCCCATGCTGAGCCGCGACTGCGGAGCATGGGGAGGAAGGTCGAAACCCTGTTAGGCCACGTTTCGAATTTCAAGTCGATCGGACAATTAGGGACCGAGATATGGGGGTCAAAATTTGGCCATTTCCGTGACCCCATCGAAATTTCGGTCGCTTGCGCCGGGGTCAAAAATTGAGCTACGAGAAAACGCTTTCGGGGATTGTTCATGTGTCTGAATGGGAAGTGCTGTGTGAGCGGTTTGAAATTCCGTGCAACGCTTATAGGGAATTCTCGCGGCCGAAATATGTCAAATTCGTGAACTTTGACCCTATGAAAGTCGGGTCCTATTGGGCCTAGAGAGAAACTTTTTTTTAAATTGATGTACTCTTCGAGAGCAACATTTTGGCTATCTCGGATTTTTAAAATTCGCGAATGGCGTTTCTGCTGGGAATTTCCGTGCGATTTTTGGCCTATTCTTTAAACATTCAAAAATTCGCTATAAAAAAAGTATGGAAGCTAGGACCACGAAATTTGGAGGGTTTGTAGGAAAAAATAGGGAACCCTTTCACACCAAAATTTGCGACATTCTATCGAACCGTTTCGGAGATATTCGCGGAGGTTTTGTTTTAGCATTACGGCGAAAAGGGTCGGACCCCCCATGGTGAGCCGCGACTGCGGAGCATGGGGAGGAAGGCCGAAACCCTGTTAGGCCACGTTTCAAATTTCAAGTCGATCGGACAATTAGGGCCTGAGATATGGGGGGTCAAATTTTGGCCCATTTCCGTGACCCCATCGAAATTTCGGTCGCTTGCGCCGGGGTTAAAAATTGAGCTACGAGAAAACGCTTGCGGGTGATTGTTTATGTGTCCAAATGGGAAGTGCTGTGTGAGCGGTTTGAAATTCGGTGCAACGCTTATAGGGAATTCTCGCGGCCGAAATGTGTCAAATTCGTGAACTTTGACCCTATAAAAGTCGGGTCCTATTGGGCCTAGAGAGAAACTTTTTTTTTTAAATTGATGTGCTCTTCGAGAGCAACATTTTGGCTATCTCGGATTTTTAAAATTCGCGAATGGAGTTTCTGCAGGGAATTTCCGTGCGATTTTTGGCCTATTCTTTAAACCTTCAAAAATTCGCTATAAAAAAACTATGGAAGCTAGGACCACGAAATTTGGAGGGTTTGTAGGAAAAAATAGGGAGCCCTTTCACACCCAAATTTGCGACATTCTATCGAACCGTTTCGGAGATATTCGCGAGTTTTTGTTTTAGCATTACGGCGAAAAGGGTCGGACCCCCCATGGTGAGCCGCGACTGCCGAGCATGGGGAGGAAGGCCGAAACCCTGTTAGGCCACGTTTCAAATTTCAAGTCGATCGGACAATTAGGGCCCGAGATATGGGGGGTCAAAGTTTGGCCCATTTCCGTGACCATTCCGTGACCCCATCGAAATTTCGGTCGCTTGCGCCGGGGTCAAATATTAAGCTACGAGAAAACGCTTGCGGGGATTGTTCATGTGTCTGAATGGGAAGTGCTGTGTGAGCGGTTTGAAATTCCGTGCAACGCTTATAGGGAATTCTCGCGACCGAAATGTGTCAACTTCGTGAACTTTGACCCTATAAAAGTCGGGTCCTATTGGGCCTAGAGAGAAACTTTTTTTTTAAATTGATGTGCTCTTCGAGAGCAACATTTTAGCTATCTCGAATTTTTAAAATTCGCGAATGGAGTTTCTGCAGGGAATTTCCGTGCGATTTTTGGCCTATTCTTTAAACCATCAAAAATTCGCTATAAAAAAACTATGGAAGCTAGGACCACGAAATTTGGAGGGTTTGTAGGAAAAAATAGGGAGCCCTTTCACACCAAAAGTTGCGACATTCTATCGAACCGTTTCGGAGATATTCGCGAGTTTTTGTTTTAGCATTACGGCGAAAAGGGTCGGACCCCCCATGGTGAGCCGCGACTGCGGAGCATGGGGAGGAAGGCCGAAACCCTGTTAGGCCACGTTTCGAATTTCAAGTCGATCGGACAATTAGGGACCGAGATATGGGGGTCAAAATTTGGCCATTTCCGTGACCCCATCGAAATTTCGGTCGCTTGCGCCGGGGTCAAAAATTGAGCTACGAGAAAACGCTTGCGGGGATTGTTCATGTGTCTGAATGGGAAGTGCTGTGTGAGCGGTTTGAAATTCCGTGCAACGCTTATAGGGAATTCTCGCGGCCGAAATATGTCAAATTCGTGAACTTTGACCCTATGAAAGTCGGGTCCTATTGGGCCTAGAGAGAAACTTTTTTTTAAATTGATGTACTCTTCGAGAGCAACATTTTGGCTATCTCGGATTTTTAAAATTCGCGAATGGCGTTTCTGCTGGGAATTTCCGTGCGATTTTTGGCCTATTCTTTAAACCTTCAAAAATTCGCTATAAAAAAAGTATGGAAGCTAGGACCACGAAATTTGGAGGGTTTGTAGGAAAAAATAGGGAACCCTTTCACACCAAAATTTGCGACATTCTATCGAACCGTTTCGGAGATATTCGCGAGTTTTTGTTTTAGCATTACGGCGAAAAGGGTCGGACCCCCCATGGTGAGCCGCGACTGCGGAGCATGGGGAGGAAGGCCGAAACCCTGTTAGGCCACGTTTCAAATTTCAAGTCGATCGGACAATTAGGGCCTCAGATATGGGGGGTCAAATTTTGGCCCATTTCCGTGACCCCATCGAAATTTCGGTCGCTTGCGCCGGGGTTAAAAATTGAGCTACGAGAAAACGCTTGCGGGTGATTGTTTATGTGTCCAAATGGGAAGTGCTGTGTGAGCGGTTTGAAATTCGGTGCAACGCTTATAGGGAATTCTCGCGGCCGAAATATGTCAAATTCGTGAAATTTGACCCTGTGAAAGTCGGGTCCTATTGGGCCTAGAGAGAAAAATTTTTTTAAATTGATGTACTCTTCGAGAGCAACATTTTGGCTATCTCGGATTTTTAAAATTCGCGAATGGAGTTTCTGCAGGGAATTTCCGTTCGATTTTTGGCCTATTCTTTAAACCTTCAAAAATTCGCCATAAAAAAACTATGGAAGCTAGGACCACGAAATTTGGAGGGTTTGTAGGAAAAAATAGGGAGCCCTTTCGCACCAAAATTTGCGACATTCTATCGAACCGTTTCGGAGATATTCGCGAGTTTTTGTTTTAGATTTACGGCGAAAACGGTCGGACCCCCCATGGTGAGCCGCGACTGCGGAGCATGGGGAGGAAGGCCGAAACCCTGTTAGGCCACGTTTCAAATTTCAAGTCGATCGGACAATTAGGGCCCGAGATATGGGGGGTCAAAGTTTGGCCCATTTCCGTGACCATTTCCGTGACCCCATCGAAATTTCGGTCGCTTGCGCCGGGGTCAAAAATTGAGCTACGAGAAAACGCTTGCGGGTGATTGTTTATGTGTCCGAATGGGAAGTGCTGTGTGAGCGGTTTGAAATTCGGTGCAACGCTTATAGGGAATTCTCGCGGTCGAAATGTGTCAAATTCGTGAACTTTGACCCTATGAAAGTCGGGTCCTATTGGGCCTAGAAAGAAACTTTTTTTATTGATTGCTCTTCGAGAGCAACATTTTGGCTACCTCGGATTTTTAAAATTCGCGAATGGAGTTTCTGCAGGGAATTTCCGTTCGATTTTTGGCCTATTCTTTACACATTCAAAAATTTGCCATAAAAAAACTATGGAAGCTAGGACCACGAAATTTGGAGGGTTTGTAGGAAAAAATAGGGAGCCCTTTCACGCCAAAATTTGCGACATTCTATCGAATCGTTTCGGAGATATTCGCGAGTTTTTGTTTTAGCATTACGGCGAAAAGGGGTGGACCCCCCATGCTGAGCCGCGACTGCGGAGCATGGGGAGGAAGGTCGAAACCCTGTTAGGCCACGTTTCGAATTTCAAGTCGATCGGACAATTAGGGACCGAGATATGGGGGTCAAAATTTGGCCATTTTCGTGACCCCATCGAAATTTCGGTCGCTTGCGCCGGGGTCAAAAATTGAGCTACGAGAAAACGCTTGCGGGTGATTGTTTATGTGTCCGAATGGGAAGTGCTGGGTGAGCGGTTTGAAATTCGGTGCAACGCTTATAGGGAATTCTCGCGGTCGAAATGTGTCAAATTCGTGAAATTTGACCCTGTGAAAGTCGGGTCCTATTGGGCCTAGAGAGAAAAATTTTTTTAAACTGATGTACTCTTCGAGAGCAACATTTTGGCTATCTCGGATTTTTAAAAATCGCGAATGGAGTTTCTGCAGGGAATTTCCGTTCGATTTTTGGCCTATTCTTTAAACCTTCAAAAATTCGCCATAAAAAAACTATGGAAGCTAGGACCACGAAATTTGGAGGGCTTGTAGGAAAAAATAGGGAGCCCTTTCACACCAAAATTTGCGACATTCTATCGAACCGTTTCGGAGATATTCGCGAGTTTTTGTTTTAGCATTACGGCGAAAACGGTCGGACCCCCAATGGTGAGCCGCGACTGCGGAGCATGGGGAGGAAGGCCGAAACCCTGTTAGGCCACGTTTCAAATTTCAAGTCGATCGGACAATTAGGGCCCGAGATATGGGGGGTCAAAGTTTGGCCCATTTCCGTGACCATTTCCGTGACCCCATCGAAATTTCGGTCGCTTGCGCCGGGGTCAAAAATTGAGCTACGAGAAAACGCTTGCGGGTGATTGTTTATGTGTCCGAATGGGAAGTGCTGTGTGAGCGGTTTGAAATTCGGTGCAACGCTTATAGGGAATTCTCGCGGCCGAAATGTGTCAAATTCGTGAACTTTGACCCTATGAAAGTCGGGTCCTATTGGGCCTAGAAGGAAACTTCTATTATTGATTACTCTTCGAGAGCAACATTTTGGCTATCTCGGATTTTTAAAATTCGCGAATGGAGTTTCTGCAGGGAATTTCCGTTCGATTTTTGGCCTATTCTTTACACATTCAAAAATTTGGCATAAAAAAACTATGGAAGCTAGGACCACGAAATTTGGAGGGTTTGTAGGAAAAAATAGGGAGCCCTTTCACACCAAAATTTGCGACATTCTATCGAATCGTTTCGGAGATATTCGCGAGTTTTTGTTTTAGCATTACGGCGAAAAGGGGTGGACCCCCCATGCTGAGCCGCGACTGCGGAGCATGGGGAGGAAGGCCGAAACCCTGTTAGGCCACGTTTCAAATTTCAAGTCGATCGGACAATTAGGGCCCGAGATATAGGGGGTCAAAGTTTGGCCCATTTCCGTGACCCCATCGAAATTTCGGTCGCTTGCGCCGGGGTCAAAAATTGAGCTACGAGAAAACGCTTGCGGGGATTGTTCATCTGACTGAATGGGAAGTGCTGTGTGAGCGGTTTGAAATTCCGTGCAACGCTTATAGGGAATTCTCGCGGCCGAAATATGTCAAATTCGTGAACTTTTACCCTATGAAAGTCGGGTCCTATTGGGCCTAGAGAGAAACTTTTTTTTTAAATTGATGTACTCTTCGAGAGCAACATTTTGGCTATCTCGGATTTTTAAAATTCGCGAATGGAGTTTCTGCAGGGAATTTCCGTTCGATTTTTGGCCTATTCTTTAAACATTCAAAAATTCGCCATAAAAAAACTATGGAAGCTAGGACAACGAAATTTGGAGGGTTTGTAGGAAAAAATAGGGAGCCCTTTCACACCAACATTTGCGACATTCTATCGAACCGTTTCGGAGATATTCGCAAGTTTTTGTTTTAGGATTACGGTGAAAAGGGGCGGACCCCCCATGGTGAGCCGCGACTGCGGAGCATGGGGAGGAAGGCCGAAACCCTGTTAGGCCAAGTTTCAAATTTCAAGTCGATCGGACAATTAGGGCCCGAGATATGGGAGGTCAAAGTTTGGCCCATTTCCGTGACCATTTCCGTGACCCCATCGAAATTTCGGTCGCTTGCGCCGGGGTCAAAAATTGAGCTACGAGAAAACGCTTGCGGGGATTGTTCACGTGTCTGAATGGGAAGTGCTGTGTGAGCGGTTTGAAATTCCGTGCAACGCTTATAGGGAATTCTCGCGGCCGAAATATGTCAAATTCGTGAACTTTTACCCTATGAAAGTCGGGTCCTATTGGGCCTAGAGAGAAACTTTTTTTTTAAATTGATGTACTCTTCGAGAGCAACATTTTGGCTATCTCGGATTTTTAAAATTCGCGAATGGAGTTTCTGCAGGGATTTTCCGTTCGATTTTTGGCCTATTCTTTAAACATTCAAAAATTCGCCATAAAAAAACTATGGAAGCTAGGACCACGAAATTTGGAGGGTTTGTAGGAAAAAATAGGGAGCCATTTCACACCAAAATTTGCGACATTCTATCGAACCGTTTCGGAGATATTCGCAAGTTTTTATTTTAGGATTACGGTGAAAAGGCGCCGCCCCCCCCATGGTGAGCCGCGACTGCGGAGCATGGGGAGGAAGGCCGAAACCCTGTTAGGCCACGTTTCAAATTTCAAGTCGATCGGACAATTAGGGCCCGAGATATGGGGGGTCAAAGTTTGGCCCATTTCCGTGACCCCATCGAAATTTCGGTCGCTTGCGCCGGGGTCAAAAATTGAGCTACGAGAAAACGCTTGCGGGTGATTGTTTATGTGTCCGAATGGGAAGTGCTGTGTGAGCGGTTTGAAATTCGGTGCAACGCTTATAGGGTATTCTCGCGGCCGAAATGTGTCAAATTCGTGAACTTTGACCCTATGAAAGTCGGGTCCTATTGGGCCTAGAGAGAAACTTTTTTTTTAAATTGATGTACTCTTCGAGAGGAACATTTTGGCTATCTCGGAATTTTAAAATTCGCGAATGGAGTTTCTGCAGGGAATTTCCGTTCGATTTTTGGCCTATTCTTTAAACATTCAAAAATTCGCCATAAAAAAACTATGGAAGCTAGGACCACGAAATTTGGAGGGTTTGTAGGAAAAAATAGGGAGCCATTTCACACCAAAATTTGCGACATTCTATCGAACCGTTTCGGAGATATTCGCAAGTTTTTGTTTTAGGATTACGGTGAAAAGGGGCGGACCCCCCATGGTGAGCCGCGACTCCGGAGCATGGGGAGGAAGGCCGAAACCCTGTTAGGCCACGTTTCAAATTTCAAGTCGATCGGACTATTAGGGCCCGAGATATGGTGGGTCAAAGTTTGGCCCATTTCCGTGACCATTTCCGTGACCCCATCGAAATTTCGGTCGCTTGCGCCGGGGTCAAAAATTGAGCTACGAGAAAACGCTTGCGGGTGATTGTTTATGTGTCCGAATGGGAAGTGCTGTGTGAGCGGTTTGAAATTCGGTGGAACGCTTATAGGGAATTTTCGCGGCCGAAATATGTCAAATTCGTGAAATTTGAGTGAAAAGTCGGGTCCTATTGGGCCTAAAGAGAAAAATTCTTTTAAATTGATGTACTCTTCGAGAGCAACATTTTGGCTATCTCGGATTTTTAAAATTCGCGAATGGAGTTTCTGCAGGGAATTTCCGTTCGATTTTTTGCCTATTCTTTAAACCTTCAAAAATTCGCTATAAAAAAACTATGGAAGCTAGGACCACGAAATTTGGAGGGTTTGTAGGAAAAAATAGGGAGCCCTTTCACACCAGAATTTGCGACATTCTATCGAACCGTTTCGGAGATATTCGCGAGTTTTTGTTTTAGCATTACGGCGAAAAGGGTCGGACCCCCCATGGTGAGCCGCGACTGCGGAGCATGGGGAGGAAGGCCGAAACCCTGTTAGGCCACGTTTCAAATTTCAAGTCGATCGGACAATTAGGGCCCGAGATATAGGGGGTCAAAGTTTGGCCCATTTCCGTGACCCCATCGAAATTTCGGTCGCTTGCGCCGGGGTCAAAAATTGAGCTACGAGAAAACGCTTGCGGGGATTGTTCATGTGACTGAATGGGAAGTGCTGTGTGAGCGGTTTGAAATTCCGTGCAACGCTTATAGGGAATTCTCGCGGCCGAAATATGTCAAATTCGTGAACTTTTACCCTATGAAAGTCGGGTCCTATTGGGCCTAGAGAGAAACTTTTTTTTTAAATTGATGTACTCTTCGAGAGCAACATTTTGGCTATCTCGGATTTTTAAAATTCGCGAATGGAGTTTCTGCAGGGAATTTCCGTTCGATTTTTGGCCTATTCTTTAAACATTCAAAAATTCGCCATAAAAAAACTATGGAAGCTAGGACAACGAAATTTGGAGGGTTTGTAGGAAAAAATAGGGAGCCCTTTCACACCAACATTTGCGACATTCTATCGAACCGTTTCGGAGATATTCGCAAGTTTTTGTTTTAGGATTACGGTGAAAAGGGGCGGACCCCCCATGGTGAGCCGCGACTGCGGAGCATGGGGAGGAAGGCCGAAACCCTGTTAGGCCACGTTTCAAATTTCAAGTCGATCGGACAATTAGGGCCCGAGATATGGGAGGTCAAAGTTTGGCCCATTTCCGTGACCATTTCCGTGACCCCATCGAAATTTCGGTCGCTTGCGCCGGGGTCAAAAATTGAGCTACGAGAAAACGCTTGCGGGGATTGTTCACGTGTCTGAATGGGAAGTGCTGTGTGAGCGGTTTGAAATTCCGTGCAACGCTTATAGGGAATTCTCGCGGCCGAAATATGTCAAATTCGTGAACTTTTACCCTATGAAAGTCGGGTCCTATTGGGCCTAGAGAGAAACTTTTTTTTTAAATTGATGTACTCTTCGAGAGCAACATTTTGGCTATCTCGGATTTTTAAAATTCGCGAATGGAGTTTCTGCAGGGAATTTCCGTTCGATTTTTGGCCTATTCTTTAAACATTCAAAAATTCGCCATAAAAAAACTATGGAAGCTAGGACCACGAAATTTGGAGGGTTTGTAGGAAAAAATAGGGAGCCATTTCACACCAAAATTTGCGACATTCTATCGAACCGTTTCGGAGATATTCGCAAGTTTTTATTTTAGGATTACGGTGAAAAGGCGCCGCCCCCCCCATGGTGAGCCGCGACTGCGGAGCATGGGGAGGAAGGCCGAAACCCTGTTAGGCCACGTTTCAAATTTCAAGTCGATCGGACAATTAGGGCCCGAGATATGGGGGGTCAAAGTTTGGCCCATTTCCGTGACCCCATCGAAATTTCGGTCGCTTGCGCCGGGGTCAAAAATTGAGCTACGAGAAAACGCTTGCGGGTGATTGTTTATGTGTCCGAATGGGAAGTGCTGTGTGAGCGGTTTGAAATTCGGTGCAACGCTTATAGGGTATTCTCGCGGCCGAAATGTGTCAAATTCGTGAACTTTGACCCTATGAAAGTCGGGTCCTATTGGGCCTAGAGAGAAACTTTTTTTTTAAATTGATGTACTCTTCGAGAGGAACATTTTGGCTATCTCGGAATTTTAAAATTCGCGAATGGAGTTTCTGCAGGGAATTTCCGTTCGATTTTTGGCCTATTCTTTAAACATTCAAAAATTCGCCATAAAAAAACTATGGAAGCTAGGACCACGAAATTTGGAGGGTTTGTAGGAAAAAATAGGGAGCCATTTCACACCAAAATTTGCGACATTCTATCGAACCGTTTCGGAGATATTCGCAAGTTTTTGTTTTAGGATTACGGTGAAAAGGGGCGGACCCCCCATGGTGAGCCGCGACTCCGGAGCATGGGGAGGAAGGCCGAAACCCTGTTAGGCCACGTTTCAAATTTCAAGTCGATCGGACTATTAGGGCCCGAGATATGGTGGGTCAAAGTTTGGCCCATTTCCGTGACCATTTCCGTGACCCCATCGAAATTTCGGTCGCTTGCGCCGGGGTCAAAAATTGAGCTACGAGAAAACGCTTGCGGGTGATTGTTTATGTGTCCGAATGGGAAGTGCTGTGTGAGCGGTTTGAAATTCGGTGGAACGCTTATAGGGAATTTTCGCGGCCGAAATATGTCAAATTCGTGAAATTTGACCCTGTGAAAGTCGGGTCCTATTGGGCCTAAAGAGAAAAATTCTTTTAAATTGATGTACTCTTCGAGAGCAACATTTTGGCTATCTCGGATTTTTAAAATTCGCGAATGGAGTTTCTGCAGGGAATTTCCGTTCGATTTTTTGCCTATTCTTTAAACCTTCAAAAATTCGCTATAAAAAAACTATGGAAGCTAGGACCACGAAATTTGGAGGGTTTGTAGGAAAAAATAGGGAGCCCTTTCACACCAGAATTTGCGACATTCTATCGAACCGTTTCGGAGATATTCGCGAGTTTTTGTTTTAGCATTACGGCGAAAAGGGTCGGACCCCCCATGGTGAGCCGCGACTGCGGAGCATGGGGAGGAAGGCCGAAACCCTGTTAGGCCACGTTTCAAATTTCAAGTCGATCGGACAATTAGGGCCCGAAATATGGGGGGTGAAAGTTTGGCCCATTTCCGTGACCCCATCGAAATTTCCGTCGCTTGCACCGGGGTCAAAAATTGAGCTACGAGAAAACGCTTGCGGGTGATTGTTTATGTGTCCAAATGGGAAGTGCTGTGTGAGCGGTTTGAAATTCGGTGCAACGCTTATAGGGAATTCTCGCGGCCGAAATGTGTCAAATTCGTGAACTTTTACCCTATGAAAGTCGGGTCCTATTGGGCCTAGAGAGAAACATTTTTTTTAAATTGATGTACTCTTCGAGAGCAACATTTTGGCTATCTCGGATTTTTAAAATTCGCGAATGGAGTTTCTGCAGGGAATTTCCGTTCGATTTTTGGCCTATTCTTTAAACCTTCAAAAATTCGCCATAGAAAAACTATGGAAGCTAGGACCACGAAATTTGGAGGGTTTGTAGGTAAAAATAGGGAGCCCTTTCACACCAAAATTTGCGACATTCTATCGAACCGTTTCGGAGATATTCGCGGAGGTTTTGTTTTAGCATTACGGCGAAAAGGGGCGGACCCCCCATGGTGAGCCGCGACTGCGGAGCATGGGGAGGAAGGCCGAAACCCTGTTAGGCAACGTTTCAAATTTCAAGTCGATCGGACAATTAGGGCCCGAGATATGGGGGGTCAACGTTTGGCCCATTTCCGTGACCATTTCCGTGACCCCATCGAAATTTCGGTCGCTTGCGCCGGGGTCAAAAATTAAGCTACGAGAAAACGCTTGCGGGGATTGTTCATGTGTCTGAATGGGAAGTGCTGTGTGAGCGGTTTGAAATTCCGTGCAACGCTTATAGGGAATTCTCGCGGCCGAAATGTGTCAAATACGTGAACTTTGACCCTATGAAAGTCGGGTCCTATTGGGCCTAGAGAGAAACTTTTTTTTTAAATCGATGTACTCTTCGAGAGCAACATTTTGGCTATCTCGGATTTTTAATATTCGCGAATGGAGTTTCTGCAGGGAATTTCCGTGCGATTTTTGGCCTATTCTTTAAACCTTCAAAAATTCGCTATAAAAAAACTATGGAAGCTAGGACCACGAAATTTGGAGGGTTTGTAGGAAAAAAAAGGGAGCCCTTTCACACCAAAATTTGCGACATTCTATCGAACCGTTTTTGAGATATTCGCGAGTTTTTGTTTTAGCATTACGGGGAAAAGGGGTGGACCCCCCATGGTGAGCCGCGACTGCGTAGCATGGGGAGGAAGGCCGAAACCCTGTTAAGCCACGTTTCAAATTTCAAGTCGATCGGACATTTAGGGCCCGAGATATGGGGGGTCAAAGTTTGGCCCATTTCCGTGACCCCATCGAAATTTCGGTCGCTTGCGCCGGGGTCAAAAATTGAGCTACGAGAAAACGCTTGCGGGTGATTGTTTATGTGTCCGAATGGGAAGTGCTGTGTGAGCGGTTTGAAATTCGGTGCAACGCTTATAGGGTATTCTCGCGGCCGAAATGTGTCAAATTCGTGAACTTTGACCCTATGAAAGTCGGGTCCTATTGGGCCTCGAGAGAAACTTTTTTTTAAATTGATGTACTCTTCGAGAGCAACATTTTGGCTATCTCGGATTTTTAATATTCGCGAATGGAGTTTCTGCAGGGAATTTCCGTTCGATTTTTGGCCTATTCTTTAAACTTTCAAAAATTCGCCATAAAAAAACTATGGAAGCTAGGACCACGAAATTTGGAGGGTTTGTAGGAAAAAATAGGGAGCCCTTTCACACCAAAATTTGCGACATTCTATCGAACCGTTTCGGAGATATTCGCGAGTTTTTGTTTTAGCATTACGGCGAAAAGGGTCGGACCCCCCATGGTGAGCCGCGACTGCGGAGCATGGGGAGGAAGGCCGAAACCCTCTTAGGCCACGTTTCAAATTTCAAGTCGATCGGACAATTAGGGCCTGAGATATGGGGGGTCAAAGTTTGGCCCATTTCCGTGACCCCATCGAAATTTCGGTCGCTTGCGCCGGGGTCAAAAATTGAGCTACGAGAAAACGCTTGCGGGTGATTGTTTATGTGTCCAAATGGGAAGTGCTGTGTGAGCGGTTTGAAATTCGGTGCAACGCTTATAGGGAATTCTCGCGGCCGAAATATGTCAAATTCGTGAACTTTTACCCTATGAAAGTCGGGTCCTATTGGGCCTAGAGAGAAACTTTTTTTTAAATTGATGTACTCTTCGAGAGGAACATTTTGGCTATCTCGGAATTTTAAAATTCGCGAATGGAGTTTCTGCAGGGAATTTCCGTTCGATTTTTGGCCTATTCTTTAAACATTCAAAAATTTGCCATAGAAAAACTATGGAAGCTAGGACCACGAAATTTGGAGGGTTTGTAGGTAAAAATAGGGAGCCCTTTCACACCAAAATTTGCGACATTCTATCGAACCGTTTCGGAGATATTCGCGAGTTTTTGTTTTAGCATTACGGCGAAAAGGGTCGGACCCCCCATGGTGAGCCGCGACTGCGGAGCATGGGGAGGAAGGCCGAAACCCTCTTAGGCCACGTTTCAAATTTCAAGTCGATCGGACAATTAGGGCCTGAGATATGGGGGGTCAAAGTTTGGCCCATTTCCGTGACCCCATCGAAATTTCGGTCGCTTGCGCCGGGGTCAAAAATTGAGCTACGAGAAAACGCTTGCGGGTGATTGTTTATGTGTCCAAATGGGAAGTGCTGTGTGAGCGGTTTGAAATTCGGTGCAACGCTTATAGGGAATTCTCGCGGCCGAAATATGTCAAATTCGTGAACTTTTACCCTATGAAAGTCGGGTCCTATTGGGCCTAGAGAGAAACTTTTTTTTAAATTGATGTACTCTTCGAGAGGAACATTTTGGCTATCTCGGAATTTTAAAATTCGCGAATGGAGTTTCTGCAGGGAATTTCCGTTCGATTTTTGGCCTATTCTTTAAACCTTCAAAAATTCGCCATAGAAAAACTATGGAAGCTAGGACCACGAAATTTGGAGGGTTTGTAGGTAAAAATAGGGAGCCCTTTCACACCAAAATTTGCGACATTCTATCGAACCGTTTCGGAGATATTCGCGGAGGTTTTGTTTTAGCATTACGGCGAAAAGGGGCGGACCCCCCATGGTGAGCCGCGACTGCGGAGCATGGGGAGGAAGGCCGAAACCCTGTTAGGCAACGTTTCAAATTTCAAGTCGATCGGACAATTAGGGCCCGAGATATGGGGGGTCAACGTTTGGCCCATTTCCGTGACCATTTCCGTGACCCCATCGAAATTTCGGTCGCTTGCGCCGGGGTCAAAAATTAAGCTACGAGAAAACGCTTGCGGGGATTGTTCATGTGTCTGAATGGGAAGTGCTGTGTGAGCGGTTTGAAATTCCGTGCAACGCTTATAGGGAATTCTCGCGGCCGAAATGTGTCAAATACGTGAACTTTGACCCTATGAAAGTCGGGTCCTATTGGGCCTAGAGAGAAACTTTTTTTTTAAATCGATGTACTCTTCGAGAGCAACATTTTGGCTATCTCGGATTTTTAATATTCGCGAATGGAGTTTCTGCAGGGAATTTCCGTGCGATTTTTGGCCTATTCTTTAAACCTTCAAAAATTCGCTATAAAAAAACTATGGAAGCTAGGACCACGAAATTTGGAGGGTTTGTAGGAAAAAATAGGGAGCCCTTTCACACCAAAATTTGCGACATTCTATCGAACCGTTTTTGAGATATTCGCGAGTTTTTGTTTTAGCATTACGGGGAAAAGGGGTGGACCCCCCATGGTGAGCCGCGACTGCGTAGCATGGGGAGGAAGGCCGAAACCCTGTTAAGCCACGTTTCAAATTTCAAGTCGATCGGACAATTAGGGCCCGAGATATGGGGGGTCAAAGTTTGGCCCATTTCCGTGACCCCATCGAAATTTCGGTCGCTTGCGCCGGGGTCAAAAATTGAGCTACGAGAAAACGCTTGCGGGTGATTGTTTATGTGTCCAAATGGGAAGTGCTGTGTGAGCGGTTTGAAATTCGGTGCAACGCTTATAGGGAATTCTCGCGGCCGAAATATGTCAAATTCGTGAACTTTTACCCTATGAAAGTCGGGTCCTATTGGGCCTAGAGAGAAACTTTTTTTTAAATTGATGTACTCTTCGAGAGCAACATTTTGGCTATCTCGGATTTTTAAAATTCGCGAATGGAGTTTCTGCAGGAATTTCCGTTCGATTTTTGGCCTACTCTTTAAAAATTCAAAAATTCGCCATAAAAAAGCTATGGAAGCTAGGACCACGAAATTTGGAGGGTTTGTAGGAAAAAATAGGGAGCCCTTTTACACCAAAATTTGCGACATTCTATCGAACCGTTTCGGAGATATTCGCGAGTTTTTGTTTTAGCATTACGGCGAAAAGGGTCGGACCCCCCATGGTGAGCCGCGACTGCGGAGCATGGGGAGGAAGGCCGAAACCCTGTTAGGCCACGTTTCAAATTTCAAGTCGACCGAACAATTAGGGCCCGAAATATGGGGGGTGAAAGTTTGGCCCATTTCCGTGACCCCATCGAAATTTTGGTCGCTTGCACCGGGGTCAAAAATTGAGCTACGAGAAAACGCTTGCGGGTGATTGTTTATGTGTCCAAATGGGAAGTGCTGTGTGAGCGGTTTGAAATTCGGTGCAACGCTTATAGGGAATTCTCGCGGCCGAAATGTGTCAAATTCGTGAACTTTTACCCTATGAAAGTCGGGTCCTATTGGGCCTAGAGAGAAACTTTTTTTTTAAATTGATGTACTCTTCGAGAGCAACATTTTGGCTATCTCGGATTTTTAAAATTCGCGAATTGAGTTTCTGCAGGGAATTTCCGTTCGATTTTTGGCCTATTCTTTAAACCTTCAAAAATTCGCCATAGAAAAACTATGGAAGCTAGGACCACGAAATTTGGAGGGTTTGTAGGTAAAAAGAGGGAGCCCTTTCACACCAAAATTTGCGACATTCTATCGAACCGTTTCGGAGATATTCGCGGAGGTTTTGTTTTAGCATTACGGCGAAAAGGGGCGGACCCCCCATGGTGAGCCGCGACTGCGGAGCATGGGGAGGAAGGCCGAAACCCTGTTAGGCAACGTTTCAAATTTCAAGTCGATCGGACAATTAGGGCCCGAGATATGGGGGGTCAACGTTTGGCCCATTTCCGTGACCATTTCCGTGACCCCATCGAAATTTCGGTCGCTTGCGCCGGGGTCAAAAATTAAGCTACGAGAAAACGCTTGCGGGGATTGTTCATGTGTCTGAATGGGAAGTGCTGTGTGAGCGGTTTGAAATTCCGTGCAACGCTTATAGGGAATTCTCGCGGCCGAAATGTGTCAAATACGTGAACTTTGACCCTATGAAAGTCGGGTCCTATTGGGCCTAGAGAGAAACTTTTTTTTAAATTGATGTACTCTTCGAGAGCAACATTTTGGCTATCTCGGATTTTTAAAATTCGCGAATGGAGTTTCTGCAGGAATTTCCGTTCGATTTTTGGCCTACTCTTTAAAAATTCAAAAATTCGCCATAAAAAAACTATGGAAGCTAGGACCACGAAATTTGGAGGGTTTGTAGGAAAAAATAGGGAGCCCTTTTACACCAAAATTTGCGACATTCTATCGAACCGTTTCGGAGATATTCGCGAGTTTTTGTTTTAGCATTACGGCGAAAAGGGTCGGACCCCCCATGGTGAGCCGCGACTGCGTAGCATGGGGAGGAAGGCCGAAACCCTGTTAAGCCACGTTTCAAATTTCAAGTCGATCGGACAATTAGGGCCCGAGATATGGGGGGTCAAAGTTTGGCCCATTTCCGTGACCCCATCGAAATTTCGGTCGCTTGCGCCTGGGTCAAAAATTGAGCTACGAGAAAACGCTTGCGGATGATTGTTTATGTGTCCAAATGGGAAGTGCTGTGTGAGCGGTTTGAAATTCGGTGCAACGCTTATAGGGAATTCTCGCGGCCGAAATGTGTCAAATTCGTGAAATTTTACCCTATGAAAGTCGGGTCCTATTGGGCCTAGAGAGAAACTTTTTTTTTAAATTGATGTACTCTTCGAGAGCAACATTTTGGCTATCTCGGATTTTTAAAATTCGCGAATGGAGTTTCTGCAGGGAATTTCCGTTCGATTTTTGGCCTATTCTTTAAACCTTCAAAAATTCGCCATAGAAAAACTATGGAAGCTAGGACCACGAAATTTGGAGGGTTTGTAGGTAAAAATAGGGAGCCCTTTCACACCAAAATTTGCGACATTCTATCGAACCGTTTCGGATATATTCGCGGAGGTTTTGTTTTAGCATTACGGCGAAAAGGGGCGGACCCCCATGGTGAGCCGCGACTGCGGAGCACGGGGAGGAAGCCCGAAACCCTGTTAGGCCACGTTTCAAATTTCAAGTCGATCGGACAATTAGGGCCCGAGATATGGGGGGTCAAAGTTTGGCCCATTTCCGTGACCCCATCGAAATTTCCGTCGCTTGCACCGGGGTCAAAAATTGAGCTACGAGAAAACGCTTGCGGGTGATTGTTTATGTGTCCAAATGGGAAGTGCTGTGTGAGCGGTTTGAAATTCGGTGCAACGCTTATAGGGAATTCTCGCGGCCGAAATGTGTCAAATTCGTGAACTTTTACCCTATGAAAGTCGGGTCCTATTGGGCCTAGAGAGAAACATTTTTTTTAAATTGATGTACTCTTCGAGAGCAACATTTTGGCTATCTCGGATTTTTAAAATTCGCGAATGGAGTTTCTGCAGGGAATTTCCGTTCGATTTTTGGCCTATTCTTTAAACCTTCAAAAATTCGCCATAGAAAAACTATGGAAGCTAGGACCACGAAATTTGGAGGGTTTGTAGGTAAAAATAGGGAGCCCTTTCACACCAAAATTTGCGACATTCTATCGAACCGTTTCGGAGATATTCGCGGAGGTTTTGTTTTAGCATTACGGCGAAAAGGGGCGGACCCCCCATGGTGAGCCGCGACTGCGGAGCATGGGGAGGAAGGCCGAAACCCTGTTAGGCAACGTTTCAAATTTCAAGTCGATCGGACAATTAGGGCCCGAGATATGGGGGGTCAACGTTTGGCCCATTTCCGTGACCATTTCCGTGACCCCATCGAAATTTCGGTCGCTTGCGCCGGGGTCAAAAATTAAGCTACGAGAAAACGCTTGCGGGGATTGTTCATGTGTCTGAATGGGAAGTGCTGTGTGAGCGGTTTGAAATTCCGTGCAACGCTTATAGGGAATTCTCGCGGCCGAAATGTGTCAAATACGTGAACTTTGACCCTATGAAAGTCGGGTCCTATTGGGCCTAGAGAGAAACTTTTTTTTTAAATCGATGTACTCTTCGAGAGCAACATTTTGGCTATCTCGGATTTTTAATATTCGCGAATGGAGTTTCTGCAGGGAATTTCCGTGCGATTTTTGGCCTATTCTTTAAACCTTCAAAAATTCGCTATAAAAAAACTATGGAAGCTAGGACCACGAAATTTGGAGGGTTTGTAGGAAAAAAAAGGGAGCCCTTTCACACCAAAATTTGCGACATTCTATCGAACCGTTTTTGAGATATTCGCGAGTTTTTGTTTTAGCATTACGGGGAAAAGGGGTGGACCCCCCATGGTGAGCCGCGACTGCGTAGCATGGGGAGGAAGGCCGAAACCCTGTTAAGCCACGTTTCAAATTTCAAGTCGATCGGACATTTAGGGCCCGAGATATGGGGGGTCAAAGTTTGGCCCATTTCCGTGACCCCATCGAAATTTCGGTCGCTTGCGCCGGGGTCAAAAATTGAGCTACGAGAAAACGCTTGCGGGTGATTGTTTATGTGTCCGAATGGGAAGTGCTGTGTGAGCGGTTTGAAATTCGGTGCAACGCTTATAGGGTATTCTCGCGGCCGAAATGTGTCAAATTCGTGAACTTTGACCCTATGAAAGTCGGGTCCTATTGGGCCTCGAGAGAAACTTTTTTTTAAATTGATGTACTCTTCGAGAGCAACATTTTGGCTATCTCGGATTTTTAATATTCGCGAATGGAGTTTCTGCAGGGAATTTCCGTTCGATTTTTGGCCTATTCTTTAAACTTTCAAAAATTCGCCATAAAAAAACTATGGAAGCTAGGACCACGAAATTTGGAGGGTTTGTAGGAAAAAATAGGGAGCCCTTTCACACCAAAATTTGCGACATTCTATCGAACCGTTTCGGAGATATTCGCGAGTTTTTGTTTTAGCATTACGGCGAAAAGGGTCGGACCCCCCATGGTGAGCCGCGACTGCGGAGCATGGGGAGGAAGGCCGAAACCCTCTTAGGCCACGTTTCAAATTTCAAGTCGATCGGACAATTAGGGCCTGAGATATGGGGGGTCAAAGTTTGGCCCATTTCCGTGACCCCATCGAAATTTCGGTCGCTTGCGCCGGGGTCAAAAATTGAGCTACGAGAAAACGCTTGCGGGTGATTGTTTATGTGTCCAAATGGGAAGTGCTGTGTGAGCGGTTTGAAATTCGGTGCAACGCTTATAGGGAATTCTCGCGGCCGAAATATGTCAAATTCGTGAACTTTTACCCTATGAAAGTCGGGTCCTATTGGGCCTAGAGAGAAACTTTTTTTTAAATTGATGTACTCTTCGAGAGGAACATTTTGGCTATCTCGGAATTTTAAAATTCGCGAATGGAGTTTCTGCAGGGAATTTCCGTTCGATTTTTGGCCTATTCTTTAAACATTCAAAAATTTGCCATAGAAAAACTATGGAAGCTAGGACCACGAAATTTGGAGGGTTTGTAGGTAAAAATAGGGAGCCCTTTCACACCAAAATTTGCGACATTCTATCGAACCGTTTCGGAGATATTCGCGAGTTTTTGTTTTAGCATTACGGCGAAAAGGGTCGGACCCCCCATGGTGAGCCGCGACTGCGGAGCATGGGGAGGAAGGCCGAAACCCTCTTAGGCCACGTTTCAAATTTCAAGTCGATCGGACAATTAGGGCCTGAGATATGGGGGGTCAAAGTTTGGCCCATTTCCGTGACCCCATCGAAATTTCGGTCGCTTGCGCCGGGGTCAAAAATTGAGCTACGAGAAAACGCTTGCGGGTGATTGTTTATGTGTCCAAATGGGAAGTGCTGTGTGAGCGGTTTGAAATTCGGTGCAACGCTTATAGGGAATTCTCGCGGCCGAAATATGTCAAATTCGTGAACTTTTACCCTATGAAAGTCGGGTCCTATTGGGCCTAGAGAGAAACTTTTTTTTAAATTGATGTACTCTTCGAGAGGAACATTTTGGCTATCTCGGAATTTTAAAATTCGCGAATGGAGTTTCTGCAGGGAATTTCCGTTCGATTTTTGGCCTATTCTTTAAACCTTCAAAAATTCGCCATAGAAAAACTATGGAAGCTAGGACCACGAAATTTGGAGGGTTTGTAGGTAAAAATAGGGAGCCCTTTCACACCAAAATTTGCGACATTCTATCGAACCGTTTCGGAGATATTCGCGGAGGTTTTGTTTTAGCATTACGGCGAAAAGGGGCGGACCCCCCATGGTGAGCCGCGACTGCGGAGCATGGGGAGGAAGGCCGAAACCCTGTTAGGCAACGTTTCAAATTTCAAGTCGATCGGACAATTAGGGCCCGAGATATGGGGGGTCAACGTTTGGCCCATTTCCGTGACCATTTCCGTGACCCCATCGAAATTTCGGTCGCTTGCGCCGGGGTCAAAAATTAAGCTACGAGAAAACGCTTGCGGGGATTGTTCATGTGTCTGAATGGGAAGTGCTGTGTGAGCGGTTTGAAATTCCGTGCAACGCTTATAGGGAATTCTCGCGGCCGAAATGTGTCAAATACGTGAACTTTGACCCTATGAAAGTCGGGTCCTATTGGGCCTAGAGAGAAACTTTTTTTTTAAATCGATGTACTCTTCGAGAGCAACATTTTGGCTATCTCGGATTTTTAATATTCGCGAATGGAGTTTCTGCAGGGAATTTCCGTGCGATTTTTGGCCTATTCTTTAAACCTTCAAAAATTCGCTATAAAAAAACTATGGAAGCTAGGACCACGAAATTTGGAGGGTTTGTAGGAAAAAATAGGGAGCCCTTTCACACCAAAATTTGCGACATTCTATCGAACCGTTTTTGAGATATTCGCGAGTTTTTGTTTTAGCATTACGGGGAAAAGGGGTGGACCCCCCATGGTGAGCCGCGACTGCGTAGCATGGGGAGGAAGGCCGAAACCCTGTTAAGCCACGTTTCAAATTTCAAGTCGATCGGACAATTAGGGCCCGAGATATGGGGGGTCAAAGTTTGGCCCATTTCCGTGACCCCATCGAAATTTCGGTCGCTTGCGCCGGGGTCAAAAATTGAGCTACGAGAAAACGCTTGCGGGTGATTGTTTATGTGTCCAAATGGGAAGTGCTGTGTGAGCGGTTTGAAATTCGGTGCAACGCTTATAGGGAATTCTCGCGGCCGAAATATGTCAAATTCGTGAACTTTTACCCTATGAAAGTCGGGTCCTATTGGGCCTAGAGAGAAACTTTTTTTTAAATTGATGTACTCTTCGAGAGCAACATTTTGGCTATCTCGGATTTTTAAAATTCGCGAATGGAGTTTCTGCAGGAATTTCCGTTCGATTTTTGGCCTACTCTTTAAAAATTCAAAAATTCGCCATAAAAAAACTATGGAAGCTAGGACCACGAAATTTGGAGGGTTTGTAGGAAAAAATAGGGAGCCCTTTTACACCAAAATTTGCGACATTCTATCGAACCGTTTCGGAGATATTCGCGAGTTTTTGTTTTAGCATTACGGCGAAAAGGGTCGGACCCCCCATGGTGAGCCGCGACTGCGGAGCATGGGGAGGAAGGCCGAAACCCTGTTAGGCCACGTTTCAAATTTCAAGTCGACCGAACAATTAGGGCCCGAAATATGGGGGGTGAAAGTTTGGCCCATTTCCGTGACCCCATCGAAATTTTGGTCGCTTGCACCGGGGTCAAAAATTGAGCTACGAGAAAACGCTTGCGGGTGATTGTTTATGTGTCCAAATGGGAAGTGCTGTGTGAGCGGTTTGAAATTCGGTGCAACGCTTATAGGGAATTCTCGCGGCCGAAATGTGTCAAATTCGTGAACTTTTACCCTATGAAAGTCGGGTCCTATTGGGCCTAGAGAGAAACTTTTTTTTTAAATTGATGTACTCTTCGAGAGCAACATTTTGGCTATCTCGGATTTTTAAAATTCGCGAATTGAGTTTCTGCAGGGAATTTCCGTTCGATTTTTGGCCTATTCTTTAAACCTTCAAAAATTCGCCATAGAAAAACTATGGAAGCTAGGACCACGAAATTTGGAGGGTTTGTAGGTAAAAAGAGGGAGCCCTTTCACACCAAAATTTGCGACATTCTATCGAACCGTTTCGGAGATATTCGCGGAGGTTTTGTTTTAGCATTACGGCGAAAAGGGGCGGACCCCCCATGGTGAGCCGCGACTGCGGAGCATGGGGAGGAAGGCCGAAACCCTGTTAGGCAACGTTTCAAATTTCAAGTCGATCGGACAATTAGGGCCCGAGATATGGGGGGTCAACGTTTGGCCCATTTCCGTGACCATTTCCGTGACCCCATCGAAATTTCGGTCGCTTGCGCCGGGGTCAAAAATTAAGCTACGAGAAAACGCTTGCGGGGATTGTTCATGTGTCTGAATGGGAAGTGCTGTGTGAGCGGTTTGAAATTCCGTGCAACGCTTATAGGGAATTCTCGCGGCCGAAATGTGTCAAATACGTGAACTTTGACCCTATGAAAGTCGGGTCCTATTGGGCCTAGAGAGAAACTTTTTTTTAAATTGATGTACTCTTCGAGAGCAACATTTTGGCTATCTCGGATTTTTAAAATTCGCGAATGGAGTTTCTGCAGGAATTTCCGTTCGATTTTTGGCCTACTCTTTAAAAATTCAAAAATTCGCCATAAAAAAACTATGGAAGCTAGGACCACGAAATTTGGAGGGTTTGTAGGAAAAAATAGGGAGCCCTTTTACACCAAAATTTGCGACATTCTATCGAACCGTTTCGGAGATATTCGCGAGTTTTTGTTTTAGCATTACGGCGAAAAGGGTCGGACCCCCCATGGTGAGCCGCGACTGCGTAGCATGGGGAGGAAGGCCGAAACCCTGTTAAGCCACGTTTCAAATTTCAAGTCGATCGGACAATTAGGGCCCGAGATATGGGGGGTCAAAGTTTGGCCCATTTCCGTGACCCCATCGAAATTTCGGTCGCTTGCGCCTGGGTCAAAAATTGAGCTACGAGAAAACGCTTGCGGATGATTGTTTATGTGTCCAAATGGGAAGTGCTGTGTGAGCGGTTTGAAATTCGGTGCAACGCTTATAGGGAATTCTCGCGGCCGAAATGTGTCAAATTCGTGAAATTTTACCCTATGAAAGTCGGGTCCTATTGGGCCTAGAGAGAAACTTTTTTTTTAAATTGATGTACTCTTCGAGAGCAACATTTTGGCTATCTCGGATTTTTAAAATTCGCGAATGGAGTTTCTGCAGGGAATTTCCGTTCGATTTTTGGCCTATTCTTTAAACCTTCAAAAATTCGCCATAGAAAAACTATGGAAGCTAGGACCACGAAATTTGGAGGGTTTGTAGGTAAAAATAGGGAGCCCTTTCACACCAAAATTTGCGACATTCAATCGAACCGTTTCGGATATATTCGCGGAGGTTTTGTTTTAGCATTACGGCGAAAAGGGGCGGACCCCCATGGTGAGCCGCGACTGCGGAGCACGGGGAGGAAGCCCGAAACCCTGTTAGGCCACGTTTCAAATTTCAAGTCGATCGGACAATTAGGGCCCGAGATATGGGGGGTCAAAGTTTGGCCCATTTCCGTGACCCCATCGAAATTTCGGTCGCTTGCGCCTGGGTCAAAAATTGAGCTACGAGAAAACGCTTGCGGATGATTGTTTATGTGTCCAAATGGGAAGTGCTGTGTGAGCGGTTTGAAATTCGGTGCAACGCTTATAGGGAATTCTCGCGGCCGAAATGTGTCAAATTCGTGAAATTTTACCCTATGAAAGTCGGGTCCTATTGGGCCTAGAGAGAAACTTTTTTTTTAAATTGATGTACTCTTCGAGAGCAACATTTTGGCTATCTCGGATTTTTAAAATTCGCGAATGGAGTTTCTGCAGGGAATTTCCGTTCGATTTTTGGCCTATTCTTTAAACCTTCAAAAATTCGCCATAGAAAAACTATGGAAGCTAGGACCACGAAATTTGGAGGGTTTGTAGGTAAAAATAGGGAGCCCTTTCACACCAAAATTTGCGACATTCTATCGAACCGTTTCGGAGATATTCGCGGAGGTTTTGTTTTAGCATTACGGCGAAAAGGGGCGGACCCCCCATGGTGAGCCGCGACTGCGGAGCATGGGGAGGAAGGCCGAAACCCTGTTAGGCAACGTTTCAAATTTCAAGTCGATCGGACAATTAGGGCCCGAGATATGGGGGGTCAACGTTTGGCCCATTTCCGTGACCATTTCCGTGACCCCATCGAAATTTCGGTCGCTTGCGCCGGGGTCAAAAATTAAGCTACGAGAAAACGCTTGCGGGGATTGTTCATGTGTCTGAATGGGAAGTGCTGTGTGAGCGGTTTGAAATTCCGTGCAACGCTTATAGGGAATTCTCGCGGCCGAAATGTGTCAAATACGTGAACTTTGACCCTATGAAAGTCGGGTCCTATTGGGCCTAGAGAGAAACTTTTTTTTTAAATCGATGTACTCTTCGAGAGCAACATTTTGGCTATCTCGGATTTTTAATATTCGCGAATGGAGTTTCTGCAGGGAATTTCCGTGCGATTTTTGGCCTATTCTTTAAACCTTCAAAAATTCGCTATAAAAAAACTATGGAAGCTAGGACCACGAAATTTGGAGGGTTTGTAGGAACAAATAGGGAGCCCTTTCACACCAAAATTTGCGACATTCTATCGAACCGTTTCGGAGATATTCGCGAGTTTTTGTTTTAGCATTACGGGGAAAAGGGCTGGACCCCCCATGGTGAGCCGCGACTGCGGATCATGGGGAGGAAGGCCGAAACCCTGTTAGGCCACGTTTCAAATTTCAAGTCGATCGGACAATTAGGGCCCGAGATATAGGGGGTCAAAGTTTGGCCCATTTCCGTGACCCCATCGAAATTTCGGTCGCTTGCGCCGGGGTCAAAAATTGAGCTACGAGAAAACGCTTGCGGGGATTGTTCATGTGTCTGAATGGGAAGTGCTGTGTGAGCGGTTTGAAATTCCGTGCAACGCTTATAGGGAATTCTCGCGGCCGAAATATGTCAAATTCGTGAACTTTGACCCTATGAAAGTCGGGTCCTATTGGGCCTAGAGAGAAACTTTTTTTTAAATTGATGTACTCTTCGAGAGCAACATTTTGGCTATCTCGGATTTTTAAAATTCGCGAATGGAGTTTCTGCAGGAATTTCCGTTCGATTTTTGGCCTACTCTTTAACCATTAAAAAATTCGCCATAAAAAACTATGGAAGCTAGGACCACGAAATTTGGAGGGTTTGTAGGAAAAAATAGGGAGCCCTTTTACACCAAAATTTGCGACATTCTATCGAACCGTTTCGGAGATATTCGCGAGTTTTTGTTTTAGCATTACGGCGAAACGGGTCGGACCCCCCATGGTGAGCCGCGACTGCGTAGCATGGGGAGGAAGGCCGAAACCCTGTTAAGCCACGTTTCAAATTTCAAGTCGATCGGACAATTAGGGCCCGAGATATGGGGGGTCAAAGTTTGGCCCATTTCCGTGACCCCATCGAAATTTCGGTCGCTTGCGCCGGGGTCAAAAATTGAGCTACGAGAAAACGCTTGCGGGTGATTGTTTATGTGTCCAAATGGGAAGTGCTGTGTGAGCGGTTTGAAATTCGGTGCAACGCTTATAGGGAATTCTCGCGGCCGAAATGTGTCAAATTCGTGAACTTTTACCCTATGAAAGTCGGGTCCTATTGGGCCTAGAGAGAAACTTTTTTTTTAAATTGATGTACTCTTCGAGAGCAACATTTTGGCTATCTCGGATTTTTAAAATTCGCGAATTGAGTTTCTGCAGGGAATTTCCGTTCGATTTTTGGCCTATTCTTTAAACCTTCAAAAATTCGCCATAGAAAAACTATGGAAGCTAGGACCACGAAATTTGGAGGGTTTGTAGGTAAAAAGAGGGAGCCCTTTCACACCAAAATTTGCGACATTCTATCGAACCGTTTCGGAGATATTCGCGGAGGTTTTGTTTTAGCATTACGGCGAAAAGGGGCGGACCCCCCATGGTGAGCCGCGACTGCGGAGCATGGGGAGGAAGGCCGAAACCCTGTTAGGCAACGTTTCAAATTTCAAGTCGATCGGACAATTAGGGCCCGAGATATGGGGGGTCAACGTTTGGCCCATTTCCGTGACCATTTCCGTGACCCCATCGAAATTTCGGTCGCTTGCGCCGGGGTCAAAAATTAAGCTACGAGAAAACGCTTGCGGGGATTGTTCATGTGTCTGAATGGGAAGTGCTGTGTGAGCGGTTTGAAATTCCGTGCAACGCTTATAGGGAATTCTCGCGGCCGAAATGTGTCAAATACGTGAACTTTGACCCTATGAAAGTCGGGTCCTATTGGGCCTAGAGAGAAACTTTTTTTTAAATTGATGTACTCTTCGAGAGCAACATTTTGGCTATCTCGGATTTTTAAAATTCGCGAATGGAGTTTCTGCAGGAATTTCCGTTCGATTTTTGGCCTACTCTTTAAAAATTCAAAAATTCGCCATAAAAAAACTATGGAAGCTAGGACCACGAAATTTGGAGGGTTTGTAGGAAAAAATAGGGAGCCCTTTTACACCAAAATTTGCGACATTCTATCGAACCGTTTCGGAGATATTCGCGAGTTTTTGTTTTAGCATTACGGCGAAAAGGGTCGGACCCCCCATGGTGAGCCGCGACTGCGTAGCATGGGGAGGAAGGCCGAAACCCTGTTAAGCCACGTTTCAAATTTCAAGTCGATCGGACAATTAGGGCCCGAGATATGGGGGGTCAAAGTTTGGCCCATTTCCGTGACCCCATCGAAATTTCGGTCGCTTGCGCCTGGGTCAAAAATTGAGCTACGAGAAAACGCTTGCGGATGATTGTTTATGTGTCCAAATGGGAAGTGCTGTGTGAGCGGTTTGAAATTCGGTGCAACGCTTATAGGGAATTCTCGCGGCCGAAATGTGTCAAATTCGTGAAATTTTACCCTATGAAAGTCGGGTCCTATTGGGCCTAGAGAGAAACTTTTTTTTTAAATTGATGTACTCTTCGAGAGCAACATTTTGGCTATCTCGGATTTTTAAAATTCGCGAATGGAGTTTCTGCAGGGAATTTCCGTTCGATTTTTGGCCTATTCTTTAAACCTTCAAAAATTCGCCATAGAAAAACTATGGAAGCTAGGACCACGAAATTTGGAGGGTTTGTAGGTAAAAATAGGGAGCCCTTTCACACCAAAATTTGCGACATTCTATCGAACCGTTTCGGATATATTCGCGGAGGTTTTGTTTTAGCATTACGGCGAAAAGGGGCGGACCCCCATGGTGAGCCGCGACTGCGGAGCACGGGGAGGAAGCCCGAAACCCTGTTAGGCCACGTTTCAAATTTCAAGTCGATCGGACAATTAGGGCCCGAGATATGGGGGGTCAAAGTTTGGCCCATTTCCGTGACCCCATCGAAATTTCGGTCGCTTGCGCCTGGGTCAAAAATTGAGCTACGAGAAAACGCTTGCGGATGATTGTTTATGTGTCCAAATGGGAAGTGCTGTGTGAGCGGTTTGAAATTCGGTGCAACGCTTATAGGGAATTCTCGCGGCCGAAATGTGTCAAATTCGTGAAATTTTACCCTATGAAAGTCGGGTCCTATTGGGCCTAGAGAGAAACTTTTTTTTTAAATTGATGTACTCTTCGAGAGCAACATTTTGGCTATCTCGGATTTTTAAAATTCGCGAATGGAGTTTCTGCAGGGAATTTCCGTTCGATTTTTGGCCTATTCTTTAAACCTTCAAAAATTCGCCATAGAAAAACTATGGAAGCTAGGACCACGAAATTTGGAGGGTTTGTAGGTAAAAATAGGGAGCCCTTTCACACCAAAATTTGCGACATTCTATCGAACCGTTTCGGAGATATTCGCGGAGGTTTTGTTTTAGCATTACGGCGAAAAGGGGCGGACCCCCCATGGTGAGCCGCGACTGCGGAGCATGGGGAGGAAGGCCGAAACCCTGTTAGGCAACGTTTCAAATTTCAAGTCGATCGGACAATTAGGGCCCGAGATATGGGGGGTCAACGTTTGGCCCATTTCCGTGACCATTTCCGTGACCCCATCGAAATTTCGGTCGCTTGCGCCGGGGTCAAAAATTAAGCTACGAGAAAACGCTTGCGGGGATTGTTCATGTGTCTGAATGGGAAGTGCTGTGTGAGCGGTTTGAAATTCCGTGCAACGCTTATAGGGAATTCTCGCGGCCGAAATGTGTCAAATACGTGAACTTTGACCCTATGAAAGTCGGGTCCTATTGGGCCTAGAGAGAAACTTTTTTTTTAAATCGATGTACTCTTCGAGAGCAACATTTTGGCTATCTCGGATTTTTAATATTCGCGAATGGAGTTTCTGCAGGGAATTTCCGTGCGATTTTTGGCCTATTCTTTAAACCTTCAAAAATTCGCTATAAAAAAACTATGGAAGCTAGGACCACGAAATTTGGAGGGTTTGTAGGAACAAATAGGGAGCCCTTTCACACCAAAATTTGCGACATTCTATCGAACCGTTTCGGAGATATTCGCGAGTTTTTGTTTTAGCATTACGGGGAAAAGGGCTGGACCCCCCATGGTGAGCCGCGACTGCGGATCATGGGGAGGAAGGCCGAAACCCTGTTAGGCCACGTTTCAAATTTCAAGTCGATCGGACAATTAGGGCCCGAGATATAGGGGGTCAAAGTTTGGCCCATTTCCGTGACCCCATCGAAATTTCGGTCGCTTGCGCCGGGGTCAAAAATTGAGCTACGAGAAAACGCTTGCGGGGATTGTTCATGTGTCTGAATGGGAAGTGCTGTGTGAGCGGTTTGAAATTCCGTGCAACGCTTATAGGGAATTCTCGCGGCCGAAATATGTCAAATTCGTGAACTTTGACCCTATGAAAGTCGGGTCCTATTGGGCCTAGAGAGAAACTTTTTTTTAAATTGATGTACTCTTCGAGAGCAACATTTTGGCTATCTCGGATTTTTAAAATTCGCGAATGGAGTTTCTGCAGGAATTTCCGTTCGATTTTTGGCCTACTCTTTAACCATTAAAAAATTCGCCATAAAAAAACTATGGAAGCTAGGACCACGAAATTTGGAGGGTTTGTAGGAAAAAATAGGGAGCCCTTTTACACCAAAATTTGCGACATTCTATCGAACCGTTTCGGAGATATTCGCGAGTTTTTGTTTTAGCATTACGGCGAAACGGGTCGGACCCCCCATGGTGAGCCGCGACTGCGTAGCATGGGGAGGAAGGCCGAAACCCTGTTAAGCCACGTTTCAAATTTCAAGTCGACCGGACAATTAGGGCCCGAGATATGGGGGGTCAAAGTTTGGCCCATTTCCGTGACCCCATCGAAATTTCGGTCGCTTGCGCCGGGGTCAAAAATTGAGCTACGAGAAAACGCTTGCGGGTGATTGTTTATGTGTCCGAATGGGAAGTGCTGTGTGAGCGGTTTGAAATTCGGTGCAACGCTTATAGGGTATTCTCGCGGCCGAAATGTGTCAAATTCGTGAACTTTGACCCTATGAAAGTCGGGTCCTATTGGGCCTAGAGAGAAACTTTTTTTTTAAATTGATGTAATCTTCGAGAGGAACATTTTGGCTATCTCGGAATTTTAAAATTCGCGAATGGAGTTTCTGCAGGGAATTTCCGTTCGATTTTTGGCCTATTCTTTAAACATTCAAAAATTTGCCATAAAAAAACTATGGAAGCTAGGACAACGAAATTTGGAGGGTTTGTAGGAAAAAATAGGGAGCCCTTTCACACCAAAATTTGCGACATTCTATCGAACCGTTTCGGAGATATTCGCAAGTTTTTGTTTTAGGATTACGGTGAAAAGGGGCGGACCCCCCATGGTGAGCCGCGACTGCGGAGCATGGGGAGGAAGGCCGAAACCCTGTTAGGCAACGTTTCAAATTTCAAGTCGATCGGACAATTAGGGCCCGAGATATGGGGGGTCAACGTTTGGCCCATTTCCGTGACCATTTCCGTGACCCCATCGAAATTTCGGTCGCTTGCACCGGGGTCAAAAATTGAGCTACGAGAAAACGCTTGCGGGTGATTGTTTATGTGTCCAAATGGGAAGTGCTGTGTGAGCGGTTTGAAATTCGGTGCAACGCTTATAGGGAATTCTCGCGGCCGAAATGTGTCAAATTCGTGAACTTTTACCCTATGAAAGTCGGGTCCTATTGGGCCTAGAGAGAAACTTTTTTTTTAAATTGATGTACTCTTCGAGAGCAACATTTTGGCTATCTCGGATTTTTAAAATTCGCGAATGGAGTTTCTGCAGGGAATTTCCGTTCGATTTTTGGCCTATTCTTTAAACCTTCAAAAATTCGCCATAGAAAAACTATGGAAGCTAGGACCACGAAATTTGGAGGGTTTGTAGGTAAAAATAGGGAGCCCTTTCACACCAAAATTTGCGACATTCTATCGAACCGTTTCGGAGATATTCGCGGAGGTTTTGTTTTAGCATTACGGCGAAAAGGGGCGGACCCCCCATGGTGAGCCGCGACTGCGGAGCATGGGGAGGAAGGCCGAAACCCTGTTAGGCAACGTTTCAAATTTCAAGTCGATCGGACAATTAGGGCCCGAGATATGGGGGGTCAACGTTTGGCCCATTTCCGTGACCATTTCCGTGACCCCATCGAAATTTCGGTCGCTTGCGCCGGGGTCAAAAATTAAGCTACGAGAAAACGCTTGCGGGGATTGTTCATGTGTCTGAATGGGAAGTGCTGTGTGAGCGGTTTGAAATTCCGTGCAACGCTTATAGGGAATTCTCGCGGCCGAAATGTGTCAAATACGTGAACTTTGACCCTATGAAAGTCGGGTCCTATTGGGCCTAGAGAGAAACTTTTTTTTAAATTGATGTACTCTTCGAGAGCAACATTTTGGCTATCTCGGATTTTTAAAATTCGCGAATGGAGTTTCTGCAGGAATTTCCGTTCGATTTTTGGCCTACTCTTTAAAAATTCGAAAATTCGCCATAAAAAAACTATGGAAGCTAGGACCACGAAATTTGGAGGGTTTGTAGGAAAAAATAGGGAGCCCTTTTACACCAAAATTTGCGACATTCTATCGAACCGTTTCGGAGATATTCGCGAGTTTTTGTTTTAGCATTACGGCGAAAAGGGTCGGACCCCCCATGGTGAGCCGCGACTGCGTAGCATGGGGAGGAAGGCCGAAACCCTGTTAAGCCACGTTTCAAATTTCAAGTCGATCGGACAATTAGGGCCCGAGATATGGGGGGTCAAAGTTTGGCCCATTTCCGTGACCCCATCGAAATTTCGGTCGCTTGCGCCTGGGTCAAAAATTGAGCTACGAGAAAACGCTTGCGGATGATTGTTTATGTGTCCAAATGGGAAGTGCTGTGTGAGCGGTTTGAAATTCGGTGCAACGCTTATAGGGAATTCTCGCGGCCGAAATGTGTCAAATTCGTGAAATTTTACCCTATGAAAGTCGGGTCCTATTGGGCCTAGAGAGAAACTTTTTTTTTAAATTGATGTACTCTTCGAGAGCAACATTTTGGCTATCTCGGATTTTTAAAATTCGCGAATGGAGTTTCTGCAGGGAATTTCCGTTCGATTTTTGGCCTATTCTTTAAACATTCAAAAATTCGCCATAGAAAAACTATGGAAGCTAGGACCACGAAATTTGGAGGGTTTGTAGGTAAAAATAGGGAGCCCTTTCACACCAAAATTTGCGACATTCTATCGAACCGTTTCGGATATATTCGCGGAGGTTTTGTTTTAGCAGTACGGCGAAAAGGGGCGGACCCCCCATGGTGAGCCGCGACTGCGGAGCACGGGGAGGAAGGCCGAAACCCTGTTAGGCCACGTTTCAAATTTCAAGTCGATCGGACAATTAGGGCCCGAGATATGGGGGGTCAAAGTTTGGCCCATTTCCGTGACCCCATCGAAATTTCGGTCGCTTGCGCCTGGGTCAAAAATTGAGCTACGAGAAAACGCTTGCGGATGATTGTTTATGTGTCCAAATGGGAAGTGCTGTGTGAGCGGTTTGAAATTCGGTGCAACGCTTATAGGGAATTCTCGCGGCCGAAATGTGTCAAATTCGTGAAATTTTACCCTATGAAAGTCGGGTCCTATTGGGCCTAGAGAGAAACTTTTTTTTTAAATTGATGTACTCTTCGAGAGCAACATTTTGGCTATCTCGGATTTTTAAAATTCGCGAATGGAGTTTCTGCAGGGAATTTCCGTTCGATTTTTGGCCTATTCTTTAAACCTTCAAAAATTCGCCATAGAAAAACTATGGAAGCTAGGACCACGAAATTTGGAGGGTTTGTAGGTAAAAATAGGGAGCCCTTTCACACCAAAATTTGCGACATTCTATCGAACCGTTTCGGATATATTCGCGGAGGTTTTGTTTTAGCATTACGGCGAAAAGGGGCGGACACCCCATGGTGAGCCGCGACTGCGGAGCATGGGGAGGAAGGCCGAAACCCTGTTAGGCCACGTTTCAAATTTCAAGTCGATCGGACTATTAGGGCCCGAGATATGGGGGGTCAAAGTTTGGCCCATTTCCGTGACCATTTCCGTGACCCCATCGAAATTTCGGTCGCTTGCGCCGGGGTCAAAAATTGAGCTACGAGAAAACGCTTGCGGGTGATTGTTTATGTGTCCGAATGGGAAGTGCTGTGTGAGCGGTTTGAAATTCGGTGCAACGCTTATAGGGAATTCTCGCGGCCGAAATATGTCAAATTCGTGAAATTTGACCCTGTGAAAGTCGTGTCCTATTGGGCCTAAAGAGAAAAATTCTTTTAAATTGATGTACTCTTCGAGAGCAACATTTTGGCTATCTCGGATTTTTAAAATTCGCGAATGGAGTTTCTGCAGGGAATTTCCGTTCGATTTTTTGCCTATTCTTTAAACATTCAAAAATTCGCCATAGAAAAACTATGGAAGCTAGGACCACGAAATTTGGAGGGTTTGTAGGTAAAAATAGGGAGCCCTTTCACACCAAAATTTGCGACATTCTATCGAACCGTTTCGGATATATTCGCGGAGGTTTTGTTTTAGCATTACGGCGAAAAGGGGCGGACCCCCCATGGTGAGCCCCGACTGCGGAGCATGGGGAGGAAGGCCGAAACCCTCTTAGGCCACGTTTCAAATTTCAAGTCGATCGGACAATTAGGGCCCGAGATATGGGGGGTGAAAGTTTGGCCCATTTCCGTGACCCCATCGAAATTTCGGTCGCTTGCACCGGGGTCAAAAATTGAGCTACGAGAAAACGCTTGCGGGTGATTGTTTATGTGTCCAAATGGGAAGTGCTGTGTGAGCGGTTTGAAATTCGGTGCAACGCTTATAGGGAATTCTCGCGGCCGAAATGTGTCAAATTCGTGAACTTTTACCCTATGAAAGTCGGGTCCTATTGGGCCTAGAGAGAAACTTTTTTTTTAAATTGATGTACTCTTCGAGAGCAACATTTTGGCTATCTCGGATTTTTAAAATTCGCGAATGGAGTTTCTGCAGGGAAATTCCGTTCGATTTTTTGCCTATTCTTTAAACCTTCAAAAATTCGCCATAGAAAAACTATGGAAGCTAGGACCACGAAATTTGGAGGGTTTGTAGGTAAAAATAGGGAGCCCTTTCACACCAAAATTTGCGACATTCTATCGAACCGTTTCGGAGATATTCGCGGAGGTTTTGTTTTAGCATTACGGCGAAAAGGGGCGGACCCCCCATGGTGAGCCGCGACTGCGGAGCATGGGGAGGAAGGCCGAAACCCTGTTAGGCAACGTTTCAAATTTCAAGTCGATCGGACAATTAGGGCCCGAGATATGGGGGGTCAACGTTTGGCCCATTTCCGTGACCATTTCCGTGACCCCATCGAAATTTCGGTCGCTTGCGCCGGGGTCAAAAATTAAGCTACGAGAAAACGCTTGCGGGGATTGTTCATGTGTCTGAATGGGAAGTGCTGTGTGAGCGGTTTGAAATTCCGTGCAACGCTTATAGGGAATTCTCGCGGCCGAAATGTGTCAAATACGTGAACTTTGACCCTATGAAAGTCGGGTCCTATTGGGCCTAGAGAGAAACTTTTTTTTTAAATCGATGTACTCTTCGAGAGCAACATTTTGGCTATCTCGGATTTTTAATATTCGCGAATGGAGTTTCTGCAGGGAATTTCCGTGCGATTTTTGGCCTATTCTTTAAACCTTCAAAAATTCGCTATAAAAAAACTATGGAAGCTAGGACCACGAAATTTGGAGGGTTTGTAGGAAAAAATAGGGAGCCCTTTCACACCAAAATTTGCGACATTCTATCGAACCGTTTCGGAGATATTCGCGAGTTTTTGTTTTAGCATTACGGGGAAAAGGGGTGGACCCCCCATGGTGAGCCGCGACTGCGGATCATGCGGAGGAAGGCCGAAACCCTGTTAGGCCACGTTTCAAATTTCAAGTCGATCGGACAATTAGGGCCCGAGATATAGGGGGTCAAAGTTTGGCCCATTTCCGTGACCCCATCGAAATTTCGGTCGCTTGCGCCGGGGTCAAAAATTGAGCTACGAGAAAACGCTTGCGGGGATTGTTCATGTGTCTGAATGGGAAGTGCTGTGTGAGCGGTTTGAAATTCCGTGCAACGCTTATAGGGAATTCTCGCGGCCGAAATATGTCAAATTCGTGAACTTTGACCCTATGAAAGTCGGGTCCTGTTGGGCCTAGAGAGAAACTTTTTTTTTTAAATTGATGTACTCTTCGAGAGGAACATTTTGGCTATCTCGGAATTTTAAAATTCGCGAATGGAGTTTCTGCAGGGAATTTCCGTTCGATTTTTGGCCTATTCTTTAAACATTCAAAAATTTGCCATAAAAAAACTATGGAAGCTAGGACAACGAAATTTGGAGGGTTTGTAGGAAAAAATAGGGAGCCCTTTCACACCAAAATTTGCGACATTCTATCGAACCGTTTCAGAGATATTCGCAAGTTTTTGTTTTAGGATTACGGTGAAAAGGGGCGGACCCCCCATGGTGAGCCGCGACTCCGGAGCATGGGGAGGAAGGCCGAAACCCTGTTAGGCCACGTTTCAAATTTCAAGTCGATCGGACTATTAGGGCCCGAGATATGGGGGGTCAAAGTTTGGCCCATTTCCGTGACCCCATCGAAATTTCGGTCGCTTGCGCCGGGGTCAAAAATTAAGCTACGAGAAAACGCTTGCGGGGATTGTTCATGTGTCTGAATGGGAAGTGCTGTGTGAGCGGTTTGAAATTCGGTGCAACGCTTATAGGGAATTCTCGCGGCCGAAATATGTCAAATTCGTGAACTTTTACCCTATGAAAGTCGGGTCCTATTGGGCCTAGAGAGAAACTTTTTTTTAAATTGATGTACTCTTCGAGAGCAACATTTTGGCTATCTCGGATTTTTAAAATTCGCGAATGGAGTTTCTGCAGGAATTTCCGTTCGATTTTTGGCCTACTCTTTAAAAATTCAAAAATTCGCCATAAAAAAACTATGGAAGCTAGGACCACGAAATTTGGAGGGTTTGTAGGAAAAAATAGGGAGCCCTTTTACAGCAAAATTTGCGACATTCTATCGAACCGTTTCGGAGATATTCGCGAGTTTTTGTTTTAGCATTACGGCGAAAAGGGTCGGACGCCCCATGGTGAGCCGCGACTGCGTAGCATGGGGAGGAAGGCCGAAACCCTGTTAAGCCACGTTTCAAATTTCAAGTCGATCGGACAATTAGGGCCCGAGATATGGGGGGTCAAAGTTTGGCCCATTTCCGTGACCCCATCGAAATTTCGGTCGCTTGCGCCTGGGTCAAAAATTGAGCTACGAGAAAACGCTTGCGGATGATTGTTTGTGTCCAAATGGGAAGTGCTGTGTGAGCGGTTTGAAATTCGGTGCAACGCTTATAGGGAATTCTCGCGGCCGAAATGTGTCAAATTCGTGAACTTTTACCCTATGAAAGTCGGGTCCTATTGGGCCTAGAGAGAAACTTTTTTTTTAAATTGATGTACTCTTCGAGAGCAACATTTTGGCTATCTCGGATTTTTAAAATTCGCGAATGGAGTTTCTGCAGGGAAATTCCGTTCGATTTTTGGCCTATTCTTTAAACCTTCAAAAATTCGCCATAGAAAAACTATGGAAGCTAGGACCACGAAATTTGGAGGGTTTGTAGGTAAAAATAGGGAGCCCTTTCACACCAAAATTTGCGACATTCTATCGAACCGTTTCGGAGATATTCGCGGAGGTTTTGTTTTAGCATTACGGCGAAAAGGGGCGGACCCCCCATGGTGAGCCGCGACTGCGGAGCATGGGGAGGAAGGCCGAAACCCTGTTAGGCAACGTTTCAAATTTCAAGTCGATCGGACAATTAGGGCCCGAGATATGGGGGGTCAACGTTTGGCCCATTTCCGTGACCATTTCCGTGACCCCATCGAAATTTCGGTCGCTTGCGCCGGGGTCAAAAATTAAGCTACGAGAAAACGCTTGCGGGGATTGTTCATGTGTCTGAATGGGAAGTGCTGTGTGAGCGGTTTGAAATTCCGTGCAACGCTTATAGGGAATTCTCGCGGCCGAAATGTGTCAAATACGTGAACTTTGACCCTATGAAAGTCGGGTCCTATTGGGCCTAGAGAGAAACTTTTTTTTTAAATCGATGTACTCTTCGAGAGCAACATTTTGGCTATCTCGGATTTTTAATATTCGCGAATGGAGTTTCTGCAGGGAATTTCCGTGCGATTTTTGGCCTATTCTTTAAACCTTCAAAAATTCGCTATAAAAAAACTATGGAAGCTAGGACCACGAAATTTGGAGGGTTTGTAGGAAAAAATAGGGAGCCCTTTCACACCAAAATTTGCGACATTCTATCGAACCGTTTCGGAGATATTCGCGAGTTTTTGTTTTAGCATTACGGGGAAAAGGGGTGGACCCCCCATGGTGAGCCGCGACTGCGGATCATGCGGAGGAAGGCCGAAACCCTGTTAGGCCACGTTTCAAATTTCAAGTCGATCGGACAATTAGGGCCCGAGATATAGGGGGTCAAAGTTTGGCCCATTTCCGTGACCCCATCGAAATTTCGGTCGCTTGCGCCGGGGTCAAAAATTGAGCTACGAGAAAACGCTTGCGGGGATTGTTCATGTGTCTGAATGGGAAGTGCTGTGTGAGCGGTTTGAAATTCCGTGCAACGCTTATAGGGAATTCTCGCGGCCGAAATATGTCAAATTCGTGAACTTTGACCCTATGAAAGTCGGGTCCTGTTGGGCCTAGAGAGAAACTTTTTTTTTTAAATTGATGTACTCTTCGAGAGGAACATTTTGGCTATCTCGGAATTTTAAAATTCGCGAATGGAGTTTCTGCAGGGAATTTCCGTTCGATTTTTGGCCTATTCTTTAAACATTCAAAAATTTGCCATAAAAAAACTATGGAAGCTAGGACAACGAAATTTGGAGGGTTTGTAGGAAAAAATAGGGAGCCCTTTCACACCAAAATTTGCGACATTCTATCGAACCGTTTCAGAGATATTCGCAAGTTTTTGTTTCAGGATTACGGTGAAAAGGGGCGGACCCCCCATGGTGAGCCGCGACTCCGGAGCATGGGGAGGAAGGCCGAAACCCTGTTAGGCCACGTTTCAAATTTCAAGTCGATCGGACTATTAGGGCCCGAGATATGGGGGGTCAAAGTTTGGCCCATTTCCGTGACCCCATCGAAATTTCGGTCGCTTGCGCCGGGGTCAAAAATTAAGCTACGAGAAAACGCTTGCGGGGATTGTTCATGTGTCTGAATGGGAAGTGCTGTGTGAGCGGTTTGAAATTCGGTGCAACGCTTATAGGGAATTCTCGCGGCCGAAATATGTCAAATTCGTGAACTTTTACCCTATGAAAGTCGGGTCCTATTGGGCCTAGAGAGAAACTTTTTTTTAAATTGATGTACTCTTCGAGAGCAACATTTTGGCTATCTCGGATTTTTAAAATTCGCGAATGGAGTTTCTGCAGGAATTTCCGTTCGATTTTTGGCCTACTCTTTAAAAATTCAAAAATTCGCCATAAAAAAACTATGGAAGCTAGGACCACGAAATTTGGAGGGTTTGTAGGAAAAAATAGGGAGCCCTTTTACAGCAAAATTTGCGACATTCTATCGAACCGTTTCGGATATATTCGCGAGTTTTTGTTTTAGCATTACGGCGAAAAGGGGCGGACCCCCCATGGTGAGCCGCGACTGCGGAGCACGGGGAGGAAGGCCGAAACCCTGTTAGGCCACGTTTCAAATTTCAAGTCGATCGGACAATTAGGGCCCGAGATATGGGGGGTCAAAGTTTGGCCCATTTCCGTGACCCCATCGAAATTTCGGTCGCTTGCGCCTGGGTCAAAAATTGAGCTACGAGAAAACGCTTGCGGATGATTGTTTATGTGTCCAAATGGGAAGTGCTGTGTGAGCGGTTTGTAATTCGGTGCAACGCTTATAGGGAATTCTCGCGGCCGAAATGTGTCAAATTCGTGAAATTTTACCCTATGAAAGTCGGGTCCTATTGGGCCTAGAGAGAAACTTTTTTTTTAAATTGATGTACTCTTCGAGAGCAACATTTTGGCTATCTCGGATTTTTAAAATTCGCGAATGGAGTTTCTGCAGGGAATTTCCGTTCGATTTTTGGCCTATTCTTTAAACCTTCAAAAATTCGCCATAGAAAAACTATGGAAGCTAGGACCACGAAATTTGGAGGGTTTGTAGGTAAAAATAGGGAGCCCTTTCACACCAAAATTTGCGACATTCTATCGAACCGTTTCGGATATATTCGCGGAGGTTTTGTTTTAGCATTACGGCGAAAAGGGGAGGACACCCCATGGTGAGCCGCGACTGCGGAGCATGGGGAGGAAGGCCGAAACCCTCTTAGGCCACGTTTCAAATTTCAAGTCGATCGGACAATTAGGGCCCGAGACATGGGGGGTCAACGTTTGGCCCATTTCCGTGACCATTTCCGTGACGCCATCGAAATTTCGGTCGCTTCCGCCGGGGTCAAAAATTAAGCTACGAGAAAACGCTTGCGGGGATTGTTTATGTGTCCAAATGGGAAGTGCTGTGTGAGCGGTTTGAAATTCCGTGCAACGTTTATAGGGAATTCTCGCGGCCGAAATGTGTCAAATACGTGAACTTTGACCCTATGAAAGTCGGGTCCTATTGGGCCTAGAGAGAAACTTTTTTTTTAAATTGATGTACTCTTCGAGAGCAACATTTTGGCTATCTCGGATTTTTAATATTCGCGAATGGAGTTTCTGCAGGGAATTTCCGTGCGATTTTTGGCCTATTCTTTAAACCTTCAAAAATTCGCCATAGAAAAACTATGGAAGCTAGGACCACGAAATTCGGAGGGTTTGTAGGTAAAAATAGGGAGCCCTTTCACACCAAAATTTGCGACATTCTATCGAACCGTTTCGGATATATTCGCGGAGGTTTTGTTTTAGCATTACGGCGAAAAGGGGCGGACCCCCCATGGTGAGCCGCGACTGCGGAGCACGGGGAGGAAGGCCGAAACCCTGTTAGGCCACGTTTCAAATTTCAAGTCGATCGGACAATTAGGGCCCGAGATATGGGGGGTCAAAGTTTGGCCCATTTCCGTGACCCCATCGAAATTTCGGTCGCTTGCGCCTGGGTCAAAAATTGAGCTACGAGAAAACGCTTGCGGATGATTGTTTATGTGTCCAAATGGGAAGTGCTGTGTGAGCGGTTTGAAATTCGGTGCAACGCTTATAGGGAATTCTCGCGGCCGAAATGTGTCAAATTCGTGAAATTTTACCCTATGAAAGTCGGGTCCTATTGGGCCTAGAGAGAAACTTTTTTTTTAAATTGATGTACTCTTCGAGAGCAACATTTTGGCTATCTCGGATTTTTAAAATTCGCGAATGGAGTTTCTGCAGGCAATTTCCGTTCGATTTTTGGCCTATTCTTTAAACCTTCAAAAATTCGCCATAGAAAAACTATAGAAGCTAGGACCACGAAATTTGGAGGGTTTGTAGGTAAAAATAGGGAGCCCTTTCACACCAAAATTTGCGACATTCTATCGAACCGTTTCGGAGATATTCGCGAGTTTTTGTTTTAGCATTACGGCGAAAAGGGTCGGACCCCCCCATGGTGAGCCGCGACTGCGGAGCATGGGGAGGAAGGCCGAAACCCTGTTAGGCCACGTTTCAAATTTCAAGTCGATCGGACAATTAGGGCCCGAGATATGGGGGGTCAAAGTTTGGCCCATTTCCGTGACCCCATCGAAATTTCGGTCGCTTGCGCCTGGGTCAAAAATTGAGCTACGAGAAAACGCTTGCGGATGATTGTTTATGTGTCCAAATGGGAAGTGCTGTGTGAGCGGTTTGAAATTCGGTGCAACGCTTATAGGGAATTCTCGCGGCCGAAATGTGTCAAATTCGTGAAATTTTACCCTATGAAAGTCGGGTCCTATTGGGCCTAGAGAGAAACTTTTTTTTTAAATTGATGTACTCTTCGAGAGCAACATTTTGGCTATCTCGGATTTTTAAAATTCGCGAATGGAGTTTCTGCAGGGAATTTCCGTTCGATTTTTGGCCTATTCTTTAAACCTTCAAAAATTCGCCATAGAAAAACTATAGAAGCTAGGACCACGAAATTTGGAGGGTTTGTAGGTAAAAATAGGGAGCCCTTTCACACCAAAATTTGCGACATTCTATCGAACCGTTTCGGAGATATTCGCGAGTTTTTGTTTTAGCATTACGGCGAAAAGGGTCGGACCCCCCCATGGTGAGCCGCGACTGCGGAGCATGGGGAGGAAGGCCGAAACCCTGTTAGGCCACGTTTCAAATTTCAAGTCGATCGGACAATTAGGGTCCGAGATATGGGGGGTCAAAGTTTGGCCCATTTCCGTGACCCCATCGAAATTTCGGTCGCTTGCGCCTGGGTCAAAAATTGAGCTACGAGAAAACGCTTGCGGGTGATTGTTTATGTGTCCAAATGGGAAGTGCTGTGTGAGCGGTTTGAAATTCGGTGCAACGCTTATAGGGAATTCTCGCGGCCGAAATGTGTCAAATTCGTGAAATTTTACCCTATGAAAGTCGGGTCCTATTGGGCCTAGAGAGAAACTTTTTTTTTAAATTGATGTACTCTTCGAGAGCAACATTTTGGCTATCTCGGATTTTTAAAATTCCCGAATGGAGTTTCTGCAGGGAGTTTCCGTTCGATTTTTGGCCTATTCTTTAAACATTCAAAAATTCGCCATAGAAAAACTATGGAAGCTAGGACCACGAAATTTGGAGGGTTTGTAGGTAAAAATAGGGAGCCCTTTCACACCAAAATTTGCGACATTCTATCGAACCGTTTCGGATATATTCGCGGAGCTTTTGTTTTAGCATTACGGCGAAAAGGGGCGGACCCCCCATGGTGAGCCGCGACTGCGGAGCATGGGGAGGAAGGCCGAAACCCTGTTAGGCCACGTTTCAAATTTCAAGTCGATCGGACAATTAGGGCCCGAGATATGGGGGGTCAACGTTTGGCCCATTTCCGTGACCATTTCCGTGACCCCATCGAAATTTCGGTCGCTTGCGCCGGGGTCAAAAATTAAGCTACGAGAAAACGCTTGCGGGGATTGTTCATGTGTCTGAATGGGAAGTGCTGTGTGAGCGGTTTGAAATTCGGTGCAACGCTTATAGGGAATTCTCGCGGCCGAAATGTGTCAAATTCGTGAAATTTTACCCTATGAAAGTCGGGTCCTATTGGGCCTAGAGAGAAACTTTTTTTTTAAATTGATGTACTCTTCGAGAGCAACATTTTGGCTATCTCGGATTTTTAAAATTCCCGAATGGAGTTTCTGCAGGGAGTTTCCGTTCGATTTTTGGCCTATTCTTTAAACATTCAAAAATTCGCCATAGAAAAACTATGGAAGCTAGGACCACGAAATTTGGAGGGTTTGTAGGTAAAAATAGGGAGCCCTTTCACACCAAAATTTGCGACATTCTATCGAACCGTTTCGGATATATTCGCGGAGCTTTTGTTTTAGCATTACGGCGAAAAGGGGCGGACCCCCCATGGTGAGCCGCGACTGCGGAGCATGGGGAGGAAGGCCGAAACCCTGTTAGGCCACGTTTCAAATTTCAAGTCGATCGGACAATTAGGGCCCGAGATATGGGGGGTCAACGTTTGGCCCATTTCCGTGACCATTTCCGTGACCCCATCGAAATTTCGGTCGCTTGCGCCGGGGTCAAAAATTAAGCTACGAGAAAACGCTTGCGGGGATTGTTCATGTGTCTGAATGGGAAGTGCTGTGTGAGCGGTTTGAAATTCCGTGCAACGCTTATAGGGAATTCTCGCGGCCGAAATCTGTCAAATTCGTGAACTTTGACCCTATGAAAGTCGGGTCCTATTGGGCCTAGAGAGAAACTTTTTTTTTAAATTGATGTACTCTTCGAGAGCAACATTTTGGCTATCTCGGATTTTTAAAATTCGCGAATGGAGTTACTGCAGGGAATTTCCGTTCGATTTTTGGCCTATTCTTTAAAACTTCAAAAATTCGCTATAAAAAACTATGGAAGCTAGGACCACGAAATTTGGAGGGTTTGTAGGAAAAAATAGGGAGCCCTTTCACACCAAAATTTGCGACATTCTATCGAACCGTTTCGGAGATATTCGCGAGTTTTTGTTTTAGCATTACGGCGAAAAAGGTCGGACCCCCCATGGTGAGCCGCGACTGCGGAGCATGGGGAGGAAGGCCGAAACCCTGTTAGGCCACGTTTCAAATTTCAAGTCGATCGGACAATTAGGGCCCGAGATATGGGGGGTCAAAGTTTGGCCCATTTCCGTGACCCCATCGAAATTTCGGTCGCTTGCGCCGGGGTCAAAAATTGAGCTACGAGAAAACGCTTGCGGATGATTGTTTATGTGTCCAAATGGGAAGTGCTGTGTGAGCGGTTTGAAATTCGGTGCAACGCTTATAGGGAATTCTCGCGGCCGAAATGTGTCAAATTCGTGAAATTTTACCCTATGAAAGTCGGGTCCTATTGGGCCTAGAGAGAAACTTTTTTTTTAAATTGATGTACTCTTCGAGAGCAACATTTTGGCTATCTCGGATTTTTAAAATTCGCGAATGGAGTTTCTGCAGGGAATTTCCGTTCGATTTTTGGCCTATTCTTTAAACATTCAAAAATTCGCCATAGAAAAACTATGGAAGCTAGGACCACGAAATTTGGAGGGTTTGTAGGTAAAAATAGGGAGCCTTTTCACACCAAAATTTGCGACATTCTATCGAACCGTTTCGGAGATATTCGCGGAGGTTTTGTTCTAGCATTACGGCGAATGGGGCGGACCCCCCCATGGTGAGCCGCGACTGCGGAGCATGGGGAGGAAGGCCGAAACCCTGTTCGGCCACGTTTGAAATTTCAAGTCGATCGGAAAATTAGGGCCCGAGATATGGTGGGTCAAAGTTTGGCCCATTTCCGTGACCCCATCGAAATTTCGGTCGCTTGCGCCGGGGTCAAAAATTAAGCTACGAGAAAACGCTTGCGGGGATTGTTCATGTGTCTGAATGGGAAGTGCTGTGTGAGCGGTTTGAAATTCCGTGCAACGCTTATAGGGAATTCTCGCGGCCGAAATGTGTCAAATACGTGAACTTTGACCCTATGAAAGTCGGGTCCTATTGGGCCTAGAGAGAAACTTTTTTTTTAAATTGATGTACTCTTCGAGAGCAACATTTTGGCTATCTCGGATTTTTAATATTCGCGAATGGAGTTTCTGCAGGGAATTTCCGTTCGATTTTTGGCCTATTCTTTAAACCTTCAAAAATTCGCCATAGAAAAACTATGGAAGCTAGGACCACGAAATTTGGAGGGTTTGTAGGTAAAAATAGGGAGCCCTTTCACACCAAAATTTGCGACATTCTATCGAACCGTTTCGGATATATTCGCGGAGGTTTTGTTTTAGCATTACGGCGAAAAGGGGCGGACCCCCCATGGTGAGCCGCGACTGCGGAGCATAGGGAGGAAGGCCGAAACCCTCTTAGGCCACGTTTCAAATTTCAAGTCGATCGCACAATTAGGGCCCGAGATATGGGGGGTCAACGTTTGGCCCATTTCCGTGACCATTTCCGTGACCCCATCGAAAGTTCGGTCGCTTGCGCCGGGGTCAAAAATTAAGCTACGAGAAAACGCTTGCGGGGATTGTTCATGTGTCTGAATGGGAAGTGCTGTGTGAGCGGTTTGAAATTCCGTGCAACGCTTATAGGGAATTCTCGCGGCCGAAATGTGTCAAATTCGTGAACTTTGACCCTATGAAAGTCGGGTCCTATTGGGCCTAGAGAGAAACTTTTTTTTTAAATATATGTACTCTTCGAGAGCAACATTTTGGCTATCTCGGATTTTTAATATTCGCGAATGGAGTTTCTGCAGGGAATTTCCGTGCGATTTTTGGCCTATTCTTTAAACTTTCAAAAATTCGCTATAAAAAAACTATGGAAGCTAGAACCACGAAATTTGGAGGGTTTGTAGGAAAAAATAGGGAGCCCTTTCACACCAAAATTTGCGACATTCTATCGAACCGTTTCGGAGATATTCGCGAGTTTTTGTTTTAGCATTACGGCGAAAAGGGGCGGACCCCCCCCCATGGTGAGCCGCGACTGCGGAGCATGGGGAGGAAGGCCGAAACCCTGTTCGGCCACGTTTGAAATTTCAAGTCGATCGGAAAATTAGGGCCCGAGATATGGTGGGTCAAAATTTGGCCCATTTCCGTGACCCCATCGAAATTTCGGTCGCTTGCGCCGGGGTCAAAAATTAAGCTACGAGAAAACGCTTGCGGGGATTGTTCATGTGTCTGAATGGGAAGTGCTGTGTGAGCGGTTTGAAATTCCGTGCAACGCTTATAGGGAATTCTCGCGGCCGAAATGTGTCAAATACGTGAACTTTGACCCTATGAAAGTCGGGTCCTATTGGGCCTAGAGAAAAACTTTTTTTTTAAATTGATGTACTCTTCGAGAGCAACATTTTGGCTATCTCGGATTTTTAATATTCGCGAATGGAGTTTCTGCAGGGAATTTCCGTGCGATTTTTGGCCTATTCTTTAAACCTTCAAAAATTCGCTATGAAAAAACTATGGAAGCTAGGACCACGAAATTTGGAGGGTTTGTAGGAAAAAATAGGGAGCCCTTTCACACCAAAATTTGCGACATTCTATCGAACCGTTTCGGAGATATTCGCGAGTTTTTGTTTTAGCATTACGGCGAAAAGGGGCGGACCCACCATGGTGAGCCGCGACTGCGGAGCATGGGGAGGAAGGCCGAAACCCTGTTAGGCCACGTTTCAAATTTCAAGTCGATCGGACAATTAGAGCCCGAGATATGGGGGGTCAAAGTTTGGCCTATTTCCGTGACCATTTCCGTGACCCCATCGAAAATTCGGTCGCTTGCGACGGGGTCAAAAATTGAGCTACGAGAAAACGCTTGCGGGTGATTGTTTATGTGTCCGAATGGGAAGTGCTGTGTGAGCGGTTTGAAATTCGGTGCAACGCTTATAGGGAATTCTCGCGGCCGAAATGTGTCAAATTCGTGAACTTTGACCCTATGAAAGTCGGGTTCTATTGGGCCTAGAGAGAAACTTTTTTTTTAAATTGATGTACTCTTCGAGAGCAACATTTTGGCTATCTCGGATTTTTAAAATTCGCGAATGGAGTTTCTGCAGGGAATTTCCGTTCGATTTTTGGCCTATTCTTTAAACCTTCAAAAATTCGCCATAGAAAAACTATGGAAGCTAGGACCACGAAATTTGGAGGGTTTGTAGGTAAAAATAGGGAGCCCTTTCACACCAAAATTTGCGACATTCTATCGAACCGTTTCGGATATATTCGCGGAGGTTTTGTTTTAGCATTACGGCGAAAAGGGGCGGACCCCCCATGGTGAGCCGCGACTGCGGAGCATGGGGAGGAAGGCCGAAACCCTCTTAGGCCACGTTTCAAATTTCAAGTCGATCGCACAATTAGGGCCCGAGATATGGGGGGTCAACGTTTGGCCCATTTCCGTGACCATTTCCGTGACCCCATCGAAATTTCGGTCGCTTGCGCCGGGGTCAAAAATTAAGCTACGAGAAAACGCTTGCGGGGATTGTTCATGTGTCTGAATGGGAAGTGCTGTGTGAGCGGTTTGAAATTCCGTGCAACGCTTATAGGGAATTCTCGCGGCCGAAATGTGTCAAATTCGTGAACTTTGACCCTATGAAAGTCGGGTCCTATTGGGCCTAGAGAGAAACTTTTTTTTTAAATATATGTACTCTTCGAGAGCAACATTTTGGCTATCTCGGATTTTTAATATTCGCGAATGGAGTTTCTGCAGGGAATTTCCGTGCGATTTTTGGCCTATTCTTTAAACCTTCAAAAATTCGCTATAAAAAAACTATGGAAGCTAGGACCACGAAATTTGGAGGGTTTGTAGGAAAAAATAGGGAGCCCTTTCACATCAAAATTTGCGACATTCTATCGAACCGTTTCGGAGATATTCGCGAGTTTTTGTTTTAGCATTACGGCGAAAAGGGTCGAACCCCTCATGGTGAGCCGCGACTGCGGAGCATGGGGAGGAAGGCCGAAACCCTGTTAGGCCACGTTTCAAATTTCAAGTCGATCGGACAATTAGGGTCCGAGATATGGGGGGTCAAAGTTTGGCCCATTTCCGTGACCCCATCGAAATTTCGGTCGCTTGCGCCTGGGTCAAAAATTGAGCTACGAGAAAACGCTTGCGGGTGATTGTTTATGTGTCCAAATGGGAAGTGCTGTGTGAGCGGTTTGAAATTCGGTGCAACGCTTATAGGGAATTCTCGCGGCCGAAATGTGTCAAATTCGTGAAATTTTACCCTATGAAAGTCGGGTCCTATTGGGCCTAGAGAGAAACTTTTTTTTTAAATTGATGTACTCTTCGAGAGCAACATTTTGGCTATCTCGGATTTTTAAAATTCGCGAATGGAGTTTCTGCAGGGAATTTCCGTTCGATTTTTGGCCTATTCTTTAAACCTTCAAAAATTCGCCATAAAAAAACTATGGAAGCTAGGACCACGAAATTTGGAGGGTTTGTAGGAAAAAATAGGGAGCCCTTTTACACCAAAATTTGCGACATTCTATCGAACCGTTTCGGAGATATTCGCGAGTTTTTGTTTTAGCATTACGGCGAAAACGGTCGGACCCCCCATTGTGAGCCGCGACTGCGGAGCATGGGGAGGAAGGCCGAAACCCTGTTAGGCCACGTTTCAAATTTCAAGTCGATCGGACAATTAGGGCCCGAGATATGGGGGGTCAAAGTTTGGCCCATTTCCGTGACCATTTCCGTGACCCCATCGAAATTTCGGTCGCTTGCGTCGGGGTCAAAAATTGAGCTACGAGAAAACGCTTGCGGTTGATTGTTTATGTGTCCGAATGGGAAGTGCTGTGTGTGCGGTTTGAAATTCGGTGCAACGCTTACAGGGAATTCTCGCGGCCGAAATGTGTCAAATTCGTGAACTTTGACCCTATGAAAGTCGGGTCCTATTGGGCCTAGAGAGAAAATTTTTTTTAAATTGATGTACTCTTCGAGAGCAACATTTTGGCTATCTCGGATTTTTAAAATTCGCGAATGGAGTTTCTGCAGGGAGTTTCCGTTCGATTTTTGGCCTATTCTTTAAACATTCAAAAATTCGCTATAGAAAAACTATGGAAGCTAGGACCACGAAATTTGGAGGGTTTGTAGGTAAAAATAGGGAGCCCTTTCACACCAAAATTTGCGACATTCTATCGAACCGTTTCGAAGATATTCGCGAGTTTTTGTTTTAGCATTACGGCGAAAAGGGGCGGACCCCCCATGGTGAGCCGCGACTGCGGAGCATGGGGAGGAAGGCCGAAACCCTGTTCGGCCACGTTTGAAATTTCAAGTCGATCGGAAAATTAGGGCCCGAGATATGGTGGGTCAAAGTTTGGCCCATTTCCGTGACCATTTCCGTGACCCCATCGAAATTTCGGTCGCTTGCGCCGGGGTCAAAAATTAAGCTACGAGAAAACGCTTGCGGGGATTGTTAATGTGTCTGAATTGGAAGTGCTGTGTGAGCGGTTTGAAATTCCGTGCAACGCTTATAGGGAATTCTCGCGGCCGAAATGTGTCAAATACGTGAACTTTGACCCTATGAAAGTCGGGTCCTATTGGGCCTAGAGAGAAACTTTTTTTTTAAATTGATGTACTCTTCGAGAGCAACATTTTGGCTATCTCGGATTTTCAATATTCGCGAATGGAGTTTCTGCAGGGAATTTCCGTGCGATTTTTGGCCTATTCTTTAAACCTTCAAAAATTCGCTATAAAAAAACTATGGAAGCTAGGACCACGAAATTTGGAGAGTTTGTAGGAAAAAATAGGGAGCCCTTTCACACCAAAATTTGCGACATTCTATCGAACCGTTTCGAAGATATTCGCGAGTTTTTGTTTTAGCATTACGGCGAAAAGGGTCGAACCCCTCATGGTGAGCCGCGACTGCGGAGCATGGGGAGGAAGGCCGAAACCCTGTTAGGCCACGTTTCAAATTTCAAGTCGATCGGACAATTAGGGTCCGAGATATGGGGGGTCAAAGTTTGGCCCATTTCCGTGACCCCATCGAAATTTCGGTCGCTTGCGCCTGGGTCAAAAATTGAGCTACGAGAAAACGCTTGCGGGTGATTGTTTATGTGTCCAAATGGGAAGTGCTGTGTGAGCGGTTTGAAATTCGGTGCAACGCTTATAGGGAATTCTCGCGGCCGAAATGTGTCAAATTCGTGAAATTTTACCCTATGAAAGTCGGGTCCTATTGGGCCTAGAGAGAAACTTTTTTTTTAAATTGATGTACTCTTCGAGAGCAACATTTTGGCTATCTCGGATTTTGAAAATTCGCGAATGGAGTTTCTGCAGGGAATTTCCGTTCGATTTTTGGCCTATTCTTTAAACCTTCAAAAATTCGCCATAAAAAAACTATGGAAGCTAGGACCACGAAATTTGGAGGGTTTGTAGGAAAAAATAGGGAGCCCTTTTACACCAAAATTTGCGACATTCTATCGAACCGTTTCGGAGATATTCGCGAGTTTTTGTTTTAGCATTACGGCGAAAAGGGGCGGACCCCCCATTGTGAGCCGCGACTGCGGAGCATGGGGAGGAAGGCCGAAACCCTCTTAGGCCACGTTTCAAATTTCAAGTCGATCGCACAATTAGGGCCCGAGATATGGGGGGTCAACGTTTGGCCCATTTCCGTGACCATTTCCGTGACCCCATCGAAATTTCGTTCGCTTGCGCCGGGGTCAAAAATTAAGCTACGAGAAAACGCTTGCGGGGATTGTTCATGTGTCTGAATGGGAAGTGCTGTGTGAGCGGTTCGAAATTCCGTGCAACGCTTATAGGGAATTCTCGCGGCCGAAATGTGTCAAATTCGTGAACTTTGACCCTATGAAAGTCGGGTCCTATTGGGCCTAGAGAGAAACTTTTTTTTTAAATTGATGTACTCTTCGAGAGCAACATTTTGGCTATCTCGGATTTTTAAAATTCGCGAATGGAGTTTCTGCAGGGAATTTCCGTTCGATTTTTGGCCTATTCTTTAAACATTCAAAAATTCGCCATAAAAAAACTATGGAAGCTAGGACCACGAAATTTGGAGGGTTTGTAGGAAAAAATAGGGAGCCCTTTCACACCAAAATTTGCGACATTCTATCGAACCGTTTCGGAGATATTCGCGAGTTTTTGTTTTAGCATTACGGCGAAAACGGTCGGACCCCCCATTGTGAGCCGCGTCTGCGGAGCATGGGGAGGAAGGCCGAAACCCTGTTAGGCCACGTTTCAAATTTCAAGTCGATCGGACAATTAGGGCCCGAGATATGGGGGGTCAAAGTTTGGCCCATTTCCGTGACCCCATCGAAATTTCGGTCGCTTGCGCCTGGGTCAAAAATTGAGCTACGAGAAAACGCTTGCGGGTGATTGTTTATGTGTCCAAATGGGAAGTGCTGTGTGAGCGGTTTGAAATTCGGTGCAACGCTTATAGGGAATTCTCGCGGCCGAAATGTGTCAAATTCGTGAAATTTTACCCTATGAAAGTCGGGTCCTATTGGGCCTAGAGAGAAACTTTTTTTTTAAATTGATGTACTCTTCGAGAGCAACATTTTGGCTATCTCGGATTTTTAAAATACGCGAATGGAGTTTCTGCAGGGAATTTCCGTTCGATTTTTGGCCTATTCTTTAAACCTTCAAAAATTCGCCATAGAAAAACTATGGAAGCTAGGACCACGAAATTTGGAGGGTTTGTAGGTAAAAATAGGGAGCCCTTTCACACCAAAATTTGCGACATTCTATCGAACCGTTTCGGAGATATTCGCGGAGGTTTTGTTTTAGCATTACGGCGAAAAGAGTCGGACCCCCCATGGTGAGCCGCGACTGCGGAGCATGGGGAGGAAAGCCGAAACCCTGTTCGGCCACGTTTGAAATTTCAAGTCGATCGGAAAATTAGGGCCCGAGATATGGTGGGTCAAAGTTTGGCCCATTTCCGTGACCATTTCCGTGACCCCATCGAAATTTCGGTCGCTTGCGCCGGGGTCAAAAATTAAGCTACGAGAAAACGCTTGCGGGGATTGTTCATGTGTCTGAATGGGAAGTGCTGTGTGAGCGGTTTGAAATTCCGTGCAACGCTTATAGGGAATTCTCGCGGCCGAAATGTGTCAAATACGTGAACTTTGACCCTATGAAAGTCGGGTCCTATTGGGCCTAGAGAGAAACTTTTTTTTTAAATTGATGTACTCTTCGAGAGCAACATTTTGGCTATCTCGGATTTTTAATATTCGCGAATGGAGTTTCTGCAGGGAATTTCCGTGCGATTTTTGGCCTATTCTTTAAACATTCAAAAATTCGCTATAAAAAAAGTATGGAAGCTAAGACAACGAAATTTGGAGGGTTTGTAGGAAAAAATAGGGAGCCCTTTCACACCAAAATTTGCGACATTCTATCGAACCGTTTCGGAGATATTCGCGAGTTTTTGTTTTAGCATTACGGCGAAAAGGGTCGGACCCCCCATGGTGAGCCGCGACTGCGGAGCATGGGGAGGAAGGCCGAAACCCTGTTAGGCCACGTTTCAAATTTCAAGTCGATCGGACAATTAGGGCCCGAGATATGGGGGGTCAAAGTTTGGCCCATTTCCGTGACCATTTCCGTGACCCCATCGAAAATTCGGTCGCTTGCGACGGGGTCAAAAATTGAGCTACGAGAAAACGCTTGCGGGTGATTGTTTATGTGTCCGAATGGGAAGTGCTGTGTGAGCGGTTTGAAATTCGGTGCAACGCTTATAGGGAATTCTCGCGGCCGAAATGTGTCAAATTCGTGAACTTTGACCCTATGAAAGTCGGGTCCTATTGGGCCTAGAGAGAAACTTTTTTTTTAAATTGATGTACTCTTCGAGAGCAAAATTTTGGCTATCTCGGATTTTTAAAATTCGCGAATGGAGTTTCTGCAGGGAATTTCCGTTCGATTTTTGGCCTATTCTTTAAACCTTCAAAAATTCGCCATAAAAAAAATATGGAAGCTAGGACCACGAAATTTGGAGGGTTTGTAGGAAAAAATAGGGAGCCCTTTCACACCAAAATTTGCGACATTCTATCGAACCGTTTCGGAGATTTTCGCGAGTTTTTGTTTTAGCATTACGGCGAAAACGGTCGGACACCCCATTGTGAGCCGCGACTGCGGAGCATGGGGAGGAAGGTCGAAACCCTGTTAGGCCACGTTTCGAATTTCAACTCGATCGGACAATTAGGGACCGAGATATGGGGGTCAAAATTTGGCCATTTCCGTGACCCCATCGAAATTTCGGTCGCTTGCGCCGGGGTCAAAAATTGAGCTACGAGAAAACGCTTGCGGGTGATTGTTTATGTGTCCGAATGGGAAGTGCTGTGTGAGCGGTTTGAAATTCGGTGCAACGCTTATAGGGAATTCTCGCGGCCGAAATATGTCAAATTCGTGAACTTTTACCCTATGAAAGTCGGGTCCTATTGGGCCTAGAGAGAAACTTTTTTTTTAAATTGATGTACTCTTCGAGAGCAACATTTTGGCTATCTCGGATTTTTAATATTCGCGAATGGAGTTTCTGCAGGGAATTTCCGTTCGATTTTTGACCTATTCTTTAAACTTTCAAAAATTCGCCATAAAAAACTATGGAAGCTAGGACCACGAAATTTGGAGGGTTTGTAGGTAAAAATAGGGAGCCCTTTCACACCAAAATTTGCGACTTTCTATCGAACCGTTTCGGAGATATTCGCGGAGGTTTTGTTTTAGCATTACGGCCAAAAGTGGCGGACCCCCCATGTTGGCCGCGACTGCGGAGCATGGGGAGGAAGGTCGAAACCCTGTTAGGCCACGTTTCGAATTTCAAGTCGATCGGACAATTAGGGCCCGAGATATGGGGGTCAAAATTTGGCCCATTTCCGTGACCATTTCCGTGACCCCATCGAAATTTCGGTCGCTTGCGCCGGGGTCAAAAATTGAGCTACGAGAAAACGCTTGCGGGTGATTGTTTATGTGTCCGAATGGGAAGTGCTGTGTGAGCGGTCTGAAATTCGGTGCAACGCTTATAGGGAATTCTCGCGGCCGAAATGTGTCAAATTCGTGAACTTTGACCCTATGAAAGTCGGGTCCTATTGGGCCTAGAGAGAAACTTTTTTTTAAATTGATGTACTCTTCGAGAGGAACATTTTGCCTATCTCGGAATTTTAAAATTCGCGAATGGAGTTTCTGCAGGGAATTTCCGTTCGATTTTTGGCCTATTCTTTAAACCTTCAAAAATTCGCCATAAAAAAACTATGGAAGCTAGGACCACGAAATTTGGAGGGTTTGTAGGAAAAAATAGGGAGCCCTTTCACACCAAAATTTGCGACATTCTATCGAACCGTTTCGGAGATATTCGCGAGTTTTTGTTTTAGCATTACGGCGAAAACGGTCGGACCCCCCATTGTGAGCCGCGACTGCGGAGCATGGGGAGGAAGGCCGAAACCCTGTTAGGCCACGTTTCAAATTTCAAGTCGATCGGACAATTAGGGCCCGAGATATGGGGGGTCAAAGTTTGGCCCATTTCCGTGACCCCATCGAAATTTCGGTCGCTTGCGCCTGGGTCAAAAATTGAGCTACGAGAAAACGCTTGCGGGTGATTGTTTATGTGTCCAAATGGGAAGTGCTGTGTGAGCGGTTTGAAATTCGGTGCAACGCTTATAGGGAATTCTCGCGGCCGAAATGTGTCAAATTCGTGAACTTTGACCCTATGAAAGTCGGGTCCTATTGGGCCTAGAGAGAAACTTTTTTTTTAAATTGATGTACTCTTCGAGAGCAACATTTTGGCTATCTCGGATTTTTAAAATTCGCGAATGGAGTTTCTGCAGGGAATTTCCGTTCGATTTTTGGCCTATTCTTTAAACATTCAAAAATTCGCCATAAAAAAACTATGGAAGCTAGGACCACGAAATTTGGAGGGTTTGTAGGAAAAAATAGGGAGCCCTTTCACACCAAAATTTGCGACATTCTATCGAACCGTTTCGGAGATATTCGCGAGTTTTTGTTTTAGCATTACGGCGAAAACGGTCGGACCCCCCATTGTGAGCCGCGTCTGCGGAGCATGGGGAGGAAGGCCGAAACCCTGTTAGGCCACGTTTCAAATTTCAAGTCGATCGGACAATTAGGGCCCGAGATATGGGGGGTCAAAGTTTGGCCCATTTCCGTGACCCCATCGAAATTTCGGTCGCTTGCGCCTGGGTCAAAAATTGAGCTACGAGAAAACGCTTGCGGGTGATTGTTTATGTGTCCAAATGGGAAGTGCTGTGTGAGCGGTTTGAAATTCGGTGCAACGCTTATAGGGAATTCTCGCGGCCGAAATGTGTCAAATTCGTGAAATTTTACCCTATGAAAGTCGGGTCCTATTGGGCCTAGAGAGAAACTTTTTTTTTAAATTGATGTACTCTTCGAGAGCAACATTTTGGCTATCTCGGATTTTTAAAATACGCGAATGGAGTTTCTGCAGGGAATTTCCGTTCGATTTTTGGCCTATTCTTTAAACCTTCAAAAATTCGCCATAGAAAAACTATGGAAGCTAGGACCACGAAATTTGGAGGGTTTGTAGGTAAAAATAGGGAGCCCTTTCACACCAAAATTTGCGACATTCTATCGAACCGTTTCGGAGATATTCGCGGAGGTTTTGTTTTAGCATTACGGCGAAAAGAGTCGGACCCCCCATGGTGAGCCGCGACTGCGGAGCATGGGGAGGAAAGCCGAAACCCTGTTCGGCCACGTTTGAAATTTCAAGTCGATCGGAAAATTAGGGCCCGAGATATGGTGGGTCAAAGTTTGGCCCATTTCCGTGACCATTTCCGTGACCCCATCGAAATTTCGGTCGCTTGCGCCGGGGTCAAAAATTAAGCTACGAGAAAACGCTTGCGGGGATTGTTCATGTGTCTGAATGGGAAGTGCTGTGTGAGCGGTTTGAAATTCCGTGCAACGCTTATAGGGAATTCTCGCGGCCGAAATGTGTCAAATACGTGAACTTTGACCCTATGAAAGTCGGGTCCTATTGGGCCTAGAGAGAAACTTTTTTTTTAAATTGATGTACTCTTCGAGAGCAACATTTTGGCTATCTCGGATTTTTAATATTCGCGAATGGAGTTTCTGCAGGGAATTTCCGTTCGATTTTTGGCCTATTCTTTAAACCTTCAAAAATTCGCCATAAAAAAAATATGGAAGCTAGGACCACGAAATTTGGAGGGTTTGTAGGAAAAAATAGGGAGCCCTTTCACACCAAAATTTGCGACATTCTATCGAACCGTTTCGGAGATATTCGCGAGTTTTTGTTTTAGCATTACGGCGAAAACGGTCGGACACCCCATTGTGAGCCGCGACTGCGGAGCATGGGGAGGAAGGTCGAAACCCTGTTAGGCCACGTTTCGAATTTCAACTCGATCGGACAATTAGGGACCGAGATATGGGGGTCAAAATTTGGCCATTTCCGTGACCCCATCGAAATTTCGGTCGCTTGCGCCGGGGTCAAAAATTGAGCTACGAGAAAACGCTTGCGGGTGATTGTTTATGTGTCCGAATGGGAAGTGCTGTGTGAGCGGTTTGAAATTCGGTGCAACGCTTATAGGGAATTCTCGCGGCCGAAATATGTCAAATTCGTGAACTTTTACCCTATGAAAGTCGGGTCCTATTGGGCCTAGAGAGAAACTTTTTTTTTAAATTGATGTACTCTTCGAGAGCAACATTTTGGCTATCTCGGATTTTTAATATTCGCGAATGGAGTTTCTGCAGGGAATTTCCGTTCGATTTTTGACCTATTCTTTAAACTTTCAAAAATTCGCCATAAAAAACTATGGAAGCTAGGACCACGAAATTTGGAGGGTTTGTAGGTAAAAATAGGGAGCCCTTTCACACCAAAATTTGCGACTTTCTATCGAACCGTTTCGGAGATATTCGCGGAGGTTTTGTTTTAGCATTACGGCCAAAAGTGGCGGACCCCCCATGTTGGCCGCGACTGCGGAGCATGGGGAGGAAGGTCGAAACCCTGTTAGGCCACGTTTCGAATTTCAAGTCGATCGGACAATTAGGGCCCGAGATATGGGGGTCAAAATTTGGCCCATTTCCGTGACCATTTCCGTGACCCCATCGAAATTTCGGTCGCTTGCGCCGGGGTCAAAAATTGAGCTACGAGAAAACGCTTGCGGGTGATTGTTTATGTGTCCGAATGGGAAGTGCTGTGTGAGCGGTCTGAAATTCGGTGCAACGCTTATAGGGAATTCTCGCGGCCGAAATGTGTCAAATTCGTGAACTTTGACCCTATGAAAGTCGGGTCCTATTGGGCCTAGAGAGAAACTTTTTTTTAAATTGATGTACTCTTCGAGAGGAACATTTTGCCTATCTCGGAATTTTAAAATTCGCGAATGGAGTTTCTGCAGGGAATTTCCGTTCGATTTTTGGCCTATTCTTTAAACCTTCAAAAATTCGCCATAAAAAAACTATGGAAGCTAGGACCACGAAATTTGGAGGGTTTGTAGGAAAAAATAGGGAGCCCTTTCACACCAAAATTTGCGACATTCTATCGAACCGTTTCGGAGATATTCGCGAGTTTTTGTTTTAGCATTACGGCGAAAACGGTCGGACCCCCCATTGTGAGCCGCGACTGCGGAGCATGGGGAGGAAGGCCGAAACCCTGTTAGGCCACGTTTCAAATTTCAAGTCGATCGGACAATTAGGGCCCGAGATATGGGGGGTCAAAGTTTGGCCCATTTCCGTGACCCCATCGAAATTTCGGTCGCTTGCGCCTGGGTCAAAAATTGAGCTACGAGAAAACGCTTGCGGGTGATTGTTTATGTGTCCAAATGGGAAGTGCTGTGTGAGCGGTTTGAAATTCGGTGCAACGCTTATAGGGAATTCTCGCGGCCGAAATGTGTCAAATTCGTGAAAATTTACCCTATGAAAGTCGGGTCCTATTGGGCCTAGAGAGAAACTTTTTTTTTAAATTGATGTACTCTTCGAGAGCAACATTTTGGCTATCTCGGATTTTTAAAATTCGCGAATGGAGTTTCTGCAGGGAATTTCCGTTCGATTTTTGGCCTATTCTTTAAACCTTCAAAAATTCGCCATAGAAAAACTATGGAAGCTAGGACCACGAAATTTGGAGGGTTTGTAGGTAAAAATAGGGAGCCCTTTCACACCAAAATTTGCGACATTCTATCGAACCGTTTCGGAGATATTCGCGGAGGTTTTGTTTTAGCATTACGGCGAAAAGAGTCGGACCCCCCATGGTGAGCCGCGACTGCGGAGCATGGGTAGGAAGGCCGAAACCCTGTTAGGCCACGTTTCAAATTTCAAGTCGATCGGACAATTAGGGCCCGAGATATGGGGGGTCAAAGTTTGGCCCATTTCCGTGACCATTTCCGTGACCCCATCGAAAATTCGGTCGCTTGCGACGGGGTCAAAAATTGAGCTACGAGAAAACGCTTGCGGGTGATTGTTTATGTGTCCGAATGGGAAGTGCTGTGTGAGCGGTTTGAAATTCGGTGCAACGCTTATAGGGAATTCTCGCGGCCGAAATGTGTCAAATTCGTGAACTTTGACCCTATGAAAGTCGGGTCCTATTGGGCCTAGAGAGAAACTTTTTTTTTAAATTGATGTACTCTTCGAGAGCAACATTTTGGCTATCTCGGATTTTTAAAATTCGCGAATGGAGTTTCTGCAGGGAATTTCCGTTCGATTTTTGGCCTATTCTTTAAACCTTCAAAAATTCGCCATAAAAAAACTATGGAAGCTAGGACCACGAAATTTGGAGGGTTTGTAGGAAAAAATAGGGAGCCCTTTCACACCAAAATTTGCGACATTCTATCGAACCGTTTCGGAGATATTCGCGAGTTTTTGTTTTAGCATTACGGCGAAAACGGTCGGACACCCCATTGTGAGCCGCGACTGCGGAGCATGGGGAGGAAAGTCGAAACCCTGTTAGGCCACGTTTCGAATTTCAACTCGATCGGACAATTAGGGACCGAGATATGGGGGTCAAAATTTGGCCATTTCCGTGACCCCATCGAAATTTCGGTCGCTTGCGCCGGGGTCAAAAATTGAGCTACGAGAAAACGCTTGCGGGTGATTGTTTATGTGTCCGAATGGGAAGTGCTGTGTGAGCGGTTTGAAATTCGGTGCAACGCTTATAGGGAATTCTCGCGGCCGAAATATGTCAAATTCGTGAACTTTTACCCTATGAAAGTCGGGTCCTATTGGGCCTAGAGAGAAACTTTTTTTTTAAATTGATGTACTCTTCGAGAGCAACATTTTGGCTATCTCGGATTTTTAAAATTCGCGAATGGAGTTTCTGCAGGGAATTTCCGTTCGATTTTTGACCTATTCTTTAAATTTTCAAAAATTCCCATAAAAAACTATGGAAGCTAGGACCACGAAATTTGGAGGGTTTGTAGGTAAAAATAGGGAGCCCTTTCACACCAAAATTTGCGACTTTCTATCGAACCGTTTCGGAGATATTCGCGGAGGTTTTGTTTTAGCATTACGGCGAAAAGTGGCGGACCCCCCATGTTGGCCGCGACTGCGGAGCATGGGGAGGAAGGTCGAAACCCTGTTAGGCCACGTTTCGAATTTCAAGTCGATCGGACAATTAGGGCCCGAGATATGGGGGTCAAAATTTGGCCCATTTCCGTGACCATTTCCGTGACCCCATCGAAATTTCGGTCGCTTGCGCCGGGGTCAAAAATTGAGCTACGAGAAAACGCTTGCGGGTGATTGTTTATGTGTCCGAATGGGAAGTGCTGTGTGAGCGGTCTGAAATTCGGTGCAACGCTTATAGGGAATTCCCGCGGCCGAAATGTGTGAAATTCGTGAAATTTGACCCTATGAAAGTCGGGTCCTATTGGGCCTAGAGAGAAACTTTTTTTTAAATTGATGTACTCTTCGAAAGCAACATTTTGGCTATCTCGGAATTTTAAAATTCGCGAATGGAGTTTCTGCAGGAATTTCCGTTCGATTTTTGGCCTACTCTTTAAACATTCAAAAATTCGCCATAAACAAACTATGGAAGCTAGGACCACGAAATTTGGAGTGTTTGTAGGAAAAAATAGGGAGCCCTTTTACACCAAAATTTGCGACATTCTATCGAACCGTTTCGGAGGTATTCGCGAGTTTTTGTTTTAGCATTACGGCGAAAAGGGTCGGACCCCCCATGGTGAGCCGCGACTGCGGAGCATGGGGAGGAAGGCCGAAACTCTGTTAAGCCACATTTCAAATTTCAAGTCGATCGGACAATTAGGGCCCGAGATATGGGGGGTCAAATTTTGGCCCATTTCCGTGACCCCATCGAAATTTCGGTCGCTTGCGCCGGAGTCAAAAATTGAGCTACGAGAAAACGCTTGCGGGTGATTGTTTATGTGTCCAAATGGGAAGTGCTGTGTGAGCGGTTTGAAATTCGGTGCAACGCTTATAGGGAATTCTCGCGGCCGAAATGTGTCAAATTCGTGAACTTTGACCCTATGAAAGTCGGGTCCTATTGGGCCTAGAGAGAAACTTTTTTTTTTAAATTGATGTACTCTTCGAGAGGAACATTTTGGCTATCTCGGAATTTTAAAATTCGCGAATGGAGTTTCTGCAGGGAATTTCCGTTCGATTTTTGGCCTATTCTTTAAACCTTCAAAAATTCGCCATAAAAAAACTATGGAAGCTAGGACCACGAAATTTGGAGGGTTTGTAGGAAAAAATAGGGAGCCCTTTCACACCAAAATTTGCGACATTCTATCGAATCGTTTCGGAGATATTCGCGAGTTTTTGTTTTAGCATTACGGAGAAAAGGGGTGGACCCCCCATGCTGAGCCGCGACTGCGGAGCATGGGGAGGAAGGTCGAAACCCTGTTAGGCCACGTTTCGAATTTCAACTCGATCGGACAATTAGGGACCGAGATATGGGGGTCAAAATTTGGCCATTTCCGTGACCCCATCGAAATTTCGGTCGCTTGCGCCGGGGTCAAAAATTGAGCTACGAGAAAACGCTTGCGGGTGATTGTTTATGTGTCCGAATGGGAAGTGCTGTGTGAGCGGTTTGAAATTCGGTGCAACGCTTATAGGGAATTCTCGCGGCCGAAATGTGTCAAATTCGTGAACTTTGACCCTATGAAAGTCGGGTCCTATTGGGCCTAGAAGGAAACTTTTTTTATTGATTACTCTTCGAGAGCAACATTTTGGCTATCTCGGATTTTTAAAATTCGCGAATGGAGTTTCTGCAGGGAATTTCCGTTCGATTTTTGGCCTATTCTTTACACATTCAAAAATTTGCCATAAAAAAACTATGGAAGCTAGGACCACGAAATTTGGAGGGTTTGTAGGAAAAAATAGGGAGCCCTTTCACAACAAAATTTGCGACATTCTGTCGAATCGTTTCGGAGATATTCGCGAGTTTTTGTTTTAGCATTACGGAGAAAAGGGGTGGACCCCCCATGCTGAGCCGCGACTGCGGAGCATGGGGAGGAAGGTCGAAACCCTGTTAGGCCACGTTTCGAATTTCAACTCGATCGGACAATTAGGGACCGAGATATGGGGGTCAAAATTTGGCCATTTCCGTGACCCCATCGAAATTTCGGTCGCTTGCGCCGGGGTCAAAAATTGAGCTACGAGAAAACGCTTGCGGGTGATTGTTTATGTGTCCGAATGGGAAGTGCTGTGTGAGCGGTTTGAAATTCGGTGCAACGCTTATAGGGAATTCTCGCGGCCGAAATGTGTCAAATTCGTGAACTTTGACCCTATGAAAGTCGGGTCCTATTGGGCATAGAAGGAAACTTTTTTTATTGATTACTCTTCGAGAGCAACATTTTGGCTATCTCGGATTTTTAAAATTCGCGAATGGAGTTTCTGCAGGGAATTTCCGTTCGATTTTTGGCCTATTCTTTACACATTCAAAAATTTGCCATAAAAAAACTATGGAAGCTAGGACCACGAAATTTGGAGGGTTTGTAGGAAAAAATAGGGAGCCCTTTCACAACAAAATTTGCGACATTCTATCGAATCGTTTCGGAGATATTCGCGAGTTTTTGTTTTAGCATTACGGAGAAAAGGGGTGGACCCCCCATGCTGAGCCGCGACTGCGGAGCATGGGGAGGAAGGTCGAAACCCTGTTAGGCCACGTTTCGAATTTCAACTCGATCGGACAATTAGGGACCGAGATATGGGGGTCAAAATTTGGCCATTTCCGTGACCCCATCGAAATTTCGGTCGCTTGCGCCGGGGTCAAAAATTGAGCTACGAGAAAACGCTTGCGGGTGATTGTTTATGTGTCCGAATGGGAAGTGCTGTGTGAGCGGTTTGAAATTCGGTGCAACGCTTATAGGGAATTCTCGCGGCCGAAATATGTCAAATTCGTGAACTTTTACCCTATGAAAGTCGGGTCCTATTGGGCCTAGAGAGAAACTTTTTTTTTAAATTGATGTACTCTTCGAGAGCAACATTTTGGCTATCTCGGATTTTTAAAATTCGCGAATGGAGTTTCTGCAGGGAATTTCCGTTCGATTTTTAACCTATTCTTTAAACTTTCAAAAATTCGCCATAAAAAACTATGGAAGCTAGGACCACGAAATTTGGAGGGTTTGTAGGTAAAAATAGGGAGCCCTTTCACACCAAAATTTGCGACTTTCTATCGAACCGTTTCGGAGATATTCGCGGAGGTTTTGTTTTAGCATTACGGCGAAAAGTGGCGGACCCCCCATGTTGGCCGCGACTGCGGAGCATGGGGAGGAAGGTCGAAACCCTGTTAGGCCACGTTTCGAATTTCAAGTCGATCGGACAATTAGGGCCCGAGATATGGGGGTCAAAATTTGGCCCATTTCCGTGACCATTTCCGTGACCCCATCGAAATTTCGGTCGCTTGCGCCGGGGTCAAAAATTGAGCTACGAGAAAACGCTTGCGGGTGATTGTTTATGTGTCCAAATGGGAAGTGCTGTGTGAGCGGTTTGAAATTCGGTGCAACGCTTATAGGGAATTCTCGCGGCCGAAATGTGTCAAATTCGTGAACTTTGACCCTATGAAAGTCGGGTCCTATTGGGCCTAGAGAGAAACTTTTTTTTAAAATTGATGTACTCTTCGAGAGCAACATTTTGGCTATCTCGGATTTTTAAAATTCGCGAATGGAGTTTCTGCAGGGAATTTCCGTTCGATTTTTGGCCTATTCTTTAAACCTTCAAAAATTCGCCATAAAAAAACTATGGAAGCTAGGACCACGAAATTTGGAGGGTTTGTAGGAAAAAATAGGGAGCCCTTTCACACCAAAATTTGCGCAATTCTATCGAACCGTTTCGGAGATATTCGCGACTTTTTGTTTTAGCATTACGGCGAAAACGGTCGGACCCCCCATGGTGAGCCGCGACTGCGGAGCATGGGGAGGAAGGCCGAAACCCTGTTAGGCCACGTTTCAAAATTCAAGTCGATCGGACAATTAGGGCCCCAGATATGGGGGGTCAAAGTTTGGCCCATTTCCGTGACCATTTCCGTGACCCCATCAATATTTCGGTCGCTTGCATCGGGGTCAAAAAATTGAGCTACGAGAAAACGCTTGCGGGTGATTGTTTATGTGTCCGAATGGGAAGTGCTGTGTGAGCGGTTTGAAATTCGGTGCAACGCTTATAGGGAATTCTCGCGGCCGAAATGTGTCAAATTCGTGAAATTTGACCCTATGAAAGTCGGGTCCTATTGGGCCTAGAAGGAAACTTTTTTTATTGATTACTCTTCGAGAGCAACATTTTGGCTATCTCGGAATTTTAAAATTCGCGAATGGAGTTTCTGCAGGGAATTTCCGTTCGATTTTTGGCCTATTCTTTAAACATTCAAAAATTCGCCATAAAAAAACTATGGAAGCTAGGACCACGAAATTTGGAGGGTTTGTAGGAAAAAATAGGGAGCCCTTTCACACCAAAATTTGCGACATTCTATCGAACCGTTTCGGAGATATTCGCGAGTTTTTGTTTTAGCATTACGGCGAAAACGGTCGGACCACCCATTGTGAGCCGCGACTGCGGAGCATGGGCAGGAAGGCCGAAACCCTGTTAAGCAACGTTTCAAATTTCAAGTCGATCGGACAATTAGGGCCCGAGATATGGGGGGTCAAATTTTGGCCCATTTCCGTGACCCCATCGAAATTTCGGTCGCTTGCGCCGGGGTCAAAAATTGAGCTACGAGAAAACGCTTGCGGGTGATTGTTTATGTGTCCAAATGGGAAGTGCTGTGTGAGCGGTTTGAAATTCGGTGCAACGCTTATAGGGAATTCTCGCGGCCGAAATGTGTCAAATTCGTGAAAATTTACCCTATGAAAGTCGGGTCCTATTGGGCCTAGAGAGAAACTTTTTTTTTAAATTGATGTACTCTTCGAGAGCAACAATTTTGGCTATCTCGGATTTTTAAAATTCGCGAATGGAGTTTCTGCAGGGAATTTCCGTTCGATTTTTGGCCTATTCTTTAAACCTTCAAAAATTCGCCATAGAAAAACTATGGAAGCTAGGACCACGAAATTTGGAGGGTTTGTAGGTAAAAATAGGGAGCCCTTTCACACCAAAATTTGCGACATTCTATCGAACCGTTTCGGAGATATTCGCGGAGGTTTTGTTTTAGCATTACGGCGAAAAGAGTCGGACCCCCCATGGTGAGCCGCGACTGCGGAGCATGGGGAGGAAGGCCGAAACCCTGTTAGGCCACGTTTCAAATTTCAAGTCGATCGGACAATTAGGGCCCGAGATATGGGGGGTCAAAGTTTGGCCCATTTCCGTGACCATTTCCGTGACCCCATCGAAAATTCGGTCGCTTGCGACGGGGTCAAAAATTGAGCTACGAGAAAACGCTTGCGGGTGATTGTTTATGTGTCCGAATGGGAAGTGCTGTGTGAGCGGTTTGAAATTCGGTGCAACGCTTATAGGGAATTCTCGCGGCCGAAATGTGTCAAATTCGTGAACTTTGACCCTATGAAAGTCGGGTCCTATTGGGCCTAGAGAGAAACTTTTTTTTTAAATTGATGTACTCTTCGAGAGCAACATTTTGGCTATCTCGGATTTTTAAAATTCGCGAATGGAGTTTCTGCAGGGAATTTCCGTTCGATTTTTGGCCTATTCTTTAAACCTTCAAAAATTCGCCATAAAAAAACTATGGAAGCTAGGACCACGAAATTTGGAGGGTTTGTAGGAAAAAATAGGGAGCCCTTTCACACCAAAATTTGCGACATTCTATCGAACCGTTTCGGAGATATTCGCGAGTTTTTGTTTTAGCATTACGGCGAAAACGGTCGGACACCCCATTGTGAGCCGCGACTGCGGAGCATGGGGAGGAAAGTCGAAACCCTGTTAGGCCACGTTTCGAATTTCAACTCGATCGGACAATTAGGGACCGAGATATGGGGGTCAAAATTTGGCCATTTCCGTGACCCCATCGAAATTTCGGTCGCTTGCGCCGGGGTCAAAAATTGAGCTACGAGAAAACGCTTACGGGTGATTGTTTATGTGTCCGAATGGGAAGTGCTGTGTGAGCGGTTTGAAATTCGGTGCAACGCTTATAGGGAATTCTCGCGGCCGAAATATGTCAAATTCGTGAACTTTTACCCTATGAAAGTCGGGTCCTATTGGGCCTAGAGAGAAACTTTTTTTTTAAATTGATGTACTCTTCGAGAGCAACATTTTGGCTATCTCGGATTTTTAAAATTCGCGAATGGAGTTTCTGCAGGGAATTTCCGTTCGATTTTTGACCTATTCTTTAAATTTTCAAAAATTCCCATAAAAAACTATGGAAGCTAGGACCACGAAATTTGGAGGGTTTGTAGGTAAAAATAGGGAGCCCTTTCACACCAAAATTTGCGACTTTCTATCGAACCGTTTCGGAGATATTCGCGGAGGTTTTGTTTTAGCATTACGGCGAAAAGTGGCGGACCCCCCATGTTGGCCGCGACTGCGGAGCATGGGGAGGAAGGTCGAAACCCTGTTAGGCCACGTTTCGAATTTCAAGTCGATCGGACAATTAGGGCCCGAGATATGGGGGTCAAAATTTGGCCCATTTCCGTGACCATTTCCGTGACCCCATCGAAATTTCGGTCGCTTGCGCCGGGGTCAAAAATTGAGCTACGAGAAAACGCTTGCGGGTGATTGTTTATGTGTCCGAATGGGAAGTGCTGTGTGAGCGGTCTGAAATTCGGTGCAACGCTTATAGGGAATTCCCGCGGCCGAAATGTGTGAAATTCGTGAAATTTGACCCTATGAAAGTCGGGTCCTATTGGGCCTAGAGAGAAACTTTTTTTTAAATTGATGTACTCTTCGAAAGCAACATTTTGGCTATCTCGGAATTTTAAAATTCGCGAATGGAGTTTCTGCAGGAATTTCCGTTCGATTTTTGGCCTACTCTTTAAACATTCAAAAATTCGCCATAAACAAACTATGGAAGCTAGGACCACGAAATTTGGAGTGTTTGTAGGAAAAAATAGGGAGCCCTTTTACACCAAAATTTGCGACATTCTATCGAACCGTTTCGGAGGTATTCGCGAGTTTTTGTTTTAGCATTACGGCGAAAAGGGTCGGACCCCCCATGGTGAGACGCGACTGCGGAGCATGGGGAGGAAGGCCGAAACTCTGTTAAGCCACATTTCAAATTTCAAGTCGATCGGACAATTAGGGCCCGAGATATGGGGGGTCAAATTTTGGCCCATTTCCGTGACCCCATCGAAATTCCGGTCGCTTGCGCCGTGGTCAAAAATTGAGCTACGAGAAAATGCTTGCGGGTGATTGTTTATGTGTCCAAATGGGAAGTGCTGTGTGAGCGGTTTGAAATTCGGTGCAACGCTTATAGGGAATTCTCGCGGCCGAAATGTGTCAAATTCGTGAACTTTGACCCTATGAAAGTCGGGTCCTATTGGGCCTAGAGAGAAACTTTTTTTTTTTAAATTGATGTACTCTTCGAGAGGAACATTTTGGCTATCTCGGAATTTTAAAATTCGCGAATGGAGGTTCTGCAGGGAATTTCCGTTCGATTTTTGGCCTATTCTTTAAACCTTCAAAAATTCGCCATAAAAAAACTATGGAAGCTAGGACCACGAAATTTGGAGGGTTTGTAGGAAAAAATAGGGAGCCCTTTCACACCAAAATTTGCGACATTCTATCGAATCGTTTCGGAGATATTCGCGAGTTTTTGTTTTAGCATTACGGAGAAAAAGGGTGGACCCCCCATGCTGAGCCGCGACTGCGGAGCATGGGGAGGAAGGTCGAAACCCTGTTAGGCCACGTTTCGAATTTCAACTCGATCGGACAATTAGGGACCGAGATATGGGGGTCAAAATTTGGCCATTTCCGTGACCCCATCGAAATTTCGGTCGCTTGCGCCGGGGTCAAAAATTGAGCTACGAGAAAACGCTTGCGGGTGATTGTTTATGTGTCCGAATGGGAAGTGCTGTGTGAGCGGTTTGAAATTCGGTGCAACGCTTATAGGGAATTCTCGCGGCCGAAATGTGTCAAATTCGTGAACTTTGACCCTATGAAAGTCGGGTCCTATTGGGCATAGAAGGAAACTTTTTTTATTGATTACTCTTCGAGAGCAACATTTTGGCTATCTCGGATTTTTAAAATTCGCGAATGGAGTTTCTGCAGGGAATTTCCGTTCGATTTTTGGCCTATTCTTTACACATTCAAAAATTTGCCATAAAAAAACTATGGAAGCTAGGACCACGAAATTTGGAGGGTTTGTAGGAAAAAATAGGGAGCCCTTTCACAACAAAATTTGCGACATTCTATCGAATCGTTTCGGAGATATTCGCGAGTTTTTGTTTTAGCATTACGGAGAAAAGGGGTGGACCCCCCATGCTGAGCCGCGACTGCGGAGCATGGGGAGGAAGGTCGAAACCCTGTTAGGCCACGTTTCGAATTTCAACTCGATCGGACAATTAGGGACCGAGATATGGGGGTCAAAATTTGGCCATTTCCGTGACCCCATCGAAATTTCGGTCGCTTGCGCCGGGGTCAAAAATTGAGCTACGAGAAAACGCTTGCGGGTGATTGTTTATGTGTCCGAATGGGAAGTGCTGTGTGAGCGGTTTGAAATTCGGTGCAACGCTTATAGGGAATTCTCGCGGCCGAAATATGTCAAATTCGTGAACTTTTACCCTATGAAAGTCGGGTCCTATTGGGCCTAGAGAGAAACTTTTTTTTTAAATTGATGTACTCTTCGAGAGCAACATTTTGGCTATCTCGGATTTTTAAAATTCGCGAATGGAGTTTCTGCAGGGAATTTCCGTTCGATTTTTAACCTATTCTTTAAACTTTCAAAAATTCGCCATAAAAAACTATGGAAGCTAGGACCACGAAATTTGGAGGGTTTGTAGGTAAAAATAGGGAGCCCTTTCACACCAAAATTTGCGACTTTCTATCGAACCGTTTCGGAGATATTCGCGGAGGTTTTGTTTTAGCATTACGGCGAAAAGTGGCGGACCCCCCATGTTGGCCGCGACTGCGGAGCATGGGGAGGAAGGTCGAAACCCTGTTAGGCCACGTTTCGAATTTCAAGTCGATCGGACAATTAGGGCCCGAGATATGGGGGTCAAAATTTGGCCCATTTCCGTGACCATTTCCGTGACCCCATCGAAATTTCGGTCGCTTGCGCCGGGGTCAAAAATTGAGCTACGAGAAAACGCTTGCGGGTGATTGTTTATGTGTCCAAATGGGAAGTGCTGTGTGAGCGGTTTGAAATTCGGTGCAACGCTTATAGGGAATTCTCGCGGCCGAAATGTGTCAAATTCGTGAACTTTGACCCTATGAAAGTCGGGTCCTATTGGGCCTAGAGAGAAACTTTTTTTTAAAATTGATGTACTCTTCGAGAGCAACATTTTGGCTATCTCGGATTTTTAAAATTCGCGAATGGAGTTTCTGCAGGGAATTTCCGTTCGATTCTTGGCCTATTCTTTAAACCTTCAAAAATTCGCCATAAAAAAACTATGGAAGCTAGGACCACGAAATTTGGAGGGTTTGTAGGAAAAAATAGGGAGCCCTTTCACACCAAAATTTGCGCAATTCTATCGAACCGTTTCGGAGATATTCGCGACTTTTTGTTTTAGCATTACGGCGAAAACGGTCGGACCCCCCATGGTGAGCCGCGACTGCGGAGCATGGGGAGGAAGGCCGAAACCCTGTTAGGCCACGTTTCAAAATTCAAGTCGATCGGACAATTAGGGCCCCAGATATGGGGGGTCAAAGTTTGGCCCATTTCCGTGACCATTTCCGTGACCCCATCAATATTTCGGTCGCTTGCATCGGGGTCAAAAAATTGAGCTACGAGAAAACGCTTGCGGGTGATTGTTTATGTGTCCGAATGGGAAGTGCTGTGTGAGCGGTTTGAAATTCGGTGCAACGCTTATAGGGAATTCTCGCGGCCGAAATGTGTCAAATTCGTGAACTTTGACCCTATGAAAGTCGGGTCCTATTGGGCCTAGAGAGAAACTTTTTTTTTTAAATTGATGTACTCTTCGAGAGGAACATTTTGGCTATCTCGGAATTTTAAAATTCGCGAATGGAGGTTCTGCAGGGAATTTCCGTTCGATTTTTGGCCTATTCTTTAAACCTTCAAAAATTCGCCATAAAAAAACTATGGAAGCTAGGACCACGAAATTTGGAGGGTTTGTAGGAAAAAATAGGGAGCCCTTTCACACCAAAATTTGCGACATTCTATCGAATCGTTTCGGAGATATTCGCGAGTTTTTGTTTTAGCATTACGGAGAAAAGGGGTGGACCCCCCATGCTGAGCCGCGACTGCGGAGCATGGGGAGGAAGGTCGAAACCCTGTTAGGCCACGTTTCGAATTTCAACTCGATCGGACAATTAGGGACCGAGATATGGGGGTCAAAATTTGGCCATTTCCGTGACCCCATCGAAATTTCGGTCGCTTGCGCCGGGGTCAAAAATTGAGCTACGAGAAAACGCTTGCGGGTGATTGTTTATGTGTCCGAATGGGAAGTGCTGTGTGAGCGGTTTGAAATTCGGTGCAACGCTTATAGGGAATTCTCGCGGCCGAAATGTGTCAAATTCGTGAACTTTGACCCTATGAAAGTCGGGTCCTATTGGGCCTAGAAGGAAACTTTTTTTATTGATTACTCTTCGAGAGCAACATTTTGGCTATCTCGGATTTTTAAAATTCGCGAATGGAGTTTCTGCAGGGAATTTCCGTTCGATTTTTGGCCTATTCTTTACACATTCAAAAATTTGCCATAAAAAAACTATGGAAGCTAGGACCACGAAATTTGGAGGGTTTGTAGGAAAAAATAGGGAGCCCTTTCACAACAAAATTTGCGACATTCTGTCGAATCGTTTCGGAGATATTCGCGAGTTTTTGTTTTAGCATTACGGAGAAAAGGGGTGGACCCCCCATGCTGAGCCGCGACTGCGGAGCATGGGGAGGAAGGTCGAAACCCTGTTAGGCCACGTTTCGAATTTCAACTCGATCGGACAATTAGGGACCGAGATATGGGGGTCAAAATTTGGCCATTTCCGTGACCCCATCGAAATTTCGGTCGCTTGCGCCGGGGTCAAAAATTGAGCTACGAGAAAACGCTTGCGGGTGATTGTTTATGTGTCCGAATGGGAAGTGCTGTGTGAGCGGTTTGAAATTCGGTGCAACGCTTATAGGGAATTCTCGCGGCCGAAATGTGTCAAATTCGTGAACTTTGACCCTATGAAAGTCGGGTCCTATTGGGCCTAGAGAGAAACTTTTTTTTTAAATTGATGTACTCTTCGAGAGCAACATTTTGGCTATCTCGGATTTTTAAAATTCGCGAATGGAGTTTCTGCAGGGAATTTCCGTTCGATTTTTAACCTATTCTTTAAACTTTCAAAAATTCGCCATAAAAAACTATGGAAGCTAGGACCACGAAATTTGGAGGGTTTGTAGGTAAAAATAGGGAGCCCTTTCACACCAAAATTTGCGACTTTCTATCGAACCGTTTCGGAGATATTCGCGGAGGTTTTGTTTTAGCATTACGGCGAAAAGTGGCGGACCCCCCATGTTGGCCGCGACTGCGGAGCATGGGGAGGAAGGTCTAAACCCTGTTAGGCCACGTTTCGAATTTCAAGTCGATCGGACAATTAGGGCCCGAGATATGGGGGTCAAAATTTGGCCCATTTCCGTGACCATTTCCGTGACCCCATCGAAATTTCGGTCGCTTGCGCCGGGGTCAAAAATTGAGCTACGAGAAAACGCTTGCGGGTGATTGTTTATGTGTCCAAATGGGAAGTGCTGTGTGAGCGGTTTGAAATTCGGTGCAACGCTTATAGGGAATTCTCGCGGCCGAAATGTGTCAAATTCGTGAACTTTGACCCTATGAAAGTCGGGTCCTATTGGGCCTAGAGAGAAACTTTTTTTTTAAATTGATATACTCTTCGAGAGGAACATTTTGGCTATCTCGGAATTTTAAAATTCGCGAATGGAGTTTCTGCAGGGAATTTCCGTTCGATTTTTGGCCTATTCTTTAAACCTTCAAAAATTCGCCATAAAAAAACTATGGAAGCTAGGACAACGAAATTTGGAGGGTTTGTAGGAAAAAATAGGGAGCCCTTTCACACCAAAATTTGCGACATTCTATCGAACCGTTTCGGAGATATTCGCGGAGGTTTTGTTTTAGCATTACGGCGAAAAGGGTCGGACCCCCCATGGTGAACCGCGACTGCGGAGCATGGGGAGGAAGGCCGAAACCCTGTTAGGCCACGTTTCAAATTTCAAGTCGATCGGACAATTAGGGCCCGAGATATGGTGGGTCAAAATTTGGCCCATTTCCGTGACCATTTCCGTGACCCCATCGAAAATTCGGTCGCTTGCGACGGGGTCAAAAATTGAGCTACGAGAAAACGCTTGCGGGTGATTGTTTATGTGTCCGAATGGGAAGTGCTGTGTGAGCGGTTTGAAATTCGGTGCAACGCTTATAGGGAATTCTCGCGGCCGAAATGTGTCAAATTCGTGAACTTTGACCCTATGAAAGTCGGGTCCTATTGGGCCTAGAGAGAAACTTTTTTTTAAAATTGATGTACTCTTCGAGAGCAACATTTTGGCTATCTCGGATTTTTAAAATTCGCGAATGGAGTTTCTGCAGGGAATTTCCGTTCGATTCTTGGCCTATTCTTTAAACCTTCAAAAATTCGCCATAAAAAAACTATGGAAGCTAGGACCACGAAATTTGGAGGGTTTGTAGGAAAAAATAGGGAGCCCTTTCACACCAAAATTTGCGCAATTCTATCGAACCGTTTCGGAGATATTCGCGACTTTTTGTTTTAGCATTACGGCGAAAACGGTCGGACCCCCCATGGTGAGCCGCGACTGCGGAGCATGGGGAGGAAGGCCGAAACCCTGTTAGGCCACGTTTCAAAATTCAAGTCGATCGGACAATTAGGGCCCCAGATATGGGGGGTCAAAGTTTGGCCCATTTCCGTGACCATTTCCGTGACCCCATCAATATTTCGGTCGCTTGCATCGGGGTCAAAAAATTGAGCTACGAGAAAACGCTTGCGGGTGATTGTTTATGTGTCCGAATGGGAAGTGCTGTGTGAGCGGTTTGAAATTCGGTGCAACGCTTATAGGGAATTCTCGCGGCCGAAATGTGTCAAATTCGTGAACTTTGACCCTATGAAAGTCGGGTCCTATTGGGCCTAGAAGGAAACTTTTTTTATTGATTACTCTTCGAGAGCAACATTTTGGCTATCTCGGAATTTTAAAATTCGCGAATGGAGTTTCTGCAGGGAATTTCCGTTCGATTTTTGGCCTATTCTTTAAACATTCAAAAATTCGCCATAAAAAAACTATGGAAGCTAGGACCACGAAATTTGGAGGGTTTGTAGGAAAAAATAGGGAGCCCTTTCACACCAAAATTTGCGACATTCTATCGAACCGTTTCGGAGATATTCGCGAGTTTTTGTTTTAGCATTACGGCGAAAACGGTCGGACCACCCATTGTGAGCCGCGACTGCGGAGCATGGGCAGGAAGGCCGAAACCCTGTTAAGCAACGTTTCAAATTTCAAGTCGATCGGACAATTAGGGCCCGAGATATGGGGGGTCAAATTTTGGCCCATTTCCGTGACCCCATCGAAATTTCGGTCGCTTGCGCCGGGGTCAAAAATTGAGCTACGAGAAAACGCTTGTGGGTGATTGTTTATGTGTCCGAATGGGAAGTGCTGTGTGAGAGGTTTGAAATTCGGTGCAACGCTTATAGGGAATTCTCGCGGCCGAAATGTGTCAAATTCGTGAACTTTGACCCTATGAAAGTCGGGTCCTATTGGGCCTAGAGAGAAACTTTTTTTTTAAATTGATGTACTCTTCGAGAGGAACATTTTGGCTATCTCGGAATTTTAAAATTCGCGAATGGAGTTTCTGCAGGGAATTTCCGTTCGATTTTTGGCCTATTCTTTAAACCTTCAAAAATTCGCCATAAAAAAACTATGGAAGCTAGGACAACGAAATTTGGAGGGTTTGTAGGAAAAAATAGGGAGTCCTTTCACACCAAAATTTGCGACTTTCTATCGAACCGTTTCGGAGATATTCGCGGAGGTTTTGTTTTAGCATTACGGCGAAAAGTGGCGGACCCCCCATGTTGGCCGCGACTGCGGAGCATGGGGAGGAAGGTCTAAACCCTGTTAGGCCACGTTTCGAATTTCAAGTCGATCGGACAATTAGGGCCCGAGATATGGGGGTCAAAATTTGGCCCATTTCCGTGACCATTTCCGTGACCCCATCGAAATTTCGGTCGCTTGCGCCGGGGTCAAAAATTGAGCTACGAGAAAACGCTTGCGGGTGATTGTTTATGTGTCCAAATGGGAAGTGCTGTGTGAGCGGTTTGAAATTCGGTGCAACGCTTATAGGGAATTCTCGCGGCCGAAATGTGTCAAATTCGTGAACTTTGACCCTATGAAAGTCGGGTCCTATTGGGCCTAGAGAGAAACTTTTTTTTTAAATTGATATACTCTTCGAGAGGAACATTTTGGCTATCTCGGAATTTTAAAATTCGCGAATGGAGTTTCTGCAGGGAATTTCCGTTCGATTTTTGGCCTATTCTTTAAACCTTCAAAAATTCGCCATAAAAAAACTATGGAAGCTAGGACAACGAAATTTGGAGGGTTTGTAGGAAAAAATAGGGAGCCCTTTCACACCAAAATTTGCGACATTCTATCGAACCGTTTCGGAGATATTCGCGGAGGTTTTGTTTTAGCATTACGGCGAAAAGGGTCGGACCCCCCATGGTGAACCGCGACTGCGGAGCATGGGGAGGAAGGCCGAAACCCTGTTAGGCCACGTTTCAAATTTCAAGTCGATCGGACAATTAGGGCCCGAGATATGGTGGGTCAAAATTTGGCCCATTTCCGTGACCATTTCCGTGACCCCATCGAAAATTCGGTCGCTTGCGACGGGGTCAAAAATTGAGCTACGAGAAAACGCTTGCGGGTGATTGTTTATGTGTCCGAATGGGAAGTGCTGTGTGAGCGGTTTGAAATTCGGTGCAACGCTTATAGGGAATTCTCGCGGCCGAAATGTGTCAAATTCGTGAACTTTGACCCTATGAAAGTCGGGTCCTATTGGGCCTAGAGAGAAACTTTTTTTTAAAATTGATGTACTCTTCGAGAGCAACATTTTGGCTATCTCGGATTTTTAAAATTCGCGAATGGAGTTTCTGCAGGGAATTTCCGTTCGATTCTTGGCCTATTCTTTAAACCTTCAAAAATTCGCCATAAAAAAACTATGGAAGCTAGGACCACGAAATTTGGAGGGTTTGTAGGAAAAAATAGGGAGCCCTTTCACACCAAAATTTGCGCAATTCTATCGAACCGTTTCGGAGATATTCGCGACTTTTTGTTTTAGCATTACGGCGAAAACGGTCGGACCCCCCATGGTGAGCCGCGACTGCGGAGCATGGGGAGGAAGGCCGAAACCCTGTTAGGCCACGTTTCAAAATTCAAGTCGATCGGACAATTAGGGCCCCAGATATGGGGGGTCAAAGTTTGGCCCATTTCCGTGACCATTTCCGTGACCCCATCAATATTTCGGTCGCTTGCATCGGGGTCAAAAAATTGAGCTACGAGAAAACGCTTGCGGGTGATTGTTTATGTGTCCGAATGGGAAGTGCTGTGTGAGCGGTTTGAAATTCGGTGCAACGCTTATAGGGAATTCTCGCGGCCGAAATGTGTCAAATTCGTGAACTTTGACCCTATGAAAGTCGGGTCCTATTGGGCCTAGAAGGAAACTTTTTTTATTGATTACTCTTCGAGAGCAACATTTTGGCTATCTCGGAATTTTAAAATTCGCGAATGGAGTTTCTGCAGGGAATTTCCGTTCGATTTTTGGCCTATTCTTTAAACATTCAAAAATTCGCCATAAAAAAACTATGGAAGCTAGGACCACGAAATTTGGAGGGTTTGTAGGAAAAAATAGGGAGCCCTTTCACACCAAAATTTGCGACATTCTATCGAACCGTTTCGGAGATATTCGCGAGTTTTTGTTTTAGCATTACGGCGAAAACGGTCGGACCACCCATTGTGAGCCGCGACTGCGGAGCATGGGCAGGAAGGCCGAAACCCTGTTAAGCAACGTTTCAAATTTCAAGTCGATCGGACAATTAGGGCCCGAGATATGGGGGGTCAAATTTTGGCCCATTTCCGTGACCCCATCGAAATTTCGGTCGCTTGCGCCGGGGTCAAAAATTGAGCTACGAGAAAACGCTTGTGGGTGATTGTTTATGTGTCCGAATGGGAAGTGCTGTGTGAGCGGTTTGAAATTCGGTGCAACGCTTATAGGGAATTCTCGCGGCCGAAATGTGTCAAATTCGTGAACTTTGACCCTATGAAAGTCGGGTCCTATTGGGCCTAGAGAGAAACTTTTTTTTTAAATTGATGTACTCTTCGAGAGGAACATTTTGGCTATCTCGGAATTTTAAAATTCGCGAATGGAGTTTCTGCAGGGAATTTCCGTTCGATTTTTGGCCTATTCTTTAAACCTTCAAAAATTCGCCATAAAAAAACTATGGAAGCTAGGACAACGAAATTTGGAGGGTTTGTAGGAAAAAATAGGGAGTCCTTTCACACCAAAATTTGCGACATTCTATCGAACCGTTTCGGAGATATTCGCGAAGGTTTTGTTTTAGCATTTTGGCGAAAAGGGTCGGACCCCCCATGGTGAGCCGCGACTGCGGAGCATGGGGAGGAAGGCCGAAACCCTGTTAGGCCACGTTTCAAATTTCAAGTCGATCGGACAATTAGGGCCCGAGATATGGGGGGTCAAAGTTTGGCCCATTTCCGTGACCATTTCCGTGACCCCATCGAAAATTCGGTCGCTTGCGACGGGGTCAAAAGTTGAGCTACGAGAAAACGCTTGCGGGTGATTGTTTATGTGTCCGAATGGGAAGTGCTGTGTGAGCGGTTTGAAATTCGGTGCAACGCTTATAGGGAATTCTCGCGGCCGAAATGTGTCAAATTCGTGAACTTTGACCCTATGAAAGTCGGGTCCTATTGGGCCTAGAGAGAAACTTTTTTTTAAAATTGATGTACTCTTCGAGAGCAACATTTTGGCTATCTCGGATTTTTAAAATTCGCGAATGGAGTTTCTGCAGGGAATTTCCGTTCGATTTTTGACCTATTCTTTAAATTTTCAAAAATTCCCATAAAAAACTATGGAAGCTAGGACCACGAAATTTGGAGGGTTTGTAGGTAAAAATAGGGAGCCCTTTCACACCAAAATTTGCGACTTTCTATCGAACCGTTTCGGAGATATTCGCGGAGGTTTTGTTTTAGCATTACGGCGAAAAGTGGCGGACCCCCCATGTTGGCCGCGACTGCGGAGCATGGGGAGGAAGGTCGAAACCCTGTTAGGCCACGTTTCGAATTTCAAGTCGATCGGACAATTAGGGCCCGAGATATGGGGGTCAAAATTTGGCCCATTTCCGTGACCATTTCCGTGACCCCATCGAAATTTCGGTTGCTTGCGCCGGGGTCAAAAATTGAGCTACGAGAAAACGCTTGCGGGTGATTGTTTATGTGTCCGAATGGGAAGTGCTGTGTGAGCGGTCTGAAATTCGGTGCAACGCTTATAGGGAATTCCCGCGGCCGAAATGTGTGAAATTCGTGAAATTTGACCCTATGAAAGTCGGGTCCTATTGGGCCTAGAGAGAAACTTTTTTTTAAATTGATGTACTCTTCGAAAGCAACATTTTGGCTATCTCGGAATTTTAAAATTCGCGAATGGAGTTTCTGCAGGAATTTCCGTTCGATTTTTGGCCTACTTTTTAAACATTCAAAAATTCGCCATAAAAAAACTATGGAAGCTAGGACCACGAAATTTGGAGTGTTTGTAGGAAAAAATAGGGAGCCCTTTTACACCAAAATTTGCGACATTCTATCGAACCGTTTCGGAGATATTCGCGAGTTTTTGTTTTAGCATTACGGCGAAAAGGGTCGGACCCCCCATGGTGAGCCGCGACTGCGGAGCATGGGGAGGAAGGCCGAAACTCTGTTAAGCCACATTTCAAATTTCAAGTCGATCGGACAATTAGGGCCCGAGATATGGGGGGTCAAATTTTGGCCCATTTCCGTGACCCCATCGAAATTTCGGTCGCTTGCGCCGGGGTCAAAAATTGAGCTACGAGAAAACGCTTGCGGGTGATTGTTTATGTGTCCAAATGGGAAGTGCTGTGTGAGCGGTTTGAAATTCGGTGCAACGCTTATAGGGAATTCTCGCGGCCGAAATGTGTCAAATTCGTGAACTTTGACCCTATGAAAGTCGGGTCCTATTGGGCCTAGAGAGAAACTTTTTTTTTAAATTGATGTACTCTTCGAGAGGAACATTTTGGCTATCTCGGAATTTTAAAATTCGCGAATGGAGTTTCTGCAGGGAATTTCCGTTCGATTTTTGGCCTATTCTTTAAACCTTCAAAAATTCGCCATAAAAAAACTATGGAAGCTAGGACAACGAAATTTGGAGGGTTTGTAGGAAAAAATAGGGAGCCCTTTTACACCAAAATTTGCGACATTCTATCGAACCGTTTCGGAGATATTCGCGAAGGTTTTGTTTTAGCATTTTGGCGAAAAGGGTCGGACCCCCCATGGTGAGCCGCGACTGCGGAGCATGGGGAGGAAGGCCGAAACCCTGTTAGGCCACGTTTCAAATTTCAAGTCGATCGGACAATTAGGGCCCGAGATATGGGGGGTCAAAGTTTGGCCCATTTCCGTGACCATTTCCGTGACCCCATCGAAAATTCGGTCGCTTGCGACGGGGTCAAAAGTTGAGCTACGAGAAAACGCTTGCGGGTGATTGTTTATGTGTCCGAATGGGAAGTGCTGTGTGAGCGGTTTGAAATTCGGTGCAACGCTTATAGGGAATTCTCGCGGCCGAAATGTGTCAAATTCGTGAACTTTGACCCTATGAAAGTCGGGTCCTATTGGGCCTAGAGAGAAACTTTTTTTTAAATTGATGTACTCTTCGAAAGCAACATTTTGGCTATCTCGGATTTTTAAAATTCGCGAATGGAGTTTCTGCAGGAATTTCCGTTCGATTTTTGGCCTACTCTTTAAACATTCAAAAATTCGCCATAAAAAAACTATGGAAGCTAGGACCACGAAATTTGGAGTGTTTGTAGGAAAAAATAGGGAGCCCTTTTACACCAAAATTTGCGACATTCTATCGAACCGTTTCGGAGATATTCGCGAGTTTTTGTTTTAGCATTACGGCGAAAAGGGTCGGACCCCCCATGGTAAGCCGCGACTGCGGAGCATGGGGAGGAAGGCCGAAACCCTGTTAGGCCACGTTTCAAATTTCAAGTCGATCGGACAATTAGGGCCCGAGATATGGGGGGTCAAAGTTTGGCCCATTTCCGTGACCATTTCCGTGACCCCATCGAAAATTCGGTCGCTTGCGACGGGGTCAAAAATTGAGCTACGAGAAAACGCTTGCGGGTGATTGTTTATGTGTCCGAATGGGAAGTGCTGTGTGAGCGGTTTGAAATTCGGTGCAACGCTTATAGGGAATTCTCGCGGCCGAAATGTGTCAAATTCGTGAACTTTGACCCTATGAAAGTCGGGTCCTATTGGGCCTAGAGAGAAACTTTTTTTTAAAATTGATGTACTCTTCGAGAGCAACATTTTGGCTATCTCGGATTTTTAAAATTCGCGAATGGAGTTTCTGCAGGGAATTTCCGTTCGATTTTTGACCTATTCTTTAAATTTTCAAAAATTCCCATAAAAAACTATGGAAGCTAGGACCACGAAATTTGGAGGGTTTGTAGGTAAAAATAGGGAGCCCTTTCACACCAAAATTTGCGACTTTCTATCGAACCGTTTCGGAGATATTCGCGGAGGTTTTGTTTTAGCATTACGGCGAAAAGTGGCGGACCCCCCATGTTGGCCGCGACTGCGGAGCATGGGGAGGAAGGTCGAAACCCTGTTAGGCCACGTTTCGAATTTCAAGTCGATCGGACAATTAGGGCCCGAGATATGGGGGTCAAAATTTGGCCCATTTCCGTGACCATTTCCGTGACCCCATCGAAATTTCGGTTGCTTGCGCCGGGGTCAAAAATTGAGCTACGAGAAAACGCTTGCGGGTGATTGTTTATGTGTCCGAATGGGAAGTGCTGTGTGAGCGGTCTGAAATTCGGTGCAACGCTTATAGGGAATTCCCGCGGCCGAAATGTGTGAAATTCGTGAAATTTGACCCTATGAAAGTCGGGTCCTATTGGGCCTAGAGAGAAACTTTTTTTTAAATTGATGTACTCTTCGAAAGCAACATTTTGGCTATCTCGGAATTTTAAAATTCGCGAATGGAGTTTCTGCAGGAATTTCCGTTCGATTTTTGGCCTACTTTTTAAACATTCAAAAATTCGCCATAAAAAAACTATGGAAGCTAGGACCACGAAATTTGGAGTGTTTGTAGGAAAAAATAGGGAGCCCTTTTACACCAAAATTTGCGACATTCTATCGAACCGTTTCGGAGATATTCGCGAGTTTTTGTTTTAGCATTACGGCGAAAAGGGTCGGACCCCCCATGGTGAGCCGCGACTGCGGAGCATGGGGAGGAAGGCCGAAACTCTGTTAAGCCACATTTCAAATTTCAAGTCGATCGGACAATTAGGGCCCGAGATATGGGGGGTCAAATTTTGGCCCATTTCCGTGACCCCATCGAAATTTCGGTCGCTTGCGCCGGGGTCAAAAATTGAGCTACGAGAAAACGCTTGCGGGTGATTGTTTATGTGTCCAAATGGGAAGTGCTGTGTGAGCGGTTTGAAATTCGGTGCAACGCTTATACGGAATTCTCGCGGCCGAAATATGTCAAATTCGTGAACTTTTACCCTATGAAAGTCGGGTCCTATTGGGCCTAGAGAGAAACTTTTTTTTTAAATTGATGTACTCTTCGAGAGCAACATTTTGGCTATCTCGGATTTTTAAAATTCGCGAATGGAGTTTCTGCAGGGAATTTCCGTTCGATTTTTAACCTATTCTTTAAACTTTCAAAAATTCGCCATAAAAAACTATGGAAGCTAGGACCACGAAATTTGGAGGGTTTGTAGGTAAAAATAGGGAGCCCTTTCACACCAAAATTTGCGACTTTCTATCGAACCGTTTCGGAGATATTCGCGGAGGTTTTGTTTTAGCATTACGGCGAAAAGTGGCGGACCCCCCATGTTGGCCGCGACTGCGGAGCATGGGGAGGAAGGTCGAAACCCTGTTAGGCCACGTTTCGAATTTCAAGTCGATCGGACAATTAGGGCCCGAGATATGGGGGTCAAAATTTGGCCCATTTCCGTGACCATTTCCGTGACCCCATCGAAATTTCGGTCGCTTGCGCCGGGGTCAAAAATTGAGCTACGAGAAAACGCTTGCGGGTGATTGTTTATGTGTCCAAATGGGAAGTGCTGTGTGAGCGGTTTGAAATTCGGTGCAACGCTTATAGGGAATTCTCGCGGCCGAAATGTGTCAAATTCGTGAACTTTGACCCTATGAAAGTCGGGTCCTATTGGGCCTAGAGAGAAACTTTTTTTTTAAATTGATGTACTCTTCGAGAGGAACATTTTGGCTATCTCGGAATTTTAAAATTCGCGAATGGAGTTTCTGCAGGGAATTTCCGTTCGATTTTTGGCCTATTCTTTAAACCTTCAAAAATTCGCCATAAAAAAACTATGGAAGCTAGGACAACGAAATTTGGAGGGTTTGTAGGAAAAAATAGGGAGCCCTTTCACACCAAAATTTGCGACATTCTATCGAACCGTTTCGGAGATATTCGCGGAGGTTTTGTTTTAGCATTACGGCGAAAAGGGTCGGACCCCCCATGGTGAACCGCGACTGCGGAGCATGGGGAGGAAGGCCGAAACCCTGTTAGGCCACGTTTCAAATTTCAAGTCGATCGGACAATTAGGGCCCGAGATATGGTGGGTCAAAGTTTGGCCCATTTCCGTGACCATTTCCGTGACCCCATCGAAAATTCGGTCGCTTGCGACGGGGTCAAAAATTGAGCTACGAGAAAACGCTTGCGGGTGATTGTTTATGTGTCCGAATGGGAAGTGCTGTGTGAGCGGTTTGAAATTCGGTGCAACGCTTATAGGGAATTCTCGCGGCCGAAATGTGTCAAATTCGTGAACTTTGACCCTATGAAAGTCGGGTCCTATTGGGCCTAGAGAGAAACTTTTTTTTAAAATTGATGTACTCTTCGAGAGCAACATTTTGGCTATCTCGGATTTTTAAAATTCGCGAATGGAGTTTCTGCAGGGAATTTCCGTTCGATTTTTGGCCTATTCTTTAAACCTTCAAAAATTCGCCATAAAAAAACTATGGAAGCTAGGACAACGAAATTTGGAGGGTTTGTAGGAAAAAATAGGGAGCCCTTTCACACCAAAATTTGCGCAATTCTATCGAACCGTGTCGGAGATATTCGCGACTTTTTGTTTTAGCATTACGGCGAAAACGGTCGGACCCCCCATGGTGAGCCGCGACTGCGGAGCATGGGGAGGAAGGCCGAAACCCTGTTAAGCAACGTTTCAAATTTCAAGTCGATCGGACAATTAGGGCCCGAGATATGGGGGGTCAAATTTTGGCCCATTTCCGTGACCCCATCGAAATTTCGGTCGCTTGCGCCGGGGTCAAAAATTGAGCTACGAGAAAACGCTTGTGGGTGATTGTTTATGTGTCCGAATGGGAAGTGCTGTGTGAGCGGTTTGAAATTCGGTGCAACGCTTATAGGGAATTCTCGCGGCCGAAATGTGTCAAATTCGTGAACTTTGACCCTATGAAAGTCGGGTCCTATTGGGCCTAGAGAGAAACTTTTTTTTTAAATTGATGTACTCTTCGAGAGGAACATTTTGGCTATCTCGGAATTTTAAAATTCGCGAATGGAGTTTCTGCAGGGAATTTCCGTTCGATTTTTGGCCTATTCTTTAAACATTCAAAAATTCGCCATAAACAAACTATGGAAGCTAGGACAACGAAATTTGGAGGGTTTGTAGGAAAAAATAGGGAGTCCTTTCACACCAAAATTTGCGACATTCTATCGAACCGTTTCGGAGATATTCGCGGAGGTTTTGTTTTAGCATTATGGCGAAAAGGGTCGGACCCCCCATGGTGAGCCGCGACTGCGGAGCATGGGGAGGAAGGCCGAAACCCTGTTAGGCCACGTTTCAAATTTCAAGTCGATCGGACAATTAGGGCCCGAGATATGGGGGGTCAAAGTTTGGCCCATTTCCGTGACCATTTCCGTGACCCCATCGAAAATTCGGTCGCTTGCGACGGGGTCAAAAATTGAGCTACGAGAAAACGCTTGCGGGTGATTGTTTATGTGTCCGAATGGGAAGTGCTGTGTGAGCGGTTTGAAATTCGGTGCAACGCTTATAGGGAATTCTCGCGGCCGAAATGTGTCAAATTCGTGAACTTTGACCCTATGAAAGTCGGGTCCTATTGGGCCTAGAAGGAAACTTTTTTTATTGATTACTCTTCGAGAGCAACATTTTGGCTATCTCGGAATTTTAAAATTCGCGAATGGAGTTTCTGCAGGGAATTTCCGTTCGAATTTTGGCCTATTCTTTAAACCTTCAAAAATTCGCCATAAAAAACTATGGAAGCTAGGACCACGAAATTTGGAGGGTTTGTAGGAAAAAATAGGGAGCCCTTTCACACCAAAATTTGCGACATTCTATCGAATCGTTTCGGAGATATTCGCGAGTTTTTGTTTTAGCATTACGGAGAAAAGGGGTGGACCCCCCATGCTGAGCCGCGGCTGCGGAGCATGGGGAGGAAGGTCGAAACCCTGTTAGGCCACGTTTCGAATTTCAAGTCGATCGGACAATTAGGGCCCGAGATATGGGGGTCAAAATTTGGCCCATTTCCGTGACCATTTCCGTGACCCCATCGAAATTTCGGTCGCTTGCGCCGGGGTCAAAAATTGAGCTACGAGAAAACGCTTGCGGGTGATTGTTTATGTGTCCGAATGGGAAGTGCTGTGTGAGCGGTCTGAAATTCGGTGCAACGCTTATAGGGAATTCTCGCGGCCGAAATGTGTGAAATTCGTGAAATTTGACCCTATGAAAGTCGGGTCCTATTGGGCCTAGAGAGAAACTTTTTTTTAAATTGATGTACTCTTCGAAAGCAACATTTTGGCTATCTCGGATTTTTAAAATTCGCGAATGGAGTTTCTGCAGGAATTTCCGTTCGATTTTTGGCCTACTCTTTAAACATTCAAAAATTCGCCATAAAAAAACTATGGAAGCTAGGACCACGAAATTTGGAGTGTTTGTAGGAAAAAATAGGGAGCCCTTTTACACCAAAATTTGCGACATTCTATCGAACCGTTTCGGAGATATTCGCGAGTTTTTGTTTTAGCATTACGGCGAAAAGGGTCGGACCCCCCATGGTAAGCCGCGACTGCGGAGCATGGGGAGGAAGGCCGAAACCCTGTTAGGCCACGTTTCAAATTTCAAGTCGATCGGACAATTAGGGCCCGAGATATGGGGGGTCAAAGTTTGGCCCATTTCCGTGACCATTTCCGTGACCCCATCGAAAATTCGGTCGCTTGCGACGGGGTCAAAAATTGAGCTACGAGAAAACGCTTGCGGGTGATTGTTTATGTGTCCGAATGGGAAGTGCTGTGTGAGCGGTTTGAAATTCGGTGCAACGCTTATAGGGAATTCTCGCGGCCGAAATGTGTCAAATTCGTTAACTTTGACCCTATGAAAGTCGGGTCCTATTGGGCCTAGAGAGAAACTTTTTTTTAAAATTGATGTACTCTTCGAGAGCAACATTTTGGCTATCTCGGATTTTTAAAATTCGCGAATGGAGTTTCTGCAGGGAATTTCCGTTCGATTTTTGGCCTATTCTTTAAACCTTCAAAAATTCGCCATAAAAAAACTATGGAAGCTAGGACCACGAAATTTGGAGGGTTTGTAGGAAAAAATAGGGAGCCCTTTCACACCAAAATTTGCGACATTCTATCGAACCGTTTCGGAGATATTCGCGACTTTTTGTTTTAGCATTACGGCGAAAACGGTCGGACCCCCCATGGTGAGCCGCGACTGCGGAGCATGGGGAGGAAGGCCGAAACCCTGTTAGGCCACGTTTCAAATTTCAAGTCGATCGGACAATTAGGGCCCCAGATATGGGGGGTCAAAGTTTGGCCCATTTCCGTGACCATTTCCGTGACCCCATCGAAATTTCGGTCGCTTGCATCGGGGTCAAAAATTGAGCTACGAGAAAACGCTTGCGGGTGATTGTTTATGTGTCCGAATGGGAAGTGCTGTGTGAGCGGTTTGAAATTCGGTGCAACGCTTATAGGGAATTCTCGCGGCCGAAATGTGTCAAATTCGTGAACTTTGACCCTATGAAAGTCGGGTCCTATTGGGCCTAGAAGGAAACTTTTTTTATTGATTACTCTTCGGAGCAACATTTTGGCTATCTCGGAATTTTAAAATTCGCGAATGGAGTTTCTGCAGGGAATTTCCGTTCGATTTTTGGCCTATTCTTTAAACCTTCAAAAATTCGCCATAAAAAAACTATGGAAGCTAGGACCACGAAATTTGGAGGGTTTGTAGGAAAAAATAGGGAGCCCTTTCACACCAAAATTTGCGACATTCTATCGAACCGTTTCGGAGATATTCGCGAGTTTTTGTTTTAGCATTACGGCGAAAACGGTCGGACCACCCATTGTGAGCCGCGACTGCGGAGCATGGGGAGGAAGGCCGAAACCCTGTAAAGCAACGTTTCAAATTTCAAGTCGATCGGACAATTAGGGCCCGAGATATGGGGGGTCAAAGTTTGGCCCATTTCCGTGACCCCATCGAAATTTCGGTCGCTTGCGCCGGGGTCAAAAATTGAGCTACGAGAAAACGCTTGCGGGTGATTGTTTATGTGTCCGAATGGGAAGTGCTGTGTGAGCGGTTTGAAATTCGGTGCAACGCTTATAGGGAATTCTCGCGGCCGAAATGTGTCAGATTCGTGAACTTTGACCCTATGAAAGTCGGGTCCTATTGGGCCTAGAGAGAAACTTTTTTTTTAAATTGATGTACTCTTCGAGAGGAACATTTTGGCTATCTCGGAATTTTAAAATTCGCGAATGGAGTTTCTGCAGGGAATTTCCGTTCGATTTTTGGCCTATTCTTTAAACCTTCAAAAATTCGCCATAAAAAAACTATGCAAGCTAGGACAACGAAATTTGGAGGGTTTGTAGGAAAAAATAGGGAGCCCTTTCACACCAAAATTTGCGACATTCTATCGAACCGTTTCGGAGATATTCGCGGAGGTTTTGTTTTAGCATTATGGCGAAAAGGGTCGGACCCCCCATGGTGAGCCGCGACTGCGGAGCATGGGGAGGAAGGCCGAAACCCTGTTAGGCCACGTTTCAAATTTCAAGTCGATCGGACAATTAGGGCCCGAGATATGGGGGGTCAAAGTTTGGCCCATTTCCGTGACCATTTCCGTGACCCCATCGAAAATTCGGTCGCTTGCGACGGGGTCAAAAATTGAGCTACGAGAAAACGCTTGCGGGTGATTGTTTATGTGTCCGAATGGGCAGTGCTGTGTGAGCGGTTTGAAATTCGGTGCAACGCTTATAGGGAATTCTCGCGGCCGAAATGTGTCAAATTCGTGAACTTTGACCCTATGAAAGTCGGGTCCTATTGGGCCTAGAAGGAAACTTTTTTTATTGATTACTCTTCGAGAGCAACATTTTGGCTATCTCGGAATTTTAAAATTCGCGAATGGAGTTTCTGCAGGGAATTTCCGTTCGAATTTTGGCCTATTCTTTAAACTTTCAAAAATTCGCCATAACAACACTATGGAAGCTAGGACCACGAAATTTGGAGGGTTTGTAGGAAAAAATAGGGAGCCCTTTCACACCAAAATTTGCGACATTCTATCGAATCGTTTCGGAGATATTCGCGAGTTTTTGTTTTAGCATTACGGAGAAAAGGGGTGGACCCCCCATGCTGAGCCGCGACTGCGGAGCATGGGGAGGAAGGTCGAAACCCTGTTAGGCCACGTTTCGAATTTCAAGTCGATCGGACAATTAGGGCCCGAGATATGGGGGGTCAAAATTTGGCCCATTTCCGTGACCATTTCCGTGACCCCATCGAAATTTCGGTCGCTTGCGTCGGGGTCAAAAATTGAGCTACGAGAAAACGCTTGCGGGTGATTGTTTATGTGTCCGAATGGGAAGTGCTGTGTGAGCGGTTTGAAATTCGGTGCAACGCTTATAGGGAATTCTCGCGGCCGAAATGTGTCAAATTCGTGAACTTTGACCCTATGGAAGTCGGATCCTATTGGGCCTAGAGAGAAACTTTTTTTTTTAAATTGATGTACTCTTCGAGAGGAACATTTTGGCTATCTCGGAATTTTAAAATTCGCGAATGGAGTTTCTGCAGGGAATTTCCGTTCGATTTTTGGCCTATTCTTTAAACCTTCAAAAATTCGCCATAAAAAAACTATGGAAGCTAGGACAACGAAATTTGGAGGGTTTGTAGGAAAAAATAGGGAGCCCTTTCACACCAAAATTTGCGACATTCTATCGAACCGTTTCGGAGATATTCGCGGAGGTTTTGTTTTAGCATTACGGCGAAAAGGGTCGGACCCCCCATGGTGAGCCGCGACTGCGGAGCATGGGGAGGAAGGTCGAAACCCTGTTAGGCCACGTTTCGAATTTCAACTCGATCGGACAATTAGGGACCGAGATATGGGGGTCAAAATTTGGCCATTTCCGTGACCCCATCGAAATTTCGGTCGCTTGCGCCGGGGTCAAAAATTGAGCTACGAGAAAACGCTTGCGGGTGATTGTTTATGTGTCCGAATGGGAAGTGCTGTGTGAGCGGTTTGAAATTCGGTGCAACGCTTATAGGGAATTCTCGCGGCCGAAATGTGTCAAATTCGTGAACTTTGACCCTATGAAAGTCGGGTCCTATTGGGCCTAGAGAGAAACTTTTTTTTAAAATTGATGTACTCTTCGAGTGCAACATTTTGGCTATCTCGGATTTTTAAAATTCGCGAATGGAGTTTCTGCAGGGAATTTCCGTTCGATTTTTGGCCTATTCTTTAAACCTTCAAAAATTCGCCATAAAAAAACTATGGAAGCTAGGACCACGAAATTTGGAGGGTTTGTAGGAAAATATAGGGAGCCCTTTCACACCAAAATTTGCGACATTCTATCGAACCGTTTCGGAGATATTCGCGACTTTTTGTTTTAGCATTACGGCGAAAACGGTCGGACCCCCCATGGTGAGCCGCGACTGCGGAGCATGGGGAGGAAGGCCGAAACCCTGTTAGGCCACGTTTCAAATTTCAAGTCGATCGGACAATTAGGGCCCGAGATATGGGGGGTCAAAGTTTGGCCCATTTCCGTGACCATTTCCGTGACCCCATCGAAATTTCGGTCGCTTGCGTCGGGGTCAAAAATTGAGCTACGAGAAAACGCTTGCGGGTGATTGTTTATGTGTCCGAATGGGAAGTGCTGTGTGAGCGGTTTGAAATTCGGTGCAACGCTTATAGGGAATTCTCGCGGCCGAAATGTGTCAAATTCGTGAACTTTGACCCTATGAAAGTCGGGTCCTATTGGGCCTAGAGAGAAACTTTTTTTTAAAATTGATGTACTCTTCGAGAGCAACATTTTGGCTATCTCGGATTTTTAAAATTCGCGAATGGAGTTTCTGCAGGGAATTTCCGTTCGATTTTTGGCCTATTCTTTAAACCTTCAAAAATTCGCCATAAAAAAACTATGGAAGCTAGGACCACGAAATTTGGAGGGTTTGTAGGAAAAAATAGGGAGCCCTTTCACACCAAAATTTGCGACATTCTATCGAACCGTTTCGGAGATATTCGCGACTTTTTGTTTTAGCATTACGGCGAAAACGGTCGGACCCCCCATGGTGAGCCGCGACTGCGGAGCATGGGGAGGAAGGCCGAAACCCTGTTAGGCCACGTTTCAAATTTCAAGTCGATCGGACAATTAGGGCCCGAGATATGGGGGGTCAAAGTTTGGCCCATTTCCGTGACCATTTCCGTGACCCCATCGAAATTTGGTCGCTTGCGTCGGGGTCAAAAATTGAGCTACGAGAAAACGCTTGCGGGTGATTGTTTATGTGTCCGAATGGGAAGTGCTGTGTGAGCGGTTTGAAATTCGGTGCAACGCTTATAGGGAATTCTCGCGGCCGAAATGTGTCAAATTCGTGAACTTTGACCCTATGAAAGTCGGGTCCTATTGGGCCTAGAGAGAAACTTTTTTTTAAAATTGATGTACTCTTCGAGTGCAACATTTTGGCTATCTCGGATTTTTAAAATTCGCGAATGGAGTTTCTGCAGGGAATTTCCGTTCGATTTTTGGCCTATTCTTTAAACCTTCAAAAATTCGCCATAAAAAAACTATGGAAGCTAGGACCACGAAATTTGGAGGGTTTGTAGGAAAAAATAGGGAGCCCTTTCACACCAAAATTTGCGACATTCTATCGAACCGTTTCGGAGATATTCGCGAGTTTTTGTTTTAGCATTACGGCGAAAACGGTCGGACCCCCCATTGTGAGCCGCGACTGCGGAGCATGGGGAGGAAGGCCGAAACCCTGTTAAGCAACGTTTCAAATTTCAAGTCGATCGGACAATTAGGGCCCGAGATATGGGGGGTCAAATTTTGGCCCATTTCCGTGACCCCATCGAAATTTCGGTCGCTTGCGCCGGGGTCAAAAATTGAGCTACGACAAAACGCTTGGGGGTGATTGTTTATGTGTCCGAATGGGAAGTGCTGTGTGAGCGGTTTGAAATTCGGTGCAACGCTTATAGGGAATTCTCGCGGCCGAAATGTGTCAAATTCGTGAACTTTGACCCTATGAAAGTCGGGTCCTATTGGGCCTAGAGAGAAACTTTTTTTTTAAATTGATGTACTCTTCGAGAGCAACATTTTGGCTATCTCGGAATTTTAAAATTCGCGAATGGAGTTTCTGCAGGGAATTTCCGTTCGATTTTTGGCCTATTCTTTAAACCTTCAAAAATTCGCCATAAAAAAACTATGGAAGCTAGGACAACGAAATTTGGAGGGTTTGTAGGAAAAAATAGGGAGCCCTTTCACACCAAAATTTGCGACATTCTATCGAACCGTTTCGGAGATATTCGCGGATGTTTTGTTTTAGCATTATGGCGAAAAGGGTCGGACCCCCCATGGTGAGCCGCGACTGCGGAGCATGGGGAGGAAGGCCGAAACCCTGTTAGGCCACGTTTCAAATTTCAAGTCGATCGGACAATTAGGGCCCGAGATATGGGGGGTCAAAGTTTGGCCCATTTCCGTGACCATTTCCGTGACCCCATCGAAAATTCGGTCGCTTGCGACGGGGTCAAAAATTGAGCTACCAGAAAACGCTTGCGGGTGATTGTTTATGTGTCCGAATGGGAAGTGCTGTGTGAGCGGTTTGAAATTCGGTGCAACGCTTATAGGGAATTCTCGCGGCCGAAATGTGTCAAATTCGTGAACTTTGACCCTATGAAAGTCGGGTCCTATTGAGCCTAGAGAGAAACTTTTTTTTTTAAATTGATGTACTCTTCGAGAGGAACATTTTGGCTATCTCGGAATTTTAAAATTCGCGAATGGAGTTTCTGCAGGGAATTTCCGTTCGATTTTTGGCCTATTCTTTAAACCTTCAAAAATTCGCCATAAAAAAACTATGGAAGCTAGGACCACGAAATTTGGAGGGTTTGTAGGAAAAAATAGGGAGTCCTTTCACACCAAAATTTGCGACATTCTTTCGAACCGTTTCGGAGATATTCGCGAGTTTTTGTTTTAGCATTACGGCGAAAACGGTCGGACCACCCATTGTGAGCCGCGACTGCGGAGCATGGGGAGGAAGGCCGAAACCCTGTTAGGCCACGTTTCAAATTTCAAGTCGATCGGACAATTAGGGCCCGAGATATGGGGGGTCAAAGTTTGGCCCATTTCCGTGACCCCATCGAAAATTCGGTCGCTTGCGACGGGGTCAAAAATTGAGCTACGAGAAAACGCTTGCGGGTGATTGTTTATGTGTCCGAATGGGAAGTGCTGTGTGAGCGGTTTGAAATTCGGTGCAACGCTTATAGGGAATTCTCGCGGCCGAAATGTGTCAAATTCGTGAACTTTGACCCTATGAAAGTCGGGTCCTATTGGGCCTAGAAGGAAACTTTTTTTATTGATTACTCTTCGAGAGCAACATTTTGGCTATCTCGGAATTTTAAAATTCGCGAATGGAGTTTCTGCAGGGAATTTCCGTTCGATTTTTGGCCTATTCTTTAAACCTTCAAAAATTCGCCATAAAAAAACTATGGAAGCTAGGACCACGAAATTTGGAGGGTTTGTAGGAAAAAATAGGGAGCCCTTTCACACCAAAATTTGCGACATTCTATCGAACCGTTTCGGAGATATTCGCGAGTTTTTGTTTTAGCATTACGGCGAAAACTGTCGGACCCCCCATTGTGAGCCGCGACTGCGGAGCATGGGGAGGAAGGCCGAAACCCTGTTAAGCAACGTTTCAAATTTCAAGTCGATCGGACAATTAGGGCCCGAGATATGGGGGGTCAAATTTTGGCCCATTTCCGTGACCCCATCGAAATTTCGGTCGCTTGCGCCGGGGTCAAAAATTGAGCTACGACAAAACGCTTGCGGGTGATTGTTTATGTGTCCGAATGGGAAGTGCTGTGTGAGCGGTTTGAAATTCGGTGCAACGCTTATAGGGAATTCTCGCGGCCGAAATGTGTCAAATTCGTGAACTTTGACCCTATGAAAGTCGGGTCCTATTGGGCCTAGAGAGAAACTTTTTTTTAAAATTGATGTACTCTTCGAGGGCAACATTTTGGCTATCTCGGATTTTTAAAATTCGCGAATGGAGTTTCTGCAGGGAATTTCCGTTCGATTTTTGGCCTATTCTTTAAACCTTCAAAAATTCGCCATAAAAAAACTATGGAAGCTAGGACCAAGAAATTTGCAGGGTTTGTAGGAAAAAATAGGGAGCCCTTTTACACCAAAATTTGCGACATTCTATCGAACCGTTTCGGAGATATTCGCGACTTTTTGTTTTAGCATTACGGCGAAAACGGTCGGACCCCCCATGGTGAGCCGCGACTGCGGAGCATGGGGAGGAAGGCCGAAACCCTGTTAGGCCACGTTTCAAATTTCAAGTCGATCGGACAATTAGGGCCCGAGATATGGGGGGTCAAAGTTTGGCCCATTTCCGTGACCATTTCCGTGACCCCATCGAAATTTCGGTCGCTTGCGTCGGGGTCAAAAATTGAGCTACGAGAAAACGCTTGCGGGTGATTGTTTATGTGTCCGAATGGGAAGTGCTGTGTGAGCGGTTTGAAATTCGGTGCAACGCTTATAGGGAATTCTCGCGGCCGAAATGTGTCAAATTCGTGAACTTTGACCCTATGAAAGTCGGGTCCTATTGGGCCTAGAAGGAAACTTTTTTTATTGATTACTCTTCGAGAGCAACATTTTGGCTATCTCGGAATTTTAAAATTCGCGAATGGAGTTTCTGCAGGGAATTTCCGTTCGATTTTTGGCCTATTCTTTAAACCTTCAAAAATTCGCCATAAAAAAACTATGGAAGCTAGGACCACGAAATTTGGAGGGTTTGTAGGAAAAAATAGGGAGCCCTTTCACACCAAAATTTGCGACATTCCATCGAACCGTTTCGGAGATATTCGCGAGTTTTTGTTTTAGCATTACGGCGAAAACGGTCGGACCACCCATTGTGAGCCGCGACTGCGGAGCATGGGGAGGAAGGCCGAAACCCTGTTAAGCAACGTTTCAAATTTCAAGTCGATCGGACAATTAGGGCCCGAGATATGGGGGGTCAAATTTTGGCCCATTTCCGTGACCCCATCGAAATTTCGGTCGCTTGCGCCGGGGTCAAAAATTGAGCTACGACAAAACGCTTGCGGGTGATTGTTTATGTGTCCGAATGGGAAGTGCTGTGTGAGCGGTTTGAAATTCGGTGCAACGCTTATAGGGAATTCTCGCGGCCGAAATGTGTCAAATACGTGAACTTTGACCCTATGAAAGTCGGGTCCTATTGGGCCTAGAGAGAAACTTTTTTTTAAAATTGATGTACTCTTCGAGAGCAACATTTTGGCTATCTCGGATTTTTAATATTCGCGAATGGAGTTTCTGCAGGGAATTTCCGTGCGATTTTTGGCCTATTCTTTAAACATTCAAAAATTCGCTATAAAAAAAGTATGGAAGCTAAGACAACGAAATTTGGAGGGTTTGTAGGAAAAAATAGGGAGCCCTTTCACACCAAAATTTGCGACATTCTATCGAACCGTTTCGGAGATATTCGCGACTTTTTGTTTTAGCATTACGGCGAAAACGGTCGGACCCCCCATGGTGAGCCGCGACTGCGGAGCATAGGGAGGAAGGCCGAAACCCTGTTAGGCCACGTTTCAAATTTCAAGTCGATCGGACAATTAGGGCCCGAGATATGGGGGGTCAAAGTTTGGCCCATTTCCGTGACCATTTCCGTGACCCCATCGAAATTTCGGTCGCTTGCGTCGGGGTCAAAAATTGAGCTACGAGAAAACGCTTGCGGGTGATTGTTTATGTGTCCGAATGGGAAGTGCTGTGTGAGCGGTTTGAAATTCGGTGCAACGCTTATAGGGAATTCTCGCGGCCGAAATGTGTCAAATTCGTGAACTTTGACCCTATGAAAGTCGGGTCCTATTGGGCCTAGAAGGAAACTTTTTTTATTGATTACTCTTCGAGAGCAACATTTTGGCTATCTCGGAATTTTAAAATTCGCGAATGGAGTTTCTGCAGGGAATTTCCGTTCGATTTTTGGCCTATTCTTTAAACCTTCAAAAATTCGCCATAAAAAAACTATGGAAGCTAGGACCACGAAATTTGGAGGGTTTGTAGGAAAAAATAGGGAGCCCTTTCACACCAAAATTTGCGACATTCCATCGAACCGTTTCGGAGATATTCGCGAGTTTTTGTTTTAGCATTACGGCGAAAACGGTCGGACCACCCATTGTGAGCCGCGACTGCGGAGCATGGGGAGGAAGGCCGAAACCCTGTTAAGCAACGTTTCAAATTTCAAGTCGATCGGACAATTAGGGCCCGAGATATGGGGGGTCAAATTTTGGCCCATTTCCGTGACCCCATCGAAATTTCGGTCGCTTGCGCCGGGGTCAAAAATTGAGCTACGACAAAACGCTTGCGGGTGATTGTTTATGTGTCCGAATGGGAAGTGCTGTGTGAGCGGTTTGAAATTCGGTGCAACGCTTATAGGGAATTCTCGCGGCCGAAATGTGTCAAATACGTGAAATTTGACCCTATGAAAGTCGGGTCCTATTGGGCCTAGAGAGAAACTTTTTTTTAAAATTGATGTACTCTTCGAGAGCAACATTTTGGCTATCTCGGATTTTTAATATTCGCGAATGGAGTTTCTGCAGGGAATTTCCGTGCGATTTTTGGCCTATTCTTTAAACATTCAAAAATTCGCTATAAAAAAAGTATGGAAGCTAAGACAACGAAATTTGGAGGGTTTGTAGGAAAAAATAGGGAGCCCTTTCACACCAAAATTTGCGACATTCTATCGAACCGTTTCGGAGATATTCGCGAGTTTTTGTTTTAGCATTACGGCGAAAAGGGTCGGACCCCCCATGGTGAGCCGCGACTGCGGAGCATGGGGAGGAAGGCCGGAACCCTGTTAGGCCACGTTTCAAATTTCAAGTCGATCGGACAATTAGGGCCCGAGATATGGGGGGTCAAAATTTGGCCCATTTCCGTGACCATTTCCGTGACCCCATCGAAAATTCGGTCGCTTGCGACGGGGTCAAAAATTGAGCTACGAGAAAACGCTTGCGGGTGATTGTTTATGTGTCCGAATGGGAAGTGCTGTGTGAGCGGTTTGAAATTCGGTGCAACGCTTATAGGGAATTCTCGCGGCCGAAATGTGTCAAATTCGTGAACTTTGACCCTATGAAAGTCGGGTCCTATTGGGCCTAGAGAGAAACTTTTTTTTAAAATTGATGTACTCTTCGAGGGCAACATTTTGGCTATCTCGGATTTTTAAAATTCGCGAATGGAGTTTCTGCAGGGAATTTCCGTTCGATTTTTGGCCTATTCTTTAAACCTTCAAAAATTCGCCATAAAAAAACTATGGAAGCTAGGACCAAGAAATTTGGAGGGTTTGTAGGAAAAAATAGGGAGCCCTTTCACACCAAAATTTGCGACATTCTATCGAACCGTTTCGGAGATATTCGCGACTTTTTGTTTTAGCATTACGGCGAAAACGGTCGGACCCCCCATGGTGAGCCGCGACTGCGGAGCATGGGGAGGAAGGCCGAAACCCTGTTAGGCCACGTTTCAAATTTCAAGTCGATCGGACAATTAGGGCCCGAGATATGGGGGGTCAAAGTTTGGCCCATTTCCGTGACCATTTCCGTGACCCCATCGAAATTTCGGTCGCTTGCGTCGGGGTCAAAAATTGAGCTACGAGAAAACGCTTGCGGGTGATTGTTTATGTGTCCGAATGGGAAGTGCTGTGTGAGCGGTTTGAAATTCGGTGCAACGCTTATAGGGAATTCTCGCGGCCGAAATGTGTCAAATTCGTGAACTTTGACCCTATGAAAGTCGGGTCCTATTGGGCCTAGAAGGAAACTTTTTTTATTGATTACTCTTCGAGAGCAACATTTTGGCTATCTCGGAATTTTAAAATTCGCGAATGGAGTTTCTGCAGGGAATTTCCGTTCGATTTTTGGCCTATTCTTTAAACCTTCAAAAATTCGCCATAAAAAAACTATGGAAGCTAGGACCACGAAATTTGGAGGGTTTGTAGGAAAAAATAGGGAGCCCTTTCACACCAAAATTTGCGACATTCTATCGAACCGTTTCGGAGATATTCGCGAGTTTTTGTTTTAGCATTACGGCGAAAACGGTCGGACAACCCATTGTGAGCCGCGACTGCGGAGCATGGGGAGGAAGGCCGAAACCCTGTTAAGCAACGTTTCAAATTTCAAGTCGATCGGACAATTAGGGCCCGAGATATGGGTGGTCAAATTTTGGCCCATTTCCGTGACCCCATCGAAATTTCGGTCGCTTGCGTCGGGGTCAAAAATTGAGCTACGAGAAAACGCTTGCGGGTGATTGTTTATGTGTCCGAATGGGAAGTGCTGTGTGAGCGGTTTGAAATTCGGTGCAACGCTTATAGGGAATTCTCGCGGCCGAAATGTGTCAAATTCGTGAACTTTGACCCTATGAAAGTCGGGTCTTATTGGGCCTAGAGAGAAACTTTTTTTTTAAATTGATGTACTCTTCGAGAGGAACATTTTGGCTATCTCGGAATTTTAAAATTCGCGAATGGAGTTTCTGCAGGGAATTTCCGTTCGATTTTTGGCCTATTCTTTAAACCTTCAAAAATTCGCCATAAAAAAACTATGGAAGCTAGGACAACGAAATTTGGAGGGTTTGTAGGAAAAAATAGGGAGCCCTTTCACACCAAAATTTGCGACATTCTATCGAACCGTTTCGGAGATATTCGCGAGTTTTTGTTTTAGCATTACGGCGAAAAGGGTCGGACCCCCCATGGTGAGCCGCGACTGCGGAGCATGGGGAAGAAGGCCGGAACCCTGTTAGGCCACGTTTCAAATTTCAAGTCGATCGGACAATTAGGGCCCGAGATATGGGGGGTCAAAATTTGGCCCATTTCCGTGACCATTTCCGTGACCCCATCGAAAATTCGGTCGCTTGCGACGGGGTCAAAAATTGAGCTACGAGAGAACGCTTGCGGGTGATTGTTTATGTGTCCGAATGGGAAGTGCTGTGTGAGCGGTTTGAAATTCGGTGCAACGCTTATAGGGAATTCTCGCGGCCGAAATGTGTCAAATTCGTGAACTTTGACCCTATGAAAGTCGGGTCCTATTGGGCCTAGAGAGAAACTTTTTTTTAAAATTGATGTACTCTTCGAGAGCAACATTTTGGCTATCTCGGATTTTTAAAATTCGCGAATGGAGTTTCTGCAGGGAATTTCCGTTCGATTTTTGGCCTATTCTTTAAACCTTCAAAAATTCGCCATAAAAAAACTATGGAAGCTAGGACCAAGAAATTTGGAGGGTTTGTAGGAAAAAATAGGGAGCCCTTTCACACCAAAATTTGCGACATTCTATCGAACCGTTTCGGAGATATTCGCGACTTTTTGTTTTAGCATTACGGCGAAAACGGTCGGACCCCCCATGGTGAGCCGCGACTGCGGAGCATGGGGAGGAAGGCCGAAACCCTGTTAGGCCACGTTTCAAATTTCAAGTCGATCGGACAATTAGGGCCCGAGATATGGGGGGTCAAAGTTTGGCCCATTTCCGTGACCATTTCCGTGACCCCATCGAAATTTCGGTCGCTTGCGTCGGGGTCAAAAATTGAGCTACGAGAAAACGCTTGCGGGTGATTGTTTATGTGTCCGAATGGGAAGTGCTGTGTGAGCGGTTTGAAATTCGGTGCAACGCTTATAGGGAATTCTCGCGGCCGAAATGTGTCAAATTCGTGAACTTTGACCCTATGAAAGTCGGGTCCTATTGGGCCTAGAAGGAAACTTTTTTTATTGATTACTCTTCGAGAGCAACATTTTGGCTATCTCGGAATTTTAAAATTCGCGAATGGTGTTTCTGCAGGGAATTTCCGTTCGATTTTTGGCCTATTCTTTAAACCTTCAAAAATTCGCCATAAAAAAACTATGGAAGCTAGGACCACGAAATTTGGAGGGTTTGTAGGAAAAAATAGGGAGCCCTTTCACACCAAAATTTGCGACATTCTATCGAACCGTTTCGGAGATATTCGCGAGTTTTTGTTTTAGCATTACGGCGAAAACGGTCGGACCACCCATTGTGAGCCGCGACTGCGGAGCATGGGGAGGAAGGCCGAAACCCTGTTAAGCAACGTTTCAAATTTCAAGTCGATCGGACAATTAGGGCCCGAGATATGGGGGGTCAAATTTTGGCCCATTTCCGTGACCCCATCGAAATTTCGGTCGCTTGCGCCGGGGTCAAAAATTGAGCTACGACAAAACGCTTGCGGGTGATTGTTTATGTGTCCGAATGGGAAGTGCTGTGTGAGCGGTTTGAAATTCGGTGCAACGCTTATAGGGAATTCTCGCGGCCGAAATGTGTCAAATTCGTGAACTTTGACCCTATGAAAGTCGGGTCCTATTGGGCCTAGAGAGAAACTTTTTTTTTAAATTGATGTACTCTTCGAGAGGAACATTTTGGCTATCTCGGAATTTTAAAATTCGCGAATGGAGTTTCTGCAGGGAATTTCCGTTCGATTTTTGGCCTATTCTTTAAACATTCAAAAATTCGCCATAAAAAAACTATGGAAGCTAGGACAACGAAATTTGGAGGGTTTGTAGGAAAAAATAGGGAGCCCTTTCACAACAAAATTTGCGACATTCTATCGAACCGTTTCGGAGATATTCGCGGAGGTTTTGTTTTAGCATTATGGCGAAAAGGGTCGGACCCCCCATGGTGAGCCGCGACTGCAGAGCATGAGGAGGAAGGCCGAAACCCTGTTAGGCCACGTTTCAAATTTCAAGTCGATCGGACAATTAGGGCCCGAGATATGGGGGGTCAAAGTTTGGCCCATTTCCGTGACCATTTCCGTGACCCCATCGAAAATTCGGTCACTTGCGACGGGGTCAAAAATTGAGCTACGAGAAAACGCTTGCGGGTGATTGTTTATGTGTCCGAATGGGAAGTGCTGTGTGAGCGGTTTGAAATTCGGTGCAACGCTTATAGGGAATTCTCGCGGCCGAAATGTGTCAAATTCGTGAACTTTGACCCTATGAAAGTCGGGTCCTATTGGGCCTAGAGAGAAACTTTTTTTTAAAATTGATGTACTCTTCGAGAGCAACATTTTGGCTATCTCGGATTTTTAAAATTCGCGAATGGAGTTTCTGCAGGGAATTTCCGTTCGATTTTTGGCCTATTCTTTAAACCTTCAAAAATTCGCCATAAAAAAACTATGGAAGCTAGGACCACGAAATTTGGAGGGTTTGTAGGAAAAAATAGGGAGCCTTTCACACCAAAATTTGCGACATTCTATCGAACCGTTTCGGAGATATTCGCGACTTTTTGTTTTAGCATTACGGCGAAAACGGTCGGACCCCCCATGGTGAGCCGCGACTGCGGAGCATGGGGAGGAAGGCCGAAACCCTGTTAGGCCACGTTTCAAATTTCAAGTCGATCGGACAATTAGGGCCCGAGATATGGGGGGTCAAAATTTGGCCCATTTCAGTGACCATTTCCGTGACCCCATCGAAATTTCGGTCGCTTGCGTCGGGGTCAAAAATTGAGCTACGAGAAAACGCTTGCGGGTGATTGTTTATGTGTCCGAATGGGAAGTGCTGTGTGAGCGGTTTGAAATTCGGTGCAACGCTTATAGGGAATTCTCGCGGCCGAAATGTGTCAAATTCGTGAACTTTGACCCTATGAAAGTCGGGTCCTATTGGGCCTAGAGAGAAACTTTTTTTTTTAAATTGATGTACTCTTCGAGAGGAACATTTTGGCTATCTCGGAATTTTAAAATTCGCGAACGGAGTTTCTGCAGGGAATTTCCGTTCGATTTTTGGCCTATTCTTTAAACCTTCAAAAATTCGCCATAAAAAAACTATGGAAGCTAGGACAACGAAATTTGGAGGGTTTGTAGGAAAAATAGGGAGCCCTTTCACACCAAAATTTGCGACATTCTATCGAACCGTTTCGGAGATATTCGCGGAGGTTTTGTTTTAGCATTACGGCGAAAAGGGTCGGACCCCCCATGGTGAGCCGCGACTGCGGAGCATGGGGAGGAAGGCCGAAACCCTGTTAGGCCACGTTTCAAATTTCAAGTCGATCGGACAATTAGGGCCCGAGATATGGGGGGTCAAAGTTTGGCCCATTTCCGTGACCATTTCCGTGACCCCATCGAAAATTCGGTCGCTTGCGACGGGGTCAAAAATTGAGCTACGAGAAAACGCTTGCGGGTGATTGTTTATGTGTCCGAATGGGAAGTGCTGTGTGAGCGGTTTGAAATTCGGTGCAACGCTTATAGGGAATTCTCGCGGCCGAAATGTGTCAAATTCGTGAAATTTGACCCTATGAAAGTCGGGTCCTATTGGGCCTAGAAGGAAACTTTTTTTATTGATTACTCTTCGAGAGCAACATTTTGGCTATCTCGGAATTTTAAAATTCGCGAATGGAGTTTCTGCAGGGAATTTCCGTTCGATTTTTGGCCTATTCTTTAAACATTCAAAAATTCGCCATAAAAAAACTATGGAAGCTAGGACCACGAAATTTGGAGGGTTTGTAGGAAAAAATAGGGAGTCCTTTCACACCAAAATTTGCGACATTCTTTCGAACCGTTTCGGAGATATTCGCGAGTTTTTGTTTTAGCATTACGGCGAAAACGGTCGGACCACCCATTGTGAGCTGCGACTGCGGAGCATGGGGAGGAAGGCCGAAACCCGGTTAGGCCACGTTTCAAATTTCAAGTCGATCGGAGAATTAGGGCCCGAGATATGGGGGGTCAAAGTTTGGCCCATTTCCGTGACCATTTCCGTGACCCCATCGAAATTTCGGTCGCTTGCGTCGGGGTCAAAAATTGAGCTACGAGAAAACGCTTGCGGTTGATTGTTTATGTGTCCGAATGGGAAGTGCTGTGTGAGCGGTTTGAAATTCGGTGCAACGCTTATAGGGAATTCTCGCGGCCGAAATGTGTCAAATTCGTGAACTTTGACCCTATGAAAGTCGGGTCCTATTGGGCCTAGAGAGAAACTTTTTTTTTAAATTGATGTACTCTTCGAGAGCAACATTTTGGCTATCTCGGATTTTTAATATTCGCGAATGGAGTTTCTGCAGGGAATTTCCGTGCGATTTTTGGCCTATTCTTTAAACCTTCAAAAATTCGCCATAAAAAAACTATGGAAGCTAGGACCACGAAATTTGGAGGGTTTGTAGGAAAAAATAGGGAGCCCTTTCACATCAAAATTTGCGACATTCTATCGAACCGTTTCGGAGATATTCGCGAGTTTTTGTTTTAGCATTACGGCGAAAACGGTCGGACCCCCCATTGTGAGCCGCGACTGCGGAGCATGGGGAGGAAGGCCGAAACCCTGTTAAGCCACGTTTCAAATTTCAAGTCGATCGGACAATTAGGACCCGAGATATCGGGGGTCAAATTTTGGCCCATTTCCGTGACCCCATCGAAATTTCGGTCGCTTGCGCCGGGGTCAAAAATTGAGCTACGAGAAAACGCTTGCGGGTGATTGTTTATGTGTCCGAATGGGAAGTGCTGTGTGAGCGGTTTGAAATTCGGTGCAACGCTTATAGGGAATTCTCGCGGCCGAAATGTGTCAAATTCGTGAACTTTGACCCTATGAAAGTCGGGTCCTATTGGGCCTAGAGAGAAACTTTTTTTTTTAAATTGATGTACTCTTCGAGAGGAACATTTTGGCTATCTCGGAATTTTAAAATTCGCGAATGGAGTTTCTGCAGGGAATTTCCGTTCGATTTTTGGCCTATTCTTTAAACCTTCAAAAATTCGCCATAAAAAAACTATGGAAGCTAGGACAACGAAATTTGGAGGGTTTGTAGGAAAAAATAGGGAGCCCTTTCACACCAAAATTTGCGACATTCTATCGAACCGTTTCGGAGATATTCGCGGAGGTTTTGTTTTAGCATTACGGCGAAAAGGGTCGGACCCCCCATGGTGAGCCGCGACTGCGGAGCATGGGGAGGAAGGCCGAAACCCTGTTAGGCCACGTTTCAAATTTCAAGTCGATCGGAGAATTAGGGCCCGAGATATGGGGGGTCAAAGTTTGGCCCATTTCCGTGACCATTTCCGTGACCCCATCGAAAATTCGGTCGCTTGCGTCGGGGTCAAAAATTGAGCTACGAGAAAACGCTTGCGGGTGATTGTTTATGTGTCCGAATGGGAAGTGCTGTGTGAGCGGTTTGAAATTCGGTGCAACGCTTATAGGGAATTCTCGCGGCCGAAATGTGTCAAATTCCTGAACTTTGACCCTATGAAAGTCGGGTCCTATTGGGCCTAGAAAGAAACTTTTTTTATTGATTACTCTTCGAGAGCAACATTTTGGCTATCTCGGAATTTTAAAATTCGCGAATGGAGTTTCTGCAGGGAATTTCCGTTCGATTTTTGGCCTATTCTTTAAACCTTCAAAAATTCGCCATAAAAAAACTATGGAAGCTAGGACCACGAAATTTGGAGGGTTTGTAGGAAAAAATAGGGAGCCCTTTCACATCAAAATTTGCGACATTCTATCGAACCGTTTCGGAGATATTCGCGAGTTTTTGTTTTAGCATTACGGCGAAAACGGTCGGACCCCCCATTGTGAGCCGCGACTGCGGAGCATGGGGAGGAAGGCCGAAACCCTGTTAGGCCACGTTTCAAATTTCAAGTCGATCGGACAATTAGGGCCCGAGATATGGGGGGTCAAAATTTGGCCCATTTCCGTGACCCCATCGAAATTTCGGTCGCTTGCGTCGGGGTCAAAAATTGAGCTACGAGAAAACGCTTGCGGTTGATTGTTTATGTGTCCGAATGGGAAGTGCTGTGTGAGCGGTTTGAAATTCGGTGCAACGCTTATAGGGAATTCTCGCGGCCGAAATGTGTCAAATTCGTGAACTTTGACCCTATGAAAGTCGGGTCCTATTGGGCCTAGAGAGAAACTTTTTTTTTTAAATTGATGTACTCTTCGAGAGGAACATTTTGGCTATCTCGGAATTTTAAAATTCGCGAATGGAGTTTCTGCAGGGAATTTCCGTTCGATTTTTGGCCTATTCTTTAAACCTTCAAAAATTCGCCATAAAAAAACTATGGAAGCTAGGACAACGAAATTTGGAGGGTTTGTAGGAAAAAATAGGGAGCCCTTTCACACCAAAATTTGCGACATTCTATCGAACCGTTTCGGAGATATTCGCGGAGGTTTTGTTTTAGCATTACGGCGAAAAGGGTCGGACCCCCATGGTGAGCCGCGACTGCGGAGCATGGGGAGGAAGGCCGAAACCCTGTTAGGCCACGTTTCAAATTTCAAGTCGATCGGAGAATTAGGGCCCGAGATATGGGGGGTCAAAGTTTGGCCCATTTCCGTGACCATTTCCGTGACCCCATCGAAAATTCGGTCGCTTGCGTCGGGGTCAAAAATTGAGCTACGAGAAAACGCTTGCGGGTGATTGTTTATGTGTCCGAATGGGAAGTGCTGTGTGAGCGGTTTGAAATTCGGTGCAACGCTTATAGGGAATTCTCGCGGCCGAAATGTGTCAAATTCCTGAACTTTGACCCTATGAAAGTCGGGTCCTATTGGGCCTAGAAAGAAACTTTTTTTATTGATTACTCTTCGAGAGCAACATTTTGGCTATCTCGGAATTTTAAAATTCGCGAATGGAGTTTCTGCAGGGAATTTCCGTTCGATTTTTGGCCTATTCTTTAAACCTTCAAAAATTCGCCATAAAAAAACTATGGAAGCTAGGACCACGAAATTTGGAGGGTTTGTAGGAAAAAATAGGGAGCCCTTTCACATCAAAATTTGCGACATTCTATCGAACCGTTTCGGAGATATTCGCGAGTTTTTGTTTTAGCATTACGGCGAAAACGGTCGGACCCCCCATTGTGAGCCGCGACTGCGGAGCATGGGGAGGAAGGCCGAAACCCTGTTAGGCCACGTTTCAAATTTCAAGTCGATCGGACAATTAGGGCCCGAGATATGGGGGGTCAAAATTTGGCCCATTTCCGTGACCCCATCGAAATTTCGGTCGCTTGCGTCGGGGTCAAAAATTGAGCTACGAGAAAACGCTTGCGGTTGATTGTTTATGTGTCCGAATGGGAAGTGCTGTGTGAGCGGTTTGAAATTCGGTGCAACGCTTATAGGGAATTCTCGCGGCCGAAATGTGTCAAATTCGTGAACTTTGACCCTATGAAAGTCGGGTCCTATTGGGCCTAAAGAGAAACTTTTTTTTTAAAATTGATGTACTCTTCGAGAGGAACATTTTGGCTATCTCGGAATTTTAAAATTCGCGAATGGAGTTTCTGCAGGGAATTTCCGTTCGATTTTTGGCCTATTCTTTAAACCTTCAAAAATTCGCCATAAAAAACTATGGAAGCTAGGACAACGAAATTTGGAGGGTTTGTAGGAAAAAATAGGGAGCCCTTTCACACCAAAATTTGCGACATTCTATCGAACCGTTTCGGAGATATTCGCGGAGGTTTTGTTTTAGCATTACGGCGAAAAGGGTCGGACCCCCCATGGTGAGCCGCGACTGCGGAGCATGGGGAGGAAGGCCGAAACCCTGTTAGGCCACGTTTCAAATTTCAAGTCGATCGGACAATTAGGGCCCGAGATATGGGGGGTCAAAGTTTGGCCCATTTCCGTGACCATTTCCGTGACCCCATCGAAAATTCGGTCGCTTGCGTCGGGGTCAAAAATTGAGCTACGAGAAAACGCTTGCGGGTGATTGTTTATGTGTTCGAATGGGAAGTGCTGTGTGAGCGGTTTGAAATTCGGTGCAACGCTTATAGGGAATTCTCGCGGCCGAAATGTGTCAAATTCGTGAACTTTGACCCTATGAAAGTCGGGTCCTATTGGGCCTAGAAGGAAACTTTTTTTATTGATTACTCTTCGAGAGCAACATTTTGGCTATCTCGGAATTTTAAAATTCGCGAATGGAGTTTCTGCAGGGAATTTCCGTTCGATTTTTGGCCTATTCTTTAAACCTTCAAAAATTCGCCATAAAAAAACTATGGAACCTAGGACCACGAAATTTGGAGGGTTTGTAGGAAAAAATAGGGAGCCCTTTCACACCAAAATTTGCGACATTCTATCGAACCGTTTCGGAGATATTCGCGAGTTTTTGTTTTAGCATTACGGCGAAAACGGTCGGACCCCCCATTGTGAGCCGCGACTGCGGAGCATGGGGAGGAAGGCCGAAACCCTGTTAGGCCACGTTTCAAATTTCAAGTCGATCGGACAATTAGGGCCCGAGATATGGGGGGTCAAAGTTTGGCCCATTTCCGTGACCCCATCGAAATTTCGGTCGCTTGCGTCGGGGTCAAAAATTGAGCTACGAGAAAACGCTTGCGGTTGATTGTTTATGTGTCCGAATGGGAAGTGCTGTGTGAGCGGTTTGAAATTCGGTGCAACGCTTATAGGGAATTCTCGCGGCCGAAATATGTCAAATTCGTGAACTTTGACCCTATGAAAGTCGGGTCCTATTGGGCATAGAAGGAAACTTTTTTTATTGATTACTCTTCGAGAGCAACATTTTGGCTATCTCGGAATTTTAAAATTCGCGAATGGAGTTTCTGCAGGGAATTTCCGTTCGATTTTTGGCCTATTCTTTAAACCTTCAAAAATTCGCCATAAAAAAACTATGGAAGCTAGGACAACGAAATTTGGAGGGTTTGTAGGAAAAAATAGGGAGCCCTTTCACACCAAAATTTGCGACATTCTATCGAACCGTTTCGGAGATATTCGCGGAGGTTTTGTTTTAGCATTACGGCGAAAAGGGTCGGACCCCCCATGGTGAACCGCGACTGCGGAGCATGTGCAGGAAGGCCGAAACCCTGTTAGGCCACGTTTCAAATTTCAAGTCGATCGGACAATTAGGGCCCGAGATATGGGGGGTCAAAGTTTGGCCCATTTCCGTGACCATTTCCGTGACCCCATCGAAAATTCGGTCGCTTGCGTCGGGGTCAAAAATTGAGCTACGAGAAAACGCTTGCGGGTGATTGTTTATGTGTCCGAATGGGAAGTGCTGTGTGAGCGGTTTGAAATTCGGTGCTACGCTTATAGGGAATTCTCGCGGCCGAAATGTGTCAAATTCGTGAACTTTGACCCTATGAAAGTCGGGTCCTATTGGGCCTAGAAGGAAACTTTTTTTATTGATTACTCTTCGAGAGCAACATTTTGGCTATCTCGGAATTTTAAAATTCGCGAATGGAGTTTCTGCAGGGAATTTCCGTTCGATTTTTGGCCTATTCTTTAAACCTTCAAAAATTCGCCATAAAAAAACTATGGAAGCTAGGACCACGAAATTTGGAGGGTTTGTAGGAAAAAATAGGGAGCCCTTTCACACCAAAATTTGCGACATTCTATCGAACCGTTTCGGAGATATTCGCGAGTTTTTGTTTTAGAATTACGGCGAAAACGGTCGGACCCCCCATTGTGAGCCGCGACTGCGGAGCATGGGGAGGAAGGCCGAAACCCTGTTAGGCCACGTTTCGAATTTCAACTCGATCGGACAATTAGGGACCGAGATATGGGGGTCAAAATTTGGCCATTTCCGTGACCCCATCGAAATTTCGGTCGCTTGCGCCGGGGTCAAAAATTGAGCTACGAGAAAACGCTTGCGGGTGATTGTTTATGTGTCCGAATGGGAAGTGCTGTGTGAGCGGTTTGAAATTCGGTGCAACGCTTATAGGGAATTCTCGCGGCCGAAATATGTCAAATTCGTGAACTTTTACCCTATGAAAGTCGGGTCCTATTGGGCCTAGAGAGAAACTTTTTTTTTAAATTGATGTACTCTTCGAGAGGAACATTTTGGCTATCTCGGAATTTTAAAATTCGCGAATGGAGTTTCTGCAGGGAATTTCCGTTCGATTTTTGGCCTATTCTTTAAACCTTCAAAAATTCGCCATAAAAAAACTATGGAAGCTAGGACAACGAAATTTGGAGGGTTTGTAGGAAAAAATAGGGAGCCCTTTCACACCAAAATTTGCGACATTCTATCGAACCGTTTCGGAGATATTCGCGGAGGTTTTGTTTTAGCATTACGGCGAAAAGGGTTGGATCCCCCATGGTGAGCCGCGACTGCGGAGCATGGGGAGGAAGGCCGAAACCCTGTTAGGCCACGTTTCAAATTTCAAGTCGATCGGACAATTAGGGCCCAAGATATGGGGGGTCAAAGTTTGGCCCATTTCCGTGACCATTTCCGTGACCCCATCGAAAATTCGGTCGCTTGCGTCGGGGTCAAAAATTGAGCTACGAGAAAACGCTTGCGGGTGATTGTTTATGTGTCCGAATGGGAAGTGCTGTGTGAGCGGTTTGAAATTCGGTGCAACGCTTATAGGGAATTCTCGCGGCCGAAATGTGTCAAATTCGTGAACTTTGACCCTATGAAAGTCGGGTCCTATTGGGCCTAGAAGGAAACTTTTTTTATTGATTACTCTTCGAGAGCAACATTTTGGCTATCTCGGAATTTTAAAATTCGCGAATGGAGTTTCTGCAGGGAATTTCCGTTCGATTTTTGGCCTATTCTTTAAACCTTCAAAAATTCGCCATAAAAAAACTATGGAAGCTAGGACCACGAAATTTGGAGGGTTTGTAGGAAAAAATAGTGACCCCTTTCACATCAAAATTTGCGACATTCTATCGAACCGTTTCGGAGATATTCGCGAGTTTTTGTTTTAGCATTACGGCGAAAACGGTCGGACCCCCCATTGTGAGCCGCGACTGCGGAGCATGGGGAGGAAGGCCGAAACCCTGTTAGGCCACGTTTCAAATTTCAAGTCGATCGGACAATTAGGGCCCGAGATATGGGGGGTCAAAGTTTGGCCCATTTCCGTGACCCCATCGAAATTTCGGTCGCTTGCGTCGGGGTCAAAAATTGAGCTACGAGAAAACGCTTGCGGGTGATTGTTTATGTGTCCGAATGGGAAGTGCTGTGTGAGCGGTTTGAAATTCGGTGCAACGCTTATAGGGAATTCTCGCGGCCGAAATATGTCAAATTCGTGAACTTTTACCCTATGAAAGTCGGGTCCTATTGGGCATAGAAGGAAACTTTTTTTATTGATTACTCTTCGAGAGCAACATTTTGGCTATCTCGGATTTTTAAAATTCGCGAATGGAGTTTCTGCAGGGAATTTCCGTTCGATTTTTGGCCTATTCTTTACACATTCAAAAATTTGCCATAAAAAACTATGGAAGCTAGGACCACGAAATTTGGAGGGTTTGTAGGAAAAAATAGGGAGCCCTTTTACACCAAAATTTGCGACATTCTATCGAATCGTTTCGGAGATATTCGCGAGTTTTTGTTTTAGCATTACGGAGAAAAGGGGTGGACCCCCCATGCTGAGCCGCGACTGCGGAGCATGTGGAGGAAGGTCGAAACCCTGTTAGGCCACGCTTCGAATTTCAACTCGATCGGACAATTAGGGACCGAGATATGGGGGTCAAAATTTGGCCATTTCCGTGACCCCATCGAAATTTCGGTCGCTTTCGCCGGGGTCAAAAATTGAGCTACGAGAAAACGCTTGCGGGTGATTGTTTATGTGTCGGAATGGGAAGTGCTGTGTGAGCGGTTTGAAATTCGGTGCAACGCTTATAGGGAATTCTCGCGGCCGAAATGTGTCAAATTCGTGAACTTTGACCCTATGAAAGTCGGGTCCTATTGGGCCTAGAGAGAAACTTTTTTTTTAAATTGATGTACTCTTCGAGAGGAACATTTTGTCTATCTCGGAATTTTAAAATTCGCGAATGGAGTTTCTGCAGGGAATTTCCGTTCGATTTTTGGCCTATTCTTTAAACGTTCAAAAATTCGCCATAAAAAAACTATGGAAGCTAGGACAACGAAATTTGGAGGGTTTGTAGGAAACAATAGGGAGCCCTTTCACACCAAAATTTGCGACATTCTATCGAACCGTTTCGGAGATATTCGCGGAGGTTTTGTTTTAGCATTACGGCGAAAAGGGTCGGACCCCCCATGGTGAGCCGCGACTGCGGAGCATGGGGAGGAAGGCCGAAACCCTGTTAGGCCACGTTTCAAATTTCAAGTCGATCGGACAATTAGGGCCCGAGATATGGGGGCTCAAAATTTGGCCCATTTCCGTGACCATTTCCGTGACCCCATCGAAAATTCGGTCGCTTGCGTCGGGGTCAAAAATTGAGCTACGAGAAAACGCTTGCGGGTGATTGTTTATGTGTCCGAATGGGAAGTGCTGTGTGCGCGGTTTGAAATTCGGTGCAACGCTTATAGGGAATTCTCGCGGCCGAAATGTGTCAAATTCGTGAACTTTGACCCTATGAAAGTCGGGTCCTATTGGGCCTAGAGAGAAACTTTTTTTTTTAAATTGATGTACTCTTCGAGAGGAACATTTTGTCTATCTCGGAATTTTAAAATTCGCGAATGGAGTTTCTGCAGGGAATTTCCGTTCGATTTTTGGCCTATTCTTTAAACCTTCAAAAATTCGCCATAAAAAAACTATGGAAGCTAGGACAACGAAATTTGGAGGGTTTGTAGGAAAAAATAGGGAGCCCTTTCACACCAAAATTTGCGACATTCTATGGAACCGTTTCGGAGATATTCGCGGAGGTTTTGTTTTAGCATTACGGCGAAAAGGGTCGGACCCCCCATGGTGAGCGGCGACTGCGGAGCATGGGGAGGAAGGCCGAAACCCTGTTAGGCCACGTTTCAAATTTCAAGTCGATCGGACAATTAGGGCCCGAGATATGGGGGGTCAAAATTTGGCCCATTTCCGTGACCATTTCCGTGACCCCATCGAAAATTCGGTCGCTTGCGTCGGGGTCAAAAATTGAGCTACGAGAAAACGCTTGCGGGTGATTGTTTATGTGTCCGAATGGGAAGTGCTGTGTGAGCGGTTTGAAATTCGGTGCAACGCTTATAGGGAATTCTCGCGGCCGAAATGTGTCAAATTCGTGAACTTTGACCCTATGAAAGTCGGGTCCTATTGGGCCTAGAAAGAAACTTTTTTTATTGATTACTCTTCGAGAGCAACATTTTGGCTATCTCGGAATTTTAAAATTCGCGAATGGAGTTTCTGCAGGGAATTTCCGTTCGATTTTTGGCCTATTCTTTAAACCTTCAAAAATTCGCCATAAAAAAACTATGGAAGGTAGGACCACGAAATTTGGAGGGTTTGTAGAAAAAAATAGGGAGCCCTTTCACATCAAAATTTGCGACATTCTATCGAACCGTTTCGGAGATATTCGCGAGTTTTTGTTTTAGCATTACGGCGAAAACGGTCGGACCCCCCATTGTGAGCCGCGACTGCGGAGCATGGGGAGGAAGGCCGAAACCCTGTTAGGCCACGTTTCAAATTTCAAGTCGATCGGACAATTAGGGCCCGAGATATGGGGGGTCAAAATTTGGCCCATTTCCGTGACCCCATCGAAATTTCGGTCGCTTGCGTCGGGGTCAAAAATTGAGCTACGAGAAAACGCTTGCGGTTGATTGTTTATGTGTCCGAATGGGAAGTGCTGTGTGAGCGGTTTGAAATTCGGTGCAACGCTTATAGGGAATTCTCGCGGCCGAAATGTGTCAAATTCGTGAACTTTGACCCTATGAAAGTCGGGTCCTATTGGGCCTAAAGAGAAACTTTTTTTTTAAATTGATGTACTCTTCGAGAGGAACATTTTGGCTATCTCGGAATTTTAAAATTCGCGAATGGAGTTTCTGCAGGGAATTTCCGTTCGATTTTTGGCCTATTCTTTAAACCTTCAAAAATTCGCCATAAAAAACTATGGAAGCTAGGACAACGAAATTTGGAGGGTTTGTAGGAAAAAATAGGGAGCCCTTTCACACCAAAATTTGCGACATTCTATCGAACCGTTTCGGAGATATTCGCGGAGGTTTTGTTTTAGCATTACGGCGAAAAGGGTCGGACCCCCCATGGTGAGCCGCGACTGCGGAGCATGGGGAGGAAGGCCGAAACCCTGTTAGGCCACGTTTCAAATTTCAAGTCGATCGGACAATTAGGGCCCGAGATATGGGGGGTCAAAGTTTGGCCCATTTCCGTGACCATTTCCGTGACCCCATCGAAAATTCGGTCGCTTGCGTCGGGGTCAAAAATTGAGCTACGAGAAAACGCTTGCGGGTGATTGTTTATGTGTCCGAATGGGAAGTGCTGTGTGAGCGGTTTGAAATTCGGTGCTACGCTTATAGGGAATTCTCGCGGCCGAAATGTGTCAAATTCGTGAACTTTGACCCTATGAAAGTCGGGTCCTATTGGGCCTAGAAGGAAACTTTTTTTATTGATTACTCTTCGAGAGCAACATTTTGGCTATCTCGGAATTTTAAAATTCGCGAATGGAGTTTCTGCAGGGAATTTCCGTTCGATTTTTGGCCTATTCTTTAAACATTCAAAAATTCGCCATAAAAAAACTATGGAAGCTAGGACCACGAAATTTGGAGGGTTTGTAGGAAAAATAGGGAGCCCTTTCACACCAAAATTTGCGACATTCTATCGAACCGTTTCGGAGATATTCGCGAGTTTTTGTTTTAGAATTACGGCGAAAACGGTCGGACCCCCCATTGTGAGCCGCGACTGCGGAGCATGGGGAGGAAGGCCGAAACCCTGTTAGGCCACGTTTCGAATTTCAACTCGATCGGAGAATTAGGGACCGAGATATGGGGGTCAAAATTTGGCCATTTCCGTGACCCCATCGAAATTTCGGTCGCTTGCGCCGGGGTCAAAAATTGAGCTACGAGAAAACGCTTGCGGGTGATTGTTTATGTGTCCGAATGGGAAGTGCTGTGTGAGCGGTTTGAAATTCGGTGCAACGCTTATAGGGAATTCTCGCGGCCGAAATATGTCAAATTCGTGAACTTTTACCCTATGAAAGTCGGGTCCTATTGGGCCTAGAGAGAAACTTTTTTTTTAAATTGATGTACTCTTCGAGAGGAACATTTTGGCTATCTCGGAATTTTAAAATTCGCGAATGGAGTTTCTGCAGGGAATTTCCGTTCGATTTTTGGCCTATTCTTTAAAACTTCAAAAATTCGCCATAAAAAAACTATGGAAGCTAGGACAACGAAATTTGGAGGGTTTGTAGGAAAAAATAGGGAGCCCTTTCACACCAAAATTTGCGACATTCTATCGAACCGTTTCGGAGATATTCGCGGAGGTTTTGTTTTAGCATTACGGCGAAAAGGGTTGGATCCCCCATGGTGAGCCGCGACTGCGGAGCATGGGGAGGAAGGCCGAAACCCTGTTAGGCCACGTTTCAAATTTCAAGTCGATCGGACAATTAGGGCCCAAGATATGGGGGGTCAAAGTTTGGCCCATTTCCGTGACCATTTCCGTGACCCCATCGAAAATTCGGTCGCTTGCGTCGGGGTCAAAAATTGAGCTACGAGAAAACGCTTGCGGGTGATTGTTTATGTGTCCGAATGGGAAGTGCTGTGTGAGCGGTTTGAAATTCGGTGCAACGCTTATAGGGAATTCTCGCGGCCGAAATGTGTCAAATTCGTGAACTTTGACCCTATGAAAGTCGGGTCCTATTGGGCCTAGAAGGAAACTTTTTTTATTGATTACTCTTCGAGAGCAACATTTTGGCTATCTCGGAATTTTAAAATTCGCGAATGGAGTTTCTGCAGGGAATTTCCGTTCGATTTTTGGCCTATTCTTTAAACCTTCAAAAATTCGCCATAAAAAAACTATGGAAGCTAGGACCACGAAATTTGGAGGGTTTGTAGGAAAAAATAGTGACCCCTTTCACATCAAAATTTGCGACATTCTATCGAACCGTTTCGGAGATATTCGCGAGTTTTTGTTTTAGCATTACGGCGAAAACGGTCGGACCCCCCATTGTGAGCCGCGACTGCGGAGCATGGGGAGGAAGGCCGAAACCCTGTTAGGCCACGTTTCAAATTTCAAGTCGATCGGACAATTAGGGCCCGAGATATGGGGGGTCAAAGTTTGGCCCATTTCCGTGACCCCATCGAAATTTCGGTCGCTTGCGTCGGGGTCAAAAATTGAGCTACGAGAAAACGCTTGCGGGTGATTGTTTATGTGTCCGAATGGGAAGTGCTGTGTGAGCGGTTTGAAATTCGGTGCAACGCTTATAGGGAATTCTCGCGGCCGAAATATGTCAAATTCGTGAACTTTTACCCTATGAAAGTCGGGTCCTATTGGGCATAGAAGGAAACTTTTTTTATTGATTACTCTTCGAGAGCAACATTTTGGCTATCTCGGATTTTTAAAATTCGCGAATGGAGTTTCTGCAGGGAATTTCCGTTCGATTTTTGGCCTATTCTTTACACATTCAAAAATTTGCCATAAAAAACTATGGAAGCTAGGACCACGAAATTTGGAGGGTTTGTAGGAAAAAATAGGGAGCCCTTTCACACCAAAATTTGCGACATTCTATCGAATCGTTTCGGAGATATTCGCGAGTTTTTGTTTTAGCATTACGGAGAAAAGGGGTGGACCCCCCATGCTGAGCCGCGACTGCGGAGCATGTGGAGGAAGGTCGAAACCCTGTTAGGCCACGCTTCGAATTTCAAGCCGATCGGACAATTAGGGCCCGAGATATGGGGGGTCAAAGTTTGGCCCATTTCCGTGACCCCATCGAAATTTCGGTCGCTTGCGTCGGGGTCAAAAATTGAGCTACGAGAAAACGCTTGCGGTTGATTGTTTATGTGTCCGAATGGGAAGTGCTGTGTGAGCGGTTTGAAATTCGGTGCAACGCTTATAGGGAATTCTCGCGGCCGAAATGTGTCAAATTCGTGAACTTTGACCCTATGAAAGTCGGGTCCTATTGGGCCTAGAGAGAAACTTTTTTTTTAAATTGATGTACTCTTCGAGAGCAAAATTTTGGCTATCTCGGATTTTTAAAATTCGCGAATGGAGTTTCTGCAGGGAATTTCTGTTCGATTTTTGGCCTATTCTTTAAACCTTCAAAAATTCGCCATAAAAAAACTATGGAAGCTAGGACCACGAAATTTGGAGGGTTTGTAGGAAAAAATAGGGAGCCCTTTCACACCAAAATTTGCGACATTCTATCGAACCGTTTCGGAGATATTCGCGAGTTTTTGTTTTAGCATTACGGCGAAAACGGTCGGACCCCCCATTGTGAGCCGCGACTGCGGAGCATGGGGAGGAAGGCCGAAACCCTGTTAGGCCACGTTTCAAATTTCAAGTCGATCGGCAATTAGGCCCCGAGATATGGGGGGTCAAAGTTTGGCCCATTTCCGTGTCCCCATCGAAATTTCGGTCGCTTGCGTCGGGGTCAAAAATTGAGCTACGAGAAAACGCTTGCGGTTGATTGTTTATGTGTCCGAATGGGAAGTGCTGTGTGAGCGGTTTGAAATTCGGTGCAACGCTTATAGGGAATTCTCGCGGCCGAAATGTGTCAAATTCGTGAACTTTGACCCTATGAAAGTCGGGTCCTATTGGGCATAGAAGGAAACTTTTTTTATTCATTACTCTTCGAGAGCAACATTTTGGCTATCTCGGATTTTTAAAATTCGCGAATGGAGTTCCTGCAGGGAATTTCCGTTCGATTTTTGGCCTATTCTTCACACATTCAAAAATTTGCCATAAAACAACTATGGAAGCTAGGACCACGAAATTTGGAGGGTTTGTAGGAAAAAATAGGGAGCCCTTTCACACCAAAATTTGCGACATTCTATCGAATCGTTTCGGAGATATTCGCGAGTTTTTGTTTTAGCATTACGGAGAAAAGGGGTGGACGCCCCATGCTGAGCCGCGACTGCGGAGCATGGGGAGGAAGGTCGAAACCCTGTTAGGCCACGTTTCGAATTTCAACTCGATCGGACAATTAGGGACCGAGATATGGGGGTCAAAATTTGGCCATTTCCGTGACCCCATCGAAATTTCGGTCGCTTGCGCCGGGGTCAAAAATTGAGCTACGAGAAAACGCTTGCGGGTGATTGTTTATGTGTCGGAATGGGAAGTGCTGTGTGAGCGGTTTGAAATTCGGTGCAACGCTTATAGGGAATTCTCGCGGCCGAAATGTGTCAAATTCGTGAACTTTGACCCTATGAAAGTCGGGTCCTATTGGGCCTAGAGAGAAACTTTTTTTTTAAATTGATGTACTCTTCGAGAGGAACATTTTGTCTATCTCGGAATTTTAAAATTCGCGAATGGAGTTTCTGCAGGGAATTTCCGTTCGATTTTTGGCCTATTCTTTAAACCTTCAAAAATTCGCCATAAAAAAACTATGGAAGCTAGGACAACGAAATTTGGAGGGTTTGTAGGAAACAATAGGGAGCCCTTTCACACCAAAATTTGCGACATTCTATCGAACCGTTTCGGAGATATTCGCGGAGGTTTTGTTTTAGCATTACGGCGAAAAGGGTCGGACCCCCCATGGTGAGCCGCGACTGCGGAGCATGGGGAGGAAGGCCGAAACCCTGTTAGGCCACGTTTCAAATTTCAAGTCGATCGGACAATTAGGGCCCGAGATATGGGGGGTCAAAATTTGGCCCATTTCCGTGACCATTTCCGTGACCCCATCGAAAATTCGGTCGCTTGCGTCGGGGTCAAAAATTGAGCTACGAGAAAACGCTTGCGGGTGATTTTTTATGTGTCCGAATGGGAAGTGCTGTGTGAGCGGTTTGAAATTCGGTGCAACGCTTATAGGGAATTCTCGCGGCCGAAATGTGTCAAATTCGTGAACTTTGACCCTATGAAAGTCGGGTCCTATTGGGCCTAGAAGGAAACTTTTTTTATTGATTACTCTTCGAGAGCAACATTTTGGCTATGTCGGAATTTTAAAATTCGCGAATGGAGTTTCTGCAGGGAATTTCTGTTCGATTTTTGGCCTATTCTTTAAACCTTCAAAAATTCGCCATAAAAAAACTATGGAAGCTAGGACCACGAAATTTGGAGGGTTTGTAGGAAAAAATAGGGAGCCCTTTCACACCAAAATTTGCGACATTCTATCGAACCGTTTCGGACATATTCGCGAGTTTTTGTTTTAGCATTACGGCGAAAACGGTCGGTCCCCCCATTGTGAGCTGCGACTGCGGAGCATGGGGAGGAAGGCCGAAACCCTGTTAGGCCACGTTTCAAATTTCAAGTCGATCGGACAATTAGGGCCCGAGATATGGGGGGTCAAAGTTTGGCCCATTTCCGTGACCCCATCGAAATTTCGGTCGCTTGCGTCGGGGTCAAAAATTGAGCTACGAGAAAACGCTTGCGAGTGATTGTTTATGTGTCCGAATGGGAAGTGCTGTGTGAGCGGTTTGAAATTCGGTGCAACGCTTATAGGGAATTCTCGCGGCCGAAATGTGTCAAATTCGTGAACTTTGACCCTATGAAAGTCGGGTCCTATTGGGCCTAGAGAGAAACTTTTTTTTTAAATTGATGTACTCTTCGAGAGCAACATTTTGGCTATCTCGGATTTTTAAAATTCGCGAATGGAGTTTCTGCAGGGAATTTCCGTTCGATTTTTGGCCTATTCTTTAAACCTTCAAAAATTCGCCATAAAAAAACTATGGAAGCTAGGACCACGAAATTTGGAGGGTTTGTAGGAAAAAATAGGGAGCCCTTTCACACCAAAATTTGCGACATTCTATCGAATCGTTTCGGAGATATTCGCGAGTTTTTGTTTTAGCATTACGGAGAAAAGGGGTGGACGCCCCATGCTGAGCCGCGACTGCGGAGCATGGGGAGGAAGGTCGAAACCCTGTTAGGCCACGTTTCGAATTTCAACTCGATCGGACAATTAGGGACCGAGATATGGGGGTCAAAATTTGGCCATTTCCGTGACCCCATCGAAATTTCGGTCGCTTGCGCCGGGGTCAAAAATTGAGCTACGAGAAAACGCTTGCGGGTGATTGTTTATGTGTCCGAATGGGAAGTGCTGTGTGAGCGGTTTGAAATTCGGTGCAACGCTTATAGGGAATTCTCGCGGCCGAAATATGTCAAATTCGTGAACTTTTACCCTATGAAAGTCGGGTCCTATTGGGCATAGAAGGAAACTTTTTTTATTGATTACTCTTCGAGAGCAACATTTTGGCTATCTCGGATTTTTAAAATTCGCGAATGGAGTTTCTGCAGGGAATTTCCGTTCGATTTTTGGCCTATTCTTTACACATTCAAAAATTTGCCATAAAAAACTATGGAAGCTAGGACCACGAAATTTGGAGGGTTTGTAGGAAAAAATAGGGAGCCCTTTCACACCAAAATTTGCGACATTCTATCGAATCGTTTCGGAGATATTCGCGAGTTTTTGTTTTAGCATTACGGAGAAAAGGGGTGGACCCCCCATGCTGAGCCGCGACTGCGGAGCATGTGGAGGAAGGTCGAAACCCTGTTAGGCCACGTTTCGAATTTCAACTCGATCGGACAATTAGGGACCGAGATATGGGGGTCAAAATTTGGCCATTTCCGTGACCCCATCGAAATTTCGGTCGCTTGCGCCGGGGTCAAAAATTGAGCTACGAGAAAACGCTTGCGGGCGATTGTTTATGTGTCGGAATGGGAAGTGCTGTGTGAGCGGTTTGAAATTCGGTGCAACGTTTATAGGGAATTCTCGCGGCCGAAATGTGTCAAATTCGTGAACTTTGACCCTATGAAAGTCGGGTCCTATTGGGCCTAGAGAGAAACTTTTTTTTTAAATTGATGTACTCTTCGAGAGGAACATTTTGGCTATCTCGGAATTTTAAAATTCGCGAATGGAGTTTCTGCAGGGAATTTCCGTTCGATTTTTGGCCTATTCTTTAAATCTTCAAAAATTCGCCATAAAAAAACTATGGAAGCTAGGACCACGAAATTTGGAGGGTTTGTAGGAAAAAATAGGGAGCCCTTACACACCAAAATTTGCGACATTCCATCGAACCGTTTCGGAGATATTCGCGAGTTTTTGTTTTAGCATTACGGCGAAAACGGTCGGACCCCCCATTGTGAGCCGCGACTGCGGAGCATGGGGAGGAAGGCCAAAACCCTGTTAGGCCACGTTTCAAATTTCAAGTCGATCGGACAATTAGGGCCCGAGATATGGGGGATCAAAGTTTGGCCCATTTCCGTGACCCCATCGAAATTTCGGTCGCTAGCGTCGGGGTCAAAAATTGAGCTACGAGAAAACGCTTGCGGTTGATTGTTTATGTGTCCGAATGGGAAGTGCTGTGTGAGCGGTTTGAAATTCGGTGCAACGCTTATAGGGAATTCTCGCGGCCGAAATATGTCAAATTCGTGAACTTTGACCCTATGAAAGTCGGGTCCTATTGGGCATAGAAGGAAACTTTTTTTATTGATTACTCTTCGAGAGCAACATTTTGGCTATCTCGGAATTTTAAAATTCGCGAATGGAGTTTCTGCAGGGAATTTCCGTTCGATTTTTGGCCTATTCTTTAAACCTTCAAAAATTCGCCATAAAAAAACTATGGAAGCTAGGACAACGAAATTTGGAGGGTTTGTAGGAAAAAATAGGGAGCCCTTTCACACCAAAATTTGCGACATTCTATCGAACCGTTTCGGAGATATTCGCGGAGGTTTTGTTTTAGCATTACGGCGAAAAGGGTCGGACCCCCCATGGTGAACCGCGACTGCGGAGCATGTGGAGGAAGGCCGAAACCCTGTTAGGCCACGTTTCAAATTTCAAGTCGATCGGACAATTAGGGCCCGAGATATGGGGGGTCAAAGTTTGGCCCATTTCCGTGACCATTTCCGTGACCCCATCGAAAATTCGGTCGCTTGCGTCGGGGTCAAAAATTGAGCTACGAGAAAACGCTTGCGGGTGATTGTTTATGTGTCCGAATGGGAAGTGCTGTGTGAGCGGTTTGAAATTCGGTGCTACGCTTATAGGGAATTCTCGCGGCCGAAATGTGTCAAATTCGTGAACTTTGACCCTATGAAAGTCGGGTCCTATTGGGCCTAGAAGGAAACTTTTTTTATTGATTACTCTTCGAGAGCAACATTTTGGCTATCTCGGAATTTTAAAATTCGCGAATGGAGTTTCTGCAGGGAATTTCCGTTCGATTTTTGGCCTATTCTTTAAACCTTCAAAAATTCGCCATAAAAAAACTATGGAAGCTAGGACCACGAAATTTGGAGGGTTTGTAGGAAAAAATAGGGAGCCCTTTCACACCAAAATTTGCGACATTCTATCGAACCGTTTCGGAGATATTCGCGAGTTTTTGTTTTAGAATTACGGCGAAAACGGTCGGACCCCCCATTGTGAGCCGCGACTGCGGAGCATGGGGAGGAAGGCCGAAACCCTGTTAGGCCACGTTTCGAATTTCAACTCGATCGGACAATTAGGGACCGAGATATGGGGGTCAAAATTTGGCCATTTCCGTGACCCCATCGAAATTTCGGTCGCTTGCGCCGGGGTCAAAAATTGAGCTACGAGAAAACGCTTGCGGGTGATTGTTTATGTGTCCGAATGGGAAGTGCTGTGTGAGCGGTTTGAAATTCGGTGCAACGCTTATAGGGAATTCTCGCGGCCGAAATATGTCAAATTCGTGAACTTTTACCCTATGAAAGTCGGGTCCTATTGGGCCTAGAGAGAAACTTTTTTTTTAAATTGATGTACTCTTCGAGAGGAACATTTTGGCTATCTCGGAATTTTAAAATTCGCGAATGGAGTTTCTGCAGGGAATTTCCGTTCGATTTTTGGCCTATTCTTTAAACGTTCAAAAATTCGCCATAAAAAAACTATGGAAGCTAGGACAACGAAATTTGGAGGGTTTGTAGGAAAAAATAGGGAGCCCTTTCACACCAAAATTTGCGACATTCTATCGAACCGTTTCGGAGATATTCGCGGAGGTTTTGTTTTAGCATTACGGCGAAAAGGGTTGGATCCCCCATGGTGAGCCGCGACTGCGGAGCATGGGGAGGAAGGCCGAAACCCTGTTAGGCCACGTTTCAAATTTCAAGTCGATCGGACAATTAGGGCCCGAGATATGGGGGGTCAAAGTTTGGCCCATTTCCGTGACCATTTCCGTGACCCCATCGAAAATTCGGTCGCTTGCGTCGGGGTCAAAAATTGAGCTACGAGAAAACGCTTGCGGGTGATTGTTTATGTGTCCGAATGGGAAGTGCTGTGTGAGCGGTTTGAAATTCGGTGCAACGCTTATAGGGAATTCTCGCGGCCGAAATGTGTCAAATTCGTGAACTTTGACCCTATGAAAGTCGGGTCCTATTGGGCCTAGAAGGAAACTTTTTTTATTGATTACTCTTCGAGAGCAACATTTTGGCTATCTCGGAATTTTAAAATTCGCGAATGGAGTTTCTGCAGGGAATTTCCGTTCGATTTTTGGCCTATTCTTTAAACATTCAAAAATTCGCCATAAAAAAACTATGGAAGCTAGGACCACGAAATTTGGAGGGTTTGTAGGAAAAAATAGTCACCCCTTTCACATCAAAATTTGCGACATTCTATCGAACCGTTTCGGAGATATTCGCGAGTTTTTGTTTTAGCATTACGGCGAAAACGGTCGGACCCCCCATTGTGAGCCGCGACTGCGGAGCATGGGGAGGAAGGCCGAAACCCTGTTAGGCCACGTTTCAAATTTCAAGTCGATCGGACAATTAGGGCCCGAGATATGGGGGGTCAAAGTTTGGCCCATTTCCGTGACCCCATCGAAATTTCGGTCGCTTGCGTCGGGGTCAAAAATTGAGCTACGAGAAAACGCTTGCGGGTGATTGTTTATGTGTCCGAATGGGAAGTGCTGTGTGAGCGGTTTGAAATTCGGTGCAACGCTTATAGGGAATTCTCGCGGCCGAAATATGTCAAATTCGTGAACTTTTACCCTATGAAAGTCGGGTCCTATTGGGCATAGAAGGAAACTTTTTTTATTGATTACTCTTCGAGAGCAACATTTTGGCTATCTCGGATTTTTAAAATTCGCGAATGGAGTTTCTGCAGGGAATTTCCGTTCGATTTTTGGCCTATTCTTTACACATTCAAAAATTTGCCATAAAAAACTATGGAAGCTAGGACCACGAAATTTGGAGGGTTTGTAGGAAAAAATAGGGAGCCCTTTCACACCAAAATTTGCGACATTCTATCGAATCGTTTCGGAGATATTCGCGAGTTTTTGTTTTAGCATTACGGAGAAAAGGGGTGGACCCCCCATGCTGAGCCGCGACTGCGGAGCATGTGGAGGAAGGTCGAAACCCTGTTAGGCCACGCTTCGAATTTCAACTCGATCGGACAATTAGGGACCGAGATATGGGGGTCAAAATTTGGCCATTTCCGTGACCCCATCGAAATTTCGGTCGCTTTCGCCGGGGTCAAAAATTGAGCTACGAGAAAACGCTTGCGGGTGATTGTTTATGTGTCGGAATGGGAAGTGCTGTGTGAGCGGTTTGAAATTCGGTGCAACGCTTATAGGGAATTCTCGCGGCCGAAATGTGTCAAATTCGTGAACTTTGACCCTATGAAAGTCGGGTCCTATTGGGCCTAGAGAGAAACTTTTTTTTTAAATTGATGTACTCTTCGAGAGGAACATTTTGTCTATCTCGGAATTTTAAAATTCGCGAATGGAGTTTCTGCAGGGAATTTCCGTTCGATTTTTGGCCTATTCTTTAAACCTTCAAAAATTCGCCATAAAAAAACTATGGAAGCTAGGACAACGAAATTTGGAGGGTTTGTAGGAAACAATAGGGAGCCCTTTCACACCAAAATTTGCGACATTCTATCGAACCGTTTCGGAGATATTCGCGGAGGTTTTGTTTTAGCATTACGGCGAAAAGGGTCTGACCCCCCATGGTGAGCCGCGACTGCGGAGCATGGGGAGGAAGGCCGAAACCCTGTTAGGCCACGTTTCAAATTTCAAGTCGATCGGACAAATAGGGCCCGAGATATGGGGGGTCAAAATTTGGCCCATTTCCGTGACCATTTCCGTGACCCCATCGAAAATTCGGTCGCTTGCGTCGGGGTCAAAAATTGAGCTACGAGAAAACGCTTGCGGGTGATTGTTTATGTGTCCGAATGGGAAGTGCTGTGTGAGCGGTTTGAAATTCGGTGCAACGCTTATAGGGAATTCTCGCGGTCGAAATGTGTCAAATTCTTGAACTTTGACCCTATGAAAGTCGGGTCCTATTGGGCCTAGAAGGAAACTTTTTTTATTGATTACTCTTCGAGAGCAACATTTTGGCTATGTCGGAATTTTAAAATTCGCGAATGGAGTTTCTGCAGGGAATTTCCGTTCGATTTTTGGCCTATTCTTTAAACCTTCAAAAATTCGCCATAAAAAAACTATGGAAGCTAGGACCACGAAATTTGGAGGGTTTGTAGGAAAAAACAGGGAGCCCTTTCACACCAAAATTTGCGACATTCTATCGAACCGTTTCGGAGATAATCGCGAGTTTTTGTTTTAGCATTACGGCGAAAACGGTCGGTCCCCCATTGTGAGCCGCGACTGCGGAGCATGGGGAGGAAGGCCGAAACCCTGTTAGGCCACGTTTCAAATTTCAAGTCGATCGGACAATTAGGGCCCGAGATATGGGGGGTCAAAGTTTGGCCCATTTCCGTGACCCCATCGAAATTTCGGTCGCTTGCGTCGGGGTCAAAAATTGAGCTACGAGAAAACGCTTGCGGTTGATTGTTTATGTGTCCGAATGGGAAGTGCTGTGTGAGCGGTTTGAAATTCGGTGCAACGCTTATAGGGAATTCTCGCGGCCGAAATGTGTCAAATTCGTGAACTTTGACCCTATGAAAGTCGGGTCCTATTGGGCATAGAAGGAAACTTTTTTTATTCATTACTCTTCGAGAGCAACATTTTGGCTATCTCGGATTTTTAAAATTCGCGAATGGAGTTCCTGCAGGGAATTTCCGTTCGATTTTTGGCCTATTCTTCACACATTCAAAAATTTGCCATAAAACAACTATGGAAGCTAGGACCACGAAATTTGGAGGGTTTGTAGGAAAAAATAGGGAGCCCTTTCACACCAAAATTTGCGACATTCTATCGAATCGTTTCGGAGATATTCGCGAGTTTTTGTTTTAGCATTACGGAGAAAAGGGGTGGACGCCCCATGCTGAGCCGCGACTGCGGAGCATGGGGAGGAAGGTCGAAACCCTGTTAGGCCACGCTTCGAATTTCAACTCGATCGGACAATTAGGGACCGAGATATGGGGGTCAAAATTTGGCCATTTCCGTGACCCCATCGAAATTTCGGTCGCTTGCGCCGGGGTCAAAAATTGAGCTACGAGAAAACGCTTGCGGGTGATTGTTTATGTGTCGGAATGGGAAGTGCTGTGTGAGCGGTTTGAAATTCGGTGCAACGCTTATAGGGAATTCTCGCGGCCGAAATGTGTCAAATTCGTGAACTTTGACCCTATGAAAGTCGGGTCCTATTGGGCCTAGAGAGAAACTTTTTTTTTAAATTGATGTACTCTTCGAGAGGAACATTTTGTCTATCTCGGAATTTTAAAATTCGCGAATGGAGTTTCTGCAGGGAATTTCCGTTCGATTTTTGGCCTATTCTTTAAACCTTCAAAAATTCGCCATAAAAAAACTATGGAAGCTAGGACAACGAAATTTGGAGGGTTTGTAGGAAACAATAGGGAGCCCTTTCACACCAAAATTTGCGACATTCTATCGAACCGTTTCGGAGATATTCGCGGAGGTTTTGTTTTAGCATTACGGCGAAAAGGGTCTGACCCCCCATGGTGAGCCGCGACTGCGGAGCATGGGGAGGAAGGCCGAAACCCTGTTAGGCCACGTTTCAAATTTCAAGTCGATCGGACAAATAGGGCCCGAGATATGGGGGGTCAAAATTTGGCCCATTTCCGTGACCATTTCCGTGACCCCATCGAAAATTCGGTCGCTTGCGTCGGGGTCAAAAATTGAGCTACGAGAAAACGCTTGCGGGTGATTGTTTATGTGTCCGAATGGGAAGTGCTGTGTGAGCGGTTTGAAATTCGGTGCAACGCTTATAGGGAATTCTCGCGGTCGAAATGTGTCAAATTCTTGAACTTTGACCCTATGAAAGTCGGGTCCTATTGGGCCTAGAAGGAAACTTTTTTTATTGATTACTCTTCGAGAGCAACATTTTGGCTATGTCGGAATTTTAAAATTCGCGAATGGAGTTTCTGCAGGGAATTTCCGTTCGATTTTTGGCCTATTCTTTAAACCTTCAAAAATTCGCCATAAAAAAACTATGGAAGCTAGGACCACGAAATTTGGAGGGTTTGTAGGAAAAAACAGGGAGCCCTTTCACACCAAAATTTGCGACATTCTATCGAACCGTTTCGGAGATAATCGCGAGTTTTTGTTTTAGCATTACGGCGAAAACGGTCGGTCCCCCATTGTGAGCCGCGACTGCGGAGCATGGGGAGGAAGGCCGAAACCCTGTTAGGCCACGTTTCAAATTTCAAGTCGATCGGACAATTAGGGCCCGAGATATGGGGGGTCAAAGTTTGGCCCATTTCCGTGACCCCATCGAAATTTCGGTCGCTTGCGTCGGGGTCAAAAATTGAGCTACGAGAAAACGCTTGCGGTTGATTGTTTATGTGTCCGAATGGGAAGTGCTGTGTGAGCGGTTTGAAATTCGGTGCAACGCTTATAGGGAATTCTCGCGGCCGAAATGTGTCAAATTCGTGAACTTTGACCCTATGAAAGTCGGGTCCTATTGGGCATAGAAGGAAACTTTTTTTATTCATTACTCTTCGAGAGCAACATTTTGGCTATCTCGGATTTTTAAAATTCGCGAATGGAGTTCCTGCAGGGAATTTCCGTTCGATTTTTGGCCTATTCTTCACACATTCAAAAATTTGCCATAAAACAACTATGGAAGCTAGGACCACGAAATTTGGAGGGTTTGTAGGAAAAAATAGGGAGCCCTTTCACACCAAAATTTGCGACATTCTATCGAATCGTTTCGGAGATATTCGCGAGTTTTTGTTTTAGCATTACGGAGAAAAGGGGTGGACGCCCCATGCTGAGCCGCGACTGCGGAGCATGGGGAGGAAGGTCGAAACCCTGTTAGGCCACGTTTCGAATTTCAACTCGATCGGACAATTAGGGACCGAGATATGGGGGTCAAAATTTGGCCATTTCCGTGACCCCATCGAAATTTCGGTCGCTTGCGCCGGGGTCAAAAATTGAGCTACGAGAAAACGCTTGCGGGTGATTGTTTATGTGTCCGAATGGGAAGTGCTGTGTGAGCGGTTTGAAATTCGGTGCAACGCTTATAGGGAATTCTCGCGGCCGAAATATGTCAAATTCGTGAACTTTTACCCTATGAAAGTCGGGTCCTATTGGGCATAGAAGGAAACTTTTTTTATTGATTACTCTTCGAGAGCAACATTTTGGCTATCTCGGATTTTTAAAATTCGCGAATGGAGTTTCTGCAGGGAATTTCCGTTCGATTTTTGGCCTATTCTTTACACATTCAAAAATTTGCCATAAAAAACTATGGAAGCTAGGACCACGAAATTTGGAGGGTTTGTAGGAAAAAATAGGGAGCCCTTTCACACCAAAATTTGCGACATTCTATCGAATCGTTTCGGAGATATTCGCGAGTTTTTGTTTTAGCATTACGGAGAAAAGGGGTGGACCCCCCATGCTGAGCCGCGACTGCGGAGCATGTGGAGGAAGGTCGAAACCCTGTTAGGCCACGCTTCGAATTTCAACTCGATCGGACAATTAGGGACCGAGATATGGGGGTCAAAATTTGGCCATTTCCGTGACCCCATCGAAATTTCGGTCGCTTGCGCCGGGGTCAAAAATTGAGCTACGAGAAAACGCTTGCGGGTGATTGTTTATGTGTCGGAATGGGAAGTGCTGTGTGAGCGGTTTGAAATTCGGTGCAACGCTTATAGGGAATTCTCGCGGCCGAAATGTGTCAAATTCGTGAACTTTGACCCTATGAAAGTCGGGTCCTATTGGGCCTAGAAGGAAACTTTTTTTATTGATTACTCTTCGAGAGCAACATTTTGGCTATGTCGGAATTTTAAAATTCGCGAATGGAGTTTCTGCAGGGAATTTCTGTTCGATTTTTGGCCTATTCTTTAAACCTTCAAAAATTCGCCATAAAAAAACTATGGAAGCTAGGACCACGAAATTTGGAGGGTTTGTAGGAAAAAATAGGGAGCCCTTTCACACCAAAATTTGCGACATTCTATCGAACCGTTTCGGACATATTCGCGAGTTTTTGTTTTAGCATTACGGCGAAAACGGTCGGTCCCCCCATTGTGAGCTGCGACTGCGGAGCATGGGGAGGAAGGCCGAAACCCTGTTAGGCCACGTTTCAAATTTCAAGTCGATCGGACAATTAGGGCCCGAGATATGGGGGGTCAAAATTTGGCCCATTTCCGTGACCATTTCCGTGACCCCATCGAAAATTCGGTCGCTTGCGTCGGGGTCAAAAATTGAGCTACGAGAAAACGCTTGCGGGTGATTGTTTATGTGTCCGAATGGGAAGTGCTGTGTGAGCGGTTTGAAATTCGGTGCAACGCTTATAGGGAATTCTCGCGGCCGAAATGTGTCAAATTCGTGAACTTTGACCCTATGAAAGTCGGGTCCTATTGGGCCTAGAAGGAAACTTTTTTTATTGATTACTCTTCGAGAGCAACATTTTGGCTATGTCGGAATTTTAAAATTCGCGAATGGAGTTTCTGCAGGGAATTTCTGTTCGATTTTTGGCCTATTCTTTAAACATTCAAAAATTCGCCATAAAAAAACTATGGAAGCTAGGACCACGAAATTTGGAGGGTTTGTAGGAAAAAATAGGGAGCCCTTTCACACCAAAATTTGCGACATTCTATCGAACCGTTTCGGACATATTCGCGAGTTTTTGTTTTAGGATTACGGCGAAAACGGTCGGTCCCCCCATTGTGAGCTGCGACTGCGGAGCATGGGGAGGAAGGCCGAAACCCTGTTAGGCCACGTTTCAAATTTCAAGTCGATCGGACAATTAGGGCCCGAGATATGGGGGGTCAAAGTTTGGCCCATTTCCGTGACCCCATCGAAATTTCGGTCGCTTGCGCCGGGGTCAAAAATTGAGCTACGAGAAAACGCTTGCGGGTGATTGTTTATGTGTCCGAATGGGAAGTGCTGTGTGAGCGGTTTGAAATTCGGTGCAACGCTTATAGGGAATTCTCGCGGCCGAAATGTGTCAAATTCGTGAACTTTGACCCTATGAAAGTCGGGTCCTATTGGGCCTAGAAGGAAACTTTTTTTATTGATTACTCTTCGAGAGCAACATTTTGGCTATGTCGGAATTTTAAAATTCGCGAATGGAGTTTCTGCAGGGAATTTCTGTTCGATTTTTGGCCTATTCTTTAAACCTTCAAAAATTCGCCATAAAAAAACTATGGAAGCTAGGACCACGAAATTTGGAGGGTTTGTAGGAAAAAATAGGGAGCCCTTTCACACCAAAATTTGCGACATTCTATCGAACCGTTTCGGACATATTCGCGAGTTTTTGTTTTAGCATTACGGCGAAAACGGTCGGTCCCCCCATTGTGAGCTGCGACTGCGGAGCATGGGGAGGAAGGCCGAAACCCTGTTAGGCCACGTTTCAAATTTCAAGTCGATCGGACAATTAGGGCCCGAGATATGGGGGGTCAAAGTTTGGCCCATTTCCGTGACCCCATCGAAATTTCGGTCGCTTGCGCCGGGGTCAAAAATTGAGCTACGAGAAAACGCTTGCGGGTGATTGTTTATGTGTCCGAATGGGAAGTGCTGTGTGAGCGGTTTGAAATTCGGTGCAACGCTTATAGGGAATTCTCGCGGCCGAAATATGTCAAATTCGTGAACTTTTACCCTATGAAAGTCGGGTCCTATTGGGCATAGAAGGAAACTTTTTTTATTGATTACTCTTCGAGAGCAACATTTTGGCTATCTCGGATTTTTAAAATTCGCGAATGGAGTTTCTGCAGGGAATTTCCGTTCGATTTTTGGCCTATTCTTTACACATTCAAAAATTTGCCATAAAAAACTATGGAAGCTAGGACCACGAAATTTGGAGGGTTTGTAGGAAAAAATAGGGAGCCCTTTCACACCAAAATTTGCGGCATTCTATCGAATCGTTTCGGAGATATTCGCGAGTTTTTGTTTTAGCATTACGGAGAAAAGGGGTGGACCCCCCATGCTGAGCTGCGACTGCGGAGCATGTGGAGGAAGGTCGAAACCCTGTTAGGCCACGTTTCGAATTTCAACTCGATCGGACAATTAGGGACCGAGATATGGGGGTCAAAATTTGGCCATTTCCGTGACCCCATCGAAATTTCGGTCGCTTGCGCCGGGGTCAAAAATTGACCTACGAGAAAACGCTTGCGGGTGATTGTTTATGTGTCGGAATGGGAAGTGCTGTGTGAGCGGTTTGAAATTCGGTGCAACGTTTATAGGGAATTCTCGCGGCCGAAATGTGTCAAATTCGTGAACTTTGACCCTATGAAAGTCGGGTCCTATTGGGCCTAGAGAGAAACTTTTTTTTTAAATTGATGTACTCTTCGAGAGGAACATTTTGGCTATCTCGGAATTTTAAAATTCGCGAATGGAGTTTCTGCAGGGAATTTCCGTTCGATTTTTGGCCTATTCTTTAAACCTTCAAAAATTCGCCATAAAAAACTATGGAAGCTAGGACAACGAAATTTGGAGGGTTTGTAGGAAACAATAGGGAGCCCTTTCACACCAAAATTTGCGACATTCTATCGAACCGTTTCGGAGATATTCGCGGAGGTTTTGTTTTAGCATTACGGCGAAAAGGGTCGGACCCCCCATCGTGAGCCGCGACTGCGGAGCATGGGGAGGAAGGCCGAAACCCTGTTAGGCCACGTTTTAAATTTCAAGTCGATCGGACAATTAGGGCCCGAGATATGGGGGGTCAAATTTTGGCCCATTTCCGTGACCCCATCGAAATTTCGGTCGCTTGCGTCGGGGTCAAAAATTGAGCTACGAGAAAACGCTTGCGAGTGATTGTTTATGTGCCCGAATGGGAAGTGCTGTGTGAGCGGTTTGAAATTCGGTGCAACGCTTATAGGGAATTCTCGCGGCCGAAATGTGTCAAATTCGTGAACTTTGACCCTATGAAAGTCGGGTCCTATTGGGCCTAGAGAGAAACTTTTTTTTTTAAATTGATGTACTCTTCGAGAGCAACATTTTGGCTATCTCGGATTTTTAAAATTCGCGAATGGAGTTTCTGCAGGGAATTTCCGTTCGATTTTTGGCCTATTCTTTAAACCTTCAAAAATTCGCCATAAAAAAACTATGGAAGCTAGGACCACGAAATTTGGAGGGTTTGTAGGAAAAAATAGGGAGCCCTTTCACACCAAAATTTGCGACATTCTATCGAATCGTTTCGGAGATATTCGCGAGTTTTTGTTTTAGCATTACGGAGAAAAGGGGTGGACGCCCCATGCTGAGCCGCGACTGCGGAGCATATGGAGGAAGGTCGAAACCCTGTTAGGCCACGTTTCGAATTTCAACTCGATCGGACAATTAGGGACCGACATATGGGGGTCAAAATTTGGCCATTTCCGTGACCCCATCGAAATTTCGGTCGCTTGCGCCGGGGTCAAAAATTGAGCTACGAGAAAACGCTTGCGGGTGATTGTTTATGTGTCGGAATGGGAAGTGCTGTGTGAGCGGTTTGAAATTCGGTGCAACGTTTATAGGGAATTCTCGCGGCCGAAATGTGTCAAATTCGTGAACTTTGACCCTATGAAAGTCGGGTCCTATTGGGCCTAGAGAGAAACTTTTTTTTTAAATTGATGTACTCTTCGAGAGGAACATTTTGGCTATCTCGGAATTTTAAAATTCGCGAATGGAGTTTCTGCAGGGAATTTCCGTTCGATTTTTGGCCTATTCTTTAAACCTTCAAAAATTCGCCATAAAAAACTATGGAAGCTAGGACAACGAAATTTGGAGGGTTTGTAGGAAACAATAGGGAGCCCTTTCACACCAAAATTTGCGACATTCTATCGAACCGTTTCGGAGATATTCGCGGAGGTTTTGTTTTAGCATTACGGCGAAAAGGGTCGGACCCCCCATGGTGAGCCGCGACTGCGGAGCATGGGGAGGAAGGCCGAAACCCTGTTAGGCCACGTTTTAAATTTCAAGTCGATCGGACAATTAGGGCCCGAGATATGGGGGGTCAAAATTTGGCCCATTTCCGTGACCATTTCCGTGACCCCATCGAAAATTCGGTCGCTTGCGTCGGGGTCAAAAATTGAGCTACGAGAAAACGCTTGCGGGTGATTGTTTATGTGTCCGAATGGGAAGTGCTGTGTGAGCGGTTTGAAATTCGGTGCAACGCTTATAGGGAATTCTCGCGGCCGAAATGTGTCAAATTCGTGAACTTTGACCCTATGAAAGTCGGGTCCTATTGGGCCTAGAAGGAAACTTTTTTTATTGATTACTCTTCGAGAGCAACATTTTGGCTATGTCGGAATTTTAAAATTCGCGAATGGAGTTTCTGCAGGGAATTTCTGTTCGATTTTTGGCCTATTCTTTAAACCTTCAAAAATTCGCCATAAAAAAACTATGGAAGCTAGGACCACGAAATTTGGAGGGTTTGTAGGAAAAAATAGGGAGCCCTTTCACACCAAAATTTGCGACATTCTATCGAACCGTTTCGGAGATATTCGCGAGTTTTTGTTTTAGCATTACGGCGAAAACGGTCGGTCCCCCCATTGTGAGCCGCGACTGCGGAGCATGGGGAGGAAGGCCGAAACCCTGTTAGGCCACGTTTCAAATTTCAAGTCGATCGGACAATTAGGGCCCGAGATATGGGGGGTCAAAATTTGGCCCATTTCCGTGACCCCATCGAAATTTCGGTCGCTTGCGTCGGGGTCAAAAATTGAGCTACGAGAAAACGCTTGCGGTTGATTGTTTATGTGTCCGAATGGGAAGTGCTGTGTGAGCGGTTTGAAATTCGGTGCAACGCTTATAGGGAATTCTCGCGGCCGAAATGTGTCAAATTCGTGAACTTTGACCCTATGAAAGTCGGGTCCTATTGGGCCTAGAGAGAAACTTTTTTTTTAAATTGATGTACTCTTCGAGAGCAACATTTTGGCTATCTCGGATTTTTAAAATTCGCGAATGGAGTTTCTGCAGGGAATTTCCGTTCGATTTTTGACCTATTCTTTAAACTTTCAAAAATTCGCCATAAAAAACTATGGAAGCTAGGACCACGAAATTTGGAGGGTTTGTAGGTAAAAATAGGGAGCCCTTTCAAACCAAAATTTGCGACTTTCTATCGAACCGTTTCGGAGATATTCGCGGAGGTTTTGTTTTAGCATTACGGCGAAAAGTGGCGGACCCCCCATGTTGGCCGCGACTGCGGAGCATGGGGAGGAAGGTCGAAACCCTGTTAGGCCACGTTTCGAATTTCAAGTCGATCGGACAATTAGGGCCCGAGATATGGGGGTCAAAATTTGGCCCATTTCCGTGACCATTTCCGTGACCCCATCGAAATTTCGGTCGCTTGCGCCGGGGTCAAAAATTGAGCTACGAGAAAACGCTTGCGGTTGATTGTTTATGTGTCCGAATGGGAAGTGCTGTGTGAGCGGTTTGAAATTCGGTGCAACGCTTATAGGGAATTCTCGCGGCCGAAATGTGTCAAATTCGTGAACTTTGACCCTATGAAAATCGGGTCCTATTGGGCCTAGAGAGAAACTTTTTTTTTAAATTGATGTACTCTTCGAGAGCAAAATTTTGGCTATCTCGGATTTTTAAAATTCGCGAATGGAGTTTCTGCAGGGAATTTCCGTTCGATTTTTGGCCTATTCTTTAAACATTCAAAAATTCGCCATAAAAAAACTATGGAAGCTAGGACCACGAAATTTGGAGGGTTTGTAGGAAAAAATAGGGAGCCCTTTCACACCAAAATTTGCGACATTCTATCTAACCGTTTCGGAGATATTCGCGAGTTTTTGTTTTAGCATTACGGCGAAAACGGTCGGACCCCCCATTGTGAGCCGCGACTGCGGAGCATGGGGAGGAAGGCCGAAACCCTGTTAGGCCACGTTTCAAATTTCAAGTCGATCGGACAATTAGGGCCCGAGATATGGGGGGTCAAAGTTTGGCCCATTTCCGTGACCATTTCCGTGACCCCATCGAAATTCCGGTCGCTTGCGTCGGGGTCAAAAATTGAGCTACGAGAAAACGCTTGCGGTTGATTGTTTATGTGTCCGAATGGGAAGTGCTGTGTGAGCGGTTTGAAATTCGGTGCAACGCTTATAGGGAATTCTCGCGGCCGAAATGTGTCAAATTCGTGAACTTTGACCCTATGAAAGTCGGGTCCTATTGGGCATAGAGGGAAACTTTTTTTATTGATTACTCTTCGAGAGCAACATTTTGGCTATCTCGGATTTTTAAAATTCGCGAATGGAGTTCCTGCAGGGAATTTCCGTTCGATTTTTGGCCTATTCTTTACACATTCAAAAATTTGCCATAAAACAACTATGGAAGCTAGGACCACGAAATTTGGAGGGTTTGTAGGAAAAAATAGGGAGCCCTTTCACACCAAAATTTGCGACATTGTATCGAATCGTTTCGGAGATATTCGCGAGTTTTTGTTTTAGCATTACGGAGAAAAGGGGTGGACGCCCCATGCTGAGCCGCGACTGCGGAGCATGGGGAGGAAGGTCGAAACCCTGTTAGGCCACGTTTCGAATTTCAACTCGATCGGACAATTAGGGACCGAGATATGGGGGTCAAAATTTGGCCATTTCCGTGACCCCATCGAAATTTCGGTCGCTTGCGCCGGGGTCAAAAATTGAGCTACGAGAAAACGCTTGCGGGTGATTGTTTATGTGTCCGAATGGGAAGTGCTGTGTGAGCGGTTTGAAATTCGGTGCAACGCTTATAGGGAATTCTCGCGGCCGAAATATGTCAAATTCGTGAACTTTTACCCTATGAAAGTCGGGTCCTATTGGGCATAGAAGGAAACTTTTTTTATTGATTACTCTTCGAGAGCAACATTTTGGCTATCTCGGATTTTTAAAATTCGCGAATGGAGTTTCTGCAGGAATTTCCGTTCGATTTTTGGCCTACTCTTTAAACATTCAAAAATTCCCCATAAAAAAACTATGGAAGCTAGGACCACGAAATTTGGAGTGTTTGTAGGAAAAAATAGGGAGCCCTTTTACACCAAAATTTGCGACATTCTATCGAACCGTTTCGGAGATATTCGCGAGTTTTTGTTTTAGAATTACGGCGAAATGGGTCGGACCCCCCATGGTGAGCCGCGACTGCGGAGCATGGGGAGGAAGGCCGAAACCCTGTTAAGCCACGTTTCAAATTTCAAGTCGATCGGACAATTAGGGCCCGAGATATGGGGGTCAAAATTTGGCCATTTCCGTGACCCCATCGAAATTTCGGTCGCTTGCGCCGGGGTCAAAAATTGAGCTACGAGAAAACGCTTGCGGGTGATTGTTTATGTGTCCGAATGGGAAGTGCTGTGTGAGCGGTTTGAAATTCGGTGCAACGCTTATAGGGAATTCTCGCGGCCGAAATATGTGAAATTCGTGAACTTTTACCCTATGAAAGTCGGGTCCTATTGGGCATAGAAGGAAACTTTTTTTATTGATTACTCTTCGAGAGCAACATTTTGGCTATCTCGGATTTTTAAAATTCGCGAATGGAGTTTCTGCAGGGAATTTCCGTTCGATTTTTGGCCTATTCTTTACACATTCAAAAATTTGCCATAAAAAACTATGGAAGCTAGGACCACGAAATTTGGAGGGTTTGTAGGAAAAAATAGGGAGCCCTTTCACACCAAAATTTGCGACATTCTATCGAATCGTTTCGGAGATATTCGCGAGTTTTTGTTTTAGCATTACGGAGAAAAGGGGTGGACCCCCCATGCTGAGCCGCGACTGCGGAGCATGGGGAGGAAGGTCGAAACCCTGTTAGGCCACGTTTCGAATTTCAACTCGATCGGACAATTAGGGACCGAGATATGGGGGTCAAAATTTGGCCATTTCCGTGACCCCATCGAAATTTCGGTCGCTTGCGCCGGGGTCAAAAATTGGGCTACGAGAAAACGCTTGCGGGTGATTGTTTATGTGTCGGAATGGGAAGTGCTGTGTGAGCGGTTTGAAATTCGGTGCAACGTTTATAGGGAATTCTCGCGGCCGAAATGTGTCAAATTCGTGAACTTTGACCCTATGAAAGTCGGGTCCTATTGGGCCTAGAGAGAAACTTTTTTTTAAATTGATGTACTCTTCGAGAGGAACATTTTGGCTATCTCGGAATTTTAAAATTCGCGAATGGAGTTTCTGCAGGGAATTTCCGTTCGATTTTTGGCCTATTCTTTAAACCTTCAAAAATTCGCCATAAAAAAACTATGGAAGCTAGGACAACGAAATTTGGAGGGTTTGTAGGAAACAATAGGGAGCCCTTTCACACCAAAATTTGCGACATTCTATCGAACCGTTTCGGAGATATTCGCGGAGGTTTTGTTTTAGCATTACGGCGAAAAGGGTCGGACCCCCCATGGTGAGCCGCGACTGCGGAGCATGGGGAGGAAGGCCGAAATCCTGTTAGGCCACGTTTCAAATTTCAAGTCGATCGGACAATTAGGGCCCGAGATATGGGGGGTCAAAATTTGGCCCATTTCCGTGACCATTTCCGTGACCCCATCGAAAATTCGGTCGCTTGCGTCGGGGTCAAAAATTGAGCTACGAGAAAACGCTTGCGGGTGATTGTTTATGTGTCCGAATGGGAAGTGCTGTGAGAGCGGTTTGAAATTCGGTGCAACGCTTATAGGGAATTCTCGCGGCCGAAATGTGTCAAATTCGTGAACTTTGACCCTATGAAAGTCGGGTCCTATTGGGCCTAGAAGGAAACTTTTTTTATTGATTACTCTTCGAGAGCAACATTTTGGCTATGTCGGAATTTTAAAATTCGCGAATGGAGTTTCTGCAGGGAATTTCTGTTCGATTTTTGGCCTATTCTTTAAACCTTCAAAAATTCGCCATAAAAAAACTATGGAAGCTAGGACCACGAAATTTGGAGGGTTTGTAGGAAAAAATAGGGAGCCCTTTCACACCAAAATTTGCGACATTCTATCGAACCGTTTCGGACATATTCGCGAGTTTTTGTTTTAGCATTACGGCGAAAACGGTCGGTCCCCCCATTGTGAGCTGCGACTGCGGAGCATGGGGAGGAAGGCCGAAACCCTGTTAGGCCACGTTTCAAATTTCAAGTCGATCGGACAATTAGGGCCCGAGATATGGGGGGTCAAAGTTTGGCCCATTTCCGTGACCCCATCGAAATTTCGGTCGCTTGCGCCGGGGTCAAAAATTGAGCTACGAGAAAACGCTTGCGGGTGATTGTTTATGTGTCCGAATGGGAAGTGCTGTGTGAGCGGTTTGAAATACGGTGCAACGCTTATAGGGAATTCTCGCGGCCGAAATATGTCAAATTCGTGAACTTTTACCCTATGAAAGTCGGGTCCTATTGGGCATAGAAGGAAACTTTTTTTATTGATTACTCTTCGAGAGCAACATTTTGGCTATCTCGGATTTTTAAAATTCGCGAATGGAGTTTCTGCAGGGAATTTCCGTTCGATTTTTGGCCTATTCTTTACACATTCAAAAATTTGCCATAAAAAACTATGGAAGCTAGGACCACGAAATTTGGAGGGTTTGTAGGAAAAAATAGGGAGCCCTTTCACACCAAAATTTGCGACATTCTATCGAATCGTTTCGGAGATATTCGCGAGTTTTTGTTTTAGCATTACGGAGAAAAGGGGTGGACCCCCCATGCTGAGCCGCGACTGCGGAGCATGTGGAGGAAGGTCGAAACCCTGTTAGGCCACGTTTCGAATTTCAACTCGATCGGACAATTAGGGACCGAGATATGGGGGTCAAAATTTGGCCATTTCCGTGACCCCATCGAAATTTCGGTCGCTTGCGCCGGGGTCAAAAATTGACCTACGAGAAAACGCTTGCGGGTGATTGTTTATGTGTCGGAATGGGAAGTGCTGTGTGAGCGGTTTGAAATTCGGTGCAACGTTTATAGGGAATTCTCGCGGCCGAAATGTGTCAAATTCGTGAACTTTGACCCTATGAAAGTCGGGTCCTATTGGGCCTAGAGAGAAACTTTTTTTTTAAATTGATGTACTCTTCGAGAGGAACATTTTGGCTATCTCGGAATTTTAAAATTCGCGAATGGAGTTTCTGCAGGGAATTTCCGTTCGATTTTTGGCCTATTCTTTAAACCTTCAAAAATTCGCCATAAAAAACTATGGAAGCTAGGACAACGAAATTTGGAGGGTTTGTAGGAAACAATAGGGAGCCCTTTCACACCAAAATTTGCGACATTCTATCGAACCGTTTCGGAGATATTCGCGGAGGTTTTGTTTTAGCATTACGGAGAAAAGGTTCGGACCCCCCATGGTGAGCCGCGACTGCGGAGCATGGGGAGGAAGGCCGAAACCCTGTTAGGCCACGTTTTAAATTTCAAGTCGATCGGACAATTAGGCCCGAGATATGGGGGGTCAAAATTTGGCCCATTTCCGTGACCATTTCCGTGACCCCATCGAAAATTCGGTCGCTTGCGTCGGGGTCAAAAATTGAGCTACGAGAAAACGCTTGCGGGTGATTGTTTATGTGTCCGAATGGGAAGTGCTGTGTGAGCGGTTTGAAATTCGGTGCAACGCTTATAGGGAATTCTCGCGGCCGAAATGTGTCAAATTCGTGAACTTTGACCCTATGAAAGTCGGGTCCTATTGGGCCTAGAGAGAAACTTTTTTTTTAAATTGATGTACTCTTCGAGAGCAACATTTTGGCTATCTCGGATTTTTAAAATTCGCGAATGGAGTTTCTGCAGGGAATTTCCGTTCGATTTTTGACCTATTCTTTAAACTTTCAAAAATTCGCCATAAAAAACTATGGAAGCTAGGACCACGAAATTTGGAGGGTTTGTAGGTAAAAATAGGGAGCCCTTTCAAACCAAAATTTGCGACTTTCTATCGAACCGTTTCGGAGATATTCGCGGAGGTTTTGTTTTAGCATTACGGCGAAAAGTGGCGGACCCCCCATGTTGGCCGCGACTGCGGAGCATGGGGAGGAAGGTCGAAACCCTGTTAGGCCACGTTTCGAATTTCAAGTCGATCGGACAATTAGGGCCCGAGATATGGGGGTCAAAATTTGGCCCATTTCCGTGACCATTTCCGTGACCCCATCGAAATTTCGGTCGCTTGCGCCGGGGTCAAAAATTGAGCTACGAGAAAACGCTTGCGGTTGATTGTTTATGTGTCCGAATGGGAAGTGCTGTGTGAGCGGTTTGAAATTCGGTGCAACGCTTATAGGGAATTCTCGCGGCCGAAATGTGTCAAATTCGTGAACTTTGACCCTATGAAAGTCGGGTCCTATTGGGCATAGAGGGAAACTTTTTTTATTGATTACTCTTCGAGAGCAACATTTTGGCTATCTCGGATTTTTAAAATTCGCGAATGGAGTTCCTGCAGGGAATTTCCGTTCGATTTTTGGCCTATTCTTTACACATTCAAAAATTTGCCATAAAACAACTATGGAAGCTAGGACCACGAAATTTGGAGGGTTTGTAGGAAAAAATAGGGAGCCCTTTCACACCAAAATTTGCGACATTGTATCGAATCGTTTCGGAGATATTCGCGAGTTTTTGTTTTAGCATTACGGAGAAAAGGGGTGGACGCCCCATGCTGAGCCGCGACTGCGGAGCATGGGGAGGAAGGTCGAAACCCTGTTAGGCCACGTTTCGAATTTCAACTCGATCGGACAATTAGGGACCGAGATATGGGGGTCAAAATTTGGCCATTTCCGTGACCCCATCGAAATTTCGGTCGCTTGCGCCGGGGTCAAAAATTGAGCTACGAGAAAACGCTTGCGGGTGATTGTTTATGTGTCCGAATGGGAAGTGCTGTGTGAGCGGTTTGAAATTCGGTGCAACGCTTATAGGGAATTCTCGCGGCCGAAATATGTCAAATTCGTGAACTTTTACCCTATGAAAGTCGGGTCCTATTGGGCATAGAAGGAAACTTTTTTTATTGATTACTCTTCGAGAGCAACATCTTGGCTATCTCGGATTTTTAAAATTCGCGAATGGAGTTTCTGCAGGGAATTTCCGTTCGATTTTTGGCCTATTCTTTACACATTCAAAAATTTGCCATAAAAAACTATGGAAGCTAGGACCACGAAATTTGGAGGGTTTGTAGGAAAAAATAGGGAGCCCTTTCACACCAAAATTTGCGACATTCTATCGAATCGTTTCGGAGATATTCGCGAGTTTTTGTTTTAGCATTACGGAGAAAAGGGGTGGACCCCCCATGCTGAGCCGCGACTGCGGAGCATGTGGAGGAAGGTCGAAACCCTGTTAGGCCACGTTTCGAATTTCAACTCGATCGGACAATTAGGGACCGAGATATGGGGGTCAAAATTTGGCCATTTCCGTGACCCCATCGAAATTTCGGTCGCTTGCGCCGGGGTCAAAAATTGGGCTACGAGAAAACGCTTGCGGGTGATTGTTTATGTGTCGGAATGGGAAGTGCTGTGTGAGCGGTTTGAAATTCGGTGCAACGTTTATAGGGAATTCTCGCGGCCGAAATGTGTCAAATTCGTGAACTTTGACCCTATGAAAGTCGGGTCCTATTGGGCCTAGAGAGAAACTTTTTTTTAAATTGATGTACTCTTCGAGAGGAACATTTTGGCTATCTCGGAATTTTAAAATTCGCGAATGGAGTTTCTGCATGGAATTTCCGTTCGATTTTTGGCCTATTCTTTAAACCTTCAAAAATTCGCCATAAAAAAACTATGGAAGCTAGGACAACGAAATTTGGAGGGTTTGTAGGAAACAATAGGGAGCCCTTTCACACCAAAATTTGCGACATTCTATCGAACCGTTTCGGAGATATTCGCGGAGGTTTTGTTTTAGCATTACGGCGAAAAGGGTCGGACCCCCCATGGTGAGCCGCGACTGCAGAGCATGGGGAGGAAGGCCGAAACCCTGTTAGGCCACGTTTCAAATTTCAAGTCGATCGGACAATTAGGGCCCGAGATATGGGGGGTCAAAATTTGGCCCATTTCCGTGACCATTTCCGTGACCCCATCGAAAATTCGGTCGCTTGCGTCGGGGTCAAAAATTGAGCTACGAGAAAACGCTTGCGGGTGATTGTTTATGTGTCCGAATGGGAAGTGCTGTGTGAGCGGTTTGAAATTCGGTGCAACGCTTATAGGGAATTCTCGCGGCCGAAATGTGTCAAATTCGTGAACTTTGACCCTATGAAAGTCGGGTCCTATTGGGCCTAGAAGGAAACTTTTTTTATTGATTACTCTTCGAGAGCAACATTTTGGCTATGTCGGAATTTTAAAATTCGCGAATGGAGTTTCTGCAGGGAATTTCTGTTCGATTTTTGGCCTATTCTTTAAACCTTCAAAAATTCGCCATAAAAAAACTATGGAAGCTAGGACCACGAAATTTGGAGGGTTTGTAGGAAAAAATAGGGAGCCCTTTCACACCAAAATTTGCGACATTCTATCGAACCGTTTCGGACATATTCGCGAGTTTTTGTTTTAGCATTACGGCGAAAACGGTCGGTCCCCCCATTGTGAGCTGCGACTGCGGAGCATGGGGAGGAAGGCCGAAACCCTGTTAGGCCACGTTTCAAATTTCAAGTCGATCGGACAATTAGGGCCCGAGATATGGGGGGTCAAAGTTTGGCCCATTTCCGTGACCCCATCGAAATTTCGGTCGCTTGCGCCGGGGTCAAAAATTGAGCTACGAGAAAACGCTTGCGGGTGATTGTTTATGTGTCCGAATGGGAAGTGCTGTGTGAGCGGTTTGAAATACGGTGCAACGCTTATAGGGAATTCTCGCGGCCGAAATATGTCAAATTCGTGAACTTTTACCCTATGAAAGTCGGGTCCTATTGGGCATAGAAGGAAACTTTTTTTATTGATTACTCTTCGAGAGCAACATTTTGGCTATCTCGGATTTTTAAAATTCGCGAATGGAGTTTCTGCAGGGAATTTCCGTTCGATTTTTGGCCTATTCTTTACACATTCAAAAATTTGCCATAAAAAACTATGGAAGCTAGGACCACGAAATTTGGAGGGTTTGTAGGAAAAAATAGGGAGCCCTTTCACACCAAAATTTGCGACATTCTATCGAATCGTTTCGGAGATATTCGCGAGTTTTTGTTTTAGCATTACGGAGAAAAGGGGTGGACCCCCCATGCTGAGCCGCGACTGCGGAGCATGTGGAGGAAGGTCGAAACCCTGTTAGGCCACGTTTCGAATTTCAACTCGATCGGACAATTAGGGACCGAGATATGGGGGTCAAAATTTGGCCATTTCCGTGACCCCATCGAAATTTCGGTCGCTTGCGCCGGGGTCAAAAATTGACCTACGAGAAAACGCTTGCGGGTGATTGTTTATGTGTCGGAATGGGAAGTGCTGTGTGAGCGGTTTGAAATTCGGTGCAACGTTTATAGGGAATTCTCGCGGCCGAAATGTGTCAAATTCGTGAACTTTGACCCTATGAAAGTCGGGTCCTATTGGGCCTAGAGAGAAACTTTTTTTTTAAATTGATGTACTCTTCGAGAGGAACATTTTGGCTATCTCGGAATTTTAAAATTCGCGAATGGAGTTTCTGCAGGGAATTTCCGTTCGATTTTTGGCCTATTCTTTAAACCTTCAAAAATTCGCCATAAAAAACTATGGAAGCTAGGACAACGAAATTTGGAGGGTTTGTAGGAAACAATAGGGAGCCCTTTCACACCAAAATTTGCGACATTCTATCGAACCGTTTCGGAGATATTCGCGGAGGTTTTGTTTTAGCATTACGGCGAAAAGGGTCGGACCCCCCATGGTGAGCCGCGACTGCGGAGCATGGGGAGGAAGGCCGAAACCCTGTTAGGCCACGTTTTAAATTTCAAGTCGATCGGACAATTAGGGCCCGAGATATGGGGGGTCAAAATTTGGCCCATTTCCGTGACCATTTCCGTGACCCCATCGAAAATTCGGTCGCTTGCGTCGGGGTCAAAAATTGAGCTACGAGAAAACGCTTGCGGGTGATTGTTTATGTGTCCGAATGGGAAGTGCTGTGTGAGCGGTTTGAAATTCGGTGCAACGCTTATAGGGAATTCTCGCGGTCGAAATGTGTCAAATTCGTGAACTTTGACCCTATGAAAGTCGGGTCCTATTGGGCCTAGAGAGAAACTTTTTTTTTAAATTGATGTACTCTTCGAGAGCAAAATTTTGGCTATCTCGGATTTTTAAAATTCGCGAATGGAGTTTCTGCAGGGAATTTCTGTTCGATTTTTGGCCTATTCTTTAAACCTTCAAAAATTCGCCATAAAAAAACTATGGAAGCTAGGACCACGAAATTTGGAGGGTTTGTAGGAAAAAATAGGGAGCCCTTTCACACCAAAATTTGCGACATTCTATCGAACCGTTTCGGAGATATTCGCGAGTTTTTGTTTTAGCATTACGGCGAAAACGGTCGGACCCCCCATTGTGAGCCGCGACTACGGAGCATGGGGAGGAAGGCCGAAACCCTGTTAGGCCACGTTTCAAATTTCAAGTCGATCGGACAATTAGGGCCCGAGATATGGGGGGTCAAAGTTTGGCCCATTTCCGTGACCCCATCGAAATTTCGGTCGCTTGCGTCGGGGTCAAAAATTGAGCTACGAGAAAACGCTTGCGGGTGATTGTTTATGTGTCCGAATGGGAAGTGCTGTGTGAGCGGTTTCAAATTCGGTGCAACGCTTATAGGGAATTCTCGCGGCCGAAATATGTCAAATTCGTGAACTTTTACCCTATGAAAGTCGGGTCCTATTGGGCATAGAAGGAAACTTTTTTTATTGATTACTCTTCGAGAGCAACATTTTGGCTATCTCGGATTTTTAAAATTCGCGAATGGAGTTTCTGCAGGGAATTTCCGTTCGATTTTTGGCCTATTCTTTACACATTCAAAAATTTGCCATAAAAAACTATGGAAGCTAGGACCACGAAATTTGGAGGGTTTGTAGGAAAAAATAGGGAGCCCTTTCACACCAAAATTTGCGACATTCTATCGAATCGTTTCGGAGATATTCGCGAGTTTTTGTTTTAGCATTACGGAGAAAAGGGGTGGACCCCCCATGCTGAGCCGCGACTGCGGAGCATGTGGAGGAATGTCGAAACCCTGTTAGGCCACGCTTCGAATTTCAACTCGATCGGACAATTAGGGACCGAGATATGGGGGTCAAAATTTGGCCATTTCCGTGACCCCATCGAAATTTCGGTCGCTTTCGCCGGGGTCAAAAATTGAGCTACGAGAAAACGCTTGCGGGTGATTGTTTATGTGTCGGAATGGGAAGTGCTGTGTGAGCGGTTTGAAATTCGGTGCAACGCTTATAGGGAATTCTCGCGGCCGAAATGTGTCAAATTCGTGAACTTTGACCCTATGAAAGTCGGGTCCTATTGGGCCTAGAGAGAAACTTTTTTTTTAAATTGATGTACTCTTCGAGAGGAACATTTTGTCTATCTCGGAATTTTAAAATTCGCGAATGGAGTTTCTGCAGGGAATTTCCGTTCGATTTTTGGCCTATTCTTTAAACCTTCAAAAATTCGCCATAAAAAAACTATGGAAGCTAGGACAACGAAATTTGGAGGGTTTGTAGGAAACAATAGGGAGCCCTTTCACACCAAAATTTGCGACATTCTATCGAACCGTTTCGGAGATATTCGCGGAGGTTTTGTTTTAGCATTACGGCGAAAAGGGTCGGACCCCCCATGGTGAGCCGCGACTGCGGAGCATGGGGAGGAAGGCCGAAACCCTGTTAGGCCACGTTTCAAATTTCAAGTCGATCGGACAATTAGGGCCCGAGATATGGGGGCTCAAAATTTGGCCCATTTCCGTGACCATTTCCGTGACCCCATCGAAAATTCGGTCGCTTGCGTCGGGGTCAAAAATTGAGCTACGAGAAAACGCTTGCGGGTGATTGTTTATGTGTCCGAATGGGAAGTGCTGTGTGAGCGATTTGAAATTCGGTGCAACGCTTATAGGGAATTCTCGCGGCCGAAATGTGTCAAATTCGTGAACTTTGACCCTATGAAAGTCGGGTCCTATTGGGCCTAGAGAGAAACTTTTTTTTTAAATTGATGTACTCTTCGAGAGGAACATTTTGGCTATCTCGGATTTTTAAAATTCGCGAATGGAGTTTCTGCAGGGAATTTCCGTTCGATTTTTGGCCTATTCTTTAAACCTTCAAAAATTCGCCATAAAAAAACTATGGAAGCTAGGACAACGAAATTTGGAGGGTTTGTAGGAAAAAATAGGGAGCCCTTTCACACCAAAATTTGCGACATTCTATCGAACCGTTTCGGAGATATTCGCGAGTTTTTGTTTTAGCATTACGGCGAAAACGGTCGGACCCCCCATTGTGAGCCGCGACTGCGGAGCATGGGGAGGAAGGCCGAAACCCTGTTAGGCCACGTTTCAAATTTCAAGTCGATCGGACAATTAGGGCCCGAGATATGGGGGGTCAAAGTTTGGCCCATTTCCGTGACCCCATCGAAATTTCGGTCGCTTGCGTCGGGGTCAAAAATTGAGCTACGAGAAAACGCTTGCGGGTGATTGTTTATGTGTCCGAATGGGAAGTGCTGTGTGAGCGGTTTCAAATTCGGTGCAACGCTTATAGGGAATTCTCGCGGCCGAAATATGTCAAATTCGTGAACTTTTACCCTATGAAAGTCGGGTCCTATTGGGCATAGAAGGAAACTTTTTTTATTGATTACTCTTCGAGAGCAACATTTTGGCTATCTCGGATTTTTAAAATTCGCGAATGGAGTTTCTGCAGGGAATTTCCGTTCGATTTTTGGCCTATTCTTTACACATTCAAAAATTTGCCATAAAAAACTATGGAAGCTAGGACCACGAAATTTGGAGGGTTTGTAGGAAAAAATAGGGAGCCCTTTCACACCAAAATTTGCGACATTCTATCGAATCGTTTCGGAGATATTCGCGAGTTTTTGTTTTAGCATTACGGAGAAAAGGGGTGGACCCCCCATGCTGAGCCGCGACTGCGGAGCATGTGGAGGAATGTCGAAACCCTGTTAGGCCACGCTTCGAATTTCAACTCGATCGGACAATTAGGGACCGAGATATGGGGGTCAAAATTTTGCCATTTCCGTGACCCCATCGAAATTTCGGTCGCTTTCGCCGGGGTCAAAAATTGAGCTACGAGAAAACGCTTGCGGGTGATTGTTTATGTGTCGGAATGGGAAGTGCTGTGTGAGCGGTTTGAAATTCGGTGCAACGCTTATAGGGAATTCTCGCGGCCGAAATGTGTCAAATTCGTGAACTTTGACCCTATGAAAGTCGGGTCCTATTGGGCCTAGAGAGAAACTTTTTTTTTAAATTGATGTACTCTTCGAGAGGAACATTTTGTCTATCTCGGAATTTTAAAATTCGCGAATGGAGTTTCTGCAGGGAATTTCCGTTCGATTTTTGGCCTATTCTTTAAACCTTCAAAAATTCGCCATAAAAAAACTATGGAAGCTAGGACAACGAAATTTGGAGGGTTTGTAGGAAACAATAGGGAGCCCTTTCACACCAAAATTTGCGACATTCTATCGAACCGTTTCGGAGATATTCGCGGAGGTTTTGTTTTAGCATTACGGCGAAAAGGGTCGGACCCCCCATGGTGAGCCGCGACTGCGGAGCATGGGGAGGAAGGCCGAAACCCTGTTAGGCCACGTTTCAAATTTCAAGTCGATCGGACAATTAGGGCCCGAGATATGGGGGCTCAAAATTTGGCCCATTTCCGTGACCATTTCCGTGACCCCATCGAAAATTCGGTCGCTTGCGTCGGGGTCAAAAATTGAGCTACGAGAAAACGCTTGCGGGTGATTGTTTATGTGTCCGAATGGGAAGTGCTGTGTGAGCGGTTTGAAATTCGGTGCAACGCTTATAGGGAATTCTCGCGGCCGAAATGTGTCAAATTCGTGAACTTTGACCCTATGAAAGTCGGGTCCTATTGGGCCTAGAGAGAAACTTTTTTTTTAAATTGATGTACTCTTCGAGAGGAACATTTTGTCTATCTCGGAATTTTAAAATTCGCGAATGGAGTTTCTGCAGGGAATTTCCGTTCGATTTTTGGCCTATTCTTTAAACCTTCAAAAATTCGCCATAAAAAAACTATGGAAGCTAGGACAACGAAATTTGGAGGGTTTGTAGGAAAAAATAGGGAGCCCTTTCACACCAAAATTTGCGACATTCTATCGAACCGTTTCGGAGATATTCGCGAGTTTTTGTTTTAGCATTACGGCGAAAACGGTCGGACCCCCCATTGTGAGCCGCGACTGCGGAGCATGGGGAGGAAGGCCGAAACCCTGTTAGGCCACGTTTCAAATTTCAAGTCGATCGGACAATTAGGGCCCGAGATATGGGGGGTCAAAGTTTGGCCCATTTCCGTGACCCCATCGAAATTTCGGTCGCTTGCGTCGGGGTCAAAAATTGAGCTACGAGAAAACGCTTGCGGGTGATTGTTTATGTGTCCGAATGGGAAGTGCTGTGTGAGCGGTTTGAAATTCGGTGCAACGCTTATAGGGAATTCTCGCGGTCGAAATGTGTCAAATTCTTGAACTTTGACCCTATGAAAGTCGGGTCCTATTGGGCCTAGAAGGAAACTTTTTTTATTGATTACTCTTCGAGAGCAACATTTTGGCTATGTCGGAATTTTAAAATTCGCGAATGGAGTTTCTGCAGGGAATTTCCGTTCGATTTTTGGCCTATTCTTTAAACATTCAAAAATTCGCCATAAAAAAACTATGGAAGCTAGGACCACGAAATTTGGAGGGTTTGTAGGAAAAAACAGGGAGCCCTTTCACACCAAAATTTGCGACATTCTATCGAACCGTTTCGGAGATAATCGCGAGTTTTTGTTTTAGCATTACGGCGAAAACGGTCGGTCCCCCATTGTGAGCCGCGACTGCGGAGCATGGGGAGGAAGGCCGAAACCCTGTTAGGCCACGTTTCAAATTTCAAGTCGATCGGACAATTAGGGCCCGAGATATGGGGGGTCAAAATTTGGCCCATTTCCGTGACCATTTCCGTGACCCCATCGAAAATTCGGTCGCTTGCGTCGGGGTCAAAAATTGAGCTACGAGAAAACGCTTGCGGGTGATTGTTTATGTGTCCGAATGGGAAGTGCTGTGTGAGCGGTTTGAAATTCGGTGCAACGCTTATAGGGAATTCTCGCGGCCGAAATGTGTCAAATTCGTGAACTTTGACCCTATGAAAGTCGGGTCCTATTGGGCCTAGAAGGAAACTTTTTTTATTGATTACTCTTCGAGAGCAACATTTTGGCTATGTCGGAATTTTAAAATTCGCGAATGGAGTTTCTGCAGGGAATTTCTGTTCGATTTTTGGCCTATTCTTTAAACCTTCAAAAATTCGCCATAAAAAAACTATGGAAGCTAGGACCACGAAATTTGGAGGGTTTGTAGGAAAAAATAGGGAGCCCTTTCACACCAAAATTTGCGACATTCTATCGAACCGTTTCGGACATATTCGCGAGTTTTTGTTTTAGCATTACGGCGAAAACGGTCGGTCCCCCCATTGTGAGCTGCGACTGCGGAGCATGGGGAGGAAGGCCGAAACCCTGTTAGGCCACGTTTCAAATTTCAAGTCGATCGGACAATTAGGGCCCGAGATATGGGGGGTCAAAGTTTGGCCCATTTCCGTGACCCCATCGAAATTTCGGTCGCTTGCGCCGGGGTCAAAAATTGAGCTACGAGAAAACGCTTGCGGGTGATTGTTTATGTGTCCGAATGGGAAGTGCTGTGTGAGCGGTTTGAAATACGGTGCAACGCTTATAGGGAATTCTCGCGGCCGAAATATGTCAAATTCGTGAACTTTTACCCTATGAAAGTCGGGTCCTATTGGGCATAGAAGGAAACTTTTTTTATTGATTACTCTTCGAGAGCAACATTTTGGCTATCTCGGATTTTTAAAATTCGCGAATGGAGTTTCTGCAGGGAATTTCCGTTCGATTTTTGGCCTATTCTTTACACATTCAAAAATTTGCCATAAAAAACTATGGAAGCTAGGACCACGAAATTTGGAGGGTTTGTAGGAAAAAATAGGGAGCCCTTTCACACCAAAATTTGCGACATTCTATCGAATCGTTTCGGAGATATTCGCGAGTTTTTGTTTTAGCATTACGGAGAAAAGGGGTGGACCCCCCATGCTGAGCCGCGACTGCGGAGCATGTGGAGGAAGGTCGAAACCCTGTTAGGCCACGTTTCGAATTTCAACTCGATCGGACAATTAGGGACCGAGATATGGGGGTCAAAATTTGGCCATTTCCGTGACCCCATCGAAATTTCGGTCGCTTGCGCCGGGGTCAAAAATTGACCTACGAGAAAACGCTTGCGGGTGATTGTTTATGTGTCGGAATGGGAAGTGCTGTGTGAGCGGTTTGAAATTCGGTGCAACGTTTATAGGGAATTCTCGCGGCCGAAATGTGTCAAATTCGTGAACTTTGACCCTATGAAAGTCGGGTCCTATTGGGCCTAGAGAGAAACTTTTTTTTTAAATTGATGTACTCTTCGAGAGGAACATTTTGGCTATCTCGGAATTTTAAAATTCGCGAATGGAGTTTCTGCAGGGAATTTCCGTTCGATTTTTGGCCTATTCTTTAAACCTTCAAAAATTCGCCATAAAAAACTATGGAAGCTAGGACAACGAAATTTGGAGGGTTTGTAGGAAACAATAGGGAGCCCTTTCACACCAAAATTTGCGACATTCTATCGAACCGTTTCGGAGATATTCGCGGAGGTTTTGTTTTAGCATTACGGCGAAAAGGGTCGGACCCCCCATGGTGAGCCGCGACTGCGGAGCATGGGGAGGAAGGCCGAAACCCTGTTAGGCCACGTTTTAAATTTCAAGTCGATCGGACAATTAGGGCCCGAGATATGGGGGGTCAAAATTTGGCCCATTTCCGTGACCATTTCCGTGACCCCATCGAAAATTCGGTCGCTTGCGTCGGGGTCAAAAATTGAGCTACGAGAAAACGCTTGCGGGTGATTGTTTATGTGTCCGAATGGGAAGTGCTGTGTGAGCGGTTTGAAATTCGGTGCAACGCTTATAGGGAATTCTCGCGGTCGAAATGTGTCAAATTCGTGAACTTTGACCCTATGAAAGTCGGGTCCTATTGGGCCTAGAGAGAAACTTTTTTTTTAAATTGATGTACTCTTCGAGAGCAAAATTTTGGCTATCTCGGATTTTTAAAATTCGCGAATGGAGTTTCTGCAGGGAATTTCTGTTCGATTTTTGGCCTATTCTTTAAACCTTCAAAAATTCGCCATAAAAAAACTATGGAAGCTAGGACCACGAAATTTGGAGGGTTTGTAGGAAAAAATAGGGAGCCCTTTCACACCAAAATTTGCGACATTCTATCGAACCGTTTCGGAGATATTCGCGAGTTTTTGTTTTAGCATTACGGCGAAAACGGTCGGACCCCCCATTGTGAGCCGCGACTACGGAGCATGGGGAGGAAGGCCGAAACCCTGTTAGGCCACGTTTCAAATTTCAAGTCGATCGGACAATTAGGGCCCGAGATATGGGGGGTCAAAGTTTGGCCCATTTCCGTGACCCCATCGAAATTTCGGTCGCTTGCGTCGGGGTCAAAAATTGAGCTACGAGAAAACGCTTGCGGGTGATTGTTTATGTGTCCGAATGGGAAGTGCTGTGTGAGCGGTTTCAAATTCGGTGCAACGCTTATAGGGAATTCTCGCGGCCGAAATATGTCAAATTCGTGAACTTTTACCCTATGAAAGTCGGGTCCTATTGGGCATAGAAGGAAACTTTTTTTATTGATTACTCTTCGAGAGCAACATTTTGGCTATCTCGGATTTTTAAAATTCGCGAATGGAGTTTCTGCAGGGAATTTCCGTTCGATTTTTGGCCTATTCTTTACACATTCAAAAATTTGCCATAAAAAACTATGGAAGCTTGGACCACGAAATTTGGAGGGTTTGTAGGAAAAAATAGGGAGCCCTTTCACACCAAAATTTGCGACATTCTATCGAATCGTTTCGGAGATATTCGCGAGTTTTTGTTTTAGCATTACGGAGAAAAGGGGTGGACCCCCCATGCTGAGCCGCGACTGCGGAGCATGTGGAGGAATGTCGAAACCCTGTTAGGCCACGCTTCGAATTTCAACTCGATCGGACAATTAGGGACCGAGATATGGGGGTCAAAATTTGGCCATTTCCGTGACCCCATCGAAATTTCGGTCGCTTTCGCCGGGGTCAAAAATTGAGCTACGAGAAAACGCTTGCGGGTGATTGTTTATGTGTCGGAATGGGAAGTGCTGTGTGAGCGGTTTGAAATTCGGTGCAACGCTTATAGGGAATTCTCGCGGCCGAAATGTGTCAAATTCGTGAACTTTGACCCTATGAAAGTCGGGTCCTATTGGGCCTAGAGAGAAACTTTTTTTTTAAATTGATGTACTCTTCGAGAGGAACATTTTGTCTATCTCGGAATTTTAAAATTCGCGAATGGAGTTTCTGCAGGGAATTTCCGTTCGATTTTTGGCCTATTCTTTAAACCTTCAAAAATTCGCCATAAAAAAACTATGGAAGCTAGGACAACGAAATTTGGAGGGTTTGTAGGAAACAATAGGGAGCCCTTTCACACCAAAATTTGCGACATTCTATCGAACCGTTTCGGAGATATTCGCGGAGGTTTTGTTTTAGCATTACGGCGAAAAGGGTCGGACCCCCCATGGTGAGCCGCGACTGCGGAGCATGGGGAGGAAGGCCGAAACCCTGTTAGGCCACGTTTCAAATTTCAAGTCGATCGGACAATTAGGGCCCGAGATATGGGGGCTCAAAATTTGGCCCATTTCCGTGACCATTTCCGTGACCCCATCGAAAATTCGGTCGCTTGCGTCGGGGTCAAAAATTGAGCTACGAGAAAACGCTTGCGGGTGATTGTTTATGTGTCCGAATGGGAAGTGCTGTGTGAGCGGTTTGAAATTCGGTGCAACGCTTATAGGGAATTCTCGCGGCCGAAATGTGTCAAATTCGTGAACTTTGACCCTATGAAAGTCGGGTCCTATTGGTCCTAGAGAGAAACTTTTTTTTTAAATTGATGTACTCTTCGAGAGGAACATTTTGTCTATCTCGGAATTTTAAAATTCGCGAATGGAGTTTCTGCAGGGAATTTCCGTTCGATTTTTGGCCTATTCTTTAAACCTTCAAAAATTCGCCATAAAAAAACTATGGAAGCTAGGACAACGAAATTTGGAGGGTTTGTAGGAAAAAATAGGGAGCCCTTTCACACCAAAATTTGCGACATTCTATCGAACCGTTTCGGAGATATTCGCGAGTTTTTGTTTTAGCATTACGGCGAAAACGGTCGGACCCCCCATTGTGAGCCGCGACTGCGGAGCATGGGGAGGAAGGCCGAAACCCTGTTAGGCCACGTTTCAAATTTCAAGTCGATCGGACAATTAGGGCCCGAGATATGGGGGGTCAAAGTTTGGCCCATTTCCGTGACCCCATCGAAATTTCGGTCGCTTGCGTCGGGGTCAAAAATTGAGCTACGAGAAAACGCTTGCGGGTGATTGTTTATGTGTCCGAATGGGAAGTGCTGTGTGAGCGGTTTGAAATTCGGTGCAACGCTTATAGGGAATTCTCGCGGTCGAAATGTGTCAAATTCTTGAACTTTGACCCTATGAAAGTCGGGTCCTATTGGGCCTAGAAGGAAACTTTTTTTATTGATTACTCTTCGAGAGCAACATTTTGGCTATGTCGGAATTTTAAAATTCGCGAATGGAGTTTCTGCAGGGAATTTCCGTTCGATTTTTGGCCTATTCTTTAAACATTCAAAAATTCGCCATAAAAAAACTATGGAAGCTAGGACCACGAAATTTGGAGGGTTTGTAGGAAAAAACAGGGAGCCCTTTCACACCAAAATTTGCGACATTCTATCGAACCGTTTCGGAGATAATCGCGAGTTTTTGTTTTAGCATTACGGCGAAAACGGTCGGTCCCCCATTGTGAGCCGCGACTGCGGAGCATGGGGAGGAAGGCCGAAACCCTGTTAGGCCACGTTTCAAATTTCAAGTCGATCGGACAATTAGGGCCCGAGATATGGGGGGTCAAAGTTTGGCCCATTTCCGTGACCCCATCGAAATTTCGGTCGCTTGCGTCGGGGTCAAAAATTGAGCTACGAGAAAACGCTTGCGGTTGATTGTTTATGTGTCCGAATGGGAAGTGCTGTGTGAGCGGTTTGAAATTCGGTGCAACGCTTATAGGGAATTCTCGCGGCCGAAATGTGTCAAATTCGTGAACTTTGACCCTATGAAAGTCGGGTCCTATTGGGCCTAGAGAGAAACTTTTTTTTTAAATTGATGTACTCTTCGAGAGCAAAATTTTGGCTATCTCGGATTTTTAAAATTCGCGAATGGAGTTTCTGCAGGGAATTTCTGTTCGATTTTTGGCCTATTCTTTAAACCTTCAAAAATTCGCCATAAAAAAACTATGGAAGCTAGGACCACGAAATTTGGAGGGTTTGTAGGAAAAAATAGGGAGCCCTTTCACACCAAAATTTGCGACATTCTATCGAACCGTTTCGGAGATATTCGCGAGTTTTTGTTTTAGCATTACGGCGAAAACGGTCGGACCCCCCATTGTGAGCCGCGACTGCGGAGCATGGGGAGGAAGGCCGAAACCCTGTTAGGCCACGTTTCAAATTTCAAGTCGATCGGACAATTAGGGCCCGAGATATGGGGGGTCAAAGTTTGGCCCATTTCCGTGACCCCATCGAAATTTCGGTCGCTTGCGTCGGGGTCAAAAATTGAGCTACGAGAAAACGCTTGCGGGTGATTGTTTATGTGTCCGAATGGGAAGTGCTGTGTGAGCGGTTTGAAATTCGGTGCAACGCTTATAGGGAATTCTCGCGGTCGAAATGTGTCAAATTCTTGAACTTTGACCCTATGAAAGTCGGGTCCTATTGGGCCTAGAAGGAAACTTTTTTTATTGATTACTCTTCGAGAGCAACATTTTGGCTATGTCGGAATTTTAAAATTCGCGAATGGAGTTTCTGCAGGGAATTTCCGTTCGATTTTTGGCCTATTCTTTAAACCTTCAAAAATTCGCCATAAAAAAACTATGGAAGCTAGGACCACGAAATTTGGAGGGTTTGTAGGAAAAAACAGGGAGCCCTTTCACACCAAAATTTGCGACATTCTATCGAACCGTTTCGGAGATAATCGCGAGTTTTTGTTTTAGCATTACGGCGAAAACGGTCGGTCCCCCATTGTGAGCCGCGACTGCGGAGCATGGGGAGGAAGGCCGAAACCCTGTTAGGCCACGTTTCAAATTTCAAGTCGATCGGACAATTAGGGCCCGAGATATGGGGGGTCAAAGTTTGGCCCATTTCCGTGACCCCATCGAAATTTCGGTCGCTTGCGTCGGGGTCAAAAATTGAGCTACGAGAAAACGCTTGCGGTTGATTGTTTATGTGTCCGAATGGGAAGTGCTGTGTGAGCGGTTTGAAATTCGGTGCAACGCTTATAGGGAATTCTCGCGGCCGAAATGTGTCAAATTCGTGAACTTTGACCCTATGAAAGTCGGGTCCTATTGGGCCTAGAGAGAAACTTTTTTTTTAAATTGATGTACTCTTCGAGAGCAAAATTTTGGCTATCTCGGATTTTTAAAATTCGCGAATGGAGTTTCTGCAGGGAATTTCTGTTCGATTTTTGGCCTATTCTTTAAACCTTCAAAAATTCGCCATAAAAAAACTATGGAAGCTAGGACCACGAAATTTGGAGGGTTTGTAGGAAAAAATAGGGAGCCCTTTCACACCAAAATTTGCGACATTCTATCGAACCGTTTCGGAGATATTCGCGAGTTTTTGTTTTAGCATTACGGCGAAAACGGTCGGACCCCCCATTGTGAGCCGCGACTGCGGAGCATGGGGAGGAAGGCCGAAACCCTGCTAGGCCACGTTTCAAATTTCAAGTCGATCGGACAATTAGGCCCCGAGATATGGGGGGTCAAAGTTTGGCCCATTTCCGTGACCCCATCGAAATTTCGGTCGCTTGCGTCGGGGTCAAAAATTGAGCTACGAGAAAACGCTTGCGGTTGATTGTTTATGTGTCCGAATGGGAAGTGCTGTGTGAGCGGTTTGAAATTCGGTGCAACGCTTATAGGGAATTCTCGCGGCCGAAATGTGTCAAATTCGTGAACTTTGACCCTATGAAAGTCGGGTCCTATTGGGCCTAGAGAGAAACTTTTTTTTTAAATTGATGTACTCTTCGAGAGCAACATTTTGGCTATCTCGGATTTTTAAAATTCGCGAATGGAGTTTCTGCAGGGAATTTCCGTTCGATTTTTGGCCTATTCTTTAAACCTTCAAAAATTCGCCATAAAAAAACTATGGAAGCTAAGACCACGAAATTTGGAGGGTTTGTAGGAAAAAATAGGGAGCCCTTTCACACCAAAATTTGCGACATTCTATCGAATCGTTTCGGAGATATTCGCGAGTTTTTGTTTTAGCATTACGGAGAAAAGGGGTGGACGCCCCATGCTGAGCCGCGACTGCGGAGCATGGGGAGGAAGGTCGAAACCCTGTTAGGCCACGTTTCGAATTTCAACTCGATCGGACAATTAGGGACCGAGATATGGGGGTCAAAATTTGGCCATTTCCGTGACCCCATCGAAATTTCGGTCGCTTGCGCCGGGGTCAAAAATTGAGCTACGAGAAAACGCTTGCGGGTGATTGTTTATGTGTCCGAATGGGAAGTGCTGTGTGAGCGGTTTGAAATTCGGTGCAACGCTTATAGGGAATTCTCGCGGCCGAAATATGTCAAATTCGTGAACTTTTACCCTATGAAAGTCGGGTCCTATTGGGCATAGAAGGAAACTTTTTTTATTGATTACTCTTCGAGAGCAACATTTTGGCTATCTCGGATTTTTAAAATTCGCGAATGGAGTTTCTGCAGGGAATTTCCGTTCGATTTTTGGCCTATTCTTTAAATCTTCAAAAATTCGCCATAAAAAAACTATGGAAGCTAGGACAACGAAATTTGGAGGGTTTGTAGGAAACAATAGGGAGCCCTTTCACACCAAAATTTGCGACATTCTATCGAACCGTTTCGGAGATATTCGCGGAGGTTTTGTTTTAGCATTACGGCGAAAAGGGTCGGACCCCCCATGGTGAGCCGCGACTGCGGAGCATGGGGAGGAAGGCCGAAACCCTGTTAGGCCACGTTTCAAATTTCAAGTCGATCGGACAATTAGGGCCCGAGATATGGGGGGTCAAAATTTGGCCCATTTCCGTGACCATTTCCGTGACCCCATCGAAAATTCGGTCGCTTGCGTCGGGGTCAAAAATTGAGCTACGAGAAAACGCTTGCGGGTGATTGTTTATGTGTCCGAATGGGAAGTGCTGTGTGAGCGGTTTGAAATTCGGTGCAACGCTTATAGGGAATTCTCGCGGCCGAAATGTGTCAAATTCGTGAACTTTGACCCTATGAAAGTCGGGTCCTATTGGGCCTAGAAGGAAACTTTTTTTATTGATTACTCTTCGAGAGCAACATTTTGGCTATGTCGGAATTTTAAAATTCGCGAATGGAGTTTCTGCAGGGAATTTCTGTTCGATTTTTGGCCTATTCTTTAAACCTTCAAAAATTCGCCATAAAAAAACTATGGAAGCTAGGACCACGAAATTTGGAGGGTTTGTAGGAAAAAATAGGGAGCCCTTTCACACCAAAATTTGCGACATTCTATCGAACCGTTTCGGACATATTCGCGAGTTTTTGTTTTAGCATTACGGCGAAAACGGTCGGTCCCCCCATTGTGAGCTGCGACTGCGGAGCATGGGGAGGAAGGCCGAAACCCTGTTAGGCCACGTTTCAAATTTCAAGTCGATCGGACAATTAGGGCCCGAGATATGGGGGGTCAAAGTTTGGCCCATTTCCGTGACCCCATCGAAATTTCGGTCGCTTGCGCCGGGGTCAAAAATTGAGCTACGAGAAAACGCTTGCGGGTGATTGTTTATGTGTCCGAATGGGAAGTGCTGTGTGAGCGGTTTGAAATTCGGTGCAACGCTTATAGGGAATTCTCGCGGCCGAAATATGTCAAATTCGTGAACTTTTACCCTATGAAAGTCGGGTCCTATTGGGCATAGAAGGAAACTTTTTTTATTGATTACTCTTCGAGAGCAACATTTTGGCTATCTCGGATTTTTAAAATTCGCGAATGGAGTTTCTGCAGGGAATTTCCGTTCGATTTTTGGCCTATTCTTTACACATTCAAAAATTTGCCATAAAAAACTATGGAAGCTAGGACCACGAAATTTGGAGGGTTTGTAGGAAAAAATAGGGAGCCCTTTCACACCAAAATTTGCGACATTCTATCGAATCGTTTCGGAGATATTCGCGAGTTTTTGTTTTAGCATTACGGAGAAAAGGGGTGGACCCCCCATGCTGAGCTGCGACTGCGGAGCATGTGGAGGAAGGTCGAAACCCTGTTAGGCCACGTTTCGAATTTCAACTCGATCGGACAATTAGGGCCCGAGATATGGGGGGTCAAAGTTTGGCCCATTTCCGTGACCCCATCGAAATTTCGGTCGCTTGCGTCGGGGTCAAAAATTGAGCTACGAGAAAACGCTTGCGGTTGATTGTTTATGTGTCCGAATGGGAAGTGCTGTGTGAGCGGTTTGAAATTCGGTGCAACGCTTATAGGGAATTCTCGCGGCCGAAATGTGTCAAATTCGTGAACTTTGACCCTATGAAAGTCGGGTCCTATTGGGCCTAGAGAGAAACTTTTTTTTTAAATTGATGTACTCTTCGAGAGCAAAATTTTGGCTATCTCGGATTTTTAAAATTCGCGAATGGAGTTTCTGCAGGGAATTTCTGTTCGATTTTTGGCCTATTCTTTAAACCTTCAAAAATTCGCCATAAAAAAACTATGGAAGCTAGGACCACGAAATTTGGAGGGTTTGTAGGAAAAAATAGGGAGCCCTTTCACACCAAAATTTGCGACATTCTATCGAACCGTTTCGGAGATATTCGCGAGTTTTTGTTTTAGCATTACGGCGAAAACGGTCGGACCCCCCATTGTGAGCCGCGACTGCGGAGCATGGGGAGGAAGGCCGAAACCCTGTTAGGCCACGTTTCAAATTTCAAGTCGATCGGACAATTAGGCCCCGAGATATGGGGGGTCAAAGTTTGGCCCATTTCCGTGACCCCATCGAAATTTCGGTCGCTTGCGTCGGGGTCAAAAATTGAGCTACGAGAAAACGCTTGCGGGTGATTGTTTATGTGTCCGAATGGGAAGTGCTGTGTGAGCGGTTTGAAATTCGGTGCAACGCTTATAGGGAATTCTCGCGGCCGAAATATGTCAAATTCGTGAACTTTTACCCTATGAAAGTCGGGTCCTATTGGGCATAGAAGGAAACTTTTTTTATTGATTACTCTTCGAGAGCAACATTTTGGCTATCTCGGATTTTTAAAATTCGCGAATGGAGTTTCTGCAGGGAATTTCCGTTCGATTTTTGGCCTATTCTTTACACATTCAAAAATTTGCCATAAAAAACTATGGAAGCTAGGACCACGAAATTTGGAGGGTTTGTAGGAAAAAATAGGGAGCCCTTTCACACCAAAATTTGCGACATTCTATCGAATCGTTTCGGAGATATTCGCGAGTTTTTGTTTTAGCATTACGGAGAAAAGGGGTGGACCCCCCATGCTGAGCTGCGACTGCGGAGCATGTGGAGGAAGGTCGAAACCCTGTTAGGCCACGTTTCGAATTTCAACTCGATCGGACAATTAGGGCCCGAGATATGGGGGGTCAAAGTTTGGCCCATTTCCGTGACCCCATCGAAATTTCGGTCGCTTGCGTCGGGGTCAAAAATTGAGCTACGAGAAAACGCTTGCGGTTGATTGTTTATGTGTCCGAATGGGAAGTGCTGTGTGAGCGGTTTGAAATTCGGTGCAACGCTTATAGGGAATTCTCGCGGCCGAAATGTGTCAAATTCGTGAACTTTGACCCTATGAAAGTCGGGTCCTATTGGGCCTAGAGAGAAACTTTTTTTTTAAATTGATGTACTCTTCGAGAGCAACATTTTGGCTATCTCGGATTTTTAAAATTCGCGAATGGAGTTTCTGCAGGGAATTTCCGTTCGATTTTTGGCCTATTCTTTAAACCTTCAAAAATTCGCCATAAAAAAACTATGGAAGCTAAGACCACGAAATTTGGAGGGTTTGTAGGAAAAAATAGGGAGCCCTTTCACACCAAAATTTGCGACATTCTATCGAATCGTTTCGGAGATATTCGCGAGTTTTTGTTTTAGCATTACGGAGAAAAGGGGTGGACGCCCCATGCTGAGCCGCGACTGCGGAGCATGGGGAGGAAGGTCGAAACCCTGTTAGGCCACGTTTCGAATTTCAACTCGATCGGACAATTAGGGACCGAGATATGGGGGTCAAAATTTGGCCATTTCCGTGACCCCATCGAAATTTCGGTCGCTTGCGCCGGGGTCAAAAATTGAGCTACGAGAAAACGCTTGCGGGTGATTGTTTATGTGTCCGAATGGGAAGTGCTGTGTGAGCGGTTTGAAATTCGGTGCAACGTTTATAGGGAATTCTCGCGGCCGAAATGTGTCAAATTCGTGAACTTTGACCCTATGAAAGTCGGGTCCTATTGGGCCTAGAGAGAAACTTTTTTTTTAAATTGATGTACTCTTCGAGAGGAACATTTTGGCTATCTCGGAATTTTAAAATTCGCGAATGGAGTTTCTGCAGGGAATTTCCGTTCGATTTTTGGCCTATTCTTTAAATCTTCAAAAATTCGCCATAAAAAAACTATGGAAGCTAGGACAACGAAATTTGGAGGGTTTGTAGGAAACAATAGGGAGCCCTTTCACACCAAAATTTGCGACATTCTATCGAACCGTTTCGGAGATATTCGCGGAGGTTTTGTTTTAGCATTACGGCGAAAAGGGTCGGACCCCCCATGGTGAGCCGCGACTGCGGAGCATGGGGAGGAAGGCCGAAACCCTGTTAGGCCACGTTTCAAATTTCAAGTCGATCGGACAATTAGGGCCCGAGATATGGGGGGTCAAAATTTGGCCCATTTCCGTGACCATTTCCGTGACCCCATCGAAAATTCGGTCGCTTGCGTCGGGGTCAAAAATTGAGCTACGAGAAAACGCTTGCGGGTGATTGTTTATGTGTCCGAATGGGAAGTGCTGTGTGAGCGGTTTGAAATTCGGTGCAACGCTTATAGGGAATTCTCGCGGCCGAAATGTGTCAAATTCGTGAACTTTGACCCTATGAAAGTCGGGTCCTATTGGGCCTAGAAGGAAACTTTTTTTATTGATTACTCTTCGAGAGCAACATTTTGGCTATGTCGGAATTTTAAAATTCGCGAATGGAGTTTCTGCAGGGAATTTCTGTTCGATTTTTGGCCTATTCTTTAAACCTTCAAAAATTCGCCATAAAAAAACTATGGAAGCTAGGACCACGAAATTTGGAGGGTTTGTAGGAAAAAATAGGGAGCCCTTTCACACCAAAATTTGCGACATTCTATCGAACCGTTTCGGACATATTCGCGAGTTTTTGTTTTAGCATTACGGCGAAAACGGTCGGTCCCCCCATTGTGAGCTGCGACTGCGGAGCATGGGGAGGAAGGCCGAAACCCTGTTAGGCCACGTTTCAAATTTCAAGTCGATCGGACAATTAGGGCCCGAGATATGGGGGGTCAAAGTTTGGCCCATTTCCGTGACCCCATCGAAATTTCGGTCGCTTGCGCCGGGGTCAAAAATTGAGCTACGAGAAAACGCTTGCGGGTGATTGTTTATGTGTCCGAATGGGAAGTGCTGTGTGAGCGGTTTGAAATTCGGTGCAACGCTTATAGGGAATTCTCGCGGCCGAAATGTGTCAAATTCGTGAACTTTGACCCTATGAAAGTCGGGTCCTATTGGGCCTAGAGAGAAACTTTTTTTTTAAATTGATGTACTCTTCGAGAGCAACATTTTGGCTATCTCGGATTTTTAAAATTCGCGAATGGAGTTTCTGCAGGGAATTTCCGTTCGATTTTTGACCTATTCTTTAAACTTTCAAAAATTCGCCATAAAAAACTATGGAAGCTAGGACCACGAAATTTGGAGGGTTTGTAGGTAAAAATAGGGAGCCCTTTCACACCAAAATTTGCGACTTTCTATCGAACCGTTTCGGAGATATTCGCGGAGGTTTTGTTTTAGCATTACGGCGAAAAGTGGCGGACCCCCCATGTTGGCCGCGACTGCGGAGCATGGGGAGGAAGGTCGAAACCCTGTTAGGCCACGTTTCGAATTTCAAGTCGATCGGACAATTAGGGCCCGAGATATGGGGGTCAAAATTTGGCCCATTTCCGTGACCATTTCCGTGACCCCATCGAAATTTCGGTCGCTTGCGCCGGGGTCAAAAATTGAGCTACGAGAAAACGCTTGCGGTTGATTGTTTATGTGTCCGAATGGGAAGTGCTGTGTGAGCGGTTTGAAATTCGGTGCAACGCTTATAGGGAATTCTCGCGGCCGAAATGTGTCAAATTCGTGAACTTTGACCCTATGAAAATCGGGTCCTATTGGGCCTAGAGAGAAACTTTTTTTTTAAATTGATGTACTCTTCGAGAGCAACATTTTGGCTATCTCGGATTTTTAAAATTCGCGAATGGAGTTTCTGCAGGGAATTTCCGTTCGATTTTTGGCCTATTCTTTAAACCTTCAAAAATTCGCCATAAAAAAACTATGGAAGCTAGGACCACGAAATTTGGAGGGTTTGTAGGAAAAAATAGGGAGCCCTTTCACACCAAAATTTGCGACATTCTATCGAACCGTTTCGGAGATATTCGCGAGTTTTTGTTTTAGCATTACGGCGAAAACGGTCGGACCCCCCATTGTGAGCCGCGACTGCGGAGCATGGGGAGGAAGGCCGAAACCCTGTTAGGCCACGTTTCAAATTTCAAGTCGATCGGACAATTAGGGACCGAGATATGGGGGTCAAAATTTGGCCATTTCCGTGACCCCATCGAAATTTCGGTCGCTTGCGCCGGGGTCAAAAATTGAGCTACGAGAAAACGCTTGCGGGTGATTGTTTATGTGTCCGAATGGGAAGTGCTGTGTGAGCGGTTTGAAATTCGGTGCAACGCTTATAGGGAATTCTCGCGGCCGAAATATGTCAAATTCGTGAACTTTTACCCTATGAAAGTCGGGTCCTATTGGGCATAGAAGGAAACTTTTTTTATTGATTACTCTTCGAGAGCAACATTTTGGCTATCTCGGATTTTTAAAATTCGCGAATGGAGTTTCTGCAGGAATTTCCGTTCGATTTTTGGCCTACTCTTTAAACATTCAAAAATTCCCCATAAAAAAACTATGGAAGCTAGGACCACGAAATTTGGAGTGTTTGTAGGAAAAAATAGGGAGCCCTTTTACACCAAAATTTGCGACATTCTATCGAACCGTTTCGGAGATATTCGCGAGTTTTTGTTTTAGAATTACGGCGAAATGGGTCGGACCCCCCATGGTGAGCCGCGACTGCGGAGCATGGGGAGGAAGGCCGAAACCCTGTTAAGCCACGTTTCAAATTTCAAGTCGATCGGACAATTAGGGCCCGAGATATGGGGGTCAAAATTTGGCCATTTCCGTGACCCCATCGAAATTTCGGTCGCTTGCGCCGGGGTCAAAAATTGAGCTACGAGAAAACGCTTGCGGGTGATTGTTTATGTGTCCGAATGGGAAGTGCTGTGTGAGCGGTTTGAAATTCGGTGCAACGCTTATAGGGAATTCTCGCGGCAGAAATATGTGAAATTCGTGAACTTTTACCCTATGAAAGTCGGGTCCTATTGGGCATAGAAGGAAACTTTTTTTATTGATTACTCTTCGAGAGCAACATTTTGGCTATCTCGGATTTTTAAAATTCGCGAATGGAGTTTCTGCAGGGAATTTCCGTTCGATTTTTGGCCTATTCTTTACACATTCAAAAATTTGCCATAAAAAACTATGGAAGCTAGGACCACGAAATTTGGAGGGTTTGTAGGAAAAAATAGGGAGCCCTTTCACACCAAAATTTGCGACATTCTATCGAATCGTTTCGGAGATATTCGCGAGTTTTTGTTTTAGCATTACGGAGAAAAGGGGTGGACCCCCCATGCTGAGCCGCGACTGCGGAGCATGTGGAGGAAGGTCGAAACCCTGTTAGGCCACGTTTCGAATTTCAACTCGATCGGACTATTAGGGACCGAGATATGGGGGTCAAAATTTGGCCATTTCCGTGACCCCATCGAAATTTCGGTCGCTTGCGCCGGGGTCAAAAATTGAGCTACGAGAAAACGCTTGCGGGTGATTGTTTATGTGTCGGAATGGGAAGTGCTGTGTGAGCGGTTTGAAATTCGGTGCAACATTTATAGGGAATTCTCGCGGCCGAAATGTGTCAAATTCGTGAACTTTGACCCTATGAAAGTCGGGTCCTATTGGGCCTAGAGAGAAACTTTTTTTTAAATTGATGTACTCTTCGAGAGGAACATTTTGGCTATCTCGGAATTTTAAAATTCGCGAATGGAGTTTCTGCAGGGAATTTCCGTTCGATTTTTGGCCTATTCTTTAAACCTTCAAAAATTCGCCATAAAAAAACTATGGAAGCTAGGACAACGAAATTTGGAGGGTTTGTAGGAAACAATAGGGAGCCCTTTCACACCAAAATTTGCGACATTCTATCGAACCGTTTCGGAGATATTCGCGGAGGTTTTGTTTTAGCATTACGGCGAAAAGGGTCGGACCCCCCATGGTGAGCCGCGACTGCGGAGCATGGGGAGGAAGGCCGAAACCCTGTTAGGCCGCGTTTCAAATTTCAAGTCGATCGGACAATTAGGGCCCGAGATATGGGGGGTCAAAATTTGGCCCATTTCCGTGACCATTTCCGTGACCCCATCGAAAATTCGGTCGCTTGCGTCGGGGTCAAAAATTGAGCTACGAGAAAACGCTTGCGGGTGATTGTTTATGTGTCCGAATGGGAAGTGCTGTGTGAGCGGTTTGAAATTCGGTGCAACGCTTATAGGGAATTCTCGCGGCCGAAATGTGTCAAATTCGTGAACTTTGACCCTATGAAAGTCGGGTCCTATTGGGCCTAGAAGGAAACTTTTTTTATTGATTACTCTTCGAGAGCAACATTTTGGCTATGTCGGAATTTTAAAATTCGCGAATGGAGTTTCTGCAGGGAATTTCTGTTCGATTTTTGGCCTATTCTTTAAACCTTCAAAAATTCGCCATAAAAAAACTATGGAAGCTAGGACCACGAAATTTGGAGGGTTTGTAGGAAAAAATAGGGAGCCCTTTCACACCAAAATTTGCGACATTCTATCGAACCGTTTCGGACATATTCGCGAGTTTTTGTTTTAGCATTACGGCGAAAACGGTCGGTCCCCCCATTGTGAGCTGCGACTGCGGAGCATGGGGAGGAAGGCCGAAACCCTGTTAGGCCACGTTTCAAATTTCAAGTCGATCGGACAATTAGGGCCCGAGATATGGGGGGTCAAAGTTTGGCCCATTTCCGTGACCCCATCGAAATTTCGGTCGCTTGCGCCGGGGTCAAAAATTGAGCTACGAGAAAACGCTTGCGGGTGATTGTTTATGTGTCCGAATGGGAAGTGCTGTGTGAGCGGTTTGAAATACGGTGCAACGCTTATAGGGAATTCTCGCGGCCGAAATATGTCAAATTCGTGAACTTTTACCCTATGAAAGTCGGGTCCTATTGGGCATAGAAGGAAACTTTTTTTATTGATTACTCTTCGAGAGCAACATTTTGGCTATCTCGGATTTTTAAAATTCGCGAATGGAGTTTCTGCAGGGAATTTCCGTTCGATTTTTGGCCTATTCTTTACACATTCAAAAATTTGCCATAAAAAACTATGGAAGCTAGGACCACGAAATTTGGAGGGTTTGTAGGAAAAAATAGGGAGCCCTTTCACACCAAAATTTGCGACATTCTATCGAATCGTTTCGGAGATATTCGCGAGTTTTTGTTTTAGCATTACGGAGAAAAGGGGTGGACCCCCCATGCTGAGCCGCGACTGCGGAGCATGTGGAGGAAGGTCGAAACCCTGTTAGGCCACGTTTCGAATTTCAACTCGATCGGACAATTAGGGACCGAGATATGGGGGTCAAAATTTGGCCATTTCCGTGACCCCATCGAAATTTCGGTCGCTTGCGCCGGGGTCAAAAATTGACCTACGAGAAAACGCTTGCGGGTGATTGTTTATGTGTCGGAATGGGAAGTGCTGTGTGAGCGGTTTGAAATTCGGTGCAACGTTTATAAGGAATTCTCGCGGCCGAAATGTGTCAAATTCGTGAACTTTGACCCTATGAAAGTCGGGTCCTATTGGGCCTAGAGAGAAACTTTTTTTTTAAATTGATGTACTCTTCGAGAGGAACATTTTGGCTATCTCGGAATTTTAAAATTCGCGAATGGAGTTTCTGCAGGGAATTTCCGTTCGATTTTTGGCCTATTCTTTAAACCTTCAAAAATTCGCCATAAAAAACTATGGAAGCTAGGACAACGAAATTTGGAGGGTTTGTAGGAAACAATAGGGAGCCCTTTCACACCAAAATTTGCGACATTCTATCGAACCGTTTCGGAGATATTCGCGGAGGTTTTGTTTTAGCATTACGGCGAAAACGGTCGGTCCCCCCATTGTGAGCTGCGACTGCGGAGCATGGGGAGGAAGGCCGAAACCCTGTTAGGCCACGTTTCAAATTTCAAGTCGATCGGACAATTAGGGCCCGAGATATGGGGGGTCAAAGTTTGGCCCATTTCCGTGACCCCATCGAAATTTCGGTCGCTTGCGTCGGGGTCAAAAATTGAGCTACGAGAAAACGCTTGCGAGTGATTGTTTATGTGTCCGAATGGGAAGTGCTGTGTGAGCGGTTTGAAATTCGGTGCAACGCTTATAGGGAATTCTCGCGGCCGAAATGTGTCAAATTCGTGAACTGTGACCCTATGAAAGTCGGGTCCTATTGGGCCTAGAGAGAAACTTTTTTTTTAAATTGATGTACTCTTCGAGAGCAACATTTTGGCTATCTCGGATTTTTAAAATTCGCGAATGGAGTTTCTGCAGGGAATTTCCGTTCGATTTTTGGCCTATTCTTTAAACCTTCAAAAATTCGCCATAAAAAAACTATGGAAGCTAGGACCACGAAATTTGGAGGGTTTGTAGGAAAAAATAGGGAGCCCTTTCACACCAAAATTTGCGACATTCTATCGAATCGTTTCGGAGATATTCGCGAGTTTTTGTTTTAGCATTACGGAGAAAAGGGGTGGACGCCCCATGCTGAGCCGCGACTGCGGAGCATGGGGAGGAAGGTCGAAACCCTGTTAGGCCACGTTTCGAATTTCAACTCGATCGGACAATTAGGGACCGAGATATGGGGGTCAAAATTTGGCCATTTCCGTGACCCCATCGAAATTTCGGTCGCTTGCGCCGGGGTCAAAAATTGAGCTACGAGAAAACGCTTGCGGGTGATTGTTTATGTGTCGGAATGGGAAGTGCTGTGTGAGCGGTTTGAAATTCGGTGCAACGTTTATAGGGAATTCTCGCGGCCGAAATGTGTCAAATTCGTGAACTTTGACCCTATGAAAGTCGGGTCCTATTGGGCCTAGAGAGAAACTTTTTTTTTAAATTGATGTACTCTTCGAGAGCAACATTTTGGCTATCTCGGAATTTTAAAATTCGCGAATGGAGTTTCTGCAGGGAATTTCCGTTCGATTTTTGGCCTATTCTTTAAAACTTCAAAAATTCGCCATAAAAAACTATGGAAGCTAGGACAACGAAATTTGGAGGGTTTGTAGGAAACAATAGGGAGCCCTTTCACACCAAAATTTGCGACATTCTATCGAACCGTTTCGGAGATATTCGCGGAGGTTTTGTTTTAGCATTACGGCGAAAAGGGTCGGACCCCCCATGGTGAGCCGCGACTGCGGAGCATGGGGAGGAAGGCCGAAACCCTGTTAGGCCACGTTTTAAATTTCAAGTCGATCGGACAATTAGGGCCCGAGATATGGGGGGTCAAAATTTGGCCCATTTCCGTGACCATTTCCGTGACCCCATCGAAAATTCGGTCGCTTGCGTCGGGGTCAAAAATTGAGCTACGAGAAAACGCTTGCGGGTGATTGTTTATGTGTCCGAATGGGAAGTGCTGTGTGAGCGGTTTGAAATTCGGTGCAACGCTTATAGGGAATTCTCGCGGCCGAAATGTGTCAAATTCGTGAACTTTGACCCTATGAAAGTCGGGTCCTATTGGGCCTAGAAGGAAACTTTTTTTATTGATTACTCTTCGAGAGCAACATTTTGGCTATGTCGGAATTTTAAAATTCGCGAATGGAGTTTCTGCAGGGAATTTCTGTTCGATTTTTGGCCTATTCTTTAAACCTTCAAAAATTCGCCATAAAAAAACTATGGAAGCTAGGACCACGAAATTTGGAGGGTTTGTAGGAAAAAATAGGGAGCCCTTTCACACCAAAATTTGCGACATTCTATCGAACCGTTTCGGAGATATTCGCGAGTTTTTGTTTTAGCATTACGGCGAAAACGGTCGGTCCCCCCATTGTGAGCCGCGACTGCGGAGCATGGGGAGGAAGGCCGAAACCCTGTTAGGCCACGTTTCAAATTTCAAGTCGATCGGACAATTAGGGCCCGAGATATGGGGGGTCAAAATTTGGCCCATTTCCGTGACCCCATCGAAATTTCGGTCGCTTGCGTCGGGGTCAAAAATTGAGCTACGAGAAAACGCTTGCGGTTGATTGTTTATGTGTCCGAATGGGAAGTGCTGTGTGAGCGGTTTGAAATTCGGTGCAACGCTTATAGGGAATTCTCGCGGCCGAAATGTGTCAAATTCGTGAACTTTGACCCTATGAAAGTCGGGTCCTATTGGGCCTAGAGAGAAACTTTTTTTTTAAATTGATGTACTCTTCGAGAGCAACATTTTGGCTATCTCGGATTTTTAAAATTCGCGAATGGAGTTTCTGCAGGGAATTTCCGTTCGATTTTTGACCTATTCTTTAAACTTTCAAAAATTCGCCATAAAAAACTATGGAAGCTAGGACCACGAAATTTGGAGGGTTTGTAGGTAAAAATAGGGAGCCCTTTCACACCAAAATTTGCGACTTTCTATCGAACCGTTTCGGAGATATTCGCGGAGGTTTTGTTTTAGCATTACGGCGAAAAGTGGCGGACCCCCCATGTTGGCCGCGACTGCGGAGCATGGGGACGAAGGTCGAAACCCTGTTAGGCCACGTTTCGAATTTCAAGTCGATCGGACAATTAGGGCCCGAGATATGGGGGTCAAAATTTGGCCCATTTCCGTGACCATTTCCGTGACCCCATCGAAATTTCGGTCGCTTGCGCCGGGGTCAAAAATTGAGCTACGAGAAAACGCTTGCGGTTGATTGTTTATGTGTCCGAATGGGAAGTGCTGTGTGAGCGGTTTGAAATTCGGTGCAACGCTTATAGGGAATTCTCGCGGCCGAAATGTGTCAAATTCTTGAACTTTGACCCTATGAAAGTCGGGTCCTATTGGGCCTAGAGAGAAACTTTTTTTTTTAAATTGATGTACTCTTCGAGAGCAACATTTTGGCTATCTCGGATTTTTAAAATTCGCGAATGGAGTTTCTGCAGGGAATTTCCGTTCGATTTTTGGCCTATTCTTTAAAACTTCAAAAATTCGCCATAAAAAACTATGGAAGCTAGGACCACGAAATTTGGAGGGTTTGTAGGAAAAAATAGGGAGCCCTTTCACACCAAAATTTGCGACATTCTATCGAACCGTTTCGGAGATATTCGCGAGTTTTTGTTTTAGCATTACGGCGAAAACGGTCGGACCCCCCATTGTGAGCCGCGACTGCGGAGCATGGGGAGGAAGGCCGAAACCCTGTTAGGCCACGTTTCAAATTTCAAGTCGATCGGACAATTAGGGCCCGAGATATGGGGGGTCAAAGTTTGGCCCATTTCCGTGACCATTTCCGTGACCCCATCGAAATTCCGGTCGCTTGCGTCGGGGTCAAAAATTGAGCTACGAGAAAACGCTTGCGGTTGATTGTTTATGTGTCCGAATGGGAAGTGCTGTGTGAGCGGTTTGAAATTCGGTGCAACGCTTATAGGGAATTCTCGCGGCCGAAATGTGTCAAATTCGTGAACTTTGACCCTATGAAAGTCGGGTCCTATTGGGCATAGAGGGAAACTTTTTTTATTGATTACTCTTCGAGAGCAACATTTTGGCTATCTCGGATTTTTAAAATTCGCGAATGGAGTTCCTGCAGGGAATTTCCGTTCGATTTTTGGCCTATTCTTTACACATTCAAAAATTTGCCATAAAACAACTATGGAAGCTAGGACCACGAAATTTGGAGGGTTTGTAGGAAAAAATAGGGAGCCCTTTCACACCAAAATTTGCGACATTCTATCGAATCGTTTCGGAGATATTCGCGAGTTTTTGTTTTAGCATTACGGAGAAAAGGGGTGGACGCCCCATGCTGAGCCGCGACTGCGGAGCATGGGGAGGAAGGTCGAAACCCTGTTAGGCCACGTTTCGAATTTCAACTCGATCGGACAATTAGGGACCGAGGTATGGGGGTCAAAATTTGGCCATTTCCGTGACCCCATCGAAATTTCGGTCGCTTGCGCCGGGGTCAAAAATTGAGCTACGAGAAAACGCTTGCGGGTGATTGTTTATGTGTCCGAATGGGAAGTGCTGTGTGAGCGGTTTGAAATTCGGTGCAACGCTTATAGGGAATTCTTGCGGCCGAAATATGTCAAATTCGTGAACTTTTACCCTATGAAAGTCGGGTCCTATTGGGCATAGAAGGAAACTTTTTTTATTGATTACTCTTCGAGAGCAACGTTTTGGCTATCTCGGATTTTTAAAATTCGCGAATGGAGTTTCTGCAGGAATTTCCGTTCGATTTTTGGCCTACTCTTTAAACATTCAAAAATTCCCCATAAAAAAACTATGGAAGCTAGGACCACGAAATTTGGAGTGTTTGTAGGAAAAAATAGGGAGCCCTTTTACACCAAAATTTGCGACATTCTATCGAACCGTTTCGGAGATATTCGCGAGTTTTTGTTTTAGAATTACGGCGAAATGGGTCGGACCCCCCATGGTGAGCCGCGACTGCGGAGCATGGAGAGGAAGGCCGAAACCCTGTTAAGCCACGTTTCAAATTTCAAGTCGATCGGACAATTAGGGCCCGAGATATGGGGGGTCAAATTTTGGCCCATTTCCGTGACCCCATCGAAATTTCGGTCGCTTGCGCCGGGGTCAAAAATTGAGCTACGAGAAAACGCTTGCGGGTGATTGTTTATGTGTCCGAATGGGAAGTGCTGTGTGAGCGGTTTGAAATTCGGTGCAACGCTTATAGGGAATTCTCGCGGCCGAAATGTGTCAAAGTCGTGAAATTTGACCCTATGAAAGTCGAGTCCTATTGGGCCTAGACAGAAACTTTTTTTTTGAATTGATGTACTCTTCGAGAGGAACATTTTGGCTATCTCGGAATTTTAAAATTCGCGAATGGAGTTTCTGCAGGGAATTTCCGTTCGATTTTTGGCCTATTCTTTAAACCTTCAAAAATTCGCCATAAAAAAACTATGGAAGCTAGGACCACGAAATTTGGAGGGTTTGTAGGAAAAAATAGGGAGCCCTTTCACACCAAAATTTGCGACATTCTATCGAACCGTTTCGCAGATATTCGCGGAGGTTTTGTTTTAGAATTACGGCGAAAGGGGTCGGACCCCCCATGGTGAGCCGCAACTGCGGAGCATGGGGAGGAAGGCCGAAACCCTGTTAGGCCACGTTTCAAATTTCAAGTCGATCGGACAATTAGGGCCCGAGATATGGGGGGTCAAAGTTTGGCCCATTTCCGTGACCATTTCCGTGACCCCATCGAAAATTCGGTCGCTTGCGACGGGGTCAAAAATTGAGCTACGAGAAAACGCTTGCGGGTGATTGTTTATGTGTCCGAATGGGAAGTGCTGTGTGAGCGGTTTGAAATTCGGTGCAACGCTTATAGGGAATTCTCGCGGCCGAAATGTGTCCAATTCGTGAACTTTGACCCTATGAAAGTCGGGTCCTATTGGGCCTAGAGAGAAACTTTTTTTTAAAATTGATGTACTCTTCGAGAGCAACATTTTGGCTATCTCGGATTTTTAAAATTCGCGAATGGAGTTTCTGCAGGGAATTTCCGTTCGATTTTTGGCCTATTCTTTAAACCTTCAAAAATTCGCCATAAAAAAACTATGGAAGCTAGGACCACGAAATTTGGAGGGTTTGTAGGAAAAAATAGGGAGCCCTTTCACACCAAAATTTGCGACATTCTATCGAACCGTTTCGGACATATTCGCGAGTTTTTGTTTTAGCATTACGGCGAAAACGGTCGGTCCCCCCATTGTGAGCTGCGACTGCGGAGCATGGGGAGGAAGGCCGAAACCCTGTTAGGCCACGTTTCAAATTTCAAGTCGATCGGACAATTAGGGCCCGAGATATGGGGGGTCAAAGTTTGGCCCATTTCCGTGACCCCATCGAAATTTCGGTCGCTTGCGTCGGGGTCAAAAATTGAGCTACGAGAAAACGCTTGCGAGTGATTGTTTATGTGTCCGAATGGGAAGTGCTGTGTGAGCGGTTTGAAATTCGGTGCAACGCTTATAGGGAATTCTCGCGGCCGAAATGTGTCAAATTCGTGAACTTTGACCCTATGAAAGTCGGGTCCTATTGGGCCTAGAGAGAAACTTTTTTTTTAAATTGATGTACTCTTCGAGAGCAACATTTTGGCTATCTCGGATTTTTAAAATTCGCGAATGGAGTTTCTGCAGGGAATTTCCGTTCGATTTTTGGCCTATTCTTTAAACATTCAAAAATTCGCCATAAAAAAACTATGGAAGCTAGGACCACGAAATTTGGAGGGTTTGTAGGAAAAAATAGGGAGCCCTTTCACACCAAAATTTGCGACATTCTATCGAATCGTTTCGGAGATATTCGCGAGTTTTTGTTGTAGCATTACGGAGAAAAGGGGTGGACGCCCCATGCTGAGCCGCGACTGCGGAGCATGGGGAGGAAGGTCGAAACCCTGTTAGGCCACGTTTCGAATTTCAACTCGATCGGACAATTAGGGACCGAGATATGGGGGTCAAAATTTGGCCATTTCCGTGACCCCATCGAAATTTCGGTCGCTTGCGTCGGGGTCAAAAATTGAGCTACGAGAAAACGCTTGCGGGTGATTGTTTATGTGTCGGAATGGGAAGTGCTGTGTGAGCGGTTTGAAATTCGGTGCAACGTTTATAGGGAATTCTCGCGGCCGAAATGTGTCAAATTCGTGAACTTTGACCCTATGAAAGTCGGGTCCTATTGGGCCTAGAGAGAAACTTTTTTTTTAAATTGATGTACTCTTCGAGAGGAACATTTTGGCTATCTCGGAATTTTAAAATTCGCGAATGGAGTTTCTGCAGGGAATTTCCGTTCGATTTTTGACCTATTCTTTAAACTTTCAAAAATTCGCCATAAAAAACTATGGAAGCTAGGACCACGAAATTTGGAGGGTTTGTAGGTAAAAATAGGGAGCCCTTTCACACCAAAATTTGCGACTTTCTATCGAACCGTTTCGGAGATATTCGCGGAGGTTTTGTTTTAGCATTACGGCGAAAAGTGGCGGACCCCCCATGTTGGCCGCGACTGCGGAGCATGGGGACGATGGTCGAAACCCTGTTAGGCCACGTTTCGAATTTCAAGTCGATCGGACAATTAGGGCCCGAGATATGGGGGTCAAAATTTGGCCCATTTCCGTGACCATTTCCGTGACCCCATCGAAATTTCGGTCGCTTGCGCCGGGGTCAAAAATTGAGCTACGAGAAAACGCTTGCGGTTGATTGTTTATGTGTCCGAATGGGAAGTGCTGTGTGAGCGGTTTGAAATTCGGTGCAACGCTTATAGGGAATTCTCGCGGCCGAAATGTGTCAAATTCTTGAACTTTGACCCTATGAAAGTCGGGTCCTATTGGGCCTAGAGAGAAACTTTTTTTTTAAATTGATGTACTCTTCGAGAGCAACATTTTGGCTATCTCGGATTTTTAAAATTCGCGAATGGAGTTTCTGCAGGGAATTTCCGTTCGATTTTTGGCCTATTCTTTAAACCTTCAAAAATTCGCCATAAAAAACTATGGAAGCTAGGACCACGAAATTTGGAGGGTTTGTAGGAAAAAATAGGGAGACCTTTCACACCAAAATTTGCGACATTCTATCGAACCGTTTCGGAGATATTCGCGAGTTTTTGTTTTAGCATTACGGCGAAAACGGTCGGACCCCCCATTGTGAGCCGCGACTGCGGAGCATGGGGAGGAAGGCCGAAACCCTGTTAGGCCACGTTTCAAATTTCAAGTCGATCGGACAATTAGGGCCCGAGATATGGGGGGTCAAAGTTTGGCCCATTTCCGTGACCATTTCCGTGACCCCATCGAAATTCCGGTCGCTTGCGTCGGGGTCAAAAATTGAGCTACGAGAAAACGCTTGCGGTTGATTGTTTATGTGTCCGAATGGGAAGTGCTGTGTGAGCGGTTTGAAATTCTGTGCAACGCTTATAGGGAATTCTCGCGGCCGAAATGTGTCAAATTCGTGAACTTTGACCCTATGAAAGTCGGGTCCTATTGGGCATAGAGGGAAACTTTTTTTATTGATTACTCTTCGAGAGCAACATTTTGGCTATCTCGGATTTTTAAAATTCGCGAATGGAGTTCCTGCAGGGAATTTCCGTTCGATTTTTGGCCTATTCTTTACACATTCAAAAATTTGCCATAAAACAACTATGGAAGCTAGGACCACGAAATTTGGAGGGTTTGTAGGAAAAAATAGGGAGCCCTTTCACACCAAAATTTGCGACATTCTATCGAATCGTTTCGGAGATATTCGCGAGTTTTTGTTTTAGCATTACGGAGAAAAGGGGTGGACGCCCCATGCTGAGCCGCGACTGCGGAGCATGGGGAGGAAGGTCGAAACCCTGTTAGGCCACGTTTCGAATTTCAACTCGATCGGACAATTAGGGACCGAGATATGGGGGTCAAAATTTGGCCATTTCCGTGACCCCATCGAAATTTCGGTCGCTTGCGCCGGGGTCAAAAATTGAGCTACGAGAAAACGCTTGCGGGTGATTGTTTATGTGTCCGAATGGGAAGTGCTGTGTGAGCGGTTTGAAATTCGGTGCAACGCTTATAGGGAATTCTTGCGGCCGAAATATGTCAAATTCGTGAACTTTTACCCTATGAAAGTCGGGTCCTATTGGGCATAGAAGGAAACTTTTTTTATTGATTACTCTTCGAGAGCAACATTTTGGCTATCTCGGATTTTTAAAATTCGCGAATGGAGTTTCTGCAGGAATTTCCGTTCGATTTTTGGCCTACTCTTTAAACATTCAAAAATTCCCCATAAAAAAACTATGGAAGCTAGGACCACGAAATTTGGAGTGTTTGTAGGAAAAAATAGGGAGCCCTTTTACACCAAAATTTGCGACATTCTATCGAACCGTTTCGGAGATATTCGCGAGTTTTTGTTTTAGAATTACGGCGAAATGGGTCGGACCCCCCATGGTGAGCCGCGACTGCGGAGCATGGGGAGGAAGGCCGAAACCCTGTTAGGCCACGTTTCAAATTTCAAGTCGATCGGACAATTAGGGCCCGAGATATGGGGGGTCAAAGTTTGGCCCATTTCCGTGACCATTTCCGTGACCCCATCGAAATTCCGGTCGCTTGCGTCGGGGTCAAAAATTGAGCTACGAGAAAACGCTTGCGGTTGATTGTTTATGTGTCCGAATGGGAAGTGCTGTGTGAGCGGTTTGAAATTCGGTGCAACGCTTATAGGGAATTCTCGCGGCCGAAATGTGTCAAATTCGTGAACTTTGACCCTATGAAAGTCGGGTCCTATTGGGCATAGAGGGAAACTTTTTTTATTGATTACTCTTCGAGAGCAACATTTTGGCTATCTCGGATTTTTAAAATTCGCGAATGGAGTTCCTGCAGGGAATTTCCGTTCGATTTTTGGCCTATTCTTTACACATTCAAAAATTTGCCATAAAACAACTATGGAAGCTAGGACCACGAAATTTGGAGGGTTTGTAGGAAAAAATAGGGAGCCCTTTCACACCAAAATTTGCGACATTCTATCGAATCGTTTCGGAGATATTCGCGAGTTTTTGTTTTAGCATTACGGAGAAAAGGGGTGGACGCCCCATGCTGAGCCGCGACTGCGGAGCATGGGGAGGAAGGTCGAAACCCTGTTACGCCACGTTTCGAATTTCAACTCGATCGGACAATTAGGGACCGAGATATGGGGGTCAAAATTTGGCCATTTCCGTGACCCCATCGAAATTTCGGTCGCTTGCGCCGGGGTCAAAAATTGAGCTACGAGAAAACGCTTGCGGGTGATTGTTTATGTGTCCGAATGGGAAGTGCTGTGTGAGCGGTTTGAAATTCGGTGCAACGCTTATAGGGAATTCTTGCGGCCGAAATATGTCAAATTCGTGAACTTTTACCCTATGAAAGTCGGGTCCTATTGGGCATAGAAGGAAACTTTTTTTATTGATTACTCTTCGAGAGCAACATTTTGGCTATCTCGGATTTTTAAAATTCGCGAATGGAGTTTCTGCAGGAATTTCCGTTCGATTTTTGGCCTACTCTTTAAACATTCAAAAATTCCCCATAAAAAAACTATGGAAGCTAGGACCACGAAATTTGGAGTGTTTGTAGGAAAAAATAGGGAGCCCTTTCACACCAAAATTTGCGACATTCTATCGAACCGTTTCGGAGATATTCGCGAGTTTTTGTTTTAGAATTACGGCGAAATGGGTCGGACCCCCCATGGTGAGCCGCGACTGCGGAGCATGGAGAGGAAGGCCGAAACCCTGTTAAGCCACGTTTCAAATTTCAAGTCGATCGGACAATTAGGGCCCGAGATATGGGGGGTCAAATTTTGGCCCATTTCCGTGACCCCATCGAAATTTCGGTCGCTTGCGCCGGGGTCAAAAATTGAGCTACGAGAAAACGCTTGCGGGTGATTGTTTATGTGTCCGAATGGGAAGTGCTGTGTGAGCGGTTTGAAATTCGGTGCAACGCTTATAGGGAATTCTCGCGGCCGAAATGTGTCAAAGTCGTGAAATTTGACCCTATGAAAGTCGAGTCCTATTGGGCCTAGACAGAAACTTTTTTTTTGAATTGATGTACTCTTCGAGAGGAACATTTTGGCTATCTCGGAATTTTAAAATTCGCGAATGGAGTTTCTGCAGGGAATTTCCGTTCGATTTTTGGCCTATTCTTTAAACCTTCAAAAATTCGCCATAAAAAAACTATGGAAGCTAGGACCACGAAATTTGGAGGGTTTGTAGGAAAAAATAGGGAGCCCTTTCACACCAAAATTTGCGACATTCTATCGAACCGTTTCGCAGATATTCGCGGAGGTTTTGTTTTAGAATTACGGCGAAAGGGGTCGGACCCCCCATGGTGAGCCGCGACTGCGGAGCATGGGGAGGAAGGCCGAAACCCTGTTAGGCCACGTTTCAAATTTCAAGTCGATCGGACAATTAGGGCCCGAGATATGGGGGGTCAAAGTTTGGCCCATTTCCGTGACCATTTCCGTGACCCCATCGAAAATTCGGTCGCTTGCGACGGGGTCAAAAATTGAGCTACGAGAAAACGCTTGCGGGTGATTGTTTATGTGTCCGAATGGGAAGTGCTGTGTGAGCGGTTTGAAATTCGGTGCAACGCTTATAGGGAATTCTCGCGGCCGAAATGTGTCCAATTCGTGAACTTTGACCCTATGAAAGTCGGGTCCTATTGGGCCTAGAGAGAAACTTTTTTTTAAAATTGATGTACTCTTCGAGAGCAACATTTTGGCTATCTCGGATTTTTAAAATTCGCGAATGGAGTTTCTGCAGGGAATTTCCGTACGATTTTTGGCCTATTCTTTAAACCTTCAAAAATTTGCCATAAAAAAACTATGGAAGCTAGGACCACGAAATTTGGAGGGTTTGTAGGAAAAAATAGGGAGCCCTTTCACACCAAAATTTGCGACATTCTATCGAACCGTTTCGGAGATATTCGCGAGTTTTTGTTTTAGCATTACGGCGAAAATGGTCGGACCCCCCATTGTGAGCCGCGACTGCGGAGCATGGGGAGGAAGGCCGAAACCCTGTTAGGCCACGTTTCAAATTTCAAGTCGATCGGACAATTAGGGCCCGAGATATGGGGGGTCAAAGTTTGGCCCATTTCCGTGACCCCATCGAAATTTCGGTCGCTTGCGTCGGGGTCAAAAATTGAGCTACGAGAAAACGCTTGCGGTTGATTGTTTATGTGTCCGAATGGGAAGTGCTGTGTGAGCGGTTTGAAATTCGGTGCAACGCTTATAGGGAATTCTCGCGGCCGAAATGTGTCAAATTCGTGAAATTTGACCCTATGAAAGTCGGGTCCTATTGGGCCTAGAGAGAAACTTTTTTTTAAATTGATGTACTCTTCGAGAGGAACATTTTGGCTATCTCGGAATTTTAAAATTCGCGAATGGAGTTTCTGCAGGGAATTTCAGTTCGATTTTTGGCCTATTCTTTAAACCTTCAAAAATTCGCCATAAAAAAACTATGGAAGCTAGGACAACGAAATTTGGAGGGTTTGTAGGAAAAAATAGGGAGCCCTTTCACACCAAAATTTGCGACATTCTATCGAACCGTTTCGGAGATATTCGCGGAGGTTTTGTTTTAGCATTACGGCGAAAAGCGTCGGAACCCCATGGTGAGCCGCGACTGCGGAGCATGGGGAGGAAGGCCGAAACCCTGTTAGGCCACGTTTCAAATTTCAAGTCGATCGGACAATTAGGGCCCGAGATATGGGGGGTCAAAGTTTGGCCCATTTCCGTGACCCCATCGAAAATTCGGTCGCTTGCGTCGGGGTCAAAAATTGAGCTACGAGAAAACGCTTGCGGGTGATTGTTTATGTGTCCGAATGGGAAGTGCTGTGTGAGCGGTTTGAAATTCGGTGCAACGCTTATAGGGAATTCTCGCGGCCGAAATGTGTCAAATTCGTGAACTTTGACCCTATGAAAGTCGGGTCCTATTGGGCCTAGAGAGAAACTTTTTTTTTAAATTGATGTACTCTTCGAGAGCAACATTTTGGCTATCTCGGATTTTTAAAATTCGCGAATGGAGTTTCTGCAGGGAATTTCCGTTCGATTTTTGGCCTATTCTTTAAACCTTCAAAAATTCGCCATAAAAAAACTATGGAAGCTAGGACCACGAAATTTGGAGGGTTTGTAGAAAAAAATAGGGAGCCCTTTCACACCAAAATTTGCTACATTCTATCGAACCTTTTCGGAGATATTCGCGAGTTTTTGTTTTAGCATTACGGCGAAAACGGTCGGACCCCCCATTGTGAGCCGCGACTGCGGAGCATGGGGAGGAAGGCCGAAACCCTGTTAGGCCACGTTTCAAATTTCAAGTCGATCGGACAATTAGGGCCCGAGATATGGGGGGTCAAAGTTTGGCCCATTTCCGTGACCATTTCCGTGACCCTATCGAAATTCCTGTCGCTTGCGTCGGGGTCAAAAATTGAGCTACGAGAAAACGCTTGCGGTTGATTGTTTATGTGTCCGAATGGGAAGTGCTGTGTGAGCGGTTTGAAATTCGGTGCAACGCTTATAGGGAATTCTCGCGGCCGAAATGTGTCAAATTCGTGAACTTTGACCCTATGAAAGTCGGGTCCTATTGGGCATAGAGGGAAACTTTTTTTATTGATTACTCTTCGAGAGCAACATTTTGGCTATCTCGGATTTTTAAAATTCGCGAATGGAGTTCCTGCAGGGAATTTCCGTTCGATTTTTGGCCTATTCTTTACACATTCAAAAATTTGCCATAAAACAACTATGGAAGCTAGGACCACGAAATTTGGAGTGTTTGTAGGAAAAAATAGGGAGCCCTTTTACACCAAAATTTGCGACATTCTATCGAACCGTTTCGGAGATATTCGCGAGTTTTTGTTTTAGAATTACGGCGAAATGGGTCGGACCCCCCATGGTGAGCCGCGACTGCGGAGCATGGGGAGGAAGGCCGAAACCCTGTTAGGCCACGTTTCAAATTTCAAGTCGATCGGACAATTAGGGCCCGAGATATGGGGGGTCAAAGTTTGGCCCATTTCCGTGACCATTTCCGTGACCCCATCGAAATTCCGGTCGCTTGCGTCGGGGTCAAAAATTGAGCTACGAGAAAACGCTTGCGGTTGATTGTTTATGTGTCCGAATGGGAAGTGCTGTGTGAGCGGTTTGAAATTCGGTGCAACGCTTATAGGGAATTCTCGCGGCCGAAATGTGTCAAATTCGTGAACTTTGACCCTATGAAAGTCGGGTCCTATTGGGCATAGAGGGAAACTTTTTTTATTGATTACTCTTCGAGAGCAACATTTTGGCTATCTCGGATTTTTAAAATTCGCGAATGGAGTTCCTGCAGGGAATTTCCGTTCGATTTTTGGCCTATTCTTTACACATTCAAAAATTTGCCATAAAACAACTATGGAAGCTAGGACCACGAAATTTGGAGGGTTTGTAGGAAAAAATAGGGAGCCCTTTCACACCAAAATTTGCGACATTCTATCGAATCGTTTCGGAGATATTCGCGAGTTTTTGTTTTAGCATTACGGAGAAAAGGGGTGGACGCCCCATGCTGAGCCGCGACTGCGGAGCATGGGGAGGAAGGTCGAAACCCTGTTACGCCACGTTTCGAATTTCAACTCGATCGGACAATTAGGGACCGAGATATGGGGGTCAAAATTTGGCCATTTCCGTGACCCCATCGAAATTTCGGTCGCTTGCGCCGGGGTCAAAAATTGAGCTACGAGAAAACGCTTGCGGGTGATTGTTTATGTGTCCGAATGGGAAGTGCTGTGTGAGCGGTTTGAAATTCGGTGCAACGCTTATAGGGAATTCTTGCGGCCGAAATATGTCAAATTCGTGAACTTTTACCCTATGAAAGTCGGGTCCTATTGGGCATAGAAGGAAACTTTTTTTATTGATTACTCTTCGAGAGCAACATTTTGGCTATCTCGGATTTTTAAAATTCGCGAATGGAGTTTCTGCAGGAATTTCCGTTCGATTTTTGGCCTACTCTTTAAACATTCAAAAATTCCCCATAAAAAAACTATGGAAGCTAGGACCACGAAATTTGGAGTGTTTGTAGGAAAAAATAGGGAGCCCTTTCACACCAAAATTTGCGACATTCTATCGAACCGTTTCGGAGATATTCGCGAGTTTTTGTTTTAGAATTACGGCGAAATGGGTCGGACCCCCCATGGTGAGCCGCGACTGCGGAGCATGGAGAGGAAGGCCGAAACCCTGTTAAGCCACGTTTCAAATTTCAAGTCGATCGGACAATTAGGGCCCGAGATATGGGGGGTCAAATTTTGGCCCATTTCCGTGACCCCATCGAAATTTCGGTCGCTTGCGCCGGGGTCAAAAATTGAGCTACGAGAAAACGCTTGCGGGTGATTGTTTATGTGTCCGAATGGGAAGTGCTGTGTGAGCGGTTTGAAATTCGGTGCAACGCTTATAGGGAATTCTCGCGGCCGAAATGTGTCAAAGTCGTGAAATTTGACCCTATGAAAGTCGAGTCCTATTGGGCCTAGACAGAAACTTTTTTTTTGAATTGATGTACTCTTCGAGAGGAACATTTTGGCTATCTCGGAATTTTAAAATTCGCGAATGGAGTTTCTGCAGGGAATTTCCGTTCGATTTTTGGCCTATTCTTTAAACCTTCAAAAATTCGCCATAAAAAAACTATGGAAGCTAGGACCACGAAATTTGGAGGGTTTGTAGGAAAAAATAGGGAGCCCTTTCACACCAAAATTTGCGACATTCTATCGAACCGTTTCGCAGATATTCGCGGAGGTTTTGTTTTAGAATTACGGCGAAAGGGGTCGGACCCCCCATGGTGAGCCGCGACTGCGGAGCATGGGGAGGAAGGCCGAAACCCTGTTAGGCCACGTTTCAAATTTCAAGTCGATCGGACAATTAGGGCCCGAGATATGGGGGGTCAAAGTTTGGCCCATTTCCGTGACCATTTCCGTGACCCCATCGAAAATTCGGTCGCTTGCGACGGGGTCAAAAATTGAGCTACGAGAAAACGCTTGCGGGTGATTGTTTATGTGTCCGAATGGGAAGTGCTGTGTGAGCGGTTTGAAATTCGGTGCAACGCTTATAGGGAATTCTCGCGGCCGAAATGTGTCCAATTCGTGAACTTTGACCCTATGAAAGTCGGGTCCTATTGGGCCTAGAGAGAAACTTTTTTTTAAAATTGATGTACTCTTCGAGAGCAACATTTTGGCTATCTCGGATTTTTAAAATTCGCGAATGGAGTTTCTGCAGGGAATTTCCGTACGATTTTTGGCCTATTCTTTAAACCTTCAAAAATTTGCCATAAAAAAACTATGGAAGCTAGGACCACGAAATTTGGAGGGTTTGTAGGAAAAAATAGGGAGCCCTTTCACACCAAAATTTGCGACATTCTATCGAACCGTTTCGGAGATATTCGCGAGTTTTTGTTTTAGCATTACGGCGAAAATGGTCGGACCCCCCATTGTGAGCCGCGACTGCGGAGCATGGGGAGGAAGGCCGAAACCCTGTTAGGCCACGTTTCAAATTTCAAGTCGATCGGACAATTAGGGCCCGAGATATGGGGGGTCAAAGTTTGGCCCATTTCCGTGACCCCATCGAAATTTCGGTCGCTTGCGTCGGGGTCAAAAATTGAGCTACGAGAAAACGCTTGCGGTTGATTGTTTATGTGTCCGAATGGGAAGTGCTGTGTGAGCGGTTTGAAATTCGGTGCAACGCTTATAGGGAATTCTCGCGGCCGAAATGTGTCAAATTCGTGAAATTTGACCCTATGAAAGTCGGGTCCTATTGGGCCTAGAGAGAAACTTTTTTTTAAATTGATGTACTCTTCGAGAGGAACATTTTGGCTATCTCGGAATTTTAAAATTCGCGAATGGAGTTTCTGCAGGGAATTTCAGTTCGATTTTTGGCCTATTCTTTAAACCTTCAAAAATTCGCCATAAAAAAACTATGGAAGCTAGGACAACGAAATTTGGAGGGTTTGTAGGAAAAAATAGGGAGCCCTTTCACACCAAAATTTGCGACATTCTATCGAACCGTTTCGGAGATATTCGCGGAGGTTTTGTTTTAGCATTACGGCGAAAAGCGTCGGAACCCCATGGTGAGCCGCGACTGCGGAGCATGGGGAGGAAGGCCGAAACCCTGTTAGGCCACGTTTCAAATTTCAAGTCGATCGGACAATTAGGGCCCGAGATATGGGGGGTCAAAGTTTGGCCCATTTCCGTGACCCCATCGAAAATTCGGTCGCTTGCGTCGGGGTCAAAAATTGAGCTACGAGAAAACGCTTGCGGGTGATTGTTTATGTGTCCGAATGGGAAGTGCTGTGTGAGCGGTTTGAAATTCGGTGCAACGCTTATAGGGAATTCTCGCGGCCGAAATGTGTCAAATTCGTGAACTTTGACCCTATGAAAGTCGGGTCCTATTGGGCCTAGAGAGAAACTTTTTTTTTAAATTGATGTACTCTTCGAGAGCAACATTTTGGCTATCTCGGATTTTTAAAATTCGCGAATGGAGTTTCTGCAGGGAATTTCCGTTCGATTTTTGGCCTATTCTTTAAACCTTCAAAAATTCGCCATAAAAAAACTATGGAAGCTAGGACCACGAAATTTGGAGGGTTTGTAGAAAAAAATAGGGAGCCCTTTCACACCAAAATTTGCTACATTCTATCGAACCTTTTCGGAGATATTCGCGAGTTTTTGTTTTAGCATTACGGCGAAAACGGTCGGACCCCCCATTGTGAGCCGCGACTGCGGAGCATGGGGAGGAAGGCCGAAACCCTGTTAGGCCACGTTTCAAATTTCAAGTCGATCGGACAATTAGGGCCCGAGATATGGGGGGTCAAAGTTTGGCCCATTTCCGTGACCATTTCCGTGACCCTATCGAAATTCCTGTCGCTTGCGTCGGGGTCAAAAATTGAGCTACGAGAAAACGCTTGCGGTTGATTGTTTATGTGTCCGAATGGGAAGTGCTGTGTGAGCGGTTTGAAATTCGGTGCAACGCTTATAGGGAATTCTCGCGGCCGAAATGTGTCAAATTCGTGAACTTTGACCCTATGAAAGTCGGGTCCTATTGGGCATAGAGGGAAACTTTTTTTATTGATTACTCTTCGAGAGCAACATTTTGGCTATCTCGGATTTTTAAAATTCGCGAATGGAGTTCCTGCAGGGAATTTCCGTTCGATTTTTGGCCTATTCTTTACACATTCAAAAATTTGCCATAAAACAACTATGGAAGCTAGGACCACGAAATTTGGAGGGTTTGTAGGAAAAAATAGGGAGCCCTTTCACACCAAAATTTGCGACATTCTATCGAATCGTTTCGGAGATATTCGCGAGTTTTTGTTTTAGCATTACGGAGAAAAGGGGTGGACCCCCCATGCTGAGCCGCGACTGCGGAGCATGGGGAGGAAGGTCGAAACCCTGTTAGGCCACGTTTCGAATTTCAACTCGATCGGACAATTAGGGACCGAGATATGGGGGTCAAAATTTGGCCATTTCCGTGACCCCATCGAAATTTCGGTCGCTTGCGCCGGGGTCAAAAATTGAGCTACGAGAAAACGCTTGCGGGTGATTGTTTATGTGTCGGAATGGGAAGTGCTGTGTGAGCGGTTTGAAATTCGGTGCAACGCTTATAGGGAATTCTCGCGGCCGAAATATGTCAAATTCGTGAACTTTTACCCTATGAAAGTCGGGTCCTATTGGGCCTAGAGAGAAACTTTTTTTTAAATTGATGTACTCTTCGAGAGCAACATTTTGGCTATCTCGGATTTTTAAAATTCGCGAATGGAGTTTCTGCAGGGAATTTCCGTTCGATTTTTGACCTATTCTTTAAACTTTCAAAAATTCGCCATAAAAAACTATGGAAGCTAGGACCACGAAATTTGGAGGGTTTGTAGGTAAAAATAGGGAGCCCTCTCACACCAAAATTTGCGACTTTCTATCGAACCGTTTCGGAGATATTCGCGGAGGTTTTGTTTTAGCATGACGGCGAAAAGTGGCGGACCCCCCATGTTGGCCGCGACTGCGGAGCATGGGGAGGAAGGTCGAAACCCTGTTATGCCACGTTTCGAATTTCAAGTCGATCGGACAATTAGGGCCCGAGATATGGGGGGTCAAATTTTGGCCCATTTCCGTGACCCCATCGAAATTTCGGTCGCTTGCGCCGGGGTCAAAAATTGAGCTACGAGAAAACGCTTGCGGGTGATTGTTTATGTGTCCGAATGGGAAGTGCTGTGTGAGCGGTTTGAAATTTGGTGCAACGCTTATAGGGAATTCTCGCGGCCGAAATATGTCAAATTCGTGAACTTTTACCCTATGAAAGTCGGGTCCTATTGGGCATAGAAGGAAACTTTTTTTATTGATTACTCTTCGAGAGCAACATTTTGGCTATCTCGGATTTTTAAAATTCGCGAATGGAGTTTCTGCAGGGAATTTCCGTTCGATTTTTGGCCTATTCTTTACACATTCAAAAATTTGCCATAAAAAAACTATGGAAGCTAGGACCACGAAATTTGGAGGGTTTGTAGGAAAAAATAGGGAGCCCTTTCACACCAAAATTTGCTACATTCTATCGAACCGTTTCGGAGATATTCGCGAGTTTTTGTTTTAGCATTACGGCGAAAACGGTCGGACCCCCCATTGTGAGCCGCGACTGCGGAGCATGGGGAGGAAGGCCGAAACCCTGTTAGGCCACGTTTCAAATTTCAAGTCGATCGGACAATTAGGGCCCGAGATATGGGGGGTCAAAGTTTGGCCCATTTCCGTGACCATTTCCGTGACCCCATCGAAATTCCGGTCGCTTGCGTCGGGGTCAAAAATTGAGCTACGAGAAAACGCTTGCGGTTGATTGTTTATGTGTCCGAATGGGAAGTGCTGTGTGAGCGGTTTGAAATTCGGTGCAACGCTTATAGGGAATTCTCGCGGCCGAAATGTGTCAAATTCGTGAACTTTGACCCTATGAAAGTCGGGTCCTATTGGGCATAGAGGGAAACTTTTTTTATTGATTACTCTTCGAGAGCAACATTTTGGCTATCTCGGATTTTTAAAATTCGCGAATGGAGTTCCTGCAGGGAATTTCCGTTCGATTTTTGGCCTATTCTTTACACATTCAAAAATTTGCCATAAAACGACTATGGAAGCTAGGACCACGAAATTTGGAGGGTTTGTAGGAAAAAATAGGGAGCCCTTTCACACCAAAATTTGCTACATTCTATCGAACCGTTTCGGAGATATTCGCGAGTTTTTGTTTTAGCATTACGGCGAAAACGGTCGGACCCCCCATTGTGAGCCGCGACTGCGGAGCATGGGGAGGAAGGCCGAAACCCTGTTAGGCCACGTTTCAAATTTCAAGTCGATCGGACAATTAGGGCCCGAGATATGGGGGGTCAAAGTTTGGCCCATTTCCGTGACCCCATCGAAATTTCGGTCGCTTGCGTCGGGGTCAAAAATTGAGCTACGAGAAAACGCTTGCGGTTGATTGTTTATGTGTCCGAATGGGAAGTGCTGTGTGAGCGGTTTGAAATTCGGTGCAACGCTTATAGGGAATTCTCGCGGCCGAAATGTGTCAAATTCGTGAACTTTGACCCTATGAAAGTCGGGTCCTATTGGGCCTAGAGAGAAACTTTTTTTTTAAATTGATGTACTCTTCGAGAGCAACATTTTGGCTATCTCGGATTTTTAAAATTCGCGAATGGAGTTCCTGCAGGGAATTTCCGTTCGATTTTTGGCCTATTCTTTACACATTCAAAAATTTGCCATAAAACAACTATGGAAGCTAGGGCCACGAAATTTGGAGGGTTTGTAGGAAAAAATAGGGAGCCCTTTCACACCAAAATTTGCGACATTCTATCGAATCGTTTCGGAGATATTCGCGAGTTTTTGTTTTAGCATTACGGAGAAAAGGGGTGGACGCCCCATGCTGAGCCGCGACTGCGGAGCATGGGGAGGAAGGTCGAAACCCTGTTAGGCCACGTTTCGAATTTCAACTCGATCGGACAATTAGGGACCGAGATATGGGGGTCAAAATTTGGCCATTTCCGTGACCCCATCGAAATTTCGGTCGCTTGCGCCGGGGTCAAAAATTGAGCTACGAGAAAACGCTTGCGGGTGATTGTTTATGTGTCCGAATGGGAAGTGCTGTGTGAGCGGTTTGAAATTCGGTGCAACGCTTATAGGGAATTCTCGCGGCCGAAATATGTCAAATTCGTGAACTTTTACCCTATGAAAGTCGGGTCCTATTGGGCATAGAAGGAAACTTTTTTTATTGATTACTCTTCGAGAGCAACATTTTGGCTATCTCGGATTTTTAAAATTCGCGAATAGAGTTTCTGCAGGGAATTTCCGTTCGATTTTTGGCCTATTCTTTAAACATTCAAAAATTCGCCATAAAAAACTATGGAAGCTAGGACCACGAAATTTGGAGGGTTTGTAGGAAACAATAGGGAGCCCTTTCACACCAAAATTTGCGACATTCTATCGAACCGTTTCGGAGATATTCGCGAGTTTTTGTTTTAGCATTACGGCGAAAAGGGGTGGACCCCCATGGTGAGCCGCGACTGCGGAGCATGGGGAGGCAGGCCGAAACCCTGTTAGGCCACGTTTCAAATTTCAAGTCGATCGGACAATTAGGGCCCGAGATATGGGGGGCAACGTTTGGCCCATTTCCGTGACCATTTCCGTGGCCTCATCGAAATTTCGGTCGCTTGCGCCGTGGTCAAAAATTAAGCTACGAGAAAACGCTTGCGGGTGATTGTTTATGTGTCTGAATGGGAAGTGCTGTGTGAGCGGTTTGAAATTCGGTGCAACGCTTATAGGGAATTCTCGCGGCCGAAATGTGTCAAATTCGTGAAATTTGACCCTATGAAAGTCGGGTCCTATTGGGCCTAGAGAGAAACTTTTTTTTTAAATTGATGTACTCTTCGAGAGCAACATTTTGGCTATCTCGGATTTTTAAAATTCGCGAATGGAGTTTCTGCAGGGAATTTCCGTTCGATTTTTGGCCTATTCTTTAAACCTTCGAAAATTCGCCATAAAAAAACTATGGAAGCTAGGACAACGAAATTTGGAGGGTTTGTAGGAACAAATAGGGAGCCCTTTCACACCAAAATTTGCGACATTCTATCGAACCGTTTCGGAGATATTCGCGAGTTTTTGTTTTAGCATTACAGCGAAAAGGGGTGGACCCCCCATGGTGAGCCGCGACTGCGGAGCATGGGGAGGAAGGCCGAAACCCTGTTAGGCCACGTTTCAAATTTCAAGTCGATCGGACAATTAGGGCCCGAGATATGCGGGGTCAAAGTTTGGCCAATTTCCGTGACCATTTCCGTGACCCCATCGAAATTTCGGTCGTTTGCGCCGGGGTCAAAAATTGAGCTACGAGAAAACGCTTGCGGGTGATTGTTTATGTGTCCGAATGGGAAGTGCTGTGTGAGCGGTTTGAAATTCGGTGCAACACTTATAGGGAATTCTCGCGGCCGAAATGTGTCACATTCGTGAACTTTGACCCTATGAAAGTCGGGTCCTATTGGGCCTAGAGATAAACTTTTTTTTTATATTGATATACTTTTCGAGAGCAACATTTTGGCTATCTCGGATTTTAAAAATTCGCGAATGGAGTTTCTGCAGGGAATTTCCGTTCGATTTTTGGCCTATTCTTTAAACATTCGAAAATTCGCCATAAAAAAACTATGGAAGCTAGGACAACGAAATTTGGAGGGTTTGTAGGCAAAAATAGGGAGCCCTTTCACACCAAAATTTGCGACATTCTATCGAACCGTTTCGGAGATATTCGCGAGTTTTTGTTTTAGCATTACAGCGAAAAGCGGTGGACCCCCCATGGTGAGCCGCGACTGCGGAGCATGGGGAGGAAGGCCGAAACCCTGTTAGGCCACGTTTCAAATTTCAAGTCGGTCGGACAATTAGGGCCCGAGATATGGGGGGTCAAAATTTGGCCCATTTCCGTGACCATTTCCGTGAACCCATCGAAATTTCGGTCGCTTGCGCCGGGGTCAAAAATTAAGCTACGAGAAAACGCTTGGGGGTGATTGTTTATGTGTCTGAATGGGAAGTGCTGTGTGAGCGGTTTGAAATTCGGTGCAACGCTTATAGGGAATTCTCGCGGCCGAAATATGTCAAATTCGTGAACTTTTACCCTATGAAAGTCGGGTCCTATTGGGCATAGAAGGAAACTTTTTTTATTGATTACTCTTCGAGAGCAACATTTTGGCTATCTCGGATTTTTAAAATTCGCGAATGGAGTTTCTGCAGGGAATTTCCGTTCGATTTTTGGCCTATTCTTTACACATTCAAAAATTTGCCATAAAAAACTATGGAAGCTAGGACCACGAAATTTGGAGGGTTTGTAGGAAAAAATAGGGAGCCCTTTCACACCAAAATTTGCGACATTCTATCGAATCGTTTCGGAGATATTCGCGAGTTTTTGTTTTAGCATTACGGAGAAAAGGGGTGGACCCCCCATGCTGAGCCGCGACTGCGGAGCATGTGGAGGAAGGTCGAAACCCTGTTAGGCCACGTTTCGAATTTCAACTCGATCGGACAATTAGGGACCGAGATATGGGGGTCAAAATTTGGCCATTTCCGTGACCCCATCGAAATTTCGGTCGCTTGCGCCGGGGTCAAAAATTGACCTACGAGAAAACGCTTGCGGGTGATTGTTTATGTGTCGGAATGGGAAGTGCTGTGTGAGCGGTTTGAAATTCGGTGCAACGTTTATAAGGAATTCTCGCGGTCGAAATGTGTCAAATTCGTGAACTTTGACCCTATGAAAGTCGGGTCCTATTGGGCCTAGAGAGAAACTTTTTTTTTAAATTGATGTACTCTTCGAGAGCAACATTTTGGCTATCTCGGATTTTTAAAATTCGCGAATGGAGTTTCTGCAGGGAATTTCCGTTCGATTTTTGGCCTATTCTTTAAACCTTCGAAAATTCGCCATAAAAAAACTATGGAAGCTAGGACCACGAAATTTGGAGGGTTTGTAGGTAAAAATAGGGAGCCCTTTCACACCAAAATTTGCGACATTCTATCGAACCGTTTCGGAGATATTCGCGAGTTTTTGTTTTAGCATTACAGCGAAAAGGGGTGGACCCCCCATGGTAAGCCGCGACTGCGGAGCATGGGGAGGAAGGCCGAAACCCTGTTAGGCCACGTTTCAAATTTCAAGTCGATCGGACAATTAGGGCCCGAGATATGGGGGGTCAAAGTTTGGCCCATTTCCGTGACCATTTCCGTGACCGCATCGAAATTTCGGTCGCTTGCGCCGGGGTCAAAAATTAAGCTACGAGAAAACGCTTGCGGGGATTGTTCATGTGTCTGAATGGGAAGTGCTGTGTGAGCGGTTTGAAATTCCGTGCAACGCTTATAGGGAATTCTCGCGGCCGAAATATGTCAAATTCGTGAAATTTGACCCTATGAAAGTCGGGTCCTATTGGGCCTAGAGAGAAACTTTTTTTTTAAATTGATGTACTCTTCGAGAGCAACATTTTGGCTATCTCGGATTTTTAAAATTCGCGAATGGAGTTTCTGCAGGGAATTTCCGTTCGATTTTTGGCCTATCATTTAAAGATTCAAAAATTCGCCATAAAAAAACTATGGAAGCTAGGACCACGAAATTTGGAGGGTTTGTAGGTAAAAATAGGGAGCCCTTTCACACCAAAATTTGCGACAATCTATTGAACCGTTTCGGAGATATTCGCGAGTTTTTGTTTTAGCATTATGGCGAAAAGAAGCGGACCCCCCATGGTGAGCCGCGACTGCGGAGCATGGGGAGGAAGGCCGAAACCCTGTTAGGCCACGTTTCAAATTTCAAGTCGATCGGACAATTAGGGCCCGAGATATGGGGGGTCAAATTTGGCCCATTTCCGTGACCATGTCCGTGACCCTATCGAAATTTCGGTCGCTTGCGCCGGGGTGAAAAATTAAGCTACGAGAAAACGCTTGCGGGGATTGTTCATGTGTCTGAATGGGGAGTGCTGTGTGAGCGGTTTGAAATTCGGTGCAACGCTTATAGGGAATTCTCGCGGCCGAAATGTGTCACATTCGTGAACTTTGACCCTATGAAAGTCGGGTCCTATTGGGCCTAGAGATAAACTTTTTTTTTATATTGATATACTTTTCGAGAGCAACATTTTGGCTATCTCAGATTTTTAAAATTCGCGAATGGAGTTTCTGCAGGGAATTTCCGTTCGATTTTTGGCCTATTCTTTAAACATTCAAAAATTCGCCATAAAAAAACTATGGAAGCTAGGACCGCGAAATTTGGAGTGTTTGTAGGAAACAATAGGGAGCCCTTTCACACCAAAATTTGCGACATTCTATCGAACCGTTTCGGAGATATTCGCGAGTTTTTGGTTTAGCATTACCGCGAAAAGGGGTGGACCCCCCATGGTGAGCCGCGACTGCGGAGCATGGGGAGGAAGGTCGAAACCCTGTTAGGCCACGTTTCAAATTTCAAGTCGATCGGACAATTAGGCCCCGAGATATGGGGGGTCAAATTTTGGCCCATTTCCGTGACCATTTCCGTGACCCCATCGAAATTTCGGTCGCTTGCGCCGGGGGTCAAAAATTAAGCCACAAGAATACGCTTGCGGGGATTGTTCATGTGTCTGAATGGGAAGTGCTGTGTGAGCGGTTTGAAATTCGGTGCAACGCTTATAGGGAATTCTCGCGGCCGAAATGTGTCCAATTCGTGAACTTTGACCCTATGAAAGTCGGGTCCTATTGGGCCTAGAGAGAAATTTTTTTTTAAATTGATGTACTCTTCGAGAGCAACATTTTGGCTATCTCGGATTTTTAAAATTCGCGAATGGAGTTTCTGCAGGGAATTTCCGTTCGATTTTTGGCCTATTCTTTAAACCTTCAAAAATTCGCCATAAAAAAACTATGGAAGCTAGGACCACAATATTTGTAGGGTTTGTAGGTAAACATAGGGAGCCCTTTCACACCAAAATTTGCGACATTCTATCGAACCGTTTCGGAGATATTCGCGAGTTTTTGTTTTAGCATTACGGCGAAAAGGGGCGGCCCCCCATGGTGAGCCGCGACTGCGGAGCATGGGGAGGAAGGCCGAAACCCTGTTAGGCCACGTTTCAAATTTCAAGTCGATCGGACAATTAGGGCCCGAGATATGGGGGGTCAAAGTTTGGCCCATTTCCGTGACCATTTCCGTGACCCCATCGAAATTTCGGTCGCTTGCGCCGGGGGTCAAAAATTAAGCCACAAGAATACGCTTGCGGGGATTGTTCATGTGTCTGAATGGGAAGTGCTGTGTGAGCGGTTTGAAATTCGGTGCAACGCTTATAGGGTATTCTCGCGGCCGAAATGTGTCAAATTCGTGAATTTTGACCCTACGAAAGTCGGGTCCTATTGGGCCTAGAGAGAAACTTTTTTTTTAAATTGATGTACTCTTCGAGAGCAACATTTTGGCTATCTCGGATTTTTAAAATTCGCGAATGGAGTTTCTGCAGGGAATTTCCGTTCGATTTTTGGCCTATTCTTTAAACTTTCAAAAATTCGCTTTAAAACAACTATGGAAGCTAGGAACACGAAATTTGGAGGGTTTGGAGGAAAAAATAAGGAGCCCTTTCACACCAAAATTTGCGACATTCTATCGAACCGTTTCGGAGATATTCGCGAGTTTTTGTATTAGCATTACGGCGAAAAGGGGCGGACCCCCATGGTGAGCCGCAACTGCGGAGCATGGGGAGGAAGGCCGAAACCCTGTTAGGCCACGTTTCAAATTTCAAGTCGATCGGACTATTAGGGCCCGAGATATGGGGGGTCAAAGTTTGGCCCATTTCCGTGACCATTTACTTGACCCCATCGAAATTTCGGTCGCTTGCGCCGGGGTCAAAAATGGAGCTACGAGAAAACGCTTGCGGGGGATTGTTCATGTGTCTGAATGGGAAGTGCTGTGTGAGCGGTTTGAAATTCGGTGCAACGCTTATAGGGAATTCTCGCGGCCGAAATGTGTCAAATTCGTGAACTTTGACCCTATGAAAGTCGGGTCCTATTGGGCCTAGAGAGAAATTTTTTTTTAAATTGATGTACTCTTCGAGAGCAACATTTTGGCTATCTCGGATTTTTAAAATTCGCGAATGGAGTTTCTGCAGGGAATTTCCGTTCGATTTTTGGCCTATTCTTTAAACCTTCAAAAATTCGCTATAAAAAAACTATGGAAGCTAGGACCACAATATTTGGAGGGTTTGTAGGTAAAAATAGGGAGCCCTTTCACACCAAAATTTGCGACATTCTATCGAACCGTTTCGGAGCTATTCGCGAGTTTTTGTTTTAGCATTACGGCGAAAAGGGGCGGACCCCCCATGGTGAGCCGCGACTGCGGAGCATGGGGAGGAAGGCCGAAACCCTGTTAGGCCACGTTTCAAATTTCAAGTCGATCGGACAATTAGGGCCCGAGATATGGGGGGTCAAAGTTTGGCCCATTTCCGTGACCACATCGAAATTTCGGTCGCTTGCGCCGGGGTCAAAAATTGACCTACGAGAAAACGCTTGCGGGTGATTGTTTATGTGTCCGAATGGGAAGTGCTGTGTGAGCGGTTTGAAATTCGGTGCAACGCTTATAGGGAATTCTCGCGGCCGAAATGTGTCAAATTCGTGAAATTTGACCCTGTGAAAGTCGGGTCCTATTGGGCCTAGAGAGAAACTTTTTTTTTCAATTGATGTACTCTTCCAGAGCAACATTTTGGCTATCTCGGATTTTTAAAATTCGTGAATGGAGTTTCTGCAGGGAATTTCCGTTCGATTTTTGGCCCATTCTTTAAACATTCAAAAATTCGCTATAAAAAAACTATGGAAGCTAGGACCACGAAATTTGGAGGGTTTGTAGGAAAAAATAGGGAGCCCTTTCACACCAAAATTTGCGACATTCTATCGAACCGTTTCGGAGATATTCGCGAGTTTTTGTTTTAGCATTACGGCGAAAAGGGGCGGCCCCCCATGGTGAGCCGCGACTGCGGAGCATGGGGAGGAAGGCCGAAACCCTGTTAGGCCACGTTTCAAATTTCAAGTCGATCGGACAATTAGGGCCCGAGATATGGGGGGTCAAAGTTTGGCCCATTTCCGTGACCCCATCGAACTTTCGGTCGCTTGCGCCGGGGTCAAAAATTGAGCTACGAGAAAACGCTTGCGGGTGATTGTTTATGTGTCCGAATGGGAAGTGCTGTGTGAGCTATTTGAAATTCGGTGCAACGCTTATAGGGAATTCTCGCGGCCGAAATGTGTCAAATTCGTGAACTTTGACCCTATGAAAGTCGGGTCCTATTGGGCCTAGAGAGAAACTTTTTTTTTAAATTGATGTACTCTTCGAGAGCAACATTTTGGCTATCTCGGATTTTTAAAATTCGCGAATGGAGTTTCTGCAGGGAATTTCCGTTCGATTTTTGGCCTATTCTTTAAACATTCAAAAATTCGCCATAAAAAACTATGGAAGCTAGGACCACAATATTTGGAGGGTTTGTAGGTAAAAATAGGGAGCCCTTTCACACCAAAATTTGCGACATTCTATCGAACCGTTTCGGAGATATTCGCGAGTATTTGTTTTAGCATTACGGCGAAAAGGGGCAGCCCCCCATGGTGAGCCGCGACTGCGGAGCATGGGGAGGAAGGCCGAAACCCTGTTAGGCCACGTTTCAAATTTCAAGTCGATCGGACAATTAGGGCCCGAGATATGGGGGGTCAAAGTTTGGCCCATTTCCGTGACCATTTCCGTGACCCCATCGAAATTTCGGTCGCTTGCGCCGGGGTCAAAATTGGAGCTACGAGAAAACGCTTGCGGGGGATTGTTCATGTGTCTGAATGGGAAGTGCTGTGTGAGCGGTTTGAAATTCGGTGCAACGCTTATAGGGAATTCTCGCGACCGAAATGTGTCAAATTCGTGAACTTTGACACTATGAAAGTCGGGTCCTATTGGGCCTAGAGAGAAATTTTTTTTTAAATTGATGTACTCTTCGAGAGCAACATTTTGGCTATCTCGGATTTTTAAAATTCGCGAATGGAGTTTCTGCAAGGAATTTCCGTTCGATTTTGGCCTATTCTTTAAACCTTCAAAAATTCGCTATAAAAAAACTATGGAAGCTAGGACCACGCAATTTTGAGGGCTTGTAGGAAAAAATAGGGAGCCCTTTCACACCAAAATTTGCGACATTCTATCGAACCGTTCCGGAGATATTCGCGAGTTTTTGTTTTAGCATTACGGCGAAAAGGGGCGGACCCCCCATGGTAAGCCGCGACTGCGGAGCATGGGGAGAAAGGCCGAAACCCTGTTAGGCCACGTTTCAAATTTCAAGTCGATCGGACAATTAGGGCCCGAGATATGGGGGGTCAAAGTTTGGCCCATTTCCGTGACCCCATCGAAATTTCGGTCGCTTGCGCCGGGGTCAAAAATTGACCTACGAGAAAACGCATGCGGGTGATTGTTTATGTGTCCGAATGGGAAGTGCTGTGTGAGCGGTTTGAAATTCGGTGCAACGCATATAGGGAATTCTCGCGGCCGAAATGTGTCAAATTCGTGAACTTTGACCCTATGAAAGTCGGGTCCTATTCGGCCTAGAGAGAAACTTTTTTTTTAAATTGATGTACTCTTCGAGAGCAACATTTTGGCTATCTCGGATTTTTAAAACTCGCGAATGGAGTTTCTGCAGGGAATTTCCGTTCGATTTTTGGCCTATTCTTTAAACCTTCAAAAATTCGCTATAAAAAAACTATGGAAGCTAGGACCACGAAATTTGGAGGGTTTGTAGGAAAAAATAGGGAGCCCTTTCACACCAAAATTTGCGACATTCTATCGAACCGTTTCGGAGATATTCGCGAGTTTTTGTTTTAGCATTACGGCGAAAAGGGGCGGACCCCCCATGGTAAGCCGCGACTGCAGAGCATGGGGAGGAAGGTCGAAACCCTGTTAGGCCACGTTTCAAATTTCAAGTCGATCGGACAATTAGGGCCCGAGATATGGGGTTCAAAGTTTGGCCCATTTCCGTGACAATTTCCGTGATCCCATCGAAATTTCGGTCGCTTGCGCCGGGGTCAAAAATTGAGCTACGAGAAAACGCTTGCGGGGGATTGTTCATGTGTCTGAATGGGAAGTGCTGTGTGAGCGGTTTGAAATTCGGTGCAACGCTTATAGGGAATTCTCGCGGCCGAAATGTGTCAAATTCGTGAACTTTGACCCTATGAAAGTCGAGTCCTATTGGGCCTAGAGAGAATTTTTTTTTAAAATTGATGTACTCTTCGAGAGCAACATTTTGGCTATCTCGGATTTTTAAAATTCGCGAATGGAGTTTCTGCAAGGAATTTCCGTTCGATTTTGGCCTATTCTTTAAACCTTCAAAAATTCGCTATAAAAAAACTATGGAAGCTAGGACCACGCAATTTTGAGGGCTTGTAGGAAAAAATAGGGAGCCCTTTCACACCAAAATTTGCGACATTCTATCGAACCGTTCCGGAGATATTCGCGAGTTTTTGTTTTAGCATTACGGCGAAAAGGGGCGGACCCCCCATGGTAAGCCGCGACTGCGGAGCATGGGGAGGAAGGTCGAAACCCTGTTAGGCCACGTTTCAAATTTCAAGTCGATCGGACAATTAGGGCCCGAGATATGGGGGGTCAAAGTTTGGCCCATTTCCGTGACCCCATCGAAATTTCGGTCGCTTGCGCCGGGGTCAAAAATTGAGCTACGAGAAAACGCTTGCGGGTGATTGTTTATGTGTCCGAATGGGAAGTGCTGTGTGAGCGGTTTGAAATTCGGTGCAACGCTTATAGGGAATTCTCGCGGCCGAAATGTGTCAAATTCGTGAACTTTGACCCTATGAAAGTCGAGTCCTATTCGGCCTAGAGAGAATTTTTTTTTTAAATTGATGTACTCTTCGAGAGCAACATTTTGGTATCTCGGATTTTTAAAATTCGCGAATGGAGTTTCTGCAGGGAATTTCCGTTCGATTTTTGGCCTATTCTTTAAACATTCAAAAATTCGCCATAAAAAAACTATGGAAGCTAGGACCACAATATTTGGAGGGTTTGTAGGTAAAAATAGGGAGCCCTTTCACACCAAAATTTGCGACATTCTATCGAACCGTTTCGGAGCTATTCGCGAGTTTTTGTTTTAGCATTACAGCGAAAAGGGGTGGACCCCCCATGGTAAGCCGCGACTGCGGAGCATGGGGAGGAAGGCCGAAACCCTGTTAGGCCACGTTTCAAATTTCAAGTCGATCGGACAATTAGGGCCCGAGATATGGGGGGTCAAAGTTTGGCCCATTTCCGTGACCACATCGAAATTTCGGTCGCTTGCGCCGGGGTCAAAAATTGACCTACGAGAAAACGCTTGCGGGTGATTGTTTATGTGTCCGAATGGGAAGTGCTGTGTGAGCGGTTTGAAATTCGGTGCAACGCTTATAGGGAATTCTCGCGGCCGAAATGTGTCAAATTCGTGAAATTTGACCCTGTGAAAGTCGGGTCCTATTGGGCCTAGAGAGAAACTTTTTTTTTCAATTGATGTACTCTTCCAGAGCAACATTTTGGCTATCTCGGATTTTTAAAATTCGTGAATGGAGTTTCTGCAGGGAATTTCCGTTCGATTTTTGGCCCATTCTTTAAACATTCAAAAATTCGCTATAAAAAAACTATGGAAGCTAGGACCACGAAATTTGGAGGGTTTGTAGGAAAAAATAGGGAGCCCTTTCACACCAAAATTTGCGACATTCTATCGAACCGTTTCGGAGATATTCGCGAGTTTTTGTTTTAGCATTACGGCGAAAAGGGGCGGACCCCCCATGGTAAGCCGCCACTGCGGAGCATGGGGAGGAAGGCCGAAACCCTGTTAGGCCACGTTTCAAATGTCAAGTCGATCGGACAATTAGGGCCCGAGATATGGCGGGTCAAAGTTTGGCCCATTTCCGTGACCCCATCGAAATTTCGGTCGCTTGCGCCGGGGTCAAAAATTGAGCTACGAGAAAACGCTTGCGGGTGATTGTTTATGTGTCCGAATGGGAAGTGCTGTGTGAGCGGTTTGAAATTCGGTGCAACGCTTATAGGGAATTCTCGCGGCCGAAATGTGTCAAATTCGTGAACTTTGACCCTATGAAAGTCGGGTCCTATTGGGCCTAGAGAGAAACTTTTTTTTTAAATTGATGTACTCTTCGAGAGCAACATTTTGGCTATCTCGGATTTTTAAAATTCGCGAATGGAGTTTCTGCAGGGAATTTAGGTTCGATTTTTGGCCTATTCTTTAAACATTCAAAAATTCGCCATAAAAAATCTATGGAAGCTAGGACCACGAAATTTGGAGGGTTTGTAGGAAAAAATAGGGAGCCCTTTCACACCAATATTTGCGACATTCTATCGAACCGTTTCGGAGATATTCGCGAGTTTTTGTTTTAGCATTACGGCGAAAAGGGGCGGCCCCCCATGGTGAGCCGCGACTGCGGAGCATGGGGAGGAAGGCCGAAACCCTGTTAGGCCACGTTTCAAATTTCAAGTCGATCGGACAATTAGGGCCCGAGATATGGGGGGTCAAAGTTTGGCCCATTTCCGTGACCCCATCGAACTTTCGGTCGCTTGCGCCGGGGTCAAAAATTGAGCTACGAGAAAACGCTTGCGGGTGATTGTTTATGTGTCCGAATGGGAAGTGCTGTGTGAGCTATTTGAAATTCGGTGCAACGCTTATAGGGAATTCTCGCGGCCGAAATGTGTCAAATTCGTGAACTTTGACCCTATGAAAGTCGGGTCCTATTGGGCCTAGAGAGAAACTTTTTTTTTAAATTGATGTACTCTTCGAGAGCAACATTTTGGCTATCTCGGATTTTTAAAATTCGCGAATGGAGTTTCTGCAGGGAATTTCCGTTCGATTTTTGGCCTATTCTTTAAACATTCAAAAATTCGCCATAAAAAACTATGGAAGCTAGGACCACAATATTTGGAGGGTTTGTAGGTAAAAATAGGGAGCCCTTTCACACCAAAATTTGCGACATTCTATCGAACCGTTTCGGAGATATTCGCGAGTATTTGTTTTAGCATTACGGCGAAAAGGGGCAGCCCCCCATGGTGAGCCGCGACTGCGGAGCATGGGGAGGAAGGCCGAAACCCTGTTAGGCCACGTTTCAAATTTCAAGTCGATCGGACAATTAGGGCCCGAGATATGGGGGGTCAAAGTTTGGCCCATTTCCGTGACCATTTCCGTGACCCCATCGAAATTTCGGTCGCTTGCGCCGGGGTCAAAATTGGAGCTACGAGAAAACGCTTGCGGGGGATTGTTCATGTGTCTGAATGGGAAGTGCTGTGTGAGCGGTTTGAAATTCGGTGCAACGCTTATAGGGAATTCTCGCGACCGAAATGTGTCAAATTCGTGAACTTTGACACTATGAAAGTCGGGTCCTATTGGGCCTAGAGAGAAATTTTTTTTTTAAATTGATGTACTCTTCGAGAGCAACATTTTGGCTATCTCGGATTTTTAAAATTCGCGAATGGAGTTTCTGCAGGGAATTTCCGTTCGATTTTTGGCCTATTCTTTAAACCTTCAAAAATTCGCTATAAAAAAACTATGGAAGCTAGGACCACGAAATTTGGAGGGTTTGTAGGAAAAAATAGGGAGCCCTTTCACACCAAAATTTGCGACATTCTATCGAACCGTTTCGGAGATATTCGCGAGTTTTTGTTTTAGCATTACGGCGAAAAGGGGCGGCCCCCCATGGTGAGCCGCGACTGCGGAGCATGGGGAGGAAGGCCGAAACCCTGTTAGGCCACGTTTCAAATTTCAAGTCGATCGGACAATTAGGGCCCGAGATATGGGGGGTCAAAGTTTGGCCCATTTCCGTGACCCCATCGAAATTTCGGTCGCTTGCGCCGGGGTCAAAAATTGACCTACGAGAAAACGCATGCGGGTGATTGTTTATGTGTCCGAATGGGAAGTGCTGTGTGAGCGGTTTGAAATTCGGTGCAACGCATATAGGGAATTCTCGCGGCCGAAATGTGTCAAATTCGTGAACTTTGACCCTATGAAAGTCGGGTCCTATTCGGCCTAGAGAGAAACTTTTTTTTTAAATTGATGTACTCTTCGAGAGCAACATTTTGGCTATCTCGGATTTTTAAAACTCGCGAATGGAGTTTCTGCAGGGAATTTCCGTTCGATTTTTGGCCTATTCTTTAAACCTTCAAAAATTCGCTATAAAAAAACTATGGAAGCTAGGACCACGAAATTTGGAGGGTTTGTAGGAAAAAATAGGGAGCCCTTTCACACCAAAATTTGCGACATTCTATCGAACCGTTTCGGAGATATTCGCGAGTTTTTGTTTTAGCATTACGGCGAAAAGGGGCGGACCCCCCATGGTAAGCCGCGACTGCAGAGCATGGGGAGGAAGGTCGAAACCCTGTTAGGCCACGTTTCAAATTTCAAGTCGATCGGACAATTAGGGCCCGAGATATGGGGTTCAAAGTTTGGCCCATTTCCGTGACAATTTCCGTGATCCCATCGAAATTTCGGTCGCTTGCGCCGGGGTCAAAAATTGAGCTACGAGAAAACGCTTGCGGGGGATTGTTCATGTGTCTGAATGGGAAGTGCTGTGTGAGCGGTTTGAAATTCGGTGCAACGCTTATAGGGAATTCTCGCGGCCGAAATGTGTCAAATTCGTGAACTTTGACCCTATGAAAGTCGAGTCCTATTGGGCCTAGAGAGAATTTTTTTTTAAAATTGATGTACTCTTCGAGAGCAACATTTTGGCTATCTCGGATTTTTAAAATTCGCGAATGGAGTTTCTGCAAGGAATTTCCGTTCGATTTTGGCCTATTCTTTAAACCTTCAAAAATTCGCTATAAAAAAACTATGGAAGCTAGGACCACGCAATTTTGAGGGCTTGTAGGAAAAAATAGGGAGCCCTTTCACACCAAAATTTGCGACATTCTATCGAACCGTTCCGGAGATATTCGCGAGTTTTTGTTTTAGCATTACGGCGAAAAGGGGCGGACCCCCCATGGTAAGCCGCGACTGCGGAGCATGGGGAGGAAGGCCGAAACCCTGTTAGGCCACGTTTCAAATTTCAAGTCGATCGGACAATTAGGGCCCGAGATATGGGGGGTCAAAGTTTGGCCCATTTCCGTGACCCCATCGAAATTTCGGTCGCTTGCGCCGGGGTCAAAAATTGACCTACGAGAAAACGCATGCGGGTGATTGTTTATGTGTCCGAATGGGAAGTGCTGTGTGAGCGGTTTGAAATTCGGTGCAACGCATATAGGGAATTCTCGCGGCCGAAATGTGTCAAATTCGTGAACTTTGACCCTATGAAAGTCGGGTCCTATTCGGCCTAGAGAGAAACTTTTTTTTTAAATTGATGTACTCTTCGAGAGCAACATTTTGGCTATCTCGGATTTTTAAAACTCGCGAATGGAGTTTCTGCAGGGAATTTCCGTTCGATTTTTGGCCTATTCTTTAAACCTTCAAAAATTCGCTATAAAAAAACTATGGAAGCTAGGACCACGAAATTTGGAGGGTTTGTAGGAAAAAATAGGGAGCCCTTTCACACCAAAATTTGCGACATTCTATCGAACCGTTTCGGAGATATTCGCGAGTTTTTGTTTTAGCATTACGGCGAAAAGGGGCGGACCCCCCATGGTAAGCCGCGACTGCAGAGCATGGGGAGGAAGGTCGAAACCCTGTTAGGCCACGTTTCAAATTTCAAGTCGATCGGACAATTAGGGCCCGAGATATGGGGTTCAAAGTTTGGCCCATTTCCGTGACAATTTCCGTGATCCCATCGAAATTTCGGTCGCTTGCGCCGGGGTCAAAAATTGAGCTACGAGAAAACGCTTGCGGGGGATTGTTCATGTGTCTGAATGGGAAGTGCTGTGTGAGCGGTTTGAAATTCGGTGCAACGCTTATAGGGAATTCTCGCGGCCGAAATGTGTCAAATTCGTGAACTTTGACCCTATGAAAGTCGAGTCCTATTGGGCCTAGAGAGAATTTTTTTTTAAAATTGATGTACTCTTCGAGAGCAACATTTTGGCTATCTCGGATTTTTAAAATTCGCGAATGGAGTTTCTGCAAGGAATTTCCGTTCGATTTTGGCCTATTCTTTAAACCTTCAAAAATTCGCTATAAAAAAACTATGGAAGCTAGGACCACGCAATTTTGAGGGCTTGTAGGAAAAAATAGGGAGCCCTTTCACACCAAAATTTGCGACATTCTATCGAACCGTTCCGGAGATATTCGCGAGTTTTTGTTTTAGCATTACGGCGAAAAGGGGCGGACCCCCCATGGTAAGCCGCGACTGCGGAGCATGGGGAGGAAGGTCGAAACCCTGTTAGGCCACGTTTCAAATTTCAAGTCGATCGGACAATTAGGGCCCGAGATATGGGGGGTCAAAGTTTGGCCCATTTCCGTGACCCCATCGAAATTTCGGTCGCTTGCGCCGGGGTCAAAAATTGAGCTACGAGAAAACGCTTGCGGGTGATTGTTTATGTGTCCGAATGGGAAGTGCTGTGTGAGCGGTTTGAAATTCGGTGCAACGCTTATAGGGAATTCTCGCGGCCGAAATGTGTCAAATTCGTGAACTTTGACCCTATGAAAGTCGAGTCCTATTCGGCCTAGAGAGAATTTTTTTTTTAAATTGATGTACTCTTCGAGAGCAACATTTTGGTATCTCGGATTTTTAAAATTCGCGAATGGAGTTTCTGCAGGGAATTTCCGTTCGATTTTTGGCCTATTCTTTAAACATTCAAAAATTCGCCATAAAAAAACTATGGAAGCTAGGACCACAATATTTGGAGGGTTTGTAGGTAAAAATAGGGAGCCCTTTCACACCAAAATTTGCGACATTCTATCGAACCGTTTCGGAGCTATTCGCGAGTTTTTGTTTTAGCATTACGGCGAAAAGGGGCGGCCCCCATGGTGAGCCGCGACTGCGGAGGATGGGGAGGAAGGCCGAAACCCTGTTAGGCCACGTTTCAAATTTCAAGTCGATCGGACAATTAGGGCCCGAGATATGGGGGGTCAAAGTTTGGCCCATTTCCGTGACCCCATCGAAATTTCGGTCGCTTGCGCCGGGGTCAAAAATGGAGCTACGAGAAAACGCTTGCGGGGGATTGTTCATGTGTCTGAATGGGAAGTGCTGTGTGAGCGGTTTGAAATTCGGTGCAACGCTTATAGGGAATTCTCGCGGCCGAAATGTGTCAAATTCGTGAACTTTGACTCTATGAAAGTCGGGTCCTATTGGGCCTAGAGAGAAATTTTTTTTTAAATAGATGTACTCTTCGAGAGCAACATTTTGGCTATCTCGGATTTTGAAAATTCGCGAATGGAGTTTCTGCAGGGAATTTCCGTTCGATTTTTGGCCTATTCTTTAAACCTTCAAAAATTCGCTATAAAAAAACTATGGAAGCTAGGACCACGAAATTTGGAGGGTTTGTAGGAAAAAATAAGGAGCCCTTTCACACCAAAATTTGCGACATTCTATCGAACCGTTTCGGAGATATTCGCGAGTATTTGTTTTAGCATTACGGCGAAAAGGGGCGGACCCCCCATGGTGAGCCGCGACTGCGGAGCATGGGAAGGAAGGCCGAAACCCTGTTAGGCCACGTTTCAAATTTCAAGTCGATCGGACAATTAGGGCCCGAGATATGGGGGGTCAAAGTTTGGCCCATTTCCGTGACCCCATCGAAATTTCGGTCGCTTGCGCCGGGGTCAAAAATGGAGCTACGAGAAAACGCTTGCGGGGGATTGTTCATGTGTCTGAATGGGAAGTTCTGTGTGAGCGGTTTGAAATTCGGTGCAACGCTTATAGGGAATTCTCGCGGCCGAAATGTGTCAAATTCGTGAACTTTGACCCTATAAAAGTCGGGTCCTTTTGGGCCTAGAGAGAAATTTTTTTTTAAATTGATGTACTCTTCGAGAGCAACATTTTGGCTATCTCGGATTTTTAAAATTCGCGAATGGAGTTTCTGCAGGGAATTTCCGTTCGATTTTTGGCCTATTCTTTAAACATTCAAAAATTCGCCATAAAAAACTATGGAAGCTAGGACCACAATATTTGGAGGGTTTGTAGGTAAAAATAGGGAGCCCTTTCACACCAAAATTTGCGACATTCTATCGAACCGTTTCGGAGATATTCGCGAGTTTTTGTTTTAGCATTACGGCGAAAAGCGGCGGACCCTCCATGGTGAGCCGCGACTGCGGAGCATGGGGAGGAAGGCCGAAACCCTGTTAGGCCACGTTTCAAATTTCAAGTCGATCGGACAATTAGGGCCCGAGATATGGGGTTCAAAGTTTGGCCCATTTCCGTGACAATTTCCGTGACCCCATCGAAATTTCGGTCGCTTGCGCCGGGGTCAAAAATTGAGCTACGAGAAAACGCTTGCGGGTGATTGTTTATGTGTCCGAATGGGAAGTGCTGTGTGAGCGGTTTGAAATTCCGTGCAACGCTTATAGGGAATTCTCGCGGCCGAAATGTGTCAAATTCGTGAACTTTGAACCTATGAAAGTCGGGTCCTATTGGGCCTAGAGAGAAACTTTTTTTTTAAATTGATGTACTCTTCGAGAGCAACATTTTGGCTATGTCGGATTTTTAAAATTCGCGAATGGAGTTTCTGCAGGAAATTTCCGTTCGATTTTTGGCCTATTCTTTAAACATTCAAAAATTCGCCATAAAAAAACTATGGAAGCTAGGACCACAATATTTGGAGGGTTTGTAGGTAAACATAGGGAGCCCTTTCACACCAAAATTTGCGACATTCTATCGAACCGTTTCGGAGATATTCGCGAGTTTTTGTTTTAGCATTACGGCGAAAAGGGGCGGCCCCCCATGGTGAGCCGCGACTGCGGAGCATGGGGAGGAAGGCCGAAACCCTGTTAGGCCACGTTTCAAATTTCAAGTCGATCGGACAATTAGGGCCCGAGATATGGGGGGTCAAAGTTTGGCCCATTTCCGTGACCGCATCGAAATTTCGGTCGCTTGCGCCGGGGTCAAAAATTGACCTACGAGAAAACGCTTGCGGGTGATTGTTTATGTGTCCGAATGGGAAGTGCTGTGTGAGCGGTTTGAAATTCGGTGCAACGCTTATAGGGAATTCTCGCGGCCGAAATGTGTCAAATTCGTGAAATTTGACCCTGTGAAAGTCGGGTCCTATTGGGCCTAGAGAGAAACTTTTTTTTTCAATTGATGTACTCTTCCAGAGCAACATTTTGGCTATCTCGGATTTTTAAAATTCGTGAATGGAGTTTCTGCAGGGAATTTCCGTTCGATTTTTGGCCTATTCTTTAAACCTTCAAAAATTCGCTATAAAAAAACTATGGAAGCTAGGACCACGAAATTTGGAGGGTTTGTAGGAAAAAATAGGGAGCCCTTTCACACCAAAATTTGCGACATTCTATCGAACCGTTTCGGAGATATTCGCGAGTTTTTGTTTTAGCATTACGGCGAAAAGGGGCGGACCCCCCATGGTAAGCCGCGACTGCGGAGCATGGGGAGGAAGGTCGAAACCCTGTTAGGCCACGTTTCAAATTTCAAGTCGATCGGACAATTAGGGCCCGAGATATGGGGTTCAAAGTTTGGCCCATTTCCGTGACAATTTCCGTGACCCCATCGAAATTTCGGTCGCTTGCGCCGGAGTCAAAAATTGAGCTACGAGAAAACGCTTGCGGGTGATTGTTTATGTGTCCGAATGGGAAGTGCTGTGTAAGCGGTTTGAAATTCCGTGCAACGCTTATAGGGAATTCTCGCGGCCGAAATGTGTCAAATTCGTGAACTTTGACCCTATGAAAGTCGGGTCCTATTGGGCCTAGAGAGAAACTTTTTTTTTAAATTGATGTACTCTTCGAGAGCAACATTTTGGCTATCTCGGATTTTTAAAATTCGCGAATGGAGTTTCTGCAAGGAATTTCCGTTCGATTTTGGCCTATTCTTTAAACCTTCAAAAATTCGCTATAAAAAAACTATGGAAGCTAGGACCACGAAATTTGGAGGGTTTGTAGGAAAAAATAGGGAGCCCTTTCACACCAAAATTTGCGACATTCTATCGAACCGTTTCGGAGATATTCGCGAGTTTTTGTTTTAGCATTACGGCGAAAAGGGGCGGCCCCCCATGGTGAGCCGCGACTGCGGAGCATGGGGAGGAAGGCCGAAACCCTGTTAGGCCACGTTTCAAATTTCAAGTCGATCGGACAATTAGGGCCCGAGATATGGGGGGTCAAAGTTTGGCCCATTTCCGTGACCATTTCCGTGACCCCATCGAAATTTCGGTCGCTTGCGCCGGGGTCAAAATTGGAGCTACGAGAAAACGCTTGCGGGGGATTGTTCATGTGTCTGAATGGGAAGTGCTGTGTGAGCGGTTTGAAATTCGGTGCAACGCTTATAGGGAATTCTCGCGACCGAAATGTGTCAAATTCGTGAACTTTGACACTATGAAAGTCGGGTCCTATTGGGCCTAGAGAGAAATTTTTTTTTTAAATTGATGTACTCTTCGAGAGCAACATTTTGGCTATCTCGGATTTTTAAAATTCGCGAATGGAGTTTCTGCAGGGAATTTCCGTTCGATTTTTGGCCTATTCTTTAAACCTTCAAAAATTCGCTATAAAAAAACTATGGAAGCTAGGACCACGAAATTTGGAGGGTTTGTAGGAAAAAATAGGGAGCCCTTTCACACCAAAATTTGCGACATTCTATCGAACCGTTTCGGAGATATTCGCGAGTTTTTGTTTTAGCATTACGGCGAAAAGGGGCGGCCCCCCATGGTGAGCCGCGACTGCGGAGCATGGGGAGGAAGGCCGAAACCCTGTTTGGCCACGTTTCAAATTTCAAGTCGATCGGACAATTAGGGCCCGAGATATGGGGGGTCAAAGTTTGGCCCATTTCCGTGACCCCATCGAAATTTCGGTCGCTTGCGCCGGGGTCAAAAATTGACCTACGAGAAAACGCATGCGTGTGATTGTTTATGTGTCCGAATGGGAAGTGCTGTGTGAGCGGTTTGAAATTCGGTGCAACGCATATAGGGAATTCTCGCGGCCGAAATGTGTCAAATTCGTGAACTTTGACCCTATGAAAGTCGTGTCCTATTCGGCCTAGAGAGAAACTTTTTTTTTAAATTGATGTACTCTTCGAGAGCAACATTTTGGCTATCTCGGATTTTTAAAACTCGCGAATGGAGTTTCTGCAGGGAATTTCCGTTCGATTTTTGGCCTATTCTTTAAACCTTCAAAAATTCGCTATAAAAAAACTATGGAAGCTAGGACCACGAAATTTGGAGGGTTTGTAGGAAAAAATAGGGAGCCCTTTCACACCAAAATTTGCGACATTCTATCGAACCGTTTCGGAGATATTCGCGAGTTTTTGTTTTAGCATTTCGGCGAAAAGTGGCGGCCCCCCATAGTGAGCCGCGACTGCGGAGCATGGGGAGGAAGGCCGAAACCCTGTTAGGCCACGTTTCAAGTTTCAAGTCGATAGGACAATTAGGGCCCCAGATATGGGGGGTCAAAGTTTGGCCCATTTCCGTGACCCCATCGAAATTTCGGTCGCTTGCGCCGGGGTCAAAAATGGAGCTACGAGAAAACGCTTGCGGGGGATTGTTCATGTGTCTGAATGGGAAGTGCTGTGTGAGCGGTTTGAAATTCGGTGCAACGCTTATAGGGAATTCTCGCGGCCGAAATGTGTCAAATTCGTGAACTTTGACCCTATAAAAGTCGGGTCCTTTTGGGCCTAGAGAGAAATTTTTTTTAAAATTGATGTACTCTTCGAGAGCAACATTTTGGCTATCTCGGATTTTTAAAATTCGCGAATGGAGTTTCTGCAGGGAATTTCCGTTCGATTTTTGGAATATTCTTTAAACATTCAAAAATTCGCCATAAAAAACTATGGAAGCTAGGACCACAATATTTGGAGGGTTTGTAGGTAAAAATAGGGAGCCCTTTCACACCAAAATTTGCGACATTCTATCGAACCGTTTCGGAGATATTCGCGAGTTTTTGTTTTAGCATTACGGCGAAAAGCGGCGGACCCTCCATGGTGAGCCGCGACTGCGGAGCATGGGGAGGAAGGCCGAAACCCTGTTAGGCCACGTTTCAAATTTCAAGTCGATCGGACAATTAGGGCCCGAGATATGGGGTTCAAAGTTTGGCCCATTTCCGTGACAATTTCCGTGACCCCATCGAAATTTCGGTCGCTTGCGCCGGGGTCAAAAATTGAGCTACGAGAAAACGCTTGCGGGTGATTGTTTATATGTCCGAATGGGAAGTGCTGTGTGAGCGGTTTGAAATTCCGTGCAACGCTTATAGGGAATTCTCGCGGCCGAAATGTGTCAAATTCGTGAACTTTGAACCTATGAAAGTCGGGTCCTATTGGGCCTAGAGAGAAACTTTTTTTTTAAATTGATGTACTCTTCGAGAGCAACATTTTGGCTATGTCGGATTTTTAAAATTCGCGAATGGAGTTTCTGCAGGGAATTTCCGTTCGATTTTTGGCCTATTCTTTAAACATTCAAAAATTCGCTATAAAAAAACTATGGAAGCTAGGACCACGAAATTTGGAGGGTTTGTAGGAAAAAATAGGGAGCCCTTTCACACCAAAATTTGCGACATTCTATCGAACCGTTTCGGAGATATTCGCGAGTTTTTGTTTTAGCATTATGGCGAAAAGGGGCGGCCCCCCCTGGTCAGCCGCGACTGCGGAGCATGGGGAGGAAGGTCGAAACCCTGTTAGGCCACGTTTCAAATTTCAAGTCGATCGGACAATTAGGGCCCGAGATATGGGGGGTCAAAGTTTGGCCCATTTCCGTGACCATTTCCGTGACCCCATCGAAATTTCGGTCGCTTGCGCCGGGGTCAAAAATGGAGCTACGAGAAAACGCTTGCGGGGGATTGTTCATGTGTCTGAATGGGAAGTGCTGTGTGAGCGGTTTGAAATTCGGTGCAACGCTTATAGGGAATTCTCGCGACCGAAATGTGTCAAATTCGTGAACTTTGACACTATGAAAGTCGGGTCCTATTGGGCCTAGAGAGAAATTTTTTTTTAAATTGATGTACTCTTCGAGAGCAACATTTTGGCTATCTCGGATTTTTAAAATTCGGAATTTCCGTTCGATTTTTGGCCTATTCTTTAAACCTTCAAAAATTCGCTATAAAAAAACTATGGAAGCTAGGACCACGAAATTTGGAGGGTTTGTAGGAAAAAATAGGGAGCCCTTTCACACCAAAATTTGCGACATTCTATCGAACCGTTTCGGAGATATTCGCGAGTATTTGTTTTAGCATTACGGCGAAAAGGGGCGGACCCCCCATGGTAAGCCGCGACTGCGGAGCATGGGGAGGAAGGTCGAAACCCTGTTAGGCCACGTTTCAAATTTCAAGTCGATCGGACAATTAGGGCCGAGATATGGGGTTCAAAGTTTGGCCCATTTCCGTGACGATTTCCGTGACCCCATCGAAATTTCGTTCGCTTGCGCCGGGGTCAAAAATTGAGCTACGAGAAAACGCTTGCGGGGGATTGTTCATGTGTCTGAATGGGAAGTGCTGTGTGAGCGGTTTGAAATTCGGTGCAACGCTTATAGGGAATTCTCGCGACCGAAATGTGTCAAATTCGTGAACTTTGACACTATGAAAGTCGGGTCCTATTGGGCCTAGAGAGAAATTTTTTTTTAAATTGATGTATTCTTCGAGAGCAACATTTTGGCTATCTCGGATTTTTAAAATTCGCGAATGGAGTTTCTGCAGGGAATTTCCGTTCGATTTTTGGCCTATTCTTTAAACTTTCAAAAATTCGCTATAAAAAAACTATGGAAGCTAGGACCACGAAATTTGGAGGGTTTGTAGGAAAAAATAGGGAGCCCTTTCACACCAAAATTTGCGACATTCTATCGAACCGTTTCGGAGATATTCGCGAGTTTTTGTTTTAGCATTACGGCGAAAAGGGGCGGACCCCCCATGGTAAGCCGCGACTGCGGAGCATGGGGAGGAAGGTCGAAACCCTGTTAGGCCACGTTTCAAATTTCAAGTCGATCGGACAATTAGGGCCCGAGATATGGGGGGTCAAAGTTTGGCCCATTTCCGTGACCCCATCGAAATTTCGGTCGCTTGCGCCGGGGTCAAAAATTGAGCTACGAGAAAACGCTTGCGGGTGATAGTTTATGTGTCCGAATGGGAAGTGCTGTGTGAGCGGTTTGAAATTCCGTGCAACGCTTATAGGGAATTCTCGCGGCCGAAATGTGTCAAATTCGTGAACTTTGACCCTATGAAAGTCGGGTCCTATTGGGCCTAGAGAGAAACTTTTTTTTTAAATTGATGTAGTCTTCGAGAGCAACATTTTGGCTATGTCGGATTTTTAAAATTCGCGAATGGAGTTTCTGCAGGGAATTTCCGTTCGATTTTTGGCCTATTCTTTAAACATTCAAAAATTCGCCATAAAAAAACTATGGAAGCTAGGACCACAATATTTGGAGGGTTTGTAGGTAAACATAGGGAGCCCTTTCACACCAAAATTTGCGACATTCTATCGAACCGTTTCGGAGATATTCGCGAGTTTTTGTTTTAGCATTACGGCGAAAAGGGGCGGCCCCCCATGGTGAGCCGCGACTGCGGAGCATGGGGAGGAAGGCCGAAACCCTGTTAGGCCACGTTTCAAATTTCAAGTCGATCGGACAATTAGGGCCCGAGATATGGGGGGTCAAAGTTTGGCCCATTTCCGTGACCCCATCGAAATTTCGGTCGCTTGCGCCGGGGTCAAAAATTGACCTACGAGAAAACGCATGCGGGTCATTGTTTATGTGTCCGAATGGGAAGTGCTGTGTGAGCGGTTTGAAATTCGGTGCAACGCATATAGGGAATTCTCGCGGCCGAAATGTGTCAAATTCGTGAACTTTGACCCTATGAAAGTCGGGTCCTATTCGGCCTAGAGAGAAACTTTTTTTTTAAATTGATGTACTCTTCGAGAGCAACATTTTGGCTATCTCGGATTTTTAAAATTCGCGAATGGAGTTTCTGCAGGGAATTTCCGTTCGATTTTTGGCCTATTCTTTAAACCTTCAAAAATTCGCTATAAAAAAACTATGGAAGCTAGGATCACGAAATTTGGAGGGTTTGTAGGAAAAAATAGGGAGCCCTTTCACACCAAAATTTGCGACATTCTATCGAACCGTTTCGGAGATATTCGCGAGTTTTTGTTTTAGCATTACGGCGAAAAGGGGCGGACCCCCCATGGTGAGCCGCTACTGCGGAGCATGGGGAGGAAGGCCGAAACCCTGTTAGGCCACGTTTCAAATTTCAAGTCGACCGGACAATTAGGGCCCGAGATATGGGGGGTCAAAGTTTGGCCCATTTCCGTGACCCCATCGAAATTTCGGTCGCTTGCGCCGGGGTCAAAAATGGAGCTACGAGAAAACGCTTGCGGGGGATTGTTCATGTGTCTGAATGGGAAGTGCTGTGTGAGCGGTTTGAAATTCGGTGCAACGCTTATAGGGAATTCTCGCGGCCGAAATGTGTCAAATTCGTGAACTTTGACCCTATGAAAGTCGGGTCCTATTGGGCCTAGAGAGAATTTTTTTTTTAAATTGATGTACTCTTCGAGAGCAACATTTTGGCTATCTCGGATTTTTAAAATTCGCGAATGGAGTTTCTGCAGGGAATTTCCGTTCGATTTTTGGCCTATTCTTTAAACCTTCAAAAATTCGCTATAAAAAAACTATGGAAGCTAGGACCACGAAATTTGGAGGGTTTGTAGGAAAAAATAGGGAGCCCTTTCACACCAAAATTTGCGACATTCTATCGAACCGTTTCGGAGATATTCGCGAGTTTTGGTTTTAGCATTACGGCGAATAGGGGCGGACCCCCCATGGTGAGCCGCGACTGCGGAGCATGGGGAGGAAGGCCGAAACCCTGTTAGGCCACGTTTCAAATTTCAAGTCGATCGGACAATTAGGGCCCGAGATATGGGGGGTCAAAGTTTGGCCCATTTCCGTGACCCCATCGAAATTTGGGTCGCTTGCGCCGGGGTCAAAAATGGAGCTACGAGAAAACGCTTGCGGGGGATTGTTCATGTGTCTGAATGGGAAGTGCTGTGTGAGCGGTTTGAAATTCGGTGCAACGCTTATAGGGAATTCTCGCGGCCGAAATGTGTCAAATTCGTGAACTTTGACCCTATGAAAGTCGGGTCCTATTGGGCCTAGAGAGAAACTTTTTTTTTAAATTGATGTACTCTTCGAGAGCAACATTTTGGCTATGTCGGATTTTTAAAATTCACGAATGGAGTTTCTGCAGGGAATTTCCGTTCGATTTTTGGCCTATTCTTTAAACATTCAAAAATTCGCCATAAAAAAACTATGGAAGCTAGGACCACAATATTTGGAGGGTTTGTAGGTAAACATAGGGAGCCCTTTCACACCAAAATTTGCGACATTCTATCGAACCGTTTCGGAGATATTCGCGAGTTTTTGTTTTAGCATTACGGCGAAAAGGGGCGGCCCCCCATGGTGAGCCGCGACTGCGGAGCATGGGGAGGAAGGCCGAAACCCTGTTAGGCCACGTTTCAAATTTCAAGTCGATCGGACAATTAGGGCCCGAGATATGGGGGGGTCAAAGTTTGGCCCATTTCCGTGACCCCATCGAAATTTCGGTCGCTTGCGCCGGGGTCAAAAATTGACCTACGAGAAAACGCTTGTGGGTGATTGTTTATGTGTCCGAATGGGAAGTGCTGTGTGAGCGGTTTGAAATTCGGTGCAACGCTTATAGGGAATTCTCGCGGCCGAAATGTCTCAAATTCGTGAAATTTGACCCTATGAAAGTCAGGTCCTATTGGGCCTAGAGAGAAACTTTTTATTTAAACAGATGTACTCTTCGAGAGCAACATTTTGGCTATCTCGGATTTTTAAAATTCGCGAATGGAGTTTCTGCAGGGAATTTCCGTTCGATTTTTGGCTTATTCTTTAAACATTCAAAAATTCGCCATAAAAAAACTATGGAAGCTAGGACCACTAAATTTGGAGGGTTTGTAGGAAAAAATAGGGAGCCTTTTCACACCAAAATTTGCGACATTCTATCGAACCGTTTCGGAGATATTCGCGAGTTTTTGTTTTAGCATTACGGCGAAAAGGGGCGGACCCCCATGGTGAGCCGCGACTACGGAGCATGGGGAGGAAGGCCGAAACCCTGTTAGGCCACGTTTCAAATTTCAAGTCGATCGGACAATTAGGGCCCGAGATATGGGGGGTCAAAGTTTGGCCCATTTCCGTGACCATTTCCGTGACCCCATCGAAATTTCGGTCGCTTGCGCCGGGGTCAAAAATGGAGCTACGAGAAAACGCTTGCGGGGGATTGTTCATGTGTCTGAATGGGAAGTGCTGTGTGAGCGGTTTGAAATTCGGTGCAACGCTTATAGGGAATTCTCGCGACTGAAATGTGTCAAATTCGTGAACTTTGACACTATGAAAGTCGGGTCCTATTGGGCCTAGAGAGAAATTTTTTTTTAAATTGATGTACTCTTCGAGAGCAACATTTTGGCTATCTCGGATTTTTAAAATTCGCGAATGGAGTTTCTGCAGGGAATTTCCGTTCGATTTTTGGCCTATTCTTTAAACCTTCAAAAATTCGCTATAAAAAAACTATGGAAGCTAGGACCACAATATTTGGAGGGTTTGTAGGTAAAAATAGGGAGCCCTTTCACACCAAAATTTGCGACATTCTATCGAACCGTTTCGGAGCTATTCGCGAGTTTTTGTTTTAGCATTACGGCGAAAAGGGGCGGACCCCCCATGGTGAGCCGCGACTGCGGAGCATGGGGAGGAAGGCCGAAACCCTGTTAGGCCACGTTTCAAATTTCAAGTCGATCGGACAATTAGGGCCCGAGATATGGGGGGTCAAATTTTGGCCCATTTCCGTGACCACATCGAAATTTCGGTCGCTTGCGCCGGGGTCAAAAATTGACCTACGAGAAAACGCTTGCGGGTGATTGTTTATGTGTCCGAATGGGAAGTGCTGTGTGAGCGGTTTGAAATTCGGTGCAACGCTTATAGGGAATTCTCGCGGCCGAAATGTGTCAAATTCGTGAAATTTGACCCTGTGAAAGTCGGGTCCTATTGGGCCTAGAGAGAAACTTTTTTTTTCAATTGATGTACTCTTCCAGAGCAACATTTTGGCTATCTCGGATTTTTAAAATTCGTGAATGGAGTTTCTGCAGGGAATTTCCGTTCGATTTTTGGCCCATTCTTTAAACATTCAAAAATTCGCTATAAAAAAACTATGGAAGCTAGGACCACGAAATTAGGAGGGTTTGTAGGAAAAAATAGGGAGCCCTTTCACACCAAAATTTGCGACATTCTATCGAACCGTTTCGGAGATATTCGCGAGTTTTTGTTTTAGCATTACGGCGAACAGGTGCGGACCCCCTTGGTGAGCCGCGACTGCGGAGCATGGGGAGGAAGGCCGAAACCCTGTTAGGCCACGTTTCAAATTTCAAGTCGATCGGACAATTAGGGCCCGAGATATGGGGGGTCAAAGTTTGGCCCATTTCCGTGACCATTTCCGTGACCCCATCGAAATTTCGGTCGCTTGCGCCGGGGTCAAAAATTGAGCTACGAGAAAACGCTTGCGGGTGATTGTTTATGTGTCCGAATGGGAAGTGCTGTGTGAGCGGTTTGAAATTCCGTGCAACGCTTATAGGGAATTCTCGCGGCCGAAATGTGTCAAATTCGTGAACTTTGACCCTATGAAAGTCGGGTCCTATTGGGCCTAGAGAGAAACTTTTTTTTAAATTGATGTACTCTTCGAGAGCAACATTTTGGCTATGTCGGATTTTTAAAATTCGCGAATGGAGTTTCTGCAGGGAATTTCCGTTCGATTTTTGGCCTATTCTTTAAACATTCAAAAATTCGCCATAAAAAAACTATGGAAGCTAGAACCACAATATTTGGAGGGTTTGTAGGTAAACATAAAGAGCCCTTTCACACCAAAATTTGCGACATTCTATCGAACCGTTTCGGAGATATTCGCGAGTTTTTGTTTTAGCATTACGACGAAAAGGGGTGGACCCCCCATGGTGAGCCGCGACTGCGGAGCATGGGGGGGAAGGCCGAAACCCTGTTAGGCCACGTATCAAATTTCAAGTCGATCGGACAATTAGGGCCCGAGATAAGGGGGGGTCAAAGTTTGGCCCATTTCCGTGACCCCATCGAAATTGTCGGTCGCTTGCGCCGGTGTCAAAAATGGAGCTACGAGAAAACGCTTGCGGGGGATTGTTCATGTGTCTGAATGGGAAGTGCTGTGTGAGCGGTTTGAAATTCGGTGCAACGCTTATAGGGAATTCTCGCGGCCGAAATGTGTCAAATTCGTGAACTTTGAGCCTATGAAAGTCGGGTCCTATTGGGCCTAGAGAGAAACTTTTTTTTTAAATTGATGTACTCTTCGAGAGCAACATTTTGGCTATCTCGGATTTTTAAAATTCGCGAATGGAGTTTCTGCAGGGAATTTCCTATCGATTTTTGGCCTATTCTTTAAACCTTGAAAAATTCGCCATAAAAAAACTATGGAAGCTAGGACCACGAAATTTGGAGGGTTTGTAGGAAAAAATAGGAAGCCCTTTCACACCAAAATTTGCGACATTCTATCGAACCGTTTCGGAAATATTCGCGAGTTTTTGTTTTAGCATTACGATGAAAAGGGGCGGACCCCCCATGGTGAGCCGCGACTGCGGAGCATGGGGAGGAAGGCCGAAACCCTGTTAGGCCACGTTCCAAATTTCAAGTCGATCGGACAATTAGGGCCCGAGATATGGGGGGTCAAAGTTTGGCCCATTTCCGCGACCCCATCGAAATTCGGTCGCTTGCGCCGGGGTCAAAAATTGAGCTACGAGAAAACGCTTGCGGGTGATTGTTTATGTATCCGAATGGGAAGTGCTGTGTGAGCGGTTTGAAATTCGGTGCAACGCTTATAGGGAATTTTCGCGGCCGAAATGTGTCAAATTCGTGAACTTTGAACCTATGAAAGTCGGGTCCTATTGGGCCTAGAGAGAAACTTTTTTTTTAAATTGATGTACTCTTCGAGAGCAACATTTTGGCTATCTCGGATTTTTAAAATTCGCGAATGGAGTTTCTGCAGAGAATTTCCGTTCGATTTTTGGCCTATTCTTTAAACCTTCAAAAATTCGCCATAAAAAAAATCTACGGAAGCTAGGACCACGAAATTTGGAGGGTTTGTAGGAAAAAATAGGGAGCCCTTTCACACCAAAATTTGCGACATTCTATCGAACCGTTTCGGAGATATTCGCGAGTTTTTGTTTTAGCATTACGGCGAAAAGGGGTGGACCCCCATGGTGAGCCGCGACTGCGGAGCATGGGGAGGTAGGCCGAAACCCTGTTAGGCCATGTTTCAAATTTCAAGTCGATCGGACAATTAGGGCGCGAGATATGGGGGGTCAAAGTTTGGCCCATTTCCGTGACCATTTCCGTGACCCCATCGAAATTTCGGTCGCTTGCGCCGGGGTCAAAAATTGAGCTACGAGAAAACGCTTGCGGGGGATTGTTTATGTGTCCGAATGGGAAGTGCTGTGTGAGCGGTTTGAAATTCGGTGCAACGCTTATATGGAATTCTCGCGGCCGAAATGTGTCAAATTCGTGAATTTTGACCCTATGAAAGTCGGGTCCTATTGGGCCTAGAGAGAAATTTTTTTTTCAAATTGATGAACTCTTCGAGAGCAACATTTTCGCTCTCTCGGATTTTTAAAATTCGCGAATGGAGTTACTGCAGGGAATTTCCGTTCGATTTTTGGCCTATTCTTTAAAACTTCAAAAATTCGCTATAAAAAACTATGGAAGCTAGGACCACGAAATTTGGAGGGTTTGTAGGAAAAAATAGGGAGCCCTTTCACACCAAAATTTGCGACATTCTATCGAACCGTTTCGGAGATATTCGCGAGTTTTTGTTTTAGCATTACGGCGAAAAGGGGTGGACCCCCATGGTGAGCCGCGACTGCGGAGCATGGGGAGGTAGGCCGAAACCCTGTTAGGCCATGTTTCAAATTTCAAGTCGATCGGACAATTAGGGCGCGAGATATGGGGGGTCAAAGTTTGGCCCATTTCCGTGACCATTTCCGTGACCCCATCGAAATTTCGGTCGCTTGCGCCGGGGTCAAAAATTGAGCTACGAGAAAACGCTTGCGGGGGATTGTTTATGTGTCCGAATGGGAAGTGCTGTGTGAGCGGTTTGAAATTCGGTGCAACGCTTATATGGAATTCTCGCGGCCGAAATGTGTCAAATTCGTGAACTTTGACCCTATGAAAGTCGGGTCCTATTGGGCCTAGAGAGAAATTTTTTTTTCAAATTGATGAACTCTTCGAGAGCAACATTTTCGCTCTCTCGGATTTTTAAAATTCGCGAATGGAGTTACTGCAGGGAATTTCCGTTCGATTTTTGGCCTATTCTTTAAAACTTCAAAAATTCGCTATAAAAAACTATGGAAGCTAGGACCACGAAATTTGGAGGGTTTGTAGGAAAAAATAGGGAGCCCTTTCACACCAAAATTTGCGACATTCTATCGAACCGTTTCGGAGATATTCGCGAGTTCTTGTTTTAGCATTACGGCGAAAAGGGGTGGACCCCCCATGGTGTACCGCGACTGCGAAGCATGGTGAGGAAGGTCGAAACCCTGTTAGGGCACGTTTCAAATTTCAAGTGAATCGTACAATTAGGGTCCGAGATATGGGGGGTCAAAGTTTGGCCCATTTCCGTGACCCCATCGAAATTTCGGTCGCTTGCGCCGGGGTCAAAAATTGAGCTACGAGAAAACGCTTGTGGGTGATTGTTTATGTGTCCGAATGGGAAGTGCTGTGTGAGCGGTTTGAAATTCGGTGCAACGCTTATAGGGAATTCTCGCGGCCGAAATGTGTCAAATTCGTGAACTTTGACGCTATGAAAGTCGGGTCCTATTGGGCCTAGAGAGAAACTTTTTTTTTAAATTGATGTACTCTTCGAGAGCAACATTTTGGCTATCTCGGATTTTTAAAATTCGCGAATGGAGTTTTTGCAGAGAATTTCCGTTCGAATTTTGGCCTATTCTTTAAACCTTCAAAAATTCGCCATAAAAAAAATCTATGGAAGCTAGGACCACGAAATTTGGAGGGTTTGTAGGAAAAAATAGGGAGCCCTTTCACACCAAAATTTGCGACATTCTATCGAACCGTTTCGGAGATATTCGCGAGTTTTTGTTTTAGAATTACGATGAAAAGGGGCGGACCCCCCATGGTGAGCCGCGACTGCGGAGCATGGGGAGGAAGGCCGAAACCCTGTTAGGCCACGTTCCAAATTTCAAGTCGATCGGACAATTAGGGCCCGAGATATGGGGGGTCAAAGTTTGGCCCATTTCCGTGACCCCATCGAAATTTCGGTCGCTTGCGCCGGGGTCAAAAATTGAGCTACGAGAAAACGCTTGCGGGTGATTGTTTATGTGTCCGAATGGGAAGTGCTGTGTGAGCGGTTTGAAATTCGGTGCAACGCTTATAGGGAATTCTCGCGGCCGAAATGTGTCAAATTCGTGAACTTTGAGCCTATGAAAGTCGGGTCCTATTGGGCCTAGAGAGAAACTTTTTTTTTAAATTGATGTACTCTTCGAGAGCAACATTTTGGCTATCTCGGATTTTTTAAATTCGCGAATGGAGTTTCTGCAGGGAATTTCCTATCGATTTTTGGCCTATTCTTTAAACCTTGAAAAATTCGCCATAAAAAAACTATGGAAGCTAGGACCACGAAATTTGGAGGGTTTGTAGGAAAAAATAGGGAGCCCTTTCACACCAAAATTTGCGACATTCTATCGAACCGTTTCGGAGATATTCGCGAGTTTTTGTTTTAGCATTACGGCGAAAAGGGGCGGCCCCCCCTGGTGAGCCGCGACTGCGGAGCATGGGGAGGAAGGTCGAAACCCTGTTAGGCCACGTTTCAAATTTCAAGTCGACCGGACAATTAGGGCCCGAGATATGGGGGGTCAAAGTTTGGCCCATTTCCGTGACCATTTCCGTGATCCCATCGAAATTTCGGTCGCTTGCGCCGGGGTCAAAAACTGAGCTACGAGAAAACGCTTGCGGGTGATTGTTTATGTGTCCGAATGGGAAGTGCTGTGTGAGCGGTTTGAAATTCGGTGCAACGCTTATAGGGAATTCTCGCGGCCGAAATGTGTCAAATTCGTGAACTTTGAGCCTATGAAAGTCGGGTCCTATTGGGCCTAGAGAGAAACTTTTTTTTAAATTGATGTACTCTTCGAGAGCAACATTTTGGCTATCTCGGATTTTTAAAATTCGCGAATGGAGTTTCTGCAGAGAATTTCCGTTCGATTTTTGGCCTATTCTTTAAACCTTCAAAAATTCGCCATAAAAAAAATCTATGGAAGCTAGGACCACGAAATTTGGAGGGTTTGTAGGAAAAAACAGGGAGCCCTTTAACACCAAAATTTGCGACATTCTATCGAAAAGTTTCGGAGATATTCGCGAGTTTTTGTTTTAGCATTACGGCGAAAAGGGGCGGCCCCCCCCTGGTGAGCCGCGACTGCGGAGCATGGGGAGGAAGGCCGAAACCCTGTTAGCCCACGTTTCAAATTTCAAGTCGATCGGACAATTAGGGCCCGAGATATGGGGGGTCAAAGTTTGGCCCATTTCCGTGACCATTTCCGTGATCCCATCGAAATTTCGGTCGCTTGCGCCGGGGTCAAAAATTGAGCTACGAGAAAACGCTTGCGGGTGATTGTTTATGTCTCCGAATGGGAATTGCTGTGTGAGCGGTTTGAAATTCGGTGCAACGCTTATAGGGAATTCTCGCGGCCGAAATGTGTCAAATTCGTGAAATTTGAGCCTATGAAAGTCGGGTCCTATTGGGCCTAGAGAGAAACTTTTTTTTTAAATTGATGTACTCTTCGAGAGCAACATTTTGGCTATCTCGGATTTTTTAAATTCGCGAATGGAGTTTCTGCAGGGAATTTCCTATCGATTTTTGGCCTATTCTTTAAACCTTGAAAAATTCGCCATAAAAAAACTATGGAAGCTAGGACCACGAAATTTGGAGGGTTTGTAGGAAAAAATAGGGAGCCCTTTCACACCAAAATTTGCGACATTCTATCCAACCGTTTCGGAGATATTCGCGAGTTTTTGTTTTAGCATTACGATGAAAAGGGGCGGACCCCCCATGGTGAGCCGCGACTGCGGAGCATGGGGAGGAAGGCCGAAACCATGTTAGGCCACGTTCCAAATTTCAAGTCGATCGGACAATTAGGGCGCGAGATATGGGGGGTCAAAGTTTGGCCCATTTCCGTGACCCCATCGAAATTTCGGTCCCTTGCGCCGGGGTCAAAAATTGAGCTACGAGAAAATGCTTGCGGGGGATTGTTTATGTGTCCGAATGGGAAGTGCTGTGTGAGCGGTTTGAAATTCGGTGCAACGCTTATAGGGAATTCTCGCGGCCGAAATGTGTCAAATTCGTGAACTTTGACCCTATGAAAGTCGGGTCCTATTGGGCCTAGAGAGAAACTTTTTTTTAAATTGATGTACTCTTCGAGAGCAACATTTTGGCTAGCTCGGATTTTTAAAATTCGCGAATGGAGTTTCTGCAGAGAATTTCCGTTCGAATTTTGGCCTATTCTTTAAACCTTCAAAAATTCGCCATAAAAAAAATCTATCGAAGCTAGGACCACGAAATTTGGAGGGTTTGTAGGAAAAAATAGGGAGCCCTTTCACACCAAAATTTGCGACATTCTATCGAACCGTTTCGGAGATATTCGCGAGTTCTTGTTTTAGCATTACGGCGAAAAGGGGTGGACCCCCCATGGTGAGGCGCGACTGCGAAGCATGGGGAGGAAGGTCGAAACCCTGTTAGGGCACGTTTCAAATTTCAAGTCAATCGGACAATTAGGGTCCGAGATATGGGGGGTCAAAGTTTGGCCCATTTCCGTGACCCCATCGAAATTTCGGTCGCTTGCGCCGGGGTCAAAAATTGAGCTACGAGAAAACGCTTGCGGGTGATTGTTTATGTGTCCGAATGGAAAGTGCTGTGTGAGCGGTTTGAAATTCGGTGCAACGCTTATAGGGAATTCTCGCGGCCGAAATGTGTCAAATTCGTGAACTTTGACGCTATGAAAGTCGGGTCCTATTGGGCCTAGAGAGAAACTTTTTTTTTAAATTGATGTACTCTTCGAGAGCAACATTTTGGCTATCTCGGATTTTTAAAATTCGCGAATGGAGTTTCTGCAGAGAATTTCCGTTCGAATTTTGGCCTATTCTTTAAACCTTCAAAAATTCGCCATAAAAAAAATCTATGGAAGCTAGGACCACGAAATTTGGAGGGTTTGTAGGAAAAAATAGGGAGCCCTTTCACACCAAAATTTGCGACATTCTATCGAACCGTTTCGGAGATATTCGCGAGTATTTGTTTTAGCATTACGATGAAAAGGGGCGGACCCCCCATGGTGAGCCGCGACTGCGGAGCATGGGGAGGAAGGCCGAAACCCTGTTAGGCCACGTTCCAAATTTCAAGTCGATCGGACAATTAGGGCCCGAGATATGGGGGGTCAAAGTTTGGCCCATTTCCGTGACCCCATCGAAATTTCGGTCGCTTGCGCCGGGGTCAAAAATTGAGCTACGAGAAAACGCTTGCGGGTGATTGTTTATGTGTCCGAATGGGAAGTGCTGTGTGAGCGGTTTGAAATTCGGTGCAACGCTTATAGCGAATTCTCTCGGCCGAAATGTGTCAGATTCGTGAACTTTGACCCTATGAAAGTCGGGTCCTATTGGGCCTAGAGAGAAACTTTTTTTTTAAATTGATGTACTCTTCGAGAGCAACATTTTGGCTATCTCGGATTTTTTAAATTCGCGAATGGAGATTCTGCAGGGAATTTCCTATCGATTTTTGGCCTATTCTTTAAACCTTGAAAAATTCGCCATAAAAAAACTATGGAAGCTAGGACCACGAAATTTGGAGGGTTGGTAGGAAAAAATAGGGAGCCTTTCACACCAAAATTTGCGACATTCTATCGAACCGTTTCGGAGATATTCGCGAGTTCTTGTTTTAGCCCTACGGCGAAAAGGGGTGGACCCCCCATGGTGAGGCGCGACTGCGGAGCATGGCGAGGAAGGTCGAAACCCTGTTAGCCCACGTTTCAAATTTCAAGTCGATCGGACAATTAGGGCCCGAGATATGGGGGGTCAAAGTTTGGCCCATTTCCGTGACCATTTCCGTGATCCCATCGAAATTTCGGTCGCTTGCGCCGGGGTCAAAAATTGAGCTACGAGAAAACGCTTGCGGGTGATTGTTTATGTGTCCGAATGGGAAGTGCTGTGTGAGCGGTTTGAAATTCGGTGCAACGCTTATAGGGAATTCTCGCGGCCGAAATGTGTCAAATTCGTGAAATTTGAGCCTATGAAAGTCGGGTCCTATTGGGCCTAGAGAGAAACTTTTTTTTTAAATTGATGTACTCTTCGAGAGCAACATTTTGGCTATCTCGGATTTTTTAAATTCGCGAATGGAGTTTCTGCAGGGAATTTCCTATCGATTTTTGGCCTATTCTTTAAACCTTGAAAAATTCGCCATAAAAAAACTATGGAAGCTAGGACCACGAAATTTGGAGGGTTTGTAGGAAAAAATAGGGAGCCCTTTCACACCAAAATTTGCGACATTCTATCGAACCGTTTCGGAGATATTCGCGAGTTTTTGTTTTAGCATTATGGCGAAAAGGGGCGGTCCCCCCTGGTCAGCCGCGACTGCGGAGCATGGGGAGGAAGGTCGAAACCCTGTTAGGCCACGTTTCAAATTTCAAGTCGACCGGACAATTAGGGCCCGAGATATGGGGGGTCAAAGTTTGGCCCATTTCCGTGACCATTTCCGTGATCCCATCGAAATTTCGGTCGCTTGCGCCGGGGTCAAAAATTGAGCTACGAGAAAACGCTTGCGGGTGATTGTTTATGTGTCCGAATGGGAAGTGCTGTGTGAGCGGTTTGAAATTCGGTGCAACGCTTATAGGGAATTCTCGCGGCCGAAATGTGTCAAATTCGTGAACTTTGAGCCTATGAAAGTCGGGTCCTATTGGGCCTAGAGAGAAACTTTTTTTTTAAATTGATGTACTCTTCGAGAGCAACATTTTGGCTATCTCGGATTTTTAAAATTCGCGAATGGAGTTTCTGCAGAGAATTTCCGTTCGATTTTTGGCCTATTCTTTAAACCTTCAAAAATTCGCCATAAAAAAAATCTATGGAAGCTAGGACCACGAAATTTAGAGGGTTTGTAGGAAAAAATAGGGAGCCCTTTCACACCAAAATTTGCGACATTCTATCGAACCGTTTCGGAGATATTCGCGAGTTTTTGTTTTAGCATTACGGCGAAAAGGTGTGGACCCCGCATGGTGAGCCGCGACTGCGGATCATGGGGAGGAAGGCCGAAACCCTGTTAGGCCACGTTTCAAATTTCAAATCGATCGGACAATTAGGGCCCGAGATATGGGGGTCAACGTTTGGCCCATTTCCGTGACCCCATCGAAATTTCGGTCGCTTGCGCCGGGGTCAAAAATTGAGCTACGAGAAAACGCTTGCGGGGGATTGTTCATGTGTCTGAATGGGAAGTGCTGTGTGAGCGGTTTGAAATACGGTGCAACGCTTATAGGGAATTCTCGCGGCCGAAATGTGTCAAATTCGTGAACTTTGTCCCTATGAAAGTCGGGTCCTATTGGGGCTAGAGAGAAACTTTTTTTTTAAATTGATGTACTCTTCGAGAGCAACATTTTGGCTATCTCGGATTTTTAAAATTCGCGAATGGAGTTTCTGCAGGGAATTTCCGTTCGATTTTTGGCCTATTCTTTAAACTTTCAAAAATTCGCCATAAAAAAACTATGGAAGCTAGGACCACAATATTTGGAGGGTTTGTAGGTAAAAATAGGGAGCCCTTTCACACCAAAATTTGCGACATTCTATCGAACCGTTTCGGAGATATTCGCGAGTTTTTGTTTTAGAATTACGGCGAAAAGGGGCGGATCCCCCATGGTGAGCCGCGACTGCTGAGCATGGGGAGGAAGGTCGAAACCCTGTTAGGGCACGTTTCAAATTTCAAGTCGATCGGACAATTAGGGCCCGAGATATGGGGGGTCAAAGTTTGGCCCATTTCCGTGACCATTTCCGTGACCCCATCGAAATTTCGGTCGCTTGCGCCGGGGTCAAAAATTGAGCTACGAGAAAACGCTTGCGGGTGATAGTTTATGTGTCCGAATGGGAAGTGCTGTGTGAGCGGTTTGAAATTCGGTGCAACGCTTATAGGGAATTCTCGCGGCCGAAATGTGTCAAATTCGTGAACTTTGAACCTATGAAAGTCGGGTCCTATTGCTATTTTTTTTAAATTGATGTACTCTTCGAGAGCAACATTTTGGCTATCTCGGATTTTTAAAATTCGCGAATGGAGTTTCTGCAGAGAATTTCCCTTCGATTTTTGGCCTATTCTTTAAACCTTCAAAAATTCGCCATAAAAAAAATCTATGGAAGCTAGGTCCACGAAATTTGGAGGGTTTGTAGGAAAAAATAGGGAGCCCTTTCACACCAAAATTTGCGACATTCTATCGAACCGTTTCGGAGATATTTGCGAGTTTTTGTTTTAGCATTACGGCGAAAAGGGGCGGACCCCCCATGATGAGCCGCCACTGCGCAGCATGGGGAGGAAGGCCGAAACCCTGTTAGGCCACGTTTCAAATTTCAAGTCGATCGGACAATTCGGGCCCGAGATATGGGGGGTCAAATTTTGGCCCATTTCCGTGACCATTTCCGTGACCCCATCGAAATTTCGGTCGCTTGCGCCGGGGTCAAAAATTGAGCTACGAGAAAACGCTTGCGGGGGATTGTTTATGTGTCCGAATGGGAAGTGCTGTGTGAGCGGTTTGAAATTCGGTGCAACGCTTATAGGGAATTCTCGCGGCCGAAATGTGTCAAATTCGTGAACTTTGACCCTATGAAAGTCGGGTCCTATTGGGCCTAGAGAGAAACTTTTTTTTTAAATTGATGTACTCTTCGAGAGCAACATTTTGGCTATCTCGGATTTTTAAAATTCGCGAATGGAGTTTCTGCAGGGAATTTCCGTTCGATTTTTGGCCTATTCTTTAAAACTTCAAAAATTCGCCATAAAAAAACTATGGAAGCTAGGACCACGAAATTTGGAGGGTTTGTAGGAAAAAATAGGGAGCCCTTTCACACCAAAATTTGCGACATTCTATCGAAACTTTTCGGAGATATTCGCGAGTATTTGTTTTAGTATTACGGCAAAAAGGGGCGGACCCCCCCCCCATGGTGAGCCGCGACTGCGGAGCATGGGGAGGAAGGTCGAAACCCTGTTAGGGCACGTTTCAAATTTCAAGTCAATCGGGCAATTAGGGTCCGAGATATGGGGGGTCAAAGTTTGGCCCATTTCCGTGACCCCATCGAAATTTCGGTCGCTTGCGCCGGGGTCAAAAATTGAGCTACGAGAAAACGCTTGCGGGGGATTGTTTATGTGTCCGAATGGGAAGTGCTGTGTGAGCGGTTTGAAATTCGGTGCAACGCTTATAGGGAATTCTCGCGGCCGAAATGTGTCAAATTCGTGAACTTTGAGCCTATGAAAGTCGGGTCCTATTGGGCCTAGAGAGAAACTTTTTTTTTAAATTGATGTACTCTTCGAGAGCAACATTTTGGCTATCTCGGATTTTTAAAATTCGCGAATGGAGTTTCTGCAGAGAATTTCCGTTCGATTTTTGGCCTATTCTTTAAACCTTCAAAAATTCGCCATAAAAAAAATCTATGGAAGCTAGGACCACGAAATTTAGAGGGTTTGTAGGAAAAAATAGGGAGCCCTTTCACACCAAAATTTGCGACATTCTATCGAACCGTTTCGGAGATATTCGCGAGTTTTTGTTTTAGCATTACGGCGAAAAGGTGTGGACCCCGCATGGTGAGCCGCGACTGCGGATCATGGGGAGGAAGGCCGAAACCCTGTTAGGCCACGTTTCAAATTTCAAATCGATCGGACAATTAGGGCCCGAGATATGGGGGTCAACGTTTGGCCCATTTCCGTGACCCCATCGAAATTTCGGTCGCTTGCGCCGGGGTCAAAAATTGAGCTACGAGAAAACGCTTGCGGGGGATTGTTCATGTGTCTGAATGGGAAGTGCTGTGTGAGCGGTTTGAAATACGGTGCAACGCTTATAGGGAATTCTCGCGGCCGAAATGTGTCAAATTCGTGAACTTTGTCCCTATGAAAGTCGGGTCCTATTGGGGCTAGAGAGAAACTTTTTTTTTAAATTGATGTACTCTTCGAGAGCAACATTTTGGCTATCTCGGATTTTTAAAATTCGCGAATGGAGTTTCTGCAGGGAATTTCCGTTCGATTTTTGGCCTATTCTTTAAACTTTCAAAAATTCGCCATAAAAAAACTATGGAAGCTAGGACCACAATATTTGGAGGGTTTGTAGGTAAAAATAGGGAGCCCTTTCACACCAAAATTTGCGACATTCTATCGAACCGTTTCGGAGATATTCGCGAGTTTTTGTTTTAGAATTACGGCGAAAAGGGGCGGATCCCCCATGGTGAGCCGCGACTGCTGAGCATGGGGAGGAAGGTCGAAACCCTGTTAGGGCACGTTTCAAATTTCAAGTCGATCGGACAATTAGGGCCCGAGATATGGGGGGTCAAAGTTTGGCCCATTTCCGTGACCATTTCCGTGACCCCATCGAAATTTCGGTCGCTTGCGCCGGGGTCAAAAATTGAGCTACGAGAAAACGCTTGCGGGTGATAGTTTATGTGTCCGAATGGGAAGTGCTGTGTGAGCGGTTTGAAATTCGGTGCAACGCTTATAGGGAATTCTCGCGGCCGAAATGTGTCAAATTCGTGAACTTTGAACCTATGAAAGTCGGGTCCTATTGCTATTTTTTTTAAATTGATGTACTCTTCGAGAGCAACATTTTGGCTATCTCGGATTTTTAAAATTCGCGAATGGAGTTTCTGCAGAGAATTTCCCTTCGATTTTTGGCCTATTCTTTAAACCTTCAAAAATTCGCCATAAAAAAAATCTATGGAAGCTAGGTCCACGAAATTTGGAGGGTTTGTAGGAAAAAATAGGGAGCCCTTTCACACCAAAATTTGCGACATTCTATCGAACCGTTTCGGAGATATTTGCGAGTTTTTGTTTTAGCATTACGGCGAAAAGGGGCGGACCCCCCATGATGAGCCGCCACTGCGCAGCATGGGGAGGAAGGCCGAAACCCTGTTAGGCCACGTTTCAAATTTCAAGTCGATCGGACAATTCGGGCCCGAGATATGGGGGGTCAAATTTTGGCCCATTTCCGTGACCATTTCCGTGACCCCATCGAAATTTCGGTCGCTTGCGCCGGGGTCAAAAATTGAGCTACGAGAAAACGCTTGCGGGGGATTGTTTATGTGTCCGAATGGGAAGTGCTGTGTGAGCGGTTTGAAATTCGGTGCAACGCGTATAGGGAATTCTCGCGGCCGAAATGTGTCAAATTCGTGAACTTTGACCCTATGAAAGTCGGGTCCTATTGGGCCTAGAGAGAAACTTTTTTTTTAAATTGATGTACTCTTCGAGAGCAACATTTTGGCTATCTCGGATTTTTAAAATTCGCGAATGGAGTTTCTGCAGGGAATTTCCGTTCGATTTTTGGCCTATTCTTTAAAACTTCAAAAATTCGCCATAAAAAAACTATGGAAGCTAGGACCACGAAATTTGGAGGGTTTGTAGGAAAAAATAGGGAGCCCTTTCACACCAAAATTTGCGACATTCTATCGAAACTTTTCGGAGATATTCGCGAGTATTTGTTTTAGTATTACGGCAAAAAGGGGCGGACCCCCCCCCATGGTGAGCCGCGACTGCGGAGCATGGGGAGGAAGGTCGAAACCCTGTTAGGGCACGTTTCAAATTTCAAGTCAATCGGGCAATTAGGGTCCGAGATATGGGGGGTCAAAGTTTGGCCCATTTCCGTGACCCCATCGAAATTTCGGTCGCTTGCGCCGGGGTCAAAAATTGAGCTACGAGAAAACGCTTGCGGGGGATTGTTTATGTGTCCGAATGGGAAGTGCTGTGTGAGCGGTTTGAAATTCGGTGCAACGCTTATAGGGAATTCTCGCGGCCGAAATGTGTCAAATTCGTGAACTTTGTCCCTATGAAAGTCGGGTCCTATTGGGGCTAGAGAGAAACTTTTTTTTTAAATTGATGTACTCTTCGAGAGCAACATTTTGGCTATCTCGGATTTTTAAAATTCGCGAATGGAGTTTCTGCAGGGAATTTCCGTTCGATTTTTGGCCTATTCTTTAAACATTCAAAAATTCGCCATAAAAAAACTATGGAAGCTAGGACCACAATATTTGGAGGGTTTGTAGGTAAAAATAGGGAGCCCTTTCACACCAAAATTTGCGACATTCTATCGAACCGTTTCGGAGATATTCGCGAGTTTTTGTTTTAGAATTACGGCGAAAAGGGGCGGATCCCCATGGTGAGCCGCGACTGCTGAGCATGGGGAGGAAGGTCGAAACCCTGTTAGGGCACGTTTCAAATTTCAAGTCGATCGGACAATTAGGGCCCGAGATATGGGGGGTCAAAGTTTGGCCCATTTCCGTGACCCCATCGAAATTTCGGTCGCTTGCGCCGGGGTCAAAAATTGAGCTACGAGAAAACGCTTGCGGGTGATAGTTTATGTGTCTGAATGGGAAGTGCTGTGTGAGCGGTTTGAAATTCGGTGCAACGCTTATAGGGAATTCTCGCGGCCGAAATGTGTCAAATTCGTGAACTTTGAACCTATGAAAGTCGGGTCCTATTGCTATTTTTTTTAAATTGATGTACTCTTCGAGAGCAACATTTTGGCTATCTCGGATTTTTAAAATTCGCGAAAGGAGTTTCTGCAGAGAATTTCCCTTCGATTTTTGGCCTATTCTTTAAACCTTCAAAAATTCGCCATAAAAAAAATCTATGGAAGCTAGGTCCACGAAATTTGGAGGGTTTGTAGGAAAAAATAGGGAGCCCTTTCACACCAAAATTTGCGACATTCTATCGAACCGTTTCGGAGATATTTGCGAGTTTTTGTTTTAGCATTACGGCGAAAAGGGGCGGACCCCCCATGATGAGCCGCCACTGCGCAGCATGGGGAGGAAGGCCGAAACCCTGTTAGGCCACGTTTCAAATTTCAAGTCGATCGGACAATTCGGGCCCGAGATATGGGGGGTCAAATTTTGGCCCATTTCCGTAACCATTTCCGTGACCCCATCGAAATTTCGGTCGCTTGCGCCGGGGTCAAAAATTGAGCTACGAGAAAACGCTTGCGGGGGATTGTTTATGTGTCCGAATGGGAAGTGCTGTGTGAGCGGTTTGAAATTCGGTGCAACGCTTATAGGGAATTCTCGCGGCCGAAATGTGTCAAATTCGTGAACTTTGACCCTATGAAAGTCGGGTCCTATTGGGCCTAGAGAGAAACTTTTTTTTTAAATTGATGTACTCTTCGAGAGCAACATTTTGGTTATCTCGGATTTTTAAAATTCGCGAATGGAGTTTCTGCAGGGAATTTCCGTTCGATTTTTGGCCTATTCTTTAAAACTTCAAAAATTCGCCATAAAAAAACTATGGAAGCTAGGACCACGAAATTTGGAGGGTTTGTAGGAAAAAATAGGGAGCCCTTTCACACCAAAATTTGCGACATTCTATCGAACCTTTTCGGAGATATTCGCGAGTTTTTGTTTTAGTATTACGGCAAAAAGGGGCGGACCCCCCCCATGGTGAGCCGCGACTGCGGAGCATGGGGAGGAAGGTCGAAACCCTGTTAGGGCACGTTTCAAATTTCAAGTCAATCGGGCAATTAGGGTCCGAGATATGGGGGGTCAAAGTTTGGCCCATTTCCGTGACCCCATCGAAATTTCGGTCGCTTGCGCCGGGGTCAAAAATTGAGCTACGAGAAAACGCTTGCGGGGGATTGTTTATGTGTCCGAATGGGAAGTGCTGTGTGAGCGGTTTGAAATTCGGTGCAACGCTTATAGGGAATTCTCGCGGCCGAAATGTGTCAAATTCGTGAACTTTGAACCTATGAAAGTCGGGTCCTATTGGGCCTAGAGAGAAACTTTTTTTTTAATTTGATGTAGTCTTCGAGAGCAACATTTTGGCTATCTCGGATTTTTAAAATTCGCGAATGGAGTTTCTGCAGAGAATTTCCGTTCGATTTTTGGCCTATTCTTTAAACCTTCAAAAAATCGCCATAAACAAAATCTATGGAAGCTAGGTCCACGAAATTTGGAGGGTTTGTAGGAAAAAATAGGGAGCCCTTTCACACCAAAATTTGCGACATTCTATCGAACCGTTTCGGAGATATTTGCGAGTTTTCGTTTTAGCATTACGGCGAAAAGGGGCGGACCCCCCATGATGAGCCGCGACTGCGGAGCATGGGGAGGAAGGCCGAAACCCTGTTAGGCCACGTTTCAAATTTCAAGTCGATCGGACAATTAGGGCCCGAGATATGGGGGGTCAAAGTTTGGCCCATTTCCGTGACCATTTCCGTGACCCCATCGAAATTTCGGTCGCTTGCGCCGGGGTCAAAAATTGAGTTACGAGAAAACGCTTGCGGGTGATTGTTTATGTGTCCGAATGGGAAGTGCTGTGTGAGCGGTTTGAAATTCTGTGCAACGCTTATAGGGAATTCTCGCGGCCGAAATGTGTCAAATTCGTGAACTTTGAACCTATGAAAGTCGGGTCCTATTGGGCCTAGAGAGAAACTTTTTTTTTAAATTGATGTACTCTTCGAGAGCAACATTTTGGCTATCTCGGATTTTTAAAATTCGCGAATGGAGTTTTTGCAGAGAATTTCCGTTCGATTTTTGGCCTATTCTTTAAACATTCAAAAATTCGCCATAAACAAACTATGGAAGCTAGGACCACGAAATTTGGAGGGTTTGTAGGAAAAAATAGGGAGCCCTTTCACACCAAAATTTGCGACATTCTATCCAACGGTTTCGGAGATATTCGCGAGTTTTTGTTTTAGCATTACGGCGAAAAGGGGTGGACCCCCCATGGTGAGGCGCCACTGCGGAGCATGGGGAGGAAGGCCGAAACCCTGTTAGGCCACGTTTCAAATTTCAAGTCGATCGGACAATTCGGGCCCGAGATATGGGGGGTCAAAGTTTGGCCCATTTCCGTGACCATTTCCGTGACCCCATCGAAATTTCGGTCGCTTGCGCCGGGGTCAAAAATTGAGCTACGAGAAAACGCTTGCGGGGGATTGTTTATGTGTCCGAATGGGAAGTGCTGTGTGAGCGGTTTGAAATTCGGTGCAACGCTTATAGGGAATTCTCGCGGCCGAAATGTGTCAAATTCGTGAACTTTGAACCTATGAAAGTCGGGTCCTATTGGGCCTAGAGAGAAACTTTTTTTTTAAATTGATGTACTCTTCGAGAGCAACATTTTGGCTATCTCGGATTTTTAAAATTCGCGAATGGAGTTTCTGCAGAGAATTTCCGTTCGATTTTTGGCCTATTCTTTAAACCTTCAAAAAATCGCCATAAACAAAATCTATGGAAGCTAGGTCCACGAAATTTGGAGGGTTTGTAGGAAAAACTAGGGAGCCCTTTCACACCAAAATTTGCGACATTCTATCGAACCGTTTCGGAGATATTTGCGAGTTTTTGTTTTAGCATTACGGCGAAAAGGGGCGGACCCCCCATGATGAGCCGCGACTGCGGAGCATGGGGAGGAAGGCCGAAAACCTGTTAGGCCACGTTTCAAATTTCAAGTCGATCGGACAATTAGGGCCCGAGATATGGGGGGTCAAAGTTTGGCCCATTTCCGTGACCCCATCGAAATTTCGGTCGCTTGCGCCGGGGTCAAAAATTGAGCTACGAGAAAACGCTTGCGGGTGATTGTTTATGTGTCCGAATGGGAAGTGCTGTGTGAGCGGTTTGAAATTCGGTGCAACGCTTATAGGGAATTCTCGCGGCCGAAATGTGTCAAATTCGTGAACTTTGAACCTATGAAAGTCGGGTCCTATTGGGCCTAGAGAGAAACTTTTTTTTAAAATTGATGTAGTCTTCGAGAGCAACATTTTGGCTATCTCGGATTTTTAAAATTCGCGAATGGAGTTTCTGCAGAGAATTTCCGTTCGATTTTTGGCCTATTCTTTAAACCTTCAAAAATTCGCCATAAACAAACTATGGAAGCTAGGACCACGAAATTTGGAGGGCTTGTAGGAAAAAATAGGGAGCCCTTTCACACCAAAATTTGCGACATTCTATCCAACGGTTTCGGAGATATTCGCGAGTTTTTGTTTTAGCATTACGGCGAAAAGGGGTGGACCCCCCATGGTGAGGCGCCACTGCGGAGCATGGGGAGGAAGGCCGAAACCCTGTTAGGCCACGTTTCAAATTTCAAGTCGATCGGACAATTCGGGCCCGAGATATGGGGGGTCAAAGTTTGGCCCATTTCCGTGACCATTTCCGTGACCCCATCGAAATTTCGGTCGCTTGCGCCGGGGTCAAAAATTGAGCTACGAGAAAACGCTTGCGGGGGATTGTTTATGTGTCCGAATGGGAAGTGCTGTGTGAGCGGTTTGAAATTCGGTGCAACGCTTATAGGGAATTCTCGCGGCCGAAATGTGTCAAATTCGTGAACTTTGAACCTATGAAAGTCGGGTCCTATTGGGCCTAGAGAGAAACTTTTTTTTTAAATTGATGTACTCTTCGAGAGCAACATTTTGGCTATCTCGGATTTTTAAAATTCGCGAATGGAGTTTCTGCAGAGAATTTCCGTTCGATTTTTGGCCTATTCTTTAAACCTTCAAAAAATCGCCATAAACAAAATCTATGGAAGCTAGGTCCACGAAATTTGGACGGTTTGTAGGAAAAAATAGGGAGCCCTTTCACACCAAAATTTGCGACATTCTATCGAACCGTTTCGGAGATATTTGCGAGTTTTTGTTTTAGCATTACGGCGAAAAGGGGCGGACCCCCCATGATGAGCCGCGACTGCGGAGCATGGGGAGGAAGGCCGAAACCCTGTTAGGCCACGTTTCAAATTTCAAGTCGATCGGACAATTAGGGCCCGAGATATGGGGGGTCAAAGTTTGGCCCATTTCCGTGACCATTTCCGTGACCCCATCGAAATTTCGGTCGCTTGCGCCGGGGTCAAAAATTGAGCTACGAGAAAACGCTTGCGGGTGATTGTTTATGTGTCCGAATGGGAAGTGCTGTGTGAGCGGTTTGAAATTCGGTGCAACGCTTATAGGGAATTCTCGCGGCCGAAATGTGTCAAATTCGTGAACTTTGAACCTATGAAAGTCGGGTCCTATTGGGCCTAGAGAGAAACTTTTTTTTAAAATTGATGTAGTCTTCGAGAGCAACATTTTGGCTATCTCGGATTTTTAAAATTCGCGAATGGAGTTTCTGCAGAGAATTTCCGTTCGATTTTTGGCCTATTCTTTAAACCTTCAAAAATTCGCCATAAACAAACTATGGAAGCTAGGACCACGAAATTTGGAGGGTTTGTAGGAAAAAATAGGGAGCCCTTTCACACCAAAATTTGCGACATTCTATCCAACGGTTTCGGAGATATTCGCGAGTTTTTGTTTTAGCATTACGGCGAAAAGGGGTGGACCCCCCATGGTGAGGCGCCACTGCGGAGCATGGGGAGGAAGGCCGAAACCCTGTTAGGCCACGTTTCAAATTTCAAGTCGATCGGACAATTCGGGCCCGAGATATGGGGGGTCAAAGTTTGGCCCATTTCCGTGACCATTTCCGTGACCCCATCGAAATTTCGGTCGCTTGCGCCGGGGTCAAAAATTGAGCTACGAGAAAACGCTTGCGGGGGATTGTTTATGTGTCCGAATGGGAAGTGCTGTGTGAGCGGTTTGAAATTCGGTGCAACGCTTATAGGGAATTCTCGCGGCCGAAATGTGTCAAATTCGTGAACTTTGAACCTATGAAAGTCGGGTCCTATTGGGCCTAGAGAGAAACTTTTTTTTTAAATTGATGTACTCTTCGAGAGCAACATTTTGGCTATCTCGGATTTTTAAAATTCGCGAATGGAGTTTCTGCAGAGAATTTCCGTTCGATTTTTGGCCTATTCTTTAAACCTTCAAAAAATCGCCATAAACAAAATCTATGGAAGCTAGGTCCACGAAATTTGGAGGGTTTGTAGGAAAAAATAGGGAGCCCTTTCACACCAAAATTTGCGACATTCTATCGAACCGTTTCGGAGATATTTGCGAGTTTTTGTTTTAGCATTACGGCGAAAAGGGGCGGACCCCCCATGATGAGCCGCGACTGCGGAGCATGGGGAGGAAGGCTGAAAACCTGTTAGGCCACGTTTCAAATTTCAAGTCGATCGGACAATTAGGGCCCGAGATATGGGGGGTCAAAGTTTGGCCCATTTCCGTGACCATTTCCGTGACCCCATCGAAATTTCGGTCGCTTGCGCCGGGGTCAAAAATTGAGCTACGAGAAAACGCTTGCGGGTGATTGTTTATGTGTCCGAATGGGAAGTGCTGTGTGAGCGGTTTGAAATTCGGTGCAACGCTTATAGGGAATTCTCGCGGCCGAAATGTGTCAAATTCGTGAACTTTGAACCTATGAAAGTCGGGTCCTATTGGGCCTAGAGAGAAACTTTTTTTTAAAATTGATGTAGTCTTCGAGAGCAACATTTTGGCTATCTCGGATTTTTAAAATTCGCGAATGGAGTTTCTGCAGAGAATTTCCGTTCGATTTTTGGCCTATTCTTTAAACCTTCAAAAATTCGCCATAAACAAACTATGGAAGCTAGGACCACGAAATTTGGAGGGCTTGTAGGAAAAAATAGGGAGCCCTTTCACACCAAAATTTGCGACATTCTATCCAACGGTTTCGGAGATATTCGCGAGTTTTTGTTTTAGCATTACGGCGAAAAGGGGTGGACCCCCCATGGTGAGGCGCCACTGCGGAGCATGGGGAGGAAGGCCGAAACCCTGTTAGGCCACGTTTCAAATTTCAAGTCGATCGGACAATTCGGGCCCGAGATATGGGGGGTCAAAGTTTGGCCCATTTCCGTGACCATTTCCGTGACCCCATCGAAATTTCGGTCGCTTGCGCCGGGGTCAAAAATTGAGCTACGAGAAAACGCTTGCGGGGGATTGTTTATGTGTCCGAATGGGAAGTGCTGTGTGAGCGGTTTGAAATTCGGTGCAACGCTTATAGGGAATTCTCGCGGCCGAAATGTGTCAAATTCGTGAACTTTGAACCTATGAAAGTCGGGTCCTATTGGGCCTAGAGAGAAACTTTTTTTTTAAATTGATGTACTCTTCGAGAGCAACATTTTGGCTATCTCGGATTTTTAAAATTCGCGAATGGAGTTTCTGCAGAGAATTTCCGTTCGATTTTTGGCCTATTCTTTAAACCTTCAAAAAATCGCCATAAACAAAATCTATGGAAGCTAGGTCCACGAAATTTGGAGGGTTTGTAGGAAAAAATAGGGAGCCCTTTCACACCAAAATTTGCGACATTCTATCGAACCGTTTCGGAGATATTTGCGAGTTTTTGTTTTAGCATTACGGCGAAAAGGGGCGGACCCCCCATGATGAGCCGCGACTGCGGAGCATGGGGAGGAAGGCCGAAACCCTGTTAGGCCACGTTTCAAATTTCAAGTCGATCGGACAATTAGGGCCCGAGATATGGGGGGTCAAAGTTTGGCCCATTTCCGTGACCATTTCCGTGACCCCATCGAAATTTCGGTCGCTTGCGCCGGGGTCAAAAATTGAGCTACGAGAAAACGCTTGCGGGTGATTGTTTATGTGTCCGAATGGGAAGTGCTGTGTGAGCGGTTTGAAATTCGGTGCAACGCTTATAGGGAATTCTCGCGGCCGAAATGTGTCAAATTCGTGAACTTTGAACCTATGAAAGTCGGGTCCTATTGGGCCTAGAGAGAAACTTTTTTTTAAAATTGATGTAGTCTTCGAGAGCAACATTTTGGCTATCTCGGATTTTTAAAATTCGCGAATGGAGTTTCTGCAGAGAATTTCCGTTCGATTTTTGGCCTATTCTTTAAACCTTCAAAAATTCGCCATAAACAAACTATGGAAGCTAGGACCACGAAATTTGGAGGGTTTGTAGGAAAAAATAGGGAGCCCTTTCACACCAAAATTTGCGACATTCTATCCAACGGTTTCGGAGATATTCGCGAGTTTTTGTTTTAGCATTACGGCGAAAAGGGGTGGACCCCCCATGGTGAGGCGCCACTGCGGAGCATGGGGAGGAAGGCCGAAACCCTGTTAGGCCACGTTTCAAATTTCAAGTCGATCGGACAATTCGGGCCCGAGATATGGGGGGTCAAAGTTTGGCCCATTTCCGTGACCATTTCCGTGACCCCATCGAAATTTCGGTCGCTTGCGCCGGGGTCAAAAATTGAGCTACGAGAAAACGCTTGCGGGGGATTGTTTATGTGTCCGAATGGGAAGTGCTGTGTGAGCGGTTTGAAATTCGGTGCAACGCTTATAGGGAATTCTCGCGGCCGAAATGTGTCAAATTCGTGAACTTTGAACCTATGAAAGTCGGGTCCTATTGGGCCTAGAGAGAAACTTTTTTTTTAAATTGATGTACTCTTCGAGAGCAACATTTTGGCTATCTCGGATTTTTAAAATTCGCGAATGGAGTTTCTGCAGAGAATTTCCGTTCGATTTTTGGCCTATTCTTTAAACCTTCAAAAAATCGCCATAAACAAAATCTATGGAAGCTAGGTCCACGAAATTTGGACGGTTTGTAGGAAAAAATAGGGAGCCCTTTCACACCAAAATTTGCGACATTCTATCGAACCGTTTCGGAGATATTTGCGAGTTTTTGTTTTAGCATTACGGCGAAAAGGGGCGGACCCCCCATGATGAGCCGCGACTGCGGAGCATGGGGAGGAAGGCCGAAACCCTGTTAGGCCACGTTTCAAATTTCAAGTCGATCGGACAATTAGGGCCCGAGATATGGGGGGTCAAAGTTTGGCCCATTTCCGTGACCATTTCCGTGACCCCATCGAAATTTCGGTCGCTTGCGCCGGGGTCAAAAATTGAGCTACGAGAAAACGCTTGCGGGTGATTGTTTATGTGTCCGAATGGGAAGTGCTGTGTGAGCGGTTTGAAATTCGGTGCAACGCTTATAGGGAATTCTCGCGGCCGAAATGTGTCAAATTCGTGAACTTTGAACCTATGAAAGTCGGGTCCTATTGGGCCTAGAGAGAAACTTTTTTTTAAAATTGATGTAGTCTTCGAGAGCAACATTTTGGCTATCTCGGATTTTTAAAATTCGCGAAAGGAGTTTCTGCAGAGAATTTCCGTTCGATTTTTGGCCTATTCTTTAAACCTTCAAAAATTCGCCATAAACAAACTATGGAAGCTAGGACCACGAAATTTGGAGGGTTTGTAGGAAAAAATAGGGAGCCCTTTCACACCAAAATTTGCGACATTCTATCCAACGGTTTCGGAGATATTCGCGAGTTTTTGTTTTAGCATTACGGCGAAAAGGGGTGGACCCCCCATGGTGAGGCGCCACTGCGGAGCATGGGGAGGAAGGCCGAAACCCTGTTAGGCCACGTTTCAAATTTCAAGTCGATCGGACAATTCGGGCCCGAGATATGGGGGGTCAAAGTTTGGCCCATTTCCGTGACCATTTCCGTGACCCCATCGAAATTTCGGTCGCTTGCGCCGGGGTCAAAAATTGAGCTACGAGAAAACGCTTGCGGGGGATTGTTTATGTGTCCGAATGGGAAGTGCTGTGTGAGCGGTTTGAAATTCGGTGCAACGCTTATAGGGAATTCTCGCGGCCGAAATGTGTCAAATTCGTGAACTTTGAACCTATGAAAGTCGGGTCCTATTGGGCCTAGAGAGAAACTTTTTTTTTAAATTGATGTACTCTTCGAGAGCAACATTTTGGCTATCTCGGATTTTTAAAATTCGCGAATGGAGTTTCTGCAGAGAATTTCCGTTCGATTTTTGGCCTATTCTTTAAACCTTCAAAAAATCGCCATAAACAAAATCTATGGAAGCTAGGTCCACGAAATTTGGAGGGTTTGTAGGAAAAAATAGGGAGCCCTTTCACACCAAAATTTGCGACATTCTATCGAACCGTTTCGGAGATATTTGCGAGTTTTTGTTTTAGCATTACGGCGAAAAGGGGCGGACCCCCCATGATGAGCCGCGACTGCGGAGCATGGGGAGGAAGGCCGAAAACCTGTTAGGCCACGTTTCAAATTTCAAGTCGATCGGACAATTAGGGCCCGAGATATGGGGGGTCAAAGTTTGGCCCATTTCCGTGACCATTTCCGTGACCCCATCGAAATTTCGGTCGCTTGCGCCGGGGTCAAAAATTGAGCTACGAGAAAACGCTTGCGGGTGATTGTTTATGTGTCCGAATGGGAAGTGCTGTGTGAGCGGTTTGAAATTCGGTGCAACGCTTATAGGGAATTCTCGCGGCCGAAATGTGTCAAATTCGTGAACTTTGAACCTATGAAAGTCGGGTCCTATTGGGCCTAGAGAGAAACTTTTTTTTAAAATTGATGTAGTCTTCGAGAGCAACATTTTGGCTATCTCGGATTTTTAAAATTCGCGAATGGAGTTTCTGCAGAGAATTTCCGTTCGATTTTTGGCCTATTCTTTAAACCTTCAAAAATTCGCCATAAACAAACTATGGAAGCTAGGACCACGAAATTTGGAGGGCTTGTAGGAAAAAATAGGGAGCCCTTTCACACCAAAATTTGCGACATTCTATCCAACGGTTTCGGAGATATTCGCGAGTTTTTGTTTTAGCATTACGGCGAAAAGGGGTGGACCCCCCATGGTGAGGCGCCACTGCGGAGCATGGGGAGGAAGGCCGAAACCCTGTTAGGCCACGTTTCAAATTTCAAGTCGATCGGACAATTCGGGCCCGAGATATGGGGGGTCAAAGTTTGGCCCATTTCCGTGACCATTTCCGTGACCCCATCGAAATTTCGGTCGCTTGCGCCGGGGTCAAAAATTGAGCTACGAGAAAACGCTTGCGGGGGATTGTTTATGTGTCCGAATGGGAAGTGCTGTGTGAGCGGTTTGAAATTCGGTGCAACGCTTATAGGGAATTCTCGCGGCCGAAATGTGTCAAATTCGTGAACTTTGAACCTATGAAAGTCGGGTCCTATTGGGCCTAGAGAGAAACTTTTTTTTTAAATTGATGTACTCTTCGAGAGCAACATTTTGGCTATCTCGGATTTTTAAAATTCGCGAATGGAGTTTCTGCAGAGAATTTCCGTTCGATTTTTGGCCTATTCTTTAAACCTTCAAAAAATCGCCATAAACAAAATCTATGGAAGCTAGGTCCACGAAATTTGGACGGTTTGTAGGAAAAAATAGGGAGCCCTTTCACACCAAAATTTGCGACATTCTATCGAACCGTTTCGGAGATATTTGCGAGTTTTTGTTTTAGCATTACGGCGAAAAGGGGCGGACCCCCCATGATGAGCCGCGACTGCGGAGCATGGGGAGGAAGGCCGAAACCCTGTTAGGCCACGTTTCAAATTTCAAGTCGATCGGACAATTAGGGCCCGAGATATGGGGGGTCAAAGTTTGGCCCATTTCCGTGACCATTTCCGTGACCCCATCGAAATTTCGGTCGCTTGCGCCGGGGTCAAAAATTGAGCTACGAGAAAACGCTTGCGGGTGATTGTTTATGTGTCCGAATGGGAAGTGCTGTGTGAGCGGTTTGAAATTCGGTGCAACGCTTATAGGGAATTCTCGCGGCCGAAATGTGTCAAATTCGTGAACTTTGAACCTATGAAAGTCGGGTCCTATTGGGCCTAGAGAGAAACTTTTTTTTAAAATTGATGTAGTCTTCGAGAGCAACATTTTGGCTATCTCGGATTTTTAAAATTCGCGAATGGAGTTTCTGCAGAGAATTTCCGTTCGATTTTTGGCCTATTCTTTAAACCTTCAAAAATTCGCCATAAACAAACTATGGAAGCTAGGACCACGAAATTTGGAGGGTTTGTAGGAAAAAATAGGGAGCCCTTTCACACCAAAATTTGCGACATTCTATCCAACGGTTTCGGAGATATTCGCGAGTTTTTGTTTTAGCATTACGGCGAAAAGGGGTGGACCCCCCATGGTGAGGCGCCACTGCGGAGCATGGGGAGGAAGGCCGAAACCCTGTTAGGCCACGTTTCAAATTTCAAGTCGATCGGACAATTCGGGCCCGAGATATGGGGGGTCAAAGTTTGGCCCATTTCCGTGACCATTTCCGTGACCCCATCGAAATTTCGGTCGCTTGCGCCGGGGTCAAAAATTGAGCTACGAGAAAACGCTTGCGGGGGATTGTTTATGTGTCCGAATGGGAAGTGCTGTGTGAGCGGTTTGAAATTCGGTGCAACGCTTATAGGGAATTCTCGCGGCTGTAATGTGTCAAATTCGTGAAATTTGACCCTATGAAAGTCGGGTCCTATTGGACCTAGAGAGAAACGTTTTTTTTTAAATTGATGTACTCTTCGAGAGCAACATTTTGGCTATCTCGGATTTTTAAAATTCGCGAATGGAGTTTCTGCAGGGAATTTCCGTTCGATTTTTGGCCTATTCTTTAAACATTCAAAAATTCGCCATAAAAAAACTATGGAAGCTAGGACCACGAAATTTGGAGGGTTTGTAGGAAAAAATAGGGAGCCCTTTCACACCAAAATTTGCGACATTCTATCGAACCGTTTCGGAGATATTCGCGAGTTTTTGTTTTAGCATTACGGCGAAAAGGGGAGGACCCCCCATGATGAGCCGCGACTGCGGAGCATGGGGAGGAAGGCCGAAACCCTGTTAGGCCACGTTTCAAATTTCAAGTCGATCGGACAATTAGGGCCCGAGATATGGGGGGTCAAATTTTGGCCCATTTCCGTGACCCCATCGAAATTTCGGTCGCTTGCGCCGGGGTCAAAAATTGAGCTACGAGAAAACGCTTGCGGGGGATTGTTCATGTGTCTGAATGGGAAGTGCTGTGTGAGCGGTTTGAAATACGGTGCAACGCTTATAGGGAATTCTCGCGGCCGAAATGTGTCAAATTCGTGAACTTTGACCCTATGAAAGTCGGGTCCTATTGGGCCTAGAGAGAAACTTTTTTTTTAAATTGATGTACTCTTCGAGAGCAACATTTTGGCTATCTCGGATTTTTAAAATTCGCGAATGGAGTTTCTGCAGGGAATTTCCGTTCGATTTTTGGCCTATTCTTTAAAACTTCAAAAATTCGCCATAAAAAAAATCTATGGAAGCTAGGACCACGAAATTTGGAGGGTTTGTAGGAAAAAATAGGGAATTTCCGTTCGATTTTTGGCCTATTCTTTAAACCTTCAAAAATTCGCTATAAAAAACTATGGAAGCTAGGACCACGAAATTTGGAGGGTTTGTAGGAAAAAATAGGGAGCCCTTTCACATCAAAATTTGCGACATTCTATCCAACCGTTTCGGAGATATTCGCGAGTTTTTGTTTTAGCATTACGGCGAAAAGGGGCGGACCCCCCATGGTGAGCCGCGACTGCGGAGCATGGGTAGGAAGGCCGAAACCCTGTCAGGCCACGTTTCAAATTTCAAGTCGATCGCACAATTAGGGCCCGAGATATGGGGGGTCAAAATTTGGCCCATTTCCGTGACCCCATCGAAATTTCGGTCGCTTGCGCCGGGGTCAAAAATTGAGCTACGAGAAAACGCTTGCGGGGGATTGTTCATGTGTCTGAATGGGAAGTGCTGTGTGAGCGGTTTGAAATTCGGTGCAACGCTTATAGGGAATTCTCGCGGCCGAATTGTGTCAAATTCGTGAACTTTGACCCTATGAAAGTCGGGTCCTATTGGGCCTAGAGAGAAATTTTTTTAAATTGATCTACTCTTCGAGAGCAACATTTTGGCTATCTCGGATTTTTAAAATTCGCGAATGGAGTTTCTGCAGGGAATTTCTGTTCGATTTTTGGCCTATTCTTTAAACCTTCAAAAATTCGCTATAAAAAACTATGGAAGCTAGGACCACGAAATTTGGAGGGTTTGTAGGAAAAAATAGGGAGCCCTTTCACACCAAAATTTGCGACATTCTATCGAACCGTTTCGGAGATATTCGCGAGTTTTTGTTTTAGCATTACGGCGAAAAGGGGCGGACCCCCCATGGTGAGCCGCGACTGCGGAGCATGGGTAGGAAGGCCGAAACCCTGTTAGGCCACGTTTCAAATTTCAAGTCGATCGGACAATTAGGGCCCGAGATATGGGGGGTCAAAGTTTGGCCCATTTCCGTGACCATTTCCGTGACCCCATCGAAATTTCGGTCGCTTGCGCCGGGGTCAAAAATTGAGCTACGAGAAAACGCTTGCGGGGGATTGTTTATGTGTCCGAATGGGAAGTGCTGTGTGAGCGGTTTGAAATTCGGTGCAACGCTTATAGGGAATTCTCGCGGCCGAAATGTGTCAAATTCGTGAACTTTGAACCTATGAAAGTCGGGTCCTATTGCTATTTTTTTTAAATTGATGTACTCTTCGAGAGCAACATTTTGGCTATCTCGGATTTTTAAAATTCGCGAATGGAGTTTCTGCAGAGAATTTCCGTTCGATTTTTGGCCTATTCTTTAAACCTTCAAAAATTCGCCATAAAAAAAATCTATGGAAGCTAGGACCACGAAATTTAGAGGGTTTGTAGGAAAAAATAGGGAGCCCTTTCACACCAAAATTTGCGACATTCTATCGAACCGTTTCGGAGATATTCGCGAGTTTTTGTTTTAGCATTACGGCGAAAAGGTGTGGACCCCGCATGGTGAGCCGCGACTGCGGATCATGGGGAGGAAGGCCGAAACCCTGTTAGGCCACGTTTCAAATTTCAAGTCGATCGGACAATTAGGGCCCGAGATATGGGGGGTCAAAGTTTCGCCCATTTCCGTGACCATTTCCGTGACCCCATCGAAATTTCGGTCGCTTGCGCCGGGGTCAAAAATTGAGCTACGAGAAAACGCTTGCGGGGGATTGTTTATGTGTCCGAATGGGAAGTGCTGTGTGAGCGGTTTGAAATTCGGTGCAACGCTTACAGGGAATTCTCGCGGCCGAAATGTGTCAAATTCGTGAAATTTGACCCTATGAAAGTCGGGTCCTCTTGGGCCTAGAGAGAAACGTTTTTTTTTAAATTGATGTACTCTTCGAGAGCAACATTTTGGCTATCTCGGATTTTTAAAATTCGCGAATGGAGTTTCTGCAGAGAATTTCCGTTCGATTTTCGGCCTATTCTTTAAACTTTCAAAAATTTGCCATAAAAAAACTATGGAAGCTAGGACCACGAAATTTGGAGGGTTTGTAGGAACAAATAGGGAGCCCTTTCACACCAAAATTTGCGACATTCTATCCAACCGTTTCGGAGATATTCGCGAGTTTTTGTTTTAGCATAACGGCGAAAAGGGGTGGACCCCCCATGGTGAGGCGCCACTGCGGAGCATGGGGAGGAAGGCCGAAACCCTGTTAGGGCACGTTTCAAATTTCAAGTCGATCGGACAATTAGGGCCCGAGATATGGGGGGTCAAAATTTGGCCCATTTCCGTGACCATTTCCGTGACCCCATCGAAATTTCGGTCGCTTGCGCCGGGGTCAACAATTGAGCTACGAGAAAACGCTTCCGGGTAATCGTTTATGTGTCCGAATGGGAAGTGCTGTGTGAGCGGTTTGAAATTCGGTGCAACGCTTATAGGGAATTCTCGCGGCCGAAATGTGTCAAATTCGTGAACTTTGAACCTATGAAAGTCGGGTCCTATTGCTATTTTTTTTAAATTGATGTACTCTTCGAGAGCAACATTTTGGCTATCTCGGATTTTTAAAATTCGCGAATGGAGTTTCTGCAGAGAATTTCCGTTCGATTTTTGGCCTATTCTTTAAACCTTCAAAAATTCGCCATAAAAAAAATCTATGGAAGCTAGGACCACGAAATTTAGAGGGTTTGTAGGAAAAAATAGGGAGCCCTTTCACACCAAAATTTGCGACATTCTATCGAACCGTTTCGGAGATATTCGCGAGTTTTTGTTTTAGCATTACGGCGAAAAGGTGTGGACCCCGCATGGTGAGCCGCGACTGCGGATCATGGGGAGGAAGGCCGAAACCCTGTTAGGCCACGTTTCAAATTTCAAGCCGATCAGACAATTAGGGCCCGAGATATGGGGGGTCAAAGTTTGGCCCATTTCCGTGACCCCATCGAAATTTCGGTCGCTTGCGCCGGGGTCAAAAATTGAGCTACGAGAAAACGCTTGCGGGGGATTGTTTATGTGTCCGAATGGGAAGTGCTGTGTGAGCGGTTTGAGATTCGGTGCAACGCTTACAGGGAATTCTCGCGGGCGAAATGTGTCAAATTCGTGAACTTTGACCCTATGAAAGTCGGGTCCTATTGGGCCTAGAGAGAAACGTTTTTTTTAAATTGATGTCTCTTCGAGAGCAACATTTTGGCTATCTCGGATTTTTAAAATTCGCGAATGGAGTTTCTGCAGGGAATTTCCGTTCGATTTTTGGCCTATTCTTTAAACCTTCAAAAATTCGCCATAAAAAAACTATGGAAGCTAGGACCACGAAATTTGGAGGGTTTGTAGGAAAAAATAGGGAGCCCTTTCACACCAAAATTTGCGACATTCTATCGAACCGTTTCGGAGATATTCGCGAGTTTTTGTTTTAGCATTACGGCGAAAAGTGGCGGATCCCCATGGTGAGCCGCGACTGCGGAGCATGGGGAGGAAGGCCGAAACCCTGTTAGGCCACGTTTCAAATTTCAAGTCGATCGGACAATTAGGGCCCGAGATATGGGGGGTCAAAGTTTGGCCCATTTCCGTGACCATTTCCGTGACCCCATCGAAATTTCGGTCGCTTGCGCCGGGGTCAAAAATTGAGCTACGAGAAAACGCTTGCGGGGGATTGTTTATGTGTCCGAATGGGAAGTGCTGTGTGAGCGGTTTGAAATTCGGTACAACGCTTACAGGGAATTCTCGCGGCCGTAATGTGTCAAATTCGTGAACTTTGAACCTATGAAAGTCGGGTCCTATTGCTATTTTTTTTAAATTGATGTACTCTTCGAGAGCAACATTTTGGCTATCTCGGATTTTTAAAATTCGCGAATGGAGTTTCTGCAGAGAATTTCCGTTCGATTTTTGGCCTATTCTTTAAACTTTCAAAAATTTGCCATAAAAAAACTATGGAAGCTAGGACCACGAAATTTGGAGGGTTTGTAGGAAAAAATAGGGAGCCCTTTCACACCAAAATTTGCGACATTCTATCGAACCGTTTCGGAGATATTCGCGAGTTTTTGTTTTAGCATTACGGCGAAAAGGGGCGGACCCCCCATGGTGAGCCGCGACTGCGGAGCATGGGTAGGAAGGCCGAAACCCTGTTAGGCCACGTTTCAAATTTCAAGTCGATCGGACAATTAGGGCCCGAGATATGGGGGGTCAAAGTTTGGCCCATTTCCGTGACCATTTCCGTGACCCCATCGAAATTTCGGTCGCTTGCGCCGGGGTCAAAAATTGAGCTACGAGAAAACGCTTGCGGGGGATTGTTTATGTGTCCGAATGGGAAGTGCTGTGTGAGCGGTTTGAAATTCGGTGCAACGCTTACAGGGAATTCTCGCGGCCGAAATGTGTCAAATTCGTGAAATTTGACCCTATGAAAGTCGGGTCCTCTTGGGCCTAGAGAGAAACGTTTTTTTTTAAATTGATGTACTCTTCGAGAGCAACATTTTGGCTATATCGGATTTTTAAAATTCGCGAATGGAGTTTCTGCAGAGAATTTCCGTTCGATTTTCGGCCTATTCTTTAAACTTTCAAAAATTTGCCATAAAAAAACTATGGAAGCTAGGACCACGAAATTTGGAGGGTTTGTAGGAAAAAATAGGGAGCCCTTTCACACCAAAATTTGCGACATTCTATCCAACCGTTTCGGAGATATTCGCGAGTTTTTGTTTTAGCATAACGGCGAAAAGGGGTGGACCCCCCATGGTGAGGCGCCACTGCGGAGCATGGGGAGGAAGGCCGAAACCCTGTTAGGGCACGTTTCAAATTTCAAGTCGATCGGACAATTAGGGCCCGAGATATGGGGGGTCAAAATTTGGCCCATTTCCGTGACCATTTCCGTGACCCCATCGAAATTTCGGTCGCTTGCGCCGGGGTCAACAATTGAGCTACGAGAAAACGCTTCCGGGTAATAGTTTATGTGTCCGAATGGGAAGTGCTGTGTGAGCGGTTTGAAATTCGGTGCAACGCTTATAGGGAATTCTCGCGGCCGAAATGTGTCAAATTCGTGAACTTTGAACCTATGAAAGTCGGGTCCTATTGCTATTTTTTTTAAATTGATGTACTCTTCGAGAGCAACATTTTGGCTATCTCGGATTTTTAAAATTCGCGAATGGAGTTTCTGCAGAGAATTTCCGTTCGATTTTTGGCCTATTCTTTAAACCTTCAAAAATTCGCCATAAAAAAAATCTATGGAAGCTAGGACCACGAAATTTAGAGGGTTTGTAGGAAAAAATAGGGAGCCCTTTCACACCAAAATTTGCGACATTCTATCGAACCGTTTCGGAGATATTCGCGAGTTTTTGTTTTAGCATTACGGCGAAAAGGTGTGACCCCGCATGGTGAGCCGCGACTGCGGATCATGGGGAGGAAGGCCGAAACCCTGTTAGGCCACGTTTCAAATTTCAAGCCGATCAGACAATTAGGGCCCGAGATATGGGGGGTCAAAGTTTGGCCCATTTCCGTGACCCCATCGAAATTTCGGTCGCTTGCGCCGGGGTCAAAAATTGAGCTACGAGAAAACGCTTGCGGGGGATTGTTTATGTGTCCGAATGGGAAGTGCTGTGTGAGCGGTTTGAGATTCGGTGCAACGCTTACAGGGAATTCTCGCGGGCGAAATGTGTCAAATTCGTGAACTTTGACCCTATGAAAGTCGGGTCCTATTGGGCCTAGAGAGAAACGTTTTTTTTAAATTGATGTACTCTTCGAGAGCAACATTTTGGCTATCTCGGATTTTTAAAATTCGCGAATGGAGTTTCTGCAGGGAATTTCCGTTCGATTTTTGGCCTATTCTTTAAACCTTCAAAAATTCGCCATAAAAAAACTATGGAAGCTAGGACCACGAAATTTGGAGGGTTTGTAGGAAAAAATAGGGAGCCCTTTCACACCAAAATTTGCGACATTCTATCGAACCGTTTCGGAGATATTCGCGAGTTTTTGTTTTAGCATTACGGCGAAAAGTGGCGGATCCCCATGGTGAGCCGCGACTGCGGAGCATGGGGAGGAAGGCCGAAACCCTGTTAGGCCACGTTTCAAATTTCAAGTCGATCGGACAATTAGGGCCCGAGATATGGGGGGTCAAAGTTTGGCCCATTTCCGTGACCATTTCCGTGACCCCATCGAAATTTCGGTCGCTTGCGCCGGGGTCAAAAATTGAGCTACGAGAAAACGCTTGCGGGGGATTGTTTATGTGTCCGAATGGGAAGTGCTGTGTGAGCGGTTTGAAATTCGGTACAACGCTTACAGGGAATTCTCGCGGCCGTAATGTGTCAAATTCGTGAACTTTGAACCTATGAAAGTCGGGTCCTATTGCTATTTTTTTTAAATTGATGTACTCTTCGAGAGCAACATTTTGGCTATCTCGGATTTTTAAAATTCGCGAATGGAGTTTCTGCAGAGAATTTCCGTTCGATTTTTGGCCTATTCTTTAAACCTTCAAAAATTCGCCATAAAAAAAATCTATGGAAGCTAGGACCACGAAATTTAGAGGGTTTGTAGGAAAAAATAGGGAGCCCTTTCACACCAAAATTTGCGACATTCTATCGAACCGTTTCGGAGATATTCGCGAGTTTTTGTTTTAGCATTACGGCGAAAAGGTGTGGACCCCGCATGGTGAGCCGCGACTGCGGATCATGGGGAGGAAGGCCGAAACCCTGTTAGGCCACGTTTCAAATTTCAAGCCGATCAGACAATTAGGGCCCGAGATATGGGGGTCAAAGTTTGGCCCATTTCCGTGACCCCATCGAAATTTCGGTCGCTTGCGCCGGGGTCAAAAATTGAGCTACGAGAAAACGCTTGCGGGGGATTGTTTATGTGTCCGAATGGGAAGTGCTGTGTGAGCGGTTTGAAATTCGGTACAACGCTTACAGGGAATTCTCGCGGCCGTAATGTGTCAAATTCGTGAAATTTGACCCTATGAAAGTCGGGTCCTATTGGGCCTAGAGAGAAACTTTTTTTTTAAATTGATGTACTCTTCGAGAGCAACATTTTGGCCATCTCGGATTTTTAAAATTCGCGAATGGAGTTTCTGCAGGGAATTTCCGTTCGATTTTTGGCCTATTCTTTAAACCTTCAAAAATTCGCCATAAAAAAACTATGGAAGCTAGGACGACGAAATTTGGAGGGTTTGTAGGAAAAAACAGGGAGCCCTTTCACACCAACATTTGCGACATTCTATCGAACCGTTTCGGAGATATTCGCGAGTTTTTGTTTTAGCATTACGGCGAAAAGGGGTGGACCCCCCATGGTGAGGCGCCACTGCGGAGCATGGGGAGGAAGGCCGAAACCCTGTCAGGCCACGTTTCAAATTTCAAGTCGATCGCACAATTAGGGCCCGAGATATGGGGGGTCAAAATTTGGCCCATTTCCGTGACCCCATCGAAATTTCGGTCGCTTGCGCCGGGGTCAAAAATTGAGCTACGAGAAAACGCTTGCGGGGGATTGTTTATGTGTCCGAATGGGAAGTGCTGTGTGAGCGGTTTGAAATTCGGTGCAACGCTTACAGGGAATTCTCGCGGCCGAAATGTGTCAAATTCGTGAACTTTGACCCTATGAAAGTCGGGTCCTATTGGGCCTAGAGAGAAACGTTTTTTTTTAAATTGATGTACTCTTCGAGAGCAACATTTTGGCTATCTCGGATTTTTAAAATTCGCGAATGGAGTTTCTGCAGGGAATTTCCGTTCGATTTTTGGCCTATTCTTTAAACCTTCAAAAATTCGCCATAAAAAAAATCTATGGAAGCTAGGACCACGAAATTTGGAGGGTTTGTAGGAAAAAATAGGGAATTTCCGTTCGATTTTTGGCCTATTCTTTAAACCTTCAAAAATTCGCTATAAAAAACTATGGAAGCTAGGACCACGAAATTTGGAGGGTTTGTAGGAAAAAATAGGGAGCCCTTTCACATCAAAATTTGCGACATTCTATCCAACCGTTTCGGAGATATTCGCGAGTTTTTGTTTTAGCATTACGGCGAAAAGGGGCGGACCCCCCATGGTGAGCCGCGACTGCGGAGCATGGGGAGGAAGGTCGAAACCCTGTTCGGCCACGTTTCAAATTTAAAGTCGATCGGACAATTAGGGCCCGAGATATGGGGGGTCAAACTTTGGCCCATTTCCGTGACCATTTCCGTGACCCCATCGAAATTTCGGTCGCTTGCGCCGGGGTCAAAAATTGAGCTACGAGAAAACGCTTGCGGGGGATTGTTCATGTGTCTGAATGGGAAGTGCTGTGTGAGCGGTTTGAAATTCGGTGCAACGCTTATAGGGAATTCTCGCGGCCGAATTGTGTCAAATTCGTGAACTTTGACCCTATGAAAGTCGGGTCCTATTGGGCCTAGAGAGAAATTTTTTTTAAATTGATCTACTCTTCGAGAGCAACATTTTGGCTATCTCGGATTTTTAAAATTCGCGAATGGAGTTTCTGCAGGGAATTTCTGTTCGATTTTTGGCCTATTCTTTAAAACTTCAAAAATTCGCTATAAACAACTATGGAAGCTAGGACCACGAAATTTGGAGGGTTTGTAGGAAAAAATAGGGAGCCCTTTCACACCAAAATTTGCGACATTCTATCGAACCGTTTCGGAGATATTCGCGAGTTTTTGTTTTAGCATTACGGCGAAAAGGGACGGACCCCCCATGATGAGCCGCGACTGCGGAGCATGGGGAGGAAGGCCGAAACCCTGTTAGGCCACGTTTCAAATTTCAAGTCGATCGGACAATTAGGGCCCGAGATATGGGGGGTCAAATTTTGTCCCATTTCCGTGACTCCATCGAAATTTCGGTCGCTTGCGCAAGGGTCAAAAATTGAGCTACGAGAAAACGCTTGCGGGGGATTGTTCATGTGTCTGAATGGGAAGTGCTGTGTGAGCGGTTTGAAATTCGGTGCAACGCTTATAGGGAATTCTCGCGGCCGAAATGTGTCAAATTCGTGAACTTTGACCCTATGAAAGTCGGGTCCTATTGGGCCTAGAGAGAAACTTTTTTTTTAAATTGATGTACTCTTCGAGAGCAACATTTTGGCTATCTCGGATTTTTAAAATTCGCGAATGGAGTTTCTGCAGGGAATTTCCGTTCGATTTTTGGCCAATTCTTTAAACATTCAAAAATTCGCCATAAAAAAACTATGGAAGCTAGGACCACGAAATTTGGAGGGTTTGTAGGCAAAAATAGGGAGCCCTTTCACACCAAAATTTGCGACATTCTATCGAACCGTTTCGGAGATATTCGCGAGTTTTTGTTTTAGCATTGCGGCGAAAAGGGGCGGACCCCCCATGGTGAGCCGCGACTGCGGAGCATGGGGAGGAAGGTCGAAACCCTGTTAGGCCACGTTTCAAATTTCAAGTCGATCGGACAATTAGGGCCCGAGATATGGGGGGTCAAAGTTTGGCCCATTTCCGTGACCCCATCGAAATTTCGGTCGCTTGCGCCGAGGTCAAAAATTGAGCTACGAGAAAACGCTTGCGGGGGATTGTTTATGTGTCCGAATGGGAAGTGCTGTGTGAGCGGTTTGAAATTCGGTGCAACGCTTACAGGGAATTCTCGCGGCCGAAATGTGTCAAATTCGTGAACTTTGAACCTATGAAAGTCGGGTCCTATTGCTATTTTTTTTAAATTGATGTACTCTTCGAGAGCAACATTTTGGCTATCTCGGATTTTTAAAATTCGCGAATGGAGTTTCTGCAGAGAATTTCCGTTCGATTTTTTACCTATTCTTTAAACCTTCAAAAATTCGCCATAAAAAAAATGTATGGAAGCTAGGACCACGAAATTTAGAGGGTTTGTAGGAAAAAATAGGGAGCCCTCTCACACCAAAATTTGCGACATTCTATCGAACCGTTTCGGAGATATTCGCGAGTTTTTGTTTTAGCATTACGGCGAAAAGGGGTGGACCCCGCATGGTGAGCCGCGACTGCGGATCATGGGGAGGAAGGCCGAAACCCTGTTAGGCCACGTTTCAAATTTCAAGTCGATCGGACAATTAGGGCCCGAGATATGGGGGGTCAAAGTTTGGCCCATTTCCGTGACCATTTCCGTGACCCCATCGAAATTTCGGTCGCTTGCGCCGGGGTCAAAAATTGAGCTACGAGAAAACGCTTGCGGGGGATTGTTTATGTGTCCGAATGGGAAGTGCTGTGTGAGCGGTTTGAAATTCGGTGCAACGCTTACAGGGAATTCTCGCGGCCGAAATGTGTCAAATTCGTGAACTTTGACCCTATGAAAGTCGGGTCCTATTGGGCCTAGAGAGAAACGTTTTTTTTTAAATAGATATACTCTTCGAGAGCAACATTTTGGCTATCTCGGATTTTTAAAATTCGCGAATGGAGTTTCTGCAGAGAATTTCCGTTCGATTTTTGGCCTATTCTTTAAACCTTCAAAAATTCGCCATAAAAAAACTATGGAAGCTAGGACCACGAAATTTGGAGGGTTTGTAGGAAAAAATAGGGAGCCCTTTCACACCAAAATATGCGACATTCTATCCAACCGTTTCGGAGATATTCGCGAGTTTTTGTTTTAGCATTACGGCGAAAAGGGGTGGACCCCCCATGGTGAGGCGCCACTGCGGAGCATGGGGAGAAAGGCCGAAACCCTGTTAGGCCACGTTTCAAATTTCAAGTCGATCGGACAATTCGGGCCCGAGATATGGGGGGTCAAATTTTGGCCCATTTCCGTGACTCCATCGAAATTTCGGTCGCTTGCGCCGGGGTCAAAAATTGAGCTACGAGAAAACGCTTGCGGGGGATTGTTCATGTGTCTGAATGGGAAGTGCTGTGTGAGCGGTTTGAAATTCGGTGCAACGCTTATAGGGAATTCTCGCGGCCGAATTGTGTCAAATTCGTGAACTTTGACCCTATGAAAGTCGGGTCCTATTGGGCCTAGAGAGAAATTTTTTTTTAAATTGATCTACTCTTCGAGAGCAACATTTTGGCTATCTCGGATTTTTAAAATTCGCGAATGGAGTTTCTGCAGGGAATTTCTGTTCGATTTTTGGCCTATTCTTTAAAACTTCAAAAATTCGCTATAAAAAACTATGGAAGCTAGGACCACGAAATTTGGAGGGTTTGTAGGAAAAAATAGGGAGCCCTTTCACACCAAAATTTGCGACATTCTATCGAACCGTTTCGGAGATATTCGCGAGTTTTTGTTTTAGCATTACGGCGAAAAGGGGCGGACCCCCCATGGTGAGCCGCGACTGCGGAGCATGGGGAGGAAGGCCGAAACCCTGTTAGGCCACGTTTCAAATTTCAAGTCGATCGGACAATTAGGGCCCGAGATATGGGGGGTCAAATTTTGTCCCATTTCCGTGACTCCATCGAAATTTCGGTCGCTTGCGCAAGGGTCAAAAATTGAGCTACGAGAAAACGCTTGCGGGGGATTGTTCATGTGTCTGAATGGGAAGTGCTGTGTGAGCGGTTTGAAATTCGGTGAAACGCTTATAGGGAATTCTCGCGGCCGAAATGTGTCAAATTCGTGAAATTTGACCCTATGAAAGTCGGGTCCTATTGGGCCTAGAGAGAAACTTTTTTTTTAAATTGATGTACTCTTCGAGAGCAACATTTTGGCTATCTCGGATTTTTAAAATTCGCGAATGGAGTTTCTGCAGGGAATTTCCGTTCGATTTTTGGCCAATTCTTTAAACATTCAAAAATTCGCCATAAAAAAACTATGGAAGCTAGGACCACGAAATTTGGAGGGTTTGTAGGCAAAAATAGGGAGCCCTTTCACACCAAAATTTGCGACATTCTATCGAACCGTTTCGGAGATATTCGCGAGTTTTTGTTTTAGCATTGCGGCGAAAAGGGGCGGACCCCCCATGGTGAGCCGCGACTGCGGAGCATGGGGAGGAAGGTCGAAACCCTGTTAGGACACGTTTCAAATTTCAAGTCGATCGGACAATTAGGGCCCGAGATATGGGGGGTCAAAATTTGGCCCATTTCCGTGACCATTTCCGTGACCCCATCGAAATTTCGGTCGCTTGCGCCGGGGTCAACAATTGAGCTACGAGAAAACGCTTCCGGGTGATAGTTTATGTGTCCGAATGGGAAGTGCTGTGTGAGCGGTTTGAAATTCGGTGCAACGCTTATAGGGAATTCTCGCGGCCGAAATGTGTCAAATTCGTGAACTTTGAACCTATGAAAGTCGGGTCCTATTGCTATTTTTTTTAAATTGATGTACTCTTCGAGAGCAACATTTTGGCTATCTCGGATTTTTAAAATTCGCGAATGGAGTTTCTGCAGAGAATTTCCGTTCGATTTTTGGCCTATTCTTTAAACCTTCAAAAATTCGCCATAAAAAAAATCTATGGAAGCTAGGACCACGAAATTTAGAGGGTTTGTAGGAAAAAATAGGGAGCCCTTTCACACCAAAATTTGCGACATTCTATCGAACCGTTTCGGAGATATTCGCGAGTTTTTGTTTTAGCATTACGGCGAAAAGGTGTGGACCCCGCATGGTGAGCCGCGACTGCGGATCATGGGGAGGAAGGCCGAAACCCTGTTAGGCCACGTTTCAAATTTCAAGCCGATCAGACAATTAGGGCCCGAGATATGGGGGGTCAAAGTTTGGCCCATTTCCGTGACCCCATCGAAATTTCGGTCGCTTGCGCCGGGGTCAAAAATTGAGCTACGAGAAAACGCTTGCGGGGGATTGTTTATGTGTCCGAATGGGAAGTGCTGTGTGAGCGGTTTGAGATTCGGTGCAACGCTTACAGGGAATTCTCGCGGGCGAAATGTGTCAAATTCGTGAACTTTGACCCTATGAAAGTCGGGTCCTATTGGGCCTAGAGAGAAACGTTTTTTTTAAATTGATGTCTCTTCGAGAGCAACATTTTGGCTATCTCGGATTTTTAAAATTCGCGAATGGAGTTTCTGCAGGGAATTTCCGTTCGATTTTTGGCCTATTCTTTAAACCTTCAAAAATTCGCCATAAAAAAACTATGGAAGCTAGGACCACGAAATTTGGAGGGTTTGTAGGAAAAAATAGGGAGCCCTTTCACACCAAAATTTGCGACATTCTATCGAACCGTTTCGGAGATATTCGCGAGTTTTTGTTTTAGCATTACGGCGAAAAGTGGCGGATCCCCATGGTGAGCCGCGACTGCGGAGCATGGGGAGGAAGGCCGAAACCCTGTTAGGCCACGTTTCAAATTTCAAGTCGATCGGACAATTAGGGCCCGAGATATGGGGGGTCAAAGTTTGGCCCATTTCCGTGACCATTTCCGTGACCCCATCGAAATTTCGGTCGCTTGCGCCGGGGTCAAAAATTGAGCTACGAGAAAACGCTTGCGGGGGATTGTTTATGTGTCCGAATGGGAAGTGCTGTGTGAGCGGTTTGAAATTCGGTACAACGCTTACAGGGAATTCTCGCGGCCGTAATGTGTCAAATTCGTGAACTTTGAACCTATGAAAGTCGGGTCCTATTGCTATTTTTTTTAAATTGATGTACTCTTCGAGAGCAACATTTTGGCTATCTCGGATTTTTAAAATTCGCGAATGGAGTTTCTGCAGAGAATTTCCGTTCGATTTTTGGCCTATTCTTTAAACTTTCAAAAATTTGCCATAAAAAAACTATGGAAGCTAGGACCACGAAATTTGGAGGGTTTGTAGGAAAAAATAGGGAGCCCTTTCACACCAAAATTTGCGACATTCTATCGAACCGTTTCGGAGATATTCGCGAGTTTTTGTTTTAGCATTACGGCGAAAAGGGGCGGACCCCCCATGGTGAGCCGCGACTGCGGAGCATGGGTAGGAAGGCCGAAACCCTGTTAGGCCACGTTTCAAATTTCAAGTCGATCGGACAATTAGGGCCCGAGATATGGGGGGTCAAAGTTTGGCCCATTTCCGTGACCATTTCCGTGACCCCATCGAAATTTCGGTCGCTTGCGCCGGGGTCAAAAATTGAGCTACGAGAAAACGCTTGCGGGGGATTGTTTATGTGTCCGAATGGGAAGTGCTGTGTGAGCGGTTTGAAATTCGGTGCAACGCTTACAGGGAATTCTCGCGGCCGAAATGTGTCAAATTCGTGAAATTTGACCCTATGAAAGTCGGGTCCTCTTGGGCCTAGAGAGAAACGTTTTTTTTTAAATTGATGTACTCTTCGAGAGCAACATTTTGGCTATATCGGATTTTTAAAATTCGCGAATGGAGTTTCTGCAGAGAATTTCCGTTCGATTTTCGGCCTATTCTTTAAACTTTCAAAAATTTGCCATAAAAAAACTATGGAAGCTAGGACCACGAAATTTGGAGGGTTTGTAGGAAAAAATAGGGAGCCCTTTCACACCAAAATTTGCGACATTCTATCCAACCGTTTCGGAGATATTCGCGAGTTTTTGTTTTAGCATAACGGCGAAAAGGGGTGGACCCCCCATGGTGAGGCGCCACTGCGGAGCATGGGGAGGAAGGCCGAAACCCTGTTAGGGCACGTTTCAAATTTCAAGTCGATCGGACAATTAGGGCCCGAGATATGGGGGGTCAAAATTTGGCCCATTTCCGTGACCATTTCCGTGACCCCATCGAAATTTCGGTCGCTTGCGCCGGGGTCAACAATTGAGCTACGAGAAAACGCTTCCGGGTAATAGTTTATGTGTCCGAATGGGAAGTGCTGTGTGAGCGGTTTGAAATTCGGTGCAACGCTTATAGGGAATTCTCGCGGCCGAAATGTGTCAAATTCGTGAACTTTGAACCTATGAAAGTCGGGTCCTATTGCTATTTTTTTTAAATTGATGTACTCTTCGAGAGCAACATTTTGGCTATCTCGGATTTTTAAAATTCGCGAATGGAGTTTCTGCAGAGAATTTCCGTTCGATTTTTGGCCTATTCTTTAAACCTTCAAAAATTCGCCATAAAAAAAATCTATGGAAGCTAGGACCACGAAATTTAGAGGGTTTGTAGGAAAAAATAGGGAGCCCTTTCACACCAAAATTTGCGACATTCTATCGAACCGTTTCGGAGATATTCGCGAGTTTTTGTTTTAGCATTACGGCGAAAAGGTGTGACCCCGCATGGTGAGCCGCGACTGCGGATCATGGGGAGGAAGGCCGAAACCCTGTTAGGCCACGTTTCAAATTTCAAGCCGATCAGACAATTAGGGCCCGAGATATGGGGGGTCAAAGTTTGGCCCATTTCCGTGACCCCATCGAAATTTCGGTCGCTTGCGCCGGGGTCAAAAATTGAGCTACGAGAAAACGCTTGCGGGGGATTGTTTATGTGTCCGAATGGGAAGTGCTGTGTGAGCGGTTTGAGATTCGGTGCAACGCTTACAGGGAATTCTCGCGGGCGAAATGTGTCAAATTCGTGAACTTTGACCCTATGAAAGTCGGGTCCTATTGGGCCTAGAGAGAAACGTTTTTTTTAAATTGATGTACTCTTCGAGAGCAACATTTTGGCTATCTCGGATTTTTAAAATTCGCGAATGGAGTTTCTGCAGGGAATTTCCGTTCGATTTTTGGCCTATTCTTTAAACCTTCAAAAATTCGCCATAAAAAAACTATGGAAGCTAGGACCACGAAATTTGGAGGGTTTGTAGGAAAAAATAGGGAGCCCTTTCACACCAAAATTTGCGACATTCTATCGAACCGTTTCGGAGATATTCGCGAGTTTTTGTTTTAGCATTACGGCGAAAAGTGGCGGATCCCCATGGTGAGCCGCGACTGCGGAGCATGGGGAGGAAGGCCGAAACCCTGTTAGGCCACGTTTCAAATTTCAAGTCGATCGGACAATTAGGGCCCGAGATATGGGGGGTCAAAGTTTGGCCCATTTCCGTGACCATTTCCGTGACCCCATCGAAATTTCGGTCGCTTGCGCCGGGGTCAAAAATTGAGCTACGAGAAAACGCTTGCGGGGGATTGTTTATGTGTCCGAATGGGAAGTGCTGTGTGAGCGGTTTGAAATTCGGTACAACGCTTACAGGGAATTCTCGCGGCCGTAATGTGTCAAATTCGTGAACTTTGAACCTATGAAAGTCGGGTCCTATTGCTATTTTTTTTAAATTGATGTACTCTTCGAGAGCAACATTTTGGCTATCTCGGATTTTTAAAATTCGCGAATGGAGTTTCTGCAGAGAATTTCCGTTCGATTTTTGGCCTATTCTTTAAACCTTCAAAAATTCGCCATAAAAAAAATCTATGGAAGCTAGGACCACGAAATTTAGAGGGTTTGTAGGAAAAAATAGGGAGCCCTTTCACACCAAAATTTGCGACATTCTATCGAACCGTTTCGGAGATATTCGCGAGTTTTTGTTTTAGCATTACGGCGAAAAGGTGTGGACCCCGCATGGTGAGCCGCGACTGCGGATCATGGGGAGGAAGGCCGAAACCCTGTTAGGCCACGTTTCAAATTTCAAGCCGATCAGACAATTAGGGCCCGAGATATGGGGGTCAAAGTTTGGCCCATTTCCGTGACCCCATCGAAATTTCGGTCGCTTGCGCCGGGGTCAAAAATTGAGCTACGAGAAAACGCTTGCGGGGGATTGTTTATGTGTCCGAATGGGAAGTGCTGTGTGAGCGGTTTGAAATTCGGTACAACGCTTACAGGGAATTCTCGCGGCCGTAATGTGTCAAATTCGTGAAATTTGACCCTATGAAAGTCGGGTCCTATTGGGCCTAGAGAGAAACTTTTTTTTTAAATTGATGTACTCTTCGAGAGCAACATTTTGGCCATCTCGGATTTTTAAAATTCGCGAATGGAGTTTCTGCAGGGAATTTCCGTTCGATTTTTGGCCTATTCTTTAAACCTTCAAAAATTCGCCATAAAAAAACTATGGAAGCTAGGACGACGAAATTTGGAGGGTTTGTAGGAAAAAACAGGGAGCCCTTTCACACCAACATTTGCGACATTCTATCGAACCGTTTCGGAGATATTCGCGAGTTTTTGTTTTAGCATTACGGCGAAAAGGGGTGGACCCCCCATGGTGAGGCGCCACTGCGGAGCATGGGGAGGAAGGCCGAAACCCTGTCAGGCCACGTTTCAAATTTCAAGTCGATCGCACAATTAGGGCCCGAGATATGGGGGGTCAAAATTTGGCCCATTTCCGTGACCCCATCGAAATTTCGGTCGCTTGCGCCGGGGTCAAAAATTGAGCTACGAGAAAACGCTTGCGGGGGATTGTTTATGTGTCCGAATGGGAAGTGCTGTGTGAGCGGTTTGAAATTCGGTGCAACGCTTACAGGGAATTCTCGCGGCCGAAATGTGTCAAATTCGTGAACTTTGACCCTATGAAAGTCGGGTCCTATTGGGCCTAGAGAGAAACGTTTTTTTTTAAATTGATGTACTCTTCGAGAGCAACATTTTGGCTATCTCGGATTTTTAAAATTCGCGAATGGAGTTTCTGCAGGGAATTTCCGTTCGATTTTTGGCCTATTCTTTAAACCTTCAAAAATTCGCCATAAAAAAAATCTATGGAAGCTAGGACCACGAAATTTGGAGGGTTTGTAGGAAAAAATAGGGAATTTCCGTTCGATTTTTGGCCTATTCTTTAAACCTTCAAAAATTCGCTATAAAAAACTATGGAAGCTAGGACCACGAAATTTGGAGGGTTTGTAGGAAAAAATAGGGAGCCCTTTCACATCAAAATTTGCGACATTCTATCCAACCGTTTCGGAGATATTCGCGAGTTTTTGTTTTAGCATTACGGCGAAAAGGGGCGGACCCCCCATGGTGAGCCGCGACTGCGGAGCATGGGGAGGAAGGTCGAAACCCTGTTCGGCCACGTTTCAAATTTAAAGTCGATCGGACAATTAGGGCCCGAGATATGGGGGGTCAAACTTTGGCCCATTTCCGTGACCATTTCCGTGACCCCATCGAAATTTCGGTCGCTTGCGCCGGGGTCAAAAATTGAGCTACGAGAAAACGCTTGCGGGGGATTGTTCATGTGTCTGAATGGGAAGTGCTGTGTGAGCGGTTTGAAATTCGGTGCAACGCTTATAGGGAATTCTCGCGGCCGAATTGTGTCAAATTCGTGAACTTTGACCCTATGAAAGTCGGGTCCTATTGGGCCTAGAGAGAAATTTTTTTTAAATTGATCTACTCTTCGAGAGCAACATTTTGGCTATCTCGGATTTTTAAAATTCGCGAATGGAGTTTCTGCAGGGAATTTCTGTTCGATTTTTGGCCTATTCTTTAAAACTTCAAAAATTCGCTATAAACAACTATGGAAGCTAGGACCACGAAATTTGGAGGGTTTGTAGGAAAAAATAGGGAGCCCTTTCACACCAAAATTTGCGACATTCTATCGAACCGTTTCGGAGATATTCGCGAGTTTTTGTTTTAGCATTACGGCGAAAAGGGACGGACCCCCCATGATGAGCCGCGACTGCGGAGCATGGGGAGGAAGGCCGAAACCCTGTTAGGCCACGTTTCAAATTTCAAGTCGATCGGACAATTAGGGCCCGAGATATGGGGGGTCAAATTTTGTCCCATTTCCGTGACTCCATCGAAATTTCGGTCGCTTGCGCAAGGGTCAAAAATTGAGCTACGAGAAAACGCTTGCGGGGGATTGTTCATGTGTCTGAATGGGAAGTGCTGTGTGAGCGGTTTGAAATTCGGTGCAACGCTTATAGGGAATTCTCGCGGCCGAAATGTGTCAAATTCGTGAACTTTGACCCTATGAAAGTCGGGTCCTATTGGGCCTAGAGAGAAACTTTTTTTTTAAATTGATGTACTCTTCGAGAGCAACATTTTGGCTATCTCGGATTTTTAAAATTCGCGAATGGAGTTTCTGCAGGGAATTTCCGTTCGATTTTTGGCCAATTCTTTAAACATTCAAAAATTCGCCATAAAAAAACTATGGAAGCTAGGACCACGAAATTTGGAGGGTTTGTAGGCAAAAATAGGGAGCCCTTTCACACCAAAATTTGCGACATTCTATCGAACCGTTTCGGAGATATTCGCGAGTTTTTGTTTTAGCATTGCGGCGAAAAGGGGCGGACCCCCCATGGTGAGCCGCGACTGCGGAGCATGGGGAGGAAGGTCGAAACCCTGTTAGGCCACGTTTCAAATTTCAAGTCGATCGGACAATTAGGGCCCGAGATATGGGGGGTCAAAGTTTGGCCCATTTCCGTGACCCCATCGAAATTTCGGTCGCTTGCGCCGAGGTCAAAAATTGAGCTACGAGAAAACGCTTGCGGGGGATTGTTTATGTGTCCGAATGGGAAGTGCTGTGTGAGCGGTTTGAAATTCGGTGCAACGCTTACAGGGAATTCTCGCGGCCGAAATGTGTCAAATTCGTGAACTTTGAACCTATGAAAGTCGGGTCCTATTGCTATTTTTTTTAAATTGATGTACTCTTCGAGAGCAACATTTTGGCTATCTCGGATTTTTAAAATTCGCGAATGGAGTTTCTGCAGAGAATTTCCGTTCGATTTTTTACCTATTCTTTAAACCTTCAAAAATTCGCCATAAAAAAAATGTATGGAAGCTAGGACCACGAAATTTAGAGGGTTTGTAGGAAAAAATAGGGAGCCCTCTCACACCAAAATTTGCGACATTCTATCGAACCGTTTCGGAGATATTCGCGAGTTTTTGTTTTAGCATTACGGCGAAAAGGGGTGGACCCCGCATGGTGAGCCGCGACTGCGGATCATGGGGAGGAAGGCCGAAACCCTGTTAGGCCACGTTTCAAATTTCAAGTCGATCGGACAATTAGGGCCCGAGATATGGGGGGTCAAAGTTTGGCCCATTTCCGTGACCATTTCCGTGACCCCATCGAAATTTCGGTCGCTTGCGCCGGGGTCAAAAATTGAGCTACGAGAAAACGCTTGCGGGGGATTGTTTATGTGTCCGAATGGGAAGTGCTGTGTGAGCGGTTTGAAATTCGGTGCAACGCTTACAGGGAATTCTCGCGGCCGAAATGTGTCAAATTCGTGAACTTTGACCCTATGAAAGTCGGGTCCTATTGGGCCTAGAGAGAAACGTTTTTTTTTAAATAGATATACTCTTCGAGAGCAACATTTTGGCTATCTCGGATTTTTAAAATTCGCGAATGGAGTTTCTGCAGAGAATTTCCGTTCGATTTTTGGCCTATTCTTTAAACCTTCAAAAATTCGCCATAAAAAAACTATGGAAGCTAGGACCACGAAATTTGGAGGGTTTGTAGGAAAAAATAGGGAGCCCTTTCACACCAAAATATGCGACATTCTATCCAACCGTTTCGGAGATATTCGCGAGTTTTTGTTTTAGCATTACGGCGAAAAGGGGTGGACCCCCCATGGTGAGGCGCCACTGCGGAGCATGGGGAGAAAGGCCGAAACCCTGTTAGGCCACGTTTCAAATTTCAAGTCGATCGGACAATTCGGGCCCGAGATATGGGGGGTCAAATTTTGGCCCATTTCCGTGACTCCATCGAAATTTCGGTCGCTTGCGCCGGGGTCAAAAATTGAGCTACGAGAAAACGCTTGCGGGGGATTGTTCATGTGTCTGAATGGGAAGTGCTGTGTGAGCGGTTTGAAATTCGGTGCAACGCTTATAGGGAATTCTCGCGGCCGAATTGTGTCAAATTCGTGAACTTTGACCCTATGAAAGTCGGGTCCTATTGGGCCTAGAGAGAAATTTTTTTTTAAATTGATCTACTCTTCGAGAGCAACATTTTGGCTATCTCGGATTTTTAAAATTCGCGAATGGAGTTTCTGCAGGGAATTTCTGTTCGATTTTTGGCCTATTCTTTAAAACTTCAAAAATTCGCTATAAAAAACTATGGAAGCTAGGACCACGAAATTTGGAGGGTTTGTAGGAAAAAATAGGGAGCCCTTTCACACCAAAATTTGCGACATTCTATCGAACCGTTTCGGAGATATTCGCGAGTTTTTGTTTTAGCATTACGGCGAAAAGGGGCGGACCCCCCATGGTGAGCCGCGACTGCGGAGCATGGGGAGGAAGGCCGAAACCCTGTTAGGCCACGTTTCAAATTTCAAGTCGATCGGACAATTAGGGCCCGAGATATGGGGGGTCAAATTTTGTCCCATTTCCGTGACTCCATCGAAATTTCGGTCGCTTGCGCAAGGGTCAAAAATTGAGCTACGAGAAAACGCTTGCGGGGGATTGTTCATGTGTCTGAATGGGAAGTGCTGTGTGAGCGGTTTGAAATTCGGTGAAACGCTTATAGGGAATTCTCGCGGCCGAAATGTGTCAAATTCGTGAAATTTGACCCTATGAAAGTCGGGTCCTATTGGGCCTAGAGAGAAACTTTTTTTTTAAATTGATGTACTCTTCGAGAGCAACATTTTGGCTATCTCGGATTTTTAAAATTCGCGAATGGAGTTTCTGCAGGGAATTTCCGTTCGATTTTTGGCCAATTCTTTAAACATTCAAAAATTCGCCATAAAAAAACTATGGAAGCTAGGACCACGAAATTTGGAGGGTTTGTAGGCAAAAATAGGGAGCCCTTTCACACCAAAATTTGCGACATTCTATCGAACCGTTTCGGAGATATTCGCGAGTTTTTGTTTTAGCATTGCGGCGAAAAGGGGCGGACCCCCCATGGTGAGCCGCGACTGCGGAGCATGGGGAGGAAGGTCGAAACCCTGTTAGGACACGTTTCAAATTTCAAGTCGATCGGACAATTAGGGCCCGAGATATGGGGGGTCAAAATTTGGCCCATTTCCGTGACCATTTCCGTGACCCCATCGAAATTTCGGTCGCTTGCGCCGGGGTCAACAATTGAGCTACGAGAAAACGCTTCCGGGTGATAGTTTATGTGTCCGAATGGGAAGTGCTGTGTGAGCGGTTTGAAATTCGGTGCAACGCTTATAGGGAATTCTCGCGGCCGAAATGTGTCAAATTCGTGAACTTTGAACCTATGAAAGTCGGGTCCTATTGCTATTTTTTTTAAATTGATGTACTCTTCGAGAGCAACATTTTGGCTATCTCGGATTTTTAAAATTCGCGAATGGAGTTTCTGCAGAGAATTTCCGTTCGATTTTTGGCCTATTCTTTAAACCTTCAAAAATTCGCCATAAAAAAATCTATGGAAGCTAGGACCACGAAATTTGGAGGGTTTGTAGGAAAAAATAGGGAGCCCTTTCACACCAAAATTTGCGACATTCTATCGAACCATTTCGGAGATATTCGCGAGTTTTTATTTTAGCATTACGGCGAAAAGGGGCGGACCTCCATGATGAGCCGCGACTCCGGAGCATGGGGAGGAAGGCCGAAACCCTGTTAGGCCACGTTTCAAATTTCAAGTCGATCGGACAATTAGGGCCCGAGATATGGGCGGTCAAAGTTTGGCCCATTTCCGTGACCATTTCCGTGACCCCATCGAAATTTCGGTCGCTTGCGCCGGGGTCAAAAATAGAGCTGCGAGAAAACGCTTGCGGGTGATTGTTTATGTGTCCCAATGGGAAGTGCTGTGTAAGCGGTTTGAAATTCGGTGCAACGCTTATAGGGAATTCTCGCGGCCGAAATGTGTCAAATTCGTGAATTTTGACCCTATGAAAGTCGGGTCCTATTGGGCCTAGAGAGAAACGTTTTTTTTTTAAATTGATGTACTCTTCGAGAGCAACATTTTGGCTATCTCGGATTTTTAAAATTCGCGAATGGAGTTTCTGCAGAGAATTTCCGTTCGATTTTTGGCCTATTCTTTAAACCTTCAAAAATTCGCCATAAAAAAATCTATGGAAGCTAGGACCACGAAATTTGGAGGGTTTGTAGGAAAAAATAGGGAGCCCTTTCACACCAAATTTTGCGACATTCTATCGAACCATTTCGGAGATATTCGCGAGTTTTTATTTTAGCATTACGGCGAAAAGGGGCGGACCTCCATGATGAGCCGCGACTCCGGAGCATGGGGAGGAAGGCCGAAACCCTGTTAGGCCACGTTTCAAATTTCAAGTCGATCGGACAATTAGGGCCCGAGATATGGGGGGTCAAAGTTTGGCCCATTTCCGTGACCATTTCCGTGACCCCATCGAAATTTCGGTCGCTTGCGCCGGGGTCAAAAATTGAGCTACGAGAAAACGCTTGCGGGGGATTGTTTATGTGTCCGAATGGGAAGTGCTGTGTGAGCGGTTTGAAATTCGGTGCAACGCTTACAGGGAATTCTCGCGGCCGAAATGTGTCAAATTCGTGAACTTTGACCCTATGAAAGTCGGGTCCTATTGGGCCTAGAGAGAAACGTTTTTTTTAAATAGATGTACTCTTCGAGAGCAACATTTTGGCTATCTCGGATTTTTAAAATTCGCGAATGGAGTTTCTGCAGAGAATTTCCGTTCGATTTTTGGCCTATTCTTTAAACCTTCAAAAATTCGCCATAAAAAAACTATGGAAGCTAGGACCACGAAATTTGGAGGGTTTGTAGGAAAAAATAGGGAGCCCTTTCACACCAAAATTTGCGACATTCTATCCAACCGTTTCGGAGATATTCGCGAGTTTTTGTTTTAGCATTACGGCGAAAAGGGGTGGACCCCCCATGGTGAGGCGCCACTGCGGAGCATGGGGAGGAAGGCCGAAACCCTGTTAGGCCACGTTTCAAATTTCAAGTCGATCGGACAATTCGGGCCCGAGATATGGGGGGTCAAAATTTGGCCCATTTCCGTGACCCCATCGAAATTTCGGTCGCTTGCGCCGGGGTCAAAAATTGAGCTACGAGAAAACGCTTGCGGGTGATTGTTTATGTTGTAAGGATCTTAAGTTTTACTAACGTTTATTTTATTTTAAATCTTTACTATCACTTCTTATTTTCTACTTCCGGCCAGAATTATAAGCGTGAAGGAGTTTATGCAAAGTTGTCTGGCGAACGCCAAGTATTTAAGTGTGGCCTTTTTGCCAAGCAGGAGAGAGGAAGCCGTGAGTTCGAAGCAGGCCGCTTACCTTAGAAGTTACGCAGTTGCTACTTTGCCTTCCAGGCCAGAGGTTTTAATCCTCTTGATAAATTAAACGTATTGTAGTGTTCACAGTCTCTGTGCTACATACGCTTTCTGTTATTATAAGGCCAATCTTATTCTAAAGTTAAATTAGAGTTTAGTTTTATTTTGATATCTTTTAAGTTAGACCCCGAGTGGAGGGTCATTGTATTCCGAAGTACGGAAGTCATTGTATATAAAGAAAAAAATAAAGGGTTTTGTATACCCTTCGTCTGTATCCTGTCCACTTACTACAATTAGTGAACATAGCTTTAGTAAGCTCTCTGTTCTAGTCAGGTCATTGTATGTTTCCGAAGAAAGTTAGAAGAAACATTGAACCTGATAATGTGTCCGAATGGGAAGTGCTGTGTGAGCGGTTTGAAATTCGGTGCAACGCTTATAGGGAATTCTCGCGGCCGAAATGTGTCAAATTCGTGAACTTTGAACCTATGAAAGTCGGGTCCTATTGGGCCTAGAGAGAAACTTTTTTTTTAAATTGATGTACTCTTCGAGAGCAACATTTTGGCTATCTCGGATTTTTAAAATTCGCGAATGGAGTTTCTGCAGAGAATTTCCGTTCGATTTTTGGCCTATTCTTTAAACCTTCAAAAATTCGCCATAAAAAAAATCTATGGAAGCTAGGACCACGAAATTTAGAGGGTTTGTAGGAAAAAATAGGGAGCCCTTTCACACCAAAATTTGCGACATTCTATCGAACCGTTTCGGAGATATTCGCGAGTTTTTGTTTTAGCATTACGGCGAAAAGGGGTGGACCCGGCATGGTGAGCCGCGACTGCGGATCATGGGGAGGAAGGCCGAAACCCTGTTAGGCCACGTTTCAAATTTCAAGTCGATCGGACAATTAGGGCCCGAGATATGGGGGGTCAAAGTTTGGCCCATTGCCGTGACCATTTCCGTGACCCCATCGAAATTTCGGTCGCTTGCGCCGGGGTCAAAAATTGAGCTACGAGAAAACGCTTGCGGGAGATTGTTCATGTGTCTGAATGGGAAGTGCTGTGTGAGCGGTTTGAAATTCGGTGCAACGCTTATAGGGAATTCTCGCGGCCGAAATGTGTCAAATTCGTGAACTTTGAACCTATGAAAGTCGGGTCCTATTGGGCCTTGAGAGAAACGTTTTTTTTTTAAATTGATGTACTCTTCGAGAGCAACATTTTGGCTATCTCGGATTTTTAAAATTCGCGAATGGAGTTTCTGCAGAGAATTTCCGTTCGATTTTTGGCCTATTCTTTAAACCTTCAAAAATTCGCCATAAAAAAATCTATGGAAGCTAGGACCACGAAATTTGGAGGGTTTGTAGGAAAAAATAGGGAGCCCTTTCACACCAAAATTTGCGACATTCTATCGGACCATTTCGGAGATATTCGCGAGTTTTTGTTTTAGCATTACGGCGAAAAGGGGCGGACCCCCCATTATGAGCCGCGACTGCGGAGCATGGGGAGGAAGGCCGAAACCCTGTTAGGCCACGTTTCAAATTTCAAGTCGATCGGACAATTAGGGCCCGAGATATGGGGGGGTCAAATTTTGGCCCATTTCCGTGACCCCATCGAAATTTCGGTCGCTTGCGCCGGGGTCAAAAATTGAGCTACGAGAAGACGCTCGCGGGGGATTGTTCATGTGTCTGAATGGGAAGTGCTGTGTGAGCGGTTTGAAATTCGGTGCAACGCTTATAGGGAATTCTCGCGGCCGAAATGTGTCAAATTCGTGAATTTTGACCCTATGAAAGTCGGGTCCTATTGGGCCTAGAGAGAAACGTTTTTTTTTTAAATTGATGTACTCTTCGAGAGCAACATTTTGGCTATCTCGGATTTTTAAAATTCGCGAATGGAGTTTCTGCAGGGAATTTCCGTTCGATTTTTGGCCTATTCTTTAAACCTTCAAAAATTCGCCATAAAAAAACTATGGAAGCTAGGACCACGAAATTTGGAGGGTTTGTAGGAAAAAATAGGGAGCCCTTTCACACCAAAATTTGCGACATTCTATCGAACCGTTTCGGAGATATTCGCGAGTTTTTGTTTTAGAATTACGGCGAAAAGGGGTGGACCCCCCATGGTGAGGCGCCACTGCGGAGCATGGGGAGGAAGGCCGAAACCCTGTTAGACCACGTTTCAAATTTCAAGTCGATCGGACAATTAGGGCCCGAGATATGGGGGGTCAAAATTTGGCCCATTTCCGTGACCATTTCCGTGACCCCATCGAAATTTCGGTCGCTTGCGCCGGGGTCAAAAATTGAGCTACGAGAAAACGCTTCCGGGTGATAGTTTATGTGTCCGAATGGGAAGTGCTGTGTGAGCGGTTTGAAATTCGGTGCAACGCTTATAGGGAATTCTCGCGGCCGATATGTGTCAAATTCGTGAACTTTGAACCTATGAAAGTCGGGTCCTATTGCTATTTTTTTTAAATTGATGTACTCTTCGATAGCAACATTTTGGCCATCTCGGATTTTTAAAATTCGCGAATGGAGTTTCTGCAGAGAATTTCCGTTCGATTTTTGGCCTATTCTTTAAACCTTCAAAAATTCGCCATAAAAAAAAATCTATGGAAGCTAGGACCACGAAATTTAGAGGGTTTGTAGGAAAAAATAGGGAGCCCTTTGACACCAAAATTTGCGACATTCTATCGAACCGTTTCGGAGATATTCGCGAGTTTTTGTTTTAGCATTACGGCGAAAAGGGGCGGACCCCCCATGGTGAGCCGCGACTGCGGAGCATGTGGAGGAAGGCCGAAACCCTGTTAGGCCACGTTTCAAATTTCTAGTCGATCGGACAATTAGGGCCCGAGATATGGGGGGTCAAAGTTTGGCCCATTTCCGTGACCCCATCGAAATTTCGGTCGCTTGCGCCGGGGTCAAAAATTGAGCTACGAGAAAACGCTTGCGGGGGATTGTTTATGTGTCCGAATGGGAAGTGCTGTGTGAGCGGTTTGAAATTCGGTGCAACGCTTACAGGGAATTCTCGCGGCCGAAATGTGTCAAATTCGTGAAATTTGACCCTATGAAAGTCGGGTCCTATTGGGCCTAGAGAGAAACGTTTTTTTTAAATTGATGTACTCTTCGAGAGCAACATTTTGGCTATCTCGGATTTTTAAAATTCGCGAATGGAGTTTCTGCAGGGAATTTCCGTTCGATTTTTGGCCTATTCTTTAAACCTTCAAAAATTCGCCATAAAAAAACTATGGAAGCTAGGACCACGAAATTTGGAGGGTTTGTAGGAAAACATAGGGAGCCCTTTCACACCAAAATTTGCGACATTCTATCGAACCGTTTCGGAGATATTCGCGAGTTTTTGTTTTAGCATTACGGCGAAAAGGGGTGGACCCCCCATGGTGAGGCGCGACTGCGGAGCATGGGGAGGAAGGCCGAAACCCTGTTAGACCACGTTTCAAATTTCAAGTTGATCGGACAATTAGGGCCCGAGATATGGGGGGTCAAAATTTGGCCCATTTCCGTGACCATTTCCGTGACCCCATCGAAATTTCGGTCGCTTGCGCCGGGGTCAAAAATAGAGCTACGAGAAAACGCTTGCGGGTGATTGTTTATGTGTCCGAATGGGGAGTGCTGTGTGAGCGGTTTGAAATTCGGTGCAACGCTTATAGGGAATTCTCGCGGCCGAAATGTGTCAAATTCGTGAAATTTGACCCTATGAAAGTCGGGTCCTATTGGGCCTAGAGAGAAACGTTTTTTTTTAAATTGATGTACTTTTCGAGAGCAACATTTTGGCTATCTCGGATTTTTAAAATTCGCGAATGGAGTTTCTGCAGGGAATTTCCGTTCGATTTTTGGCCTATTCTTTAAACCTTCAAAAATTCGCCATAAAAAAATCTATGGAAGCTAGGACCACGAAATTTGGAGGGTTTGTAGGAAAAAATAGGGAGCCCTTTCACACCAAAATTTGCGACATTCTATCGAACCATTTCGGAGATATTCGCGAGTTTTTATTTTAGCATTACGGCGAAAAGGGGCGGACCCCCCATGATGAGCCGCGACTGCGGAGCATGGGGAGGAAGCCCGAAACCCTGTTAGGCCACGTTTCAAATTTCAAGTCGATCGGACAATTAGGGCCCGAGATATGGGGGGTCAAATTTTGGCCCATTTCCGTGACCCCATCGAAATTTCGGTCGCTTGCGCCGGGGTCAAAAATTGAGCTACGAGAAAACGCTCGGGGGGATTGTTCATGTGTCTGAATGGGAAGTGCTGTGTGAGCGGTTTGAAATTCGGTGCAACGCTTATAGGGAATTCTCGCGGCCGAAATGTGTCAAATTCGTGAACTTTGACCTTATGAAAGTCGGGTCCTATTGGGCCTAGAGAGAAACTTTTTTTTTTAAATTGATGTACTCTTCGAGAGCAACATTTTGGCTATCTCGGATTTTTAAAATTCGCGAATGGAGTTTCTGCAGGGAATTTCCGTTCGATTTTTGGCCTATTCTTTAAACCTTCAAAAATTCGCCATAAAAAAACTATGGAAGCTAGGACCACGAAATTTGGAGGGTTGGTAGGAAAAAATAGGGAGCCCTTTCACACCAAAATTTGCGACATTCTATCGAACCGTTTCGGAGATATTCGCGAGTTTTTGTTTTAGAATTACGGCGAAAAGGGGTGGACCCCCCATGTGAGGCGCCACTGCGGAGCATGGGGAGGAAGGCCGAAACCCTGTTAGGCCACGTTTGAAATTTCAAGTCGATCGGACAATTAGGGCCCGAGATATGGGGGGTCAAAGTTTGGCCCATTTCCGTGACCATTTCCGTGACCCCATCGAAATTTCGGTCGCTTGCGCCGGGGTCAAAAATTGAGCTACGAGAAAACGCTTGCGGGTGATTGTTTATGTGTCCGAATGGGGAGTGCTGTGTGAGCGGTTTGAAATTCGGTGCAACGCTTATAGGGAATTCTCGCGGCCGAAATGTGTCAAATTCGTGAAATTTGACCCTATGAAAGTCGGGTCCTATTGGGCCTAGAGAGAAACGTTTTTTTTTAAATTGATGTACTCTTCGAGAGCAACATTTTGGCTATCTCGGATTTTTAAAATTCGCGAATGGAGTTTCTGCAGGGAATTTCCGTTCGATTTTTGGCCTATTCTTTAAACCTTCAAAAATTCGCCATAAAAAAATCTATGGAAGCTAGGACCACGAAATTTGGAGGGTTTGTAGGAAAAAATAGGGAGCCCTTTCACACCAAAATTTGCGACATTCTATCGAACCATTTCGGAGATATTCGCGAGTTTTTATTTTAGCATTACGGCGAAAAGGGACGGACCCCCCATGATGAGCCGCGACTGCGGAGCATGGGGAGGAAGCCCGAAACCCTGTTAGGCCACGTTTCAAATTTCAAGTCGATCGGACAATTAGGGCCCGAGATATGGGGGGTCAAATTTTGGCCCATTTCCGTGACCCCATCGAAATTTCGGTCGCTTGCGCCGGGGTCAAAAATTGAGCTACGAGAAAACGCTCGCGGGGGATTGTTCATGTGTCTGAATGGGAAGTGCTGTGTGAGCGGTTTGAAATTCGGTGCAACGCTTATAGGGAATTCTCGCGGCTGAAATGTGTCAAATTCGTGAACTTTGACCTTATGAAAGTCGGGTCCTATTGGGCCTAGAGAGAAACTTTTTTTTTTAAATTGATGTACTCTTCGAGAGCAACATTTTGGCTATCTCGGATTTTTAAAATTCGCGAATGGAGTTTCTGCAGGGAATTTCCGTTCGATTTTTGGCCTATTCTTTAAACCTTCAAAAATTCGCCATAAAAAAACTATGGAAGCTAGGACCACGAAATTTGGAGGGTTTGTAGGAAAAAATAGGGAGCCCTTTCACACCAAAATTTGCGACATTCTATCGAACCGTTTCGGAGATATTCGCGAGTTTTTGTTTTAGAATTACGGCGAAAAGGGGTGGACCCCCCATGTGAGGCGCCACTGCGGAGCATGGGGAGGAAGGCCGAAACCCTGTTAGGCCACGTTTGAAATTTCAAGTCGATCGGACAATTAGGGCCCGAGATATGGGGGGTCAAAGTTTGGCCCATTTCCGTGACCATTTCCGTGACCCCATCGAAATTTCGGTCGCTTGCGCCGGGGTCAAAAATTGAGCTACGAGAAAACGCTTGCGGGTGATTGTTTATGTGTCCGAATGGGGAGTGCTGTGTGAGCGGTTTGAAATTCGGTGCAACGCTTATAGGGAATTCTCGCGGCCGAAATGTGTCAAATTCGTGAAATTTGACCCTATGAAAGTCGGGTCCTATTGGGCCTAGAGAGAAACGTTTTTTTTTAAATTGATGTACTCTTCGAGAGCAACATTTTGGCTATCTCGGATTTTTAAAATTCGCGAATGGAGTTTCTGCAGGGAATTTCCGTTCGATTTTTGGCCTATTCTTTAAACCTTCAAAAATTCGCCATAAAAAAATCTATGGAAGCTAGGACCACGAAATTTGGAGGGTTTGTAGGAAAAAATAGGGAGCCCTTTCACACCAAAATTTGCGACATTCTATCGAACCGTTTCGGAGATATTCGCGAGTTTTTGTTTTAGAATTACGGCGAAAAGGGGTGGACCCCCCATGTGAGGCGCCACTGCGGAGCATGGGGAGGAAGGCCGAAACCCTGTTAGGCCACGTTTCAAATTTCAAGTCGATCGGACAATTAGGGCCCGAGATATGGGGGGTCAAAGTTTGGCCCATTTCCGTGACCATTTCCGTGACCCCATCGAAATTTCGGTCGCTTGCGCCGGGGTCAAAAATTGAGCTACGAGAAAACGCTTCCGGGTGATAGTTTATGTGTCCGAATGGGAAGTGCTGTGTGAGCGGTTTGAAATTCGGTGCAACGCTTATAGGGAATTCTCGCGGCCGAAATGTGTCAAATTCGTGAACTTTGAACCTATGAAAGTCGGGTCCTATTGCTATTTTTTTTAAATTGATGTACTCTTCGAGAGCAACATTTTGGCTATCTCGGATTTTTAAAATTCGCGAATGGAGTTTCTGCAGAGAATTTCCGTTCGATTTTTGGCCTATTCTTTAAACCTTCAAAAATTCGCCATAAAAAAACATCTATGGAAGCTAGGACCACGAAATTTAGAGGGTTTGTAGGAAAAAATAGGGAGCCCTTTGACACCAAAATTTGCGACATTCTATCGGACCGTTTCGGAGATATTCGCGAGTTTTTGTTTTAGCATTACGGCGAAAAGGGGTGGACCCCCCATGGTGAGGCGCGACTGCGGAGCATGGGGAGGAAGGCCGAAACCCTGTTAGACCACGTTTCAAATTTCAAGTCGATCGGACAATTAGGGCCCGAGATATGGGGGGTCAAAGTTTGGCCCATTTCCGTGACCCCATCGAAATTTCGGTCGCTTGCGCCGGGGTCAAAAATTGAGCTACGAGAAAACGCTTGCGGGTGATTGTTTATGTGTCCGAATGGGAAGTGCTGTGTGAGCGGTTTGAAATTCGGTGCAACGCTTATAGGGAATTCTCGCGGCCGAAATGTGTCAAATTCGTGAAATTTGACCCTATGAAAGTCGGGTCCTATTGGGCCTAGAGAGAAACGTTTTTTTTTAAATTGATGTACTCTTCGAGAGCAACATTTTGGCTATCTCGGATTTTTAAAATTCGCGAATGGAGTTTCTGCAGGGAATTTCCGTTCGATTTTTGGCCTATTCTTTAAACCTTCAAAAATTCGCCATAAAAAAATCTATGGAAGCTAGGACCACGAAATTTGGAGGGTTTGTAGGAAAACATAGGGAGCCCTTTCACACCAAAATTTGCGACATTCTATCGAACCGTTTCGGAGATATTCGCGAGTTTTTGTTTTAGCATTACGGCGAAAAGGGGTGGACCCCCCATGGTGAGGCGCGACTGCGGAGCATGGGGAGGAAGGCCGAAACCCTGTTAGACCACGTTTCAAATTTCAAGTCGATCGGACAATTAGGGCCCGAGATATGGGGGGTCAAAGTTTGGCCCATTTCCGTGACCATTTCCGTGACCCCATCGAAATTTCGGTCGCTTGCGCCGGGGTCAAAAATTGAGCTACGAGAAAACGCTTGCGGGTGATTGTTTATGTATCCGAATGGGAAGTGCTGTGTGAGCGGTTTGAAATTCGGTGCAACGCTTATAGGGAATTCTCGCGGCCGAAATGTGTCAAATTCGTGAACTTTGACCCTATGAAAGTCGGGTCCTATTGGGCCTAGGGAGAAACTTTTGTTTTTAAATTGATGCACTCTTCGAGAGCAACATTTTGGCTATCTCGGATTTTTAAAATTCGCGAATGGAGTTACTGCAGGGAATTTCCGTTCGATTTTTGGCCTATTCTATAAAACTTCAAAAATTCGCTATAAAAAACTATGGAAGCTAGGACCACGAAATTTGGAGGGTTTGTAGGAAAAAATAGGGAGCCCTTTCACACCAAAATTTGCGACATTCTATCGAACCGTTTCGGAGATATTCGCGAGTTTTTGTTTTAGCATTACGGCGAAACGGGGTGGACCCCCCATGGTGAGCCGCGACTGCGGAGCATGGGGAGGAAGGCCGAAACCCTGTTAGGCCACGTTTCAAATTTCAAGTCGATCGGACAATTAGGGCCCGAGATATGGGGGGTCAAAGTTTGGCCCATTTCCGTGACCCCATCGAAATTTCGGTCGCTTGCGCCGGGGTCAAAAATTGAGCTACGAGAAAACGCTTGCGGGTGATTGTTTATGTGTCCGAATGGGAAGTGCTGTGTGAGCGGTTTGAAATTCGGTGCAACGCTTATAGGGAATTCTCGCGGCCGAAATGTGTCAAATTCGTGAACTTTGAGCCTATGAAAGTCGGGTCCTATTGGGCCTAGAGAGAAACTTTTTTTCAAAATTGATGTACTCTTCGAGAGCAACATTTTGGCTATCTCGGATTTTTAAAATTCGCGAATGGAGTTTCTGCAGAGAATTTCCGTTCGATTTTTGGCCTATTCTTTAAACCTTCAAAAATTCGCCATAAAAAAAATCTATGGAAGCTAGGACCACGAAATTTGGAGGGTTTGTAGGAAAAAATAGGGTGCCCTTTCACACCAAAATTTGCGACATTCTATCGAACCGTTTCGGAGATATTCGCGAGTTTTTGTTTTAGCAATACGGCGAAAAGGGGTGGACACCCCATGGTGAGCGGCGACTGCGGAGCATGGGGAGGAAGGCCGAAACCCTCTTAGGCCACGTTTCAAATTTCAAGTCGATCGGAAAATTAGGGCCCGAGATACGGGCGGTCAAAGTTTGGCCCATTTCCGTGACCATTTCCGTGTCCCCATCGAAATTTCGGTCGCTTGCGCCGGGGTCAAAAATTGAGCTACGAGAAAACGCTTGCGGGGGATTGTTCATGTGTCTGAATGGGAAGTGCTGTGTGAGCGGTTTGAAATTCGGTGCAACGCTTATAGGGAATTCTCGCGGCCGAAATGTGTCAAATTCGTGAACTTTGAGCCTATGAAAGTCGGGTCCTATTGGGCCTAGAGAGAAACTTTTTTTTTAAATTGATGTACTCTTCGAGAGCAACATTTTGGCTATCTCGGATTTTTAAAATTCGCGAATGGAGTTTCTGCAGGGAATTTCCTATCGATTTTTGGCCTATTCTTTAAACCTTCAAAAATTCGCCATAAACAAACTATGGAAGCTAGGACCACGAAATTTGGAGGGTTTGTAGGAAAAAATTCGGATCCCTTTCACACCAAAATTTGCGACATTCTATCGAACCGTTTCGGAGATATTCGCGAGTTTTTGTTTTAGCATTACGGCGAAAAGGGGTGGACCCCCCAGGGTGAGCCGCGACTGCGGAGCATGGGGAGGAAGGCCGAAACCCTGTTAGGCCACGTTTCAAATTTCAAGTCGATCGGACAATTAGGGCCCGAGATATGGGGGGTCAAAGTTTGGCCCATTTCCGTGACCCCATCGAAATTTCGGTCGCTTGCGCCGGGGTCAAAAATTGAGCTACGAGAAAACGCTTGCGGGTGATTGTTTATGTGTCCGAATGGGAAGTGCTGTGTGAGCGGTTTGAAATTCGGTGCAACGCTTATAGGGAATTCTCGCGGCCGAAATGTGTCAAATTCGTGAATTTTGACCCTATGAAAGTCGGGTCCTATTGGGCCTAGAAAGAAACGTTTTTTTTTTTTTAAATTGATGTACTCTTCGAGAGCAACATTTTGGCTATCTCGGATTTTTAAAATTCGCGAATGGAGTTTCTGCAGAGAATTTCCGTTCGATTTTTGGCCTATTCTTTAAACCTTCAAAAATTCGCCATAAAAAAAAATCTATGGAAGCTAGGACCACGAAATTTGGAGGGTTTGTAGGAAAAAATAGGGTGCCCTTTCACACCAAAATTTGCGACATTCTATCGAACCGTTTCGGAGATATTCGCGAGTTTTTGTTTTAGCATTACGGCGAAAAGGGGTGGACACCCCATGGTGAGCGGCGACTGCGGAGCATGGGGAGGAAGTCGAAACCCTGTTAGGCCACGTTTCAAATTTCAAGTCGATCGGACAATTAGGGCCCGAGATATGGGGGGTCAAAGTTTGGCCCATTTCCGTGACCATTTCCGTGACCCCATCGAAATTTCGGTCGCTTGCGCCGGGGTCAAAAATTGAGCTACGAGAAAACGCTTGCGGGTGATTGTTTATGTGTCCGAATGGGAAGTGCTGTGTGAGCGGTTTGAAATTCGGTGCAACGCTTATAGGGAATTCTCGCGGCCGAAATGTGTCAAATTCGTGAACTTTGAGCCTATGAAAGTCGGGTCCTATTGGGCCTAGAGAGAAACTTTTTTTTTTTTAAATTGATGTACTCTTCGAGAGCAACATTTTGGCTCTCTCGGATTTTTAAAATTCGCGAATGGAGTTTCTGCAGGGAATTTCCGTTCGATTTTTGGCCTATTCTTTAAACCTTCAAAAATTCGCCATAAAAAAACTATGGAAGCTAGGACCACGAAATTTCGAGGGTTCGTAGGAAAAAATAGGGAGCCCTTTCACACCAAAATTTGCGACATTCTATCGAACCGTTTCGGAGATATTCGCGAGTTTTTGTTTTAGCATTACGGCAAAAAGGGCTGGACCCCCCATGGTGAGCCGCGACTGCGAAGCATGTGGAGGAAGGCCGAAACCCTGTTAGGCCACGTTTCAAATTTCAAGTCGATCGGACAATTAGGGCCCGAGATATGGGGGGTCAAAGTTTGGCCCATTTCCGTGACCCCATCGAAATTTCGGTCGCTTGCGCCGGGGTCAAAAATTGAGCTACGAGAAAACGCTTGCGGGTGATTGTTTATGTGTCCGAATGGGAAGTGCTGTGTGAGCGGTTTGAAATTCGGTGCAACGCTTATAGGGAATTCTCGCGGCCGAAATGTGTCAAATTCTTGAAATTTGACCGTATGAATGTCGGGTCCTATTGGGCCTAGAGAGAAACGTTTTTTTTAAATTGATGTACTCTTCGAGAGCAACATTTTGGCTATCTCGGATTTTTAAAATTCGCGAATGGAGTTTCTGCAGGGAATTTCCGTTCGATTTTTGGCCTATTCTTTAAACCTTCAAAAATTCGCCATAAAAAAACTATGGAAGCTAGGACCACAATATTTGGAGGGTTTGTAGGTAAAAATAGGGAGCCCTTTCACACCAAAATTTGCGACATTCTATCGAACCGTTTCGGAGATATTCGCGAGTTTTTGTTTTTGCATTACGGCGAAAAGGGGCCGCCCCCCATGGTGAGCCGCGACTGCGGAGCATGGGGAGGAAGGCCGAAACCCTGTTAGGCCACGTTTCAAATTTCAAGTCGATCGGACAATTAGGGCCCGAGATATGGGGGGTCAAAGTTTGGCCCATTTCCGTGACCCCATCGAAATTTCGGTCGCTTGCGCCGGGGTCAAAAATTGAGCTACGAGAAAACGCTTGCGGGTGATTGTTTATGTATCCGAATGGGAAGTGCTATGTGAGCGGTTTGAAATTCGGTGCAACGCTTATAGGGAATTCTCGCGGCCGAAATGTGTCAAATTCGTGAATTTTGACCCTATGAAAGTCGGGTCCTATTGGGCCTAGAGAGAAACGTTTTTTTTTTTTTAAATTGATGTACTCTTCGAGAGCAACATTTTGGCTATCTCGGATTTTTAAAATTCGCGAATGGAGTTTCTGCAGAGAATTTCCGTTCGATTTTTGGCCTATTCTTTAAACCTTCAAAAATTCGCCATAAAAAAAATCTATGGAAGCTAGGACCACGAAATTTGGAGGGTTTGTAGGAAAAAATAGGGTGCCCTTTCACACCAAAATTTGCGACATTCTATCGAACCGTTTCGGAGATATTCGCGAGTTTTTGTTTTAGCATTACGGCGAAAAGGGGCGGCCCCCCATGGTGTGCCGCGACTGCGGAGCATGGGGAGGAAGGTCGAAACCCTGTTAGGCCACGTTTCAAATTTCAAGTCGATCGGACAATTAGGGCCCGAGATATGGGGGGTCAAAGTTTGGCCCATTTCCGTGACCCCATCGAAATTTCGGTCGCTTGCGCCGGGGTCAAAAATTGAGCTACGAGAAAACGCTTGCGGGTGATTGTTTATGTGTCCGAATGGGAAGTGCTGTGTGAGCGGTTTGAAATTCGGTGCAACGCTTATAGGGAATTCTCGCGGCCGAAATGTGTCAAATTCGTGAACTTTGAGCCTATGAAAGTCGGGTCCTATTGGGCCTAGAGAGAAACTTTTTTTTTAAATTGATGTACTCTTCGAGAGCAACATTTTGGCTATCTCGGATTTTTAAAATTCGCGAATGGAGTTTCTGCAGGGAATTTCCGTTCGATTTTTGGCCTATTCTTTAAACGTTCAAAATTTCGCCATAAAAAAACTATGGAAGCTAGGACCACAATATTTAGAGGGTTTGTAGGTAAAAATAGGGAACCCTTTCACACCAAAATTTGCGACATTCTATCGAACCGTTTCGGAGATATTCGCGAGTTTTTGTTTTAGCATTACGGCGAAAAGGGGCCGCCCCCCATGGTGAGCCGCGACTGCGGAGCATGGGGAGGAAGGCCGAAACCCTGTTAGGCCACGTTTCAAATTTCAAGTCGATCGGACAATTAGGGCCCGAGATATGGGGGGTCAAAGTTTGGCCCATTTCCGTGACCCCATCGAAATTTCGGTCGCTTGCGCCGGGGTCAAAAATTGAGCTACGAGAAAACGCTTGCGGGTGATTGTTTATGTATCCGAATGGGAAGTGCTGTGTGAGCGGTTTGAAATTCGGTGCAACGCTTATAGGGAATTCTTGCGGCCGAAACGTGTCAAATTCTTGAAATTTGACCCTATGAAAGTCGGGTCCTCTTGGGCCTAGAGAGAAACTTTTTTTTTTAAATTGATGTACTCTTCGAGAGCAACATTTTGGCTATCTCGGATTTTTAAAATTCGCGAATGGAGTTACTGCAGGGAATTTCCGTTCGATTTTTGGCCTATTCTTTAAACCTTCAAAAATTCGCCATAAAAAAAAATCTATGGAAGCTAGGACCACGAAATTTGGAGGGTTTGTAGGAAAAAATAGGGTGCCCTTTCACACCAAAATTTGCGACATTCTATCGAACCGTTTCGGAGATATTCGCGAGTTTTTGTTTTAGCATTACGGCGAAAAGGGGCGGACCCCCCATGGTGAGCCGCGACTGCGGAGCATGGGGAGGAAGGCCGAAACCCTGTTAGGCCACGTTTCAAATTTCAAGTCGATCGGACAATTAGGGCCCGAGATATGGGGGGTCAAAGTTTGGCCCATTTCCGTGACCATTTCCGTGACCCCATCGAAATTTCGGTCGCTTGAGCCGGGGTCAAAAATTGAGCTACGAGAAAACGCTTGCGGGTGATTGTTTATGTGTCCGAATGGAAAGTGCTGTGTGAGCGGTTTGAAATTCGGTGCAACGCTTATAGGGAATTCTCGCGGCCGAAATGTGTCAAATTCGTGAATTTTGACCCTATGAAAGTCGGGTCCTATTGGGCCTAGAGAGAAACGTTTTTTTTTTTAAATTGATGTACTCTTCGAGAGCAACATTTTGGCTATCTCGGATTTTTAAAATTCGCGAATGGAGTTTCTGCAGAGAATTTCCGTTCGATTTTTGGCCTATTCTTTAAACCTTCAAAAATTCGCCATAAAAAAAATCTATGGAAGCTAGGACCACGAAATTTCGAAGGTTTGTAGGAAAAAATAGGGTGCCCTTTCACACCAAAATTTGCGACATTCTATCGAACCGTTTCGGAGATATTCGCGAGTTTTTGTTTTAGCATTACGGCGAAAAGGGGCGGCCCCCCATGGTGTGCCGCGACTGCGGAGCATGGGGAGGAAGGTCGAAACCCTGTTAGGCCACGTTTCAAATTTCAAGTCGATCGGACAATTAGGGCCCGAGATATGGGGGGTCAAAGTTTGGCCCATTTCCGTGACCATTTCCGTGACCCCATCGAAATTTCGGTCGCTTGCGCCGGGGTCAAAAATTGAGCTACGAGAAAACGCTTGCGGGTGATTGTTTATGTGTCCGAATGGGAAGTGCTGTGTGAGCGGTTTGAAATTCGGTGCAACGCTTATAGGGAATTCTCGCGGCCGAAATGTGTCAAATTCGTGAACTTTGAGCCTATGAAAGTCGGGTCCTATTGGGCCTAGAGAGAAACTTTTTTTTAAATTGATGTACTCTTCGAGAGCAACATTTTGGCTATCTCGGATTTTTAAAATTCGCGAATGGAGTTTCTGCAGGGAATTTCCGTTCGATTTTTGGCCTATTCTTTAAACGTTCAAAATTTCGCCATAAAAAAACTATGGAAGCTAGGACCACAATATTTAGAGGGTTTGTAGGTAAAAATAGGGAACCCTTTCACACCAAAATTTGCGACATTCTATCGAACCGTTTCGGAGATATTCGCGAGTTTTTGTTTTAGCATTACGGCGAAAAGGGGCCGCCCCCCATGGTGAGCCGCGACTGCGGAGCATGGGGAGGAAGGCCGAAACCCTGTTAGGCCACGTTTCAAATTTCAAGTCGATCGGACAATTAGGGCCCGAGATATGGGGGGTCAAAGTTTGGCCCATTTCCGTGACCCCATCGAAATTTCGGTCGCTTGCGCCGGGGTCAAAAATTGAGCTACGAGAAAACGCTTGCGGGTGATTGTTTATGTATCCGAATGGGAAGTGCTGTGTGAGCGGTTTGAAATTCGGTGCAACGCTTATAGGGAATTCTCGCGGCCGAAATGTGTCAAATTCGTGAAATTTGACCCTATGAAAGTCGGGTCCTATTGAGCCTAGAGAGAAACTTTTTTTTTTTAAATTGATGTACTCTTCGAGAGCAACATTTTGGCTATCTCGGATTTTTAAAATTCGCGAATGGAGTTTCTGCAGGGAAATTCCTATCGATTTTTGGCCTATTCTTTAAACCTTCAAAAATTCGCCATAAACAAACTATGGAAGCTAGGACCACGAAATTTGGAGGGTTTGTAGGAAAAAATAGGGTGCCCTTTCACACCAAAATTTGCGACATTCTATCGAACCGTTTCGGAGATATTCGCGAGTTTTTGTTTTAGCATTACGGCGAAAAGGGGTGGACACCCCATGGTGAGCGGCGACTGCGGAGCATGGGGAGGAAGTCGAAACCCTGTTAGGCCACGTTTCAAATTTCAAGTCGATCGGACAATTAGGGCCCGAGATATGGGGGGTCAAAGTTTGGCCCATTTCCGTGACCATTTCCGTGACCCCATCGAAATTTCGGTCGCTTGCGCCGGGGTCAAAAATTGAGCTACGAGAAAACGCTTGCGGGTGATTGTTTATGTGTCCGAATGGGAAGTGCTGTGTGAGCGGTTTGAAATTCGGTGCAACGCTTATAGGGAATTCTCGCGGCCGAAATGTGTCAAATTCGTGAACTTTGAGCCTATGAAAGTCGGGTCCTATTGGGCCTAGAGAGAAACTTTTTTTTTTTTAAATTGATGTACTCTTCGAGAGCAACATTTTGGCTCTCTCGGATTTTTAAAATTCGCGAATGGAGTTTCTGCAGGGAATTTCCGTTCGATTTTTGGCCTATTCTTTAAACCTTCAAAAATTCGCCATAAAAAAACTATGGAAGCTAGGACCACGAAATTTCGAGGGTTCGTAGGAAAAAATAGGGAGCCCTTTCACACCAAAATTTGCGACATTCTATCGAACCGTTTCGGAGATATTCGCGAGTTTTTGTTTTAGCATTACGGCAAAAAGGGCTGGACCCCCCATGGTGAGCCGCGACTGCGAAGCATGTGGAGGAAGGCCGAAACCCTGTTAGGCCACGTTTCAAATTTCAAGTCGATCGGACAATTAGGGCCCGAGATATGGGGGGTCAAAGTTTGGCCCATTTCCGTGACCCCATCGAAATTTCGGTCGCTTGCGCCGGGGTCAAAAATTGAGCTACGAGAAAACGCTTGCGGGTGATTGTTTATGTGTCCGAATGGGAAGTGCTGTGTGAGCGGTTTGAAATTCGGTGCAACGCTTATAGGGAATTCTCGCGGCCGAAATGTGTCAAATTCTTGAAATTTGACCGTATGAATGTCGGGTCCTATTGGGCCTAGAGAGAAACGTTTTTTTTAAATTGATGTACTCTTCGAGAGCAACATTTTGGCTATCTCGGATTTTTAAAATTCGCGAATGGAGTTTCTGCAGGGAATTTCCGTTCGATTTTTGGCCTATTCTTTAAACCTTCAAAAATTCGCCATAAACAAACTATGGAAGCTAGGACCACGAAATTTGGAGGGTTTGTAGGAAAAAATAGGGTGCCCTTTCACACCAAAATTTGCGACATTCTATCGAACCGTTTCGGAGATATTCGCGAGTTTTTGTTTTAGCATTACGGCGAAAAGGGGTGGACACCCCATGGTGAGCGGCGACTGCGGAGCATGGGGAGGAAGTCGAAACCCTGTTAGGCCACGTTTCAAATTTCAAGTCGATCGGACAATTAGGGCCCGAGATATGGGGGGTCAAAGTTTGGCCCATTTCCGTGACCATTTCCGTGACCCCATCGAAATTTCGGTCGCTTGCGCCGGGGTCAAAAATTGAGCTACGAGAAAACGCTTGCGGGTGATTGTTTATGTGTCCGAATGGGAAGTGCTGTGTGAGCGGTTTGAAATTCGGTGCAACGCTTATAGGGAATTCTTGCGGCCGAAATGTGTCAAATTCGTGAACTTTGAGCCTATGAAAGTCGGGTCCTATTGGGCCTAGAGAGAAACTTTTTTTTTTTTAAATTGATGTACTCTTCGAGAGCAACATTTTGGCTCTCTCGGATTTTTAAAATTCGCGAATGGAGTTTCTGCAGGGAATTTCCGTTCGATTTTTGGCCTATTCTTTAAACCTTCAAAAATTCGCCATAAAAAAACTATGGAAGCTAGGACCACGAAATTTCGAGGGTTCGTAGGAAAAAATAGGGAGCCCTTTCACACCAAAATTTGCGACATTCTATCGAACCGTTTCGGAGATATTCGCGAGTTTTTGTTTTAGCATTACGGCAAAAAGGGCTGGACCCCCCATGGTGAGCCGCGACTGCGAAGCATGTGGAGGAAGGCCGAAACCCTGTTAGGCCACGTTTCAAATTTCAAGTCGATCGGACAATTAGGGCCCGAGATATGGGGGGTCAAAGTTTGGCCCATTTCCGTGACCCCATCGAAATTTCGGTCGCTTGCGCCGGGGTCAAAAATTGAGCTACCAGAAAACGCTTGCGGGTGATTGTTTATGTGTCCGAATGGGAAGTGCTGTGTGAGCGGTTTGAAATTCGGTGCAACGCTTATAGGGAATTCTCGCGGCCGAAATGTGTCAAATTCTTGAAATTTGACCGTATGAATGTCGGGTCCTATTGGGCCTAGAGAGAAACGTTTTTTTTAAATTGATGTACTCTTCGAGAGCAACATTTTGGCTATCTCGGATTTTTAAAATTCGCGAATGGAGTTTCTGCAGGGAATTTCCGTTCGATTTTTGGCCTATTCTTTAAACCTTCAAAAATTCGCCATAAAAAAACTATGGAAGCTAGGACCACAATATTTGGAGGGTTTGTAGGTAAAAATAGGGAGCCCTTTCACACCAAAATTTGCGACATTCTATCGAACTGTTTCGGAGATATTCGCGAGTTTTTGTTTTTGCATTACGGCGAAAAGGGGCCGCCCCCCATGGTGAGCCGCGACTGCGGAGCATGGGGAGGAAGGCCGAAACCCTGTTAGGCCACGTTTCAAATTTCAAGTCGATCGGACAATTAGGGCCCGAGATATGGGGGGTCAAAGTTTGGCCCATTTCCGTGACCCCATCGAAATTTCGGTCGCTTGCGCCGGGGTCAAAAATTGAGCTACGAGAAAACGCTTGCGGGTGATTGTTTATGTATCCGAATGGGAAGTGCTGTGTGAGCGGTTTGAAATTCGGTGCAACGCTTATAGGGAATTCTTGCGGCCGAAATGTGTCAAATTCTTGAAATTTGACCCTATGAAAGTCGGGTCCTATTGGGCCTAGAGAGAAACTTTTTTTTTAAATTGATGTACTCTTCGAGAGCAACATTTTGGCTATCTCGGATTTTTAAAATTCGCGAATAGAGTTACTGCAGGGAATTTCCGTTCGATTTTTGGCCTATTCTTAAAAACTTCAAAAATTCGCTATAAAAAACTATGGAAGCTAGGACCACGAAATTTGGAGGGTTTGTAGAAAAAAATAGGGAGCCCTTTCACACCAAAATTTGCGACATTCTATCGAACCGTTTCGGAGATATTCGCGAGTTTTTGTTTTAGCATTACGGCGAAAAGGGGCGGACCCCCCATGGTGAGCCGCGACTGCGGAGCATGGGGAGGAAGGCCGAAACCCTGTTAGGCCACGTTTCAAATTTCAAGTCGATCGGACAATTAGGGCCCGAGATATGGGGGGTCAAAATTTGGCCCATTTCCGTGACCATTTCCGTGACCCCATCGAAATTTCGGTCGCTTGCGCCGGGGTCAAAAATTGAGCTACGAGAAAACGCTTGCGGGTGATTGTTTATGTGTCCGAATGGAAAGTGCTGTGTGAGCGGTTTGAAATTCGGTGCAACGCTTATAGGGAATTCTCGCGGCCGAAATGTGTCAAATTCGTGAATTTTGACCCTATGAAAGTCGGGTCCTATTGGGCCTAGAGAGAAACGTTTTTTTTTTTTAAATTGATGTACTCTTCGAGAGCAACATTTTGGCTATCTCGGATTTTTAAAATTCGCGAATGGAGTTTCTGCAGAGAATTTCCGTTCGATTTTTGGCCTATTCTTTAAACCTTCAAAAATTCGCCATAAAAAAAATCTATGGAAGCTAGGACCACGAAATTTGGAGGGTTTGTAGGAAAAAATAGGGTGCCCTTTCACACCAAAATTTGCGACATTCTATCGAACCGTTTCGGAGATATTCGCGAGTTTTTGTTTTAGCATTACGGCGAAAAGGGGCGGCCCCCCATGGTGTGCCGCGACTGCGGAGCATGGGGAGGAAGGTCGAAACCCTGTTAGGCCACGTTTCAAATTTCAAGTCGATCGGACAATTAGGGCCCGAGATATGGGGGGTCAAAGTTTGGCCCATTTCCGTGACCCCATCGAAATTTCGGTCGCTTGCGCCGGGGTCAAAAATTGAGCTACGAGAAAACGCTTGCGGGTGATTGTTTATGTGTCCGAATGGGAAGTGCTGTGTGAGCGGTTTGAAATTCGGTGCAACGCTTATAGGGAATTCTCGCGGCCGAAATGTGTCAAATTCGTGAACTTTGAGCCTATGAAAGTCGGGTCCTATTGGGCCTAGAGAGAAACTTTTTTTTTAAATTGATGTACTCTTCGAGAGCAACATTTTGGCTATCTCGGATTTTTAAAATTCGCGAATGGAGTTTCTGCAGGGAATTTCCGTTCGATTTTTGGCCTATTCTTTAAACGTTCAAAATTTCGCCATAAAAAAACTATGGAAGCTAGGACCACAATATTTAGAGGGTTTGTAGGTAAAAATAGGGAACCCTTTCACACCAAAATTTGCGACATTCTATCGAACCGTTTCGGAGATATTCGCGAGTTTTTGTTTTAGCATTACGGCGAAAAGGGGCCGCCCCCCATGGTGAGCCGCGACTGCGGAGCATGGGGAGGAAGGCCGAAACCCTGTTAGGCCACGTTTCAAATTTCAAGTCGATCGGACAATTAGGGCCCGAGATATGGGGGGTCAAAGTTTGGCCCATTTCCGTGACCCCATCGAAATTTCGGTCGCTTGCGCCGGGGTCAAAAATTGAGCTACGAGAAAACGCTTGCGGGTGATTGTTTATGTATCCGAATGGGAAGTGCTGTGTGAGCGGTTTGAAATTCGGTCAACGCTTATAGGGAATTCTTGCGGCCGAAACGTGTCAAATTCTTGAAATTTGACCCTATGAAAGTCGGGTCCTCTTGGGCCTAGAGAGAAACTTTTTTTTTTAAATTGATGTACTCTTCGAGAGCAACATTTTGGCTATCTCGGATTTTTAAAATTCGCGAATGGAGTTACTGCAGGGAATTTCCGTTCGATTTTTGGCCTATTCTTTAAACCTTCAAAAATTCGCCATAAAAAAAAATCTATGGAAGCTAGGACCACGAAATTTGGAGGGTTTGTAGGAAAAAATAGGGTGCCCGTTCACACCAAAATTTGCGACATTCTATCGAACCGTTTCGGAGATATTCGCGAGTTTTTGTTTTAGCATTACGGCGAAAAGGGGCGGACCCCCCATGGTGAGCCGCGACTGCGGAGCATGGGGAGGAAGGCCGAAACCCTGTTAGGCCACGTTTCAAATTTCAAGTCGATCGGACAATTAGGGCCCGAGATATGGGGGGTCAAAGTTTGGCCCATTTCCGTGACCATTTCCGTGACCCCATCGAAATTTCGGTCGCTTGCGCCGGGGTCAAAAATTGAGCTACGAGAAAACGCTTGCGGGTGATTGTTTATGTGTCCGAATGGAAAGTGCTGTGTGAGCGGTTTGAAATTCGGTGCAACGCTTATAGGGAATTCTCGCGGCCGAAATGTGTCAAATTCGTGAATTTTGACCCTATGAAAGTCGGGTCCTATTGGGCCTAGAGAGAAACGTTTTTTTTTTTTAAATTGATGTACTCTTCGAGAGCAACATTTTGGCTATCTCGGATTTTTAAAATTCGCGAATGGAGTTTCTGCAGAGAATTTCCGTTCGATTTTTGGCCTAATCTTTAAACCTTCAAAAATTCGCCATAAAAAAAATCTATGGAAGCTAGGACCACGAAATTTCGAAGGTTTGTAGGAAAAAATAGGGTGCCCTTTCACACCAAAATTTGCGACATTCTATCGAACCGTTTCGGAGATATTCGCGAGTTTTTGTTTTAGCATTACGGCGAAAAGGGGCGGCCCCCCATGGTGTGCCGCGACTGCGGAGCATGGGGAGGAAGGTCGAAACCCTGTTAGGCCACGTTTCAAATTTCAAGTCGATCGGACAATTAGGGCCCGAGATATGGGGGGTCAAAGTTTGGCCCATTTCCGTGACCCCATCGAAATTTCGGTCGCTTGCGCCGGGGTCAAAAATTGAGCTACGAGAAAACGCTTGCGGGTGATTGTTTATGTGTCCGAATGGGAAGTGCTGTGTGAGCGGTTTGAAATTCGGTGCAACGCTTATAGGGAATTCTCGCGGCCGAAATGTGTCAAATTCGTGAACTTTGAGCCTATGAAAGTCGGGTCCTATTGGGCCTAGAGAGAAACTTTTTTTTTAAATTGATGTACTCTTCGAGAGCAACATTTTGGCTATCTCGGATTTTTAAAATTCGCGAATGGAGTTTCTGCAGGGAATTTCCGTTCGATTTTTGGCCTATTCTTTAAACGTTCAAAATTTCGCCATAAAAAAACTATGGAAGCTAGGACCACAATATTTAGAGGGTTTGTAGGTAAAAATAGGGAACCCTTTCACACCAAAATTTGCGACATTCTATCGAACCGTTTCGGAGATATTCGCGAGTTTTTGTTTTAGCATTACGGCGAAAAGGGGCCGCCCCCCATGGTGAGCCGCGACTGCGGAGCATGGGGAGGAAGGCCGAAACCCTGTTAGGCCACGTTTCAAATTTCAAGTCGATCGGACAATTAGGGCCCGAGATATGGGGGGTCAAAGTTTGGCCCATTTCCGTGACCCCATCGAAATTTCGGTCGCTTGCGCCGGGGTCAAAAATTGAGCTACGAGAAAACGCTTGCGGGTGATTGTTTATGTATCCGAATGGGAAGTGCTGTATGAGCGGTTTGAAATTCGGTGCAACGCTTATAGGGAATTCTTGCGGCCGAAATGTGTCAAATTTTTGAAATTTGACCCTATGAAAGTCGGGTCCTCTTGGGCCTAGAGAGAAACTTTTTTTTTAAATTGATGTACTCTTCGAGAGCAACATTTTGGCTATCTCGGATTTTTAAAATTCGCGAATGGAGTTACTGCAGGGAATTTCCGTTCGATTTTTGGCCTATTCTTTAAAACTTCAAAAATTCGCTATAAAAAACTATGGAAGCTAGGACCACGAAATTTGGAGGGTTTGTAGGAAAAAATAGGGAGCCCTTTCACACCAAAATTTGCGACATTCTATCGAACCGTTTCGGAGATATTCGCGAGTTTTTGTTTTAGCATTACGGCGAAAAGGGGCCGCCCCCCATGGTGAGCCGCGACTGCGGAGCATGGGGAGGAAGGCCGAAACCCTGTTAGGCCACGTTTCAAATTTCAAGTCGATCGGACAATTAGGGCCCGAGATATGGGGGGTCAAAGTTTGGCCCATTTCCGTGACCCCATCGAAATTTCGGTCGCTTGCGCCGGGGTCAAAAATTGAGCTACGAGAAAACGCTTGCGGGTGATTGTTTATGTGTCCGAAAGGGAAGTGCTGTGTGAGCGGTTTGAAATTCGGTGCAACGCTTATAGGGAATTCTTGCGGCCGAAATGTGTCAAATTCGTGAATTTTGACCCTATGAAAGTCGGGTCCTATTGGGCCTAGAGAGAAACGTTTTTTTTTAAATTGATGCACTCTTCGAGAGCAACATTTTGGCTATCTCGGATTTTTAAAATTCGCGAATGGAGTTTCTGCAGAGAATTTTCGTTCGATTTTTGGCCTATTCTTTAAACCTTCAAAAATTCGCCATAAAAAAATCTATGGAAGCTAGGACCACGAAATTTGGAGGGTTTGTAGGAAAAAATAGGGTGCCCTTTCACACCAAAATTTGCGACATTCTATCGAACCGTTTCGGAGATATTCGCGAGTTTTTGTTTTAGCATTACGGCGAAAAGGGGTGGACACCCCATGGTGAGCGGCGACTGCGGAGCATGGGGAGGAAGGCCGAAACCCTGTTAGGCCACGTTTCAAATTTCAAGTCGATCGGACAATTAGGGCCCGAGATATGGGGGGTCAAAGTTTGGCCCATTTCCGTGACCCCATCGAAATTTCGGTCGCTTGCGCCGGGGTCAAAAATTGAGCTACGAGAAAACGCTTGCGGGTGATTGTTTATGTGTCCGAATGGGAAGTGCTGTGTGAGCGGTTTGAAATTCGGTGCAACGCTTATAGGGAATTCTCGCGGCCGAAATGTGTCAAATTCGTGAACTTTGAGCCTATGAAAGTCGGGTCCTATTGGGCCTGGAGAGAAAGTTTTTTTTAAAATTGATGTACTCTTCGAGAGCAACATTTTGTCTATCTCGGATTTTTAAAATTCGCGAATGGAGTTTCTGCAGAGAATTTCCGTTCGATTTTTGGCCTATTCTTTAAACCATCAAACATTCGCCATAAAAAAATCTATGGAAGCTAGGACCACGAAATTTGGAGGGTTTGTAGGAAAAAATAGGGTGCCCTTTCACACCAAAATTTGCGACTTTCTATCGAACCGTTTCGGAGATATTCGCGAGTTTTTGTTTTAGCATTACGGCGAAAAGGGGTGGACACCCCATGGTGAGCGGCGACTGCGGAGCATGGGGAGGAAGGCCGAAACCCTGTTAGGCCACGTTTGAAATTTCAAGTCGATCGGACAATTAGGGCCCGAGATATGGGGGGTCAACGTTTGGCCCATTTCCGTGACCATTTCCGTGACCCCATCGAAATTTCGGTCGCTTGCGCCGGGGTCAAAAATTGAGCTACGAGAAAACGCTTGCGGGTGATTGTTTATGTGTCCGAATGGAAAGTGCTGTGTGAGCGGTTTGAAATTCGGTGCAACGCTTATAGGGAATTCTCGCGGCCGAAATGTGTCAAATTCGTGAACTTTGAGCCTATGAAAGTCGGGTCCTATTGGGCCTAGAGAGAAACTTTTTTTTTAAAATTGATGTACTCTTCGAGAGCAACATTTTGGCTATCTCGGATTTTTAAAATTCGCGAATGGAGTTTCTGCAGAGAATTTCCGTTCGATTTTTGGCCTATTCTTTAAACCTTCAAAAATTCGCCATAAAAAAAATCTGTGGAAGCTAGGACCACGAAATTTGGAGGGTTTGTAGGAAAAAATAGGGTGCCCTTTCACACCAAAATTTGCGACATTCTATCGAACCGTTTCGGAGATATTCGCGAGTTTTTGTTTTAGCATTACGGCGAAAAGGGGTGGACACCCCATGGTGAGCGGCGACTGCGGAGCATGGGGAGGAAGGCCGAAACCCTGTTAGGCCACGTTTCAAATTTCAAGTCGATCGGACAATTAGGGCCCGAGATATGGGGGGTCAAAGTTTGGCCCATTTCCGTGACCCCATCGAAATTTCGGTCGCTTGCGCCGGGGTCAAAAATTGAGCTACGAGAAAACGCTTGCGGGTGATTGTTTATGTATCCGAATGGGAAGTGCTGTGTGAGCGGTTTGAAATTCGGTGCAACGCTTATAGGGAATTCTTGCGGCCGAAATGTGTCAAATTCTTGAAATTTGACCCTATGAAAGTCGGGTCCTATTGGGCCTAGAGAGAAACTTTTTTTTTAAATTGATGTACTCTTCGAGAGCAACATTTTGGCTATCTCGGATTTTTAAAATTCGCGAATAGAGTTACTGCAGGGAATTTCCGTTCGATTTTTGGCCTATTCTTAAAAACTTCAAAAATTCGCTATAAAAAACTATGGAAGCTAGGACCACGAAATTTGGAGGGTTTGTAGAAAAAAATAGGGAGCCCTTTCACACCAAAATTTGCGACATTCTATCGAACCGTTTCGGAGATATTCGCGAGTTTTTGTTTTAGCATTACGGCGAAAAGGGGCGGACCCCCCACGGTGAGCCGCGACTGCGGAGCATGGGGAGGAAGGCCGAAACCCTGTTAGGCCACGTTTCAAATTTCAAGTCGATCGGACAATTAGGGCCCGAGATATGGGGGGTCAAAATTTGGCCCATTTCCGTGACCCCATCGAAATTTCGGTCGCTTGCGCCGGGGTCAAAAATTGAGCTACGAGAAAACGCTTGCGGGTGATTGTTTATGTGTCCGAATGGGAAGTGCTGTGTGAGCGGTTTGAAATTCGGTGCAACGCTTATAGGGAATTCTCGCGGCCGAAATGTGTCAAATTCGTGAACTTTGAGCCTATGAAAGTCGGGTCCTATTGGGCCTAGAGAGAAACTTTTTTTTTAAATTGATGTACTCTTCGAGAGCAACATTTTGGCTATCTCGGATTTTTAAAATTCGCGAATGGAGTTTCTGCAGGGAATTTCCGTTCGATTTTTGGCCTATTCTTTAAACCTTCAAAAATTCGCCATAAAAAAAAATCTATGGAAGCTAGGACCACGAAATTTGGAGGGTTTGTAGGAAAAAATAGGGTGCCCTTTCACACCAAAATTTGCGACATTCTATCGAACCGTTTCGGAGATATTCGCGAGTTTTTGTTTTAGCATTACGGCGAAAAGGGGCGGACCCCCCATGGTGAGCCGCGACTGCGGAGCATGGGGAGGAAGGCCGAAACCCTGTTAGGCCACGTTTCAAATTTCAAGTCGATCGGACAATTAGGGCCCGAGATATGGGGGGTCAAAGTTTGGCCCATTTCCGTGACCATTTCCGTGACCCCATCGAAATTTCGGTCGCTTGCGCCGGGGTCAAAAATTGAGCTACGAGAAAACGCTTGCGGGTGATTGTTTATGTGTCCGAATGGAAAGTGCTGTGTGAGCGGTTTGAAATTCGGTGCAACGCTTATAGGGAATTCTCGCGGCCGAAATGTGTCAAATTCGTGAATTTTGACCCTATGAAAGTCGGGTCCTATTGGGCCTAGAGAGAAACGTTTTTTTTTTTAAATTGATGTACTCTTCGAGAGCAACATTTTGGCTATCTCGGATTTTTAAAATTCGCGAATGGAGTTTCTGCAGAGAATTTCCGTTCGATTTTTGGCCTATTCTTTAAACCTTCAAAAATTCGCCATAAAAAAAATCTATGGAAGCTAGGACCACGAAATTTCGAAGGTTTGTAGGAAAAAATAGGGTGCCCTTTCACACCAAAATTTGCGACATTCTATCGAACCGTTTCGGAGATATTCGCGAGTTTTTGTTTTAGCATTACGGCGAAAAGGGGCGGCCCCCCATGGTGTGCCGCGACTGCGGAGCATGGGGAGGAAGGTCGAAACCCTGTTAGGCCACGTTTCAAATTTCAAGTCGATCGGACAATTAGGGCCCGAGATATGGGGGGTCAAAGTTTGGCCCATTTCCGTGACCATTTCCGTGACCCCATCGAAATTTCGGTCGCTTGCGCCGGGGTCAAAAATTGAGCTACGAGAAAACGCTTGCGGGTGATTGTTTATGTGTCCGAATGGGAAGTGCTGTGTGAGCGGTTTGAAATTCGGTGCAACGCTTATAGGGAATTCTCGCGGCCGAAATGTGTCAAATTCGTGAACTTTGAGCCTATGAAAGTCGGGTCCTATTGGGCCTAGAGAGAAACTTTTTTTTTAAATTGATGTACTCTTCGAGAGCAACATTTTGGCTATCTCGGATTTTTAAAATTCGCGAATGGAGTTTCTGCAGGGAATTTCCGTTCGATTTTTGGCCTATTCTTTAAACGTTCAAAATTTCGCCATAAAAAAACTATGGAAGCTAGGACCACAATATTTAGAGGGTTTGTAGGTAAAAATAGGGAACCCTTTCACACCAAAATTTGCGACATTCTATCGAACCGTTTCGGAGATATTCGCGAGTTTTTGTTTTAGCATTACGGCGAAAAGGGGCCGCCCCCCATGGTGAGCCGCGACTGCGGAGCATGGGGAGGAAGGCCGAAACCCTGTTAGGCCACGTTTCAAATTTCAAGTCGATCGGACAATTAGGGCCCGAGATATGGGGGGTCAAAGTTTGGCCCATTTCCGTGACCCCATCGAAATTTCGGTCGCTTGCGCCGGGGTCAAAAATTGAGCTACGAGAAAACGCTTGCGGGTGATTGTTTATGTATCCGAATGGGAAGTGCTGTGTGAGCGGTTTGAAATTCGGTGCAACGCTTATAGGGAATTCTTGCGGCCGAAATGTGTCAAATTTTTGAAATTTGACCCTATGAAAGTCGGGTCCTCTTGGGCCTAGAGAGAAACTTTTTTTTTAAATTGATGTACTCTTCGAGAGCAACATTTTGGCTATCTCGGATTTTTAAAATTCGCGAATGGAGTTACTGCAGGGAATTTCCGTTCGATTTTTGGCCTATTCTTTAAAACTTCAAAAATTCGCTATAAAAAACTATGGAAGCTAGGACCACGAAATTTGGAGGGTTTGTAGGAAAAAATAGGGAGCCCTTTCACACCAAAATTTGCGACATTCTATCGAACCGTTTCGGAGATATTCGCGAGTTTTTGTTTTAGCATTACGGCGAAAAGGGGCGGACCCCCCATGGTGAGCCGCGACTGCGGAGCATGGGGAGGAAGGCCGAAACCCTGTTAGGCCACGTTTCAAATTTCAAGTCGATCGGACAATTAGGGCCCGAGATATGGGCGGTCAAAGTTTGGCCCATTTCCGTGACCATTTCCGTGACCCCATCGAAATTTCGGTCGCTTGCGCCGGGGTCAAAAATTGAGCTACGAGAAAACGCTTGCGGGGGATTGTTCATGTGTCTGAATGGGAAGTGCTGTGTGAGCGGTTTGAAATTCGGTGCAACGCTTATAGGGAATTCTCGCGGCCGAAATGTGTCAAATTCGTGAAATTTGACCCTATGAAAGTCGGGTCCTATTGGGCCTAGAGAGAAACTTTTTTTTTTAAATTGATGTACTCTTCGAGAGCAACATTTTGGCTATCTCGGATTTTTAAAATTCGCGAATGGAGTTTCTGCAGGGAAATTCCTATCGATTTTTGGCCTTTTCTTTAAACCTTCAAAAATTCGCCATAAACAAACTATGGAAGCTAGGACCACGAAATTTCGAGGGTTTGTAGGAAAAAATAGGGAGCCCTTTCACACCAAAATTTGCGACATTCTATCGAACCGTTTCGGAGATATTCGCGAGTTTTTGTTTTAGCATTACGGCGAAAAGGGGTGGACACCCCATGGTGAGCGGCGACTGCGGAGCATGGGGAGGAAGGCCGAAACCCTGTTAGGCCACGTTTCAAATTTCAAGTCGATCGGACAATTAGGGCCCGAGATATGGGGGGTCAAAGTTTGGCCCATTTCCGTGACCCCATCGAAATTTCGGTCGCTTGCGCCGGGGTCAAAAATTGAGCTACGAGAAAACGCTTGCGGGCTATTGTTTATGTGTCCGAATGGGAAGTGCTGTGTGAGCGGTTTGAAATTCGGTGCAACGCTTATAGGGAATTCTCGCGGCCGAAATGTGTCAAATTCGTGAACTTTGAGCCTATGAAAGTCGGGTCCTATTGGGCCTGGAGAGAAAGTTTTTTTTAAAATTGATGTACTCTTCGAGAGCAACATTTTGTCTATCTCGGATTTTTAAAATTCGCGAATGGAGTTTCTGCAGAGAATTTCCGTTCGATTTTTGGCCTATTCTTTAAACCATCAAAAATTCGCCATAAAAAAATCTATGGAAGCTAGGACCACGAAATTTGGAGGGTTTGTAGGAAAAAATAGGGTGCCCTTTCACACCAAAATTTGCGACTTTCTATCGAACCGTTTCGGAGATATTCGCGAGTTTTTGTTTTAGCATTACGGCGAAAAGGGGTGGACACCCCATGGTGAGCGGCGACTGCGGAGCATGGGGAGGAAGGCCGAAACCCTGTTAGGCCACGTTTGAAATTTCAAGTCGATCGGACAATTAGGGCCCGAGATATGGGGGGTCAACGTTTGGCCCATTTCCGTGACCATTTCCGTGACCCCATCGAAATTTCGGTCGCTTGCGCCGGGGTCAAAAATTGAGCTACGAGAAAACGCTTGCGGGTGATTGTTTATGTGTCCGAATGGGAAGTGCTGTGTGAGCGGTTTGAAATTCGGTGCAACGCTTATAGGGAATTCTCGCGGCCGAAATGTGTCAAATTCGTGAACTTTGAGCCTATGAAAGTCGGGTCCTATTGGGCCTAGAGAGAAACTTTTTTTTTAAAATTGATGTACTCTTCGAGAGCAACATTTTGGCTATCTCGGATTTTTAAAATTCGCGAATGGAGTTTCTGCAGAGAATTTCCGTTCGATTTTTGGCCTATTCTTTAAACCTTCAAAAATTCGCCATAAAAAAAATCTGTGGAAGCTAGGACCACGAAATTTGGAGGGTTTGTAGGAAAAAATAGGGTGCCCTTTCACACCAAAATTTGCGACATTCTATCGAACCGTTTCGGAGATATTCGCGAGTTTTTGTTTTAGCATTACGGCGAAAAGGGGTGGACACCCCATGGTGAGCGGCGACTGCGGAGCATGGGGAGGAAGGCCGAAACCCTGTTAGGCCACGTTTGAAATTTCAAGTCGATCGGACAATTAGGGCCCGAGATATGGGCGGTCAAAGTTTGGCCCATTTCCGTGACCATTTCCGTGACCCCATCGAAATTTCGGTCGCTTGCGCCGGGGTCAAAAATTGAGCTACGAGAAAACGCTTGCGGGGGATTGTTCATGTGTCTGAATGGGAAGTGCTGTGTGAGCGGTTTGAAATTCGGTGCAACGCTTAAAGGGAATTCTCGCGGCCGAAATGTGTCAAATTCGTGAAATTTGACCCTATGAAAGTCGGGTCCTATTGGGCCTAGAGAGAAATTTTTTTTTAAATTGATGTACTCTTCGAGAGCAACATTTTGGCTATCTCGGATTTTTAAAATTCGCGAATGGAGTTTCTGCAGGGAATTTCCGTTCGATTTTTGGCCTATTCTTTAAAACTTCAAAAATTCGCTATAAAAAACTATGGAAGCTAGGACCACGAAATTTGGAGGGTTTGTAAGAAAAAATAGGGTGCCCTTTCACACCAAAATTTGCGACATTCTATCGAACCGTTTCGGAGATATTCGCGAGTTTTTGTTTTAGCATTACGGCGAAAAGGGGTGGACACCCCATGGTGAGCGGCGACTGCGGAGCATGGGGAGGAAGGCCGAAACCCTGTTAGGCCACGCTTCAAATTTCAAGTCGATCGGACAATTAGGGCCCGAGATATGGGGGGGTCAAAGTTTGGCCCATTTCCGTGACCCCATCGAAATTTCGGTCGCTTGCGCCGGGGTCAAAAATTGAGCTACGAGAAAACGCTTGCGGGTGATTGTTTATGTGTCCGAATGGGAAGTGCTGTGTGAGCGGTTTGAAATTCGGTGCAACGTTTATAGGGAATTCTCGCGGCCGAAATGTGTCAAATTCGTGAAATTTGATCCTATGAAAGTCGGGTCCTATTGGGCCTAGAGAGAAACTTTTTTTTTAAATTGATGTAGTCTTCGAGAGCAACATTTTGGCTATCTCGGGTTTTTAAAATTCGCGAATGGCGTTTCTGCAGGGAATTTCCGTTCGATTTTTGGCCTATTCTTTAAACATTCAAAAATTCGCCATAAAAAACTATGGAAGCTAGGACCACGAAATTTGGAGGGTTTGTACGAAAAAATAGGGAGCCCTTTCACACCAAAATTTGCGACATTCTATCGAACCGTTTCGGAGATAATCGCGAGTTTTTGTTTTAGCATTACGGCGAAAAGGGGCGACCCCCCATGGTGAGCCGCGACTGCGGAGCATGGGGAGGAAGGTCGAAACCCTGTTAGGCCACGTGTCAAATTTCAAGTCGATCGGACAATTAGGGACCGAGATATGGGGGGTCAAAGTTTGGCCCATTTCCGTGACCATTTCCGTGACCCCATCGAAATTTCGGTCGCTTGCGCCAGGGTCAAAAATTGAGCTACGAGAAAACGCTTGCGGGGGATTCTTTATGTGTCCGAATGGGAAGTGCTGTGTGAGCGGTTTGAAATTCGGTGCAACGCTTATAGGGAATTCTCGCGGCCGAAATGTGTCAAATTCTTGAAATTTGACCCTATGAAAGTCGGGTACTATTGGGCCTAGAGAGAAACTTTTTTTTTAAATTGATGTACTCTTCGAGAGCAACATTTTGACTATCTCGGATTTTTAAAATTCGCGAATGGATTTTCTGCAGGGAATTTCCGTTCGATTTTTGGTCTATTCTTTAAACCTTCAAAAATTCGCCATAAAAAAACTATGGAAGCTAGGACCACAATATTTGGAGGGTTTGTAGGTAAAAATAGGGAGCCCTTTCACACCAAAATTTGCGACATTCTATCGAACGGTTTCGGAGATATTCGCGAGTTTTTGTTTTAGCATTACGGCGAAAAGGGGCGGCCCCCATGGTGAGCCGCGACTGCGGAGCATGGGGAGAAAGGTCGAAACCCTGTTAGGCCACGTTTCAAATTTCAAGTCGATCGGACAATTAGGGCCCGAGATATGGGGGGTCAAAGTTTGGCCCATTTCCGTGACCATTTCCGTGACCATTTCCGTGACCCCATCGAAATTTCGGTCGCTTGCGCCGGGGTCAAAAATTGAGCTACGAGAAAACGCTTGCGGGTTATTGTTTATGTGTCCTAATGGGAAGTGCTGTGTGAGCGGTTTGAAATTCGGTGCAACGCTTATAGGGAATTCTCGCGGCCGAAATGTGTCAAATTCGTGAAATTTGATCCTATGAAAGTCGGGTCCTATTGGGCCTAGAGAGAAACTTTTTTTTTAAATTGATGTACTCTTCGAGAGCAACATTTTGGCTATCTCGGATTTTTAAAATTCGCGAATGGCGTTTCTGCAGGGAATTTCCGTTCGATTTTTGGCCTATTCTTTAAACATTCAAAAATTCGCCATAAAAAACTATGGAAGCTAGGACCACGAAATTTGGAGGGTTTGTACGAAAAAATAGGGAGCCCTTTCAGACCAAAATTTGCGACATTCTATCGAACCGTTTCGGAGATATTCGCGAGTTTTTGTTTTAGCATTACGGCGAAAAGGGGCGGCCCCCCATGGTGAGCCGCGACTGCGGAGCATGGGGAGGAAGGTCGAAACCCTGTTAGGCCACGTTTCAAATTTCAAGTCGATCGGACAATTAGGGCCTGAGATATGGGGGGTCAAAGTTTTCCCCATTTCCGTGACCATTTCCGTGACCCCATCGAAATTTCGGTCGCTTGCGCCGGGGTCAAAAATTGAGCTACGAGAAAACGCTTGCGGGTGATTGTTTATGTGTCCGAATGGGAAGTGCTGTGTGAGCGGTTTGAAATTCGGTGCAACGCTTATAGGGAATTCTCGCGGCCGAAATGTGTCAAATTCTTGAAATTTGACCCTATGAAAGTCGGGTCCTATTGGGCCTAGAGAGAAACTTTTTTTTAAAATTGATATACTCTTCGAGAGCAACATTTTGGCTATCTCGGATTTTTAAAATTCGCGAATGGAGTTTCTGCAGGGAATTTCCGTTCGATTTTTAGCCTATTCTTTAAACCTTCAAAAATTCGCCATAAAAAAAACTATGGAAGCTAGGACCACAATATTTGGAGGGTTTGTAGGTAAAAATAGGGAGCCCTTTCACACCAAAACTTGCGACATTCTATCGAACCGTTTCGGAGATATTCGCGAGTTTTTGTTTTAGCATTACGGCGAAAAGAGGCGGCCCCCCATGGTGAGCCGCGACTGCGGAGCATGGGGAGGAAGGTCGAAACCCTGTTACGCCACGTTTCAAATTTCAAGTCGATCGGACAATTAGGGCCCGAGATATGGGGGGTCAAAGTTTGGCCCATTTCCGTGACCCCATCGAAATTTCGGTCGGTTGCGCCGGGGTCAAAAATTGAGCTACGAGAAAACGCTTGCGGGGGATTGTTCATGTATCTGAATGGGAAGTGCTGTGTGAGCGGTTTGAAATTCGGTGCAACGCTTATAAGGAATTCTCACGGCCGAAATGTGTCAAATTCGTGAACTTTGACCCTATGAAAGTCGGGTCGTATTGGGCCTAGAGAGAAACGTTTTTTTTTCAAATTGATGTACTCTTCGAGAGCAACATTTTGGCTATCTCGGATTTTTAAAATTCGCGAATGGAGTTTCTGCAGGAAATTTCCGTTCGATTTTTGGCCTATTCTTTAAACATTCAAAAATTCGCCATAAAAAACTATGGAAGCTAGGACCACGAAATTTGGAGGGTTTGTACGAAAAAATAGGGAGCCCTTTCACACCAAAATTTGCGACATTCTATCGAACCGTTTCGGAGATATTCGCGAGTTTTTGTTTTAGCATTACGGCGAAAAAGGTGCGGCCTCCCATGGTGAGCCGCGACTGCGGAGCATGGGGAGGAAGGTCGAAACCCTGTTAGGCCACGTTTCAAATTTCAAGTCGATTGGACAATTAGGGCCCGAGATATGGGGGGTCAAAGTTTGGCCCATTTCCGTGACCATCCGTGACCCCATCGAAATTTCGGTCGCTTGCGCCGGGGTCAAAAATTGAGCTACGAGAAAACGCTTGCGGGTGATTGTTTATGTGTCCGAATGGGAAGTGCTGTGTGAGCGGTTTGAAATTCGGTGCAACGCTTATAGGGAATTCTCGCGGCCGAAATGTGTCAAATTCGTGAACTTTGAGGCTATGAAAGTCGGGTCCTATTGGGCCTAGAGAGAAACTTTTTTTTTAAATTGATGTACTCTTCGAGAGCAACATTTTGGCTATCTCGGATTTTTAAAATTCGCGAATGGAGTTTCTGCAGGGAATTTCCTATCGATTTTTGGCATATTCTTTAAACCTTCAAAAATTCGCCATAAAAAAAACTATGGAAGCTAGGACCACGAAATTTGGAGGGTTTGTAGGAAAAAATAGGGAGCCCTTTCACACCAAAATTTGCGACATTCTATCGAACCGTTTCGGAGATATTCGCGAGTTTTTGTTTTAGCATTACGGCGAAAAAGGGTGGACCCGCCATGGTGAGCCGCGACTGCGGAGCATAGGGAGGAAGGCCGAAACCCTGTTAGGCCACGTTTCAAATTTCAAGTCCATCGGACAATTAGGGCCCGAGATATGGGGGGTCAAAATTTGGCCCATTTCCGTGACCCCATCGAAATTTCGGTCGCTTGCGCCGGGGTCAAAAATTGAGCTACGAGAAAACGCTTGCGGGTGATTGTTTATGTGTCCGAATGGGAAGTGCTGTGTGAGCGGTTTGAAATTCGGTGCAACGCTTATAGGGAATTCTCGCGGCCGAAATGTGTCAAATTCTTGAAATTTGACCCTATGAAAGTCGGGTCCTATTGGGCCTAGAGAGAAACTTTTTTTTTAAATTGATGTACTCTCCGAGAGCAACATTTTGGCTATCTCGGATTTTTAAAATTCGCGAATGGAGTTTCTGCAGGGAATTTCCGTTCGATTTTTGGCCTATTCTTTAAACGTTCAAAAATTCGCCATAAAAAAACTATGGAAGCTAGGACCACAATATTTGGAGGGTTTGTAGGTAAAAATAGGGAGGCCTTTCACACCAAAATTTGCGACATTCTATCGAACCGTTTCGGAGATATTCGCGAGTTTTTGTTTTAGCATTACGGCGAAAAGGGACGGCCCCCCATGGTGAGCCGCGACTGCAGAGCATGGGGAGGAAGGCCGAAACCCTGTTAGGCCACGTTTCAAATTTCAAGTCGATCGGACAATTAGGGCCCGAGTTATGGGGGGTCAAAGTTTGGCCCATTTCCGTGCCCTCATCGAAATTTCGGTCGCTTGCGCCGGGGTCAAAAATTAAGCTACGAGAAAACGCTTGCGGGTGATTGTTTATGTGTCCGAATGGGAAGTGCTGTGTGAGCGGTTTGAAATTCGGTGCAACGCTTATAGGGAATTCTCGCGGCCGAAATGTGTCAAATTCTTGAAATTTGACCCTATGAAAGTCGGGTCCTATTGGGCCTAGAGAGAAACTTTTTTTTTAAATTGATGTACTCTTCGAGAGCAACATTTTGACTATCTCGGATTTTTAAAATTCGCAAATGGAGTTTCTGCAGGGAATTTCCGTTCGATTTTTGGCCTATTCTTTAAACGTTCAAAAATTCGCCATAAAAAAACTATGGAAGCTAGGACCACAATATTTGGAGGGTTTGTAGGTAAAAATAGGGAGCCCTTTCACACCAAAATTTGCGACATTCTATCGAACGGTTTCGGAGATATTCGCGAGTTTTTGTTTTAGCATTACGGCGAAAAGGGGCGGCCCCCCATGGTGAGCCGCGACTGCGGAGCATGGGGAGAAAGGTCGAAACCCTCTTAGGCCACGTTTCAAATTTCAAGTCGATCGGACAATTAGGGCCCGAGATATGGGGGGTCAAAGTTTGGCCCATTTCCGTGACCATTTCCGTGACCCCATCGAAATTTCGGTCGCTTGCGCCGGGGTCAAAAATTGAGCTACGAGAAAACGCTTGCGGGTGATTGTTTATGTGTCCGAATGGGAAGTGCTGTGTGAGCGGTTTGAAATTCGGTGCAACGCTTATAGGGAATTCTCGCGGCCGAAATGTGTCAAATTCGTGAAATTTGATCCTGTGAAAGTCGGGTCCTATTGGGCCTAGAGAGAAACTTTTTTTTTAAATTGATGTACTCTTCGAGAGCAACATTTTGGCTATCTCGGATTTTTAAAATTCGCGAATGGCGTTTCTGCAGGGAATTTCCGTTCGATTTTTGGCCTATTCTTTAAATCTTCAAAAATTCGCCATAAAAAACTATGGAAGCTAGGACCACGAAATTTGGAGGGTTTGTAGGAAAAAATAGGGAGCCCTTTCACACCAAAATTTGCGACATTCTATCGAACCGTTTCGGAGATATTCGCGAGTTTTTGTTTTAGCATTACGGCGAAAACGGGTGGACCCCCCATGGTGAGCCGCGACTGCGGAGCATGGGGAGGAAGGCCGAAACCCTGTTAGGCCACGTTTCAAATTTCAAGTCGATCGGACAATTAGGGCCCGAGATATGGGGGGTCAAAGTTTGGCCCATTTCCGTGACCCCATCGAAATTTCGGTCGCTTGCGCCGGGGTCAAAAATTGAGCTACGAGAAAACGCTTGCGGGGGATTGTTTATGTGTCCGAATGGGAAGTGCTGTGTGAGCGGTTTGAAATTCGGTGCAACGCTTATAGGGAATTCTCGCGGCCGAAATGTGTCAAATTCTTGAAATTTGACCCTATGAAAGTCGGGTCCTATTGGGCCTAGAGAGAAACGTTTTTTTAAATTGATGTACTCTTCGAGAGCAACATTTTGGCTATCTCGGATTTTTAAAATTCGCGAATGGAGTTTCTGCAGGGAATTTCCGTTCGATTTTTGGCCTATTCTTTAAACCTTCAAAAATTCGCCATAAAAAAACTATGGAAGCTAGGACCACAATATTTGGAGGGTTTGTAGGTAAAAATAGGGAGCCCTTTCACACCAAAGTTTGCGACATTCTATCGAACCGTTTCGGAGATATTCGCGAGTTTTTGTTTTAGCATTACGGTGAAAAGGGGCGGCCCCCCATGGTGAGCCGCGACTGCGGAGCATGGGGAGGAAGGTCGAAACCCTGTTAGGCCACGTTTCAAATTTCAAGTCGATCGGACAATTAGGGCCCGAGATATGGGGGGTCAAAGTTTGGCCCATTTCCGTGACCATTTCCGTGACCCCATCGAAATTTCGGTCGGTTGCGCCGGGGTCAAAAATTGAGCTACGAGAAAACGCTTGCGGGTGATTATTTATGTGTCCGAATGGGAAGTGCTGTGTGAGCGGTTTGAAATTCGGTGCAACGCTTATAGGGAATTCTCTCGGCCGAAATGTGTCAAATTCGTGAAATTTGACCCTATGAAAGTCGGGTCCTATCGGGCCTAGAGAGAAACTTTTTTTTTAAATTGATGTACTCTTCGAGAGCAACATTTTGGCTATCTCGGATTTTTAAAATTCGCGAATGGCGTTTCTGCAGGGAATTTCCGTTCGATTTTTGGCCTATTCTTTAAACATTCAAAAATTCGCCATAAAAAACTATGGAAGCTAGGACACGAAATTTGGAGGGTTTGTACGAAAAAATAGGCACCCTTTCACACCAAAATTTGCGACATTCTATCGAACCGTTTCGGAGATATTCGCGAGTTTTTGTATTAGCATTACGGCGAAAAGGGGCGGCCCCCCATGGTGAGCCGCGACTGCGGAGCATGAGGAGGAAGGTCGAAACCCTGTTAGGCCACGTTTCAAATTTCAAGTCGATCGGACAATTAGGGCCCGAGATATGGGGGGTCAAAGTTTGGCCCATTTCCGTGACCCCATCGAAATTTCGGTCGCTTGCGCCGGGGTCAAAAATTGAGCTACGAGAAAACGCTTGCGGGTGATTGTTTATGTGTCCGAATGGGAAGTGCTGTGTGAGCGGTTTGAAATTCGGTGCAACGCTTATAGGGAATTCTCGCGGCCGAAATGTGTCAAATTCGTGAACTTTGAGCCTATGAAAGTCGGGTCCTATTGGGCCTAGAGAGAAACTTTTTTTTTAAATTGATGTACTCTTCGAGAGCAACATTTTGGCTATCTCGAATTTTTAAAATTCGCGAATGGAGTTTCTGCAGGGAATTTCCTATCGATTTTTGGCCTATTCTTTAAAACTTCAAAAATTCGCCATAAAAAACTATGGAAGCTAGCACCACGAAATTTGGAGGGTTTGTAGGAAAAAATAGGGAGCCCTTTCACACCAAAATTTACGACATTCTATCGAACCGTTTCGGAGATATTCGCGAGTTTTTGTTTTAGCATTACGGCGAAAAGGGGTGGACCCCCATGGTGAGCCGCGACTGCGGAGCATGGGGAGGAAGGCCGAAACCCTGTTAGGCCACGTTTCAAATTTCAAGTCGATCGGACAATTAGGGCCCGAGATATGGGGGGTCAAAGTTTGGCCCATTTCCGTGACCCCATCGAAATTTCGGTCGCTTGCGCCGGGGTCAAAAATTGAGCTACGAGAAAACGCTTGCGGGTAATTGTTTATGTGTCCAAATGGGAAGTGCTGTGTGAGCGGTTTGAAATTCGGTGCAACGCTTATAGGGAATTCTCGCGGCCGAAATGTGTCAAATTCTTGAAATTTGACCCTATGAAAGTCGGGTCCTATTGGGCCTAGAGAGAAACTTTTTTTTTAATTGATGTACTCTTCGAGAGCAACATTTTGGCTATCTCGGATTTTTAAAATTCGCGAATGGAGTTTCTACAGGGAATTTCCGTTCGATTTTTGGCCTATTCTTTAAACCTTCAAAAATTCGCCATAAAAAACTATGGAAGCTAGGACCACGAAATTTGGAGGGTTTGTACGAAAAAATAGGCACCCTTTCACACCAAAATTTGCGAGATTCTATCGAACCGTTTCGGAGATATTCGCGAGTTTTTGTATTAGCATTACGGCGAAAAGGGGCGGCCCCCTATGGTGAGCCGCGACTGCGGAGCATGGGGAGGAAGGTCGAAACCCTGTTAGGCCACGTTTCAAATTTCAAGTCGATCGGACAATTAGGGCCCGAGATATGGGGGGTCAAAGTTTGGCCCATTTCCGTGACCCCATCGAAATTTCGGTCGCTTGCGCCGGGGTCAAAAATTGAGCTACGAGAAAACGCTTGCGGGTGATTGTTTATGTGTCCGAATGGGAAGTGCTGTGTAAGCGGTTTGAAATTCGGTGCAACGCTTATAGGGAATTCTCGCGGCCGAAATGTGTCAAATTCGTGAACTTTGAGCCTATGAAAGTCGGGTCCTATTGGGCCTAGAGAGAAACTTTTTTTTTAAATTGATGTACTCTTCGAGAGCAACATTTTGGCTATCTCGGATTTTTAAAATTCGCGAATGGAGTTTCTACAGGGAATTTCCGTTCGATTTTTGGCCTATTCTTTAAACATTCAAAAATTCAGCATAAAAAAACTATGGAAGCTAGGACCACGAAATTTGGAGGGTTTGTAGGTAACAATAGGGAGCCCTTTCACACCAAAATTTGCGACATTCTATCGAACCGTTTCGGAGATATTCGCGAGTTTTTGTTTTAGCATTACGGCGAAAAGGGGCGGCCCCCCATGGTGAGCCGCGACTGCGGAGCATGGGGAGGAAGGTCGAAACTCTGTTAGGCCACGTTTCAAATTTCAAGTCGATCGGACATTTAGGGCCCGAGATATGGGGGGTCAAAGTTTGGCCCATTTCCGTGACCATTTCCGTGACCCCATCGAAATTTCGGTCGGTTGCGCCGGGGTCAAAAATTGAGCTACGAGAAAGCGCTTGCGGGGGATTTTTCATGTGTCTGAATGGGAAGTGCTGTGTGAGCGGTTTGAAATTCGGTGCAACGCTTATAGGGAATTCTCGCGGCCGAAATGTGTCAAATTCGTGAACTTTGAGCCTATGAAAGTCGGGTCCTATTGGGCCTAGAGAGAAACTTTTTTTTTAAATTGATGTACTCTTCGAGAGCAACATTTTGGCTATCTCGGATTTTTAAAATTCGCGAATGGAGTTTCTGCAGGGAATTTCCTATCGATTTTTGGCCTATTCTTTAAAACTTCAAAAATTCGCCATAAAAAACTATGGAAGCTAGGACCACGAAATTTGGAGGGTTTGTAGGAAAAAATAGGGAGCCCTTTCACACCAAAATTTGCGACATTCTATCGAACCGTTTCGGAGATATTCGCGAGTTTTTGTTTTAGCATTACGGCGAAAAGGGGTGGACCCCCATGGTGAGCCGCGACTGCGGAGCATGGGGAGGAAGGCCGAAACCCTGTTAGGCCACGTTTCAAATTTCAAGTCGATCGGACAATTAGGGCCCGAGATATGGGGGGTCAAAGTTTGGCCCATTTCCGTGACCCCATCGAAATTTCGGTCGCTTGCGCCGGGGTCAAAAATTGAGCTACGAGAAAACGCTTGAGGGTGATTGTTTATGTGTCCGAATGGGAAGTGCTGTGTAAGCGGTTTGAAATTCGGTGCAACGCTTATAGGGAATTCTCGCGGCCGAAATGTGTCAAATTCGTGAACTTTGAGCCTATGAAAGTCGGGTCCTATTGGGCCTAGAGAGAAACTTTTTTTTTAAATTGATGTACTCTTCGAGAGCAACATTTTGGCTATCTCGGATTTTTAAAATTCGCGAATGGAGTTTCTACAGGGAATTTCCGTTCGATTTTTGGCCTATTCTTTAAACATTCAAAAATTCAGCATAAAAAAACTATGGAAGCTAGGACCACGAAATTTGGAGGGTTTGTAGGTAACAATAGGGAGCCCTTTCACACCAAAATTTGCGACATTCTATCGAACCGTTTCGGAGATATTCGCGAGTTTTTGTTTTAGCATTACGGCGAAAAGGGGCGGCCCCCCATGGTGAGCCGCGACTGCGGAGCATGGGGAGGAAGGTCGAAACCCTGTTAGGCCACGTTTCAAATTTCAAGTCGATCGGACAATTAGGGCCCGAGATATGGGGGGTCAAAGTTTGGCCCATTTCCGTGACCATTTCCGTGACCCCATCGAAATTTCGGTCGGTTGCGCCGGGGTCAAAAATTGAGCTACGAGAAAGCGCTTGCGGGGGATTTTTCATGTGTCTGAATGGGAAGTGCTGTGTGAGCGGTTTGAAATTCGGTGCAACGCTTATAGGGAATTCTCGCGGCCGAAATGTGTCAAATTCGTGAACTTTGAGCCTATGAAAGTCGGGTCCTATTGGGCCTAGAGAGAAACTTTTTTTTTAAATTGATGTACTCTTCGAGAGCAACATTTTGGCTATCTCGGATTTTTAAAATTCGCGAATGGAGTTTCTGCAGGGAATTTCCTATCGATTTTTGGCCTATTCTTTAAAACTTCAAAAATTCGCCATAAAAAACTATGGAAGCTAGGACCACGAAATTTGGAGGGTTTGTAGGAAAAAATAGGGAGCCCTTTCACACCAAAATTTGCGACATTCTATCGAACCGTTTCGGAGATATTCGCGAGTTTTTGTTTTAGCATTACGGCGAAAAGGGGTGGACCCCCATGGTGAGCCGCGACTGCGGAGCATGGGGAGGAAGGCCGAAACCCTGTTAGGCCACGTTTCAAATTTCAAGTCGATCGGACAATTAGGGCCCGAGATATGGGGGGTCAAAGTTTGGCCCATTTCCGTGACCCCATCGAAATTTCGGTCGCTTGCGCCGGGGTCAAAAATTGAGCTACGAGAAAACGCTTGCGGGTAATTGTTTATGTGTCCGAATGGGAAGTGCTGTGTGAGCGGTTTGAAATTCGGTGCAACGCTTATAGGGAATTCTCGCGGCCGAAATGTGTCAAATTCTTCAAATTTGACCCTATGAAAGTCGGGTCCTATTGGGCCTAGAGAGAAACTTTTTTTTTAAATTGATGTACTCTTCGAGAGCAACATTTTGGCTATCTCGGATTTTTAAAATTCGCGAATGGAGTTTCTACAGGGAATTTCCGTTCGACTTTTGGCCTATTCTTTAAACATTCAAAAATTCGCCATAAAAAAACTATGGAAGCTAGGACCACAATATTTGGAGGGTTTGTAGGTAACAATAGGGAGCCCTTTCACACCAAAATTTGCGACATTCTATCGAACCGTTTCGGAGATATTCGCGAGTTTTTGTTTTAGCATTACGGCGAAAAGGGGCGGCCCCCCATAGTGAGCCGCGACTGCGGAGCATGGGGAGGAAGGTCGAAACCCTGTTAGGCCACGTTTCAAATTTCAAGTCGATCGGACAATTAGGGCCCGAGATATGGGGGGTCAAAGTTTGGCCCATTTCCGTGACCCCATCGAAATTTCGGTCGGTTGCGCCGGGGTCAAAAATTGAGCTACGAGAAAGCGCTTGCGGGGGATTGTTCATGTGTCTGAATGGGAAGTGCTGTGTGAGCGGTTTGAAATTCGGTGCAACCCCTTTAGGGAATTCTCTCGGCCGAAATGTGTCAAATTCGTGAACTTTGACCCTATGAAAGTCGGGTCCTATTGGGCCTAGAGAGAAACTTTTTTTTTTTTCAAATTGATGTACTCTTCGAGAGCAACATTTTGGCTATCTCGGATTTTTAAAATTCGCGAATGGAGTTTCTGCAGGGAATTTCCGTTCGATTTTTGGCCTATTCTTTAAAAATTCAAAAATTCGCCATAAAAAACTATGGAAGCTAGGACCACGAAATTTGGAGGGTTTGTACGAAAAAATAGGCACCCTTTCACACCAAAATTTGCGAGATTCTATCGAACCGTTTCGGAGATATTCGCGAGTTTTTGTATTAGCATTACGGCGAAAAGGGGCGGCCCCCCATGGTGAGCCGCGACTGCGGAGCATGGGGAGGAAGGTCGAAACCCTGTTAGGCCACGTTTCAAATTTCAAGTCGATCGGACAATTAGGGCCCGAGATATGGGGGGTCAAAGTTTGGCCCATTTCCGTGACCCCATCGAAATTTCGGTCGCTTGCGCCGGGGTCAAAAATTGAGCTACGAGAAAACGCTTGCGGGTGATTGTTTATGTGTCCCAATGGGAAGTGCTGTGTAAGCGGTTTGAAATTCGGTGCAACGCTTATAGGGAATTCTCGCGGCCGAAATGTGTCAAATTCGTGAACTTTGAGCCTATGAAAGTCGGGTCCTATTGGGCCTAGAGAGAAACTTTTTTTTTAAATTGATGTACTCTTCGAGAGCAACATTTTGGCTATCTCGGATTTTTAAAATTCGCGAATGGAGTTTCTACAGGGAATTTCCGTTCGATTTTTGGCCTATTCTTTAAACCTTCAAAAATTCAGCATAAAAAAACTATGGATGCTAGGACCACGAAATTTGGAGGGTTTGTAGGTAACAATAGGGAGCCCTTTCACACCAAAACTTGCGACATTCTATCGAACCGTTTCGGAGATATTCGCGAGTTTTTGTTTTAGCATTACGGCGAAAAGGGGCGGCCCCCCATGGTGAGCCGCGACTGCGGAGCATGGGGAGGAAGGTCGAAACCCTGTTAGGCCACGTTTCAAATTTCAAGTCGATCGGACAATTAGGGCCCGAGATATGGGGGGTCAAAGTTTGGCCCATTTCCGTGACCATTTCCGTGACCCCATCGAAATTTCGGTCGGTTGCGCCGGGGTCAAAAATTGAGCTACGAGAAAGCGCTTGCGGGGGATTTTTCATGTGTCTGAATGGGAAGTGCTGTGTGAGCGGTTTGAAATTCGGTGCAACGCTTATAGGGAATTCTCGCGGCCGAAATGTGTCAAATTCGTGAACTTTGAGCCTATGAAAGTCGGGTCCTATTGGGCCTAGAGAGAAACTTTTTTTTTAAATTGATGTACTCTTCGAGAGCAACATTTTGGCTATCTCGGATTTTTAAAATTCGCGAATGGAGTTTCTGCAGGGAATTTCCTATCGATTTTTGGCCTATTCTTTAAACATTCAAAAATTCGCCATAAAAAAACTATGGAAGCTAGGACCACAATATTTGGAGGGTTTGTAGGTAAAAATAGGGAGCCCTTTCACACCAAAATTTGCGACATTCTATCGAACCGTTTCGGAGATATTCGCGAGTTTTTGTTTTAGCATTACGGCGAAAAGGGGCGGCCCCCCATGGTGAGCCGCGACTGCGGAGCATGGGGAGGAAGGTCGAAACCCTGTTAGGCCACGTTTCAAATTTCAAGTCGATCGGACAATTAGGGCCCGAGATATGGGGGGTCAAAGTTTGGCCCATTTCCGTGACCATTTCCGTGACCCCATCGAAATTTCGGTCGCTTGCGCCGGGGTCAAAAATTGAGCTACGAGAAAACGCTTGCGGGTGATTGTTTATGTGTCCGAATGGGAAGTGCTGTGTGAGCGGTTTGAAATTCGGTGCAACGCTTATAGGGAATTCTCGCGGCCGAAATGTGTCAAATTCGTGAACTTTGACCCTATGAAAGTCGGGTCCTATTGGGCCTAGAGAGAAACTTTTTTTTTTTTTCAAATTGATGTACTCTTCGAGAGCAACATTTTGGCTATCTCGGATTTTTAAAATTCGCGAATGGAGTTTCTGCAGGGAATTTCCGTTCGATTTTTGGCCTATTCTTTAAAAATTCAAAAATTCGCCATAAAAAACTATGGAAGCTAGGACCACGAAATTTGGAGGGTTTGTACGAAAAAATAGGCACCCTTTCACACCAAAATTTGCGAGATTCTATCGAACCGTTTCGGAGATATTCGCGAGTTTTTGTATTAGCATTACGGCGAAAAGGGGCGGCCCCCTATGGTGAGCCGCGACTGCGGAGCATGGGGAGGAAGGTCGAAACCCTGTTAGGCCACGTTTCAAATTTCAAGTCGATCGGACAATTAGGGCCCGAGATATGGGGGGTCAAAGTTTGGCCCATTTCCGTGACCATTTCCGTCACCCCATCGAAATTTCGGTCGGTTGCGCCGGGGTCAAAAATTGAGCTACGAGAAAGCGCTTGCGGGGGATTTTTCATGTGTCTGAATGGGAAGTGCTGTGTGAGCGGTTTGAAATTCGGTGCAACGCTTATAGGGAATTCTCGCGGCCGAAATGTGTCAAATTCGTGAACTTTGAGCCTATGAAAGTCGGGTCCTATTGGGCCTAGAGAGAAACTTTTTTTTTAAATTGATGTACTCTTCGAGAGCAACATTTTGGCTATCTCGGATTTTTAAAATTCGCGAATGGAGTTTCTGCAGGGAATTTCCTATCGATTTTTGGCCTATTTTTTAAAACTTCAAAAATTCGCCATAAAAAACTATGGAAGCTAGGACCACGAAATTTGGAGGGTTTGTAGGAAAAAATAGGGAGCCCTTTCACACCAAAATTTGCGACATTCTAATGAACCGTTTCGGAGATATTCGCGAGTTTTTGTTTTAGCATTACGGCGAAAAGGGGTGGACCCCCATGGTGAGCCGCGACTGCGGAGCATGGGGAGGAAGGCCGAAACCCTGTTAGGCCACGTTTCAAATTTCAAGTCGATCGGACAATTAGGGCCCGAGATATGGGGGGTCAAAGTTTGGCCCATTTCCGTGACCCCATCGAAATTTCGGTCGCTTGCGCCGGGGTCAAAAATTGAGCTACGAGAAAACGCTTGCGGGTAATTGTTTATGTGTCCGAATGGAAAGTGCTGTGTGAGCGGTTTGAAATTCGGTGCAACGCTTATAGGGAATTCTCGCGGCCGAAATGTGTCAAATTCTTGAAATTTGACCCTATGAAAGTCGGGTCCTATTGGGCCTAGAGAGAAAATTTTTTTTAAATTGATGTACTCTTCGAGAGCAACATTTTCGCTATCTCGGATTTTTAAAATTCGCGAATGGAGTTTCTACAGGGAATTTCCGTTCGACTTTTGGCCTATTCTTTAAACATTCAAAAATTCGCCATAAAAAAACTATGGAAGCTAGGACCACAATATTTGGAGGGTTTGTAGGTAACAATAGGGAGCCCTTTCACACCAAAATTTGCGACATTCTATCGAACCGTTTCGGAGATATTCGCGAGTTTTTGTTTTAGCATTACGGCGAAAAGGGGCGGCCCCCCATGGTGAGCCGCGACTGCGGAGCATGGGGAGGAAGGTCGAAACCCTGTTAGGCCACGTTTCAAATTTCAAGTCGATCGGACAATTAGGGCCCGAGATATGGGGGGTCAAATTTTGGCCCATTTCCGTGACCATTTCCGTGACCCCATCGAAATTTCGGTCGGTTGCGCCGGGGTCAAAAATTGAGCTACGAGAAAGCGCTTGCGGGTGATTGTTCATGTGTCTGAATGGGAAGTGCTGTGTGAGCGGTTTGAAATTCGGTGCAACCCCTTTAGGGAATTCTCTCGGCCGAAATGTGTCAAATTCGTGAACTTTGACCCTATGAAAGTCGGGTCCTATTGGGCCTAGAGAGAAACTTTTTTTTTTTTCAAATTGATGTACTCTTCGAGAGCAACATTTTGGCTATCTCGGATTTTTAAAATTCGCGAATGGAGTTTCTGCAGGGAATTTCCGTTCGATTTTTGGCCTATTCTTTAAAAATTCAAAAATTCGCCATTAAAAACTATGGAAGCTAGGACCACGAAATTTGGAGGGTTTGTACGAAAAAATAGGCACCCTTTCACACCAAAATTTGCGAGATTCTATCGAACCGTTTCGGAGATATTCGCGAGTTTTTGTATTAGCATTACGGCGAAAAGGGGCGGCCCCCCATGGTGAGCCGCGACTGCGGAGCATGGGGAGGAAGGTCGAAACCCTGTTAGGCCACGTTTCAAATTTCAAGTCGATCGGACAATTAGGGCCCGAGATATGGGGGGTCAAAGTTTGGCCCATTTCCGTGACCCCATCGAAATTTCGGTCGCTTGCGCCGGGGTCAAAAATTGAGCTACGAGAAAACGCTTGCGGGTGATTGTTTATGTGTCCGAATGGGAAGTGCTGTGTAAGCGGTTTGAAATTCGGTGCAACGCTTATAGGGAATTCTCGCGGCCGAAATGTGTCAAATTCGTGAACTTTGAGCCTATGAAAGTCGGGTCCTATTGGGCCTAGAGAGAAACTTTTTTTTTAAATTGATGTACTCTTCGAGAGCAACATTTTGGCTATCTCGGATTTTTAAAATTCGCGAATGGAGTTTCTACAGGGAATTTCCGTTCGATTTTTGGCCTATTCTTTAAACCTTCAAAAATTCAGCATAAAAAAACTATGGAAGCTAGGACCACGAAATTTGGAGGGTTTGTAGGTAAAAATAGGGAGCCCTTTCACACCAAAATTTGCGACATTCTATCGAACCGTTTCGGAGATATTCGCGAGTTTTTGTATTAGCATTACGGCGAAAAGGGGCGGCCCCCTATGGTGAGCCGCGACTGCGGAGCATGGGGAGGAAGGTCGAAACCCTGTTAGGCCACGTTTCAAATTTCAAGTCGATCGGACAATTAGGGCCCGAGATATGGGGGGTCAAAGTTTGGCCCATTTCCGTGACCATTTCCGTCACCCCATCGAAATTTCGGTCGGTTGCGCCGGGGTCAAAAATTGAGCTACGAGAAAGCGCTTGCGGGGGATTTTTCATGTGTCTGAATGGGAAGTGCTGTGTGAGCGGTTTGAAATTCGGTGCAACGCTTATAGGGAATTCTCGCGGCCGAAATGTGTCAAATTCGTGAACTTTGAGCCTATGAAAGTCGGGTCCTATTGGGCCTAGAGAGAAACTTTTTTTTTAAATTGATGTACTCTTCGAGAGCAACATTTTGGCTATCTCGGATTTTTAAAATTCGCGAATGGAGTTTCTGCAGGGAATTTCCTATCGATTTTTGGCCTATTTTTTAAAACTTCAAAAATTCGCCATAAAAAACTATGGAAGCTAGGACCACGAAATTTGGAGGGTTTGTAGGAAAAAATAGGGAGCCCTTTCACACCAAAATTTGCGACATTCTAATGAACCGTTTCGGAGATATTCGCGAGTTTTTGTTTTAGCATTACGGCGAAAAGGGGTGGACCCCCATGGTGAGCCGCGACTGCGGAGCATGGGGAGGAAGGCCGAAACCCTGTTAGGCCACGTTTCAAATTTCAAGTCGATCGGACAATTAGGGCCCGAGATATGGGGGGTCAAAGTTTGGCCCATTTCCGTGACCCCATCGAAATTTCGGTCGCTTGCGCCGGGGTCAAAAATTGAGCTACGAGAAAACGCTTGCGGGTAATTGTTTATGTGTCCGAATGGAAAGTGCTGTGTGAGCGGTTTGAAATTCGGTGCAACGCTTATAGGGAATTCTCGCGGCCGAAATGTGTCAAATTCTTGAAATTTGACCCTATGAAAGTCGGGTCCTATTGGGCCTAGAGAGAAACTTTTTTTTTAAATTGATGTACTCTTCGAGAGCAACATTTTCGCTATCTCGGATTTTTAAAATTCGCGAATGGAGTTTCTACAGGGAATTTCCGTTCGACTTTTGGCCTATTCTTTAAACATTCAAAAATTCGCCATAAAAAAACTATGGAAGCTAGGACCACAATATTTGGAGGGTTTGTAGGTAACAATAGGGAGCCCTTTCACACCAAAATTTGCGACATTCTATCGAACCGTTTCGGAGATATTCGCGAGTTTTTGTTTTAGCATTACGGCGAAAAGGGGCGGCCCCCCATGGTGAGCCGCGACTGCGGAGCATGGGGAGGAAGGTCGAAACCCTGTTAGGCCACGTTTCAAATTTCAAGTCGATCGGACAATTAGGGCCCGAGATATGGGGGGTCAAATTTTGGCCCATTTCCGTGACCATTTCCGTGACCCCATCGAAATTTCGGTCGGTTGCGCCGGGGTCAAAAATTGAGCTACGAGAAAGCGCTTGCGGGTGATTGTTCATGTGTCTGAATGGGAAGTGCTGTGTGAGCGGTTTGAAATTCGGTGCAACCCCTTTAGGGAATTCTCTCGGCCGAAATGTGTCAAATTCGTGAACTTTGACCCTATGAAAGTCGGGTCCTATTGGGCCTAGAGAGAAACTTTTTTTTTTTTCAAATTGATGTACTCTTCGAGAGCAACATTTTGGCTATCTCGGATTTTTAAAATTCGCGAATGGAGTTTCTGCAGGGAATTTCCGTTCGATTTTTGGCCTATTCTTTAAAAATTCAAAAATTCGCCATTAAAAACTATGGAAGCTAGGACCACGAAATTTGGAGGGTTTGTACGAAAAAATAGGCACCCTTTCACACCAAAATTTGCGAGATTCTATCGAACCGTTTCGGAGATATTCGCGAGTTTTTGTATTAGCATTACGGCGAAAAGGGGCGGCCCCCCATGGTGAGCCGCGACTGCGGAGCATGGGGAGGAAGGTCGAAACCCTGTTAGGCCACGTTTCAAATTTCAAGTCGATCGGACAATTAGGGCCCGAGATATGGGGGGTCAAAGTTTGGCCCATTTCCGTGACCCCATCGAAATTTCGGTCGCTTGCGCCGGGGTCAAAAATTGAGCTACGAGAAAACGCTTGCGGGTGATTGTTTATGTGTCCGAATGGGAAGTTCTGTGTAAGCGGTTTGAAATTCGGTGCAACGCTTATAGGGAATTCTCGCGGCCGAAATGTGTCAAATTCGTGAACTTTGAGCCTATGAAAGTCGGGTCCTATTGGGCCTAGAGAGAAACTTTTTTTTTAAATTGATGTACTCTTCGAGAGCAACATTTTGGCTATCTCGGATTTTTAAAATTCGCGAATGGAGTTTCTACAGGGAATTTCCGTTCGATTTTTGGCCTATTCTTTAAACCTTCAAAAATTCAGCATAAAAAAACTATGGAAGCTAGGACCACGAAATTTGGAGGGTTTGTAGGTAAAAATAGGGAGCCCTTTCACACCAAAATTTGCGACATTCTATCGAACCGTTTCGGAGATATTCGCGAGTTTTTGTTTTAGCATTACGGCGAAAAGGGGCGGCCCCCCATGGTGAGCCGCGACTGCGGAGCATGGGGAGGAAGGTCGAAACCCTGTTAGGCCACGTTTCAAATTTCAAGTCGATCGGACAATTAGGGCCCGAGATATGGGGGGTCAAAGTTTGGCCCATTTCCGTGACCATTTCCGTGACCCCATCGAAATTTCGGTCGGTTGCGCCGGGGTCAAAAATTGAGCTACGAGAAAACGCTTGCGGGTGATTATTTATGTGTCCGAATGGGAAGTGCTGTGTGAGCGGTTTGAAATTCGGTGCAACGTTTATAGGGAATTCTCTCGGCCGAAATGTGTCAAATTCGTGAAATTTGACCCTATGAAAGTCGGGTCCTATCGGGCCTAGAGAGAAACTTTTTTTTTAAATTGATGTACTCTTCGAGAGCAACATTTTGGCTATCTCGGATTTTTAAAATTCGCGAATGGAGTTTCTGCAGGGAATTTCCGTTCGATTTTTGGCCTATTCTTTAAACATTCAAAAATTCGCCATAAAAAACTATGGAAACTAGGACCACGAAATTTGGAGGGTTTGTACGAAAAAATGGGCACCCTTTCACACCAAAATTTGCGACATTCTATCGAACCGTTTCGGAGATATTCGCGAGTTTTTGTATTAGCATTACGGCGAAAAAGGGGCGGCCCCCCCATGGTGAGCCGCGACTGCGGAGCATGGGGAGGAAGGTCGAAACCCTGTTAGGCCACGTTTCAAATTTCAAGTCGATCGGACAATTAGGGCCCGAGATATGGGGGGTCAAATTTTGGCCCATTTCCGTGACCATTTCCGTGACCCCATCGAAATTTCGGTCGCTTGCGCCGGGGTCAAAAATTGAGCTACGAGAAAACGCTTGCGGGTGATTGTTTATGTGTCCGAATGGGAAGTGCTGTGTGAGCGGTTTGAAATTCGGTGCAACGCTTATAGGGAATTCTCGCGGCCGAAATGTGTCAAATTCGTGAACTTTGAGCCTATGAAAGTCGGGTCCTATTGGGCCTAGAGAGAAACTTTTTTTTTAAATTGGTGTACTCTTCGAGAGCAACATTTTGGCTATCTCGAATTTTTAAAATTCGCGAATGGAGTTTCTGCAGGGAATTTCCTATCGATTTTTGGCCTATTCTTTAAAACTTCAAAAATTCGCCATAAAAAACTATGGAAGCTAGGACCACGAAATTTGGAGGGTTTGTAGGAAAAAATAGGGAGCCCTTTCACACCAAAATTTGCGACATTCTATCGAACCGTTTCGGAGATATTCGCGAGTTTTTGTTTAAGCATTACGGCGAAAAGGGGCGGCCCCCCATGGTGAGCCGCGACTGCGAAGCATGGGGAGGAAGGTCGAAACCCTGTTAGGCCACGTTTCAAATTTCAAGTCGATCGGACAATTAGGGCCCGAGATATGGGGGGTCAAAGTTTGGCCCATTTCCGTGACCATTTCCGTGACCCCATCGAAATTTCGGTCGGTTGCGCCGGGGTCAAAAATTGAGCTACGAGAAAACGCTTGCGGGTAATTGTTTATGTGTCCGAATGGGAAGTGCTGTGTGAGCGGTTTGAAATTCGGTGCAACGCTTATAGGGAATTCTCGCGGCCGAAATGTGTCAAATTCTTGAAATTTGACCCTATGAAAGTCGGGTCCTATTGGGCCTAGAGAGAAACTTTTTTTTTAAATTGATGTACTCTTCGAGAGCAACATTTTGGCTATCTCGGATTTTTAAAATTCGCGAATGGAGTTTCTACAGGGAATTTCCGTTCGATTTTTGGCCTATTCTTTAAACATTCAAAAATTCGCCATAAAAAAACTATGGAAGCTAGGACCACAATATTTGGAGGGTTTGTAGGTAACAATAGGGAGCCCTTTCACACCAAAATTTGCGACATTCTATCGAACCGTTTCGGAGATATTCGCGAGTTTTAGTTTTAGCATTACGGCGAAAAGGGGCGGCCCCCCATGGTGAGCCGCGACTGCGGAGCATGGGGAGGAAGGTCGAAACCCTGTTAGGCCACGTTTCAAATTTCAAGTCGATCGGACAATTAGGGCCCGAGATATGGGGGGTCAAAGTTTGGCCCATTTCCGTGACCCCATCGAAATTTCGGTCGCTTGCGCCGGGGTCAAAAATTGAGCTACGAGAAAACGCTTGCGGGTGATTGTTTATGTGTCCGAATGGGAAGTGCTGTGTAAGCGGTTTGAAATTCGGTGCAACGCTTATAGGGAATTCTCGCGGCCGAAATGTGTCAAATTCGTGAACTTTGAGCCTATGAAAGTCGGGTCCTATTGGGCCTAGAGAGAAACTTTTTTTTTAAATTGATGTACTCTTCGAGAGCAACATTTTGGCTATCTCGGATTTTTAAAATTCGCGAATGGAGTTTCTACAGGGAATTTCCGTTCGATTTTTGGCCTATTCTTTAAACCTTCAAAAATTCAGCAGAAAAAAACTATGGAAGCTAGGACCACGAAATTTGGAGGGTTTGTAGGTAACAATAGGGAGCCCTTTCACACCAAAATTTGCGACATTCTATCGAACCGTTTCGGAGATATTCGCGAGTTTTTGTTTTAGCATTACGGCGAAAAGGGGCGGCCCCCCATGGTAAGCCGCGACTGCGGGGCATGGGGAGGAAGGTCGAAACCCTGTTAGGCCACGTTTCAAATTTCAAGTCGATCGGACAATTAGGGCCCGAGATATGGGGGGTCAAAGTTTGGCCCATTTCCGTGACCATTTCCGTGACCCCATCGAAATTTCGGTCGGTTGCGCCGGGGTCAAAAATTGAGCTACGAGAAAGCGCTTGCGGGAGATTTTTCATGTGTCTGAATGGGAAGTGCTGTGTGAGCGGTTTGAAATTCGGTGCAACGCTTATAGGGAATTCTCGCGGCCGAAATGTGTCAAATTCGTGAACTTTGAGCCTATGAAAGTCGGGTCCTATTGGGCCTAGAGAGAAACTTTTTTTTTAAATTGATGTACTCTTCGAGAGCAACATTTTGGCTATCTCGGATTTTTAAAATTCGCGAATGGAGTTTCTGCAGGGAATTTCCTATCGATTTTTGGCCTATTCTTTAAACATTCAAAAATTCGCCATAAAAAAACTATGGAAGCTAGGACCACAATATTTGGAGGGTTTGTAGGTAAAAATAGGGAGCCCTTTCACACCAAAATTTGCGACATTCTATCGAACCGTTTCGGAGATATTCGCGAGTTTTTGTTTTAGCATTACGGCGAAAAGGGGCGGCCCCCCATGGTGAGCCGCGACTGCGGAGCATGGGGAGGAAGGTCGAAACCCTGTTAGGCCACGTTTCAAATTTCAAGTCGATCGGACAATTAGGGCCCGAGATATGGGGGGTCAAAGTTTGGCCCATTTCCGTGACCATTTCCGTGACCCCATCGAAATTTCGGTCGGTTGCGCCGGGGTCAAAAATTGAGCTACGAGAAAACGCTTGCGGGTGATTATTTATGTGTCCGAATGGGAAGTGTTGTGTGAGCGGTTTGAAATTCGGTGCAACGCTTATAGGGAATTCTCTCGGCCGAAATGTGTCAAATTCGTGAAATTTGACCCTATGAAAGTCGGGTCCTATCGGGCCTAGAGAGAAACTTTTTTTTTAAATTGATGTACTCTTCGAGAGCAACATTTTGGCTATCTCGGATTTTTAAAATTCGCGAATGGAGTTTCTGCAGGGAATTTCCGTTCGATTTTTGGCCTATTCTTTAAACATTCAAAAATTCGCCATAAAAAACTATGGAAGCTAGGACCACGAAATTTGGAGGGTTTGTACGAAAAAATGGGCACCCTTTCACACCAAAATTTGCGACATTCTATCGAACCGTTTCGGAGATATTCGCGAGTTTTTGTATTAGCATTACGGCGAAAAGGGGCGGCCCCCCCCATGGTGAGCCGCGACTGCGGAGCATGGGGAGGAAGGTCGAAACCCTGTTAGGCCACGTTTCAAATTTCAAGTCGATCGGACAATTAGGGCCCGAGATATGGGGGGTCAAAGTTTGGCCCATTTCCGTGACCATTTCCGTGACCCCATCGAAATTTCGGTCGCTTGCGCCGGGGTCAAAAATTGAGCTACGAGAAAACGCTTGCGGGTGATTGTTTATGTGTCCGAATGGGAAGTGCTGTGTGAGCGGTTTGAAATTCGGTGCAACGCTTATAGGGAATTCTCGCGGCCGAAATGTGTCAAATTCGTGAACTTTGAGCCTATGAAAGTCGGGTCCTATTGGGCCTAGAGAGAAACTTTTTTTTTAAATTGGTGTACTCTTCGAGAGCAACATTTTGGCTATCTCGAATTTTTAAAATTCGCGAATGGAGTTTCTGCAGGGAATTTCCTATCGTTTTTTGGCCTATTCTTTAAAACTTCAAAAATTCGCCATAAAAAACTATGGAAGCTAGGACCACGAAATTTGGAGGGTTTGTAGGAAAAAATAGGGAGCCCTTTCACACCAAAATTTGCGACATTCTATCGAACCGTTTCGGAGATATTCGCGAGTTTTTGTTTTAGCATTACGGCGAAAAGGGGTGGACCCCCATGGTGAGCCGCGACTGCGGAGCATGGGGAGGAAGGCCGAAACCCTGTTAGGCCACGTTTCAAATTTCAAGTCGATCGGACAATTAGGGCCCGAGATATGGGGGGTCAAAGTTTGGCCCATTTCCGTGACCCCATCGAAATTTCGGTCGCTTGCGCCGGGGTCAAAAATTGAGCTACGAGAAAACGCTTGCGGGTAATTGTTTATGTGTCCGAATGGGAAGTGCTGTGTGAGCGGTTTGAAATTCGGTGCAACGCTTATAGGGAATTCTCGCGGCCGAAATGTGTCAAATTCTTGAAATTTGACCCTATGAAAGTCGGGTCCTATTGGGCCTAGAGAGAAACTTTTTTTTTAAATTGATGTACTCTTCGAGAGCAACATTTTGGCTATCTCGGATTTTTAAAATTCGCGAATGGAGTTTCTACAGGGAATTTCCGTTCGATTTTTGGCCTATTCTTTAAACCTTCAAAAATTCGCCATAAAAAAACTATGGTAGCTAGGACCACAATATTTGGAGGGTTTGTAGGTAAAAATAGGGAGCCCTTTCACACCAAAATTTGCGACATTCTATCGAACCGTTTCGGAGATATTCGCGAGTTTTTGTTTTAGCATTACGGCGAAAAGGGGCGGCCCCCCATGGTGAGCCGCGACTGCGAAGCATGGGGAGGAAGGTCGAAACCCTGTTAGGCCACGTTTCAAATTTCAAGTCGATCGGACAATTAGGGCCCGAGATATGGGGGGTCAAAGTTTGGCCCATTTCCGTGACCATTTCCGTGACCCCATCGAAATTTCGGTCGGTTGCGCCGGGGTCAAAAATTGAGCTACGAGAAAACGCTTGCGGGTGATTATTTATGTGTCCGAATGGGAAGTGTTGTGTGAGCGGTTTGAAATTCGGTGCAACGCTTATAGGGAATTCTCTCGGCCGAAATGTGTCAAATTCGTGAAATTTGACCCTATGAAAGTCGGGTCCTATCGGGCCTAGAGAGAAACTTTTTTTTTAAATTGATGTACTCTTCGAGAGCAACATTTTGGCTATCTCGGATTTTTAAAATTCGGGAATGGAGTTTCTGCAGGGAATTTCCGTTCGATTTTTGGCCTATTCTTTAAACATTCAAAAATTCGCCATAAAAAACTATGGAAGCTAGGACCACGAAATTTGGAGGGTTTGTACGAAAAAATGGGCACCCTTTCACACCAAAATTTGCGACATTCTATCGAACCGTTTCGGAGATATTCGCGAGTTTTTGTATTAGCATTACGGCGAAAAGGGGCGGCCCCCCCCATGGTGAGCCGCGACTGCGGAGCATGGGGAGGAAGGTCGAAACCCTGTTAGGCCACGTTTCAAATTTCAAGTCGATCGGACAATTAGGGCCCGAGATATGGGGGGTCAAAGTTTGGCCCATTTCCGTGACCATTTCCGTGACCCCATCGAAATTTCGGTCGCTTGCGCCGGGGTCAAAAATTGAGCTACGAGAAAACGCTTGCGGGTGATTGTTTATGTGTCCGAATGGGAAGTGCTGTGTGAGCGGTTTGAAATTCGGTGCAACGCTTATAGGGAATTCTCGCGGCCGAAATGTGTCAAATTCGTGAACTTTGAGCCTATGAAAGTCGGGTCCTATTGGGCCTAGAGAGAAACTTTTTTTTTAAATTGGTGTACTCTTCGAGAGCAACATTTTGGCTATCTCGAATTTTTAAAATTCGCGAATGGAGTTTCTGCAGGGAATTTCCTATCGTTTTTTGGCCTACTCTTTAAAACTTCAAAAATTCGCCATAAAAAACTATGGAAGCTAGGACCACGAAATTTGGAGGGTTTGTAGGAAAAAATAGGGAGCCCTTTCACACCAAAATTTGCGACATTCTATCGAACCGTTTCGGAGATATTCGCGAGTTTTTGTTTTAGCATTACGGCGAAAAAGGGTGGATTCCCATGGTGAGCCGCGACTGCGGAGCATGGGGAGGAAGGCCGAAACCCTGTTAGGCCACGTTTCAAATTTCAAGTCGATCGGACAATTAGGGCCCGAGATATGGGGGGTCAAAGTTTGGCCCATTTCCGTGACCCCATCGAAATTTCGGTCGCTTGCGCCGGGGTCAAAAATTGAGCTACGAGAAAACGCTTGCGGGTAATTGTTTATGTGTCCGAATGGGAAGTGCTGTGTGAGCGGTTTGAAATTCGGTGCAACGCTTATAGGGAATTCTCGCGGCCGAAATGTGTCAAATTCTTGAAATTTGACCCTATGAAAGTCGGGTCCTATTGGGCCTAGAGAGAAACTTTTTTTTTAAATTGATGTACTCTTCGAGAGCAACATTTTGGCTATCTCGGATTTTTAAAATTCGCGAATGGAGTTTCTACAGGGAATTTCCGTTCGATTTTTGGCCTATTCTTTAAACCTTCAAAAATTCGCCATAAAAAAACTATGGTAGCTAGGACCACAATATTTGGAGGGTTTGTAGGTAAAAATAGGGAGCCCTTTCACACCAAAATTTGCGACATTCTATCGAACCGTTTCGGAGATATTCGCGAGTTTTTGTTTTAGCATTACGGCGAAAAGGGGCGGCCCCCCATGGTGAGCCGCGACTGCGAAGCATGGGGAGGAAGGTCGAAACCCTGTTAGGCCACGTTTCAAATTTCAAGTCGATCGGACAATTAGGGCCCGAGATATGGGGGGTCAAAGTTTGGCCCATTTCCGTGACCATTTCCGTGACCCCATCGAAATTTCGGTCGGTTGCGCCGGGGTCAAAAATTGAGCTACGAGAAAACGCTTGCGGGTGATTATTTATGTGTCCGAATGGGAAGTGTTGTGTGAGCGGTTTGAAATTCGGTGCAACGCTTATAGGGAATTCTCTCGGCCGAAATGTGTCAAATTCGTGAAATTTGACCCTATGAAAGTCGGGTCCTATCGGGCCTAGAGAGAAACTTTTTTTTTAAATTGATGTACTCTTCGAGAGCAACATTTTGGCTATCTCGGATTTTTAAAATTCGCGAATGGAGTTTCTGCAGGGAATTTCCGTTCGATTTTTGGCCTATTCTTTAAACATTCAAAAATTCGCCATAAAAAACTATGGAAGCTAGGACCACGAAATTTGGAGGGTTTGTACGAAAAAATGGGCACCCTTTCACACCAAAATTTGCGACATTCTATCGAACCGTTTCGGAGATATTCGCGAGTTTTTGTATTAGCATTACGGCGAAAAGGGGCGGCCCCCCCATGGTGAGCCGCGACTGCGGAGCATGGGGAGGAAGGTCGAAACCCTGTTAGGCCACGTTTCAAATTTCAAGTCGATCGGACAATTAGGGCCCGAGATATGGGGGGTCAAAGTTTGGCCCATTTCCGTGACCATTTCCGTGACCCCATCGAAATTTCGGTCGCTTGCGCCGGGGTCAAAAATTGAGCTACGAGAAAACGCTTGCGGGTGATTGTTTATGTGTCCGAATGGGAAGTGCTGTGTGAGCGGTTTGAAATTCGGTGCAACGCTTATAGGGAATTCTCGCGGCCGAAATGTGTCAAATTCGTGAACTTTGAGCCTATGAAAGTCGGGTCCTATTGGGCCTAGAGAGAAACTTTTTTTTTAAATTGGTGTACTCTTCGAGAGCAACATTTTGGCTATCTCGAATTTTTAAAATTCGCGAATGGAGTTTCTGCAGGGAATTTCCTATCGTTTTTTGGCCTATTCTTTAAAACTTCAAAAATTCGCCATAAAAAACTATGGAAGCTAGGACCACGAAATTTGGAGGGTTTGTAGGAAAAAATAGGGAGCCCTTTCACACCAAAATTTGCGACATTCTATCGAACCGTTTCGGAGATATTCGCGAGTTTTTGTTTTAGCATTACGGCGAAAAGGGGTGGACCCCCATGGTGAGCCGCGACTGCGGAGCATGGGGAGGAAGGCCGAAACCCTGTTAGGCCACGTTTCAAATTTCAAGTCGATCGGACAATTAGGGCCCGAGATATGGGGGGTCAAAGTTTGGCCCATTTCCGTGACCCCATCGAAATTTCGGTCGCTTGCGCCGGGGTCAAAAATTGAGCTACGAGAAAACGCTTGCGGGTAATTGTTTATGTGTCCGAATGGGAAGTGCTGTGTGAGCGGTTTGAAATTCGGTGCAACGCTTATAGGGAATTCTCGCGGCCGAAATGTGTCAAATTCTTGAAATTTGACCCTATGAAAGTCGGGTCCTATTGGGCGTAGAGAGAAACTTTTTTTTTAAATTGATGTACTCTTCGAGAGCAACATTTTGGCTATCTCGGATTTTTAAAATTCGCGAATGGAGTTTCTACAGGGAATTTCCGTTCGATTTTTGGCCTATTCTTTAAACCTTCAAAAATTCGCCATAAAAAAACTATGGTAGCTAGGACCACAATATTTGGAGGGTTTGTAGGTAAAAATAGGGAGCCCTTTCACACCAAAATTTGCGACATTCTATCGAACCGTTTCGGAGATATTCGCGAGTTTTTGTTTTAGCATTACGGCGAAAAGGGGCGGCCCCCCATGGTGAGCCGCGACTGCGAAGCATGGGGAGGAAGGTCGAAACCCTGTTAGGCCACGTTTCAAATTTCAAGTCGATCGGACAATTAGGGCCCGAGATATGGGGGGTCAAAGTTTGGCCCATTTCCGTGACCATTTCCGTGACCCCATCGAAATTTCGGTCGGTTGCGCCGGGGTCAAAAATTGAGCTACGAGAAAACGCTTGCGGGTAATTGTTTATGTGTCCGAATGGGAAGTGCTGTGTGAGCGGTTTGAAATTCGGTGCAACGCTTATAGGGAATTCTCGCGGCCGAAATGTGTCAAATTCTTGAAATTTGACCCTATGAAAGTCGGGTCCTATTGGGCCTAGAGAGAAACTTTTTTTTTAAATTGATGTACTCTTCGAGAGCAACATTTTGGCTATCTCGGATTTTTAAAATTCGCGAATGGAGTTTCTACAGGGAATTTCCGTTCGATTTTTGGCCTATTCTTTAAACATTCAAAAATTCGCCATAAAAAAACTATGGAAGCTAGGACCACAATATTTGGAGGGTTTGTAGGTAACAATAGGGAGCCCTTTCACACCAAAATTTGCGACATTCTATCGAACCGTTTCGGAGATATTCGCGAGTTTTTGTTTTAGCATTACGGCGAAAAGGGGCGGCCCCCCATGGTGAGCCGCGACTGCGGAGCATGGGGAGGAAGGTCGAAACCCTGTTAGGCCACGTTTCAAATTTCAAGTCGATCGGACAATTAGGGCCCGAGATATGGGGGGTCAAAGTTTGGCCCATTTCCGTGACCATTTCCGTGACCCCATCGAAATTTCGGTCGGTTGCGCCGGGGTCAAAAATTGAGCTACGAGAAAACGCTTGCGGGTGATTATTTATGTGTCCGAATGGGAAGTGCTGTGTGAGCGGTTTGAAATTCGGTGCAACGCTTATAGGGAATTCTCTCGGCCGAAATGTGTCAAATTCGTGAAATTTGACCCTATGAAAGTCGGGTCCTATCGGGCCTAGAGAGAAACTTTTTTTTTAAATTGATGTACTCTTCGAGAGCAACATTTTGGCTATCTCGGATTTTTAAAATTCGCGAATGGCGTTTCTGCAGGGAATTTCCGTTCGATTTTTGGCCTATTCTTTAAACATTCAAAAATTCGCCATAAAAAACTATGGAAGCTAGGACCACGAAATTTGGAGGGTTTGTACGAAAAAATAGGCACCCTTTCACACCAAAATTTCCGACATTCTATCGAACCGTTTCGGAGATATTCGCGAGTTTTTGTATTAGCATTACGGCGAAAAGGGGCGGCCCCCCATGGCGAGCCGCGACTGCGGAGCATGGGGAGGAAGGTCGAAACCCTGTTAGGCCACGTTTCAAATTTCAAGTCGATCGGACAATTAGGGCCCGAGATATGGGGGGTCAAAGTTTGGCCCATTTCCGTGACCCCATCGAAATTTCGGTCGCTTGCGCCGGGGTCAAAAATTGAGCTACGAGAAAACGCTTGCGGGTAATTGTTTATGTGTCCGAATGGGAAGTGCTGTGTGAGCGGTTTGAAATTCGGTGCAACGCTTATAGGGAATTCTCGCGGCCGAAATGTGTCAAATTCTTGAAATTTGACCCTATGAAAGTCGGGTCCTATTGGGCCTAGAGAGAAACTTTTTTTTTAAATTGATGTACTCTTCGAGAGCAACATTTTGGCTATCTCGGATTTTTAAAATTCGCGAATGGAGTTTCTACAGGGAATTTCCGTTCGATTTTTGGCCTATTCTTTAAACCTTCAAAAATTCGCCATAAAAAAACTATGGAAGCTAGGACCACAATATTTGGAGGGTTTGTAGGTAACAATAGGGAGCCCTTTCACACCAAAATTTGCGACATTCTATCGAACCGTTTCGGAGATATTCGCGAGTTTTTGTTTTAGCATTACGGCGAAAAGGGGCGGCCCCCCATGGTGAGCCGCGACTGCGGAGCATGGGGAGGAAGGTCGAAACCCTGTTAGGCCACGTTTCAAATTTCAAGTCGATCGGACAATTAGGGCCCGAGATATGGGGGTCAAAGTTTGGCCCATTTCCGTGACCATTTCCGTGACCCCATCGAAATTTCGGTCGGTTGCGCCGGGGTCAAAAATTGAGCTACGAGAAAACGCTTGCGGGTAATTGTTTATGTGTCCGAATGGGAAGTGCTGTGTGAGCGGTTTGAAATTCGGTGCAACGCTTATAGGGAATTCTCGCGGCCGAAATGTGTCAAATTCGTGAACTTTGAGCCTATGAAAGTCGGGTCCTATTGGGCCTAGAGAGAAACTTTTTTTTTAAATTGGTGTACTCTTCGAGAGCAACATTTTGGCTATCTCGAATTTTTAAAATTCGCGAATGGAGTTTCTGCAGGGAATTTCCTATCGTTTTTTGGCCTACTCTTTAAAACTTCAAAAATTCGCCATAAAAAACTATGGAAGCTAGGACCACGAAATTTGGAGGGTTTGTAGGAAAAAATAGGGAGCCCTTTCACACCAAAATTTGCGACATTCTATCGAACCGTTTCGGAGATATTCGCGAGTTTTTGTTTTAGCATTACGGCGAAAAGGGGTGGACCCCCATGGTGAGCCGCGACTGCGGAGCATGGGGAGGAAGGCCGAAACCCTGTTAGGCCACGTTTCAAATTTCAAGTCGATCGGACAATTAGGGCCCGAGATATGGGGGGTCAAAGTTTGGCCCATTTCCGTGACCCCATCGAAATTTCGGTCGCTTGCGCCGGGGTCAAAAATTGAGCTACGAGAAAACGCTTGCGGGTAATTGTTTATGTGTCCGAATGGGAAGTGCTGTGTGAGCGGTTTGAAATTCGGTGCAACGCTTATAGGGAATTCTCGCGGCCGAAATGTGTCAAATTCTTGAAATTTGACCCTATGAAAGTCGGGTCCTATTGGGCCTAGAGAGAAACTTTTTTTTTAAATTGATGTACTCTTCGAGAGCAACATTTTGGCTATCTCGGATTTTTAAAATTCGCGAATGGAGTTTCTACAGGGAATTTCCGTTCGATTTTTGGCCTATTCTTTAAACCTTCAAAAATTCGCCATAAAAAAACTATGGTAGCTAGGACCACAATATTTGGAGGGTTTGTAGGTAAAAATAGGGAGCCCTTTCACACCAAAATTTGCGACATTCTATCGAACCGTTTCGGAGATATTCGCGAGTTTTTGTTTTAGCATTACGGCGAAAAGGGGCGGCCCCCCATGGTGAGCCGCGACTGCGAAGCATGGGGAGGAAGGTCGAAACCCTGTTAGGCCACGTTTCAAATTTCAAGTCGATCGGACAATTAGGGCCCGAGATATGGGGGGTCAAAGTTTGGCCCATTTCCGTGACCATTTCCGTGACCCCATCGAAATTTCGGTCGCTTGCGCCGGGGTCAAAAATTGAGCTACGAGAAAACGCTTGCGGGTGATTGTTTATGTGTCCGAATGGGAAGTGCTGTGTGAGCGGTTTGAAATTCGGTGCAACGCTTATAGGGAATTCTCGCGGCCGAAATGTGTCAAATTCGTGAACTTTGAGCCTATGAAAGTCGGGTCCTATTGGGCCTAGAGAGAAACTTTTTTTTTAAATTGGTGTACTCTTCGAGAGCAACATTTTGGCTATCTCGAATTTTTAAAATTCGCGAATGGAGTTTCTGCAGGGAATTTCCTATCGTTTTTTGGCCTATTCTTTAAAACTTCAAAAATTCGCCATAAAAAACTATGGAAGCTAGGACCACGAAATTTGGAGGGTTTGTAGGAAAAAATAGGGAGCCCTTTCACACCAAAATTTGCGACATTCTATCGAACCGTTTCGGAGATATTCGCGAGTTTTTGTTTTAGCATTACGGCGAAAAGGGGTGGACCCCCATGGTGAGCCGCGACTGCGGAGCATGGGGAGGAAGGCCGAAACCCTGTTAGGCCACGTTTCAAATTTCAAGTCGATCGGACAATTAGGGCCCGAGATATGGGGGGTCAAAGTTTGGCCCATTTCCGTGACCCCATCGAAATTTCGGTCGCTTGCGCCGGGGTCAAAAATTGAGCTACGAGAAAACGCTTGCGGGTAATTGTTTATGTGTCCGAATGGGAAGTGCTGTGTGAGCGGTTTGAAATTCGGTGCAACGCTTATAGGGAATTCTCGCGGCCGAAATGTGTCAAATTCTTGAAATTTGACCCTATGAAAGTCGGGTCCTATTGGGCCTAGAGAGAAACTTTTTTTTTAAATTGATGTACTCTTCGAGAGCAACATTTTGGCTATCTCGGATTTTTAAAATTCGCGAATGGAGTTTCTACAGGGAATTTCCGTTCGATTTTTGGCCTATTCTTTAAACCTTCAAAAATTCGCCATAAAAAAACTATGGTAGCTAGGACCACAATATTTGGAGGGTTTGTAGGTAAAAATAGGGAGCCCTTTCACACCAAAATTTGCGACATTCTATCGAACCGTTTCGGAGATATTCGCGAGTTTTTGTTTTAGCATTACGGCGAAAAGGGGCGGCCCCCCATGGTGAGCCGCGACTGCGAAGCATGGGGAGGAAGGTCGAAACCCTGTTAGGCCACGTTTCAAATTTCAAGTCGATCGGACAATTAGGGCCCGAGATATGGGGGGTCAAAGTTTGGCCCATTTCCGTGACCATTTCCGTGACCCCATCGAAATTTCGGTCGGTTGCGCCGGGGTCAAAAATTGAGCTACGAGAAAACGCTTGCGGGTAATTGTTTATGTGTCCGAATGGGAAGTGCTGTGTGAGCGGTTTGAAATTCGGTGCAACGCTTATAGGGAATTCTCGCGGCCGAAATGTGTCAAATTCTTGAAATTTGACCCTATGAAAGTCGGGTCCTATTGGGCCTAGAGAGAAACTTTTTTTTTAAATTGATGTACTCTTCGAGAGCAACATTTTGGCTATCTCGGATTTTTAAAATTCGCGAATGGAGTTTCTACAGGGAATTTCCGTTCGATTTTTGGCCTATTCTTTAAACATTCAAAAATTCGCCATAAAAAAACTATGGAAGCTAGGACCACAATATTTGGAGGGTTTGTAGGTAACAATAGGGAGCCCTTTCACACCAAAATTTGCGACATTCTATCGAACCGTTTCGGAGATATTCGCGAGTTTTTGTTTTAGCATTACGGCGAAAAGGGGCGGCCCCCCATGGTGAGCCGCGACTGCGGAGCATGGGGAGGAAGGTCGAAACCCTGTTAGGCCACGTTTCAAATTTCAAGTCGATCGGACAATTAGGGCCCGAGATATGGGGGGTCAAAGTTTGGCCCATTTCCGTGACCATTTCCGTGACCCCATCGAAATTTCGGTCGGTTGCGCCGGGGTCAAAAATTGAGCTACGAGAAAACGCTTGCGGGTGATTATTTATGTGTCCGAATGGGAAGTGCTGTGTGAGCGGTTTGAAATTCGGTGCAACGCTTATAGGGAATTCTCTCGGCCGAAATGTGTCAAATTCGTGAAATTTGACCCTATGAAAGTCGGGTCCTATCGGGCCTAGAGAGAAACTTTTTTTTTAAATTGATGTACTCTTCGAGAGCAACATTTTGGCTATCTCGGATTTTTAAAATTCGCGAATGGCGTTTCTGCAGGGAATTTCCGTTCGATTTTTGGCCTATTCTTTAAACATTCAAAAATTCGCCATAAAAAACTATGGAAGCTAGGACCACGAAATTTGGAGGGTTTGTACGAAAAAATAGGCACCCTTTCACACCAAAATTTCCGACATTCTATCGAACCGTTTCGGAGATATTCGCGAGTTTTTGTATTAGCATTACGGCGAAAAGGGGCGGCCCCCCATGGCGAGCCGCGACTGCGGAGCATGGGGAGGAAGGTCGAAACCCTGTTAGGCCACGTTTCAAATTTCAAGTCGATCGGACAATTAGGGCCCGAGATATGGGGGGTCAAAGTTTGGCCCATTTCCGTGACCCCATCGAAATTTCGGTCGCTTGCGCCGGGGTCAAAAATTGAGCTACGAGAAAACGCTTGCGGGTAATTGTTTATGTGTCCGAATGGGAAGTGCTGTGTGAGCGGTTTGAAATTCGGTGCAACGCTTATAGGGAATTCTCGCGGCCGAAATGTGTCAAATTCTTGAAATTTGACCCTATGAAAGTCGGGTCCTATTGGGCCTAGAGAGAAACTTTTTTTTTAAATTGATGTACTCTTCGAGAGCAACATTTTGGCTATCTCGGATTTATAAAATTCGCGAATGGAGTTTCTACAGGGAATTTCCGTTCGATTTTTGGCCTATTCTTTAAACCTTCAAAAATTCGCCATAAAAAAACTATGGAAGCTAGGACCACAATATTTGGAGGGTTTGTAGGTAACAATAGGGAGCCCTTTCACACCAAAATTTGCGACATTCTATCGAACCGTTTCGGAGATATTCGCGAGTTTTTGTTTTAGCATTACGGCGAAAAGGGGCGGCCCCCCATGGTGAGCCGCGACTGCGGAGCATGGGGAGGAAGGTCGAAACCCTGTTAGGCCACGTTTCAAATTTCAAGTCGATCGGACAATTAGGGCCCGAGATATGGGGGTCAAAGTTTGGCCCATTTCCGTGACCATTTCCGTGACCCCATCGAAATTTCGGTCGGTTGCGCCGGGGTCAAAAATTGAGCTACGAGAAAACGCTTGCGGGTAATTGTTTATGTGTCCGAATGGGAAGTGCTGTGTGAGCGGTTTGAAATTCGGTGCAACGCTTATAGGGAATTCTCGCGGCCGAAATGTGTCAAATTCTTGAAATTTGACCCTATGAAAGTCGGGTCCTATTGGGCCTAGAGAGAAACTTTTTTTTTAAATTGATGTACTCTTCGAGAGCAACATTTTGGCTATCTCGGATTTTTAAAATTCGCGAATGGAGTTTCTACAGGGAATTTCCGTTCGATTTTTGGCCTATTCTTTAAACATTCAAAAATTCGCCATAAAAAAACTATGGAAGCTAGGACCACAATATTTGGAGGGTTTGTAGGTAACAATAGGGAGCCCTTTCACACCAAAATTTGCGACATTCTATCGAACCGTTTCGGAGATATTCGCGAGTTTTTGTTTTAGCATTACGGCGAAAAGGGGCGGCCCCCCATGGTGAGCCGCGACTGCGGAGCATGGGGAGGAAGGTCGAAACCCTGTTAGGCCACGTTTCAAATTTCAAGTCGATCGGACAATTAGGGCCCGAGATATGGGGGGTCAAAGTTTGGCCCATTTCCGTGACCATTTCCGTGACCCCATCGAAATTTCGGTCGGTTGCGCCGGGGTCAAAAATTGAGCTACGAGAAAACGCTTGCGGGTGATTATTTATGTGTCCGAATGGGAAGTGCTGTGTGAGCGGTTTGAAATTCGGTGCAACGCTTATAGGGAATTCTCTCGGCCGAAATGTGTCAAATTCGTGAAATTTGACCCTATGAAAGTCGGGTCCTATCGGGCCTAGAGAGAAACTTTTTTTTTAAATTGATGTACTCTTCGAGAGCAACATTTTGGCTATCTCGGATTTTTAAAATTCGCGAATGGCGTTTCTGCAGGGAATTTCCGTTCGATTTTTGGCCTATTCTTTAAACATTCAAAAATTCGCCATAAAATCTATGGAAGCTAGGACCACGAAATTTGGAGGGTTTGTACGAAAAAATAGGCACCCTTTCACACCAAAATTTCCGACATTCTATCGAACCGTTTCGGAGATATTCGCGAGTTTTTGTATTAGCATTACGGCGAAAAGGGGCGGCCCCCCATGGCGAGCCGCGACTGCGGAGCATGGGGAGGAAGGTCGAAACCCTGTTAGGCCACGTTTCAAATTTCAAGTCGATCGGACAATTAGGGCCCGAGATATGGGGGGTCAACGTTTGGCCCATTTCCGTGACCACATCGAAATTTCGGTCGCTTGCGCCGGGGTCAAAAATTGAGCTACGAGAAAACGCTTGCGGGTGATTATTTATGTGTCCGAATGGGAAGTGCTGTGTGAGCGGTTTGAAATTCGGTGCAACGCTTATAGCGAATTCTCGCGGCCGAAATGTGTCAAATTCGTGAACTTTGAGCCTATGAAAGTCGGGTCCTATTGGGCCTAGACAGAAACTTTTTTTTTAAATTGATGTACTCTTCGAGAGCAACATTTTGGCTATCTCGGATTTTTAAAATTCGCGAATGGAGTTTCTGCAGGGAATTTCCTATCGATTTTTGGCCTATTCTTTAAACATTCAAAAATTCGCCATAAAAAAACTATGGAAGCTAGGACCTCGAAATTCAGAGGGTTTGTAGGAAAAAATAGGGAGCCCTTTCACACCAAAATTTGCGACATTCTATCGAACCGTTTCGGAGATATTCGCGAGTTTTTGTTTTAGCATTACGGCGAAAAGGGGTGGACCCCCCATGGTGAGCCGCGACTGCGGAGCATGGGCAGGAAGGCCGAAACCCTGTTAGGCCACGTTTGAAATTTCAAGTCGATCGGACAATTAGGGCCCGAGATATGGGTGGGTCAAAGTTTGGCCCATTTCCGTGACCCCATCGAAATTTCGGTCGCTTGCGCCGGGGTCAAAAATTAAGCTACGAGAAAACGCTTGCGGGGAATTGTTCATGTGTCTGAATGGGAAGTGCTGTGTGAGCGGTTTGAAATTCGGTGCAACGCTTATAGGGAATTCTCGCGGCCGAAATGTGTCAAATTCGTGAAATTTGACCCTATGAAAATCGGGTCCTATTGGGCCTAGAGAGAAACGTTTTTTTTCAAATTGATGTACTCTTCGAGAGCAACATTTTGGCTATCTCGGATTTTTAAAATTCGCGAATGGAGTTTCTGCAGGGAATTTCCGTTTCATTTTTGGCCTATTCTTTAAAACTTCAAAAATTCGCCATAAAAAACTATGGAAGCTAGGACCACGAAATTTGGAGGGTTTGTAGGAAAAAATAGGGAGCCCTTTCACACCAAAATTTGCGACATTCTATCGAACCGTTTCGGAGATATTCGCGAGTTTTTGTTTTAGAATTACGGCGAAAAGGGGCGGCCCCCCATGGTGAGCCGCGACTGCGGAGCATGGGAAGGAAGGTCGAAACCCTGTTAGGCCACGTTTCAAATTTCAAGTCGATCGGACAATTAGGGCCCGAGATATGGGGGGTCAAAGTTTGGCCCATTTCCGTGACCATTTCCGTGACCCCATCGAAAATTCGGTCGCTTGCGCCGGGGTCAAAAATTGAGCTACGAGAAAACGCTTGCGGGGGATTGTTTATGTGTCTGAATGGGAAGTGCTGTGTGAGCGGTTTGAAATTCGGTGCAACGCTTATAGGGAATTCTCGCGGCCAAAATGTGTCAAATTCGTGAAATTTGACCCTATGAAAGTCGGGTCCTATTGGGCCTAGAGAGAAACTTTTTTTTTAAATTGATGTACTCTTCGAGAGCAACATTTTGGCTATCTCGGATTTTTAAAATTCGCGAATGGAGTTTCTGCAGGGAATTTCCGTTCGATTTTTGGCCTATTCTTTAAACATTCAAAAATTCGCCATAAAAAAAACTATGGAAGCTAGGACCACAATATTTGGAGGGTTTGTAGGTAAAAATAGGGAGCCCTTTCACACCAAAATTTGCGACATTCTATCGAACCGTTTCGGAGATATTCGCGAGTTTTTGTTTTAGCATTACGGCGAAAAGGGAAGGATCCCCATGGTGAGCCGCGACTGCGGAGCATGGGGAGGAAGGTCGAAACCCTGTTAGGCCACGTTTCAAATTTCAAGTCGATCGGACAATTAGGGCCCGAGATATGGGGGGTCAACGTTTGGCCCATTTCCGTGACCACATCGAAATTTCGGTCGCTTGCGCCGGGGTCAAAAATTGAGCTACGAGAAAACGCTTGCGGGTGATTATTTATGTGTCCGAATGGGAAGTGCTGTGTGAGCGGTTTGAAATTCGGTGCAACGCTTATAGCGAATTCTCGCGGCCGAAATGTGTCAAATTCGTGAACTTTGAGCCTATGAAAGTCGGGTCCTATTGGGCCTAGACAGAAACTTTTTTTTTAAATTGATGTACTCTTCGAGAGCAACATTTTGGCTATCTCGGATTTTTAAAATTCGCGAATGGAGTTTCTGCAGGGAATTTCCGTTCGATTTTTGGCCTATTCTTTAAACCTTCAAAAATTCGCCATAAAAAAAACTATGAAAGCTAGGACCACGAAATTTGGAGGGTTTGTAGGAAAAAATAGGGAGCCCTTTCACACCAAAATTTGCGACATTCTATCGAACCGTTTCGGAGATATTCGCGAGTTTTTGTTTCAGCATTACGGTGAAAAGGGGTGGACACCCCATGGTGAGCGACGACTGCGGAGCATGGGGAGGAAGGCCGAAAACCTGTTAGGCCACGTTTCAAATTTCAAGTCGATCGGACAATTAGGGCCCGAGATATGGGTGGGTCAAAGTTTGGCCCATTTCCGTGACCCCATCGAAATTTCGGTCGCTTGCGCCGGGGTCAAAAATTAAGCTACGAGAAAACGCTTGCGGGGAATTGTTCATGTGTCTGAATGGGAAGTGCTGTGTGAGCGGTTTGAAATTCGGTGCAACGCTTATAGGGAATTCTCGCGGCCGAAATGTGTCAAATTCGTGAAATTTGAGCCTATGAAAGTCGGGTCCTATTGGGCCTAGAGAGAAACTTTTTTTTTAAATTGATCTACTCTTCGCGGCAACATTTTGGCTATCTCGGATTTTTAAAATTCGCGAATGGAGTTTCTGCAGGGAATTTCCTATCGATTTTTGGCCTATTCTTTAAAACTTCACAAATTCGCCATAAAAAAACTATGGAAGCTAGGACCACAATATTTGGAGGGTTTGTAGGTAAAAATAGGGAGCCCTTTCACACCAAAATTTGCGACATTCTATCGAACCGTTTCGGAGATATTCGCGAGTTTTTGTTTTAGCATTACGGCGAAAAGGGGCGGACCCCCCATGGTGAGCCGCGACTGCGGAGCATGGGGAGGAAGGCCGAAACCCTGTTAGGCCACGTTTCAAATTTCAAGTCGATCGGACAAATAGGGCCCGAGATATGGGGGGTCAAAGTTTGGCCCATTTCCGTGACCATTTCCGTGACCCCATCGAAATTTCGGTCGCTTGCGCCGGGGTCAAAAATTGAGCTACGAGAAAACGCTTGCGGGGGATTGTTTATGTGTCCGAATGGGAAGTGCTGTGTGAGCGGTTTGAAATTCGGTGCAACGCTTATAGGGAATTCTCGCGGCCGAAATGTGTCAAATTCGTGAAATTTGACCCTATGAAAGTCTGGTCCTATTGGGCCTAGAGAGAAACGTTTTTTTTAAATTGATGTACTCTTCGAGGGCAACATTTTGGCTATCTCGGATTTTTAAAATTCGCGAATGGAGTTTCTGCAGGGAATTTCCGTTCGATTTTTGGCCTATTCTTTAAACCTTCAAAAATTCGCCATAAAAAAAACTATGAAAGCTAGGACCACGAAATTTGGAGGGTTTGTAGGAAAAAATAGGGAGCCCTTTCACACCAAAATTTGCGACATTCTATCGAACCGTTTCGGAGATATTCGCGAGTTTTTGTTTCAGCATTACGGTGAAAAGGGGTGGACACCCCATGGTGAGCGACGACTGCGGAGCATGGGGAGGAAGGCCGAAAACCTGTTAGGCCACGTTTCAAATTTCAAGTCGATCGGACAATTAGGGCCCGAGATATGGGGGGTCAAAGTTTGGCCCATTTCCGTGACCATTTCCGTGACCCCATCGAAATTTCGGTCGCTTGCGCCGGGGTCAAAAATTGAGCTACGAGAAAACGCTTGCGGGGGATTGTTTATGTGTCCGAATGGGAAGTGCTCTGTGAGCGGTTTGAAATTCGGTGCAACGCTTATAGGGAATTCTCGCGGCCGAAATGTGTCAAATTCGTGAATTTTGACCCTATGAAAGTCGGGTCCTATTGGGCCTAGGGAGAAACGTTTTTTTTTAAATTGATGTACTCTTCGAGAGCAACATTTTGGCTATCTCGGATTTTTAAAATTCGCGAATGGAGTTTCTGCAGAGAATTTCCGTTCGATTTTTGGCCTATTCTTTAAACCTTCAAAAATTCGCCATAAAAAAAAATCTATGGAAGCTAGGACCACGAAATTTGGAGGGCTTGTAGGTAAAAATAGGGAGCCCTTTCACACCAAAATTTGCGACATTCTATCGAACGGTTTCGGAGATATTCGCGAGTTTTTGTTTTAGCATTACGGCGAAAAGGGGCGGCCCCCCATGGTGAGCCGCGACTGCGGAGCATGGGGAGAAAGGTCGAAACCCTGTTAGGCCAAGTTTCAAATTTCAAGTCGATCGGACAATTAGGGCCCGAGATATCGGGGGTCAAAGTTTGGCCCATTTCCGTGACCCCATCGAAATTTCGGTCGCTTGCGCCGGGGTCAAAAATTGAGTTACGAGAAAACGCTTGCGGGTGATTGTTTATGTGTCCGAATGGGAAGTGCTGTGCGAGCGGTTTGAAATTCGGTGCAACGCTTATAGGGAATTCTCGCGGCCGAAATGTGTCAAATTCGTGAAGTTTGACCCTATGAAAGTCGGGTCCTAATGGCCCTAGGGAGAAACTTTTTTTTTAAATTGATGTACTCTTCGAGAGCAACATTTTGGCTATCTCGGATTTTTAAAATTCGCGAATGGAGTTACTGCAGGGAATTTCCGTTCGATTTTTGGCCTATTCTTTAAAACTTCAAAAATTCGCCATAAAAAAACTATGGAAGCTAGGACCACGAAATTTGGAGGGTTTGTAGGTTAAAATAGGGAGCCCTTTCACACCAAAATTTGCGACATTCTATAGAACGGTTTCGGAGATATTCGCGAGTTTTTGTTTTAGCATTACGGCAAAAAGGGGCGGCCCCCCATGGTGAGCCGCGACTGCGGAGCATGGGGTGAAAGGTCGAAACCCTGTTAGGCCACGTTTCAAATTTCAAGTCGATCGGACAATTAGGGCCCGAGATATGGGGGGTCAAATTTTGGCCCATTTCCGTGACCATTTCCGTGACCCCATCGAAATTTCGGTCGCTTGCGCCGTGGTCAAAAATTGAGCTACGAGAAAACACTTGCGGGGGATTGTTTATGTGTCCGAATGGGAAGTGCTGTGTGAGCGGTTTGAAATTCGGTGCAACGCTTATAGGGAATTCTCGCGGCCGAAATGTGTCAAATTCGTGAATTTTGACCCTATGAAAGTCGGGTACTATTGGGCCTAGAGAGAAACGTTTTTTTTTTTCAAATTGATGTACTCTTCGAGAGCAACATTTTGGCTATCTCGGATTTTTAAAATTCGCGAATGGAGTTTCTGCAGGGAATTTCCGTTCGATTTTTGGCCTATTCTTTAAAACTTCAAAAATTCGCTATAAAAAACTATGGAAGCTAGGACCACGAAATTTGGAGGGTTTGTAGGAAAAAATAGGGAGCCCTTTCACACCAAAATTTGCGACATTCTATCGAACCGTTTCGGAGATATTCGCGAGTTTTTGTTTTAGCATTACGGCGAAAAGGGGTGGACACCCCATGGTGAGCAGCGACTGCGGAGCATGGGGAGGAAGGCCGAAACCCTGTTAGGCCACGTTTCAAATTTCAAGTCGATCGGACAATTAGGCCCGAGATATGGGGGGTCAAAGTTTGGCCCATTTCCGTGACCCCATCGAAATTTCGGTCGCTTGCGCCGGGGTCAAAAATTGAGTTACGAGAAAACGCTTGCGGGTGATTGTTTATTTGTCCGAATGGGAAGTGCTGTGTGAGCGGTTTGAAATTCGGTGCAACGCTTATAGGGAATTCTCGCGGCCGAAATGTGTCAAATTCGTGAACTTTGAACCTATGAAAGTCGGGTCCTATTGGGCATAGAGAGAAACGTTTTTTTTTTTAAATTGATGTACTCTTCGAGAGCAACATTTTGGCTATCTCGGATTTTTAAAATTCGCGAATGGAGTTTCTGCAGAGAATTTCCGTTTGATTTTTGGCCTATTCTTTAAACCTTCAAAAATTCGCCATAAAAAAAATCTATGGAAGCTAGGACCACGAAATTTGGAGGGTTTGTAGGAAAAAATAGGGAGCCCTTTCACACCAAAATTTGCGACATTCTATCGAACCGTTTCGGAGATATTCGCGAGTTTTTGTTTTAGCATTACGGCGAAAAGGGGTGGACACACCATGGTGAGCGGCGACTGCGGAGCATGGGGAGGAAGGCCGAAACCCTGTTAGGCCACGTTTCAAATTTCAAGTCGATCGGACAATTAGGGCCCGAGATATGGGGGGTCAAAGTTTGGCCCATTTCCGTGACCCCATCGAAATTTCGGTCGCTTGCGCCGGGGTCAAAATTTGAGCTACGAGAAAACGCTTGCGGGGGATTGTTCATGTGTCTGAATTGGAAGTGCTGTGTGAGCGGTTTGAAATTCGGTGCAACGCTTATAGGGAATTCTCGCGGCCGAAATGTGTCAAATTCGTGAACTTTGACCCTATGAAAGTCGGGTCCTATTGTGCCTAGAGAGAAACTTTTTTTTTAAATTGATGTACTCTTCGAGAGCAACATTTTGGCTATCTCGGATTTTTAAAATTCGCGAATGGAGATTCTGCAGGGAATTTCCGTTCGATTTTTGGCCTATTCTTTAAAACTTCAAAAATTCGCTATAAAAAACTATGGAAGCTAGGACCACGAAATTTGGAGGGTTTGTAGGAAAAAATAGGGAGCCCTTTCACACCAAAATTTGCGACATTCTATCGAACCGTTTCGGAGATATTCGCGAGCTTTTGTTTTAGCATTACGGCGAAAAGGGGCGGCCCCCCATGGAGAGCCGCGACTGCGGAGCATGGGGAGGAAGGTCGAAACCCTGTTAGGCCACGTTTCAAATTTCAAGTCGATCGGACAATTAGGGCCCGAGATATGGGGGCTCAAAGTTTGGCCCATTTCCGTGACCCCATCGAAATTTCGGTCGCTTGCGCCGGGGTCAAAAATTGAGCTACGAGAAAACGCTTGCGGGTGATTGTTTATGTGTCCGAATGGGAAGTGCTGTGTGAGCGGTTTGAAATTCGGTGCAAAGCTTATAGGGAATTCTCGCGGCCGAAATGTGTCAAATTCGTGAAATTTGACCCTATGAAAGTCGGGTCCTATTGGGACTAGAGAGAAACTTTTTTTTTAAATTGATGTACTCTTCGAGAGCAACATTTTGACTATCTCGGATTTTTAAAATTCCCGAATGGAGTTTCTGCAGGGAATTTCCCTTCGATTTTTGGCCTATTCTTTAAACCTTCAAAAATTCGCCATAAAAAAACTATGGAAGCTAGGACCACAATATTTGGAGGGTTTGTAGGAAAAAATAGGGAGCCCTTTCACACCAAAATTTGCGACATTCTATCGAACGGTTTCGGAGATATTCGCGAGTTTTTGTTTTAGCATTACGGCGAAAAGGGGCGGCCCCCCATGGTGAGCCGCGACTGCGGAGCATCGGGAGAAAGGTCGAAACCCTGTTAGGCCACGTTTCAAATTTCAAATCGATCGGACAATTAGGGCCCGAGATATGGGGGGTCAAAGTTTGGCCCATTTCCGTGACCCCATCGAAATTTCGGTCGCTTGCGCCGGGGTCAAAAATTGAGCTACGAGAAAACGCTTGCGGGTGATTGTTTATGTGTCCGAATGGGAAGTGCTGTGTGTGCGGTTTGAAATTCGGTGCAACGCTTATAGGGAATTCCCGCGGCCGAAATGTGTCAAATTCGTGAAATTTGATCCTATGAAAGTCGGGTCCTATTGGGCCTAGAGAGAAAATTTTTTTTAAATTGATGTACTCTTCGAGAGCAACATTTTGGCTATCTCGGATTTTTAAAATTCGCGAATGGAGTTTCTGCAGGGAATTTCCGTTCGATTTTTGGCCTAGTCTTTAAACATTCAAAAATTCGCCATAAAAAACTATGGAAGTTAGGACCACGAAATTTGGAGGGTTTGTACGAAAAAATAGGGAGCCCTTTCACACCAAAATTTGCGACATTCTATCGAACCGTTTCGGAGATATTCGCGAGTTTTTGTTTTAGCATTACGGCGAAAAGGGGTAGACCCCCCATGGTGAGCCGCGACTGCGGAGCATGGGCAGGAATGCCGAAACCCTGTTAGACCACGTTTCAAATTTCAACTCGATCAGACAATTAGGGCCCGAGATATGGGGGGTCAAAGTTTGGCCCATTTCCGTGACCATTTCCGTGACCCCATCGAAATTTCGGTCGCTTGCGCGGGGGTCAAAAATTGAGCTACGAGAAAACGCTTGCGGGTGATTGTTTATTTGTCCGAATGGGAAGTGCTGTGTGAGCGGTTTGAAATTCGGTGCAACGTTTATAGGGAATTCTCGCGGCCGAAATGTGTCAAATTCGTGAACTTTGACCCTATGAAAGTCGGGTCCTATTGGGCCTAGAGAAAAACGTTTTTTTTTTTCAAATTGATGTACTCTTCGAGAGCAACATTTTGGCTATCTCGGATTTTTAAAATTCGCGAATGGAGTTTCTGCAGGGAATTTCCGTTCGATTTTTGGCCTATTCTTTAAACCTTCAAAAATTCGCCATAAAAAACTATGGAAGCTAGGACCACGAAATTTGGAGGGTTTGTAGGAAAAAATAGGGAGCCCTTTCACACCAAAATTTGCGACATTCTATCGAACCGTTTCGGAGATATTCGCGAGTTTTTGTTTTAGCATTACGGCGAAAAGGGGCGGCCCCCCATGGTGAGCCGCGACTGCGGAGCATGGGGAGGAAGGTCGAAACCCTGTTAGGCCACGTTTCAAATTTCAAGTCGATCGGACAATTAGGGCCCGAGATATGGGGGGTCAAAGTTTGGCCCATTTCCGTGACCCCATCGAAATTTCGATCGCTTGCGCCGGGGTCAAAAATTGAGCTACGAGAAAACGCTTGCGGGTAATTGTTTATGTGTCCGAATGGGAAGTGCTGTGTGAGCGGTTTGAAATTCGGTGCAACGCTTATAGGGAATTCTCTCGGCTGAAATGTGTCAAATTCGTGAACTTTGAGCCTATGAAAGTCGGGTCCTATTGGGCCTAGAGAGAAACGTTTTTTTTCAAATTGATCTACTCTTCGAGAGCAACATTTTGGCTATCTCGGATTTTTATTATTCGCGAATGGAGTTTCTGCAGGGAATTTCCGTTCGATTTTTGGCCTATTCTTTAAACCTTCAAAAATTCGCCATAAAAAACTATGGAAGCTAGGACCACGAAATTTGGAGGGTTTGTAGGAAAAAATAGGGAGCCGTTTCACACCAAAATTTGCGACATTCTATCGAACCGTTTCGGAGATATTCGCGAGTTTTTCTTTTAGCATTACGGCGAAAAGGGGTTGACCCCCCATGGTGAGCCGCGACTGCGGAGCATGGGGAGGAAGGCCGAAACCCTGTTAGGCCACGTTTCAAATTTCAAGTCGATCGGACAATTAGGGCCCGAGATATAAGGGGTCAAAGTTTGGCCCATTTCCGTGACCAATTCCGTGACCCCATGGAAATTTCGGTCGCTTGCGCCGGGGTCAAAAATTGAGCTACGAGAAAACGCTTGCGGGTGATTGTTTATGTGTCCGAATGGGAAGTGCTGTGTGAGCGGTTTGAAATTCGGTGCAACGCTTATAGGGAATTCTCTCGGCCGAAATGTGTCAAATTCGTGAACTTTGACCCTATGAAAGTCGGGTCCTATTGGGCCTAGAGAAAAACGTTTTTTTTTTCAAATTGATGTACTCTTCGAGAGCAACATTTTGGCTATCTCGGATTGTTAAAATTCGCGAATGGAGTTTCTGCAGGGAATTTCCGTTCGATTTTTGGCCTATTCTTTAAACATTCAAAAATTCGCCATAAAAAACTATGGAAGCTAGGACCACGAAATTTGGAGGGTTTGTAGGAAAAAATAGGGAGCCCTTTCACACCAAAATTTGCGACATTCTATCGAACCGTTTCGGAGATATTCGCGAGTTTTTGTTTTAGCATTACGGCGAAAAGGGGCGGCCCCCCATGGTGAGCCGCGACTGCGGAGCATGGGGAGGAAGGTCGAAACCCTGTTAGGCCACGTTTCAAATTTCAAGTCGATCGGACAATTAGGGCCCGAGATATGGGGGGTCAAAGTTTGGCCCATTTCCGTGACCCCTTCGAAATTTCGGTCGCTTGCGCCGGGGTCAAAAATTGAGCTACGAGAAAACGCTTGCGGGTAATTGTTTATGTGTCCGAATGGGAAGTGCTGTGTGAGCGGTTTGAAATTCGGTGCAACGCTTATAGGGAATTCTCGCGGCCGAAATGTGTCAAATTCGTGAAATTTGATCCTATGAAAGTCGGGTCCTATTGGGCCTAGAGAGAAACTTTTTTTTTAAATTGATGTACTCTTCGAGAGCAACATTTTGGCTATCTCGGATTTTTAAAATTCGCGAATGGAGTTTCTGCAGGGAATTTCCGTTCGATTTTTGGCCTATTCTTTAAACATTCAAAAATTCGCCATAAAAAAACTATGGAAGCTAGGACCACGAAATTTGGAGGGTTTGTACGAAGAAATAGGGAGCCCTTTCACACCAAAATTTGCGACATTCTATCGAACCGTTTCGGAGATATTCGCGAGTTTTTGTTTTAGCATTACGGCGAAAAGGGGCGGCCCCCAATGGTGAGCCGCGACTGCGGAGCATGGGGAGGAAGGTCGAAACCCTGTTAGGCCACGTTTCAAATTTCAAGTCGATCGGACAATTAGGGCCCGAGATATGGGGGGTCAAAGTTTGGCCCATTTCCGTGACCATTTCCGTGATCCCATCGAAATTTCGGTCGCTTGCGCCGGGGTCAAAAATTGAGCTACGAGAAAACGCTTGCGGGTGATTGTTTATGTGTCCGAATGGGAAGTGCTGTGTGAGCGGTTTGAAATTCGGTGCAACGCTTATAGGGAATTCTCTCGGCCGAAATGTGTCAAATTCGTGAACTTTGAGCCTATGAAAGTCGGGTCCTATTGGGCCTAGAGAGAAACGTTTTTTTTCAAATTGATGTACTCTTCGAGAGCAACATTTTGGCTATCTCGGATTTTTATTATTCGCGAATGGAGTTTCTGCAGGGAATTTCCGTTCGATTTTTGGCCTATTCTTTAAACCTTCAAAAATTCGCCATAAAAAACTATGGAAGCTAGGACCACGAAATTTGAAGGGTTTGTAGGAAAAAATAGGGAGCCCTTTCACACCAAAATTTGCGACATTCTATCGAACCGTTTCGGAGATATTCGCGAGTTTTTGTTTTAGCATTACGGCGAAAAGGGGTGGACCCCCCATGGTGAGCCGCGACTGCGGTGCATGGGGAGGAAGGCCGAAACCCTGTTAGGCCACGTTTCAAATTTCAAGTCGATCGGACAATTAGGGCCCGAGATATAAGGGGTCAAAGTTTGGCCCATTTCCGTGACCAATTCCGTGACCCCATGGAAATTTCGGTCGCTTGCGCCGGGGTCAAAAATTGAGCTACGAGAAAACGCTTGCGGGTGATTGTTTATGTGTCCGAATGGGAAGTGCTGTGTGAGCGGTTTGAAATTCGGTGCAACGCTTATAGGGAATTCTCTCGGCCGAAATGTGTCAAATTCGTGAACTTTGACCCTATGAAAGTCGGGTCCTATTGGGCCTAGAGAAAAACGTTTTTTTTTTCAAATTGATGTACTCTTCGAGAGCAACATTTTGGCTATCTCGGATTTTTAAAATTCGCGAATGGAGTTTCTGCAGGGAATTTCCGTTCGATTTTTGGCCTATTCTTTAAACCTTCAAAAATTCGCCATAAAAAACTATGGAAGCTAGGACCACGAAATTTGGAGGGTTTGTAGGAAAAAATAGGGAGCCCTTTCACACCAAAATTTGCGACATTCTATCGAACCGTTTCGGAGATATTCGCGAGTTTTTGTTTTAGCATTACGGCGAAAAGGGGCGGCCCCCATGGTGAGCCGCGACTGCGGAGCATGGGGAGGAAGGTCGAAACCCTGTTAGGCCACGTTTCAAATTTCAAGTCGATCGGACAATTAGGGCCCGAGATATGGGGGGTCAAAGTTTGGCCCATTTCCGTGACCCCATCGAAATTTCGGTCGCTTGCGCCGGGGTCAAAAATTGAGCTACGAGAAAACGCTTGCGGGTAATTGTTTATGTGTCCGAATGGGAAGTGCTGTGTGAGCGGTTTGAAATTCGGTGCAACGCTTATAGGGAATTCTCGCGGCCGAAATGTGTCAATTTCGTGAAATTTGAGCCTATGAAAGTCGGGTCCTATTGGGCCTAGAGAGAAACTTTTTTTTTAAATTGATGTACTCTTCCAGAGCAACATTTTGGCTATCTCGGATTTTTAAAATTCGCGAATGGAGTTTCTGCAGGGAATTTCCGTTCGATTTTTGGCCTATTCTTTAAACCTTCAAAAATTCGCCATAAAAAACTATGGAAGCTAGGACCACGAAATTTGGAGGGTTTGTAGGGAAAAATAGGGAGCCCTTTCACACCAAAATTTGCGACATTCTATCGAACCGTTTCGGAGATATTCGCGAGTTTTTGTTTTAGCATTACGGCGAAAAGGGGTGGACCCCCATGGTGAGCCGCAACTGCGGAGCATGGGGAGGAAGGCCGAAACCCTGTTAGGCCACGTTTCAAATTTCAAGTCGATCGCACAATTAGGGCCCGAGATATGGGGGGTCAAATTTTGGCCCATTTCCGTGACCATTTCCGTGACCCCATCGAAATTTCGGTCGCTTGCGCCGGGGTCAAAAATTGAGCTACGAGAAAACGCTTGCGGGGGATTGTTCATGTGTCTGAATGGGAAGTGCTGTGTGAGCGGTTTGAAATTCGGTGCAACGCTTATAGGGAATTCTCTCGGCCGAAATGTGTCAAATTCGTGAAATGTGACCCTATGAAAGTCGGGTCCTATTGGGCCTAGAGAGAAACTTTTTTTTTAAAATTGATGTACTCTTCGAGAGAAACATTTTGGCTATCTCGGATTTTTAAAATTCGCGAATGGAGTTTCTGCAGGGAATTTCCGTTCGATTTTTGGCCTATTCTTTAAACATTCAAAAATTCGCTATAAAAAACTATGGAAGCTAGGACCACGAAATTTTGAGGGTTTGTAGGAAAAAATAGGGAGCCCTTTCACACCAAAATTTGCGACATTCTATCGAACCGTTTCGGAGATATTCGCGAGTTTTTGTTTTAGCATTACGGCGAAAAGGGGCGGCCCCCATGGTGAGCCGCGACTGCGGAGCATGGGGAGGAAGGTCGAAACCCTGTTAGGCCACGTTTCAAATTTCAAGTCGATCGGACAATTAGGGCCCGAGATATGGGGGGTCAAAGTTTGGCCCATTTCCGTGACCCCATCGAAATTTCGGTCGCTTGCGCCGGGGTCAAAAATTGAGCTACGAGAAAACGCTTGCGGGTAATTGTTTATGTGTCCGAATGGGAAGTGCTGTGTGAGCGGTTTGAAATTCGGTGCAATGCTTATAGGGAATTCTCGCGGCCGAAATGTGTCAATTTCGTGAAATTTGAGCCTATGAAAGTCGGGTCCTATTGGGCCTAGAGAGAAACTTTTTTTTTAAATTGATGTACTCTTCCAGAGCAACATTTTGGCTATCTCGGATTTTTAAAATTCGCGAATGGAGTTTCTGCAGGGAATTTCCTATCGATTTTTGGCCTATTCTTTAAACCTTCAAAAATTCGCCATAAAAAACTATGGAAGCTAGGACCACCAAAGTTGGAGGGTTTGTAGGGAAAAATAGGGATTCCTTTCACACCAAAATTTGCGACATTCTATCGAACCGTTTCGGAGATATTCGCGAGTTTTTGTTTTAGCATTACGGCGAAAAGGGGTGGACCCCCATGGTGAGCCGCAACTGCGGAGCATGGGGAGGAAGGCCGAAACCCTGTTAGGCCACGTTTCAAATTTCAAGTCGATCGCACAATTAGGGCCCGAGATATGGGGGGTCAAATTTTGGCCCATTTCCGTGACCATTTCCGTGACCCCATCGAAATTTCGGTCGCTTGCGCCGGGGTCAAAAATTGAGCTACGAGAAAACGCTTGCGGGTGATTGTTTATGTGTCCAAATGGGAAGTGCTGTGTGAGCGGTTTGAAATTCGGTGCAACGCTTATAGGGAATTCTCGCGGCCGAAATGTGTCAAATTGTTGAAATTTGACCCTCTGAAAGTCGGGTCCTATTGGGCCTAGAGAGAAACTTTTTTTTTAAATTGATGTACTCTTCGAGAGCAACATTTTGGCTATCTCGGATTTTTAAAATTCGCGAATGGAGTTTCTGCAGGGAATTTCCGTTCGATTTTTGGCCTATTCTTTAAACCTTCAAAAATTCGCCATAAAGAAACTATGGAAGCTAGGACCACAATATTTGGAGGGTTTGTAGGTAAAAATAGGGAGCCCTTTCACACCAAAATTTGCGACATTCTATCGAACCGTTTCGGAGATATTCGCGAGTTTTTGTTTTAGCATTACGGCGAAAAGGGGCGGATCCCCATGGTGAGCCGCGACTGCGGAGCATGGGGAGGAAGGTCGAAACCCTGTTAGGCCACGTTTCAAATTTCAAGTCGATCGGACAATTAGGGCCCGAGATATGGGGGGTCATAGTTTGGCCCATTTCCGTGACCCCATCGAAATTTCGGTCGCTTGCGCCGGGGTCAAAAATTGAGCTACGAGAAAACGCTTGCGGGGGATTGTTCATGTGTCTGAATGGGAAGTGCTGTGTGAGCGGTTTGAAATTCGGTGCAACGCTTATAGGGAATTCTCTCGGCCAAAATGTGTCAAATTCGTGAAATGTGACCCTATGAAAGTCGGGTCCTATTGGGCCTAGAGAGAAACTTTTTTTTTTAAAATTGATGTACTCTTCGAGAGAAACATTTTGGCTATCTCGGATTTTTAAAATTCGCGAATGGAGTTTCTGCAGGGAATTTCCGTTCGATTTTTGGCCTATTCTTTAAACATTCAAAAATTCGCTATAAAAAACTATGGAAGCTAGGACCACGAAATTTTGAGGGTTTGTAGGAAAAAATAGGGAGCCCTTTCACACCAAAATTTGCGACATTCTATCGAACCGTTTCGGAGATATTCGCGAGTTTTTGTTTTAGCATTACGGCGAAAAGGGGCGGCCCCCATGGTGAGCCGCGACTGCGGAGCATGGGGAGGAAGGTCGAAACCCTGTTAGGCCACGTTTCAAATTTCAAGTCGATCGGACAATTAGGGCCCGAGATATGGGGGGTCAAAGTTTGGCCCATTTCCGTGACCCCATCGAAATTTCGGTCGCTTGCGCCGGGGTCAAAAATTGAGCTACGAGAAAACGCTTGCGGGTAATTGTTTATGTGTCCGAATGGGAAGTGCTGTGTGAGCGGTTTGAAATTCGGTGCAACGCTTATAGGGAATTCTCGCGGCCGAAATGTGTCAATTTCGTGAAATTTGAGCCTATGAAAGTCGGGTCCTATTGGGCCTAGAGAGAAACTTTTTTTTTAAATTGATGTACTCTTCCAGAGCAACATTTTGGCTATCTCGGATTTTTAAAATTCGCGAATGGAGTTTCTGCAGGGAATTTCCGTTCGATTTTTGGCCTATTCTTTAAACCTTCAAAAATTCGCCATAAAAAACTATGGAAGCTAGGACCACCAAATTTGGAGGGTTTGTAGGGAAAAATAGGGAGCCCTTTCACACCAAAATTTGCGACATTCTATCGAACCGTTTCGGAGATATTCGCGAGTTTTTGTTTTAGCATTACGGCGAAAAGGGGTGGACCCCCATGGTGAGCCGCAACTGCGGAGCATGGGGAGGAAGGCCGAAACCCTGTTAGGCCACGTTTCAAATTTCAAGTCGATCGCACAATTAGGGCCCGAGATATGGGGGGTCAAATTTTGGCCCATTTCCGTGACCATTTCCGTGACCCCATCGAAATTTCGGTCGCTTGCGCCGGGGTCAAAAATTGAGCTACGAGAAAACGCTTGCGGGTGATTGTTTATGTGTCCGAATGGGAAGTGCTGTGTGAGCGGTTTGAAATTCGGTGCAACGCTTATAGGGAATTCTCGCGGCCGAAATGTGTCAAATTCTTGAAATTTGACCCTCTGAAAGTCGGGTCCTATTGGGCCTAGAGAGAAACTTTTTTTTTAAATTGATGTACTCTTCGAGAGCAACATTTTGGCTATCTCGGATTTTTAAAATTCGCGAATGGAGTTTCTGCAGGGAATTTCCGTTCGATTTTTGGCCTATTCTTTAAACCTTCAAAAATTCGCCATAAAGAAACTATGGAAGCTAGGACCACAATATTTGGAGGGTTTGTAGGTAAAAATAGGGAGCCCTTTCACACCAAAATTTGCGACATTCTATCGAACCGTTTCGGAGATATTCGCCAGTTTTTGTTTTAGCATTACGGCGAAAAGGGGCGGCCCCCCATGGTGAGCCGCGACTGCGGAGCATGGGGAGGAAGGCCGAAACCCTGTTAGGCCACGTTTCAAATTTCAAGTCGATCGGACAATTAGGGCCCGAGATATGTGGGGTCATAGTTTGGCCCATTTCCGTGACCGCATCGAAATTTCGGTCGCTTGCGCCGGGGTCAAAAATTGAGCTACGAGAAAACGCTTGCGGGTGATTGTTTATGTGTCCGAATGGGAAGTGCTGTGTGAGCGGTTTGAAATTCAGTGCAACGCTTATAGGGAATTCTCGTGGCCGAAATGTTGTCAAATTCGTGAACTTTGACCCTATGAAAGTCGAGTCCTATTGGGCTTAGAGAGAAACTTTTTTTTTAAATTGATGTACTCTTCGAGAGCAACATTTTGGCTATCTCGGATTTTTAAAATTCGCGAATGGAGTTTCTGCAGGGAATTTCCGTTCGATTTTTGGCCTATTCTTTAAAACTTCAAAAATTCGCCATAAAAAACTATGGAAGCTAGGACCACGAAATTTGGAGGGTTTGTAGGTAAAAATAGGGAGCCCTTTCACACCAAAATTTGCGACATTCTATCGAACCGTTTCGGAGATATTCGCGAGTTTTTGTTTTAGCATTACGGCGAAAAGGGGCGGATACCCATGGTGAGCCGCGACTGCGGAGCATGGGGAGGAAGGTCGAAACCCTGTTAGGCCACGTTTCAAATTTCAAGTCGATCGGACAATTAGGGCCCGAGATATGGGGGGTCATAGTTTGGCCCATTTCCGTGACCATTTCCGTGACCCCATCGAAATTTCGGTCGCTTGCGCCGGGGTCAAAAATTGAGCTACGAGAAAACGCTTGCGGGGGATATTTCATGTGTCTGAATGGGAAGTGCTGTGTGAGCGGTTTGAAATTCGGTGCAACGCTTATAGGGAATTCTCGCGGCCGAAATGTGTCAAATTCGTGAAATGTGACCCTATGAAAGTCGGGTCCTATTGGGCCTAGAGAGAAACTTTTTTTTTTAAAATTGATGTACTCTTCGAGAGAAACATTTTGGCTATCTCGGATTTTTAAAATTCGCGAATGGAGTTTCTGCAGGGAATTTCCGTTCGATTTTTGGCCTATTCTTTAAACATTCAAAAATTCGCTATAAAAAACTATGGAAGCTAGGACCACGAAATTTTGAGGGTTTGTAGGAAAAAATAGGGAGCCCTTTCACACCAAAATTTGCGACATTCTATCGAACCGTTTCGGAGATATTCGCGAGTTTTTGTTTTAGCATTACGGCGAAAAGGGGCGGCCCCCATGGTGAGCCGCGACTGCGGAGCATGGGGAGGAAGGTCGAAACCCTGTTAGGCCACGTTTCAAATTTCAAGTCGATCGGACAATTAGGGCCCGAGATATGGGGGGTCAAAGTTTGGCCCATTTCCGTGACCCCATCGAAATTTCGGTCGCTTGCGCCGGGGTCAAAAATTGAGCTACGAGAAAACGCTTGCGGGTAATTCTTTATGTGTCCGAATGGGAAGTGCTGTGTGAGCGGTTTGAAATTCGGTGCAATGCTTATAGGGAATTCTCGCGGCCGAAATGTGTCAATTTCGTGAAATTTGAGCCTATGAAAGTCGGGTCCTATTGGGCCTAGAGAGAAACTTTTTTTTTAAATTGATGTACTCTTCCAGAGCAACATTTTGGCTATCTCGGATTTTTAAAATTCGCGAATGGAGTTTCTGCAGGGAATTTCCTATCGATTTTTGGCCTATTCTTTAAACATTCAAAAATTCGCCATAAAGAAACTATGGAAGCTAGGACCACAATATTTGGAGGGTTTGTAGGTAAAAATAGGGAGCCCTTTCACACCAAAATTTGCGACATTCTATCGAACCGTTTCGGAGATATTCGCCAGTTTTTGTTTTAGCATTACGGCGAAAAGGGGCGGCTCCCCATGGTGAGCCGCGACTGCGGAGCATGGGGAGGAAGGCCGAAACCCTGTTAGGCCACGTTTCAAATTTCAAGTCGATCGGACAATTAGGGCCCGAGATATGTGGGGTCATAGTTTGGCCCATTTCCGTGACCCCATCGAAATTTCGGTCGCTTGCGCCGGGGTCAAAAATTGAGCTACGAGAAAACGCTTGCGGGTGATTGTTTATGTGTCCGAATGGGAAGTGCTGTGTGAGCGGTTTGAAATTCAGTGCAACGCTTATAGGGAATTCTCGCGGCCGAAATGTTGTCAAATTCGTGAACTTTGACCCTATGAAAGTCGAGTCCTATTGGGCTTAGAGAGAAACTTTTTTTTTAAATTGATGTACTCTTCGAGAGCAACATTTTGGCTATCTCGGATTTTTAAAATTCGCGAATGGAGTTTCTGCAGGGAATTTCCGTTCGATTTTTGGCCTATTCTTTAAAACTTCAAAAATTCGCCATAAAAAACTATGGAAGCTAGGACCACGAAATTTGGAGGGTTTGTAGGTAAAAATAGGGAGCCCTTTCACACCAAAATTTGCGACATTCTATCGAACCGTTTCGGAGATATTCGCGAGTTTTTGTTTTAGCATTACGGCGAAAAGGGGCGGATACCCATGGTGAGCCGCGACTGCGGAGCATGGGGAGGAAGGTCGAAACCCTGTTAGGCCACGTTTCAAATTTCAAGTCGATCGGACAATTAGGGCCCGAGATATGGGGGGTCATAGTTTGGCCCATTTCCGTGACCATTTCCGTGACCCCATCGAAATTTCGGTCGCTTGCGCCGGGGTCAAAAATTGAGCTACGAGAAAACGCTTGCGGGGGATTGTTCATGTGTCTGAATGGGAAGTGCTGTGTGAGCGGTTTGAAATTCGGTGCAACGCTTATAGGGAATTCTCTCGGCCGAAATGTGTCAAATTCGTGAAATGTGACCCTATGAAAGTCGGGTCCTATTGGGCCTAGAGAGAAACTTTTTTTTTTAAAATTGATGTACTCTTCGAGAGAAACATTTTGGCTATCTCGGATTTTTAAAATTCGCGAATGGAGTTTCTGCAGGGAATTTCCGTTCGATTTTTGGCCTATTCTTTAAACATTCAAAAATTCGCTATAAAAAACTATGGAAGCTAGGACCACGAAATTTTGAGGGTTTGTAGGAAAAAATAGGGAGCCCTTTCACACCAAAATTTGCGACATTCTATCGAACCGTTTCGGAGATATTCGCGAGTTTTTGTTTTAGCATTACGGCGAAAAGGGGCGGCCCCCATGGTGAGCCGCGACTGCGGAGCATGGGGAGGAAGGTCGAAACCCTGTTAGGCCACGTTTCAAATTTCAAGTCGATCGGACAATTAGGGCCCGAGATATGGGGGGTCAAAGTTTGGCCCATTTCCGTGACCCCATCGAAATTTCGGTCGCTTGCGCCGGGGTCAAAAATTGAGCTACGAGAAAACGCTTGCGGGTAATTGTTTATGTGTCCGAATGGGAAGTGCTGTGTGAGCGGTTTGAAATTCGGTGCAATGCTTATAGGGAATTCTCGCGGCCGAAATGTGTCAATTTCGTGAAATTTGAGCCTATGAAAGTCGGGTCCTATTGGGCCTAGAGAGAAACTTTTTTTTTAAATTGATGTACTCTTCCAGAGCAACATTTTGGCTATCTCGGATTTTTAAAATTCGCGAATGGAGTTTCTGCAGGGAATTTCCTATCGATTTTTGGCCTATTCTTTAAACCTTCAAAAATTCGCCATAAAAAACTATGGAAGCTAGGACCACCAAAGTTGGAGGGTTTGTAGGGAAAAATAGGGATTCCTTTCACACCAAAATTTGCGACATTCTATCGAACCGTTTCGGAGATATTCGCGAGTTTTTGTTTTAGCATTACGGCGAAAAGGGGTGGACCCCCATGGTGAGCCGCAACTGCGGAGCATGGGGAGGAAGGCCGAAACCCTGTTAGGCCACGTTTCAAATTTCAAGTCGATCGCACAATTAGGGCCCGAGATATGGGGGGTCAAATTTTGGCCCATTTCCGTGACCATTTCCGTGACCCCATCGAAATTTCGGTCGCTTGCGCCGGGGTCAAAAATTGAGCTACGAGAAAACGCTTGCGGGTGATTGTTTATGTGTCCAAATGGGAAGTGCTGTGTGAGCGGTTTGAAATTCGGTGCAACGCTTATAGGGAATTCTCGCGGCCGAAATGTGTCAAATTGTTGAAATTTGACCCTCTGAAAGTCGGGTCCTATTGGGCCTAGAGAGAAACTTTTTTTTTAAATTGATGTACTCTTCGAGAGCAACATTTTGGCTATCTCGGATTTTTAAAATTCGCGAATGGAGTTTCTGCAGGGAATTTCCGTTCGAGTTTTGGCCTATTCTTTAAACCTTCAAAAATTCGCCATAAAGAAACTATGGAAGCTAGGACCACAATATTTGGAGGGTTTGTAGGTAAAAATAGGGAGCCCTTTCACACCAAAATTTGCGACATTCTATCGAACCGTTTCGGAGATATTCGCCAGTTTTTGTTTTAGCATTACGGCGAAAAGGGGCGGCCCCCCATGGTGAGCCGCGACTGCGGAGCATGGGGAGGAAGGCCGAAACCCTGTTAGGCCACGTTTCAAATTTCAAGTCGATCGGACAATTAGGGCCCGAGATATGTGGGGTCATAGTTTGGCCCATTTCCGTGACCCCATCGAAATTTCGGTCGCTTGCGCCGGGGTCAAAAATTGAGCTACGAGAAAACGCTTGCGGGTGATTGTTTATGTGTCCGAATGGGAAGTGCTGTCTGAGCGGTTTGAAATTCAGTGCAACGCTTATAGGGAATTCTCGCGGCCGAAATGTTGTCAAATTCGTGAACTTTGACCCTATGAAAGTCGAGTCCTATTGGGCTTAGAGAGAAACTTTTTTTTTAAATTGATGTACTCTTCGAGAGCAACATTTTGGCTATCTCGGATTTTTAAAATTCGCGAATGGAGTTTCTGCAGGGAATTTCCGTTCGATTTTTGGCCTATTCTTTAAAACTTCAAAAATTCGCCATAAAAAACTATGGAAGCTAGGACCACGAAATTTGGAGGGTTTGTAGGTAAAAATAGGGAGCCCTTTCACACCAAAATTTGCGACATTCTATCGAACCGTTTCGGAGATATTCGCGAGTTTTTGTTTTAGCATTACGGCGAAAAGGGGCGGATCCCCATGGTGAGCCGCGACTGCGGAGCATGGGGAGGAAGGTCGAAACCCTGTTAGGCCACGTTTCAAATTTCAAGTCGATCGGACAATTAGGGCCCGAGATATGGGGGGTCATAGTTTGGCCCATTTCCGTGACCCCATCGAAATTTCGGTCGCTTGCGCCGGGGTCAAAAATTGAGCTACGAGAAAACGCTTGCGGGGGATTGTTCATGTGTCTGAATGGGAAGTGCTGTGTGAGCGGTTTGAAATTCGGTGCAACGCTTATAGGGAATTCTCTCGGCCAAAATGTGTCAAATTCGTGAAATGTGACCCTATGAAAGTCGGGTCCTATTGGGCCTAGAGAGAAACTTTTTTTTTTAAAATTGATGTACTCTTCGAGAGAAACATTTTGGCTATCTCGGATTTTTAAAATTCGCGAATGGAGTTTCTGCAGGGAATTTCCGTTCGATTTTTGGCCTATTCTTTAAATATTCAAAAATTCGCTATAAAAAACTATGGAAGCTAGGACCACGAAATTTTGAGGGTTTGTAGGAAAAAATAGGGAGCCCTTTCACACCAAAATTTGCGACATTCTATCGAACCGTTTCGGAGATATTCGCGAGTTTTTGTTTTAGCATTACGGCGAAAAGGGGCGGCCCCCATGGTGAGCCGCGACTGCGGAGCATGGGGAGGAAGGTCGAAACCCTGTTAGGCCACGTTTCAAATTTCAAGTCGATCGGACAATTAGGGCCCGAGATATGGGGGGTCAAAGTTTGGCCCATTTCCGTGACCCCATCGAAATTTCGGTCGCTTGCGCCGGGGTCAAAAATTGAGCTACGAGAAAACGCTTGCGGGTAATTGTTTATGTGTCCGAATGGGAAGTGCTGTGTGAGCGGTTTGAAATTCGGTGCAACGCTTATAGGGAATTCTCGCGGCCGAAATGTGTCAATTTCGTGAAATTTGAGCCTATGAAAGTCGGGTCCTATTGGGCCTAGAGAGAAACATTTTTTTTTAAATTGATGTACTCTTCCAGAGCAACATTTTGGCTATCTCGGATTTTTAAAATTCGCGAATGGAGTTTCTGCAGGGAATTTCCGTTCGATTTTTGGCCTATTCTTTAAACCTTCAAAAATTCGCCATAAAAAACTATGGAAGCTAGGACCACCAAATTTGGAGGGTTTGTAGGGAAAAATAGGGAGCCCTTTCACACCAAAATTTGCGACATTCTATCGAACCGTTTCGGAGATATTCGCGAGTTTTTGTTTTAGCATTACGGCGAAAAGGGGTGGACCCCCATGGTGAGCCGCAACTGCGGAGCATGGGGAGGAAGGCCGAAACCCTGTTAGGCCACGTTTCAAATTTCAAGTCGATCGCACAATTAGGGCCCGAGATATGGGGGGTCAAATTTTGGCCCATTTCCGTGACCATTTCCGTGACCCCATCGAAATTTCGGTCGCTTGCGCCGGGGTCAAAAATTGAGCTACGAGAAAACGCTTGCGGGTGATTGTTTATGTGTCCGAATGGGAAGTGCTGTGTGAGCGGTTTGAAATTCGGTGCAACGCTTATAGGGAATTCTCGCGGCCGAAATGTGTCAAATTCTTGAAATTTGACCCTCTGAAAGTCGGGTCCTATTGGGCCTAGAGAGAAACTTTTTTTTTAAATTGATGTACTCTTCGAGAGCAACATTTTGGCTATCTCGGATTTTTAAAATTCGCGAATGGAGTTTCTGCAGGGAATTTCCGTTCGATTTTTGGCCTATTCTTTAAACCTTCAAAAATTCGCCATAAAGAAACTATGGAAGCTAGGACCACAATATTTGGAGGGTTTGTAGGTAAAAATAGGGAGCCCTTTCACACCAAAATTTGCGACATTCTATCGAACCGTTTCGGAGATATTCGCCAGTTTTTGTTTTAGCATTACGGCGAAAAGGGGCGGCCCCCCATGGTGAGCCGCGACTGCGGAGCATGGGGAGGAAGGCCGAAACCCTGTTAGGCCACGTTTCAAATTTCAAGTCGATCGGACAATTAGGGCCCGAGATATGTGGGGTCATAGTTTGGCCCATTTCCGTGACCCCATCGAAATTTCGGTCGCTTGCGCCGGGGTCAAAAATTGAGCTACGAGAAAACGCTTGCGGTGATTGTTTATGTGTCCGAATGGGAAGTGCTGTGTGAGCGGTTTGAAATTCAGTGCAACGCTTATAGGGAATTCTCGCGGCCGAAATGTTGTCAAATTCGTGAACTTTGACCCTATGAAAGTCGAGTCCTATTGGGCTTAGAGAGAAACTTTTTTTTTAAATTGATGTACTCTTCGAGAGCAACATTTTGGCTATCTCGGATTTTTAAAATTCGCGAATGGAGTTTCTGCAGGGAATTTCCGTTCGATTTTTGGCCTATTCTTTAAAACTTCAAAAATTCGCCATAAAAAACTATGGAAGCTAGGACCACGAAATTTGGAGGGTTTGTAGGTAAAAATAGGGAGCCCTTTCACACCAAAATTTGCGACATTCTATCGAACCGTTTCGGAGATATTCGCGAGTTTTTGTTTTAGCATTACGGCGAAAAGGGGTGGACCCCCATGGTGAGCCGCAACTGCGGAGCATGGGGAGGAAGGCCGAAACCCTGTTAGGCCACGTTTCAAATTTCAAGTCGATCGCACAATTAGGGCCCGAGATATGGGGGGTCAAATTTTGGCCCATTTCCGTGACCATTTCCGTGACCCCATCGAAATTTCGGTCGCTTGCGCCGGGGTCAAAAATTGAGCTACGAGAAAACGCTTGCGGGTGATTGTTTATGTGTCCAAATGGGAAGTGCTGTGTGAGCGGTTTGAAATTCGGTGCAACGCTTATAGGGAATTCTCGCGGCCGAAATGTGTCAAATTCTTGAAATTTGACCCTCTGAAAGTCGGGTCCTATTGGGCCTAGAGAGAAACTTTTTTTTTAAATTGATGTACTCTTCGAGAGCAACATTTTGGCTATCTCGGATTTTTAAAATTCGCGAATGGAGTTTCTGCAGGGAATTTCCGTTCGAGTTTTGGCCTATTCTTTAAACCTTCAAAAATTCGCCATAAAGAAACTATGGAAGCTAGGACCACAATATTTGGAGGGTTTGTAGGTAAAAATAGGGAGCCCTTTCACACCAAAATTTGCGACATTCTATCGAACCGTTTCGGAGATATTCGCCAGTTTTTGTTTTAGCATTACGGCGAAAAGGGGCGGCCCCCCATGGTGAGCCGCGACTGCGGAGCATGGGGAGGAAGGCCGAAACCCTGTTAGGCCACGTTTCAAATTTCAAGTCGATCGGACAATTAGGGCCCGAGATATGTGGGGTCATAGTTTGGCCCATTTCCGTGACCCCATCGAAATTTCGGTCGCTTGCGCCGGGGTCAAAAATTGAGCTACGAGAAAACGCTTGCGGGTGATTGTTTATGTGTCCGAATGGGAAGTGCTGTGTGAGCGGTTTGAAATTCAGTGCAACGCTTATAGGGAATTCTCGCGGCCGAAATGTTGTCAAATTCGTGAACTTTGACCCTATGAAAGTCGAGTCCTATTGGGCTTAGAGAGAAACTTTTTTTTTAAATTGATGTACTCTTCGAGAGAAACATTTTGGCTATCTCGGATTTTTAAAATTCGCGAATGGAGTTTCTGCAGGGAATTTCCGTTCGATTTTTGGCCTATTCTTTAAACATTCAAAAATTCGCTATAAAAAACTATGGAAGCTAGGACCACGAAATTTTGAGGGTTTGTAGGAAAAAATAGGGAGCCCTTTCACACCAAAATTTGCGACATTCTATCGAACCGTTTCGGAGATATTCGCGAGTTTTTGTTTTAGCATTACGGCGAAAAGGGGCGGCCCCCATGGTGAGCCGCGACTGCGGAGCATGGGGAGGAAGGTCGAAACCCTGTTAGGCCACGTTTCAAATTTCAAGTCGATCGGACAATTAGGGCCCGAGATATGGGGGATCAAAGTTTGGCCCATTTCCGTGACCGTTTCCGTTACCCCATCGAAATTTCGGTCGCTTGCGCCGGGGTCAAAAATTGAGCTACGTGAAAACGCTTGCGGGTGATTGTTTATGTGTCCGAATGGGAAGTGCTGTGTGAGCGGTTTGAAATTCAGTGCAACGCTTATAGGGAATTCTCGCGGCCGAAATGTGTCAAATTCGTGAACTTTGAGCCTATGAAAGTCGGGTCCTATTGGGCCTAGAGAGAAACGTTTTTTTCAAATTCATGTACTCTTCGAGAGCAACATTTTGGCTATCTCGGATTTTTAAAATTCGCGAATGGAGTTTCTGCAGGGAATTTCCGTTCGATTTTTGGCCTATTCTTTAAAACTTCAAAAATTCGCCATAAAAAACTATGGAAGCTAGGACCACGAAATTTGGAGGGTTTGTAGGAAAAAATAGGGAGCCCTTTCACACCAAAATGTGCGACATTCTATCGAACAGTTTCGGAGATATTCGCGAGTTTTTGTTTTAGCATTACGGCGAAAAGGGGCGGACACCCCATGGTGAGCCTCGACTGCAGAGCATGAGGAGGAAGGTCGAAACCCTGTTAGGCCACGTTTCAAATTTCAAGTCGATCGGACAATTAGGGCCCGAGATATGGGGGATCAAAGTTTGGCCCATTTCCGTGACCGTTTCCGTGACCCCATCGAAATTTCGGTCGCTTGCGCCGGGGTCAAAAATTGAGCTACGAGAAAACGCTTGCGGGTGATTGTTTATGTGTCCGAATGGGAAGTGCTGTGTGAGCGGTTTGAAATTCAGTGCAACGCTTATAGGGAATTCTCGCGGCCGAAATGTGTCAAATTCGTGAATTTTGAGCCTATGAAAGTCGGGTCCTATTGGGCCTAGAGAGAAACGTTTTTTCAAATTGATGTACTCTTCGAGAGCAACATTTTGGCTATCTCGGATTTTTAAAATTCGCGAATGGAGTTTCTGCAGGGAATTTCCGTTCGATTTTTGGCCTATTCTTTAAAACTTCAAAAATTCGCCATAAAAAACTATGGAAGCTATGACCACGAAATTTGGAGGGTTTGTAGGAAAAAATAGGGAGCCCTTTCACACCAAAATTTGCGACATTCTATCGAACCGTTTCGGAGATATTCGCGAGTTTTTGTTTTAGCATTACGGCGAAAAGGGGCGGCCCCCATGGTGAGCCGCGACTGCGGAGCATGGGGAGGAAGGTCGAAACCCTGTTAGGCCACGTTTCAAATTTCAAGTCGATCGGACAATTAGGGCCCGAGATATGGGGGGTCAAAGTTTGGCCCATTTCCGTGACCCCATCGAAATTTCGGTCGCTTGCGCCGGGGTCAAAAATTGAGCTACGAGAAAACGCTTGCGGGTAATTGTTTATGTGTCCGAATGGGAAGTGAAGTGTGAGCGGTTTGAAATTCGGTGCAACGCTTATAGGGAATTCTCGCGGCCGAAATGTGTCAATTTCGTGAAATTTGAGCCTATGAAAGTCGGGTCCTATTGGGCCTAGAGAGAAACTTTTTTTTTAAATTGATGTACTCTTCGAGAGCAACATTTTGGCTATCTCGGATTTTAAAAATTCGCGAATGGAGTTTCTGCAGGGAATTTCCTATCGATTTTTGGCCTATTCTTTAAAACTTCAAAAATTCGCCATAAAAAACTATGGAAGCTAGGACCACCAAATTTGGAGGGTTTGTAGGGAAAAATAGGGAGCCCTTTCACACCAAAATTTGCGACATTCTATCGAACCGTTTCGGAGATATTCGCGAGTTTTTGTTTTAGCATTACGGCGAAAAGGGGTGGACCCCCATGGTGAGCCGCAACTGCGGAGCATGGGGAGGAAGGCCGAAACCCTGTTAGGCCACGTTTCAAATTTCAAGTCGATCGCACAATTAGGGCCCGAGATATGGGGGGTCAAATTTTGGCCCATTTCCGTGACCATTTCCGTGACCCCATCGAAATTTCGGTCGCTTGCGCCGGGGTCAAAAATTGAGCTACGAGAAAACGCTTGCGGGTGATTGTTTATGTGTCCAAATGGGAAGTGCTGTGTGAGCGGTTTGAAATTCGGTGCAACGCTTATAGGGAATTCTCGCGGCCGAAATGTGTCAAATTCGTGAACTTTGACCCTATGAAAGTCGGGTCCTATTGGGCCTAGAGAGAAACGTTTTTTTTTAAATTGATGTACTCTTCGAGAGCAACATTTTGGCTATCTCGGATTTTTAAAATTCGCGAATGGAGTTTCTGCAGGGAATTTCCGTTCGATTTTTGGCCTATTCTTTAAACCTTCAAAAATTCGCCATAAAAAACTATGGAAGCTAGGACCACTATATTTGGAGGGTTTGTAGGAAAAATAGGGAGCCCTTTCACACCAAAATGTGCGACATTCTATCGAACAGTTTCGGAGATATTCGCGAGTTTTTGTTTTAGCATTACGGCGAAAAGGGGCGGACACCCCATGGTGAGCCTCGACTGCAGAGCATGAGGAGGAAGGTCGAAACCCTGTTAGGCCACGTTTCAAATTTCAAGTCGATCGGACGATTAGGGCCCGAGATATGGGGGATCAAAGTTTGGCCCATTTCCGTGACCGTTTCCGTGACCCCATCGAAATTTCGGTCGCTTGCGCCGGGGTCAAAAATTGAGCTACGTGAAAACGCTTGCGGGTGATTGTTTATGTGTCCGAATGGGAAGTGCTGTGTGAGCGGTTTGAAATTCAGTGCAACGCTTATAGGGAATTCTCGCGGCCGAAATGTGTCAAATTCGTGAACTTTGAGCCTATGAAAGTCGGGTCCTATTGGGCCTAGAGAGAAACGTTTTTTTCAAATTGATGTACTCTTCGAGAGCAACATTTTGGCTATCTCGGATTTTTAAAATTCGCGAATGGAGTTTCTGCAGGGAATTTCCGTTCGATTTTTGGCCTATTCTTTAAAACTTCAAAAATTCGCCATAAAAAACTATGGAAGCTATGACCACGAAATTTGGAGGGTTTGTAGGAAAAAATAGGGAGCCCTTTCACACCAAAATTTGCGACATTCTATCGAATCGTTTCGGAGATATTCGCGAGTTTTTGTTTTAGCATTACGGCGAAAAGGGGTTGACCCCCCATGGTGAGCCGCGACTGCGGAGCATGGGGAGGAAGGCCGAAACCCTGTTAGGCCACGTTTCAAATTTCAAGTCGATCGGACAATTAGGGCCCGAGATATGGGGGGTCAAAGTTTGGCCCGTTTCCGTGACCCCATCGAAATTTCGGTCGCTTGCGCCGGGGTCAAAAATTGAGCTACGAGAAAACGCTTGCGGGTGATTGTTTATGTTTCCGAATGGGAAGTGCTGTGTGAGCGGTTTGAAATTCGGTGCAACGCTTATAGGGAATTCTCGCGGCCGAAATGTGTCAAATTCTTGAAATTTGACCCTCTGAAAGTCGGGTCCTATTGGGCCTAGAGAGAAACTTTTTTTTAAATTGATGTACTCTTCGAGAGCAACATTTTGGCTATCTCGGATTTTTAAAATTCGCGAATGGAGTTTCTGCAGGGAATTTCCGTTCGATTTTTGGCCTATTCTTTAAACCTTCAAAAATTCGCCATAAAAAAACTATGGAAGCTAGGACCACAATATTTGGAGGGTTTGTAGGTAAAAATAGGGAGCCCTTTCACACCAAAATTTGCGACATTCTATCGAACCGTTTCGGAGATATTCGCCAGTTTTTGTTTTAGCATTACGGCGAAAAGGGGCGGCCCCCCATGGTGAGCCGCGACTGCGGAGCATGGGGAGGAAGGCCGAAACCCTGTTAGGCCACGTTTCAAATTTCAAGTCGATCGGACAATTAGGGCCCGAGATATGTGGGGTCATAGTTTGGCCCATTTCCGTGACCCCATCGAAATTTCGGTCGCTTGCGCCGGGGTCAAAAATTGAGCTACGAGAAAACGCTTGCGGGTGATTGTTTATGTGTCCGAATGGGAAGTGCTGTGTGAGCGGTTTGAAATTCAGTGCAACGCTTATAGGGAATTCTCGCGGCCGAAATGTTGTCAAATTCGTGAACTTTGACCCTATGAAAGTCGAGTCCTATTGGGCTTAGAGAGAAACTTTTTTTTTAAATTGATGTACTCTTCGAGAGCAACATTTTGGCTATCTCGGATTTTTAAAATTCGCGAATGGAGTTTCTGCAGGGAATTTCCGTTCGATTTTTGGCCTATTCTTTAAAACTTCAAAAATTCGCCATAAAAAACTATGGAAGCTAGGACCACGAAATTTGGAGGGTTTGTAGGTAAAAATAGGGAGCCCTTTCACACCAAAATTTGCGACATTCTATCGAACCGTTTCGGAGATATTCGCGAGTTTTTGTTTTAGCATTACGGCGAAAAGGGGTGGACCCCCCATGGTGAGCCGCGACTGCGGAGCATGGGGAGGAAGGCCGAAACCCTGTTAGGCCACGTTTCAAATTTCAAGTCGATCGGACAATTAGGGCCCGAGATATGGTGGGTCAAAGTTTGGCCCATTTCCGTGACCCCATCGAAATTTCGGTCGCTTGCGCCGGGGTCAAAAATTGAGCTACGAGAAAACGCTTGCGGGTGATTGTTTATGTGTCCAAATGGGAAGTGCTGTGTGAGCGGTTTGAAATTCGGTGCAACGCTTATAGGGAATTCTCGCGGCCGAAATGTGTCAAATTCGTGAACTTTGACCCTATGAAAGTCGGGTCCTATTGGGCCTAGAGAGAAACGTTTTTTTTTAAATTGATGTACTCTTCGAGAGCAACATTTTGGCTATCTCGGATTTTTAAAATTCGCGAATGGAGTTTCTGCAGGGAATTTCCGTTCGATTTTTGGCCTATTCTTTAAACCTTCAAAAATTCGCCATAAAAAACTATGGAAGCTAGGACCACGAAATTTGGAGGGTTTGTAGGAAAAATAGGGAGCCCTTTCACACCAAAATGTGCGACATTCTATCGAACAGTTTCGGAGATATTCGCGAGTTTTTGTTTTAGCATTACGGCGAAAAGGGGCGGACACCCCATGGTGAGCCTCGACTGCAGAGCATGAGGAGGAAGGTCGAAACCCTGTTAGGCCACGTTTCAAATTTCAAGTCGATCGGACGATTAGGGCCCGAGATATGGGGGATCAAAGTTTGGCCCATTTCCGTGACCGTTTCCGTGACCCCATCGAAATTTCGGTCGCTTGCGCCGGGGTCAAAAATTGAGCTACGTGAAAACGCTTGCGGGTGATTGTTTATGTGTCCGAATGGGAAGTGCTGTGTGAGCGGTTTGAAATTCAGTGCAACGCTTATAGGGAATTCTCGCGGCCGAAATGTGTCAAATTCGTGAACTTTGAGCCTATGAAAGTCGGGTCCTATTGGGCCTAGAGAGAAACGTTTTTTTCAAATTGATGTACTCTTCGAGAGCAACATTTTGGCTATCTCGGATTTTTAAAATTCGCGAATGGAGTTTCTGCAGGGAATTTCCGTTCGATTTTTGGCCTATTCTTTAAAACTTCAAAAATTCGCCATAAAAAACTATGGAAGCTATGACCACGAAATTTGGAGGGTTTGTAGGAAAAAATAGGGAGCCCTTTCACACCAAAATTTGCGACATTCTATCGAATCGTTTCGGAGATATTCGCGAGTTTTTGTTTTAGCATTACGGCGAAAAGGGGTTGACCCCCCATGGTGAGCCGCGACTGCGGAGCATGGGGAGGAAGGCCGAAACCCTGTTAGGCCACGTTTCAAATTTCAAGTCGATCGGACAATTAGGGCCCGAGATATGGGGGGTCAAAGTTTGGCCCGTTTCCGTGACCCCATCGAAATTTCGGTCGCTTGCGCCGGGGTCAAAAATTGAGCTACGAGAAAACGCTTGCGGGTGATTGTTTATGTTTCCGAATGGGAAGTGCTGTGTGAGCGGTTTGAAATTCGGTGCAACGCTTATAGGGAATTCTCGCGGCCGAAATGTGTCAAATTCTTGAAATTTGACCCTCTGAAAGTCGGGTCCTATTGGGCCTAGAGAGAAACTTTTTTTTAAATTGATGTACTCTTCGAGAGCAACATTTTGGCTATCTCGGATTTTTAAAATTCGCGAATGGAGTTTCTGCAGGGAATTTCCGTTCGATTTTTGGCCTATTCTTTAAACCTTCAAAAATTCGCCATAAAAAAACTATGGAAGCTAGGACCACAATATTTGGAGGGTTTGTAGGTAAAAATAGGGAGCCCTTTCACACCAAAATTTGCGACATTCTATCGAACCGTTTCGGAGATATTCGCCAGTTTTTGTTTTAGCATTACGGCGAAAAGGGGCGGCCCCCCATGGTGAGCCGCGACTGCGGAGCATGGGGAGGAAGGCCGAAACCCTGTTAGGCCACGTTTCAAATTTCAAGTCGATCGGACAATTAGGGCCCGAGATATGTGGGGTCATAGTTTGGCCCATTTCCGTGACCCCATCGAAATTTCGGTCGCTTGCGCCGGGGTCAAAAATTGAGCTACGAGAAAACGCTTGCGGGTGATTGTTTATGTGTCCGAATGGGAAGTGCTGTGTGAGCGGTTTGAAATTCAGTGCAACGCTTATAGGGAATTCTCGCGGCCGAAATGTTGTCAAATTCGTGAACTTTGACCCTATGAAAGTCGAGTCCTATTGGGCTTAGAGAGAAACTTTTTTTTTAAATTGATGTACTCTTCGAGAGCAACATTTTGGCTATCTCGGATTTTTAAAATTCGCGAATGGAGTTTCTGCAGGGAATTTCCGTTCGATTTTTGGCCTATTCTTTAAAACTTCAAAAATTCGCCATAAAAAACTATGGAAGCTAGGACCACGAAATTTGGAGGGTTTGTAGGTAAAAATAGGGAGCCCTTTCACACCAAAATTTGCGACATTCTATCGAACCGTTTCGGAGATATTCGCGAGTTTTTGTTTTAGCATTACGGCGAAAAGGGGTGGACCCCCCATGGTGAGCCGCGACTGCGGAGCATGGGGAGGAAGGCCGAAACCCTGTTAGGCCACGTTTCAAATTTCAAGTCGATCGGACAATTAGGGCCCGAGATATGGTGGGTCAAAGTTTGGCCCATTTCCGTGACCCCATCGAAATTTCGGTCGCTTGCGCCGGGGTCAAAAATTGAGCTACGAGAAAACGCTTGCGGGTGATTGTTTATGTGTCCGAATGGGAAGTGCTGTGTGAGCGGTTTGAAATTCGGTGCAACGCTTATAGGGAATTCTCGCGGCCGAAATGTGTCAAATTCGTGAACTTTGAGCCTATGAAAGTCGGGTCCTATTGGGCCTAGAGAGAAACGTTTTTTTCAAATTGATGTACTCTTCGAGAGCAACATTTTGGCTATCTCGGATTTTTAAAATTCGCGAATGGAGTTTCTGCAGGGAATTTCCGTTCGATTTTTGGCCTATTCTTTAAACCTTCAAAAATTCGCCATAAAAAACTATGGAAGCTATGACCACGAAATTTGGAGGGTTTGTAGGAAAAAATAGGGAGCCCTTTCACACCAAAATTTGCGACATTCTATCGAATCGTTTCGGAGATATTCGCGAGTTTTTGTTTTAGCATTACGGCGAAAAGGGGTTGACCCCCCATGGTGAGCCGCGACTGCGGAGCATGGGGAGGAAGGCCGAAACCCTGTTAGGCCACGTTTCAAATTTCAAGTCGATCGGACAATTAGGGCCCGAGATATGGGGGGTCAAAGTTTGGCCCGTTTCCGTGACCCCATCGAAATTTCGGTCGCTTGCGCCGGGGTCAAAAATTGAGCTACGAGAAAACGCTTGCGGGTGATTGTTTATGTGTCCGAATGGGAAGTGCTGTGTGAGCGGTTTGAAATTCAGTGCAACGCTTATAGGGAATTCTCGCGGCCGAAATGTTGTCAAATTCGTGAACTTTGACCCTATGAAAGTCGAGTCCTATTGGGCTTAGAGAGAAACTTTTTTTTTAAATTGATGTACTCTTCGAGAGCAACATTTTGGCTATCTCGGATTTTTAAAATTCGCGAATGGAGTTTCTGCAGGGAATTTCCGTTCGATTTTTGGCCTATTCTTTAAACTTTCAAAAATTCGCCATAAAAAAACTATGAAAGCTAGGACCACGAAATTTGGAGGGTTTGTAGGAAAAAATAGGGAGCCCTTTCACACCAAAATTTGCGACATTCTATCGAACCGTTTCGGAGATATTCGCGAGTTTTTGTTTTAGCATTACGGCGAAAAGGGGTGGACCCCCCATGGTGAGCCGCGACTGCGGAGCATGGGGAGGAAGGCCGAAACCCTGTTAGGCCACGTTTCAAATTTCAAGTCGATCGGACAATTAGGGCCCGAGATATGGGGGGTCAAAGTTTGGCCCATTTCCGTGACCCCATCGAAATTTCGGTCGCTTGCGCCGGGGTCAAAAATTGAGCTACGAGAAAACGCTTGCGGGTGATTGTTTATGTGTCCGAATGGGAAGTGCTGTGTGAGCGGTTTGAAATTCGGTGCAACGCTCATAGGGAATTCTCGCGGCCGAAATGTGTCAAATTCTTGAAATTTGACCCTATGAAAGTCGGGTCCTATTGGGCCTAGAGAGAAACTTTTTTTTAAAATTGATGTACTCCTCGAGAGCAACATTTTGGCTATGTCGGATTTTTAAAATTCGCGAATGGAGTTTCTGCAGGGAATTTCCGTTCGATTTTTGGCCTATTCTTTAAACCTTCAAAAATTCGCCATAAAAAAACTATGGAAGCTAGGACCACAATATTTGGAGGGTTTGTAGGTAAAAATAGGGAGCCCTTTCAGAACAAAATTTGCGACATTCTATCGAACCGTTTCGGAGATATTCGCGAGTTTTTGTTTTAGCATTACGGCGAAAAGGGGCGGCCCCCCATGGTGAGCCGCGACTGCGGAGCATGGGGAGGAAGGTCGAAACCCTGTTAGGCCATGTTTCAAATTTCAAGTCGATCGGACAATTAGGGCCCGAGATATGGGGGGTCAAAGTTTGGCCCATTTCCGTGACCCCATCGAAATTTCGGTCGCTTGCGCCGGGGTCAAAAATTGAGCTACGAGAAAACGCCTGCGGGTGATTGTTTATGTGTCCGAATGGGAAGTGCTGTGTGAGCGGTTTGAAATTCGGTGCAACGCTTATAGGGAATTCTCTCGGCCGAAATGTGTCAAATTCGTGAACTTGGACCCTATGAAAGTCGGGTCCTATTTTGCCTAGAGAGAAACGTTTTTTTTCAAATTGATGTACTCTTCGAGAGCAACATTTTGGCTATCTCGGATTTTTAAAATTCGCGAATGGAGTTTCTGCAGGGAATTTCCGTTCGATTTTTGGCCTATTCTTTAAAACATCAAAAATTCGCCATAAAAAACTATGGAAGCTAGGACCACGAAATTTGGAGGGTTTGTAGGAAAAAATAGGGAGCCCTTTCACACCAAAATTTGCCACATTCTATCGAACCGTTTCGGAGATATTCGCGAGTTTTTGTTTTAGCATTACGGCGAAAAGGGGCGGCCCCCCATGGTGAGCCGCGACTGCGGAGCATGGGGAGGAAGGTCGAAACCCTGTTAGGCCACGTTTCAAATTTCAAGTCGATCGGACAATTAGGGCCCGAGATATGGGGGGTCAAAATTTGGCCCATTTCCGTGACCCCATCGAAATTTCGGTCGCTTGCGCCGGGGTCAAAATTTGAGCTACGAGAAAACGCTTGCGGGTGATTGTTTGTGTGTCCGAATGGGAAGTGCTGTGTGAGCGGTTTGAAATTCGGTGCAACGCTTATAGGCAATTCTCGCGGCCGAAATGTGTCAAATTCGTGAAATTTGACCCTATGAAAGTCGGGTCCTATTGGGCCTAGAGAGAAACTTTTTTTTTAAATTGATCTACTCTTCGAGAGCAACATTTTGGCTATCTCGGATTTTTAAAATTCGCGAATGGAGTTTCTGCAGGGAATTTCCGTTCGATTTTTGGCCTATTCTTTAAACTTTCAAAAATTCGCCATAAAAAAACTATGGAAGCTAGGAACACGAAATTTGGAGGGTTTGTAGGAAAAAATAGGGAGCCCTTTCACACCAAAATTTGCGACATTCTATCGAACCGTTTCGGAGATATTCGCGAGTTTTTGTTTTAGCATTACAGCGAAAAGGGGTGGACCCCCCATGGTGAGCCGCGACTGCGGAGCATGGGGAGGAAGGCCGAAACCCTGTTAGGCCACGTTTCAAATTTCAAGTCGATCGGACAATTAGGGCCCGAGATATGGGGGGTCAAAGTTTGGCCCATTTCCGTGACCCCATCGAAATTTCGGTCGCTTGCGCCGGGGTCAAAAATTGAGCTACGAGAAAACGCTTGCGGGTGATTGTTTATGTGTCCGAATGGGAAGTGCTGTGTGAGCGGTTTGAAATTCGGTGCAACGCTTATAGGGAATTCTCGCGGCCGAAATGTGTCAAATTCGTGAAATTTGACCCTATGAAAGTCGGGTCCTATTGGGCCTAGAGAGAAACTTTTTTTTTAAATTGATCTACTCTTCGAGAGCAACATTTTGGCTATCTCGGATTTTTAAAATTCGCGAATGGAGTTTCTGCAGGGAATTTCCGTTCGATTTTTGGCCTATTCTTTAAACTTTCAAAAATTCGCCATAAAAAAACTATGGAAGCTAGGAACACGAAATTTGGAGGGTTTGTAGGAAAAAATAGGGAGCCCTTTCACACCAAAATTTGCGACATTCTATCGAACCGTTTCGGAGATATTCGCGAGTTTTTGTTTTAGCATTACGGCGAAAAGGGGTGGACCCCCCATGGTGAGCCGCGACTGCGGAGCATGGGGAGGAAGGCCGAAACCCTGTTAGGCCACGTTTCAAATTTCAAGTCGATCGGACAATTAGGGCCCGAGATATGGGGGGTCAAAGTTTGGCCCATTTCCGTGACCCCATCGAAATTTCGGTCGCTTGCGCCGGGGTCAAAAATTGAGCTACGAGAAAACGCTTGCGGGTGATTGTTTATGTGTCCGAATGGGAAGTGCTGTGTGAGCGGTTTGAAATTCGGTGCAACGCTTATAGGGAATTCTCCCGGCCGAAATGTGTCAAATTCGTGAAATTTGACCCTATGAAAGTCGAGTCCCATTGGGCCTAGAGAGAAACTTTTTTTTAAATTGATGTACTCTTCGAGAGCAACATTTTGGCTATCTCGGATTTTTAAAATTCGCGAATGGAGTTTCTGCAGGGAATTTCCTATCGATTTTTGGCCTATTCTTTAAACATTCAAAAATTCGCCATAAAAAAACTATGGAAGCTAGGACCACGAAATTTGGAGGGTTTGTAGGAAAAAATAGGGAGCCCCTTCACACCAAAATTTGCGACACTCTATCGAACCGTTTCGGAGATATTCGCGTGTTTTTGTTTTAGCATTACGGCGAAAAGGGGCGGACCCCCCATGGTGAGCCGCGACTGCGGAGCATGTGGAGGAAGGCCGAAACCCTATAGGCCACGTTTCAAATTTCAAGTCGATCGGACAATTAGGGCCCGAGATATGGGGGGTCAAAAATTTGGCCCATTTCCGTGACCATTTCCGTGACCCCATCGAAATTTCGGTAGCTTGCGCCGGGGTCAAAAATTGAGCTACGAGAAAACGCTTGCGGGTGATTGTTTATGTGTCCGAATGGGAAGTGCTGTGTGAGCGGTTTGAAATTCGGTGCCACGCTTATAGGGAATTCTCGCGGCCGAAATGTGTCAAATTCGTGAAATTTGACCCTATGAAAGTCGGGTCCTATTGGGCCTAGAGAGAAACTTTTTTTTAAATTGATGTACTCTTCGAGAGCAACATTTTGGCTATCTCGGATTTTTAAAATTCGCGAATGGAGTTTCTGCAGGGAATTTCCGTTCGATTTTTGGCCTATTCTTTAAACATTCAAAAATTCGCCATAAAAAAACTATGGAAGCTAGGACCACAATATTTGGAGGGTTTGTAGGTAATAATAGGGAGCCCTTTCACACCAAAATTTGCAATATTCTATCGAACCGTTTCGGAGATATTCGCGAGTTTTTGTTTTAGCATTACGGCGAAAAGGGGCGGATCCCCATGGTGAGCCGCGACTGCGGAGCATGGGGAGGAAGGCCGAAACCCTGTTAGGCCACGTTTCAAATTTCAAGTCGATCGGACAATTAGGGCCCGAGATATGGGTGGTCAAAGTTTGGCCCATTTCCGTGACCCCATCGAAATGTCGGTCGCCTGCGCCGGGGTCAAAAATTGAGCTACGAGAAAACGCTTGCGGGTGATTGTTTATGTGTCCGAATGGGAAGTGCTGTGTGAGCGGTTTGAAATTCGGTGCAACGCTTATAGGGAATTCTCGCGGCCGAAATGTGTCAAATTCGTGAACTTTGACCCTTTGAAAGTCGGGTCCTATTGGGCCTAGAGAGAAAAGTTTTTTTTTAAATTGATGTACTCTTCGAGAGCAACATTTTGGCTATCTCGGATTTTTAAAATTCGCGAATGGAGTTTCTGCAGGGAATTTCCGTTCGATTTTTGGCCTATTCTTTAAACATTCAAAAATTCGCCATAAAAAAACTATGAAAGCTAGGACCACGAAATTTGGAGGGTTTGTAGAAAAAAATAGGGAGCCCTTTCACACCAAAATTTGCGACATTCTATCGAACCGTTTCGGAGATATTCGCGAGTTTTTGTTTTAGCATTACGGCGAAAAGAGGCGGACACCCCATGGTGAGCCTCGACTGCAGAGCATGAGGAGGAAGGTCGAAACCCTGTTAGGCCACGTTTCAAATTTCAAGTCGATCGGACAATTAGGGCTTTAGATATGGGGGATCAAAGTTTGGCCCATTTCCGTGACCATTTCCGTGACCCCATCGAAATTTCGGTCGCTTGCGCCGGGGTCAAAAATTGAGCTACGAGAAAACGCTTGCGAGGGATTGTTCATGTGTCTGAATGGGAAGTGCTGTGTGAGCGGTTTGAAATTCAGTGCAACGCTTATAGGGAATTCTCGCGGCCGAAATGTGTCAAATTCGTGAACTTTGAGCCTATGAAAGTCGGGTCCTATTGGGCCTAGAGAGAAACGTTTTTTTCAAATTGATGTACTCTTCGAGAGCAACATTTTGGCTATCTCGGATTTTTAAAATTCGCGAATGGAGTTTCTGCAGGGAATTTCCGTTCGATTTTTGGCCTATTCTTTAAAACTTCAAAAATTCGCCATTAAAAACTATGGAAGCTAGGACCACGAAATTTGGAGGGTTTGTAGGAAAAAATAGGGAGCCCTTTCACACCAAAATTTGCGACATTCTATCGAAACGTTTCGGATATATTCGCGAGTTTTTGTTTTAGCATTACGGCGAAAAGGGGTGGACCCCCCATGGTGAGCCGCGACTGCGGAGCATGGGGAGGAAGGCCGAAACCCTGTTAGGCCACGTTTCAAATTTCAAGTCGATCGGACAATTAGGGCCCGAGATATGGGGGGTCAAAGTTTGGCCCATTTCCGTGACCCCATCGAAATTTCGGTCGCTTGCGCCGGGGTGAAAAATTGAGCTACGAGAAAACGCTTGCGGGTGATTGTTTATGTGTCCGAATGGGAAGTGCTGTGTGAGCGGTTTGAAATTCGGTGCAACGCTTATAGGGAATTCTCGCGGCCGAAATGTGTCAAATTCGTGAAATTTGATCCTATGAAAGTCGAGTCCCATTGGGCCTAGAGAGAAACTTTTTTTTTTAAATTGATGTACTCTTCGAGAGCAACATTTTGGCTATCTCGGATTTTTAAAATTCGCGAATGGAGTTTCTGCAGGGAATTTCCGTTCGATTTTTGGCCTATTCTTTAAACATTCAAAAATTCGCCATAAAAAAAACTATGGAAGCTAGGACCACAATATTTGGAGGGTTTGTAGGTAAAAATAGGGAGCCCTTTCACACCAAAATTTGCGACATTCTATCGAACCGTTTCGGAGATATTCGCGAGTTTTTGTTTTAGCATTACGGCGAAAAGGGGCGGATCATCATGGTGAGCCTCGACTGCAGAGCATGAGGAGGAAGGTCGAAACCCTGTTAGGCCACGTTTCAAATTTCAAGTCGATCGGACAATTAGGGCCCGAGATATGGGTGGTCAAAGTTTGGCCCATTTCCGTGACCCCATCGAAATGTCGGTCGCCTGCGCCGGGGTCAAAAATTGAGCTACGAGAAAACGCTTGCGGGTGATTGTTTATGTGTCTGAATGGGAAGTGCTGTGTGAGCGGTTTGAAATTCGGTGCCACGCTTATAGGGAATTCTCGCGGCCGAAATGTGTCAAATTCGTGAAATTTGACCCTATGAAAGTCGGGTCCTATTGGGCCTAGAGAGAAACTTTTTTTTTAAATTGATCTACTCTTCGAGAGCAACATTTTGGCTATCTCGGATTTTTAAAATTCGCGAATGGAGTTTCTGCAGGGAATTTCCGTTCGATTTTTGGCCTATTCTTTAAACTTTCAAAAATTCGCCATAAAAAAACTATGGAAGCTAGGAACACGAAATTTGGAGGGTTTGTAGGAAAAAATAGGGAGCCCTTTCACACCAAAATTTGCGACATTCTATCGAACCGTTTCGGAGATATTCGCGAGTTTTTGTTTTAGCATTACGGCGAAAAGGGGTGGACCCCCCATGGTGAGCCGCGACTGCGGAGCATGGGGAGGAAGGCCGAAACCCTGTTAGGCCACGTTTCAAATTTCAAGTCGATCGGACAATTAGGGCCCGAGATATGGGGGGTCAAAGTTTGGCCCATTTCCGTGACCCCATCGAAATTTCGGTCGCTTGCGCCGGGGTCAAAAATTGAGCTACGAGAAAACGCTTGCGGGTGATTGTTTATGTGTCCGAATGGGAAGTGCTGTGTGAGCGGTTTGAAATTCGGTGCAACGCTTATAGGGAATTCTCCCGGCCGAAATGTGTCAAATTCGTGAAATTTGACCCTATGAAAGTCGAGTCCCATTGGGCCTAGAGAGAAACTTTTTTTTAAATTGATGTACTCTTCGAGAGCAACATTTTGGCTATCTCGGATTTTTAAAATTCGCGAATGGAGTTTCTGCAGGGAATTTCCTATCGATTTTTGGCCTATTCTTTAAACATTCAAAAATTCGCCATAAAAAAACTATGGAAGCTAGGACCACGAAATTTGGAGGGTTTGTAGGAAAAAATAGGGAGCCCCTTCACACCAAAATTTGCGACACTCTATCGAACCGTTTCGGAGATATTCGCGTGTTTTTGTTTTAGCATTACGGCGAAAAGGGGCGGACCCCCCATGGTGAGCCGCGACTGCGGAGCATGTGGAGGAAGGCCGAAACCCTATAGGCCACGTTTCAAATTTCAAGTCGATCGGACAATTAGGGCCCGAGATATGGGGGGTCAAAAATTTGGCCCATTTCCGTGACCATTTCCGTGACCCCATCGAAATTTCGGTAGCTTGCGCCGGGGTCAAAAATTGAGCTACGAGAAAACGCTTGCGGGTGATTGTTTATGTGTCCGAATGGGAAGTGCTGTGTGAGCGGTTTGAAATTCGGTGCCACGCTTATAGGGAATTCTCGCGGCCGAAATGTGTCAAATTCGTGAAATTTGACCCTATGAAAGTCGGGTCCTATTGGGCCTAGAGAGAAACTTTTTTTTAAATTGATGTACTCTTCGAGAGCAACATTTTGGCTATCTCGGATTTTTAAAATTCGCGAATGGAGTTTCTGCAGGGAATTTCCGTTCGATTTTTGGCCTATTCTTTAAACATTCAAAAATTCGCCATAAAAAAACTATGGAAGCTAGGACCACAATATTTGGAGGGTTTGTAGGTAATAATAGGGAGCCCTTTCACACCAAAATTTGCAATATTCTATCGAACCGTTTCGGAGATATTCGCGAGTTTTTGTTTTAGCATTACGGCGAAAAGGGGCGGATCCCCATGGTGAGCCGCGACTGCGGAGCATGGGGAGGAAGGCCGAAACCCTGTTAGGCCACGTTTCAAATTTCAAGTCGATCGGACAATTAGGGCCCGAGATATGGGTGGTCAAAGTTTGGCCCATTTCCGTGACCCCATCGAAATGTCGGTCGCCTGCGCCGGGGTCAAAAATTGAGCTACGAGAAAACGCTTGCGGGTGATTGTTTATGTGTCCGAATGGGAAGTGCTGTGTGAGCGGTTTGAAATTCGGTGCAACGCTTATAGGGAATTCTCGCGGCCGAAATGTGTCAAATTCGTGAACTTTGACCCTTTGAAAGTCGGGTCCTATTGGGCCTAGAGAGAAAAGTTTTTTTTTAAATTGATGTACTCTTCGAGAGCAACATTTTGGCTATCTCGGATTTTTAAAATTCGCGAATGGAGTTTCTGCAGGGAATTTCCGTTCGATTTTTGGCCTATTCTTTAAACATTCAAAAATTCGCCATAAAAAAACTATGAAAGCTAGGACCACGAAATTTGGAGGGTTTGTAGAAAAAAATAGGGAGCCCTTTCACACCAAAATTTGCGACATTCTATCGAACCGTTTCGGAGATATTCGCGAGTTTTTGTTTTAGCATTACGGCGAAAAGAGGCGGACACCCCATGGTGAGCCTCGACTGCAGAGCATGAGGAGGAAGGTCGAAACCCTGTTAGGCCACGTTTCAAATTTCAAGTCGATCGGACAATTAGGGCTTTAGATATGGGGGATCAAAGTTTGGCCCATTTCCGTGACCATTTCCGTGACCCCATCGAAATTTCGGTCGCTTGCGCCGGGGTCAAAAATTGAGCTACGAGAAAACGCTTGCGAGGGATTGTTCATGTGTCTGAATGGGAAGTGCTGTGTGAGCGGTTTGAAATTCAGTGCAACGCTTATAGGGAATTCTCGCGGCCGAAATGTGTCAAATTCGTGAACTTTGAGCCTATGAAAGTCGGGTCCTATTGGGCCTAGAGAGAAACGTTTTTTTCAAATTGATGTACTCTTCGAGAGCAACATTTTGGCTATCTCGGATTTTTAAAATTCGCGAATGGAGTTTCTGCAGGGAATTTCCGTTCGATTTTTGGCCTATTCTTTAAAACTTCAAAAATTCGCCATTAAAAACTATGGAAGCTAGGACCACGAAATTTGGAGGGTTTGTAGGAAAAAATAGGGAGCCCTTTCACACCAAAATTTGCGACATTCTATCGAAACGTTTCGGATATATTCGCGAGTTTTTGTTTTAGCATTACGGCGAAAAGGGGTGGACCCCCCATGGTGAGCCGCGACTGCGGAGCATGGGGAGGAAGGCCGAAACCCTGTTAGGCCACGTTTCAAATTTCAAGTCGATCGGACAATTAGGGCCCGAGATATGGGTGGTCAAAGTTTGGCCCATTTCCGTGACCCCATCGAAATGTCGGTCGCCTGCGCCGGGGTCAAAAATTGAGCTACGAGAAAACGCTTGCGGGTGATTGTTTATGTGTCTGAATGGGAAGTGCTGTGTGAGCGGTTTGAAATTCGGTGCCACGCTTATAGGGAATTCTCTCGGCCGAAATGTGTCAAATTCGTGAATTTTGACCCTATGAAAGTCGGGTCCTATTTTGCCTAGAGAGAAACGTTTTTGTTTCAAATTGATGTACTCTTCGAGAGCAACATTTTGGCTATCTCGGATTTTTAAAATTCGCGAATGGAGTTTCTGCAGGGAATTTCCGTTCGATTTTTGGCCTATTCTTTAAAACTTCAAAAATTCGCCATAAAAAACTATGGAAGCTAGGACCACGAAATTTGGAGGGTTTGTAGGAAAAAATAGGGAGCCCTTTCACACCAAAATTTGCCACATTCTATCGAACCGTTTCGGAGATATTTGCGAGTTTTTGTTTTAGCATTACGGCGAAAAGGGGCGGCCCCCCATGGTGAGCCGCGACTGCGGAGCATGGGGAGGAAAGTCGAAACCCTGTTAGGCCACGTTTCAAATTTCAAGTCGATCGGACAATTAGGGCCCGAGATATGGGGGGTCAAAGTTTGGCCCATTTCCGTGACCATTTCCGTGACCCCATCGAAATTTCGGTCGCTTGCGCCGGGGTCAAAAATTGAGCTACGAGAAAACGCTTGCGGGTGATTGTTTATGTGTCCGAATGGGAAGTGCTGTGTGAGCGGTTTTAAATTCGGTGCCACGCTTATAGGGAATTCTCACGGCCGAAATGTGTCAAATTCGTGAACTTTGACCCTATGAAAGTCGGGTCCTATTTTGCCTAGAGAGAAACGTTTTTTTCAAATTGATGTACTCTTCGAGAGCAACATTTTGGCTATCTCGGATTTTTAAAATTCGCGAATGGAGTTTCTGCAGGGAATTTCCTATCGATTTTTGGCCTATTCTTTAAACCTTCAAAAATTCGCCATACAAAACTATGGAAGCTAGGACCACGAAATTTCGAGGGTTTGTAGGAAAAAATAGGGAGCCCTTTCACACCAAAATTTGCGACATTCTATCGAACCGTTTCGGAGATATTCGCGAGTTTTTGTTTTAGCATTACGGCGAAATGGGGCGGATCATCATGGTGAGCCGCGACTGCGGAGCATGGGGAGGAAGGCCGAAACCCTGTTAGGCCACGTTTCAAATTTCAAGTCGATCGGACAATTAGGGCCCGAGATATGGGTGGTCAAAGTTTGGCCCATTTCCGTGACCCCATCGAAATGTCGGTCGCCTGCGCCGGGGTCAAAAATTGAGCTACGAGAAAACGCTTGCGGGTGATTGTTTATGTGTCCGAATGGGAAGTGCTGTGTGAGCGGTTTGAAATTCGGTGCCACGCTTATAGGGAATTCTCGCGGCCGAAATTTGTCAAATTCGTGAACTTTGACCCTATGGAAGTCGGGTCCTATTGGGCCTAGATAGAAACGTTTTTTTCAAATTGATGTACTCTTCGAGAGCAACATTTTGGCTATCTCGGATTTTTAAAATTCGCGAATGGAGTTTCTGCAGGGAATTTCCGTTCGATTTTTGGCCTATTCTTTAAAACTTCAAAAATTCGCCATAAAAAACTATGGAAGCTAGGACCACGAAATTTGGAGGGTTTGTAGGAAAAAATAGGGAGCCCTTTCACACCAAAATTTGCCACATTCTATCGAACCGTTTCGGAGATATTTGCGAGTTTTTGTTTTAGCATTACGGCGAAAAGGGGCGGCCCCCCATGGTGAGCCGCGACTGCGGAGCATGGGGAGGAAAGTCGAAACCCTGTTAGGCCACGTTTCAAATTTCAAGTCGATCGGACAATTAGGGCCCGAGATATGGGGGATCAAAGTTTGGCGCATTTCCGTGACTGTTTCCGTGACCCCATCGAAATTTCGGTCGCTTGCACCGGGGTCAAAAATTGAGCTACGAGAAAACGCTTGCGGGTGATTGTTTATGTGTCCGAATGGGAAGTGCTGTGTGAGCGGTTTGAAATTCGGTGCAACGCTTATAGGGAATTCTCGCGGCCGAAATGTGTCAAATTCTTGAAATTTGACCCTATGAAAGTCGGGTCCTATTGGGCCTAGAGAGAAACTTTTTTTTTAAATTGATGTACTCTTCGAGAGCAACATTTTGGCTATCTCGGATTTTTAAAATTCGCGAATGGAGTTTCTGCAGGGAATTTCCTATCGATTTTTGGCCTATTCTTTAAACATTCAAAAATTCGCCATAAAAAAACTATGGACGCTAGGACCACGAAATTTGGAGGGTTTGTAGGAAAAAATAGGGAGCCCTTTCACACCAAAATTTGCGACATTCTATCGAACCGTTTCGGAGATATTCGCGAGTTTTTGTTTTAGCATTACGGCGAAAAGGGGCGGATCATCATGGTGAGCCGCGACTGCGGAGCATGGGGAGGAAGGCCGAAACCCTGTTAGGCCACTTTTCAAATTTCAAGTCGATCGGACAATTAGGGCCCGAGATATGGGTGGTCAAAGTTTGGCCCATTTCCGTGACCCCATCGAAATGTCGGTCGCCTGCGCCGGGGTCAAAAATTGAGCTACGAGAAAACGCTTGCGGGTGATTGTTTATGTGTCTGAATGGGAAGTGCTGTGTGAGCGGTTTGAAATTCGGTGCCACGCTTATAGGGAATTCTCTCGGCCGAAATGTGTGAAATTCGTGAATTTTGACCCTATGAAAGTCGGGTCCTATTTTGCCTAGAGAGAAACGTTTTTGTTTCAAATTGATGTACTCTTCGAGAGCAACATTTTGGCTATCTCGGATTTTTAAAATTCGCGAATGGAGTTTCTGCAGGGAATTTCCGTTCGATTTTTGGCCTATTCTTTAAAACTTCAAAAATTCGCCATAAAAAACTATGGAAGCTAGGACCACGAAATTTGGAGGGTTTGTAGGAAAAAATAGGGAGCCCTTTCACACCAAAATTTGCGACATTCTATCGAACCGTTTCGGAGATATTCGCGAGTTTTTGTTTTAGCATTACGGCGAAAAGGGGCGGACCCCCCATGGTGAGCCGCGACTGCGGAGCATGTGGAGGAAGGCCGAAATTCTATAGGCCACGTTTCAAATTTCAAGTCGATCGGACAATTAGGGCCCGAGATATGGGGGGTCAAAATTTGGCCCATTTCCGTGACCATTTCCGTGACCCCATCGAAATTTCGGTCGCTTGCGCCGGGGTCAAAAATTGAGCTACGAGAAAACGCTTGCGGGTGATTGTTTATGTGTCCGAATGGGAAGTGCTGTGTGAGCGGTTTGAAATTCGGTGCCACGCTTATAGGGAATTCTCGCGGCCGAAATGTGTCAAATTCGTGAAATTTGACCCTATGAAAGTCGGGTCCTATTGGGCCTAGAGAGAAACTTTTTTTTTAAATTGATGTACTCTTCGAGAGCAACATTTTGGCTATCTCGGATTTTTAAAATTCGCGAATGGAGTTTCTGCAGGGAATTTCCGTTCGATTTTTGGCCTATTCTTTAAACATTCAAAAATTCGCCATAAAAAAACTATGGAAGCTAGGACCACAATATTTGGCGGGTTTGTAGGTAATAATAGGGAGCCCTTTCACACCAAAATTTGCGATATTCTATCGAACCGTTTCGGAGATATTCGCGAGTTTTTGTTTTAGCATTACGGCGAAAAGGGGCGGATCCCCATGGTGAGCCGCGACTGCGGAGCATGGGGAGGAAGGCCGAAACCCTGTTAGGCCACGTTTCAAATTTCAAGTCGATCGGACAATTAGGGCCCGAGATATGGGTGGTCAAAGTTTGGCCCATTTCCGTGACCCCATCGAAATGTCGGTCGCCTGCGCCGGGGTCAAAAATTGAGCTACGAGAAAACGCTTGCGGGTGATTGTTTATGTGTCCGAATGGGAAGTGCTGTGTGAGCGGTTTGAAATTCGGTGCCACGCTTATAAGGAATTCTCGCGGCCGAAATGTGTCAAATTCGTGAACTTTGACCCTATGAAAGTCGGGTCCTATTGGGCCTAGAGAGAAACGTTTTTTTTAAATTGATGTACTCTTCGAGAGCAACATTTTGGCTATCTCGGATTTTTAAAATTCGCGAATGGAGTTTCTGCACGGAACTTCCGTTCGATTTTTGGCCTATTCTTTAAACATTCAAAAATTCGCCATAAAAAAACTATGAAAGCTAGGACCACGAAATTTGGAGGGTTTGTAGAAAAAAATAGGGAGGCCTTTCACACCAAAATTTGCGACATTCTATCGAATCGTTTCGGAGATATTCGCGAGTTTTTGTTTTAGCATTACGGCGAAAAGGGGCGGACCCCCCATGGTGAGCCGCGACTGCGGAGCATGTGGAGGAAGGCCGAAACCCTATAGGCCACGTTTCAAATTTCAAGTCGATCGGACAATTAGGGCCCGAGATATGGGGGGTCAAAATTTGGCCCATTTCCGTGACCATTTCCGTGACCCCATCGAAATTTCGGTCGCTTGCGCCGGGGTCAAAAATTGAGCTACGAGAAAACGCTTGCGGGTGATTGTTTATGTGTCCGAATGGGAAGTGCTGTGTGAGCGGTTTGAAATTCGGTGCAACGCTTATAGGGAATTCTCGCGGCCGATATGTGTCAAATTCGTGAAATTTGACCCTATGAAAGTCGGGTCCTATTGGGCCTAGAGAGAAACTTTTTTTTTAAATTGATGTACTCTTCGAGAGCAACATTTTGGCTATCTCGGATTTTTAAAATTCGCGAATGGAGTTTCTGCAGGGAATTTCCGTTCGATTTTTGGCCTATTCTTTAAACATTCAAAAATTCGCCATAAAAAAACTATGGAAGCTAGGACCACAATATTTGGCGGGTTTGTAGGTAATAATAGGGAGCCCTTTCACACCAAAATTTGCGATATTCTATCGAACCGTTTCGGAGATATTCGCGAGTTTTTGTTTTAGCATTACGGCGAAAAGGGGCGGATCCCCATGGTGAGCCGCGACTGCGGAGCATGGGGAGGAAGGCCGAAACCCTGTTAGGCCACGTTTCAAATTTCAAGTCGATCGGACAATTAGGGCCCGAGATATGGGTGGTCAAAGTTTGGCCCATTTCCGTGACCCCATCGAAATGTCGGTCGCCTGCGCCGGGGTCAAAAATTGAGCTACGAGAAAACGCTTGCGGGTGATTGTTTATGTGTCCGAATGGGAAGTGCTGTGTGAGCGGTTTGAAATTCGGTGCCACGCTTATAAGGAATTCTCGCGGCCGAAATGTGTCAAATTCGTGAACTTTGACCCTATGAAAGTCGAGTCCCATTGGGCCTAGAGAGAAACTTTTTTTTAAATTGATGTACTCTTCGAGAGCAACATTTTGGCTATGTCGGATTTTTAAAATTCGCGAATGGAGTTTCTGCAGGGAATTTCCTATCGATTTTTGGCCTATTCTTTAAACATTCAAAAATTCGCCATAAAAAAACTATGGAAGCTAGGACCACGAAATTTGGAGGGTTTGTAGGAAAAAATAGGGAGCCCTTTCACACCAAAATTTGCGACATTCTATCGAACCGTTTCGGAGATATTCGCGAGTTTTTGTTTTAGCATTACGGCGAAAAGGGGCGGACCCCCCATGGTGAGCCGCGACTGCGGAGCATGTGGAGGAAGGCCGAAACCCTATAGGCCACGTTTCAAATTTCAAGTCGATCGGACAATTAGGGCCCGAGATATGGGGGGTCAAAGTTTGGCCCATTTCCGTGACCCCATCGAAATTTCGGTCGCTTGCGCCGGGGTCAAAAATTGAGCTACGAGAAAACGCTTGCGGGTTATTGTTTATGTGTCCGAATGGGAAGTGCTGTGTGAGCGGTTTGAAATTCGGTGCAACGCTTATAGGGAATTCTCGCGGCCGAAATGTGTCAAATTCTTGAAATTTGACCCTATGAAAGTCGGGTCCTATTGGGCCTAGAGAGAAACTTTTTTTTTAAATTGATGTACTCTTCGAGAGCAACATTTTGGCTATCTCGGATTTTTAAAATTCGCGAATGGAGTTTCTGCAGGGAATTTCCGTTCGATTTTTGGCCTATTCTTTAAACATTCAAAAATTCGCCATAAAAAAACTATGGAAGCTAGGACCACAATATTTGGCGGGTTTGTAGGTAATAATAGGGAGCCCTTTCACACCAAAATTTGCGATATTCTATCGAACCGTTTCGGAGATATTCGCGAGTTTTTGTTTTAGCATTACGGCGAAAAGGGGCGGATCCCCATGGTGAGCCGCGACTGCGGAGCATGGGGAGGAAGGCCGAAACCCTGTTAGGCCACGTTTCAAATTTCAAGTCGATCGGACAATTAGGGCCCGAGATATGGGTGGTCAAAGTTTGGCCCATTTCCGTGACCCCATCGAAATGTCGGTCGCCTGCGCCGGGGTCAAAAATTGAGCTACGAGAAAACGCTTGCGGGTGATTGTTTATGTGTCCGAATGGGAAGTGCTGTGTGAGCGGTTTGAAATTCGGTGCCACGCTTATAAGGAATTCTCGCGGCCGAAATGTGTCAAATTCGTGAACTTTGACCCTATGAAAGTCGGGTCCTATTGGGCCTAGAGAGAAACGTTTTTTTTAAATTGATGTACTCTTCGAGAGCAACATTTTGGCTATCTCGGATTTTTAAAATTCGCGAATGGAGTTTCTGCACGGAACTTCCGTTCGATTTTTGGCCTATTCTTTAAACATTCAAAAATTCGCCATAAAAAAACTATGAAAGCTAGGACCACGAAATTTGGAGGGTTTGTAGAAAAAAATAGGGAGGCCTTTCACACCAAAATTTGCGACATTCTATCGAATCGTTTCGGAGATATTCGCGAGTTTTTGTTTTAGCATTACGGCGAAAAGGGGCGGACCCCCCATGGTGAGCCGCGACTGCGGAGCATGTGGAGGAAGGCCGAAACCCTATAGGCCACGTTTCAAATTTCAAGTCGATCGGACAATTAGGGCCCGAGATATGGGGGGTCAAAATTTGGCCCATTTCCGTGACCATTTCCGTGACCCCATCGAAATTTCGGTCGCTTGCGCCGGGGTCAAAAATTGAGCTACGAGAAAACGCTTGCGGGTGATTGTTTATGTGTCCGAATGGGAAGTGCTGTGTGAGCGGTTTGAAATTCGGTGCAACGCTTATAGGGAATTCTCGCGGCCGATATGTGTCAAATTCGTGAAATTTGACCCTATGAAAGTCGGGTCCTATTGGGCCTAGAGAGAAACTTTTTTTTTAAATTGATGTACTCTTCGAGAGCAACATTTTGGCTATCTCGGATTTTTAAAATTCGCGAATGGAGTTTCTGCAGGGAATTTCCGTTCGATTTTTGGCCTATTCTTTAAACATTCAAAAATTCGCCATAAAAAAACTATGGAAGCTAGGACCACAATATTTGGCGGGTTTGTAGGTAATAATAGGGAGCCCTTTCACACCAAAATTTGCGATATTCTATCGAACCGTTTCGGAGATATTCGCGAGTTTTTGTTTTAGCATTACGGCGAAAAGGGGCGGATCCCCATGGTGAGCCGCGACTGCGGAGCATGGGGAGGAAGGCCGAAACCCTGTTAGGCCACGTTTCAAATTTCAAGTCGATCGGACAATTAGGGCCCGAGATATGGGTGGTCAAAGTTTGGCCCATTTCCGTGACCCCATCGAAATGTCGGTCGCCTGCGCCGGGGTCAAAAATTGAGCTACGAGAAAACGCTTGCGGGTGATTGTTTATGTGTCCGAATGGGAAGTGCTGTGTGAGCGGTTTGAAATTCGGTGCCACGCTTATAAGGAATTCTCGCGGCCGAAATGTGTCAAATTCGTGAACTTTGACCCTATGAAAGTCGAGTCCCATTGGGCCTAGAGAGAAACTTTTTTTTAAATTGATGTACTCTTCGAGAGCAACATTTTGGCTATGTCGGATTTTTAAAATTCGCGAATGGAGTTTCTGCAGGGAATTTCCTATCGATTTTTGGCCTATTCTTTAAACATTCAAAAATTCGCCATAAAAAAACTATGGAAGCTAGGACCACGAAATTTGGAGGGTTTGTAGGAAAAAATAGGGAGCCCTTTCACACCAAAATTTGCGACATTCTATCGAACCGTTTCGGAGATATTCGCGAGTTTTTGTTTTAGCATTACGGCGAAAAGGGGCGGACCCCCCATGGTGAGCCGCGACTGCGGAGCATGTGGAGGAAGGCCGAAACCCTATAGGCCACGTTTCAAATTTCAAGTCGATCGGACAATTAGGGCCCGAGATATGGGGGGTCAAAGTTTGGCCCATTTCCGTGACCATTTCCGTGACCCCATCGAAATTTCGGTCGCTTGCGCCGGGGTCAAAAATTGAGCTACGAGAAAACGCTTGCGGGTTATTGTTTATGTGTCCGAATGGGAAGTGCTGTGTGAGCGGTTTGAAATTCGGTGCAACGCTTATAGGGAATTCTCGCGGCCGAAATGTGTCAAATTCTTGAAATTTGACCCTATGAAAGTCGGGTCCTATTGGGCCTAGAGAGAAACTTTTTTTTTAAATTGATGTACTCTTCGAGAGCAACATTTTGGCTATCTCGGATTTTTAAAATTCGCGAATGGAGTTTCTGCAGGGAATTTCCGTTCGATTTTTGGCCTATTCTTTAAACCTTCAAAAATTCGCCATAAGAAAACTATGGAAGCTAGGACCACAATATTTGGAGGGTTTGTAGGTAAAAATAGGGAGCCCTTTCATACCAAAATTTGCGACATTCTATCGAACCGTTTCGGAGATATTCGCGAGTTTTTGTTTTAGCATTACGGCGAAAAGGGGCGGCCCCCCATGGTGAGCCGCGACTGCGGAGCATGGGGAGGAAGGTCGAAACCCTGTTAGGCCATGTTTCAAATTTCAAGTCGATCGGACAATTAGGGCCCGAGATATGGGGGGTCAAAGTTTGGCCCGTTTCCGTGACCCCATCGAAATTTCGGTCGCTTGCGCCGGGGTCAAAAATTGAGCTACGAGAAAACGCTTGCGGGTGATTGTTTATGTGTCCGAATGGGAAGTGCTGTGTGAGCGGTTTGAAATTCGGTGCAACGCTTATAGGGAATTCTCACGGCCGAAATGTGTCAAATTCGTGAACTTTGAACCTATGAAAGTCGGGTCCTATTTTGCCTAGAGAGAAACGTTTTTTTTTCAAATTGATGTACTCTTCGAGAGCAACACTTTGGCTATCTCGGATTTTTAAAATTCGCGAATGGAGTTTCTGCAGGGAATTTCCTATCGATTTTTGGCCTATTCTTTCAACCTTCAAAAATTCGCCATACAAAACTATGGAAGCTAGGACCACGAAATTTGGAGGGTTTGTAGGAAAAAATAGGGAGCCCTTTCACACCAAAATTTGCCACATTCTATCGAACCGTTTCGGAGATATTCGCGAGTTTTTGTTTTAGCATTACGGCGAAAAGGGGCGGCCCCCCATGGTGAGCCGCGACTGCGGAGCATGGGGAGGAAGGTCGAAACCCTGTTAGGCCACGTTTCAAATTTCAATTCGATCGGACAATTAGGGCCCGAGATATGGGGGTCAAAGTTTGGCCCATTTCCGTGACCATTTCCGTGACCCCATCGAAATTTCTGTCGCTTGCGCCGGTGTCAAAAATTGAGCTACGAGAAAACGCTTGCGGGTGATTGTTTATGTGTCCGAATGGGAAGTGCTGTGTGAGCGGTTTGAAATTCGGTGCAACGCTTATAGGGAAATCTCGCGGCCGAAATGTGTCAAATTCGTGAAATTTGACCCTATGAAAGTCGAGTCCCATTGGGCCTAGAGAGAAACTTTTTTTTTAAATCGATGTACTCTTCGAGAGCAACATTTTGGCTATCTCGGATTTTTAAAATTCGCGAATGGAGTTTCTGCAGGGAATTTCCTATCGATTTTTGGCCTATTCTTTAAACATTCAAAAATTCGCCATAAAAAAACTATGGAAGCTAGGACCACGAAATTTGGAGGGTTTGTAGGAAAAAATAGGGAGCCCTTTCACACCAAAATTTGCGACATTCTATCGAACCGTTTCGGAGATATTCGCGAGTTTTTGTTTTAGCATTACGGCGAAAAGGGGCGGACCCCCCATGGTGACCCGCGACTGCGGAGCATGTGGAGGAAGGCCGAAACCCTGTTAGGCCACGTTTCAAATTTCAAGTCGATCGGACAATTAGGGCCCGAGATATGGGGGGTCAAAGTTTGGCCCATTTCCGTGACCATTTCCGTGACCCCATCGAAATTTCGGTCGCTTGCGCCGGGGTCAAAAATTGAGCTACGAGAAAACGCTTGCGGGTGATTGTTTATGTGTCCGAATGGGAAGTGCTGTGTGAGCGGTTTGAAATTCGGTGCCACGCTTATAGGGAATTCTCGCGGCCGAAATGTGTCAAATTCGTGAAATTTGACCCTATGAAAGTCGGGTCTTGTTGGGCCTAGAGAGAAACTTTTTTTTTTAAATTCATGTACTCTTCGAGAGCAACATTTTGGCTATCTCGGATTTTTAAAATTCGCGAATGGAGTTTCTGCAGGGAATTTCCGTTCGATTTTTGGCCTATTCTTTAAAACTTCAAAAATTCGCCATAAAAATCTATGGAAGCTAGGACCACGAAATTTGGAGGGTTTGTAGGAAAAAATAGGGAGCCCTTTCACACCAAAATTTGCGACATTCTATCGAACCGTTTCGGAGATATTCGCGAGTTTTTGTTTTAGCATTACGGCGAAAAGGGGCGGATCATCATGGTGAGCCGCGACTGCGGAGCATGGGGAGGAAGGCCGAAACCCTGTTAGGCCACGTTTCAAATTTCAAGTCGATCGGACAATTAGGGCCCGAGATATGGGTGGTCAAAGTTTGGCCCATTTCCGTGACCCCATCGAAATGTCGGTCGCCTGCGCCGGGGTCAAAAATTGAGCTACGAGAAAACGCTTGCGGGTGATTGTTTATGTGTCCGAATGGGAAGTGCTGTGTGAGCGGTTTGAAATTCGGTGCCACGCTTATAGGGAATTCTCGCGGCCGAAATGTGTCAAATTCGTGAACTTTGACCCTATGAAAGTCGGGTCCTATTGGGCCTAGAGAGAAACGTTTTTTTTAAATTGATGTACTCTTCGAGAGCAACATTTTGGCTATCTCGGATTTTTAAAATTCGCGAATGGAGTTTCTGCAGGGAACTTCCGTTCGATTTTTGGCCTATTCTTTAAACATTCAAAAATTCGCCATAAAAAAACTATGAAAGCTAGGACCACGAAATTTGGAGGGTTTGTAGAAAAAAATAGGGAGGCCTTTCACACCAAAATTTGCGAAATTCTATCGAATCGTTTCGGAGATATTCGCGAGTTTTTGTTTTAGCATTACGGCGAAAAGGGGCGGACACCCCATGGTGAGCCTCGACTGCAGAGCATGAGGAGGAAGGTCGAAACCCTGTTAGGCCACGTTTCAAATTTCAAGTCGATCGGACAATTAGGGCCCGAGATATGGGGGATCAAAGTTTGGCGCATTTCCGTGACTGTTTCCGTGACCCCATCGAAATTTCGGTCGCTTGCACCGGGGTCAAAAATTGAGCTACGAGAAAACGCTTGCGGGTGATTGTTTATGTGTCCGAATGGGAAGTGCTGTGTGAGCGGTTTGAAATTCGGTGCAACGCTTATAGGGAATTCTCGCGGCCGATATGTGTCAAATTCGTGAAATTTGACCCTATGAAAGTCGAGTCCCATTGGGCCTAGAGAGAAACTTTTTTTTAAATTGATGTACTCTTCGAGAGCAACATTTTGGCTATGTCGGATTTTTAAAATTCGCGAATGGAGTTTCTGCAGGGAATTTCCTATCGATTTTTGGCCTATTCTTTAAACATTCAAAAATTCGCCATAAAAAAACTATGGAAGCTAGGACCACGAAATTTGGAGGGTTTGTAGGAAAAAATAGGGAGCCCTTTCACACCAAAATTTGCGACATTCTATCGAACCGTTTCGGAGATATTCGCGAGTTTTTGTTTTAGCATTACGGCGAAAAGGGGCGGCCCCCCATGGTGAGCCGCGACTGCGGAGCATGGGGAGGAAGGTCGAAACCCTGTTAGGCCATGTTTCAAATTTCAAGTCGATCGGACAATTAGGGCCCGAGATATGGGGGGTCAAAGTTTGGCCCGTTTCCGTGACCCCATCGAAATTTCGGTCGCTTGCGCCGGGGTCAAAAATTGAGCTACGAGAAAACGCTTGCGGGTGATTGTTTATGTGTCCGAATGGGAAGTGCTGTGTGAGCGGTTTGAAATTCGGTGCAACGCTTATAGGGAATTCTCACGGCCGAAATGTGTCAAATTCGTGAACTTTGAACCTATGAAAGTCGGGTCCTATTTTGCCTAGAGAGAAACGTTTTTTTTTCAAATTGATGTACTCTTCGAGAGCAACACTTTGGCTATCTCGGATTTTTAAAATTCGCGAATGGAGTTTCTGCAGGGAATTTCCTATCGATTTTTGGCCTATTCTTTCAACCTTCAAAAATTCGCCATACAAAACTATGGAAGCTAGGACCACGAAATTTGGAGGGTTTGTAGGAAAAAATAGGGAGCCCTTTCACACCAAAATTTGCCACATTCTATCGAACCGTTTCGGAGATATTCGCGAGTTTTTGTTTTAGCATTACGGCGAAAAGGGGCGGCCCCCCATCGTGAGCCGCGACTGCGGAGCATGGGGAGGAAGGTCGAAACCCTGTTAGGCCACGTTTCAAATTTCAATTCGATCGGACAATTAGGGCCCGAGATATGGGGGTCAAAGTTTGGCCCATTTCCGTGACCATTTCCGTGACCCCATCGAAATTTCTGTCGCTTGCGCCGGTGTCAAAAATTGAGCTACGAGAAAACGCTTGCGGGTGATTGTTTATGTGTCCGAATGGGAAGTGCTGTGTGAGCGGTTTGAAATTCGGTGCAACGCTTATAGGGAAATCTCGCGGCCGAAATGTGTCAAATTCGTGAAATTTGACCCTATGAAAGTCGAGTCCCATTGGGCCTAGAGAGAAACTTTTTTTTTAAATCGATGTACTCTTCGAGAGCAACATTTTGGCTATCTCGGATTTTTAAAATTCGCGAATGGAGTTTCTGCAGGGAATTTCCTATCGATTTTTGGCCTATTCTTTAAACATTCAAAAATTCGCCATAAAAAAACTATGGAAGCTAGGACCACGAAATTTGGAGGGTTTGTAGGAAAAAATAGGGAGCCCTTTCACACCAAAATTTGCGACATTCTATCGAACCGTTTCGGAGATATTCGCGAGTTTTTGTTTTAGCATTACGGCGAAAAGGGGCGGACCCCCCATGGTGACCCGCGACTGCGGAGCATGTGGAGGAAGGCCGAAACCCTGTTAGGCCACGTTTCAAATTTCAAGTCGATCGGACAATTAGGGCCCGAGATATGGGGGGTCAAAGTTTGGCCCATTTCCGTGACCATTTCCGTGACCCCATCGAAATTTCGGTCGCTTGCGCCGGGGTCAAAAATTGAGCTACGAGAAAACGCTTGCGGGTGATTGTTTATGTGTCCGAATGGGAAGTGCTGTGTGAGCGGTTTGAAATTCGGTGCCACGCTTATAGGGAATTCTCGCGGCCGAAATGTGTCAAATTCGTGAAATTTGACCCTATGAAAGTCGGGTCTTGTTGGGCCTAGAGAGAAACTTTTTTTTTAAATTCATGTACTCTTCGAGAGCAACATTTTGGCTATCTCGGATTTTTAAAATTCGCGAATGGAGTTTCTGCAGGGAATTTCCGTTCGATTTTTGGCCTATTCTTTAAAACTTCAAAAATTCGCCATAAAAATCTATGGAAGCTAGGACCACGAAATTTGGAGGGTTTGTAGGAAACAATAGGGAGCCCTTTCACACCAAAATTTGCGACATTCTATCGAACCGTTTCGGAGATATTCGCGAGTTTTTGTTTTAGCATTACGGCGAAAAGGGGCGGATCATCATGGTGAGCCGCGACTGCGGAGCATGGGGAGGAAGGCCGAAACCCTGTTAGGCCACGTTTCAAATTTCAAGTCGATCGGACAATTAGGGCCCGAGATATGGGTGGTCAAAGTTTGGCCCATTTCCGTGACCCCATCGAAATGTCGGTCGCCTGCGCCGGGGTCAAAAATTGAGCTACGAGAAAACGCTTGCGGGTGATTGTTTATGTGTCCGAATGGGAAGTGCTGTGTGAGCGGTTTGAAATTCGGTGCCACGCTTATAGGGAATTCTCGCGGCCGAAATGTGTCAAATTCGTGAACTTTGACCCTATGAAAGTCGGGTCCTATTGGGCCTAGAGAGAAACGTTTTTTTTTAAATTGATGTACTCTTCGAGAGCAACATTTTGGCTATCTCGGATTTTTAAAATTCGCGAATGGAGTTTCTGCAGGGAACTTCCGTTCGATTTTTGGCCTATTCTTTAAACATTCAAAAATTCGCCATAAAAAAACTATGAAAGCTAGGACCACGAAATTTGGAGGGTTTGTAGAAAAAAATAGGGAGGCCTTTCACACCAAAATTTGCGACATTCTATCGAATCGTTTCGGAGATATTCGCGAGTTTTTGTTTTAGCATTACGGCGAAAAGGGGCGGACCCCCCATGGTGAGCCGCGACTGCGGAGCATGTGGAGGAAGGCCGAAACCCTATAGGCCACGTTTCAAATTTCAATTCGATCGGACAATTAGGGCCCGAGATATGGGGGGTCAAAGTTTGGCCCATTTCCGTGACCATTTCCGTGACCCCATCGAAATTTCGGTCGCTTGCGCCGGGGTCAAAAATTGAGCTACGAGAAAACGCTTGCGGGTGATTGTTTATGTGTCCGAATGGGAAGTGCTGTGTGAGCGGTTTGAAATTCGGTGCAACGCTTATAGGGAATTCTCACGGCCGAAATGTGTCAAATTCGTGAACTTTGACCCTATGAAAGTCGGGTCCTATTTTGCCTAGAGAGAAACGTTTTTTTTCAAATTGATGTACTCTTCGAGAGCAACATTTTGGCTATCTCGGATTTTTAAAATTCGCGAATGGAGTTTCTGCAGGGAATTTCCTATCGATTTTTGGCCTATTCTTTAAACCTTCAAAAATTCGCCATACAAAACTATGGAAGCTAGGACCACGAAATTTGGAGGGTTTGTAGGAAAAAATAGGGAGCCCTTTCACACCAAAATTTGCCACATTCTATCGAACCGTTTCGGAGATATTCGCGAGTTTTTGTTTTAGCATTACGGCGAAAAGGGGCGGCCCCCCATGGTGAGCCGCGACTGCGGAGCATGGGGAGGAAGGTCGAAACCCTGTTAGGCCACGTTTCAAATTTCAATTCGATCGGACAATTAGGGCCCGAGATATGGGGGGTCAAAGTTTGGCCCATTTCCGTGACCATTTCCGTGACCCCATCGAAATTTCTGTCGCTTGCGCCGGTGTCAAAAATTGAGCTACGAGAAAACGCTTGCGGGTGATTGTTTATGTGTCCGAATGGGAAGTGCTGTGTGAGCGGTTTGAAATTCGGTGCAACGCTTATAGGGAAATCTCGCGGCCGAAATGTGTCAAATTCGTGAAATTTGACCCTATGAAAGTCGAGTCCCATTGGGCCTAGAGAGAAACTTTTTTTCTAAATCGATGTACTCTTCGAGAGCAACATTTTGGCTATCTCGGATTTTTAAAATTCGCGAATGGAGTTTCTGCAGGGAATTTCCTATCGATTTTTGGCCTATTCTTTAAACATTCAAAAATTCGCCATAAAAAAACTATGGAAGCTAGGACCACGAAATTTGGAGGGTTTGTAGGAAAAAATAGGGAGCCCTTTCACACCAAAATTTGCGACATTCTATCGAACCGTTTCGGAGATATTCGCGAGTTTTTGTTTTAGCATTACGGCGAAAAGGGGCGGACCCCCCATGGTGACCCGCGACTGCGGAGCATGTGGAGGAAGGCCGAAACCCTGTTAGGCCACGTTTCAAATTTCAAGTCGATCGGACAATTAGGGCCCGAGATATGGGGGGTCAAAGTTTGGCCCATTTCCGTGACCATTTCCGTGACCCCATCGAAATTTCGGTCGCTTGCGCCGGGGTCAAAAATTGAGCTACGAGAAAACGCTTGCGGGTGATTGTTTATGTGTCCGAATGGGAAGTGCTGTGTGAGCGGTTTGAAATTCGGTGCCACGCTTATAGGGAATTCTCGCGGCCGAAATGTGTCAAATTCGTGAAATTTGACCCTATGAAAGTCGGGTCTTGTTGGGCCTAGAGAGAAACTTTTTTTTTTAAATTCATGTACTCTTCGAGAGCAACATTTTGGCTATCTCGGATTTTTAAAATTCGCGAATGCAGTTTCTGCAGGGAATTTCCGTTCGATTTTTGGCCTATTCTTTAAAACTTCAAAAATTCGCCATAAAAATCTATGGAAGCTAGGACCACGAAATTTGGAGGGTTTGTAGGAAAAAATAGGCAGCCCTTTCACACCAAAATTTGCGACATTCTATCGAACCGTTTCGGAGATATTCGCGAGTTTTTGTTTTAGCATTACGGCGAAAAGGGGCGGATCATCATGGTGAGCCGCGACTGCGGAGCATGGGGAGGAAGGCCGAAACCCTGTTAGGCCACGTTTCAAATTTCAAGTCGATCGGACAATTAGGGCCCGAGATATGGGTGGTCAAAGTTTGGCCCATTTCCGTGACCCCATCGAAATGTCGGTCGCCTGCGCCGGGGTCAAAAATTGAGCTACGAGAAAACGCTTGCGGGTGATTGTTTATGTGTCCGAATGGGAAGTGCTGTGTGAGCGGTTTGAAATTCGGTGCCACGCTTATAGGGAATTCTCGCGGCCGAAATGTGTCAAATTCGTGAACTTTGACCCTATGAAAGTCGGGTCCTATTGGGCCTAGAGAGAAACGTTTTTTTTAAATTGATGTACTCTTCGAGAGCAACATTTTGGCTATCTCGGATTTTTAAAATTCGCGAATGGAGTTTCTGCAGGGAACTTCCGTTCGATTTTTGGCCTATTCTTTAAACATTCAAAAATTCGCCATAAAAAAACTATGAAAGCTAGGACCACGAAATTTGGAGGGTTTGTAGAAAAAAATAGGGAGGCCTTTCACACCAAAATTTGCGACATTCTATCGAATCGTTTCGGAGATATTCGCGAGTTTTTGTTTTAGCATTACGGCGAAAAGGGGCGGACCCCCCATGGTGAGCCGCGACTGCGGAGCATGTGGAGGAAGGCCGAAACCCTATAGGCCACGTTTCAAATTTCAAGTCGATCGGACAATTAGGGCCCGAGATATGGGGGGTCAAAGTTTGGCCCATTTCCGTGACCATTTCCGTGACCCCATCGAAATTTCGGTCGCTTGCGCCGGGGTCAAAAATTGAGCTACGAGAAAACGCTTGCGGGTGATTGTTTATGTGTCCGAATGGGAAGTGCTGTGTGAGCGGTTTGAAATTCGGTGCAACGCTTATAGGGAATTCTCACGGCCGAAATGTGTCAAATTCGTGAACTTTGACCCTATGAAAGTCGGGTCCTATTTTGCCTAGAGAGAAACGTTTTTTTTCAAATTGATGTACTCTTCGAGAGCAACATTTTGGCTATCTCGGATTTTTAAAATTCGCGAATGGAGTTCCTATCGATTTTTGGCCTATTCTTTAAACCTTCAAAAATTCGCCATACAAAACTATGGAAGCTAGGACCACGAAATTTGGAGGGTTTGTAGGAAAAAATAGGGAGCCCTTTCACACCAAAATTTGCCACATTCTATCGAACCGTTTCGGAGATATTCGCGAGTTTTTGTTTTAGCATTACGGCGAAAAGGGGCGGCCCCCCATGGTGAGCCGCGACTGCGGAGCATGGGGAGGAAGGTCGAAACCCTGTTAGGCCACGTTTCAAATTTCAATTCGATCGGACAATTAGGGCCTGAGATATGGGGGGTCAAAGTTTGGCCCATTTCCGTGACCATTTCCGTGACCCCATCGAAATTTCTGTCGCTTGCGCCGGTGTCAAAAATTGAGCTACGAGAAAACGCTTGCGGGTGATTGTTTATGTGTCCGAATGGGAAGTGCTGTGTGAGCGGTTTGAAATTCGGTGCAACGCTTATAGGGAAATCTCGCGGCCGAAATGTGTCAAATTCGTGAAATTTGACCCTATGAAAGTCGAGTCCCATTGGGCCTAGAGAGAAACTTTTTTTTTAAATCGATGTACTCTTCGAGAGCAACATTTTGGCTATCTCGGATTTTTAAAATTCGCGAATGGAGTTTCTGCAGGGAATTTCCTATCGATTTTTGGCCTATTCTTTAAACATTCAAAAATTCGCCATAAAAAAACTATGGAAGCTAGGACCACGAAATTTGGAGGGTTTGTAGGAAAAAATAGGGAGCCCTTTCACACCAAAATTTGCGACATTCTATTGAACCGTTTCGGAGATATTCGCGAGTTTTTGTTTTAGCATTACGGCGAAAAGGGGCGGACCCCCCATGGTGACCCGCGACTGCGGAGCATGTGGAGGAAGGCCGAAACCCTGTTAGGCCACGTTTCAAATTTCAAGTCGATCGGACAATTAGGGCCCGAGATATGGGGGGTCAAAGTTTGGCCCATTTCCGTGACCATTTCCGTGACCCCATCGAAATTTCGGTCGCTTGCGCCGGGGTCAAAAATTGAGCTACGAGAAAACGCTTGCGGGTGATTGTTTATGTGTCCGAATGGGAAGTGCTGTGTGAGCGGTTTGAAATTCGGTGCCACGCTTATAGGGAATTCTCGCGGCCGAAATGTGTCAAATTCGTGAAATTTGACCCTATGAAAGTCGGGTCTTGTTGGGCCTAGAGAGAAACTTTTTTTTTTAAATTCATGTACTCTTCGAGAGCAACATTTTGGCTATCTCGGATTTTTAAAATTCGCGAATGGAGTTTCTGCAGGGAATTTCCGTTCGATTTTTGGCCTATTCTTTAAAACTTCAAAAATTCGCCATAAAAATCTATGGAAGCTAGGACCACGAAATTTGGAGGGTTTGTAGGAAAAAATAGGCAGCCCTTTCACACCAAAATTTGCGACATTCTATCGAACCGTTTCGGAGATATTCGCGAGTTTTTGTTTTAGCATTACGGCGAAAAGGGGCGGATCATCATGGTGAGCCGCGACTGCGGAGCATGGGGAGGAAGGCCGAAACCCTGTTAGGCCACGTTTCAAATTTCAAGTCGATCGGACAATTAGGGCCCGAGATATGGGTGGTCAAAGTTTGGCCCATTTCCGTGACCCCATCGAAATGTCGGTCGCCTGCGCCGGGGTCAAAAATTGAGCTACGAGAAAACGCTTGCGGGTGATTGTTTATGTGTCCGAATGGGAAGTGCTGTGTGAGCGGTTTGAAATTCGGTGCCACGCTTATAGGGAATTCTCGCGGCCGAAATGTGTCAAATTCGTGAATTTTGAGCCTATGAAAGTCGGGTCCTATTGGGCCTAGAGAGAAACGTTTTTTTTAAATTGATGTACTCTTCGAGAGCAACATTTTGGCTATCTCGGATTTTTAAAATTCGCGAATGGAGTTTCTGCAGGGAACTTCCGTTCGATTTTTGGCCTATTCTTTAAACATTCAAAAATTCGCCATAAAAAAACTATGAAAGCTAGGACCACGAAATTTGGAGGGTTTGTAGAAAAAAATAGGGAGGCCTTTCACACCAAAATTTGCGACATTCTATCGAATCGTTTCGGAGATATTCGCGAGTTTTTGTTTTAGCATTACGGCGAAAAGGGGCGGACACCCCATGGTGAGCCTCGACTGCGGAGCATGAGGAGGAAGGTCGAAACCCTGTTAGGCCACGTTTCAAATTTCAAGTCGATCGGACAATTAGGGCCCGAGATATGGGGGATCAAAGTTTGGCGCATTTCCGTGACTGTTTCCGTGACCCCATCGAAATTTCGGTCGCTTGCACCGGGGTCAAAAATTGAGCTACGAGAAAACGCTTGCGGGTGATTGTTTATGTGTCCGAATGGGAAGTGCTGTGTGAGCGGTTTGAAATTCGGTGCAACGCTTATAGGGAATTCTCACGGCCGAAATGTGTCAAATTCGTGAACTTTGACCCTATGAAAGTCGGGTCCTATTTTGCCTAGAGAGAAACGTTTTTTTTCAAATTGATGTACTCTTCGAGAGCAACATTTTGGCTATCTCGGATTTTTAAAATTCGCGAATGGAGTTTCTGCAGGGAATTTCCTATCGATTTTTGGCCTATTCTTTAAACCTTCAAAAATTCGCCATACAAAACTATGGAAGCTAGGACCACGAAATTTGGAGGGTTTGTAGGAAAAAATAGGGAGCCCTTTCACACCAAAATTTGCCACATTCTATCGAACCGTTTCGGAGATATTCGCGAGTTTTTGTTTTAGCATTACGGCGAAAAGGGGCGGCCCCCCATCGTGAGCCGCGACTGCGGAGCATGGGGAGGAAGGTCGAAACCCTGTTAGGCCACGTTTCAAATTTCAATTCGATCGGACAATTAGGGCCCGAGATATGGGGGGTCAAAGTTTGGCCCATTTCCGTGACCATTTCCGTGACCCCATCGAAATTTCTGTCGCTTGCGCCGGTGTCAAAAATTGAGCTACGAGAAAACGCTTGCGGGTGATTGTTTATGTGTCCGAATGGGAAGTGCTGTCTGAGCGGTTTGAAATTCGGTGCAACGCTTATAGGGAAATCTCGCGGCCGAAATGTGTCAAATTCGTGAAATTTGACCCTATGAAAGTCGGGTCCTGTTGGGCCTAGAGAGAAACTTTTTTTTTAAATTGATGTACTCTTCGAGAGCAACATTTTGGCTATCTCGGATTTTTAAAATTTGCGAATGGAGTTTCTGCAGGGAATTTCCGTTCGATTTTTGGCCTATTCTTTAAAACTTCAAAAATTCGCCATAAAAATCTATGGAAGCTAGGACCACGAAATTTGGAGGGTTTGTAGGAAAAAATAGGGAGCCCTTTCACACCAAAATTTGCGACATTCTATCGAACCGTTTCGGAGATATTCGCGAGTTTTTGTTTTAGCATTACGGCGAAAAGGGGCGGATCCCCATGGTGAGCCGCGACTGCGGAGCATGGGGAGGAAGGCCGAAACCCTGTTAGGCACGTTTCAAATTTCAAGTCGATCGGACAATTAGGGCCCGAGATATGGGGGGTCAAAGTTTGGCCCATTTCCGTGACCCCATCGAAATTTCGGTCGCTTGCGCCGGGGTCAAAAATTGAGCTACGAGAAAACGCTTGCGGGTGATTGTTTATGTGTCCGAATGGGAAGTGCTGTGTGAGCGGTTTGAAATTCAGTGCAACGCTTATAGGGAATTCTCGCGGCCGAAATGTGTCAAATTCGTGAACTTTGACCCTATGAAAGTCGGGTCCTATTGGGCTTAGAGAGAAACTTTTTTTTTAAATTGATGTACTCTTCGAGAGCAACATTTTGGCTATCTCGGATTTTTAAAATTCGCGAATGGAGTTTCTGCAGGGAATTTCCGTTCGATTTTTGGCCTATTCTTTAAAATTTCAAAAATTCGCCATAAAAAAACTATGGAAGCTAGGACCACGAAATTTGGAGGGTTTGTAGGTAAAAAGAGGGAGCCCTTTCACACCAAAATTTGCGACATTCTATCGAACCGTTTCGGAGATATTCGCGAGTTTTTGTTTTAGCATTACGGCGAAAAGGGGCGGCCCCCCATGGTGAGCCGCGACTGCGGAGCATGGGGAGGAAGGTCGAAACCCTGTTAGGCCATGTTTCAAATTTCAAGTCGATCGGACAATTAGGGCCCGAGATATGGGGGGTCAAAGTTTGGCCCATTTCCGTGACCCCATCGAAATTTCGGTCGCTTGCGCCGGGGTCAAAAATTGAGCTACGAGAAAACGCTTGCGGGTGATTGTTTATGTGTCCGAATGGGAAGTGCTGTGTGAGCGGTTTGAAATTCGGTGCAACGCTTATAGGGAATTCTCGCAACCGAAATGTGTCAAATTCTTGAAATTTGACCCTATGAAAGTCGAGTCCCATTGGGCCTAGAGAGAAACTTTTTTTTTAAATTGATGTACTCTTCGAGAGCAACATTTTGGCTATCTCGGATTTTTAAAATTCGCGAATGGAGTTTCTGCAGGGAATTTCCGTTCGATTTTTGGCCTATTCTTTAAAACTTCAAAAATTCGCCATAACAAAACTATGGAAGCTAGGACCACGAAATTTGGAGGGTTTGTAGGTAAAAATAGGGAGCCCTTTCACACCAAAATTTGCGACATTCTATCGAACCGTTTCGGAGATATTCGCGAGTTTTTGTTTTAGCATTACGGCGAAAAGGGGCGGATCCCCATGGTGAGCCGCGACTGCGGAGCATGGGGAGGAAGGCCGAAACCCTGTTAGGCCACGTTTCAAATTTCAAGTCGATCGGACAATTAGGGCTCGAGATATGGGGGCTCACAATTTGGCCCATTTCCGTGATCATTTCCTTGACCCCATCGAAATTTCGGTCGCTTGCGCCGGGGTCAAAAATTGAGCTACGAGAAAACGCTTGCGGGGGATTGTTCATGTGTCTGAATGGGAAGTGCTGTGTGAGCGGTTTGAAGGTCGGTGCAACGCTTATAGGGAATTCTCTCGGCCGAAATGTGTCAAATTCGTGAACTTTGACCCTATGAAAGTCGGGTCCTATTGGGCCTAGAGAGAAACTTTTTTTTTAAATTGATGTACTCTTCGAGAGCAACATTTTGGCTATCTCGGATTTTTAAAATTCGCGAATGGAGTTTCTGCAGGGAATTTCCGTTCGATTTTTGGCCTATTCTTTAAACCTTCAAAAATTCGCCATAAAAAAACTATGGAAGCTAGGACCACAATATTTGGAGGGTTTGTAGGTACAAATAGGGAGCCCTTTCACACCAAAATTTGCGACAATCTATCGAACCGTTTCGGAGATATTCGCGAGGTTTTGTTTTAGCATTACGGCGAAAAGGGGCGGCCCCCAAGGGTGAGCCGCGACTGCGGAGCATGGGGAGGAAGGTCGAAACCCTGTTAGGCCATGTTTCAAATTTCAAGTCGATCGGACAATTAGGGCCCGAGATACGGGGGGTCAAAATTTGGCCCGTTTCCGTGACCCCATCGAAATTTCGGTCGCTTGCGCCGGGGTCAAAAATTGAGCTACGAGAAAACGCTTGCGGGTGATTGTTTATGTGTCCGAATGGGAAGTGCTGTGTGAGCGGTTTGAAATTCGGTGCAACGCTTATAGGGAATTCTCACGGCCGAAATGTGTCAAATTCGTGAACTTTGACCCTATGAAAGTCGGGTCCTATTTTGCCTAGAGAGAAACGTTTTTTTTCAAATTGATGTACTCTTCGAGAGCAACATTTTGGCTATCTCGGATTTTTAAAATTCGCGAATGGAGTTTCTGCAGGGAATTTCCTATCGATTTTTGGCCTATTCTTTAAACCTTCAAAAATTCGCCATACAAAACTATGGAAGCTAGGACCACGAAATTTGGAGGGTTTGTAGGAAAAAATAGGGAGCCCTTTCACACCAAAATTTGCCACATTCTATCGAACCGTTTCGGAGATATTCGCGAGTTTTTGTTTTAGCATTACGGCGAAAAGGGGCGGCCCCCCATCGTGAGCCGCGACTGCGGAGCATGGGGAGGAAGGTCGAAACCCTGTTAGGCCACGTTTCAAATTTCAATTCGATCGGACAATTAGGGCCCGAGATATGGGGGGTCAAAGTTTGGCCCATTTCCGTGACCATTTCCGTGACCCCATCGAAATTTCTGTCGCTTGCGCCGGTGTCAAAAATTGAGCTACGAGAAAACGCTTGCGGGTGATTCTTTATGTGTCCGAATGGGAAGTGCTGTCTGAGCGGTTTGAAATTCGGTGCAACGCTTATAGGGAAATCTCGCGGCCGAAATGTGTCAAATTCGTGAAATTTGACCCTATGAAAGTCGGGTCCTGTTGGGCCTAGAGAGAAACTTTTTTTTTAAATTGATGTACTCTTCGAGAGCAACATTTTGGCTATCTCGGATTTTTAAAATTTGCGAATGGAGTTTCTGCAGGGAATTTCCGTTCGATTTTTGGCCTATTCTTTAAAACTTCAAAAATTCGCCATAAAAATCTATGGAAGCTAGGACCACGAAATTTGGAGGGTTTGTAGGAAAAAATAGGGAGCCCTTTCACACCAAAATTTGCGACATTCTATCGAACCGTTTCGGAGATATTCGCGAGTTTTTGTTTTAGCATTACGGCGAAAAGGGGCGGATCCCCATGGTGAGCCGCGACTGCGGAGCATGGGGAGGAAGGTCGAAACCCTGTTAGGCCACGTTTCAACTTTCAAGTCGATCGGACAATTAGGGCCCGAGATAAGGGGGATCAAAGTTTGGCCCATTTCCGTGACCGTTTCCGTGACCCCATCGAAATTTCGGTCGCTTGCGCCGGGGTCAAAAATTGAGCTACGAGAAAACGCTTGCGGGGGATTGTTCATGTGTCTGAATGGGAAGTGCTGTGTGAGCGGTTTGAAATTCGGTGCAACGCTTATAGGGAATTCTCTCGCCCGAAATGTGTCAAATTCCTGAACTTTGAGCCTATGAAAGTCGGGTCCTATTGGGCCTAGAGAAAAACGTTTTTTTCAAATTGATGTACTCTTCGAGAGCAACATTTTGGCTATCTCGGATTTTTAAAATTCGCGAATGGAGTTTCTGCAGGGAATTTCCGTTCGATTTTTGGCCTATTCTTTAAAAGTTCAAAAATTCTCCATAAAAAAACTATGGAAGCTAGGACCACGAAATTTGGAGGGTTTGTAGGAAAAAATAGGGAGCCCTTTCACACCAAAATTTGCGACATTCTATCGAACCGTTTCGGAGATATTCGCGAGTTTTTGTTTTAGCATTACGGCGAAAAGGGGCGGATCCCCATGGTGAGCCGCGACTGCGGAGCATGGGGAGGAAGGCCGAAACCCTGTTAGGCACGTTTCAAATTTCAAGTCGATCGGACAATTAGGGCCCGAGATATGGGGGGTCAAAGTTTGGCCCATTTCCGTGACCCCATCGAAATTTCGGTCGCTTGCGCCGGGGTCAAAAATTGAGCTACGAGAAAACGCTTGCGGGTGATTGTTTATGTGTCCGAATGGGAAGTGCTGTGTGAGCGGTTTGAAATTCAGTGCAACGCTTATAGGGAATTCTCGCGGCCGAAATGTGTCAAATTCGTGAACTTTGACCCTATGAAAGTCGGGTCCTATTGGGCTTAGAGAGAAACTTTTTTTTTAAATTGATGTACTCTTCGAGAGCAACATTTTGGCTATCTCGGATTTTTAAAATTCGCGAATGGAGTTTCTGCAGGGAATTTCCGTTCGATTTTTGGCCTATTCTTTAAAATTTCAAAAATTCGCCATAAAAAAACTATGGAAGCTAGGACCACGAAATTTGGAGGGTTTGTAGGTAAAAAGAGGGAGCCCTTTCACACCAAAATTTGCGACATTCTATCGAACCGTTTCGGAGATATTCGCGAGTTTTTGTTTTAGCATTACGGCGAAAAGGGGCGGCCCCCCATGGTGAGCCGCGACTGCGGAGCATGGGGAGGAAGGTCGAAACCCTGTTAGGCCATGTTTCAAATTTCAAGTCGATCGGACAATTAGGGCCCGAGATATGGGGGGTCAAAGTTTGGCCCATTTCCGTGACCCCATCGAAATTTCGGTCGCTTGCGCCGGGGTCAAAAATTGAGCTACGAGAAAACGCTTGCGGGTGATTGTTTATGTGTCCGAATGGGAAGTGCTGTGTGAGCGGTTTGAAATTCGGTGCAACGCTTATAGGGAATTCTCGCAACCGAAATGTGTCAAATTCTTGAAATTTGACCCTATGAAAGTCGAGTCCCATTGGGCCTAGAGAGAAACTTTTTTTTTAAATTGATGTACTCTTCGAGAGCAACATTTTGGCTATCTCGGATTTTTAAAATTCGCGAATGGAGTTTCTGCAGGGAATTTCCGTTCGATTTTTGGCCTATTCTTTAAAACTTCAAAAATTCGCCATAAAAAAACTATGGAAGCTAGGACCACGAAATTTGGAGGGTTTGTAGGTAAAAATAGGGAGCCCTTTCACACCAAAATTTGCGACATTCTATCGAACCGTTTCGGAGATATTCGCGAGTTTTTGTTTTAGCATTACGGCGAAAAGGGGCGGATCCCCATGGTGAGCCGCGACTGCGGAGCATGGGGAGGAAGGCCGAAACCCTGTTAGGCCACGTTTCAAATTTCAAGTCGATCGGACAATTAGGGCTCGAGATATGGGGGCTCACAATTTGGCCCATTTCCGTGATCATTTCCTTGACCCCATCGAAATTTCGGTCGCTTGCGCCGGGGTCAAAAATTGAGCTACGAGAAAACGCTTGCGGGGGATTGTTCATGTGTCTGAATGGGAAGTGCTGTGTGAGCGGTTTGAAGGTCGGTGCAACGCTTATAGGGAATTCTCTCGGCCGAAATGTGTCAAATTCGTGAACTTTGACCCTATGAAAGTCGGGTCCTATTGGGCTTAGAGAGAAACTTTTTTTTAAATTGATGTACTCTTCGAGAGCAACATTTTGGCTATCTCGGATTTTTAAAATTCGCGAATGGAGTTTCTGCAGGGAATTTCCGTTCGATTTTTGGCCTATTCTTTAAACCTTCAAAAATTCGCCATAAAAAAACTATGGAAGCTAGGACCACAATATTTGGAGGGTTTGTAGGTAAAAATAGGGAGCCCTTTCACACCAAAATTTGCGACATTCTATGGAACCGTTTCGGAGATATTCGCGAGTATTTGTTTTAGCATTACGGCGAAAAGGGGCGGCCCCCCATGGTGAGCCGCGACTGCGGAGCATGGGGAGGAAGGTCGAAACCCTGTTAGGCCATGTTTCAAATTTCAAGTCGATCGGACAATTAGGGCCCGAGATATGGGGGATCAAAGATTTGACCATTTCCGTGACCCCTTCGAAATTTCGGTCGCTTGCGCCGGGGTCAAAAATTGAGCTACGAGAAAACGCTTGCGGGGGATTGTTCATGTGTCTGAATGGGAAGTGCTGTGTGAGCGGTTTGAAGTTCGGTGCAACGCTTATAGGGAATTCTCTCGGCCGAAATGTGTCAAATTCGTGAACTTTGACCCTATGAAAGTCGGGTCCTATTGGGCTTAGAGAGAAACTTTTTTTTTAAATTGATGTACTCTTCGAGAGCAACATTTTGGCTATCTCGGATTTTTAAAATTCGCGAATGGAGTTTCTGCAGGGAATTTCCGTTCGATTTTTGGCCTATTCTTTAAAAGTTCAAAAATTCGCCATAAAAAAACTATGGAAGCTAGGACCACGAAATTTGGAGGGTTTGTAGGAAAAAATAGGGAGCCCTTTCACACCAAAATTTGCGACATTCTATCGAACCGTTTCGGAGATATTCGCGAGTTTTTGTTTTAGCATTACAGCGAAAAGGGGCGGACACCCCATGGTGAGCCTCGACTGCAGAGCATGAGGAGGAAGGTCGAAACCCTGTTAGGCCACGTTTCAAATTTCAAGTCGATCGGACAATTAGGGCCCGAGATATGGGGGATCAAAGTTTGGCCCATTTCCGTGACCGTTTCCTTGACCCCATCGAAATTTCGGTCGCTTGCGCCGGGGTCAAAAATTGAGCTACGAGAAAACGCTTGCGGGTGATTGTTTATGTGTCCGAATGGGAAGTGCTGTGTGAGCGGTTTGAAATTCAGTGCAACGCTTATAGGGAATTCTCGCGGCCGAAATGTGTCAAATTCGTGAACTTTGACCCTATGAATGTCGGGTCCTATTGGGCTTAGAGAGAAACTTTTTTTTTAAATTGATGTACTCTTCGAGAGCAACATTTTGGCTATCTCGGATTTTTAAAATTCGCGAATGGAGTTTCTGCAGGGAATTTCCGTTCGATTTTTGGCCTATTCTTTAAAATTTCAAAAATTCGCCATAAAAAAACTATGGAAGCTAGGACCACGAAATTTGGAGGGTTTGTAGGTAAAAAGAGGGAGCCCTTTCACACCAAAATTTGCGACATTCTATCGAACCGTTTCGGAGATATTCGCGAGTTTTTGTTTTAGCATTACGGCGAAAAGGGGCGGACACCCCATGGTGAGCCTCGACTGCAGAGCATGAGGAGGAAGGTCGAAACCCTGTTAGGCCACGTTTCAAATTTCAAGTCGATCGGACAATTAGGGCCCGAGATATGGGGGATCAAAGTTTGGCCCATTTCCGTGACCGTTTCCGTGACCCCATCGAAATTTCGGTCGCTTGCGCCGGGGTCAAAAATTGAGCTACGAGAAAACGCTTGCGGGTGATTGTTTATGTGTCCGAATGGGAAGTGCTGTGTGAGCGGTTTGAAATTCGGTGCAACGCTTATAGGGAATTCTCTCGGCCGAAATGTGTCAAATTCTTGAAATTTGACCCTATGAAAGTAGGGTCCTATTGGGCCTAGAGAGAAACTTTTTTTTTTAAATTGGTGTACTCTTCGAGAGCAACATTTTGGCTATCTCGGATTTTTAAAATTCGCGAATGGAGTTTCTGCAGGGAATTTCCGTTCGATTTTTGGCCTATTCTTTAAAATTTCAAAAATTCGCCATAAAAAAACTATGGAAGCTAGGACCACGAAATTTGGAGGGTTTGTAGGTAAAAAGAGGGAGCCCTTTCACACCAAAATTTGCGACATTCTATCGAACCGTTTCGGAGATATTCGCGAGTTTTTGTTTTAGCATTACGGCGAAAAGGGGCGGACACCCCATGGTGAGCCTCGACTGCAGAGCATGAGGAGGAAGGTCGAAACCCTGTTAGGCCACGTTTCAAATTTCAAGTCGATCGGACAATTAGGGCCCGAGATATGGGCGGTCAAAGTTTGGCCCATTTCCGTGACCCCATGGAAATGTCGGTCGCCTGCGCCGGGGTCAAAAATTGAGCTACGAGAAAACGCTTGCGGGGGATTGTTCATGTGTCTGAATTGGAAGTGCTGTGTGAGCGGTTTGAAGTTCGGTGCAACGCTTATAGGGAATTCTCTCGGCCGAAATGTGTCAAATTCTTGAAATTTGACCCTATGAAAGTCGGGTCCTATTGGGCCTAGAGAGAAACTTTTTTTTTAAATTGGTGTACTCTTCGAGAGCAACATTTTGTCTATCTCGGATTTTTAAAATTCGCGAATGGAGTTTCTGCAGGGAATTTCCGTTCGATTTTTGGCCTATTCTTTAAACCTTCAAAAATTCGCCATAAAAAAACTATGGAAGCTAGGACCACAATATTTGGAGGGTTTGTAGGTAAAAATAGGGAGCCCTTTCACACCAAAATTTGCGACATTCTATCGAACCGTTTCGGAGATATTCGCGAGTTTTTGTTTTAGCATTACGGCGAAAAGGGGCGGCCCCCCTTGGTGAGCCGCGACTGCGGAGCATGGGGAGGAAGGTCGAAACCCTGTTAGGCCATGTTTCAAATTTCAAGTCGATCGGACAATTAGGGCCCGAGATATGGGGGGTCAAAGTTTGGCCCATTTCCGTGACCCCATCGAAAATTCGGTCGCTTGCGCCGGGGTCAAAAATTGAGCTACGAGAAAACGCTTGCGGGTGATTGTTTATGTGTCCGAATGGGAAGTGCTGTGTGAGCGGTTAAAAATTCGGTGCAACGCTTATAGGGAATTCTCGCGGCCGAAATGTGTCAAATTCTTGAAATTTGACCCTATGAAAGTCGAGTCCCATTGGGCCTAGAGAGAAACTTTTTTTTTAAATTGATGTACGCTTCGAGAGCAACATTTTGGCTATCTAGGATTTTTAAAATTCGCGAATGGAGTTTCTGCAGGGAATTTCCGTTCGATTTTTGGCCTATTCTTTAAACCTTCAAAAATTCGCCATAAAAAAACTATGGAAGCTAGGACCACAATATTTGGAGGGTTTGTAGGTAAAAATAGGGAGCCCTTTCACACCAAAATTTGCGACATTATATCGAACCGTTTCGGAGATATTCGCGAGTTTTTGTTTTAGCATTACGGCGAAAAGGGGCGGATCCCCATGGTGAGCCGCGACTGCGGAGCATGGGGAGGAAGGCCGAAACCCTGTTAGGCCACGTTTCAAATTTCAAGTCGATCGGACAATTAGGGCTCGAGATATGGGGGCTCACAATTTGGCCCATTTCCGTGACCATTTCCTTGCCCCCATCGAAATTTCGGTCGCTTGCGCCGGGGTCAAAAATTGAGCTACGAGAAAACGCTTGCGGGGGATTGTTCATGTGTCTGAATGGGAAGTGCTGTGTGAGCGGTTTGAAGTTCGGTGCAACGCTTATAGGGAATTCTCTCGGCCGAAATGTGTCAAATTCTTGAAATTTGACCCTATGAAAGTCGGGTCCTAATGGGCCTAGAGAGAAACTTTTTTTTTAAATTGATGTACTCTTCGAGAGCAACATTTTGGCTATCTCGGATTTTTAAAATTCGCGAATGGAGTTTCTGCAGGGAATTTCCGTTCGATTTTTGGCCTATTCTTTAAACATTCAAAAATTCGCCATAAAAAACTATGGAAGCTAGGACCACAATATTTGGAGGGTTTGTAGGTAAAAATAGGGAGCCCTTTCACACCAAAATTTGCGACATTCTATCGAACCGTTTCGGAGATATTCGCGAGTTTTTGTTTTAGCATTACGGCGAAAAGGGGTGGACCCCCCATGGTGAGCCGCGACTGCGGAGCATGGGGAGGAAGGCCGAAACCCTGTTAGGCCACGTTTCAAATTTCAAGTCGATCGGACAATTAGGGCCCGAGATATGGGGGGTCAAAGTTTGGCCCATTTCCGTGACCCCATCGAAATTTCGGTCGCTTGCGCCGGGGTCAAAAATTGAGCTACGAGAAAACGCTTGCGGGTGATTGTTTATGTGTCCGAATGGGAAGTGCTGTGTGAGCGGTTAAAAATTCGGTGCAACGCTTATAGGGAATTCTCGCGGCCGAAATGTGTCAAATTCTTGAAATTTGACCCTATGAAAGTCGGGTCCTATTGGGCTTAGAGAGAAACTTTTTTTTTAAATTGATGTACTCTTCGAGAGCAACATTTTGGCTATCTCGGATTTTTAAAATTCGCGAATGGAGTTTCTGCAGGGAATTTCCGTTCGATTTTTGGCCTATTCTTTAAACCTTCAAAAATTCGCCATAAAAAAACTATGGAAGCTAGGACCACAATATTTGGAGGGTTTGTAGGTAAAAATAGGGAGCCCTTTCACACCAAAATTTGCGACATTCTATCGAACCGTTTCGGAGATATTCGCGAGTTTTTGTTTTAGCATTACGGCGAAAAGGGGCGGCCCCCCATGGTGAGCCGCGACTGCGGAGCATGGGGAGGAAGGTCGAAACCCTGTTAGGCCATGTTTCAAATTTCAAGTCGATCGGACAATTAGGGCCCGAGATATGGGGGGTCAAAGTTTGGCCCATTTCCGTGACCCCATCGAAATTTCGGTCGCTTGCGCCGGGGTCAAAAATTGAGCTACGAGAAAACGCTTGCGGGTGATTGTTTATGTGTCCGAATGGGAAGTGCTGTGTGAGCGGTTTGAAATTCGGTGCAACGCTTATAGGGAATTCTCGCGGCCGAAATGTGTCAAATTCTTGAAATTTGACCCTATGAAAGTCGAGTGCCATTGGGCCTAGAGAGAAACTTTTTTTTTTAAATTGATGTACGCTTCGAGAGCAACATTTTGGCTATCTAGGATTTTTAAAATTCGCGAATGGAGTTTCTGCAGGGAATTTCCGTTCGATTTTTGGCCTATTCTTTAAACCTTCAAAAATTCGCCATAAAAAAACTATGGAAGCTAGGACCACAATATTTGGAGGGTTTGTAGGTAAAAATAGGGAGCCCTTTGACACCAAAATTTGCGACATTATATCGAACCGTTTCGGAGATATTCGCGAGTTTTTGTTTTAGCATTACGGCGAAAAGGGGCGGATCCCCATGGTGAGCCGCGACTGCGGAGCATGGGGAGGAAGGCCGAAACCCTGTTAGGCCACGTTTCAAATTTCAAGTCGATCGGACAATTAGGGCTCGAGATATGGGGGCTCACAATTTGGCCCATTTCCGTGACCATTTCCTTGACCCCATCGAAATTTCGGTCGCTTGCGCCGGGGTCAAAAATTGAGCTACGAGAAAACGCTTGCGGGGGATTGTTCATGTGTCTGAATGGGAAGTGCTGTGTGAGCGGTTTGAAGTTCGGTGCAACGCTTATAGGGAATTCTCTCGGCCGAAATGTGTCAAATTCTTGAAATTTGACCCTATGAAAGTCGGGTCCTATTGGGCCTAGAGAGAAACTTTTTTTTTAAATTGATGTACTCTTCGAGAGCAACATTTTGGCTATCTCAGATTTTTAAAATTCGCGAATGGAGTTTCTGCAGGGAATTTCCGTTCGATTTTTGGCCTATTCTTTAAACCTTCAAAAATTCGCCATAAAAAAACTATGGAAGCTAGGACCACAATATTTGGAGGGTTTGTAGGTAAAAATAGGGAGCCCTTTCACACCAAAATTTGCGACATTCTATCGAACCGTTTCGGAGATATTCGCGAGTTTTTGTTTTAGCATTACGGCGAAAAGGGGCGGCCCCCCATGGTGAGCCGCGACTGCGGAGCATGGGGAGGAAGGTCGAAACCCTGTTAGGCCATGTTTCAAATTTCAAGTCGATCGGACAATTAGGGCCCGAGATATGGGGGGTCAAAGTTTGGCCCATTTCCGTGACCCCATCGAAATTTCGGTCGCTTGCGCCGGGGTCAAAAATTGAGCTACGAGAAAACGCTTGCGGGTGATTGTTTATGTGTCCGAATGGGAAGTGCTGTGTGAGCGGTTTGAAATTCGGTGCAACGCTTATAGGGAATTCTCGCGGCCGAAATGTGTCAAATTCGTGAAATTTGACCCTATGAAAGTCGGGTCCTATTGGGCCTAGAGAGAAACTTTTTTTTAAATTGATGTACTCTTCGAGAGCAACATTTTGGCTATCTCGGATTTTTAAAATTCGCGAATGGAGTTTCTGCAGGGAATTTCCGTTCGATTTTTGGCCTATTCTTTAAACATTCAAAAATTCGCCATAAAAAAACTATAAAAGCTAGGACCACAATATTTGGAGGGTTTGTAGGTAATAATAGGGAGCCCTTTCACACCAAAATTTGCGATATTCTATCGAACCGTTTCGGAGATATTCGCGAGTTTTTGTTTTAGCATTACGGCGAAAAGGGGCGGCTCCCCATGGTGAGCCGCGACTGCGGAGCATGGGGAGGAAGGCCGAAACCCTGTTAGGCCACGTTTCAAATTTCAAGTCGATCGGACAATTAGGGCCCGAGATATGGGTGGTCAAAGTTTGGCCCATTTCCGTGACCCCATCGAAATGTCGGTCGCCTGCGCCGGGGTCAAAAATTGAGCTACGAGAAAACGCTTGCGGGTGATTGTTTATGTGTCCGAATGGGAAGTGCTGTGTGAGCGGTTTGAAATTCGGTGCCACGCTTATAGGGAATTCTCGCGGCCGAAATGTGTCAAATTCGTGAACTTTGACCCTATGAAAGTCGGGTCCTATTGGGCCTAGAGAGAAACGTTTTTTTTAAATTGATGTACTCTTCGAGAGCAACATTTTGGCTATCTCGGATTTTTAAAATTCGCGAATGGAGTTTCTGCAGGGAACTTCCGTTCGATTTTTGGCCTATTCTTTAAACATTCAAAAATTCGCCATAAAAAAACTATGAAAGCTAGGACCACGAAATTTGGAGGGTTTGTAGAAAAAAATAGGGAGGCCTTTCACACCAAAATTTGCGACATTCTATCGAATCGTTTCGGAGATATTCGCGAGTTTTTGTTTTAGCATTACGGCGAAAAGGGGCGGACACCCCATGGTGAGCCTCGACTGCGGAGCATGAGGAGGAAGGTCGAAACCCTGTTAGGCCACGTTTCAAATTTCAAGTCGATCGGACAATTAGGGCCCGAGATATGGGGGATCAAAGTTTGGCGCATTTCCGTGACTGTTTCCGTGACCCCATCGAAATTTCGGTCGCTTGCACCGGGGTCAAAAATTGAGCTACGAGAAAACGCTTGCGGGTGATTGTTTATGTGTCCGAATGGGAAGTGCTGTGTGAGCGGTTTGAAATTCGGTGCAACGCTTATAGGGAATTCTCACGGCCGAAATGTGTCAAATTCGTGAACTTTGACCCTATGAAAGTCGGGTCCTATTTTGCCTAGAGAGAAACGTTTTTTTTCAAATTGATGTACTCTTCGAGAGCAACATTTTGGCTATCTCGGATTTTTAAAATTCGCGAATGGAGTTTCTGCAGGGAATTTCCTATCGATTTTTGGCCTATTCTTTAAACCTTCAAAAATTCGCCATACAAAACTATGGAAGCTAGGACCACGAAATTTGGAGGGTTTGTAGGAAAAAATAGGGAGCCCTTTCACACCAAAATTTGCCACATTCTATCGAACCGTTTCGGAGATATTCGCGAGTTTTTGTTTTAGCATTACCGCGAAAAGGGGCGGCCCCCCATCGTGAGCCGCGACTGCGGAGCATGGGGAGGAAGGTCGAAACCCTGTTAGGCCACGTTTCAAATTTCAATTCGATCGGACAATTAGGGCCCGAGATATGGGGGGTCAAAGTTTGGCCCATTTCCGTGACCATTTCCGTGACCCCATCGAAATTTCTGTCGCTTGCGCCGGTGTCAAAAATTGAGCTACGAGAAAACGCTTGCGGGTGATTGTTTATGTGTCCGAATGGGAAGTGCTGTCTGAGCGGTTTGAAATTCGGTGCAACGCTTATAGGGAAATCTCGCGGCCGAAATGTGTCAAATTCGTGAAATTTGACCCTATGAAAGTCGGGTCCTGTTGGGCCTAGAGAGAAACTTTTTTTTTAAATTGATGTACTCTTCGAGAGCAACATTTTGGCTATCTCGGATTTTTAAAATTCGCGAATGGAGTTTCTGCAGGGAATTTCCGTTCGATTTTTGGCCTATTCTTTAAACCTTCAAAAATTCGCCATAAAAAAACTATGGAAGCTAGGACCACAATATTTGGAGGGTTTGTAGGTAAAAATAGGGAGCCCTTTCACACCAAAATTTGCGACATTCTATCGAACCGTTTCGGAGATATTCGCGAGTTTTTGTTTTAGCATTACGGCGAAAAGGGGCGGCCCCCCATGGTGAGCCGCGACTGCGGAGCATGGGGAGGAAGGTCGAAACCCTGTTAGGCCATGTTTCAAATTTCAAGTCGATCGGACAATTAGGGCCCGAGATATGGGGGGTCAAAGTTTGGCCCATTTCCGTGACCCCATCGAAATTTCGGTCGCTTGCGCCGGGGTCAAAAATTGAGCTACGAGAAAACGCTTGCGGGTGATTGTTTATGTGTCCGAATGGGAAGTGCTGTGTGAGCGGTTAAAAATTCGGTGCAACGCTTATAGGGAATTCTCGCGGCCGAAATGTGTCAAATTCTTGAAATTTGACCCTATGAAAGTCGGGTCCTATTGGGCTTAGAGAGAAACTTTTTTTTTAAATTGATGTACTCTTCGAGAGCAACATTTTGGCTATCTCGGATTTTTAAAATTCGCGAATGGAGTTTCTGCAGGGAATTTCCGTTCGATTTTTGGCCTATTCTTTAAACCTTCAAAAATTCGCCATAAAAAAACTATGGAAGCTAGGACCACAATATTTGGAGGGTTTGTAGGTAAAAATAGGGAGCCCTTTCACACCAAAATTTGCGACATTCTATCGAACCGTTTCGGAGATATTCGCGAGTTTTTGTTTTAGCATTACGGCGAAAAGGGGCGGCCCCCCATGGTGAGCCGCGACTGCGGAGCATGGGGAGGAAGGTCGAAACCCTGTTAGGCCATGTTTCAAATTTCAAGTCGATCGGACAATTAGGGCCCGAGATATGGGGGGTCAAAGTTTGGCCCATTTCCGTGACCCCATCGAAATTTCGGTCGCTTGCGCCGGGGTCAAAAATTGAGCTACGAGAAAACGCTTGCGGGTGATTGTTTATGTGTCCGAATGGGAAGTGCTGTGTGAGCGGTTTGAAATTCGGTGCAACGCTTATAGGGAATTCTCGCGGCCGAAATGTGTCAAATTCTTGAAATTTGACCCTATGAAAGTCGAGTGCCATTGGGCCTAGAGAGAAACTTTTTTTTTTAAATTGATGTACGCTTCGAGAGCAACATTTTGGCTATCTAGGATTTTTAAAATTCGCGAATGGAGTTTCTGCAGGGAATTTCCGTTCGATTTTTGGCCTATTCTTTAAACCTTCAAAAATTCGCCATAAAAAAACTATGGAAGCTAGGACCACAATATTTGGAGGGTTTGTAGGTAAAAATAGGGAGCCCTTTCACACCAAAATTTGCGACATTATATCGAACCGTTTCGGAGATATTCGCGAGTTTTTGTTTTAGCATTACGGCGAAAAGGGGCGGATCCCCATGGTGAGCCGCGACTGCGGAGCATGGGGAGGAAGGCCGAAACCCTGTTAGGCCACGTTTCAAATTTCAAGTCGATCGGACAATTAGGGCTCGAGATATGGGGGCTCACAATTTGGCCCATTTCCGTGACCATTTCCTTGACCCCATCGAAATTTCGGTCGCTTGCGCCGGGGTCAAAAATTGAGCTACGAGAAAACGCTTGCGGGGGATTGTTCATGTGTCTGAATGGGAAGTGCTGTGTGAGCGGTTTGAAGTTCGGTGCAACGCTTATAGGGAATTCTCTCGGCCGAAATGTGTCAAATTCTTGAAATTTGACCCTATGAAAGTCGGGTCCTATTGGGCCTAGAGAGAAACTTTTTTTTTAAATTGATGTACTCTTCGAGAGCAACATTTTGGCTATCTCAGATTTTTAAAATTCGCGAATGGAGTTTCTGCAGGGAATTTCCGTTCGATTTTTGGCCTATTCTTTAAACCTTCAAAAATTCGCCATAAAAAAACTATGGAAGCTAGGACCACAATATTTGGAGGGTTTGTAGGTAAAAATAGGGAGCCCTTTCACACCAAAATTTGCGACATTCTATCGAACCGTTTCGGAGATATTCGCGAGTTTTTGTTTTAGCATTACGGCGAAAAGGGGCGGCCCCCCATGGTGAGCCGCGACTGCGGAGCATGGGGAGGAAGGTCGAAACCCTGTTAGGCCATGTTTCAAATTTCAAGTCGATCGGACAATTAGGGCCCGAGATATGGGGGGTCAAAGTTTGGCCCATTTCCGTGACCCCATCGAAATTTCGGTCGCTTGCGCCGGGGTCAAAAATTGAGCTACGAGAAAACGCTTGCGGGTGATTGTTTATGTGTCCGAATGGGAAGTGCTGTGTGAGCGGTTTGAAATTCGGTGCAACGCTTATAGGGAATTCTCGCGGCCGAAATGTGTCAAATTCGTGAAATTTGACCCTATGAAAGTCGGGTCCTATTGGGCCTAGAGAGAAACTTTTTTTTAAATTGATGTACTCTTCGAGAGCAACATTTTGGCTATCTCGGATTTTTAAAATTCGCGAATGGAGTTTCTGCAGGGAATTTCCGTTCGATTTTTGGCCTATTCTTTAAACATTCAAAAATTCGCCATAAAAAAACTATAAAAGCTAGGACCACAATATTTGGAGGGTTTGTAGGTAATAATAGGGAGCCCTTTCACACCAAAATTTGCGATATTCTATCGAACCGTTTCGGAGATATTCGCGAGTTTTTGTTTTAGCATTACGGCGAAAAGGGGCGGATCCCCATGGTGAGCCGCTACTGCGGAGCATGGGGAGGAAAGCCGAAACCCTGTTAGGCCACGTTTCAAATTTCAAGTCGATCGGACAATTAGGGCCCGAGATATGGGCGGTCAAAGTTTGGCCCATTTCCGTGACCCCATCGAAATGTCGGTCGCCTGCGCCGGGGTCAAAAATTGAGCTACGAGAAAACGCTTGCGGGGGATTGTTCATGTGTCTGAATGGGAAGTGCTGTGTGAGCGGTTTGAAGTTCGGTGCAACGCTTATAGGGAATTCTCTCGGCCGAAATGTGTCAAATTCTTGAAATTTGACCCTATGAAAGTCGGGTCCTATTGGGCCTAGAGAGAAACTTTTTTTTTAAATTGGTGTACTCTTCGAGAGCAACATTTTGTCTATCTCGGATTTTTAAAATTCGCGAATGGAGTTTCTGCAGGGAATTTCCGTTCAATTTTTGGCCTATTCTTTAAACCTTCAAAAATTCGCCATAAAAAAACTATGGAAGCTAGGACCACAATATTTGGAGGGTTTGTAGGTAAAAATAGGGAGCCCTTTCACACCAAAATTTGCGACATTCTATCGAACCGTTTCGGAGATATTCGCGAGTTTTTGTTTTAGCATTACGGCGAAAAGGGGCGGCCCCCCATGGTGAGCCGCGACTGCGGAGCATGGGGAGGAAGGTCGAAACCCTGTTAGGCCATGTTTCAAATTTCAAGTCGATCGGACAATTAGGGCCCGAGATATGGGGGGTCAAAGTTTGGCCCATTTCCGTGACCCCATCGAAATTTCGGTCGCTTGCGCCGGGGTCAAAAATTGAGCTACGAGAAAACGCTTGCGGGTGATTGTTTATGTGTCCGAATGGGAAGTGCTGTGTGAGCGGTTTGAAATTCGGTGCAACGCTTATAGGGAATTCTCTCGGCCGAAATGTGTCAAATTCGTGAACTTTGACCCTATGAAAGTCGGGTCCTATTGGGCTTAGAGAGAAACTTTTTTTTTAAATTGATGTACTCTTCGAGAGCAACATTTTGGCTATCTCGGATTTTTAAAATTCGCGAATGGAGTTTCTGCAGGGAATTTCCGTTCGATTTTTGGCCTATTCTTTAAACCTTCAAAAATTCGCCATAAAAAAACTATGGAAGCTAGGACCACAATATTTGGAGGGTTTGTAGGTAAAAATAGGGAGCCCTTTCACACCAAAATTTGCGACATTCTATCAACCGTTTCGGAGATATTCGCGAGTTTTTGTTTTAGCATTACGGCGAAAAGGGGCGGCTCCCCATGGTGAGCCGCGACTGCGGAGCATGGGGAGGAAGGTCGAAACCCTGTTAGGCCATGTTTCAAATTTCAAGTCGATCGGACAATTAGGGCCCGAGATATGGGGGATCAAAGATTTGACCATTTCCGTGACCGTTTCCGTGACCCCTTCGAAATTTCGGTCGCTTGCGCCGGGGTCAAAAATTGAGCTACGAGAAAACGCTTGCGGGTGATTGTTTATGTGCCCGAATGGGAAGTGCTGTGTGAGCGGTTTGAAATTCAGTGCAACGCTTATAGGGAATTCTCGCGGCCGAAATGTGTCAAATTCGTGAACTTTGACCCTATGAAAGTCGGGTCCTATTGGGCTTAGAAACTTTTTTTTTAAATTGATGTACTCTTCGAGAGCAACATTTTGGCTATCTCGGATTTTTAAAATTCGCGAATGGAGTTTCTGCAGGGAATTTCCGTTCGATTTTTGGCCTATTCTTTAAAATTTCAAAAATTCGCCATAAAAAAACTATGGAAGCTAGGACCACGAAATTTGGAGGGTTTGTAGGTAAAAATAGGGAGCCCTTTCACACCAAAATTTGCGACATTCTATCGAACCGTTTCGGAGATATTCGCGAGTTTTTGTTTTAGCATTACGGCGAAAAGGGGCGGATCCCCATGGTGAGCCGCGACTGCGGAGCATGGGGAAGAAGGTCGAAACCCTGTTAGGCCACGTTTCAAATTTCAAGTCGATCCGACAATTAGGGCCCGAGATAAGGGGGATCAAAGTTTCGCCCATTTCCGTGACCGATTCCGTGACCCCATCGAAATTTCGGTCGCTTGCGCCGGGGTCAAAAATTGAGCTACGAGAAAACGCTTGCGGGGGATTGTTCATGTGTCTGAATGGGAAGTGCTGTGTGAGCGGTTTGAAGTTCGGTGCAACGCTTATAGGGAATTCTCTCGGCCGAAATGTGTCAAATTCTTGAAATTTACCCTATGAAAGTCGGGTCCTATTGGGCCTAGAGAGAAACTTTTTTTTTAAATTGGTGTACTCTTCGAGAGCAACATTTTGGCTATCTCGGATTTTTAAAATTCGCGAATGGAGTTTCTGCAGGGAATTTCCGTTCGATTTTTGGCCTATTCTTTAAACCTTCAAAAATTCGCCATAAAAAAACTATGGAAGCTAGGACCACAATATTTGGAGGGTTTGTAGGTAAAAATAGGGAGCCCTTTCACACCAAAATTTGCGACATTCTATCGAACCGTTTCGGAGATATTCGCGAGTTTTTGTTTTAGCATTACGGCCAAAAGGGGCGGCCCCCCATGGTGAGCCGCGACTGCGGAGCATGGGGAGGAAGGTCGAAACCCTGTTAGGCCATGTTTCAAATTTCAAGTCGATCGGACAATTAGGGCCCGAGATATGGGGGGTCAAAGTTTGGCCCATTTCCGTGACCCCATCGAAATTTCGGTCGCTTGCGCCGGGGTCAAAAATTGAGCTACGAGAAAACGCTTGCGGGTGATTGTTCATGTGTCTGAATGGGAAGTGCTGTGTGAGCGGTTTGAAGTTCGGTGCAACGCTTATAGGGAATTCTCGCGGCCGAAATGTGTCAAATTCTTGAAATTTGACCCTATGAAAGTCGGGTCCTATTGGGCCTAGAGAGAAACTTTTTTTTTAAATTGATGTACTCTTCGAGAGCAACATTTTGGCTATCTCAGATTTTTAAAATTCGCGAATGGAGTTTCTGCAGGGAATTTCCGTTCGATTTTTGGCCTATTCTTTAAACCTTCAAAAATTCGCCATAAAAAAACTATGGAAGCTAGGACCACAATATTTGGAGGGTTTGTAGGTAAAAATAGGGAGCCCTTTCACACCAAAATTTGCGACATTCTATCGAACCGTTTCGGAGATATTCGCGAGTTTTTGTTTTAGCATTACGGCGAAAAGGGGCGGCCCCCCATGGTGAGCCGCGACTGCGGAGCATGGGGAGGAAGGTCGAAACCCTGTTAGGCCATGTTTCAAATTTCAAGTCGATCGGACAATTAGGGCCCGAGATATGGGGGGTCAAAGTTTGGCCCATTTCCGTGACCCCATCGAAATTTCGGTCGCTTGCGCCGGGGTCAAAAATTGAGCTACGAGAAAACGCTTGCGGGTGATTGTTTATGTGTCCGAATGGGAAGTGCTGTGTGAGCGGTTTGAAATTCGGTGCAACGCTTATAGGGAATTCTCGCGGCCGAAATGTGTCAAATTCTTGAAATTTGACCCTATGAAAGTCGAGTGCCATTGGGCCTAGAGAGAAACTTTTTTTTTTAAATTGATGTACGCTTCGAGAGCAACATTTTGGCTATCTAGGATTTTTAAAATTCGCGAATGGAGTTTCTGCAGGGAATTTCCGTTCGATTTTTGGCCTATTCTTTAAACCTTCAAAAATTCGCCATAAAAAAACTATGGAAGCTAGGACCACAATATTTGGAGGGTTTGTAGGTAAAAATAGGGAGCCCTTTCACACCAAAATTTGCGACATTATATCGAACCGTTTCGGAGATATTCGCGAGTTTTTGTTTTAGCATTACGGCGAAAAGGGGCGGATCCCCATGGTGAGCCGCGACTGCGGAGCATGGGGAGGAAGGCCGAAACCCTGTTAGGCCACGTTTCAAATTTCAAGTCGATCGGACAATTAGGGCTCGAGATATGGGGGCTCACAATTTGGCCCATTTCCGTGACCATTTCCTTGACCCCATCGAAATTTCGGTCGCTTGCGCCGGGGTCAAAAATTGAGCTACGAGAAAACGCTTGCGGGGGATTGTTCATGTGTCTGAATGGGAAGTGCTGTGTGAGCGGTTTGAAGTTCGGTGCAACGCTTATAGGGAATTCTCTCGGCCGAAATGTGTCAAATTCTTGAAATTTGACCCTATGAAAGTCGGGTCCTATTGGGCCTAGAGAGAAACTTTTTTTTTAAATTGATGTACTCTTCGAGAGCAACATTTTGGCTATCTCAGATTTTTAAAATTCGCGAATGGAGTTTCTGCAGGGAATTTCCGTTCGATTTTTGGCCTATTCTTTAAACCTTCAAAAATTCGCCATAAAAAAACTATGGAAGCTAGGACCACAATATTTGGAGGGTTTGTAGGTAAAAATAGGGAGCCCTTTCACACCAAAATTTGCGACATTCTATCGAACCGTTTCGGAGATAATCGCGAGTTTTTGTTTTAGCATTACGGCGAAAAGGGGCGGCCCCCCATGGTGAGCCGCGACTGCGGAGCATGGGGAGGAAGGTCGAAACCCTGTTAGGCCATGTTTCAAATTTCAAGTCGATCGGACAATTAGGGCCCGAGATATGGGGGGTCAAAGTTTGGCCCATTTCCGTGACCCCATCGAAATTTCGGTCGCTTGCGCCGGGGTCAAAAATTGAGCTACGAGAAAACGCTTGCGGGTGATTGTTTATGTGTCCGAATGGGAAGTGCTGTGTGAGCGGTTTGAAATTCGGTGCAACGCTTATAGGGAATTCTCGCGGCCGAAATGTGTCAAATTCGTGAAATTTGACCCTATGAAAGTCGGGTCCTATTGGGCCTAGAGAGAAACTTTTTTTTAAATTGATGTACTCTTCGAGAGCAACATTTTGGCTATCTCGGATTTTTAAAATTCGCGAATGGAGTTTCTGCAGGGAATTTCCGTTCGATTTTTGGCCTATTCTTTAAACATTCAAAAATTCGCCATAAAAAAACTATAAAAGCTAGGACCACAATATTTGGAGGGTTTGTAGGTAATAATAGGGAGCCCTTTCACACCAAAATTTGCGATATTCTATCGAACCGTTTCGGAGATATTCGCGAGTTTTTGTTTTAGCATTACGGCGAAAAGGGGCGGATCCCCATGGTGAGCCGCTACTGCGGAGCATGGGGAGGAAAGCCGAAACCCTGTTAGGCCACGTTTCAAATTTCAAGTCGATCGGACAATTAGGGCCCGAGATATGGGCGGTCAAAGTTTGGCCCATTTCCGTGACCCCATCGAAATGTCGGTCGCCTGCGCCGGGGTCAAAAATTGAGCTACGAGAAAACGCTTGCGGGGGATTGTTCATGTGTCTGAATGGGAAGTGCTGTGTGAGCGGTTTGAAGTTCGGTGCAACGCTTATAGGGAATTCTCTCGGCCGAAATGTGTCAAATTCTTGAAATTTGACCCTATGAAAGTCGGGTCCTATTGGGCCTAGAGAGAAACTTTTTTTTTAAATTGGTGTACTCTTCGAGAGCAACATTTTGTCTATCTCGGATTTTTAAAATTCGCGAATGGAGTTTCTGCAGGGAATTTCCGTTCAATTTTTGGCCTATTCTTTAAACCTTCAAAAATTCGCCATAAAAAAACTATGGAAGCTAGGACCACAATATTTGGAGGGTTTGTAGGTAAAAATAGGGAGCCCTTTCACACCAAAATTTGCGACATTCTATCGAACCGTTTCGGAGATATTCGCGAGTTTTTGTTTTAGCATTACGGCGAAAAGGGGCGGCCCCCCATGGTGAGCCGCGACTGCGGAGCATGGGGAGGAAGGTCGAAACCCTGTTAGGCCATGTTTCAAATTTCAAGTCGATCGGACAATTAGGGCCCGAGATATGGGGGGTCAAAGTTTGGCCCATTTCCGTGACCCCATCGAAATTTCGGTCGCTTGCGCCGGGGTCAAAAATTGAGCTACGAGAAAACGCTTGCGGGTGATTGTTTATGTGTCCGAATGGGAAGTGCTGTGTGAGCGGTTTGAAATTCGGTGCAACGCTTATAGGGAATTCTCTCGGCCGAAATGTGTCAAATTCGTGAACTTTGACCCTATGAAAGTCGGGTCCTATTGGGCTTAGAGAGAAACTTTTTTTTTAAATTGATGTACTCTTCGAGAGCAACATTTTGGCTATCTCGGATTTTTAAAATTCGCGAATGGAGTTTCTGCAGGGAATTTCCGTTCGATTTTTGGCCTATTCTTTAAACCTTCAAAAATTCGCCATAAAAAAACTATGGAAGCTAGGACCACAATATTTGGAGGGTTTGTAGGTAAAAATAGGGAGCCCTTTCACACCAAAATTTGCGACATTCTATCAACCGTTTCGGAGATATTCGCGAGTTTTTGTTTTAGCATTACGGCGAAAAGGGGCGGCTCCCCATGGTGAGCCGCGACTGCGGAGCATGGGGAGGAAGGTCGAAACCCTGTTAGGCCATGTTTCAAATTTCAAGTCGATCGGACAATTAGGGCCCGAGATATGGGGGATCAAAGATTTGACCATTTCCGTGACCGTTTCCGTGACCCCTTCGAAATTTCGGTCGCTTGCGCCGGGGTCAAAAATTGAGCTACGAGAAAACGCTTGCGGGTGATTGTTTATGTGCCCGAATGGGAAGTGCTGTGTGAGCGGTTTGAAATTCAGTGCAACGCTTATAGGGAATTCTCGCGGCCGAAATGTGTCAAATTCGTGAACTTTGACCCTATGAAAGTCGGGTCCTATTGGGCTTAGAAACTTTTTTTTTAAATTGATGTACTCTTCGAGAGCAACATTTTGGCTATCTCGGATTTTTAAAATTCGCGAATGGAGTTTCTGCAGGGAATTTCCGTTCGATTTTTGGCCTATTCTTTAAAATTTCAAAAATTCGCCATAAAAAAACTATGGAAGCTAGGACCACGAAATTTGGAGGGTTTGTAGGTAAAAATAGGGAGCCCTTTCACACCAAAATTTGCGACATTCTATCGAACCGTTTCGGAGATATTCGCGAGTTTTTGTTTTAGCATTACGGCGAAAAGGGGCGGATCCCCATGGTGAGCCGCGACTGCGGAGCATGGGGAAGAAGGTCGAAACCCTGTTAGGCCACGTTTCAAATTTCAAGTCGATCCGACAATTAGGGCCCGAGATAAGGGGGATCAAAGTTTCGCCCATTTCCGTGACCGATTCCGTGACCCCATCGAAATTTCGGTCGCTTGCGCCGGGGTCAAAAATTGAGCTACGAGAAAACGCTTGCGGGGGATTGTTCATGTGTCTGAATGGGAAGTGCTGTGTGAGCGGTTTGAAGTTCGGTGCAACGCTTATAGGGAATTCTCTCGGCCGAAATGTGTCAAATTCTTGAAATTTACCCTATGAAAGTCGGGTCCTATTGGGCCTAGAGAGAAACTTTTTTTTTAAATTGGTGTACTCTTCGAGAGCAACATTTTGGCTATCTCGGATTTTTAAAATTCGCGAATGGACTTTCTGCAGGGAATTTCCGTTCGATTTTTGGCCTATTCTTTAAACCTTCAAAAATTCGCCATAAAAAAACTATGGAAGCTAGGACCACAATATTTGGAGGGTTTGTAGGTAAAAATAGGGAGCCCTTTCACACCAAAATTTGCGACATTCTATCGAACCGTTTCGGAGATATTCGCGAGTTTTTGTTTTAGCATTACGGCCAAAAGGGGCGGCCCCCCATGGTGAGCCGCGACTGCGGAGCATGGGGAGGAAGGTCGAAACCCTGTTAGGCCATGTTTCAAATTTCAAGTCGATCGGACAATTAGGGCCCGAGATATGGGGGGTCAAAGTTTGGCCCATTTCCGTGACCCCATCGAAATTTCGGTCGCTTGCGCCGGGGTCAAAAATTGAGCTACGAGAAAACGCTTGCGGGTGATTGTTCATGTGTCTGAATGGGAAGTGCTGTGTGAGCGGTTTGAAGTTCGGTGCAACGCTTATAGGGAATTCTCTCGGCCGAAATGTGTCAAATTCGTGAACTTTGACCCTATGAAAGTCGGGTCCTATTGGGCTTAGAGAGAAACTTTTTTTTTAAATTGATGTACTCTTCGAGAGCAACATTTTGGCTATCTCGGATTTTTAAAATTCGCGAATGGAGTTTCTGCAGGGAATTTCCGTTCGATTTTTGGCCTATTCTTTAAACCTTCAAAAATTCGCCATAAAAAAACTATGGAAGCTAGGACCACAATATTTGGAGGGTTTGTAGGTAAAAATAGGGAGCCCTTTCACACCAAAATTTGCGACATTCTATCGAACCGTTTCGGAGATATTCGCGAGTTTTTGTTTTAGCATTACGGCGAAAAGGGGCGGATCCCCATGGTGAGCCGCGACTGCGGAGCATGGGGAAGAAGGTCGAAACCCTGTTAGGCCACGTTTCAAATTTCAAGTCGATCCGACAATTAGGGCCCGAGATAAGGGGGATCAAAGTTTCGCCCATTTCCGTGACCGATTCCGTGACCCCATCGAAATTTCGGTCGCTTGCGCCGGGGTCAAAAATTGAGCTACGAGAAAACGCTTGCGGGGGATTGTTCATGTGTCTGAATGGGAAGTGCTGTGTGAGCGGTTTGAAGTTCGGTGCAACGCTTATAGGGAATTCTCTCGGCCGAAATGTGTCAAATTCTTGAAATTTGACCCTATGAAAGTCGGGTCCTATTGGGCCTAGAGAGAAACTTTTTTTTTAATTTGGTGTACTCTTCGAGAGCAACATTTTGGCTATCTCGGATTTTTAAAATTCGCGAATGGAGTTTCTGCAGGGAATTTCCGTTCGATTTTTGGCCTATTCTTTAAACCTTCAAAAATTCGCCATAAAAAAACTATGGAAGCTAGGACCACAATATTTGGAGGGTTTGTAGGTAAAAATAGGGAGCCCTTTCACACCAAAATTTGCGACATTCTATCGAACCGTTTCGGAGATATTCGCGAGTTTTTGTTTTAGCATTACGGCGAAAAGGGGCGGCCCCCCATGGTGAGCCGCGACTGCGGAGCATGGGGAGGAAGGTCGAAACCCTGTTAGGCCATGTTTCAAATTTCAAGTCGATCGGACAATTAGGGCCCGAGATATGGGGGGTCAAAGTTTGGCCCATTTCCGTGACCCCATCGAAATTTCGGTCGCTTGCGCCGGGGTCAAAAATTGAGCTACGAGAAAACGCTTGCGGGTGATTGTTTATGTGTCCGAATGGGAAGTGCTGTGTGAGCGGTTTGAAATTCGGTGCAACGCTTATAGGGAATTCTCGCGGCCGAAATGTGTCAAATTCTTGAAATTTGACCCTATGAAAGTCGAGTCCCATTCGGCCTAGAGAGAAACTTTTTTTTTAAATTGATGTACTCTTCGAGAGCAAGCAACATTTTGGCTATCTCGGATTTTTAAAATTCGCGAATGGAGTTTCTGCAGGGAATTTCCGTTCGATTTTTGGCCTATTCTTTAAAACTTCAAAAATTCGCCATAAAAAAACTATGGAAGCTAGGACCACGAAATTTGGAGGGTTTGTAGGTAAAAATAGGGAGCCCTTTCACACCAAAATTTGCGACATTCTATCGAACCGTTTCGGAGATATTCGCGAGTTTTTGTTTTAGCATTACGGCGAAAAGGGGCGGATCCCCATGGTGAGCCGCGACTGCGGAGCATGGGGAGGAAGGCCGAAACCCTGTTAGGCCACGTTTCAAATTTCAAGTCGATCGGACAATTAGGGCCCGAGATAAGGGGGATCAAAGTTTGGCCCATTTCCGTGACCGTTTCCGTGACCCCATCGAAATTTCGGTCGCTTGCGCTGGGGTCAAAAATTGAGCTACGAGAAAACGCTTGCGGGTGATTGTTTATGTGCCCGAATGGGAAGTGCTGTGTGAGCGGTTTGAAATTCAGTGCAACGCTTATAGGGAATTCTCGCGGCCGAAATGTGTCAAATTCGTGAACTTTGACCCTGTGAAAATCGGGTCCTATTGGGCTTAGAGAGAAACTTTTTTTTTAAATTGATGTACTCTTCGAGAGCAACATTTTGGCTATCTCGGATTTTTAAAATTCGCGAATGGAGTTTCTGCAGGGAATTTCCGTTCGATTTTTGGCCTATTCTTTAAAACTTCAAAAATTCGCCATAAGAAAACTATGGAAGCTAGGACCACAATATTTGGAGGGTTTGTAGGTAAAAATAGGGAGCCCTTTCACACCAAAATTTGCGACATTCTATCGAACCGTTTCGGAGATATTCGCGAGTTTTTGTTTTAGCATTACGGCGAAAAGGGGCGGATCCCCATGGTGAGCCGCGACTGCGGAGCATGGGGAGGAAGGCCGAAACCCTGTTAGGCCACGTTTCAAATTTCAAGTCGATCGGACAATTAGGGCTCGAGATATGGGGGCTCACAATTTGGCCCATTTCCGTGACCATTTCCTTGACCCCATCGAAATTTCGGTCGCTTGCGCCGGGGTCAAAAATTGAGCTACGAGAAAACGCTTGCGGGGGATTGTTCATGTGTGTGAATGGGAAGTGCTGTGTGAGCGGTTTGAAGTTCGGTGCAACGCTTATAGGGAATTCTCTCGGCCGAAATGTGTCAAATTCGTGAACTTTGACCCTATGAAAGTCGGGTCCTATTGGGCTTAGAGAGAAACTTTTTTTTTAAATTGATGTACTCTTCGAGAGCAACATTTTGGCTATCTCGGATTTTTAAAATTCGCGAATGGAGTTTCTGCAGGGAATTTCCGTTCGATTTTTGGCCTATTCTTTAAACCTTCAAAAATTCGCCATAAAAAAACTATGGAAGCTAGGACCACAATATTTGGAGGGTTTGTAGGTAAAAATAGGGAGCCCTTTCACACCAAAATTTGCGACATTCTATCGAACCGTTTCGGAGATATTCGCGAGTTTTTGTTTTAGCATTACGGCGAAAAGGGGTGGACCCCCCATGGTGAGCCGCGACTGCGGAGCATGGGGAGGAAGGCCGAAACCCTGTTAGGCCACGTTTCAAATTTCAAGTCGATCGGACAATTAGGGCCCGAGATATGGGGGGTCAAAGTTTGGCCCATTTCCGTGACCCCATCGAAATTTCGGTCGCTTGCGCCGGGGTCAAAAATTGAGCTACGAGAAAACGCTTGCGGGTGATTGTTTATGTGTCCGAATGGGAAGTGCTGTGTGAGCGGTTAAAAATTCGGTGCAACGCTTATAGGGAATTCTCGCGGCCGAAATGTGTCAAATTCTTGAAATTTGACCCTATGAAAGTCGGGTCCTATTGGGCCTAGAGAGGAACTTTTTTTTTAAATTGATGTACTCTTCGAGAGCAACATTTTGGCTATCTCGGATTTTTAAAATTCGCGAATGGAGTTTCTGCAGGGAATTTCCGTTCGATTTTTGGCCTATTCTTTAAACCTTCAAAAATTCGCCATAAAAAAACTATGGAAGCTAGGACCACAATATTTGGAGGGTTTGTAGGTAAAAATAGGGAGCCCTTTCACACCAAAATTTGCGACATTCTATCGAACCGTTTCGGAGATATTCGCGAGTTTTTGTTTTAGCATTACGGCGAAAAGGGGCGGCCCCCCATGGTGAGCCGCGACTGCGGAGCATGGGGAGGAAGGTCGAAACCCTGTTAGGCCATGTTTCAAATTTCAAGTCGATCGGACAATTAGGGCCCGAGATATGGGGGGTCAAAGTTTGGCCCATTTCCGTGACCCCATCGAAATTTCGGTCGCTTGCGCCGGGGTCAAAAATTGAGCTACGAGAAAACGCTTGCGGGTGATTGTTTATGTGTCCGAATGGGAAGTGCTGTGTGAGCGGTTTGAAGTTCGGTGCAACGCTTATAGGGAATTCTCTCGGCCGAAATGTGTCAAATTCGTGAACTTTGACCCTATGAAAGTCGGGTCCTATTGGGCTTAGAGAGAAACTTTTTTTTTAAATTGATGTACTCTTCGAGAGCAACATTTTGGCTATCTCGGATTTTTAAAATTCGCGAATGGAGTTTCTGCAGGGAATTTCCGTTCGATTTTTGGCCTATTCTTTAAACCTTCAAAAATTCGCCATAAAAAAACTATGGAAGCTAGGACCACAATATTTGGAGGGTTTGTAGGTAATAATAGGGAGCCCTTTCACACCAAAATTTGCGATATTCTATCGAACCGTTTCGGAGATATTCGCGAGTTTTTGTTTTAGCATTACGGCGAAAAGGGGCGGCCCCCCATGGTGAGCCGCGACTGCGGAGCATGGGGAGGAAGGTCGAAACCCTGTTAGGCCATGTTTCAAATTTCAAGTCGATCGGACAATTAGGGCCCGAGATATGGGGGGTCAAAGTTTGGCCCATTTCCGTGACCCCATCGAAATTTCGGTCGCTTGCGCCGGGGTCAAAAATTGAGCTACGAGAAAACGCTTGCGGGTGATTGTTTATGTGTCCGAATGGGAAGTGCTGTGTGAGCGGTTTGAAATTCGGTGCAACGCTTATAGGGAATTCTCGCGGCCGAAATGTGTCAAATTCTTGAAATTTGACCCTATGAAAGTCGAGTCCCATTGGGCCTAGAGAGAAACTTTTTTTTTTAAATTGATGTACGCTTCGAGAGCAACATTTTGGCTATCTAGGATTTTTAAAATTCGCGAATGGAGTTTCTGCAGGGAATTTCCGTTCGATTTTTGGCCTATTCTTTAAACCTTCAAAAATTCGCCATAAAAAAACTATGGAAGCTAGGACCACAATATTTGGAGGGTTTGTAGGTAAAAATAGGGAGCCCTTTCACACCAAAATTTGCGACATTCTATCGAACCGTTTCGGAGATATTCGCGAGTTTTTGTTTTAGCATTACGGCGAAAAGGGGCGGATCCCCATGGTGAGCCGCGACTGCGGAGCATGGGGAGGAAGGCCGAAACCCTGTTAGGCCACGTTTCAAATTTCAAGTCGATCGGACAATTAGGGCTCGAGATATGGGGGCTCACAATTTGGCCCATTTCCGTGACCATTTCCTTGACCCCATCGAAATTTCGGTCGCTTGCGCCGGGGTCAAAAATTGAGCTACGAGAAAACGCTTCCGGGGGATTGTTCATGTGTCTGAATGGGAAGTGCTGTGTGAGCGGTTTGAAGTTCGGTGCAACGCTTATAGGGAATTCTCTCGGCCGAAATGTGTCAAATTCGTGAACTTTGACCCTATGAAAGTCGGGTCCTATTGGGCTTAGAGAGAAACTTTTTTTTTAAATTGATGTACTCTTCGAGAGCAACATTTTGGCTATCTCGGATTTTTAAAATTCGCGAATGGAGTTTCTGCAGGGAATTTCCGTTCGATTTTTGGCCTATTCTTTAAACCTTCAAAAATTCGCCATAAAAAAACTATGGAAGCTAGGACCACAATATTTGGAGGGTTTGTAGGTAAAAATAGGGAGCCCTTTCACACCAAAATTTGCGACATTCTATCGAACCGTTTCGGAGATATTCGCGAGTTTTTGTTTTAGCATTACGGCGAAAAGGGGCGGCTCCCCATGGTGAGCCGCGACTGCGGAGCATGGGGAGGAAGGTCGAAACCCTGTTAGGCCATGTTTCAAATTTCAAGTCGATCGGACAATTAGGGCCCGAGATATGGGGGATCAAAGATTTGACCATTTCCGTGACCGTTTCCGTGACCCCTTCGAAATTTCGGTCGCTTGCGCCGGGGTCAAAAATTGAGCTACGAGAAAACGCTTGCGGGTGATTGTTTATGTGCCCGAATGGGAAGTGCTGTGTGAGCGGTTTGAAATTCAGTGCAACGCTTATAGGGAATTCTCGCGGCCGAAATGTGTCAAATTCGTGAACTTTGACCCTATGAAAGTCGGGTCCTATTGGGCTTAGAGAGAAACTTTTTTTTTAAATTGATGTACTCTTCGAGAGCAACATTTTGGCTATCTCGGATTTTTAAAATTCGCGAATGGAGTTTCTGCAGGGAATTTCCGTTCGATTTTTGGCCTATTCTTTAAAACTTCAAAAATTCGCCATAAAAAAACTATGGAAGCTAGGACCACGAAATTTGGAGGGTTTTTAGGTAAAAATAGGGAGCCCTTTCACACCAAAATTTGCGACATTCTATCGAACCGTTTCGGAGATATTCGCGAGTTTTTGTTTTAGCATTACGGCGAAAAGGGGCGGATCCCCATGGTGAGCCGCGACTGCGGAGCATGGGGAAGAAGGTCGAAACCCTGTTAGGCCACGTTTCAAATTTCAAGTCGATCCGACAATTAGGGCCCGAGATAAGGGGGATCAAAGTTTCGCCCATTTCCGTGACCGATTCCGTGACCCCATCGAAATTTCGGTCGCTTGCGCCGGGGTCAAAAATTGAGCTACGAGAAAACGCTTGCGGGGGATTGTTCATGTGTCTGAATGGGAAGTGCTGTGTGAGCGGTTTGAAGTTCGGTGCAACGCTTATAGGGAATTCTCTCGGCCGAAATGTGTCAAATTCTTGAAATTTGACCCTATGAAAGTCGGGTCCTATTGGGCCTAGAGAGAAACTTTTTTTTTAAATTGGTGTACTCTTCGAGAGCAACATTTTGGCTATCTCGGATTTTTAAAATTCGCGAATGGAGTTTCTGCAGGGAATTTCCGTTCGATTTTTGGCCTATTCTTTAAACCTTCAAAAATTCGCCATAAAAAAACTATGGAAGCTAGGACCACAATATTTGGAGGGTTTGTAGGTAAAAATAGGGAGCCCTTTCACACCAAAATTTGCGACATTCTATCGAACCGTTTCGGAGATATTCGCGAGTTTTTGTTTTAGCATTACGGCGAAAAGGGGCGGCCCCCCATGGTGAGCCGCGACTGCGGAGCATGGGGAGGAAGGTCGAAGCCCTGTTAGGCCATGTTTCAAATTTCAAGTCGATCGGACAATTAGGGCCCGAGATATGGGGGGTCAAAGTTTGGCCCATTTCCGTGACCCCATCGAAATTTCGGTCGTTTGCGCCGGGGTCAAAAATTGAGCTACGAGAAAACGCTTGCGGGTGATTGTTCATGTGTCTGAATGGGAAGTGCTGTGTGAGCGGTTTGAAGTTCGGTGCAACGCTTATAGGGAATTCTCTCGGCCGAAATGTGTCAAATTCGTGAACTTTGACCCTATGAAAGTCGGGTCCTATTGGGCCTAGAGAGAAACTTTTTTTTTAAATTGGTGTACTCTTCGAGAGCAACATTTTGGCTATCTCGGATTTTTAAAATTCGCGAATGGAGTTTCTGCAGGGAATTTCCGTTCGATTTTTGGCCTATTCTTTAAACCTTCAAAAATTCGCCATAAAAAAACTATGGAAGCTAGGACCACAATATTTGGAGGGTTTGTAGGTAAAAATAGGGAGCCCTTTCACACCAAAATTTGCGACATTCTATCGAACCGTTTCGGAGATATTCGCGAGTTTTTGTTTTAGCATTACGGCGAAAAGGGGCGGCCCCCCATGGTGAGCCGCGACTGCGGAGCATGGGGAGGAAGGTCGAAACCCTGTTAGGCCATGTTTCAAATTTCAAGTCGATCGGACAATTAGGGCCCGAGATATGGGGGGTCAAAGTTTGGCCCATTTCCGTGACCCCATCGAAATTTCGGTCGCTTGCGCCGGGGTCAAAAATTGAGCTACGAGAAAACGCTTGCGGGTGATTGTTTATGTGTCCGAATGGGAAGTGCTGTGTGAGCGGTTTGAAATTCGGTGCAACGCTTATAGGGAATTCTCGCGGCCGAAATGTGTCAAATTCTTGAAATTTGACCCTATGAAAGTCGAGTCCCATTGGGCCTAGAGAGAAACTTTTTTTTTAAATTGATGTACTCTTCGAGAGCAAGCAACATTTTGGCTATCTCGGATTTTTAAAATTCGGAATGGAGTTTCTGCAGGGAATTTCCGTTCGATTTTTGGCCTATTCTTTAAAACTTCAAAAATTCGCCATAAAAAAACTATGGAAGCTAGGACCACGAAATTTGGAGGGTTTGTAGGTAAAAATAGGGAGCCCTTTCACACCAAAATTTGCGACATTCTATCGAACCGTTTCGGAGATATTCGCGAGTTTTTGTTTTAGCATTACGGCGAAAAGGGGCGGCCCCCCATGGTGAGCCGCGACTGCGGAGCATGGGGAGGAAGGCCGAAACCCTGTTAGGCCATGTTTCAAATTTCAAGTCGATCGGACAATTAGGGCCCGAGATAAGGGGGATCAAAGTTTGGCCCATTTCCGTGACCGTTTCCGTGACCCCATCGAAATTTCGGTCGCTTGCGCCGGGGTCAAAAATTGAGCTACGAGAAAACGCTTGCGGGGGATTGTTCATGTGTCTGAATGGGAAGTGCTGTGTGAGCGGTTTGAAGTTCGGTGCAACGCTTATAGGGAATTCTCTCGGCCGAAATGTGTCAAATTCGTGAACTTTGACCCTATGAAAGTCGGGTCCTATTGGGCTTAGAGAGAACTTTTTTTTTAAATTGATGTACTCTTCGAGAGCAACATTTTGGCTATCTCGGATTTTTAAAATTCGCGAATGGAGTTTCTGCAGGGAATTTCCGTTCGATTTTTGGCCTATTCTTTAAACCTTCAAAAATTCGCCATAAAAAAACTATGGAAGCTAGGACCACAATATTTGGAGGGTTTGTAGGTAAAAATAGGGAGCCCTTTCACACCAAAATTTGCGACATTCTATCGAACCGTTTCGGAGATATTCGCGAGTTTTTGTTTTAGCATTACGGCGAAAAGGGGCGGCCCCCCATGGTGAGCCGCGACTGCGGAGCATGGGGAGGAAGGTCGAAACCCTGTTAGGCCATGTTTCAAATTTCAAGTCGATCGGACAATTAGGGCCCGAGATATGGGGGATCAAAGATTTGACCATTTCCGTGACCGTTTCCGTGACCCCTTCGAAATTTCGGTCGCTTGCGCCGGGTTCAAAATTGAGCTACGAGAAAACGCTTGCGGGTGATTGTTTATGTGCCCGAATGGGAAGTGCTGTGTGAGCGGTTTGAAATTCAGTGCAACGCTTATAGGGAATTCTCGCGGCCGAAATGTGTCAAATTCGTGAACTTTGACCCTGTGAAAATCGGATCCTATTGGGCTTAGAGAGAAACTTTTTTTTTAAATTGATGTACTCTTCGAGAGCAACATTTTGGCTATCTCGGATTTTTAAAATTCGCGAATGGAGTTTCTGCAGGGAATTTCCGTTCGATTTTTGGCCTATTCTTTAAAACTTCAAAAATTCGCCATAAAAAAACTATGGAAGCTAGGACCACAATATTTGGAGGGTTTGTAGGTAAAAATAGGGAGCCCTTTCACACCAAAATTTGCGACATTCTATCGAACCGTTTCGGAGATATTCGCGAGTTTTTGTTTTAGCATTACGGCGAAAAGGGGCGGATCCCCATGGTGAGCCGCGACTGCGGAGCATGGGGAGGAAGGCCGAAACCCTGTTAGGCCACGTTTCAAATTTCAAGTCGATCGGACAATTAGGGCTCGAGATATGGGGGCTCACAATTTGGCCCATTTCCGTGACCTTTTCCTTGACCCCATCGAAATTTCGGTCGCTTGCGCCGGGGTCAAAAATTGAGCTACGAGAAAACGCTTGCGGGGGATTGTTCATGTGTCTGAATGGGAAGTGCTGTGTGAGCGGTTTGAAGTTCGGTGCAACGCTTATAGGGAATTCTCTCGGCCGAAATGTGTCAAATTCGTGAACTTTGACCCTATGAAAGTCGGGTCCTATTGGGCTTAGAAAGAAACTTTTTTTTTAAATTGATGTACTCTTCGAGAGCAACATTTTGGCTATCTCGGATTTTTAAAATTCGCGAATGGAGTTTCTGCAGGGAATTTCCGTTCGATTTTTGGCCTATTCTTTAAACCTTCAAAAATTCGCCATAAAAAAACTATGGAAGCTAGGACCACAATATTTGGAGGGTTTGTAGGTAAAAATAGGGAGCCCTTTCACACCAAAATTTGCGACATTCTATCGAACCGTTTCGGAGATATTCGCGAGTTTTTGTTTTAGCATTACGGCGAAAAGGGGCGGCTCCCCATGGTGAGCCGCGACTGCGGAGCATGGGGAGGAAGGTCGAAACCCTGTTAGGCCATGTTTCAAATTTCAAGTCGATGGGACAATTAGGGCCCGAGATATGGGGGATCAAAGATTTGACCATTTCCGTGACCGTTTCCGTGACCCCTTCGAAATTTCGGTCGCTTGCGCCGGGGTCAAAAATTGAGCTACGAGAAAACGCTTGCGGGTGATTGTTTATGTGCCCGAATGGGAAGTGCTGTGTGAGCGGTTTGAAATTCAGTGCAACGCTTATAGGGAATTCTCGCGGCCGAAATGTGTCAAATTCGTGAACTTTGACCCTATGAAAGTCGGGTCCTATTGGGCTTAGAGAGAAACTTTTTTTTTAAATTGATGTACTCTTCGAGAGCAACATTTTGGCTATCTCGGATTTTTAAAATTCGCGAATGGAGTTTCTGCAGGGAATTTCCGTTCGATTTTTGGCCTATTCTTTAAAACTTCAAAAATTCGCCATAAAAAAACTATGGAAGCTAGGACCACGAAATTTGGAGGGTTTGTAGGTAAAAATAGGGAGCCCTTTCACACCAAAATTTGCGACATTCTATCGAACCGTTTCGGAGATATTCGCGAGTTTTTGTTTTAGCATTACGGCGAAAAGGGGCGGATCCCCATGGTGAGCCGCGACTGCGGAGCATGGGGAAGAAGGTCGAAACCCTGTTAGGCCACGTTTCAAATTTCAAGTCGATCCGACAATTAGGGCCCGAGATAAGGGGGATCAAAGTTTCGCCCATTTCCGTGACCGATTCCGTGACCCCATCGAAATTTCGGTCGCTTGCGCCGGGGTCAAAAATTGAGCTACGAGAAAACGCTTGCGGGGGATTGTTCATGTGTCTGAATGGGAAGTGCTGTGTGAGCGGTTTGAAGTTCGGTGCAACGCTTATAGGGAATTCTCTCGGCCGAAATGTGTCAAATTCTTGAAATTTGACCCTATGAAAGTCGGGTCCTATTGGGCCTAGAGAGAAACTTTTTTTTTAAATTGGTGTACTCTTCGAGAGCAACATTTTGGCTATCTCGGATTTTTAAAATTCGCGAATGGAGTTTCTGCAGGGAATTTCCGTTCGATTTTTGGCCTATTCTTTAAACCTTCAAAAATTCGCCATAAAAAAACTATGGAAGCTAGGACCACAATATTTGGAGGGTTTGTAGGTAAAAATAGGGAGCCCTTTCACACCAAAATTTGCGACATTCTATCGAACCGTTTCGGAGATATTCGCGAGTTTTTGTTTTAGCATTACGGCGAAAAGGGGCGGCCCCCCATGGTGAGCCGCGACTGCGGAGCATGGGGAGGAAGGTCGAAACCCTGTTAGGCCATGTTTCAAATTTCAAGTCGATCGGACAATTAGGGCCCGAGATATGGGGGGTCAAAGTTTGGCCCATTTCCGTGACCCCATCGAAATTTCGGTCGCTTGCGCCGGGGTCAAAAATTGAGCTACGAGAAAACGCTTGCGGGTGATTGTTTATGTGTCCGAATGGGAAGTGCTGTGTGAGCGGTTTGAAGTTCGGTGCAACGCTTATAGGGAATTCTCTCGGCCGAAATGTGTCAAATTCGTGAACTTTGACCCTATGAAAGTCGGGTCCTATTGGGCTTAGAGAGAAACTTTTTTTTTCAATTGATGTACTCTTCGAGAGCAACATTTTGGCTATCTCGGATTTTTAAAATTCGCGAATGGAGTTTCTGCAGGGAATTTCCGTTCGATTTTTGGCCTATTCTTTAAACCTTCAAAAATTCGCCATAAAAAAACTATGGAAGCTAGGACCACAATATTTGGAGGGTTTGTAGGTAAAAATTGGGAGCCCTTTCACACCAAAATTTGCGACATTCTATCGAACCGTTTCGGAGATATTCGCGAGTTTTTGTTTTAGCATTACGGCGAAAAGGGGCGGCCCCCCATGGTGAGCCGCGACTGCGGAGCATGGGGAGGAAGGTCGAAACCCTGTTAGGCCATGTTTCAAATTTCAAGTCGATCGGACAATTAGGGCCCGAGATATGGGGGATCAAAGATTTGACCATTTCCGTGACCGTTTCCGTGACCCCTTCGAAATTTCGGTCGCTTGCGCCGGGGTCAAAATTGAGCTACGAGAAAACGCTTGCGGGTGATTGTTTATGTGCCCGAATGGGAAGTGCTGTGTGAGCGGTTTGAAATTCAGTGCAACGCTTATAGGGAATTCTCGCGGCCGAAATGTGTCAAATTCGTGAACTTTGACCCTGTGAAAATCGGGTCCTATTGGGCTTAGAGAGAAACTTTTTTTTTTAAATTGATGTACTCTTCGAGAGCAACATTTTGGCTATCTCGGATTTTTAAAATTCGCGAATGGAGTTTCTGCAGGGAATTTCCGTTCGATTTTTGGCCTATTCTTTAAACCTTCAAAAATTCGCCATAAAAAAACTATGGAAGCTAGGACCACAATATTTGGAGGGTTTGTAGGTAAAAATAGGGAGCCCTTTCACACCAAAATTTGCGACATTCTATCGAACCGTTTCGGAGATATTCGCGAGTTTTTGTTTTAGCATTACGGCGAAAAGGGGCGGATCCCCATGGTGAGCCGCGACTGCGGAGCATGGGGAAGAAGGTCGAAACCCTGTTAGGCCACGTTTCAAATTTCAAGTCGATCGGACAATTAGGGCTCGAGATATGGGGGCTCACAATTTGGCCCATTTACGTGACCATTTCCTTGACCCCATCGAAATTTCGGTCGCTTGCGCCGGGGTCAAAAATTGAGCTACGAGAAAACGCTTGCGGGGGATTGTTCATGTGTCTGAATGGGAAGTGCTGTGTGAGCGGTTTGAAGTTCGGTGCAACGCTTATAGGGAATTCTCTCGGCCGAAATGTGTCAAATTCTTGAAATTTGACCCTATGAAAGTCGGATCCTATTGGGCCTAGAGAGAAACTTTTTTTTTAAATTGGTGTACTCTTCGAGAGCAACATTTTGGCTATCTCGGATTTTTAAAATTCGCGAATGGAGTTTCTGCAGGGAATTTCCGTTCGATTTTTGGCCTATTCTTTAAACCTTCAAAAATTCGCCATAAAAAAACTATGGAAGCTAGGACCACAATATTTGGAGGGTTTGTAGGTAAAAATAGGGAGCCCTTTCACACCAAAATTTGCGACATTCTATCGAACCGTTTCGGAGATATTCGCGAGTTTTTGTTTTAGCATTACGGCGAAAAGGGGCGGCCCCCCATGGTGAGCCGCGACTGCGGAGCATGGGGAGGAAGGTCGAAACCCTGTTAGGCCATGTTTCAAATTTCAAGACGATCGGACAATTAGGGCCCGAGATATGGGGGGTCAAAGTTTGGCCCATTTCCGTGACCCCATCGAAATTTCGGTCGCTTGCGCCGGGGTCAAAAATTGAGCTACGAGAAAACGCTTGCGGGTGATTGTTTATGTGTCCGAATGGGAAGTGCTGTGTGAGCGGTTTGAAATTCAGTGCAACGCTTATAGGGAATTCTCGCGGCCGAAATGTGTCAAATTCGTGAACTTTGACCCTATGAAAGTCGGGTCCTATTGGGCTTAGAGAGAAACTTTTTTTTTAAATTGATGTACTCTTCGAGAGCAACATTTTGGCTATCTCGGATTTTTAAAATTCGCGAATGGAGTTTCTGCAGGGAATTTCCGTTCGATTTTTGGCCTATTCTTTAAACCTTCAAAAATTCGCCATAAAAAAACTATGGAAGCTAGGACCACAATATTTGGAGGGTTTGTAGGTAAAAATAGGGAGCCCTTTCACACCAAAATTTGCGACATTCTATCGAACCGTTTCGGAGATATTCGCGAGTTTTTGTTTTAGCATTACGGCGAAAAGGGGCGGCTCCCCATGGTGAGCCGCGACTGCGGAGCATGGGGAGGAAGGTCGAAACCCTGTTAGGCCATGTTTCAAATTTCAAGTCGATCGGACAATTAGGGCCCGAGATATGGGGGATCAAAGTTTCGCCCATTTCCCTGACCGTTTCCGTGACCCCATCGAAATTTCGGTCGCTTGCGCCGGGGTCAAAAATTGAGCTACGAGAAAACGCTTGCGGGGGATTGTTCATGTGTCTGAATGGGAAGTGCTGTGTGAGCGGTTTGAAGTTCGGTGCAACGCTTATAGGGAATTCTCTCGGCCGAAATGTGTCAAATTCTTGAAATTTGACCCTATGAAAGTCGGGTCCTATTGGGCCTAGAGAGAAACTTTTTTTTTAAATTGGTGTACTCTTCGAGAGCAACATTTTGGCTATCTCGGATTTTTAAAATTCGCGAATGGAGTTTCTGCAGGGAATTTCCGTTCGATTTTTGGCCTATTCTTTAAACCTTCAAAAATTCGCCATAAAAAAACTATGGAAGCTAGGACCACAATATTTGGAGGGTTTGTAGGTAAAAATAGGGAGCCCTTTCACACCAAAATTTGCGACATTCTATCGAACCGTTTCGGAGATATTCGCGAGTTTTTGTTTTAGCATTACGGCGAAAAGGGGCGGCCCCCCATGGTGAGCCGCGACTGCGGAGCATGGGGAGGAAGGTCGAAACCCTGTTAGGCCATGTTTCAAATTTCAAGTCGATCGGACAATTAGGGCCCAAGATATGGGGGGTCAAAGTTTGGCCCATTTCCGTGACCCCATCGAAATTTCGGTCGCTTGCGCCGGGGTCAAAAATTGAGCTACGAGAAAACGCTTGCGGGTGATTGTTTATGTGTCCGAATGGGAAGTGCTGTGTGAGCGGTTTGAAATTCGGTGCAACGCTTATAGGGAATTCTCGCGGCCGAAATGTGTCAAATTCTTGAAATTTGACCCTATGAAAGTCGAGTCCCATTGGGCCTAGAGAGAAACTTTTTTTTAAAATTGATGTACTCTTCGAGAGCAACATTTTGGCTATCTCGGATTTTTAAAATTCGCGAATGGAGTTTCTGCAGGGAATTTCCGTTCGATTTTTGGCCTATTCTTTAAAACTTCAAAAATTCGCCATAAAAAAACTATGGAAGCTAGGACCACGAAATTTGGAGGGTTTGTAGGTAAAAATAGGGAGCCCTTTCACACCAAAATTTGCGACATTCTATCGAACCGTTTCGGAGATATTCGCGAGTTTTTGTTTTAGCATTACGGCGAAAAGGGGGGGACCCCCCCTGGTGAGGGGCGACTGCGGGGCATGGGGAGGAAGGCCGAAACCCTGTTAGGCCACGTTTCAAATTTCAAGTCGATCGGACAATTAGGGCCCGAGATATCGGGGGTCAAAGTTTGGCCCATTTCAGTCACCATTTCCGTGACCCCATCGAAATTTCGGTCGCTTGCGCCGGGGTCAAAAATTGAGCTACGAGAAAACGCTTGCGGGGGATTGTTCATGTGTCTGAATGGGAAGTGCTGTGTGAGCGGTTTGAAGTTCGGTGCAACGCTTATAGGGAATTCTCTCGGCCGAAATGTGTCAAATTCTTGAAATTTGACCCTATGAAAGTCGGGTCCTATTGGGCCTAGAGAGAAACTTTTTTTTTAAATTGGTGTACTCTTCGAGAGCAACATTTTGGCTATCTCGGATTTTTAAGATTCGCGAATGGAGTTTCTGCAGGGAATTTCCGTTCGATTTTTGGCCTATTCTTTAAACCTTCAAAAATTCGCCATAAAAAAACTATGGAAGCTAGGACCACAATATTTGGAGGGTTTGTAGGTAAAAATAGGGAGCCCTTTCACACCAAAATTTGCGACATTCTATCGAACCGTTTCGGAGATATTCGCGAGTTTTTGTTTTAGCATTACGGCGAAAAGGGGCGGCCCCCCATGGTGAGCCGCGACTGCGGAGCATGGGGAGGAAGGTCGAAACCCTGTTAGGCCATGTTTCAAATTTCAAGTCGATCGGACAATTAGGGCCCGAGATATGGGGGGTCAAAGTTTGGCCCATTTCCGTGACCCCATCGAAATTTCGGTCGCTTGCGCCGGGGTCAAAAATTGAGCTACGAGAAAACGCTTGCGGGTGATTGTTTATGTGTCCGAATGGGAAGTGCTGTGTGAGCGGTTTGAAATTCGGTGCAACGCTTATAGGGAATTCTCGCGGCCGAAATGTGTCAAATTCTTGAAATTTGACCCTATGAAAGTCGAGTCCCATTGGGCCTAGAGAGAAACTTTTTTTTAAAATTGATGTACTCTTCGAGAGCAACATTTTGGCTATCTCGGATTTTTAAAATTCGCGAATGGAGTTTCTGCAGGGAATTTCCCTTCGATTTTTGGCCTATTCTTTAAAACTTCAAAAATTCGCCATATAAAAACTATGGAAGCTAGGACCACGAAATTTGGAGGGTTTGTAGGTAAAAATAGGGAGCCCTTTCACACCAAAATTTGCGACATTCTATCGAACCGTTTCGGAGATATTCGCGAGTTTTTGTTTTAGCATTACGGCGAAAAGGGGCGGCTCCCCATGGTGAGCCGCGACTGCGGAGCATGGGGAGGAAGGTCGAAACCCTGTTAGGCCATGTTTCAAATTTCAAGTCGATCGGACAATTAGGGCCCGAGATATGGGGGATCAAAGTTTCGCCCATTTCCCTGACCGTTTCCGTGACCCCATCGAAATTTCGGTCGCTTGCGCCGGGGTCAAAAATTGAGCTACGAGAAAACGCTTGCGGGGGATTGTTCATGTGTCTGAATGGGAAGTGCTGTGTGAGCGGTTTGAAGTTCGGTGCAACGCTTATAGGGAATTCTCTCGGCCGAAATGTGTCAAATTCTTGAAATTTGACCCTATGAAAGTCGGGTCCTATTGGGCCTAGAGAGAAACTTTTTTTTTAAATTGGTGTACTCTTCGAGAGCAACATTTTGGCTATCTCGGATTTTTAAAATTCGCGAATGGAGTTTCTGCAGGGAATTTCCGTTCGATTTTTGGCCTATTCTTTAAACCTTCAAAAATTCGCCATAAAAAAACTATGGAAGCTAGGACCACAATATTTGGAGGGTTTGTAGGTAAAAATAGGGAGCCCTTTCACACCAAAATTTGCGACATTCTATCGAACCGTTTCGGAGATATTCGCGAGTTTTTGTTTTAGCATTACGGCGAAAAGGGGCGGCCCCCCATGGTGAGCCGCGACTGCGGAGCATGGGGAGGAAGGTCGAAACCCTGTTAGGCCATGTTTCAAATTTCAAGTCGATCGGACAATTAGGGCCCGAGATATGGGGGGTCAAAGTTTGGCCCATTTCCGTGACCCCATCGAAATTTCGGTCGCTTGCGCCGGGGTCAAAAATTGAGCTACGAGAAAACGCTTGCGGGTGATTGTTTATGTGTCCGAATGGGAAGTGCTGTGTGAGCGGTTTGAAATTCGGTGCAACGCTTATAGGGAATTCTCGCGGCCGAAATGTGTCAAATTCTTGAAATTTGACCCTATGAAAGTCGAGTCCCATTGGGCCTAGAGAGAAACTTTTTTTTAAAATTGATGTACTCTTCGAGAGCAACATTTTGGCTATCTCGGATTTTTAAAATTCGCGAATGGAGTTTCTGCAGGGAATTTCCGTTCGATTTTTGGCCTATTCTTTAAAACTTCAAAAATTCGCCATAAAAAAACTATGGAAGCTAGGACCACGAAATTTGGAGGGTTTGTAGGTAAAAATAGGGAGCCCTTTCACACCAAAATTTGCGACATTCTATCGAACCGTTTCGGAGATATTCGCGAGTTTTTGTTTTAGCATTACGGCGAAAAGGGGCGGATCCCCATGGTGAGCCGCGACTGCGGAGCATGGGGAGGAAGGCCGAAACCCTGTTAGGCCACGTTTCAAATTTCAAGTCGATCGGACAATTAGGGCTCGAGATATGGGGGCTCACAATTTGGCCCATTTCCGTGACCATTTCCTTGACCCCATCGAAATTTCGGTCGCTTGCGCCGGGGTCAAAAATTGAGCTACGAGAAAACGCTTGCGGGGGATTGTTCATGTGTCTGAATGGGAAGTGCTGTGTGAGCGGTTTGAAGTTCGGTGCAACGCTTATAGGGAATTCTCTCGGCCGAAATGTGTCAAATTCGTGAACTTTGACCCTATGAAAGTCGGGTCCTATTGGGCTTAGAGAGAAACTTTTTTTTTAAATTGATGTACTCTTCGAGAGCAACATTTTGGCTATCTCCGATTTTTAAAATTCGCGAATGGAGTTTCTGCAGGGAATTTCCGTTCGATTTTTGGCCTATTCTTTAAACCTTCAAAAATTCGCCATAAAAAAACTATGGAAGCTAGGACCACAATATTTGGAGGGTTTGTAGGTAAAAATAGGGAGCCCTTTCACACCAAAATTTGCGACATTCTATCGAACCGTTTCGGAGATACTCGCGAGTTTTTGTTTTAGCATTACGGCGAAAAGGGGCGGATCCCCATGGTGAGCCGCGACTGCGGAGCATGGGGAGGAAGGTCGAAACCCTGTTAGGCCACGTTTCAAATTTCAAGTCGATCCGACAATTAGGGCCCGAGATAAGGGGGATCAAAGTTTGGCCCATTTCCGTGACCGTTTCCGTGACCCCATCGAAATTTCGGTCGCTTGCGCCGGGGTCAAAAATTGAGCTACGAGAAAACGCTTGCGGGGGATTGTTCATGTGTCTGAATGGGAAGTGCTGTGTGAGCGGTTTGAAGTTCGGTGCAACGCTTATAGGGAATTCTCTCGGCCGAAATGTGTCAAATTCTTGAAATTTGACCCTATGAAAGTCGGGTCCTATTGGGCCTAGAGAGAAACATTTTTTTAAATTGATGTACTCTTCGAGAGCAACATTTTGGCTATCTCGGATTTTTAAAATTCGCGAATGGAGTTTCTGCAGGGAATTTCCGTTCGATTTTTGGCCTATTCTTTAAACCTTCAAAAATTCGCCATAAAAAAACTATGGAAGCTAGGACCACAATATTTGGAGGGTTTGTAGGTAAAAATAGGGAGCCCTTTCACACCAAAATTTGCGACATTCTATCGAACCGTTTCGGAGATATTCGCGAGTTTTTGTTTTAGCATTACGGCGAAAAGGGGCGGATCCCCATGGTGAGCCGCGACTGCGGAGCATGGGGAGGAACGCCGAAACCCTGTTAGGCCACGTTTCAAATTTCAAGTCGATCGGACAATTAGGGCCCGAGATATGGGTGGTCAAAGTTTGGCCCATTTCCGTGACCCCATCGAAATTTCGGTCGCTTCCGCCGGGGTCAAAAATTGAGCTACGAGAAAACGCTTGCGGGTGATTGTTTATGTGTCCGAATGGGAAGTGCTGTGTGAGCGGTTTGAAGTTCGGTGCAACGCTTATAGGGAATTCTCTCGGCCGAAATGTGTCAAATTCTTGAAATTTGACCCTATGAAAGTCGGCTCCTATTGGGCCTAGAGAGAAACTTTTTTTTTAAATTGATGTACTCTTCGAGAGCAACATTTTGGCTATCTCGGATTTTTAAAATTCGCGAATGGAGTTTCTGCAGGGAATTTCCGTTCGATTTTTGGCCTATTCTTTAAACATTCAAAAATTCGCCATAAAAAAACTATGGAAGCTAGGACCACAATATTTGGAGGGTTTGTAGGTAAAAATAGGGAGCCCTTTCACACCAAAATTTGCGACATTGTATCGAACCGTTTCGGAGATATTCGCGAGTTTTTGTTTTAGCATTACGGCGAAAAGGGGCGGCCCCCCATGGTGAGCCGCGACTGCGGAGCATGGGGAGGAAGGTCGAAACCCTGTTAGGCCATGTTTCAAATTTCAAGTCGATCGGACAATTAGGGCCCGAGATATGGGGGGTCAAAGTTTGGCCCATTTCCGTGACCCCATCGAAATTTCGGTCGCGTGCGCCGGGGTCAAAAATTGAGCTACGAGAAAACGCTTGCGGGTGATTGTTTATGTGTCCGAATGGGAAGTGCTGTGTGAGCGGTTTGAAATTCGGTGCAACGCTTATAGGGAATTCTCGCGGCCGAAATGTGTCAAATTCTTGAAATTTGACCCTATGAAAGTCGAGTCCCATTGGGCCTAGAGAGAAACTTTTTTTTTAAATTGATGTACTCTTCGAGAGCAACATTTTGGCTATCTCGGATTTTTAAAATTCGCGAATGGAGTTTCTGCAGGGAATTTCCGTTCGATTTTTGGCCTATTCTTTAAAAGTTCAAAAATTCGCCATAAAAAAACTATGGAAGCTAGGACCACGAAATTTGGAGGGTTTGTAGGTAAAAATAGGGAGCCCTTTCACACCAAAATTTGCGACATTCTATCGAACCGTTTCGGAGATATTCGCGAGTTTTTGTTTTAGCATTACGGCGAAAAGGGGCGGACCCCATGGTGAGCCGCGACTGCGGAGCATGGGGAGGAAGGTCGAAACCCTGTTAGGCCACGTTTCAAATTTCAAGTCGATCGGACAATTAGGGCCCGAGATAAGGGGGATCAAAGTTTGGCCCATTTCCGTGACCGTTTCCGTGACCCCATCGAAATGTCGGTCGCCTGCGCCGGGGTCAAAAATTGAGCTACGAGAAAACGCTTGCGGGGGATTGTTCATGTGTCTGAATGGGAAGTGCTGTGTGAGCGGTTTGAAGTTCGGTGCAACGCTTATAGGGAATTCTCTCGGCCGAAATGTGTCAAATTCTTGAAATTTGACCCTATGAAAGTCGGGTCCTATTGGGCCTAGAGAGAAACTTTTTTTTTAAATTGGTGTACTCTTCGAGAGCAACATTTTGGCTATCTCGGATTTTTAAAATTCGCGAATGGAGTTTCTGCAGGGAATTTCCGTTCGATTTTTGGCCTATTCTTTAAACCTTCAAAAATTCGCCATAAAAAAACTATGGAAGCTAGGACCACAATATTTGGAGGGTTTGTAGGTAAAAATAGGGAGCCCTTTCACACCAAAATTTGCGACATTCTATCGAACCGTTTCGGAGATATTCGCGAGTTTTTGTTTTAGCATTACGGCGAAAAGGGGCGGATCCCCATGGTGAGCCGCGACTGCGGAGCATGGGGAGGAACGCCGAAACCCTGTTAGGCCACGTTTCAAATTTCAAGTCGATCGGACAATTAGGGCCCGAGATATGGGTGGTCAAAGTTTGGCCCATTTCCGTGACCCCATCGAAATTTCGGTCGCTTCCGCCGGGGTCAAAAATTGAGCTACGAGAAAACGCTTGCGGGTGATTGTTTATGTGTCCGAATGGGAAGTGCTGTGTGAGCGGTTTGAAGTTCGGTGCAACGCTTATAGGGAATTCTCTCGGCCGAAATGTGTCAAATTCTTGAAATTTGACCCTATGAAAGTCGGCTCCTATTGGGCCTAGAGAGAAACTTTTTTTTTAAATTGATGTACTCTTCGAGAGCAACATTTTGGCTATCTCGGATTTTTAAAATTCGCGAATGGAGTTTCTGCAGGGAATTTCCGTTCGATTTTTGGCCTATTCTTTAAACATTCAAAAATTCGCCATAAAAAAACTATGGAAGCTAGGACCACAATATTTGGAGGGTTTGTAGGTAAAAATAGGGAGCCCTTTCACACCAAAATTTGCGACATTGTATCGAACCGTTTCGGAGATATTCGCGAGTTTTTTTTTAGCATTACGGCGAAAAGGGGCGGCCCCCCATGGTGAGCCGCGACTGCGGAGCATGGGGAGGAAGGTCGAAACCCTGTTAGGCCATGTTTCAAATTTCAAGTCGATCGGACAATTAGGGCCCGAGATATGGGGGGTCAAAGTTTGGCCCATTTCCGTGACCCCATCGAAATTTCGGTCGCGTGCGCCGGGGTCAAAAATTGAGCTACGAGAAAACGCTTGCGGGTGATTGTTTATGTGTCCGAATGGGAAGTGCTGTGTGAGCGGTTTGAAATTCGGTGCAACGCTTATAGGGAATTCTCGCGGCCGAAATGTGTCAAATTCTTGAAATTTGACCCTATGAAAGTCGAGTCCCATTGGGCCTAGAGAGAAACTTTTTTTTTTAATTGATGTACTCTTCGAGAGCAACATTTTGGCTATCTCGGATTTTTAAAATTCGCGAATGGAGTTTCTGCAGGGAATTTCCGTTCGATTTTTGGCCTATTCTTTAAAAGTTCAAAAATTCGCCATAAAAAAACTATGGAAGCTAGGACCACGAAATTTGGAGGGTTTGTAGGTAAAAATAGGGAGCCCTTTCACACCAAAATTTGCGACATTCTATCGAACCGTTTCGGAGATATTCGCGAGTTTTTGTTTTAGCATTACGGCGAAAAGGGGCGGACCCCATGGTGAGCCGCGACTGCGGAGCATGGGGAGGAAGGTCGAAACCCTGTTAGGCCACGTTTCAAATTTCAAGTCGATCGGACAATTAGGGCCCGAGATAAGGGGGATCAAAGTTTCGCCCATTTCCCTGACCGTTTCCGTGACCCCATCGAAATTTCGGTCGCTTGCGCCGGGGTCAAAAATTGAGCTACGAGAAAACGCTTGCGGGGGATTGTTCATGTGTCTGAATGGGAAGTGCTGTGTGAGCGGTTTGAAGTTCGGTGCATCGCTTATAGGGAATTCTCGCGGCCGAAATGTGTCAAATTCTTGAAATTTGACCCTATGAAAGTCGGGTCCTATTGGGCCTAGAGAGAAACTTTTTTTTAAATTGATGTACTCTTCGAGAGCAACATTTTGGCTATCTCGGATTTTTAAAATTCGCGAATGGAGTTTCTGCAGGGAATTTCCGTTCGATTTTTGGCCTATTCTTTAAACATTCAAAAATTCGCCATAAAAAAACTATGGAAGCTAGGACCACAATATTTGGAGGGTTTGTAGGTAAAAATAGGGAGCCCTTTCACACCAAAATTTGCGACATTCTATCGAACCGTTTCGGAGATATTCGCGAGTTTTTGTTTTAGCATTACGGCGAAAAGGGGCGGCCCCCCATGGTGAGCCGCGACTGCGGAGCATGGGGAGGAAGGTCGAAACCCTGTTAGGCCATGTTTCAAATTTCAAGTCGATCGGACAATTACGGCCCGAGATATGAGGGGTCAAAGTTTGGCCCATTTCCGTGACCCCATCGAAATTTCGTTCGCTTGCGCCGGGGTCAAAAATTGAGCTACGAGAAAACGCTTGCGGGTGATTGTTTATGTGTCCGAATGGGAAGTGCTGTGTGAGCGGTTTGAAATTCAGTGCAACGCTTATAGGGAATTCTCGCGGCCGAAATGTGTCAAATTCGTGAACTTTGACCCTATGAAAGTCGGGTCCTATTGGGCTTAGAGAGAAACTTTTTTTTTAAATTGATGTACTCTTCGAGAGCAACATTTTGGCTATCTCGGATTTTTAAAATTCGCGAATGGAGTTTCTGCAGGGAATTTCCGTTCGATTTTTGGCCTATTCTTTAAAATTTCAAAAATTCGCCATAAAAAAACTATGGAAGCTAGGACCACGAAATTTGGAGGGTTTGTAGGTAAAAATAGGGAGCCCTTTCACACCAAAATTTGCGACATTCTATCGAACCGTTTCGGAGATATTCGCGAGTTTTTGTTTTAGCATTACGGCGAAAAGGGGCGGATCCCCATGGTGAGCCGCGACTGCGGAGCATGGGGAGGAAGGTCGAAACCCTGTTAGGCCACGTTTCAACTTTCAAGTCGATCGGACAATTAGGGCCCGAGATAAGGGGGATCAAAGTTTGGCCCATTTCCGTGACCGTTTCCGTGACCCCATCGAAATTTCGGTCGCTTGCGCCGGGGTCAAAAATTGAGCTACAAGAAAACGCTTGCGGGTGATTGTTTATGTGTCCGAATGGGAAGTGCTGTGTGAGCGGTTTGAAATTCGGTGCAACGCTTATAGGGAATTCTCGCGGCCGAAATGTGTCAAATTCTTGAAATTTGACCCTATGAAAGTCGGGTCCTATTGGGCCTAGAGAGAAACTTTTTTTTTAAATTGATGTACTCTTTGAGAGCAACATTTTGGCTATCTCGGATTTTTAAAATTCGCGAATGGAGTTTCTGCAGGGAATTTCCGTTCGATTTTTGGCCTATTCTTTAAACATTCAAAAATTCGCCATAAAAAAACTATCGAAGCTAGGACCACAATATTTGGAGGGTTTGTAGGTAAAAATAGGGAGCCCTTTCACACCAAAATTTGCGACATTCTATCGAACCGTTTCGGAGATATTCGCGAGTTTTTGTTTTAGCATTACGGCGAAAAGGGGCGGCCCCCCATGGTGAGCCGCGACTGCGGAGCATGGGGAGGAAGGTCGAAACCCTGTTAGGCCATGTTTCAAATTTCAAGTCGATCGGACAATTAGGGCCCGAGATATGGGGGGTCAAAGTTTGGCCCATTTCCGTGACCCCATCGAAATTTCGGTCGCTTGCGCCGGGGTCAAAAATTGAGCTACGAGAAAACGCTTGCGGGTGATTGTTTATGTGTCCGAATGGGAAGTGCTGTGTGAGCGGTTTGAAATTCGGTGCAACGCTTATAGGGAATTCTCGCGGCCGAAATGTGTCAAATTCCTGAAATTTGACCCTATGAAAGTCGGGTCCTATTGGGCCTAGAGAGAAACTTTTTTTTTAAATTGATGTACTCTTCGAGAGCAACATTTTGGCTATCTCGGATTTTTAAAATTCGCGACTGAAGTTTCTGCAGGGAATTTCCGTTCGATTTTTGGCCTATTCTTTAAACATTCAAAAATTCGCCATAAAAAAACTATCGAAGCTAGGACCACGAAATTTGGAGGTTTTGTAGGTAAAAATAGGGAGCCCTTTCACACCAAAATTTGCGATATTCTATCGAACCGTTTCGGAGATATTCGCGAGTTTTTGTTTTAGCATTACGGCGAAAAGGGGCGGATCCCCATGGTGAGCCGCTACTGCGGAGCATGGGGAGGAAGGCCGAAACCCTGTTAGGCCACGTTTCAAATTTCAAGTCGATCGGACAATTAGGGCCCGAGATATGGGTGGTCAAAGTTTGGCCCATTTCCGTGACCCCATCGAAATGTCGGTCGCCTGCGCCGGGGTCAAAAATTGAGCTACGAGAAAACGCTTGCGGGGGATTGTTCATGTGTCTGAATGGGAAGTGCTGTGTGAGCGGTTTGAAGTTCGGTGCAACGCTTATAGGGAATTCTCTCGGCCGAAATGTGTCAAATTCTTGAAATTTGACCCTATGAAAGTCGGGTCCTATTGGGCCTAGAGAGAAACTTTTTTTTAAATTGGTGTACTCTTCGAGAGCAACATTTTGGCTATCTCGGATTTTTAAAATTCGCGAATGGAGTTTCTGCAGGGAATTTCCGTTCGATTTTTGGCCTATTCTTTAAACCTTCAAAAATTCGCCATAAAAAAACTATGGAAGCTAGGACCACAATATTTGGAGGGTTTGTAGGTAAAAATAGGGAGCCCTTTCACACCAAAATTTGCGACATTCTATCGAACCGTTTCGGAGATATTCGCGAGTTTTTGTTTTAGCATTACGGCGAAAAGGGGCGGCCCCCCTTGGTGAGCCGCGACTGCGGAGCATGGGGAGGAAGGTCGAAACCCTGTTAGGCCATGTTTCAAATTTCAAGTCGATCGGACAATTAGGGCCCGAGATATGGGGGGTCAAAGTTTGGCCCATTTCCGTGACCCCATCGAAATTTCGGTCGCGTGCGCCGGGGTCAAAAATTGAGCTACGAGAAAACGCTTGCGGGTGATTGTTTATGTGTCCGAATGGGAAGTGCTGTGTGAGCGGTTTGAAATTCGGTGCAACGCTTATAGGGAATTCTCGCGGCCGAAATGTGTCAAATTCTTGAAATTTGACCCTATGAAAGTCGAGTCCCATTGGGCCTAGAGAGAAACTTTTTTTTTTAATTGATGTACTCTTCGAGAGCAACATTTTGGCTATCTCGGATTTTTAAAATTCGCGAATGGAGTTTCTGCAGGGAATTTCCGTTCGATTTTTGGCCTATTCTTTAAAAGTTCAAAAATTCGCCATAAAAAAACTATGGAAGCTAGGACCACGAAATTTGGAGGGTTTGTAGGTAAAAATAGGGAGCCCTTTCACACCAAAATTTGCGACATTCTATCGAACCGTTTCGGAGATATTCGCGAGTTTTTGTTTTAGCATTACGGCGAAAAGGGGCGGACCCCATGGTGAGCCGCGACTGCGGAGCATGGGGAGGAAGGTCGAAACCCTGTTAGGCCACGTTTCAAATTTCAAGTCGATCGGACAATTAGGGCCCGAGATAAGGGGGATCAAAGTTTCGCCCATTTCCCTGACCGTTTCCGTGACCCCATCGAAATTTCGGTCGCTTGCGCCGGGGTCAAAAATTGAGCTACGAGAAAACGCTTGCGGGGGATTGTTCATGTGTCTGAATGGGAAGTGCTGTGTGAGCGGTTTGAAGTTCGGTGCAACGCTTATAGGGAATTCTCGCGGCCGAAATGTGTCAAATTCTTGAAATTTGACCCTATGAAAGTCGGGTCCTATTGGGCCTAGAGAGAAACTTTTTTTTTAAATTGATGTACTCTTTGAGAGCAACATTTTGGCTATCTCGGATTTTTAAAATTCGCGAATGGAGTTTCTGCAGGGAATTTCCGTTCGATTTTTGGCCTATTCTTTAAACATTCAAAAATTCGCCATAAAAAAACTATCGAAGCTAGGACCACAATATTTGGAGGGTTTGTAGGTAAAAATAGGGAGCCCTTTCACACCAAAATTTGCGACATTCTATCGAACCGTTTCGGAGATATTCGCGAGTTTTTGTTTTAGCATTACGGCGAAAAGGGGCGGCCCCCCATGGTGAGCCGCGACTGCGGAGCATGGGGAGGAAGGTCGAAACCCTGTTAGGCCATGTTTCAAATTTCAAGTCGATCGGACAATTAGGGCCCGAGATATGGGGGGTCAAAGTTTGGCCCATTTCCGTGACCCCATCGAAATTTCGGTCGCTTGCGCCGGGGTCAAAAATTGAGCTACGAGAAAACGCTTGCGGGTGATTGTTTATGTGTCCGAATGGGAAGTGCTGTGTGAGCGGTTTGAAATTCGGTGCAACGCTTATAGGGAATTCTCGCGGCCGAAATGTGTCAAATTCCTGAAATTTGACCCTATGAAAGTCGGGTCCTATTGGGCCTAGAGAGAAACTTTTTTTTTAAATTGATGTACTCTTCGAGAGCAACATTTTGGCTATCTCGGATTTTTAAAATTCGCGACTGAAGTTTCTGCAGGGAATTTCCGTTCGATTTTTGGCCTATTCTTTAAACATTCAAAAATTCGCCATAAAAAAACTATCGAAGCTAGGACCACGAAATTTGGAGGGTTTGTAGGTAAAAATAGGGAGCCCTTTCACACCAAAATTTGCGATATTCTATCGAACCGTTTCGGAGATATTCGCGAGTTTTTGTTTTAGCATTACGGCGAAAAGGGGCGGATCCCCATGGTGAGCCGCTACTGCGGAGCATGGGGAGGAAGGCCGAAACCCTGTTAGGCCACGTTTCAAATTTCAAGTCGATCGGACAATTAGGGCCCGAGATATGGGTGGTCAAAGTTTGGCCCATTTCCGTGACCCCATCGAAATGTCGGTCGCCTGCGCCGGGGTCAAAAATTGAGCTACGAGAAAACGCTTGCGGGGGATTGTTCATGTGTCTGAATGGGAAGTGCTGTGTGAGCGGTTTGAAGTTCGGTGCAACGCTTATAGGGAATTCTCTCGGCCGAAATGTGTCAAATTCTTGAAATTTGACCCTATGAAAGTCGGGTCCTATTGGGCCTAGAGAGAAACTTTTTTTTAAATTGGTGTACTCTTCGAGAGCAACATTTTGGCTATCTCGGATTTTTAAAATTCGCGAATGGAGTTTCTGCAGGGAATTTCCGTTCGATTTTTGGCCTATTCTTTAAACCTTCAAAAATTCGCCATAAAAAAACTATGGAAGCTAGGACCACAATATTTGGAGGGTTTGTAGGTAAAAATAGGGAGCCCTTTCACACCAAAATTTGCGACATTCTATCGAACCGTTTCAGAGATATTCGCGAGTTTTTGTTTTAGCATTACGGCGAAAAGGGGCGGATCCCCATGGTGAGCCGCGACTGCGGAGCATGGGGAGGAAGGCCGAAACCCTGTTAGGCCACGTTTCAAATTTCAAGTCGATCGGACAATTAGGGCCCGAGATAAGGGGGATCAAGGTTTGGCCCATTTCCGTGACCGTTTCCGTGACCCCATCGAAATTTCGGTCGCTTGCGCCGGGGTCAAAAATTGAGCTACGAGAAAACGCTTGCGGGGGATTGTTCATGTGTCCGAATGGGAAGTGCTGTGTGAGCGGTTTGAAATTCGATGCAACGCTTATAGGGAATTCTCGCGGCCGAAATGTGTCAAATTCGTGAAATTTGATCCTATGAAAGTCGAGTCCCATTGGGCCTAGAGAGAAACTTTTTTTTAAATTGATGTACTCTTCGAGAGCAACATTTTGGCTATCTCGGATTTTTAAAATTCGCAAATGGAGTTTCTGCAGGGAATTTCCGTTCGATTTTTGGCCTATTCTTTAAACCTTCAAAAATTCGCCATAAAAAAACTATGGAAGCAAGGACCACGAAATTTGGAGGGTTTGTAGAAAAAAATAGGAAGCCCTTTCACACCAAAATTTGCGACATTCTATCGAACCGTTTCGGAGATATTCGCGAGTTTTTGTTTTAGCATTACGGCGAAAAGAGGCGGACACCCCATGGTGAGCCTCGACTGCAGAGCATGAGGAGGAAGGTCGAAACCCTGTTAGGCCACGTTTCAAATTTGAAGTCGATCGGACAATTAGGGCCCGAGATATGGGGGACCAAAGTTTGGCCCATTTCTGTGACCGTTTCCGTGACCCCATCGAAATTTCGGTCGCTTGCGCCGGGGTCAAAAATTGAGCTACGAGAAAACGCTTGCGGGTGATTGTTTATGTGTCCGAATGGGCAGTGCTGTGTGAGCGGTTTGAAATTCAGTGCAACGCTTGTAGGGAATTCTCGCGGCCGAAATGTGTCAAATTCGTGAATTTTGACCCTATGAAAGTCGGGTCCTATTGGGCTTAGAGAGAAACTTTTTTTTTAAATTGATGTACTCTTCGAGAGCAACATTTTGGCTATCTCGGATTTTTAAAATTCGCGAATGGAGTTTCTGCAGGGAATTTCCGTTCGATTTTTGGCCTATTCTTTAAAAGTTCAAAAATTCGCCATAAAAAATCTATGGAAGCTAGGACCACGAAATTTGGAGGGTTTGTAGGTAAAAATAGGGAGCCCTTTCACACCAAAATTTGCGACATTCTATCGAACCGTTTCGGAGATATTCGCGAGTTTTTGTTTTAGCATTACGGCGAAAAGGGGCGGATCAACATGGTGAGCCGCGACTGCGGAGCATGGGGAGGAAGGTCGAAACCCTGTTAGGCCACGTTTCAAATTTCAAGTCGATCGCACAATTAGGGCCCGAGATAAGGGGGATCAAAGTTTGGCCCATTTCCGTGACCGTTTCCGTGACCCCATCGAAATTTCGGTCGCTTGCGCCGGGGTCAAAAATTGAGCTACGAGAAAACACTTGCGGGTGATTGTTCATGTGTCCGAATGGGAAGTGCTGTGTGAGCGGTTTGAAATTCGGTGCAACACTTATAGGGAATTCTCGCGGCCGAAATGTGTCAAATTCTTGAAATTTGACCCTATGAAAGTCGGGTCCTATTGGGCCTAGAGAGAAACTTTTTTTTTAAATTGATGTACTCTTCGAGAGCAACATTTTGGCTATCTCGGATTTTTAAAATTCGCGAATGGAGTTTCTGCAGGGAATTTCCGTTCGATTTTTGGCATATTCTTAAAACATTCAAAACTTCGCCATAAAAAAACTATGGAAGCAAGGACCACGAAATTTGGAGGGTTTGTAGAAAAAAATAGGAAGCCCTTTCACACCAAAATTTGCGACATTCTATCGAACCGTTTCGGAGATATTCGCGAGTTTTTGTTTGAGCATTACGGCGAAAAGAGGCGGACACCCCATGGTGAGCCTCGACTGCAGAGCATGAGGAGGAAGGCCGAAACCCTGTTAGGCCACGTTTCAAATTTCAAGTCGATCGGACAATTAGGGCCCGAGATATGGGGGGTCAAAGTTTGGCCCATTTCCGTGACCCCATCGAAATTTCGGTCGCTTGCGCCGGGGTCAAAAATTGAGCTACGTGAAAACGCTTGCGGGTGATTGTTTATGTGTCCGAATGGGAAGTGCTGTGTGAGCGGTTTGAAATTCGGTGCAACGCTTATAGGGAATTCTCGCGGCCGAAATGTGTCAAATTCTTGAAATTTGACCCTATGAAAGTCGGGTCCTATTGGGCCTAGAGAGAAACTTTTTTTTTTAAATTTATGTACTCTTCGAGAGCAACATTTTGGCTATCTCGGATTTTTAAAATTCGCGAATGGAGTTTCTGCAGGGAATTTCCGTTCGATTTTTGGCCTATTCTTTAAACATTCAAAAATTCGCCATAAAAAAACTATGGAAGCTAGGACCACAATATTTGGAGGGTTTGTAGGTAAAAATAGGGAGCCCTTTCACACCAAAATTTGCGACATTCTATCGAACCGTTTCGGAGATATTCGCGAGTTTTTGTTTTAGCATTACGGCGAAAAGGGGCGGACTCCCCATGGTGAGCCGCGACTGCGGAGCATGGGGAGGAAGGCCGAAACCCTATAGGCCACGTTTCAAATTTCAAGTCGATCGGACAATTAGGGCCCGAGATATGGGGGGTCAAAGTTTGGCACATTTCCGTGACCCCATCGAAATCTCGGTCGCTTGCGCCAGGGTCAAAAATTGAGCTACGAGAAAACGCTTGCGGGTGATTGTTTATGTGTCCGAATGGGAAGTGCTGTGTGAGCGGTTTGAAATTCGGTGCAACGCTTATAGGGAATTCTCGCGGCCGAAATGTGTCAAATTCGTGAAATTTGATCCTATGAAAGTCGAGTCCCATTGGGCCTAGAGAGAAACTTTTTTTTTAAATTGATGTACTCTTCGAGAGCAACATTTTGGCTATCTCGGATTTTTAAAATTCGCGAATGGAGTTTCTGCAGGGAATTTCCGTTCGATTTTTGGCCTATCCTTTAAACCTTCAAAAATTCGCCATAAAAAAACTATGAAAGCTAGGACCACGAAATTTGGAGGGTTTGTAGAAAAAAATAGGAAGCCCTTTCACACCAAAATTTGCGACATTCTATCGAACCGTTTCGGAGATATTCGCGAGTTTTTGTTTTAGCATTACGGCGAAAAGGGGCGGATCCCCATGGTGAGCCGCGACTGCAGAGCATGAGGAGGAAGGTCGAAACCCTGTTAGGCCACGTTTCAAATTTCAAGTCGATCGGACAATTAGGGCCCGAGATATGGGGGATCAAAGTTTGGCCCATTTCTGTGACCGTTTCCGTGACCCCATCGAAATTTCGGTCGCTTGCGCCGGGGTCAAAAATTGAGCTACGAGAAAACGCTTGCGGGTGATTGTTTATGTGTCCGAATGGGCAGTGCTGTTTGAGCGGTTTGAAATTCAGTGCAACGCTTGTAGGGAATTCTCGCGGCCGAAATGTGTCAAATTCGTGAATTTTGACCCTATGAAAGTCGGGTCCTATTGGGCTTAGAATGAAACTTTTTTTTTAAATTGATGTACTCTTCGAGAGCAACATTTTGGCTATCTCGGATTTTTAAAATTCGCGAATGGAGTTTCTGCAGGGAATTTCCTTTCGATTTTTGGCCTATTCTTTAAAAGTTCAAAAATTCGCCATAAAAAAACTATGGAAGCTAGGACCACGAAATTTGGAGGGTTTGTAGGTAAAAATAGGGAGCCCTTTCACACCAAAATTTGCGACATTCTATCGAACCGTTTCGGAGATATTCGCGAGTTTTTGTTTTAGCATTACGGCGAAAAGGGGCGGATCCCCATGGTGAGCCGCGACTGCGGAGCATGGGGAGGAAGGTCGAAACCCTGTTAGGCCACGTTTCAAATTTCAAGTCGATCGCACAATTAGGGCCCGAGATAAGGGGGATCAAAGTTTGGCCCATTTCCGTGACCGTTTCCGTGACCCCATCGAAATTTCGGTCGCTTGCGCCGGGGTCAAAAATTGAGCTACGAGAAAACGCTTGCGGGTGATTGTTTATGTGTCCGAATGGGAAGTGCTGTGTGAGCGGTTTGAAATTCGGTGCAACGCTTATAGGAAATTCTCGCGGCCGAAATGTGTCAAATTCGTGAACTTTGAGCCTATGAAAGTCGGGTCCTATTGGGCCTAGAGAGAAACTTTTTTTGTAAATTGTACTCTTCGAGAGCAACATTTTGGCTATCTCGGATTTTTAAAATTCGCGAATGGAGTTTCTGCAGGGAATTTCCTATCTATTTTTGGCCTATTCTTTAAACATTCAAAAATTCGCCATAAAAAAACTATGGAAGCTAGGACCACGAAATTTCGAGGGTTTGTAGGAAAAAATAGGGAGCCCTTTCACACCAAAATTTGCGACATTCTATCGAACCGTTTCGGAGATATTCGCGAGTTTTTGTTTTAGCATTACGGCGAAAAGGGGCGGACCCCCCATGGTGAGCCGCGACTGCGGAGCATGGGGAGGAAGGCCGAAACCCTATAGGCCACGTTTCAAATTTCAAGTCGATCGGACAATTAGGGCCCGAGATATGGGGGGTCAAAGTTTGGCCCATTTCCGTGACCCCATCGAAATCTCGGTCGCTTGCGCCGGGGTCAAAAATTGAGCTACGAGAAAACGCTTGCGGGTGATTGTATATGTGTCCGAATGGGAAGTGCTGTGTGAGCGGTTAGAAATTCGGTGCAACGCTTATAGGGAATTCTCGCGGCCGAAATGTGTCAAATTCGTGAAATTTGACCCTATGAAAGTCGGGTCCTATTGGGCCTAGAGAGAAACTTTTTTTTTAAATTGATGTACTCTTCGAGAGCAACATTTTGGCTATCTCGGATTTTTAAAATTCGAGAATGGAGTTTCTGCAGGGAATTTCCGTTCGATTTTTGGCCTATTCTTTAAAAGTTCAAAAATTCGCCATAAAAAAACTATTGAAGCTTGGACCACGAAATTTGGAGGGTTTCGAAGTTAAAATTAGGGAGCCTTTTCACACCAAAATTTGCGACATTCTATCGAACCGTTTCGGAGATATTCGCGAGTTTTTGTTTTAGCATTACGGCGAAAAGGGGCGGATCCCCATGGTGAGCCGCGACTGCGGAGCATGGGGAGGAAGGTCGAAACCCTGTTAGGCCACGTTTCAAATTTGAAGTCGATCGGACAATTAGGGCCCGAGATAAGGGGGATCAAAGTTTGGCCCATTTCCGTGACCGTTTCCGTGACCCCATCGAAATTTCGGTCGCTTGCGCCGGGGTCAAAAATTGAGCTACGAGAAAACACTTGCGGGTGATTGTTCATGTGTCCGAATGGGAAGTGCTGTGTGAGCGGTTTCAAATTCGGTGCAACACTTATAGGCAATTCTCGCGGCCGAAATGTGTCAAATTCTTGAAATTTGACCCTATGAAAGTCGGGTCCTATTGGGCCTAGAGAGAAACTTTTTTTTTAAATTGATGTACTCTTCGAGAGCAACATTTTGGCTATCTCGGATTTTTAAAATTCGCGAATGGAGTTTCTGCAGGGAATTTCCGTTCGATTTTTGGCCTATTCTTTAAACCTTCAAAAATTCGCCATAAAAAAACTATGGAAGCTAGGACCACAATATTTGGAGGGTTTGTAGGTAAAAATAGGGAGCCCTTTCACACCAAAATTTGTGACATTCTATCGAACCGTTTCGGAGATATTCGCGAGTTTTTGTTTTAGCATTACGGCGAAAAGGGGCGGCCCCCCATGGTGAGCCGCGACTGCGGAGCATGGGGAGGAAGGTCGAAACCCTGTTAGGCCATGTTTCAAATTTCAAGTCGATCGGACAATTAGGGCCCGAGATATGGGGTGTCAAAGTTTGGCCCATTTCCGTGACCCCATCGAAATTTCGGTCGCTTGCGCCGGGGTCAAAAATTGAGCTACGAGAAAACGCTTGCGGGTGATTGTTTATGTGTCCGAATGGGAAGTGCTGTGTGAGCGGTTTGAAATTCGGTGCAACGCTTATAGGGAATTCTCGCGGCCGAAATGTGTCAAATTCGTGAAATTTGATCCTATGAAAGTCGAGTCCCATTGGGCCTAGAGAGAAACTTTTTTTTTAAATTGATGTACTCTTCGAGAGCAACATTTTGGCTATCTCGGATTTTTAAAATTCGCGAATGGAGTTTCTGCAGGGAATTTCCGTTCGATTTTTGGCCTATCCTTTAAACCTTCAAAAATTCGCCATAAAAAAACTATGAAAGCTAGGACCACGAAATTTGGAGGGTTTGTAGAAAAAAATAGGAAGCCCTTTCACACCAAAATTTGCGACATTCTATCGAACCGTTTCGGAGATATTCGCGAGTTTTTGTTTTAGCATTACGGCGAAAAGGGGCGGATCCCCATGGTGAGCCGCGACTGCAGAGCATGAGGAGGAAGGTCGAAACCCTGTTAGGCCACGTTTCAAATTTCAAGTCGATCGGACAATTAGGGCCCGAGATATGGGGGATCAAAGTTTGGCCCATTTCTGTGACCGTTTCCGTGACCCCATCGAAATTTCGGTCGCTTGCGCCGGGGTCAAAAATTGAGCTACGAGAAAACGCTTGCGGGTGATTGTTTATGTGTCCGAATGGGCAGTGCTGTGTGAGCGGTTTGAAATTCAGTGCAACGCTTGTAGGGAATTCTCGCGGCCGAAATGTGTCAAATTCGTGAATTTTGACCCTATGAAAGTCGGGTCCTATTGGGCTTAGAGAGAAACTTTTTTTTTAAATTGATGTACTCTTCGAGAGCAACATTTTGGCTATCTCGGATTTTTAAAATTCGCGAATGGAGTTTCTGCAGGGAATTTCCGTTCGATTTTTGGCCTATTCTTTAAAAGTTCAAAAATTCGCCATAAAAAAACTATGGAAGCTAGGACCACGAAATTTGGAGGGTTTGTAGGAAAAAATAGGGAGCCCTTTCACACCAAAATTTGCGACATTCTATCGAACCGTTTCGGAGATATTCGCGAGTTTTTGTTTTAGCATTACGGCGAAAAGGGGCGGACCCCCATGGTGAGCCGCGACTGCGGAGCATGGGGAGGAAGGCCGAAACCCTATAGGCCACGTTTCAAATTTCAAGTCGATCGGACAATTACGGCCCGAGATATGGGGGGTCAAAGTTTGGCCCATTTCCGTGACCATTTCCGTGACCCCATCGAAATTTCGGTCGCTTGCGCCGGGGTCAAAAATTGAGCTACGAGAAAACGCTTGCGGGTGATTGTTTATGTGTCCGAATGGGAAGTGCTGTGTGAGCGGTTTGACATTCGGTGCAACGCTTATAGGGAATTCTCGCGGCCGAAATGTGTCAAATTCGTGAAATTTGATCCTATGAAAGTCGAGTCCCATTGGGCCTAGAGAGAAACTTTTTTTTTAAATTGATGTACTCTTCGAGAGCAACATTTTGGCTATCTCGGATTTTTAAAATTCGCGAATGGAGTTTCTGCAGGGAATTTCCGTTCGATTTTTGGCCTATCCTTTAAACCTTCAAAAATTCGCCATAAAAAAACTATGAAAGCTAGGACCACGAAATTTGGAGGGTTTGTAGAAAAAAATAGGAAGCCCTTTCACACCAAAATTTGCGACATTCTATCGAACCGTTTCGGAGATATTCGCGAGTTTTTGTTTTAGCATTACGGCGAAAAGGGGCGGATCCCCATGGTGAGCCGCGACTGCGGAGCATGGGGAGGAAGGTCGAATCCCTGTTAGGCCACGTTTCAAATTTCAAGTCGATCGGACAATTAGGGCCCGAGATAAGGGGGATCAAAGTTTGGCCCATTTCCGTGACCGTTTCCGTGACCCCATCGAAATTTCGGTCGCTTGCGCCGGGGTCAAAAATTGAGCTACGAGAAAACACTTGCGGGTGATTGTTCATGTGTCCGAATGGGAAGTGCTGTGTGAGCGGTTTCAAATTCGGTGCAACACTTATAGGGAATTCTCGCGGCCGAAATGTGTCAAATTCTTGAAATTTGACCCTATGAAAGTCGGGTCCTATTGGGCCTAGAGAGAAACGTTTTTTTTAAATTGATGTACTCTTCGAGAGCAACATTTTGGCTATCTCGGATTTTTAAAATTCGCGAATGGAGTTTCTGCAGGGAATTTCCGTTCGATTTTTGGCCTATTCTTTAAACATTCAAAAATTCGCCATAAAAAACTATGGAAGCTAGGACCACAATATTTGGAGGGTTTGTAGGTAATAATAGGGAGCCCTTTCACACCAAAATTTGCGATATTCTATCGAACCGTTTCGGAGATATTCGCGAGTTTTTGTTTTAGCATTACGGCGAAAAGGGGCGGATCCCCATGGTGAGCCGCGACTGCGGAGCATGGGGAGGAAGGCCGAAACCCTGTTAGGCCACGTTTCAAATTTCAAGTCAATCGGACAATTAGGGCCCGAGATATGGGGGGTCAAAGTTTGGCCCATTTCCGTGACCATTTCCGTGACCCCATCGAAATTTCGGTCGCTTGCGCCGGGGTCAAAAATTGAGCTACGAGAAAACGCTTGCGGGTGATTGTTTATGTGTCCGAATGGGAAGTGCTGTGTGAGCGGTTTGACATTCGGTGCAACGCTTATAGGGAATTCTCGCGGCCGAAATGTGTCAAATTCGTGAAATTTGATCCTATGAAAGTCGAGTCCCATTGGGCCTAGAGAGAAACTTTTTTTTTAAATTGATGTACTCTTCGAGAGCAACATTTTGGCTATCTCGGATTTTTAAAATTCGCGAATGGAGTTTCTGCAGGGAATTTCCGTTCGATTTTTGGCCTATTCTTTAAACCTTCAAAAATTCGCCATAAAAAAACTATGAAAGCTAGGACCACGAAATTTGGAGGGTTTGTAGAAAAAAATAGGAAGCCCTTTCACACCAAAATTTGCGACATTCTATCGAACCGTTTCGGAGATATTCGCGAGTTTTTGTTTTAGCATTACGGCGAAAAGGGGCGGACCCCCATGGTGAGCCGCGACTGCGGAGCATGGGGAGGAAGGCCGAAACCCTATAGGCCACGTTTCAAATTTCAAGTCGATCGGACAATTACGGCCCGAGATATGGGGGGTCAAAGTTTGGCCCATTTCCGTGACCATTTCCGTGACCCCATCGAAATTTCGGTCGCTTGCGCCGGGGTCAAAAATTGAGCTACGAGAAAACGCTTGCGGGTGATTGTTTATGTGTCCGAATGGGAAGTGCTGTGTGAGCGGTTTGACATTCGGTGCAACGCTTATAGGGAATTCTCGCGGCCGAAATGTGTCAAATTCGTGAAATTTGATCCTATGAAAGTCGAGTCCCATTGGGCCTAGAGAGAAACTTTTTTTTTAAATTGATGTACTCTTCGAGAGCAACATTTTGGCTATCTCGGATTTTTAAAATTCGCGAATGGAGTTTCTGCAGGGAATTTCCGTTCGATTTTTGGCCTATCCTTTAAACCTTCAAAAATTCGCCATAAAAAAACTATGAAAGCTAGGACCACGAAATTTGGAGGGTTTGTAGAAAAAAATAGGAAGCCCTTTCACACCAAAATTTGCGACATTCTATCGAACCGTTTCGGAGATATTCGCGAGTTTTTGTTTTAGCATTACGGCGAAAAGGGGCGGATCCCCATGGTGAGCCGCGACTGCGGAGCATGGGGAGGAAGGTCGAATCCCTGTTAGGCCACGTTTCAAATTTCAAGTCGATCGGACAATTAGGGCCCGAGATAAGGGGGATCAAAGTTTGGCCCATTTCCGTGACCGTTTCCGTGACCCCATCGAAATTTCGGTCGCTTGCGCCGGGGTCAAAAATTGAGCTACGAGAAAACACTTGCGGGTGATTGTTCATGTGTCCGAATGGGAAGTGCTGTGTGAGCGGTTTCAAATTCGGTGCAACACTTATAGGGAATTCTCGCGGCCGAAATGTGTCAAATTCTTGAAATTTGACCCTATGAAAGTCGGGTCCTATTGGGCCTAGAGAGAAACGTTTTTTTTAAATTGATGTACTCTTCGAGAGCAACATTTTGGCTATCTCGGATTTTTAAAATTCGCGAATGGAGTTTCTGCAGGGAATTTCCGTTCGATTTTTGGCCTATTCTTTAAACATTCAAAAATTCGCCATAAAAAACTATGGAAGCTAGGACCACAATATTTGGAGGGTTTGTAGGTAATAATAGGGAGCCCTTTCACACCAAAATTTGCGATATTCTATCGAACCGTTTCGGAGATATTCGCGAGTTTTTGTTTTAGCATTACGGCGAAAAGGGGCGGATCCCCATGGTGAGCCGCGACTGCGGAGCATGGGGAGGAAGGCCGAAACCCTGTTAGGCCACGTTTCAAATTTCAAGTCAATCGGACAATTAGGGCCCGAGATATGGGGGGTCAAAGTTTGGCCCATTTCCGTGACCATTTCCGTGACCCCATCGAAATTTCGGTCGCTTGCGCCGGGGTCAAAAATTGAGCTACGAGAAAACGCTTGCGGGTGATTGTTTATGTGTCCGAATGGGAAGTGCTGTGTGAGCGGTTTGACATTCGGTGCAACGCTTATAGGGAATTCTCGCGGCCGAAATGTGTCAAATTCGTGAAATTTGATCCTATGAAAGTCGAGTCCCATTGGGCCTAGAGAGAAACTTTTTTTTTAAATTGATGTACTCTTCGAGAGCAACATTTTGGCTATCTCGGATTTTTAAAATTCGCGAATGGAGTTTCTGCAGGGAATTTCCGTTCGATTTTTGGCCTATTCTTTAAACCTTCAAAAATTCGCCATAAAAAAACTATGAAAGCTAGGACCACGAAATTTGGAGGGTTTGTAGAAAAAAATAGGAAGCCCTTTCACACCAAAATTTGCGACATTCTATCGAATCGTTTCGGAGATATTCGCGAGTTTTTGTTTTAGCATTACGGCGAAAAGAGGCGGACACCCCATGGTGAGCCTCGACTGCAGAGCATGAGGAGGAAGGTCGAAACCCTGTTAGGCCACGTTTCAAATTTCAAGTCGATCGGACAATTAGGGCCCGAGATATGTTTGATCAAAGTTTGGCCCATTTCTGTGACCGTTTCCGTGACCCCATCGAAATTTCGGTCGCTTGCGCCGGGGTCAAAAATTGAGCTACGAGAAAACGCTTGCGGGTGATTCTTTATGTGTCCGAATGGGAAGTGCTGTGTGAGCGGTTTGAAATTCAGTGGAACGCTTGTAGGGAATTCTCGCGGCCGAAATGTGTCAAATTCGTGAATTTTGACCCTATGAAAGTCGGGTCCTATTGGGCCTAGAGAGAAACTTTTTTTTTAAATTGATGTACTCTTCGAGAGCAACATTTTGGCTATCTCGGATTTTTAAAATTCGCGAATGGAGTTTCTGCAGGGAATTTCCGTTCGATTTTTGGCCTATTCTTTAAACATTCAAAAATTCGCCATAAAAAAACTATGAAAGCTAGGACCACGAAATTTGGCGGGTTTGTAGAAAAGAATAGGAAGCCCTTTCACACCAAAATTTGCGACATTCTATCGAACCGTTTCGGAGATATTCGCGAGTTTTGTTTTAGCATTACGGCGAAAAGAGGCGGACACCCCATGGTGAGCCTCGACTGCAGAGCATGAGGAGGAAGGTCGAAACCCTGTTAGGCCACGTTTCAAATTTCAAGTCGATCGGACAATTAGGGCCCGAGATATGGGGGATCAAAGTTTGGCCCATTTCTGTGACCGTTTCCGTGACCCCATCGAAATTTCGGTCGCTTGCGCCGGGGTCAAAAATTGAGCTACGAGAAAACACTTGCGGGTGATTGTTCATGTGTCCGAATGGGAAGTGCTGTGTGAGCGGTTTGAAATTCGGTGCAACACTTATAGGCAATTCTCGCGGCCGAAATGTGTCAAATTCTTGAAATTTGACCCTATGAAAGTCGGGTCCTATTGGGCCTAGAGAGAAACTTTTTTTTTTAAATTGATGTACTCTTCGAGAGCAACATTTTGGCTATCTCGGATTTTTAAAATTCGCGAATGGAGTTTCTGCAGGGAATTTCCGTTCGATTTTTGGCCTATTCTTTAAACCTTCAAAAATTCGCCATAAAAAAACTATGGAAGCTAGGACCACAATATTTGGAGGGTTTGTAGGTAAAAATAGGGAGCCCTTTCACACCAAAATTTGCGACATTCTATCGAACCGTTTCGGAGATATTCGCGAGTTTTTGTTTTAGCATTACGGCGAAAAGGGGCGGATCCCCATGGTGAGCCGCGACTGCGGAGCATGGGGAGGAAGGTCGAAACCCTGTTAGGCCACGTTTCAAATTTCAAGTCGATCGCACAATTAGGGCCCGAGATAAGGGGGATCAAAGTTTGGCCCATTTCCGTGACCGTTTCCGTGACCCCATCGAAATTTCGGTCGCTTGCGCCGGGGTCAAAAATTGAGCTACGAGAAAACGCTTGCGGGTGATTGTTTATGTGTCCGAATGGGAAGTGCTGTGTGAGCGGTTTGAAATTCGGTGCAACGCTTATAGGAAATTCTCGCGGCCGAAATGTGTCAAATTCGTGAACTTTGAGCCTATGAAAGTCGGGTCCTATTGGGCCTAGAGAGAAACTTTTTTTGTAAATTGTACTCTTCGAGAGCAACATTTTGGCTATCTCGGATTTTTAAAATTCGCGAATGGAGTTTCTGCAGGGAATTTCCTATCTATTTTTGGCCTATTCTTTAAACATTCAAAAATTCCCCATAAAAAAACTATGGAAGCTAGGACCACGAAATTTCGAGGGTTTGTAGGAAAAAATAGGGAGCCCTTTCACACCAAAATTTGCGACATTCTATCCAACCGTTTCGGAGATATTCGCGAGTTTTTGTTTTAGCATTACGGCGAAAAGGGGCGGACCCCCCATGGTGAGCCGCGACTGCGGAGCATGGGGAGGAAGGCCGAAACCCTATAGGCCACGTTTCAAATTTCAAGTCGATCGGACAATTAGGGCCCGAGATATGGGGGGTCAAAGTTTGGCCCATTTCCGTGACCCCATCGAAATCTCGGTCGCTTGCGCCGGGGTCAAAAATTGAGCTACGAGAAAACGCTTGCGGGTGATTGTATATGTGTCCGAATGGGAAGTGCTGTGTGAGCGGTTAGAAATTCGGTGCAACGCTTATAGGGAATTCTCGCGGCCGAAATGTGTCAAATTCGTGAAATTTGAGCCTATGAAAGTCGGGTCCTATTGGGCCTAGAGAGAAACTTTTTTTTTAAATTGATGTACTCTTCGAGAGCAACATTTTGGCTATCTCGGATTTTTAAAATTCGCGAATGGAGTTTCTGCAGGGAATTTCCGTTCGATTTTTGGCCTATTCTTTAAACATTCAAAAATTCGCCATAAACAAAACTATGGAAGCTAGGACCACAATATTTGGAGGGTTTGTAGGTAATAATAGGGAGCCCTTTCACACCAAAATTTGCGATATTCTATCGAACCGTTTCGGAGATATTCGCGAGTTTTTGTTTTAGCATTACGGCGAAAAGGGGCGGATCCCCATGGTGAGCCGCGACTGCGGAGCATGGGGAGGAAGGCCGAAACCCTGTTAGGCCACGTTTCAAATTTCAAGTCAATCGGACAATTAGGGCCCGAGATATGGGGGGTCAAAGTTTGGCCCATTTCCGTGACCATTTCCGTGACCCCATCGAAATTTCGGTCGCTTGCGCCGGGGTCAAAAATTGAGCTACGAGAAAACGCTTGCGGGTGATTGTTTATGTGTCCGAATGGGAAGTGCTGTGTGAGCGGTTTGAAATTCGGTGCAACGCTTATAGGGAATTCTCGCGGCCGAAATGTGTCAAATTCGTGAAATTTGATCCTATGAAAGTCGAGTCCCATTGGGCCTAGAGAGAAACTTTTTTTTTAAATTGATGTACTCTTCGAGAGCAACATTTTGGCTATCTCGGATTTTTAAAATTCGCGAATGGAGTTTCTGCAGGGAATTTCCGTTCGATTTTTGGCCTATTCTTTAAACCTTCAAAAATTCGCCATAAAAAAACTATGAAAGCTAGGACCACGAAATTTGGAGGGTTTGTAGAAAAAAATAGGAAGCCCTTTTACACCAAAATTTGCGACATTCTATCGAACCGTTTCGGAGATATTCGCGAGTTTTGTTTTAGCATTACGGCGAAAAGAGGCGGACACCCCATGGTGAGCCTGGACTGCAGAGCATGAGGAAGAAGGTCGTAACCCTGTTAGGCCACGTTTCAAATTTCAAGTCGATCGGACAATTAGGGCCCGAGATATGGGGGATCAAAGTTTGGCCCATTTCTGTGACCGTTTCCGTGACCCCATCGAAATTTCGGTCGCTTGCGCCGGGGTCAAAAATTGAGCTACGAGAAAACACTTGCGGGTGATTGTTCATGTGTCCGAATGGGAAGTGCTGTGTGAGCGGTTTGAAATTCGGTGCAACACTTATAGGCAATTCTCGCGGCCGAAATGTGTCAAATTCTTGAAATTTGACCCTATGAAAGTCGGGTCCTATTGGGCCTAGAGAGAAACTTTTTTTTTAAATTGATGTACTCTTCGAGAGCAACATTTTGGCTATCTCGGATTTTTAAAATTCGCGAATGGAGTTTCTGCAGGGAATTTCCGTTCGATTTTTGGCCTATTCTTTAAACCTTCAAAAATTCGCCATAAAAAAACTATGGAAGCTAGGACCACAATATTTGGAGGGTTTGTAGGTAAAAATAGGGAGCCCTTTCACACCAAAATTTGTGACATTCTATCGAACCGTTTCGGATATATTCGCGAGTTTTTGTTTTAGCATTACGGCGAAAAGGGGCGGCCCCCCATGGTGAGCCGCGACTGCGGAGCATGGGGAGGAAGGTCGAAACCCTGTTAGGCCATGTTTCAAATTTCAAGTCGATCGGACAATTAGGGCCCGAGATATGGGGGGTCAAAGTTTGGCCCATTTCCGTGACCCCATCGAAATTTCGGTCGCTTGCGCCGGGGTCAAAAATTGAGCTACGAGAAAACGCTTGCGGGTGATTGTTTATGTGTCCGAATGGGAAGTGCTGTGTGAGCGGTTTGAAATTCGGTGCAACGCTTATAGGGATTTCTCGCGGCCGAAATGTGTCAAATTCGTGAAATTTGATCCTATGAAAGTCGAGTCCCATTGGGCCTAGAGAGAAACTTTTTTTTAAATTGATGTACTCTTCGAGAGCAACATTTTGGCTATCTCGGATTTTTAAAATTCGCGAATGGAGTTTCTGCAGGGAATTTCCGTTCGATTTTTGGCCTATTCTTTAAACCTTCAAAAATTCGCCATAAAAAAACTATGAAAGCTAGGACCACGAAATTTGGAGGGTTTGTAGGTAAAAATAGGGAGCCCTTTCACACCAAAATTTGCGACATTCTATCGAACCGTTTCGGAGATATTCGCGAGTTTTTGTTTTAGCATTACGGCGAAAAGGGGCGGATCCCCATGGTGAGCCGCGACTGCGGAGCATGGGGAGGAAGGTCGAAACGCTGTTAGGCCACGTTTCAAATTTCAAGTCGATCGGACAATTAGGGCCCGAGATATGGGGGATCAAAGTTTGGCCCATTTTTGTGACCGTTTCCGTGACCCCATCGAAATTTCGGTCGCTTGCGCCGGGGTCAAAAATTGAGCTACGAGAAAACGCTTGCGGGTGATTGTTTATGTGTCCGAGTGGGCAGTGCTGTGTGAGCGGTTTGAAATTCAGTGCAACGCTTGTAGGGAATTCTCGCGGCCGAAATGTGTCAAATTCGTGAATTTTGACCCTATGAAAGTCGGGTCCTATTGGGCTTAGAGAGAAACTTTTTTTTTAAATTGATGTACTCTTCGAGAGCAACATTTTGGCTATCTCGGATTTTTAAAATTCGCGAATGGAGTTTCTGCAGGGAATTTCCGTTCGATTTTTGGCCTATTCTTTAAAAGTTCAAAAATTCGCCATAAAACAAATATGGAAGCTAGGACCACGAAATTTGGAGGGTTTGTAGGTAAAAATAGGGAGCCCTTTCACACCAAAATTTGCGACATTCTATCGAACCGTTTCGGAGATATTCGCGAGTTTTTGTTTTAGCATTACGGCGAAAAGGGGCGGATCCCCATGGTGAGCCGCGACTGCGGAGCATGGGGAGGAAGGTCGAAACCCTGTTAGGCCACGTTTCAAATTTCAAGTCGATCGCACAATTAGGGCCCGAGATAAGGGGGATCAAAGTTTGGCCCATTTCCGTGACCGTTTCCGTGACCCCATCGAAATTTCGGTCGCTTGCGCCGGGGTCAAAAATTGAGCTACGAGAAAACGCTTGCGGGTGATTGTTTATGTGTCCGAATGGGAAGTGCTGTGTGAGCGGTTTGAAATTCGGTGCAACGCTTATAGGAAATTCTCGCGGCCGAAATGTGTCAAATTCGTGAACTTTGAGCCTATGAAAGTCGGGTCCTATTGGGCCTAGAGAGAAACTTTTTTTGTAAATTGTACTCTTCGAGAGCAACATTTTGGCTATCTCGGATTTTTAAAATTCGCGAATGGAGTTTCTGCAGGGAATTTCCTATCTATTTTTGGCCTATTCTTTAAACATTCAAAAATTTGCCATAAAAAAACTATGGAAGCTAGGACCACGAAATTTCGAGGGTTTGTAGGAAAAAATAGGGAGCCCTTTCACACCAAAATTTGCGACATTCTATCGAACCGTTTCGGAGATATTCGCGAGTTTTTGTTTTAGCATTACGGCGAAAAGGGGCGGACCCCCCATGGTGAGCCGCGACTGCGGAGCATGGGGAGGAAGGCCGAAACCCTATAGGCCACGTTTCAAATTTCAAGTCGATCGGACAATTAGGGCCCGAGATATGTGGGGTCAAAGTTTGGCCCATTTCCGTGACCCCATCGAAATCTCGGTCGCTTGCGCCGGGGTCAAAAATTGAGCTACGAGAAAACGCTTGCGGGTGATTGTATATGTGTCCGAATGGGAAGTGCTGTGTGAGCGGTTAGAAATTCGGTGCAACGCTTATAGGGAATTCTCGCGGCCGAAATGTGTCAAATTCGTGAAATTTGACCCTATGAAAGTCGGGTCCTATTGGGCCTAGAGAGAAACTTTTTTTTTAAATTGATGTACTCTTCGAGAGCAACATTTTGGCTATCTCGGATTTTTAAAATTCGAGAATGGAGTTTCTGCAGGGAATTTCCGTTCGATTTTTGGCCTATTCTTTAAAAGTTCAAAAATTCGCCATAAAAAAACTATGGAAGCTAGGACCACGAAATTTGGAGGGTTTGTAGGTAAAAATAGGGAGCCCTTTCACACCAAAATTTGCGACATTCTATCGAACCGTTTCGGAGATATTCGCGAGTTTTTGTTTTAGCATTACGGCGAAAAGGGGCGGATCCCCATGGTGAGCCGCGACTGCGGAGCATGGGGAGGAAGGTCGAAACCCTGTTAGGCCACGTTTCAAATTTCAAGTCGATCGGACAATTAGGGCCCGAGATAAGGGGGATCAAAGTTTGGCCCATTTCCGTGACCGTTTCCGTGACCCCATCGAAATTTCGGTCGCTTGCGCCGGGGTCAAAAATTGAGCTACGAGAAAACACTTGCGGGTGATTGTTCATGTGTCCGAATGGGAAGTGCTGTGTGAGCGGTTTCAAATTCGGTGCAACACTTATAGGGAATTCTCGCGGCCGAAATGTGTCAAATTCTTGAAATTTGACCCTATGAAAGTCGGGTCCTATTGGGCCTAGAGAGAAACGTTTTTTTTAAATTGATGTACTCTTCGAGAGCAACATTTTGGCTATCTCGGATTTTTAAAATTCGCGAATGGAGTTTCTGCAGGGAATTTCCGTTCGATTTTTGGCCTATTCTTTAAACATTCAAAAATTCGCCATAAAAAACTATGGAAGCTAGGACCACAATATTTGGAGGGTTTGTAGGTAATAATAGGGAGCCCTTTCACACCAAAATGTGCGATATTCTATCGAACCGTTTCGGAGATATTCGCGAGTTTTTGTTTTAGCATTACGGCGAAAAGGGGCGGATCCCCATGGTGAGCCGCGACTGCGGAGCATGGGGAGGAAGGCCGAAACCCTGTTAGGCCACGTTTCAAATTTCAAGTCGATCGGACAATTAGGGCCCGAGATATGGGGGGTCAAAGTTTGGCCCATTTCCGTGACCATTTCCGTGACCCCATCGAAATTTCGGTCGCTTGCGCCGGGGTCAAAAATTGAGCTACGAGAAAACGCTTGCGGGTGATTGTTTATGTGTCCGAATGGGAAGTGCTGTGTGAGCGGTTTGAAATTCGGTGCAACGCTTATAGGGAATTCTCGCGGCCGAAATGTGTCAAATTCGTGAAATTTGATCCTATGAAAGTCGAGTCCCATTGGGCCTAGAGAGAAACTTTTTTTTTAAATTGATGTACTCTTCGAGAGCAACATTTTGGCTATCTCGGATTTTTAAAATTCGCGAATGGAGTTTCTGCAGGGAATTTCCGTTCGATTTTTGGCCTATTCTTTAAACCTTCAAAAATTCGCCATAAAAAAACTATGAAAGCTAGGACCACGAAATTTGGAGGGTTTGTAGAAAAAAATAGGAAGCCCTTTCACACCAAAATTTGCGACATTCTATCGAACCGTTTCGGAGATATTCGCGAGTTTTTGTTTTAGCATTACGGCGAAAAGAGGCGGACACCCCATGGTGAGCCTCGACTGCAGAGCATGAGGAGGAAGGTCGAAACCCTGTTAGGCCACGTTTCAAATTTCAAGTCGATCGGACAATTAGGGCCCGAGATATGTTTGATCAAAGTTTGGCCCATTTCTGTGACCGTTTCCGTGACCCCATCGAAATTTCGGTCGCTTGCGCCGGGGTCAAAAATTGAGCTACGAGAAAACGCTTGCGGGTGATTGTTTATGTGTCCGAATGGGAAGTGCTGTGTGAGCGGTTTGAAATTCAGTGGAACGCTTGTAGGGAATTCTCGCGGCCGAAATGTGTCAAATTCGTGAATTTTGACCCTATGAAAGTCGGGTCCTATTGGGCCTAGAGAGAAACTTTTTTTTTAAATTGATGTAGTCTTCGAGAGCAACATTTTGGCTATCTCGGATTTTTAAAATTCGCGAATGGAGTTTCTGCAGGGAATTTCCGTTCGATTTTTGGCCTATTCTTTAAACCTTCAAAAATTCGCCATAAAAAAACTATGAAAGCTAGGACCACGAAATTTGGAGGGTTTGTAGAAAAAAATAGGAAGCCCTTTCACACCAAAATTTGCGACATTCTATCGAACCGTTTCCGAGATATTCGCGAGTTTTTGTTTTAGCATTACGGCGAAAAGAGGCGGACACCCCATGGTGAGCCTCGACTGCAGAGCATGAGGAGGAAGGTCGAAACCCTGTTAGGCCACGTTTCAAATTTCAAATCGATCGGACAATTAGGGCCCGAGATATGTTTGATCAAAGTTTGGCCCATTTCTGTGACCGTTTCCGTGACCCCATCGAAATTTCGGTCGCTTGCGCCGGGGTCAAAAATTGAGCTACGAGAAAACGCTTGCGGGTGATTGTTTATGTGTCCGAATGGGAAGTGCTGTGTGAGCGGTTTGAAATTCAGTGGAACGCTTGTAGGGAATTCTCGCGGCCGAAATGTGTCAAATTCGTGAATTTTGACCCTATGAAATTCGGGTCCTATTGGGCTTAGAGAGAACCTTTTTTTTAAATTGATGTACTCTTCGAGAGCAACATTTTGGCTATCTCGGATTTTTAAAATTCGCGAATGGAGTTTCTGCAGGGAATTTCCGTTCGATTCTTGGCCTATTCTTTAAAAGTTCAAAAATTCGCCATAAAAAAACTATGGAAGCTAGGACCACGAAATTTGGAGGGTTTGTAGGTACAAATAGGGAGCCCTTTCACACCAAAATTTGCGACATTCTATCGAACCGTTTCGGAGATATTCGCGAGTTTTTGTTTTAGCATTACGGCGAAAAGGGGCGGATCCCCATGGTGAGCCGCGACTGCGGAGCATGGGGAGGAAGGTCGAAACCCTATAGGCCACGTTTCAAATTTCAAGTCGATCGGACAATTAGGGCCCGAGATATGGGGGGTCAAAGTTTGGCCCATTTCCGTGACCATTTCCGTGACCCCATCGAAATTTCGGTCGCTTGCGCCGGGGTCAAAAATTGAGCTACGAGAAACCGCTTGCGGGTGATTGTTTATGTGTCCGAATGGGAAGTGCTGTGTGAGCGGTTTGAAATTCGGTGCAACGCTTATAGGGAATTCTCGCGGCCGAAATGTGTCAAATTCGTGAACTTTGAGCCTATGAAAGTCGGGTCCTATTGGGCCTAGAGAGAAACTTTTTTTTAAATTGATGTACTCTTCGAGAGCAACATTTTGGCTATCTCGGATTTTTAAAATTCGCGAATGGAGTTTCTGCAGGGAATTTCCTATCGATTTTTGGCCTATTCTTTAAACATTCAAAACTTCGCCATAAAAAAACTATGGAAGCAAGGACCACGAAATTTGGAGTGTTTGTAGGAAAAGATAGGGAGCCCTTTCACACCAAAATTTGCGACATTCTATCGAACCGTTTCGGAGATATTCGCGAGTTTTTGTTTTAGCATTACGGCGAAAAGGGGTGGACCCCCCATGGTGAGCCGCCACTGCGGAGCATGGGGAGGAAGGCCGATACCCTGTTAGGCCACGTTTCAAATTTCAAGTCAAGCGGACAATTAGGGCCCGAGATATGGGGGGTCAAAGTTTGGCCCATTTCCGTGACCATTTCCGTGACCCCATCGAAATTTCGGTCGCTTGCGCCGGGGTCAAAAATTGAGCTACGAGAAAACGCTTGCGGGTGATTGTTTATGTGTCCGAATGGGAAGTGCTGTGTGAGCGGTTTGAAATTCGGTGCTACGCTTATAGGGAATTCTCGCGGCCGAAATGTGTCAAATTCGTGAAATTTGACCCTATGAAAGTCGGGTCCTATTGGGCCTAGAGAGAAACTTTTTTTTTAAATTGATGTACTCTTCGAGAGCAACATTTTGGCTATCTCGGATTTTTAAAATTCGAGAATGGAGTTTCTGCAGGGAATTTCCGTTCGATTTTTGGCCTATTCTTTAAAAGTTCAAAAATTCGCCATAAAAAAACTATGGAAGCTAGGACCACGAAATTTGGAGGGTTTGTAGGTAAAAATAGGGAGCCCTTTCACACCAAAATTTGCGACATTCTATCGAACCGTTTCAGAGATATTCGCGAGTTTTTGTTTTAGCATTACGGCGAAAAGGGGCGGATCCCCATGGTGAGCCGCGACTGCGGAGCATGGGGAGGAAGGTCGAAACCCTGTTAGGCCACGTTTCAAATTTCAAGTCGATCGGACAATTAGGGCCCGAGATAAGGGGGATCAAAGTTTGGCCCATTTCCGTGACCGTTTCCGTGACCCCATCGAAATTTCGGTCGCTTGCGCCGGGGTCAAAAATTGAGCTACGAGAAAACACTTGCGGGTGATTGTTCATGTGTCCGAATGGGAAGTGCTGTGTGAGCGGTTTCAAATTCGGTGCAACACTTATAGGGAATTCTCGCGGCCGAAATGTGTCAAATTCTTGAAATTTGACCCTATGAAAGTCGGGTCCTATTGGGCCTAGAGAGAAACGTTTTTTTTAAATTGATGTACTCTTCGAGAGCAACATTTTGGCTATCTCGGATTTTTAAAATTCGCGAATGGAGTTTCTGCAGGGAATTTCCGTTCGATTTTTGGCCTATTCTTTAAACATTCAAAAATTCGCCATAAAAAACTATGGAAGCTAGGACCACAATATTTGGAGGGTTTGTAGGTAATAATAGGGAGCCCTTTCACACCAAAATGTGCGATATTCTATCGAACCGTTTCGGAGATATTCGCGAGTTTTTGTTTTAGCATTACGGCGAAAAGGGGCGGATCCCCATGGTGAGCCGCGACTGCGGAGCATGGGGAGGAAGGCCGAAACCCTGTTAGGCCACGTTTCAAATTTCAAGTCGATCGGACAATTAGGGCCCGAGATATGGGGGGTCAAAGTTTGGCCCATTTCCGTGACCATTTCCGTGACCCCATCGAAATTTCGGTCGCTTGCGCCGGGGTCAAAAATTGAGCTACGAGAAAACGCTTGCGGGTGATTGTTTATGTGTCCGAATGGGAAGTGCTGTGTGAGCGGTTTGAAATTCGTTGCAACGCTTATAGGGAATTCTCGCGGCCGAAATGTGTCAAATTCGTGAACTTTGAGCCTATGAAAGTCGGGTCCTATTGGGCCTAGAGAGAAACTTTTTTTTTAAATTGATGTACTCTTCGAGAGCAACATTTTGGCTATCTCGGATTTTTAAAATTCGCGAATGGAGTTTCTGCAGGGAATTTCCGTTCGATTTTTGGCCTATTCTTTAAACATTCAAAAATTCGCCATGAAAAAACTATGGAAGCTAGGACCACAATATTTGGAGGGTTTGTAGGTAATAATAGGGAGCCCTTTCACACCAAAATTTGCGATATTCTATCGAACCGTTTCGGAGATATTCGCGAGTTTTTGTTTTAGCATTACGGCGAAAAGGGGCGGATCCCCATGGTGAGCCGCGACTGCGGAGCATGGGGAGGAAGGCCGAAACCCTGTTAGGCCACGTTTCAAATTTCAAGTCAATCGGACAATTAGGGCCCGAGATATGGGGGGTCAAAGTTTGGCCCATTTCCGTGACCATTTCCGTGACCCCATCGAAATTTCGGTCGCTTGCGCCGGGGTCAAAAATTGAGCTACGAGAAAACGCTTGCGGGTGATTGTTTATGTGTCCGAATGGGAAGTGCTGTGTGAGCGGTTTGAAATTCGGTGCAACGCTTATAGGGAATTCTCGCGGCCGAAATGTGTCAAATTCGTGAAATTTGATCCTATGAAAGTCGAGTCCCATTGGGCCTAGAGAGAAACTTTTTTTTTAAATTGATGTACTCTTCGAGAGCAACATTTTGGCTATCTCGGATTTTTAAAATTCGCGAATGGAGTTTCTGCAGGGAATTTCCTATCGATTTTTGGCCTATTCTTTAAACATTCAAAACTTCGCCATAAAAAAACTATGGAAGCAAGGACCACGAAATTTGGAGTGTTTGTAGGAAAAGATAGGGAGCCCTTTCACACCAAAATTTGCGACATTCTATCGAACCGTTTCGGAGATATTCGCGAGTTTTTGTTTTAGCATTACGGCGAAAAGGGGTGGACCCCCCATGGTGAGCCGCCACTGCGGAGCATGGGGAGGAAGGCCGATACCCTGTTAGGCCACGTTTCAAATTTCAAGTCAAGCGGACAATTAGGGCCCGAGATATGGGGGGTCAAAGTTTGGCCCATTTCCGTGACCATTTCCGTGACCCCATCGAAATTTCGGTCGCTTGCGCCGGGGTCAAAAATTGAGCTACGAGAAAACGCTTGCGGGTGATTGTTTATGTGTCCGAATGGGAAGTGCTGTGTGAGCGGTTTGAAATTCGGTGCTACGCTTATAGGGAATTCTCGCGGCCGAAATGTGTCAAATTCGTGAAATTTGACCCTATGAAAGTCGGGTCCTATTGGGCCTAGAGAGAAACTTTTTTTTTAAATTGATGTACTCTTCGAGAGCAACATTTTGGCTATCTCGGATTTTTAAAATTCGAGAATGGAGTTTCTGCAGGGAATTTCCGTTCGATTTTTGGCCTATTCTTTAAAAGTTCAAAAATTCGCCATAAAAAAACTATGGAAGCTAGGACCACGAAATTTGGAGGGTTTGTAGGTAAAAATAGGGAGCCCTTTCACACCAAAATTTGCGACATTCTATCGAACCGTTTCAGAGATATTCGCGAGTTTTTGTTTTAGCATTACGGCGAAAAGGGGCGGATCCCCATGGTGAGCCGCGACTGCGGAGCATGGGGAGGAAGGTCGAAACCCTGTTAGGCCACGTTTCAAATTTCAAGTCGATCGGACAATTAGGGCCCGAGATAAGGGGGATCAAAGTTTGGCCCATTTCCGTGACCGTTTCCGTGACCCCATCGAAATTTCGGTCGCTTGCGCCGGGGTCAAAAATTGAGCTACGAGAAAACACTTGCGGGTGATTGTTCATGTGTCCGAATGGGAAGTGCTGTGTGAGCGGTTTCAAATTCGGTGCAACACTTATAGGGAATTCTCGCGGCCGAAATGTGTCAAATTCTTGAAATTTGACCCTATGAAAGTCGGGTCCTATTGGGCCTAGAGAGAAACGTTTTTTTTAAATTGATGTACTCTTCGAGAGCAACATTTTGGCTATCTCGGATTTTTAAAATTCGCGAATGGAGTTTCTGCAGGGAATTTCCGTTCGATTTTTGGCCTATTCTTTAAACATTCAAAAATTCGCCATAAAAAACTATGGAAGCTAGGACCACAATATTTGGAGGGTTTGTAGGTAATAATAGGGAGCCCTTTCACACCAAAATGTGCGATATTCTATCGAACCGTTTCGGAGATATTCGCGAGTTTTTGTTTTAGCATTACGGCGAAAAGGGGCGGATCCCCATGGTGAGCCGCGACTGCGGAGCATGGGGAGGAAGGCCGAAACCCTGTTAGGCCACGTTTCAAATTTCAAGTCGATCGGACAATTAGGGCCCGAGATATGGGGGGTCAAAGTTTGGCCCATTTCCGTGACCATTTCCGTGACCCCATCGAAATTTCGGTCGCTTGCGCCGGGGTCAAAAATTGAGCTACGAGAAAACGCTTGCGGGTGATTGTTTATGTGTCCGAATGGGAAGTGCTGTGTGAGCGGTTTGAAATTCGTTGCAACGCTTATAGGGAATTCTCGCGGCCGAAATGTGTCAAATTCGTGAACTTTGAGCCTATGAAAGTCGGGTCCTATTGGGCCTAGAGAGAAACTTTTTTTTTAAATTGATGTACTCTTCGAGAGCAACATTTTGGCTATCTCGGATTTTTAAAATTCGCGAATGGAGTTTCTGCAGGGAATTTCCGTTCGATTTTTGGCCTATTCTTTAAACATTCAAAAATTCGCCATGAAAAAACTATGGAAGCTAGGACCACAATATTTGGAGGGTTTGTAGGTAATAATAGGGAGCCCTTTCACACCAAAATTTGCGATATTCTATCGAACCGTTTCGGAGATATTCGCGAGTTTTTGTTTTAGCATTACGGCGAAAAGGGGCGGATCCCCATGGTGAGCCGCGACTGCGGAGCATGGGGAGGAAGGCCGAAACCCTGTTAGGCCACGTTTCAAATTTCAAGTCAATCGGACAATTAGGGCCCGAGATATGGGGGGTCAAAGTTTGGCCCATTTCCGTGACCATTTCCGTGACCCCATCGAAATTTCGGTCGCTTGCGCCGGGGTCAAAAATTGAGCTACGAGAAAACGCTTGCGGGTGATTGTTTATGTGTCCGAATGGGAAGTGCTGTGTGAGCGGTTTGAAATTCGGTGCAACGCTTATAGGGAATTCTCGCGGCCGAAATGTGTCAAATTCGTGAAATTTGATCCTATGAAAGTCGAGTCCCATTGGGCCTAGAGAGAAACTTTTTTTTTAAATTGATGTACTCTTCGAGAGCAACATTTTGGCTATCTCGGATTTTTAAAATTCGCGAATGGAGTTTCTGCAGGGAATTTCCGTTCGATTTTTGGCCTATTCTTTAAACCTTCAAAAATTCGCCATAAAAAAACTATGAAAGCTAGGACCACGAAATTTGGAGGGTTTGTAGAAAAAAATAGGAAGCCCTTTCACACCAAAATTTGCGACATTCTATCGAACCGTTTCGGAGATATTCGCGAGTTTTTGTTTTAGCATTACGGCGAAAAGAGGCGGACACCCCATGGTGAGCCTCGACTGCAGAGCATGAGGAGGAAGGTCGAAACCCTGTTAGGCCACGTTTCAAATTTCAAGTCGATCGGACAATTAGGGCCCGAGATATGTTTGATCAAAGTTTGGCCCATTTCTGTGACCGTTTCCGTGACCCCATCGAAATTTCGGTCGCTTGCGCCGGGGTCAAAAATTGAGCTACGAGAAAACGCTTGCGGGTGATTGTTTATGTGTCCGAATGGGAAGTGCTGTGTGAGCGGTTTGAAATTCGGTGCTACGCTTATAGGGAATTCTCGCGGCCGAAATGTGTCAAATTCGTGAACTTTGAGCCTATGAAAGTCGGGTCCTATTGGGCCTAGAGAGAAACTTTTTTTTAAATTGATGTACTCTTCGAGAGCAACATTTTGGCTATCTCGGATTTTTAAAATTCGCGAATGGAGTTTCTGCAGGGAATTTCCTATCGATTTTTGGCCTATTCTTTAAACATTCAAAACTTCGCCATAAAAAAACTATGGAAGCAAGGACCACGAAATTTGGAGTGTTTGTAGGAAAAGATAGGGAGCCCTTTCACACCAAAATTTGCGACATTCTATCGAACCGTTTCGGAGATATTCGCGAGTTTTTGTTTTAGCATTACGGCGAAAAGGGGTGGACCCCCCATGGTGAGCCGCCACTGCGGAGCATGGGGAGGAAGGCCGATACCCTGTTAGGCCACGTTTCAAATTTCAAGTCAAGCGGACAATTAGGGCCCGAGATATGGGGGGTCAAAGTTTGGCCCATTTCCGTGACCATTTCCGTGACCCCATCGAAATTTCGGTCGCTTGCGCCGGGGTCAAAAATTGAGCTACGAGAAAACGCTTGCGGGTGATTGTTTATGTGTCCGAATGGGAAGTGCTGTGTGAGCGGTTTGAAATTCGGTGCTACGCTTATAGGGAATTCTCGCGGCCGAAATGTGTCAAATTCGTGAATTTTGACCCTATGAAAGTCGGGTCCTATTCGGCCTAGAGAGAAACTTTTTTTTTAAATTGATGTACTCTTCGAGAGCAACATTTTGGCTATCTCGGATTTTTAAAATTCGCGAATGGAGTTTCTGCAGGGAATTTCCGTTCGATTTTTGGCCTATTCTTTAAACATTCAAAACTTCGCCATAAAAAAACTATGGAAGCAAGGACCACGAAATTTGGAGTGTTTGTAGGAAAAGATAGGGAGCCCTTTCACACCAAAATTTGCGACATTCTATCGAACCGTTTCGGAGATATTCGCGAGTTTTTGTTTTAGCATTACGGCGAAAAGGGGTGGACCCCCCATGGTGAGCCGCGACTGCGGAGCATGGGGAGGAAGGCCGATACCCTGTTAGGCCACGTTTCAAATTTCAAGTCAAGCGGACAATTAGGGCCCGAGATTTGGGGGGTCAAAGTTTGGCCCATTTCCGTGACCATTTCCGTGACCCCATCGAAATTTCGGTCGCTTGCGCCGGGGTCAAAAATTGAGCTACGAGAAAACGCTTGCGGGTGATTGTTTATGTGTCCGAATGGGAAGTGCTGTGTGAGTGGTTTGAAATTCGGTGCAACGCTTATAGGGAATTCTCGCGGCCGAAATGTGTCAAATTCGTGAATTTTGACCCTATGAAAGTCGGGTCCTATTGGGCCTAGAGAGAAACTTTTTTTTTAAATTGATGTACTCTTCGAGAGCAACATTTTGGCTATCTCGGATTTTTAAAATTCGCGAATGGAGTTTCTGCAGGGAATTTCCGTTCGATTTTTGGCCTATTCTTTAAACATTCAAAAATTCGCCATAAAAAAACTATGGAAGCTAGGACCACAATATTTGGAGGGTTTGTAGGTGATAATAGGGAGCCCTTTCGCACCAAAATTTGCGATATTCTATCGAACCGTTTCGGAGATATTCGCGAGTTTTTGTTTTAGCATTACGGCGAAAAGGGGCGGATCCCCATGGTGAGCCGCGACTGCGGAGCATGGGGAGGAAGGCCGAAACCCTGTTAGGCCACGTTTCAAATTTCAAGTCAATCGGACAATTAGGGCCCGAGATATGGGGGGTCAAAGTTTGGCCCATTTCCGTGACCATTTCCGTGACCCCATCGAAATTTCGGTCGCTTGCGCCGGGGTCAAAAATTGAGCTACGAAAAAACGCTTGCGGGTGATTGTTTATGTGTCCGAATGGGAAGTGCTGTGTGAGCGGTTTGAAATTCGGTGCAACGCTTATAGGGAATTCTCGCGGCCGAAATGTGTCAAATTCGTGAATTTTGACCCTATGAAAGTCGGGTCCTATTGGGCCTAGAGAGAAACGTATTTTTTAAATTGATGTACTCTTCGAGAGCAACATTTCGGCTATCTCGGATTTTTAAAATTCGCGAATGGAGTTTCTGCAGGGAATTTCCGTTCGATTTTTGGCCTATTCTTTAAACATTCAAAAATTCGCCATAAAAAAACTATGGAAGCTAGGACCACAATATTTGGAGGGTTTGTAGGTAATAATAGGGAGCCCTTTCACACCAAAATTTGCGACATTCTATCGAACCGTTTTGGAGATATTCGCGAGTTTTTGTTTTAGCATTACGGCGAAAAGTGGCGGACCCCCATGGTGAGCTGCGACTGCGGAGCATGGGGAGGAAGGCCGAAACCCTATAGGCCGCGTTTCAAATTTCAAGTCGATCGGACAATTAGGGCCCGAGATATGGGGGGTCAAAGTTTGGCCCATTTCCGTGACCCCATCGAAATTTTGGTCGCTTGCGCCGGGGTCAAAAATTGAGCTACGAGAAAACGCTTGCGGGTGATTGTTTATGTGTCCGAATGGGAAGTGCTGTGTGAGCGGTTTGAAATTCGGTGCAACGCTTATAGGGAATTCTCGCGGCCGAAATGTGTCAAATTCGTGAAATTTGACCCTATGAAAGTCGGGTCCTATTGGGCCTAGAGAGAAACTTTTTTTTTAAATTGATGTACTCTTCGAGAGCAACATTTTGGCTATCTCGGATTTTTAAAATTCGCGAATGGAGTTTCTGCAGGGAATTTCCGTTCGATTTTTGGCCTATTCTTTAAACCTTCAAAAATTCGCCATAAAAAAACTATGAAAGCTAGGACCACGAAATTTGGAGGGTTTGTAGAAAAAAATAGGAAGCCCTTTCACACCAAAATTTGCGACATTCTATCGAACCGTTTCGGAGATATTCGCGAGTTTTTGTTTTAGCATTACGGCGAAAAGAGGCGGACACCCCATGGTGAGCCTCGACTGCAGAGCATGAGGAGGAAGGTCGAAACCCTGTTAGGCCACGTTTCAAATTTCAAGTCGATCGGACAATTAGGGCCCGAGATATGTTTGATCAAAGTTTGGCCCATTTCTGTGACCGTTTCCGTGACCCCATCGAAATTTCGGTCGCTTGCGCCGGGGTCAAAAATTGAGCTACGAGAAAACGCTTGCGGGTGATTGTTTATGTGTCCGAATGGGAAGTGCTGTGTGAGCGGTTTGAAATTCAGTGGAACGCTTGTAGGGAATTCTCGTGGCCGAAATGTGTCAAATTAATGAATTTTGACCCTATGAAAGTCGGGTCCTATTGGGCCTAGAGAGAAACTTTTTTTTAAATTGATGTAGTCTTCGAGAGCAACATTTTGGCTATCTCGGATTTTTAAAATTCGCGAATGGAGTTTCTGCAGGGAATTTCCGTTCGATTTTTGGCCTATTCTTTAAACCTTCAAAAATTCGCCATAAAAAAACTATGAAAGCTAGGACCACGAAATTTGGAGGGTTTGTAGAAAAAAATAGGAAGCCCTTTCACACCAAAATTTGCGACATTCTATCGAACCGTTTCCGAGATATTCGCGAGTTTTTGTTTTAGCATTACGGCGAAAAGAGGCGGACACCCCATGGTGAGCCTCGACTGCAGAGCATGAGGAGGAAGGTCGAAACCCTGTTAGGCCACGTTTCAAATTTCAAATCGATCGGACAATTAGGGCCCGAGATATGTTTGATCAAAGTTTGGCCCATTTCTGTGACCGTTTCCGTGACCCCATCGAAATTTCGGTCGCTTGCGCCGGGGTCAAAAATTGAGCTACGAGAAAACGCTTGCGGGTGATTGTTTATGTGTCCGAATGGGAAGTGCTGTGTGAGCGGTTTGAAATTCAGTGGAACGCTTGTAGGGAATTCTCGCGGCCGAAATGTGTCAAATTCGTGAATTTTGACCCTATGAAATTCGGGTCCTATTGGGCTTAGAGAGAACCTTTTTTTTTAAATTGATGTACTCTTCGAGAGCAACATTTTGGCTATCTCGGATTTTTAAAATTCGCGAATGGAGTTTCTGCAGGGAATTTCCGTTCGATTCTTGGCCTATTCTTTAAAAGTTCAAAAATTCGCCATAAAAAAACTATGGAAGCTAGGACCACGAAATTTGGAGGGTTTGTAGGTACAAATAGGGAGCCCTTTCACACCAAAATTTGCGACATTCTATCGAACCGTTTCGGAGATATTCGCGAGTTTTTGTTTTAGCATTACGGCGAAAAGGGGCGGATCCCCATGGTGAGCCGCGACTGCGGAACATGGGGAGGAAGGTCGAAACCCTATAGGCCACGTTTCAAATTTCAAGTCGATCGGACAATTAGGGCCCGAGATATGGGGGGTCAAAGTTTGGCCCATTTCCGTGACCATTTCCGTGACCCCATCGAAATTTCGGTCGCTTGCGCCGGGGTCAAAAATTGAGCTACGAGAAACCGCTTGCGGGTGATTGTTTATGTGTCCGAATGGGAAGTGCTGTGTGAGCGGTTTGAAATTCGGTGCAACGCTTATAGGGAATTCTCGCGGCCGAAATGTGTCAAATTCGTGAACTTTGAGCCTATGAAAGTCGGGTCCTATTGGGCCTAGAGAGAAACTTTTTTTTAAATTGATGTACTCTTCGAGAGCAACATTTTGGCTATCTCGGATTTTTAAAATTCGCGAATGGAGTTTCTGCAGGGAATTTCCTATCGATTTTTGGCCTATTCTTTAAACATTCAAAACTTCGCCATAAAAAAACTATGGAAGCAAGGACCACGAAATTTGAAGTGTTTGTAGGAAAAGATAGGGAGCCCTTTCACACCAAAATTTGCGACATTCTATCGAACCGTTTCGGAGATATTCGCGAGTTTTTGTTTTAGCATTACGGCGAAAAGGGGTGGACCCCCCATGGTGAGCCGCCACTGCGGAGCATGGGGAGGAAGGCCGATACCCTGTTAGGCCACGTTTCAAATTTCAAGTCAAGCGGACAATTAGGGCCCGAGATATGGGGGGTCAAAGTTTGGCCCATTTCCGTGACCATTTCCGTGACCCCATCGAAATTTCGGTCGCTTGCGCCGGGGTCAAAAATTGAGCTACGAGAAAACGCTTGCGGGTGATTGTTTATGTGTCCGAATGGGAAGTGCTGTGTGAGCGGTTTGAAATTCGGTGCAACGCTTATAGGGAATTCTCGCGGCCGAAATGTGTCAAATTCGTGAATTTTGACCCTATGAAAGTCGGGTCCTATTCGGCCTAGAGAGAAACTTTTTTTTTAAATTGATGTACTCTTCGAGAGCAACATTTTGGCTATCTCGGATTTTTAAAATTCGCGAATGGAGTTTCTGCAGGGAATTTCCGTTCGATTTTTGGCCTATTCTTTAAACATTCAAAACTTCGCCATAAAAAAACTATGGAAGCAAGGACCACGAAATTTGGAGTGTTTGTAGGAAAAGATAGGGAGCCCTTTCACACCAAAATTTGCGACATTCTATCGAACCGTTTCGGAGATATTCGCGAGTTTTTGTTTTAGCATTACGGCGAAAAGGGGTGGACCCCCCATGGTGAGCCGCGACTGCGGAGCATGGGGAGGAAGGCCGATACCCTGTTAGGCCACGTTTCAAATTTCAAGTCAAGCGGACAATTAGGGCCCGAGATATGGGGGGTCAAAGTTTGGCCCATTTCCGTGACCATTTCCGTGACCCCATCGAAATTTCGGTCGCTTGCGCCGGGGTCAAAAATTGAGCTACGAGAAAACGCTTGCGGGTGATTGTTTATGTGTCCGAATGGGAAGTGCTGTGTGAGCGGTTTGAAATTCGGTGCAACGCTTATAGGGAATTCTCGCGGCCGAAATGTGTCAAATTCGTGAATTTTGACCCTATGAAAGTCGGGTCCTATTCGGCCTAGAGAGAAACGTTTTTTTTTAAATTGATGTACTCTTCGAGAGCAACATTTTGGCTATCTCGGATTTTTAAAATTCGCGAATGGAGTTTCTGCAGGGAATTTCCGTTCGATTTTTGGCCTATTCTTTAAACATTCAAAAATTCGCCATAAAAAAACTATGGAAGCTAGGACCACAATATTTGGAGGGTTTGTAGGTAATAATAGGGAGCCCTTTCACACCAAAATTTGCGATATTCTATCGAACCGTTTCGGAGATATTCGCGAGTTTTTGTTTTAGAATTACGGCGAAAAGGGGCGGATCCCCATGGTGAGCCGCGACTGCGGAGCATGGGGAGGAAGGCCGAAACCCTGTTAGGCCACGTTTCAAATTTCAAGTCAATCGGACAATTAGGGCCCGAGATATGGGGGGTCAAAGTTTGGCCCATTTCCGTGACCATTTCCGTGACCCCATCGAAATTTCGGTCGCTTGCGCCGGGGTCAAAAATTGAGCTACGAAAAAACGCTTGCGGGTGATTGTTTATGTGTCCGAATGGGAAGTGCTGTGTGAGCGGTTTGAAATTCGGTGCAACGCTTATAGGGAATTCTCGCGGCCGAAATGTGTCAAATTCGTGAATTTTGACCCTATGAAAGTCGGGTCCTATTGGGCCTAGAGAGAAACGTATTTTTTAAATTGATGTACTCTTCGAGAGCAACATTTCGGCTATCTCGGATTTTTAAAATTCGCGAATGGAGTTTCTGCAGGGAATTTCCGTTCGATTTTTGGCCTATTCTTTAAACATTCAAAAATTCGCCATAAAAAAACTATGGAAGCTAGGACCACAATATTTGGAGGGTTTGTAGGTAATAATAGGGAGCCCTTTCACACCAAAATTTGCGACATTCTATCGAACCGTTTTGGAGATATTCGCGAGTTTTTGTTTTAGCATTACGGCGAAAAGTGGCGGACCCCCATGGTGAGCTGCGACTGCGGAGCATGGGGAGGAAGGCCGAAACCCTATAGGCCGCGTTTCAAATTTCAAGTCGATCGGACAATTAGGGCCCGAGATATGGGGGGTCAAAGTTTGGCCCATTTCCGTGACCCCATCGAAATTTTGGTCGCTTGCGCCGGGGTCAAAAATTGAGCTACGAGAAAACGCTTGCGGGTGATTGTTTATGTGTCCGAATGGGAAGTGCTGTGTGAGCGGTTTGAAATTCGGTGCAACGCTTATAGGGAATTCTCGCGGCCGAAATGTGTCAAATTCGTGAAATTTGACCCTATGAAAGTCGGGTCCTATTGGGCCTAGAGAGAAACTTTTTTTTTAAATTGATGTACTCTTCGAGAGCAACATTTTGGCTATCTCGGATTTTTAAAATTCGCGAATGGAGTTTCTGCAGGGAATTTCCGTTCGATTTTTGGCCTATTCTTTAAACATTCAAAAATTCGCCATAAAAAAACTATGGAAGCTAGGACCACAATATTTGGAGGGTTTGTAGGTGATAATAGGGAGCCCTTTCGCACCAAAATTTGCGATATTCTATCGAACCGTTTCGGAGATATTCGCGAGTTTTTGTTTTAGCATTACGGCGAAAAGGGGCGGATCCCCATGGTGAGCCGCGACTGCGGAGCATGGGGAGGAAGGCCGAAACCCTGTTAGGCCACGTTTCAAATTTCAAGTCGATCGGACAATTAGGGCCCGAGATATGGGGGGTCAAAGTTTGGCCCATTTCCGTGACCCCATCGAAATTTCGGTCGCTTGCGCCGGGGTCAAAAATTGAGCTACGAGAAAACGCTTGCGGGTGATTGTTTATGTGTCCGAATGGGAAGTGCTGTGTGAGCGGTTTGAAATTCGGTGCAACGCTTATAGGGAATTCTCGCGGCCGAAATGTGTCAAATTCGTGAAATTTGACCCTATGAAAGTCGGGTCCTATTGGGCCTAGAGAGAAACTTTTTTTTTTTTAATTGTTGTACTCTTCGAGAGCAACATTTTGGCTATCTCGGATTTTTAAAATTCGCGAATGGAGTTTCTGCAGGGAATTTCCGTTCGATTTTTGGCCTATTCTTTAAACATTCAAAAATTCGCCATAAAAAAACTATGGAAGCTAGGACCACAATATTTGGAGGGTTTGTAGGTAATAATAGGGAGCCCTTTCGCACCAAAATTTGCGATATTCTATCGAACCGTTTCGGAGATATTCGCGAGTTTTTGTTTTAGCATTACGGCGAAAAGGGGCGGATCCCCATGGTGAGCCGCGACTGCGGAGCATGGGGAGGAAGGCCGAAACCCTGTTAGGCCACGTTTCAAATTTCAAGTCGATCGGACAATTAGGGCCCGAGATATGGGGGGTCAAAGTTTGGCCCATTTCCGTGACCCCATCGAAATTTCGGTCGCTTGCGCCGGGGTCAAAAATTGAGCTACGAGAAAACGCTTGCGGGTGATTGTTTATGTGTCCGAATGGGAAGTGCTGTGTGAGCGGTTTGAAATTCGGTGCAACGCTTATAGGGAATTCTCGCGGCCGAAATGTGTCAAATTCGTGAAATTTGATCCTATGAAAGTAGAGTCCCATTGGGCCTAGAGAGAAACTTTTTTTTTTAAATTGATGTACTCTTCGAGAGCAACATTTTGGCTATCTCGGATTTTTAAAATTCGCGAATGGAGTTTCTGCAGGGAATTTCCGTTCGATTTTTGGCCTATTCTTTAAACCTTCAAAAATTCGCCATAAAAAACTATGGAAGCTAGGACCACGAAATTTGGAGGGTTTGTAGGAAAAAATAGGGAGCCCTTTCACACCAAAATTTGCGACATTCTATCGAACCGTTTCGGAGATATTCGCGAGTTTTTGTTTTAGCATTACGGCGAAAAGGGGCGGCCCCCCATGGTGAGCCGCGACTGCGGAGCATGTTGAGGAAGGTCCAAACCCTGTTAGGCCACGTTTCAAATTTCAAGTCGATCGGACAATTAGGGCCCGAGATATGGGGGGTCAAAGTTTGGCCCATTTCCGTGACCCCATCGAAATTTCGGTCGTTTGCGCGGGGTCAAAAATTGAGCTACGAGAAAACGCTTGCGGTGATTGTTTATGTGTCCGAATGGGAAGTGCTGTGTGAGCGGTTTGAAATTCGGTGCAACGCTTATAGGAAATTCTCGCGGCCGAAATGTGTCAAATTCGTGAACTTTGAGCCTATGAAAGTCGGGTCCTATTGGGCCTAGAGAGAAACTTTTTTTGTAAATTGATGTACTCTTCGAGAGCAACCTTTTGGCTATCTCGGATTTTTAAAATTCGCGAATGGAGTTTCTGCAGGGAATTTCCGTTCGATTTTTGGCCTATTCTTTAAACATTCAAAAATTCGCCATAAAAAAACTATGGAAGCTAGGACCACAATATTTGGAGGGTTTGTAGGTAATAATAGGGAGCCCTTTCACACCAAAATTTGCGATATTCTATCGAACCGTTTCGGAGATATTCGCGAGTTTTTGTTTTAGAATTACGGCGAAAAGGGGCGGATCCCCATGGTGAGCCGCGACTGCGGAGCATGGGGAGGAAGGCCGAAACCCTGTTAGGCCACGTTTCAAATTTCAAGTCAATCGGACAATTAGGGCCCGAGATATGGGGGGTCAAAGTTTGGCCCATTTCCGTGACCATTTCCGTGACCCCATCGAAATTTCGGTCGCTTGCGCCGGGGTCAAAAATTGAGCTACGAAAAAACGCTTGCGGGTGATTGTTTATGTGTCCGAATGGGAAGTGCTGTGTGAGCGGTTTGAAATTCGGTGCAACGCTTATAGGGAATTCTCGCGGCCGAAATGTGTCAAATTCGTGAATTTTGACCCTATGAAAGTCGGGTCCTATTGGGCCTAGAGAGAAACGTTTTTTTTTAAATTGATGTACTCTTCGAGAGCAACATTTCGGCTATCTCGGATTTTTAAAATTCGCGAATGGAGTTTCTGCAGGGAATTTCCGTTCGATTTTTGGCCTATTCTTTAAACATTCAAAAATTCGCCATAAAAAAACTATGGAAGCGAGAACCACAATGTTTGGAGGGTTTGTAGGTAATAATAGGGAGCCCTTTCACACCAAAATTTGCGACATTCTATCGAACCGTTTTGGAGATATTCGCGAGTTTTTGTTTTAGCATTACGGCGAAAAGTGGCGGACCCCCCATGGTGAGCCGCGACTGCGGAGCATGGGGAGGAAGGCCGAAACCCTATAGGCCGCGTTTCAAATTTCAAGTCGATCGGACAATTAGGGCCCGAGATATGGGGGGTCAAAGTTTGGCCCATTTCCGTGACCCCATCGAAATTTTGGTCGCTTGCGCCGGGGTCAAAAATTGAGCTACGAGAAAACGCTTGCGGGTGATTGTTTATGTGTCCGAATGGGAAGTGCTGTGTGAGCGGTTTGAAATTCGGTGCAACGCTTATAGGGAATTCTCGCGGCCGAAATGTGTCAAATTCGTGAAATTTGACCCTATGAAAGTCGGGTCCTATTGGGCCTAGAGAGAAACTTTTTTTTTAAATTGATGTACTCTTCGAGAGCAACATTTTGGCTATCTCGGATTTTTAAAATTCGCGAATGGAGTTTCTGCAGGGAATTTCCGTTCGATTTTTGGCCTATTCTTTAAACATTCAAAAATTCGCCATAAAAAAACTATGGAAGCTAGGACCACGAAATTTGGAGTGTTTGTAGGAAAAAATAGGGAGCCCTTTCACACAAAATTTGCGACATTCTATCGAACCGTTTCGGAGATATTCGCGAGTTTTTGTTTTAGCATTACGGCGAAAAGGGGCGGATCCCCATGGTGAGCCGCGACTGCGGAGCATGGGGAGGAAGGCCGAAACCCTGTTAGGCCACGTTTCAAATTTCAAGTCGATCGGACAATTAGGGCCCGAGATATGGGGGGTCAAAGTTTGGCCCATTTCCGTGACCATTTCCGTGACCCCATCGAAATTTCGGTCGCTTGCGCCGGGGTCAAAAATTGAGCTACGAGAAAACGCTTGCGGGTGATTATTTATGTGTCCGAATGGGAAGTGCTGTGTGAGCGGTTTGAAATTCGGTGCAACGCTTATAGGGAATTCTCGCGGCCGAAATGTGTCAAATTCGTGAATTTTGACCCTATGAAAGTCGGGTCCTATTCGGCCTAGAGAGAAACGTTTTTTTTTAAATTGATGTACTCTTCGAGAGCAACATTTTGGCTATCTCGGATTTTTAAAATTCGCGAATGGAGTTTCTGCAGGGAATTTCCGTTCGATTTTTGGCCTATTCTTTAAACATTCAAAAATTCGCCATAAAAAAACTATGGAAGCTAGGACCACAATATTTGGAGGGTTTGTAGGTAATAATAGGGAGCCCTTTCACACCAAAATTTGCGATATTCTATCGAACCGTTTCGGAGATATTCGCGAGTTTTTGTTTTAGAATTACGGCGAAAAGGGGCGGATCCCCATGGTGAGCCGCGACTGCGGAGCATGGGGAGGAAGGCCGAAACCCTGTTAGGCCACGTTTCAAATTTCAAGTCAATCGGACAATTAGGGCCCGAGATATGGGGGGTCAAAGTTTGGCCCATTTCCGTGACCATTTCCGTGACCCCATCGAAATTTCGGTCGCTTGCGCCGGGGTCAAAAATTGAGCTACGAAAAAACGCTTGCGGGTGATTGTTTATGTGTCCGAATGGGAAGTGCTGTGTGAGCGGTTTGAAATTCGGTGCAACGCTTATAGGGAATTCTCGCGGCCGAAATGTGTCAAATTCGTGAATTTTGACCCTATGAAAGTCGGGTCCTATTGGGCCTAGAGAGAAACGTTTTTTTTTAAATTGATGTACTCTTCGAGAGCAACATTTCGGCTATCTCGGATTTTTAAAATTCGCGAATGGAGTTTCTGCAGGGAATTTCCGTTCGATTTTTGGCCTATTCTTTAAACATTCAAAAATTCGCCATAAAAAAACTATGGAAGCGAGAACCACAATGTTTGGAGGGTTTGTAGGTAATAATAGGGAGCCCTTTCACACCAAAATTTGCGACATTCTATCGAACCGTTTTGGAGATATTCGCGAGTTTTTGTTTTAGCATTACGGCGAAAAGTGGCGGACCCCCCATGGTGAGCCGCGACTGCGGAGCATGGGGAGGAAGGCCGAAACCCTATAGGCCGCGTTTCAAATTTCAAGTCGATCGGACAATTAGGGCCCGAGATATGGGGGGTCAAAGTTTGGCCCATTTCCGTGACCCCATCGAAATTTTGGTCGCTTGCGCCGGGGTCAAAAATTGAGCTACGAGAAAACGCTTGCGGGTGATTGTTTATGTGTCCGAATGGGAAGTGCTGTGTGAGCGGTTTGAAATTCGGTGCAACGCTTATAGGGAATTCTCGCGGCCGAAATGTGTCAAATTCGTGAAATTTGACCCTATGAAAGTCGGGTCCTATTGGGCCTAGAGAGAAACTTTTTTTTTAAATTGATGTACTCTTCGAGAGCAACATTTTGGCTATCTCGGATTTTTAAAATTCGCGAATGGAGTTTCTGCAGGGAATTTCCGTTCGATTTTTGGCCTATTCTTTAAACATTCAAAAATTCGCCATAAAAAAACTATGGAAGCTAGGACCACAATATTTGGAGGGTTTGTAGGTGATAATAGGGAGCCCTTTCGCACCAAAATTTGCGATATTCTATCGAACCGTTTCGGAGATATTCGCGAGTTTTTGTTTTAGCATTACGGCGAAAAGGGGCGGATCCCCATGGTGAGCCGCGACTGCGGAGCATGGGGAGGAAGGCCGAAACCCTGTTAGGCCACGTTTCAAATTTCAAGTCGATCGGACAATTAGGGCCCGAGATATGGGGGGTCAAAGTTTGGCCCATTTCCGTGACCCCATCGAAATTTCGGTCGCTTGCGCCGGGGTCAAAAATTGAGCTACGAGAAAACGCTTGCGGGTGATTGTTTATGTGTCCGAATGGGAAGTGCTGTGTGAGCGGTTTGAAATTCGGTGCAACGCTTATAGGGAATTCTCGCGGCCGAAATGTGTCAAATTCGTGAAATTTGACCCTATGAAAGTCGGGTCCTATTGGGCCTAGAGAGAAACGTTTTTTTTTAAATTGATGTACTCTTCGAGAGCAACATTTTGGCTATCTCGGATTTTTAAAATTCGCGAATGGAGTTTCTGCAGGGAATTTCCGTTCGATTTTTGGCCTATTCTTTAAACATTCAAAAATTCGCCATAAAAAAACTATGGAAGCTAGGACCACAATATTTGGAGGGTTTGTAGGTAATAATAGGGAGCCCTTTCACACCAAAATTTGCGATATTCTATCGAACCGTTTCGGAGATATTCGCGAGTTTTTGTTTTAGAATTACGGCGAAAAGGGGCGGATCCCCATGGTGAGCCGCGACTGCGGAGCATGGGGAGGAAGGCCGAAACCCTGTTAGGCCACGTTTCAAATTTCAAGTCAATCGGACAATTAGGGCCCGAGATATGGGGGGTCAAAGTTTGGCCCATTTCCGTGACCATTTCCGTGACCCCATCGAAATTTCGGTCGCTTGCGCCGGGGTCAAAAATTGAGCTACGAAAAAACGCTTGCGGGTGATTGTTTATGTGTCCGAATGGGAAGTGCTGTGTGAGCGGTTTGAAATTCGGTGCAACGCTTATAGGGAATTCTCGCGGCCGAAATGTGTCAAATTCGTGAATTTTGACCCTATGAAAGTCGGGTCCTATTGGGCCTAGAGAGAAACGTTTTTTTTTAAATTGATGTACTCTTCGAGAGCAACATTTCGGCTATCTCGGATTTTTAAAATTCGCGAATGGAGTTTCTGCAGGGAATTTCCGTTCGATTTTTGGCCTATTCTTTAAACATTCAAAAATTCGCCATAAAAAAACTATGGAAGCTAGAACCACAATGTTTGGAGGGTTTGTAGGTAATAATAGGGAGCCCTTTCACACCAAAATTTGCGACATTCTATCGAACCGTTTTGGAGATATTCGCGAGTTTTTGTTTTAGCATTACGGCGAAAAGTGGCGGACCCCCCATGGTGAGCCGCGACTGCGGAGCATGGGGAGGAAGGCCGAAACCCTATAGGCCGCGTTTCAAATTTCAAGTCGATCGGACAATTAGGGCCCGAGATATGGGGGGTCAAAGTTTGGCCCATTTCCGTGACCCCATCGAAATTTTGGTCGCTTGCGCCGGGGTCAAAAATTGAGCTACGAGAAAACGCTTGCGGGTGATTGTTTATGTGTCCGAATGGGAAGTGCTGTGTGAGCGGTTTGAAATTCGGTGCAACGCTTATAGGGAATTCTCGCGGCCGAAATGTGTCAAATTCGTGAAATTTGACCCTATGAAAGTCGGGTCCTATTGGGCCTAGAGAGAAACTTTTTTTTTAAATTGATGTACTCTTCGAGAGCAACATTTTGGCTATCTCGGATTTTTAAAATTCGCGAATGGAGTTTCTGCAGGGAATTTCCGTTCGATTTTTGGCCTATTCTTTAAACATTCAAAAATTCGCCATAAAAAAACTATGGAAGCTAGGACCACAATATTTGGAGGGTTTGTAGGTGATAATAGGGAGCCCTTTCGCACCAAAATTTGCGATATTCTATCGAACCGTTTCGGAGATATTCGCGAGTTTTTGTTTTAGCATTACGGCGAAAAGGGGCGGATCCCCATGGTGAGCCGCGACTGCGGAGCATGGGGAGGAAGGCCGAAACCCTGTTAGGCCACGTTTCAAATTTCAAGTCAATCGGACAATTAGGGCCCGAGATATGGGGGGTCAAAGTTTGGCCCATTTCCGTGACCATTTCCGTGACCCCATCGAAATTTCGGTCGCTTGCGCCGGGGTCAAAAATTGAGCTACGAAAAAACGCTTGCGGGTGATTGTTTATGTGTCCGAATGGGAAGTGCTGTGTGAGCGGTTTGAAATTCGGTGCAACGCTTATAGGGAATTCTCGCGGCCGAAATGTGTCAAATTCGTGAATTTTGACCCTATGAAAGTCGGGTCCTATTGGGCCTAGAGAGAAACGTATTTTTTAAATTGATGTACTCTTCGAGAGCAACATTTCGGCTATCTCGGATTTTTAAAATTCGCGAATGGAGTTTCTGCAGGGAATTTCCGTTCGATTTTTGGCCTATTCTTTAAACATTCAAAAATTCGCCATAAAAAAACTATGGAAGCTAGGACCACAATATTTGGAGGGTTTGTAGGTAATAATAGGGAGCCCTTTCACACCAAAATTTGCGACATTCTATCGAACCGTTTTGGAGATATTCGCGAGTTTTTGTTTTAGCATTACGGCGAAAAGTGGCGGACCCCCATGGTGAGCTGCGACTGCGGAGCATGGGGAGGAAGGCCGAAACCCTATAGGCCGCGTTTCAAATTTCAAGTCGATCGGACAATTAGGGCCCGAGATATGGGGGGTCAAAGTTTGGCCCATTTCCGTGACCCCATCGAAATTTTGGTCGCTTGCGCCGGGGTCAAAAATTGAGCTACGAGAAAACGCTTGCGGGTGATTGTTTATGTGTCCGAATGGGAAGTGCTGTGTGAGCGGTTTGAAATTCGGTGCAACGCTTATAGGGAATTCTCGCGGCCGAAATGTGTCAAATTCGTGAAATTTGACCCTATGAAAGTCGGGTCCTATTGGGCCTAGAGAGAAACTTTTTTTTTAAATTGATGTACTCTTCGAGAGCAACATTTTGGCTATCTCGGATTTTTAAAATTCGCGAATGGAGTTTCTGCAGGGAATTTCCGTTCGATTTTTGGCCTATTCTTTAAACATTCAAAAATTCGCCATAAAAAAACTATGGAAGCTAGGACCACAATATTTGGAGGGTTTGTAGGTGATAATAGGGAGCCCTTTCGCACCAAAATTTGCGATATTCTATCGAACCGTTTCGGAGATATTCGCGAGTTTTTGTTTTAGCATTACGGCGAAAAGGGGCGGATCCCCATGGTGAGCCGCGACTGCGGAGCATGGGGAGGAAGGCCGAAACCCTGTTAGGCCACGTTTCAAATTTCAAGTCGATCGGACAATTAGGGCCCGAGATATGGGGGGTCAAAGTTTGGCCCATTTCCGTGACCCCATCGAAATTTCGGTCGCTTGCGCCGGGGTCAAAAATTGAGCTACGAGAAAACGCTTGCGGGTGATTGTTTATGTGTCCGAATGGGAAGTGCTGTGTGAGCGGTTTGAAATTCGGTGCAACGCTTATAGGGAATTCTCGCGGCCGAAATGTGTCAAATTCGTGAAATTTGACCCTATGAAAGTCGGGTCCTATTGGGCCTAGAGAGAAACTTTTTTTTTTAATTGTTGTACTCTTCGAGAGCAACATTTTGGCTATCTCGGATTTTTAAAATTCGCGAATGGAGTTTCTGCAGGGAATTTCCGTTCGATTTTTGGCCTATTCTTTAAACATTCAAAAATTCGCCATAAAAAAACTATGGAAGCTAGGACCACAATATTTGGAGGGTTTGTAGGTAATAATAGGGAGCCCTTTCGCACCAAAATTTGCGATATTCTATCGAACCGTTTCGGAGATATTCGCGAGTTTTTGTTTTAGCATTACGGCGAAAAGGGGCGGATCCCCATGGTGAGCCGCGACTGCGGAGCATGGGGAGGAAGGCCGAAACCCTGTTAGGCCACGTTTCAAATTTCAAGTCAATCGGACAATTAGGGCCCGAGATATGGGGGGTCAAAGTTTGGCCCATTTCCGTGACCATTTCCGTGACCCCATCGAAATTTCGGTCGCTTGCGCCGGGGTCAAAAATTGAGCTACGAGAAAACGCTTGTGGGTGATTGTTTATGTGTCCGAATGGGGAGTGCTGTGTGAGCGGTTTGAAATTCGGTGCAACGCTTATAGGGAATTCTCGCGGCCGAAATGTGTCAAATTCGTGAACTTTGAGCCTATGAAAGTCGGGTCCTATTGGGCCTAGAGAGAAACTTTTTTTTAAATTGATGTACTCTTCGAGAGCAACATTTTGGCTATCTCGGACTTTTAAAATTCGCGAATGGAGTTTCTGCAGGGAATTTCCTATCGATTTTTGGCCTATACTTTAAACATTCAAAATTTCGCCATAAAAAAACTATGGAAGCAAGGACCACGAAATTTGGAGTGTTTGTAGGAAAAAATAGGGAGCCCTTTCACACAAAATTTGCGACATTCTATCGAACCGTTTCGGAGATATTCGCGAGTTTTTGTTTTAGCATTACGGCGAAAAGGGGCGGATCCCCATGGTGAGCCGCGACTGCGGAGCGTGGGGAGGAAGGCCGAAACCCTGTTAGGCCACGTTTCAAATTTCAAGTCGATCGGACAATTAGGGCCCGAGATATGGGGGGTCAAAGTTTGGCCCATTTCCGTGACCATTTCCGTGACCCCATCGAAATTTCGGTCGCTTGCGCCGGGGTCAAAAATTGAGCTACGAGAAAACGCTTGCGGGTGATTATTTATGTGTCCGAATGGGAAGTGCTGTATGAGCGGTTTGAAATTCGGTGCAACGCTTATAGGGAATTCTCGCGGCCGAAATGTGTCAAATTCGTGAATTTTGACCCTATGAAAGTCGGGTCCTATTCGGCCTAGAGAGAAACGTTTTTTTTTAAATTGATGTACTCTTCGAGAGCAACATTTTGGCTATCTCGGATTTTTAAAATTCGCGAATGGAGTTTCTGCAGGGAATTTCTGTTCGATTTTTGGCCTATTCTTTAAACATTCAAAAATTCGCCATAAAAAAACTATGGAAGCTAGGACCACAATATTTGGAGGGTTTGTAGGTAATAATAGGGAGCCCTTTCACACCAAAATTTGCGATATTCTATCGAACCGTTTCGGAGATATTCGCGAGTTTTTGTTTTAGAATTACGGCGAAAAGGGGCGGATCCCCATGGTGAGCCGCGACTGCGGAGCATGGGGAGGAAGGCCGAAACCCTGTTAGGCCACGTTTCAAATTTCAAGTCAATCGGACAATTAGGGCCCGAGATATGGGGGGTCAAAGTTTGGCCCATTTCCGTGACCATTTCCGTGACCCCATCGAAATTTCGGTCGCTTGCGCCGGGGTCAAAAATTGAGCTACGAAAAAACGCTTGCGGGTGATTGTTTATGTGTCCGAATGGGAAGTGCTGTGTGAGCGGTTTGAAATTCGGTGCAACGCTTATAGGGAATTCTCGCGGCCGAAATGTGTCAAATTCGTGAATTTTGACCCTATGAAAGTCGGGTCCTATTGGGCCTAGAGAGAAACGTTTTTTTTTAAATTGATGTACTCTTCGAGAGCAACATTTCGGCTATCTCGGATTTTTAAAATTCGCGAATGGAGTTTCTGCAGGGAATTTCCGTTCGATTTTTGGCCTATTCTTTAAACATTCAAAAATTCGCCATAAAAAAACTATGGAAGCGAGAACCACAATGTTTGGAGGGTTTGTAGGTAATAATAGGGAGCCCTTTCACACCAAAATTTGCGACATTCTATCGAACCGTTTTGGAGATATTCGCGAGTTTTTGTTTTAGCATTACGGCGAAAAGTGGCGGACCCCCCATGGTGAGCCGCGACTGCGGAGCATGGGGAGGAAGGCCGAAACCCTATAGGCCGCGTTTCAAATTTCAAGTCGATCGGACAATTAGGGCCCGAGATATGGGGGGTCAAAGTTTGGCCCATTTCCGTGACCCCATCGAAATTTTGGTCGCTTGCGCCGGGGTCAAAAATTGAGCTACGAGAAAACGCTTGCGGGTGATTGTTTATGTGTCCGAATGGGAAGTGCTGTGTGAGCGGTTTGAAATTCGGTGCAACGCTTATAGGGAATTCTCGCGGCCGAAATGTGTCAAATTCGTGAAATTTGACCCTATGAAAGTCGGGTCCTATTGGGCCTAGAGAGAAACTTTTTTTTTAAATTGATGTACTCTTCGAGAGCAACATTTTGGCTATCTCGGATTTTTAAAATTCGCGAATGGAGTTTCTGCAGGGAATTTCCGTTCGATTTTTGGCCTATTCTTTAAACATTCAAAAATTCGCCATAAAAAAACTATGGAAGCTAGGACCACAATATTTGGAGGGTTTGTAGGTGATAATAGGGAGCCCTTTCGCACCAAAATTTGCGATATTCTATCGAACCGTTTCGGAGATATTCGCGAGTTTTTGTTTTAGCATTACGGCGAAAAGGGGCGGATCCCCATGGTGAGCCGCGACTGCGGAGCATGGGGAGGAAGGCCGAAACCCTGTTAGGCCACGTTTCAAATTTCAAGTCGATCGGACAATTAGGGCCCGAGATATGGGGGGTCAAAGTTTGGCCCATTTCCGTGACCCCATCGAAATTTCGGTCGCTTGCGCCGGGGTCAAAAATTGAGCTACGAGAAAACGCTTGCGGGTGATTGTTTATGTGTCCGAATGGGAAGTGCTGTGTGAGCGGTTTGAAATTCGGTGCAACGCTTATAGGGAATTCTCGCGGCCGAAATGAGTCAAATTCGTGAAATTTGACCCTATGAAAGTCGGGTCCTATTGGGCCTAGAGAGAAACGTTTTTTTTTAAATTGATGTACTCTTCGAGAGCAACATTTTGGCTATCTCGGATTTTTAAAATTCGCGAATGGAGTTTCTGCAGGGAATTTCCGTTCGATTTTTGGCCTATTCTTTAAACATTCAAAAATTCGCCATAAAAAAACTATGGAAGCTAGGACCACAATATTTGGAGGGTTTGTAGGTAATAATAGGGAGCCCTTTCACACCAAAATTTGCGATATTCTATCGAACCGTTTCGGAGATATTCGCGAGTTTTTGTTTTAGAATTACGGCGAAAAGGGGCGGATCCCCATGGTGAGCCGCGACTGCGGAGCATGGGGAGGAAGGCCGAAACCCTGTTAGGCCACGTTTCAAATTTCAAGTCAATCGGACAATTAGGGCCCGAGATATGGGGGGTCAAAGTCTGGCCCATTTCCGTGACCATTTCCGTGACCCCATCGAAATTTCGGTCGCTTGCGCCGGGGTCAAAAATTGAGCTACGAAAAAACGCTTGCGGGTGATTGTTTATGTGTCCGAATGGGAAGTGCTGTGTGAGCGGTTTGAAATTCGGTGCAACGCTTATAGGGAATTCTCGCGGCCGAAATGTGTCAAATTCGTGAATTTTGACCCTATGAAAGTCGGGTCCTATTGGGCCTAGAGAGAAACGTTTTTTTTTTAAATTGATGTACTCTTCGAGAGCAACATTTCGGCTATCTCGGATTTTTAAAATTCGCGAATGGAGTTTCTGCAGGGAATTTCCGTTCGATTTTTGGCCTATTCTTTAAACATTCAAAAATTCGCCATAAAAAAACTATGGAAGCTAGAACCACAATGTTTTGAGGGTTTGTAGGTAATAATAGGGAGCAGCCCTTTCACACCAAAATTTGCGACATTCTATCGAACCGTTTTGGAGATATTCGCGAGTTTTTGTTTTAGCATTACGGCGAAAAGTGGCGGACCCCCCATGGTGAGCCGCGACTGCGGAGCATGGGGAGGAAGGCCGAAACCCTATAGGCCGCGTTTCAAATTTCAAGTCGATCGGACAATTAGGGCCCGAGATATGGGGGGTCAAAGTTTGGCCCATTTCCGTGACCCCATCGAAATTTTGGTCGCTTGCGCCGGGGTCAAAAATTGAGCTACGAGAAAACGCTTGCGGGTGATTGTTTATGTGTCCGAATGGGAAGTGCTGTGTGAGCGGTTTGAAATTCGGTGCAACGCTTATAGGGAATTCTCGCGGCCGAAATGTGTCAAATTCGTGAAATTTGACCCTATGAAAGTCGGGTCCTATTGGGCCTAGAGAGAAACTTTTTTTTTAAATTGATGTACTCTTCGAGAGCAACATTTTGGCTATCTCGGATTTTTAAAATTCGCGAATGGAGTTTCTGCAGGGAATTTCCGTTCGATTTTTGGCCTATTCTTTAAACATTCAAAAATTCGCCATAAAAAAACTATGGAAGCTAGGACCACAATATTTGGAGGGTTTGTAGGTGATAATAGGGAGCCCTTTCGCACCAAAATTTGCGATATTCTATCGAACCGTTTCGGAGATATTCGCGAGTTTTTGTTTTAGCATTACGGCGAAAAGGAGCGGATCCCCATGGTGAGCCGCGACTGCGGAGCATGGGGAGGAAGGCCGAAACCCTGTTAGGCCACGTTTCAAATTTCAAGTCGATCGGACAATTAGGGCCCGAGATATGGGGGGTCAAAGTTTGGCCCATTTCCGTGACCCCATCGAAATTTCGGTCGCTTGCGCCGGGGTCAAAAATTGAGCTACGAGAAAACGCTTGCGGGTGATTGTTTATGTGTCCGAATGGGAAGTGCTGTGTGAGCGGTTTGAAATTCGGTGCAACGCTTATAGGGAATTCTCGCGGCCGAAATGTGTCAAATTCGTGAAATTTGACCCTATGAAAGTCGGGTCCTATTGGGCCTAGAGAGAAACTTTTTTTTTTAATTGTTGTACTCTTCGAGAGCAACATTTTGGCTATCTCGGATTTTTAAAATTCGCGAATGGAGTTTCTGCAGGGAATTTCCGTTCGATTTTTGGCCTATTCTTTAAACATTCAAAAATTCGCCATAAAAAAACTATGGAAGCTAGGACCACAATATTTGGAGGGTTTGTAGGTAATAATAGGGAGCCCTTTCGCACCAAAATTTGCGATATTCTATCGAACCGTTTCGGAGATATTCGCGAGTTTTTGTTTTAGCATTACGGCGAAAAGGGGCGGATCCCCATGGTGAGCCGCGACTGCGGAGCATGGGGAGGAAGGCCGAAACCCTGTTAGGCCACGTTTCAAATTTCAAGTCGATCGGACAATTAGGGCCCGAGATATGGGGGGTCAAAGTTTGGCCCATTTCCGTGACCCCATCGAAATTTCGGTCGCTTGCGCCGGGGTCAAAAATTGAGCTACGAGAAAACGCTTGCGGGTGATTGTTTATGTGTCCGAATGGGAAGTGCTGTGTGAGCGGTTTGAAATTCGGTGCAACGCTTATAGGGAATTCTCGCGGCCGAAATGTGTCAAATTCGTGAAATTTGATCCTATGAAAGTAGAGTCCCATTGGGCCTAGAGAGAAACTTTTTTTTTTAAATTGATGTACTCTTCGAGAGCAACATTTTGGCTATCTCGGATTTTTAAAATTCGCGAATGGAGTTTCTGCAGGGAATTTCCGTTCGATTTTTGGCCTATTCTTTAAACCTTCAAAAATTCGCCATAAAAAACTATGGAAGCTAGGACCACGAAATTTGGAGGGTTTGTAGGAAAAAATAGGGAGCCCTTTCACACCAAAATTTGCGACATTCTATCGAACCGTTTCGGAGATATTCGCGAGTTTTTGTTTTAGCATTACGGCGAAAAGGGGCGGCCCCCCATGGTGAGCCGCGACTGCGGAGCATGGGGAGGAAGGTCCAAACCCTGTTAGGCCACGTTTCAAATTTCAAGTCGATCGGACAATTAGGGCCCGAGATATGGGGGGTCAAAGTTTGGCCCATTTCCGTGACCCCATCGAAATTTCGGTCGTTTGCGCGGGGTCAAAAATTGAGCTACGAGAAAACGCTTGCGGTGATTGTTTATGTGTCCGAATGGGAAGTGCTGTGTGAGCGGTTTGAAATTCGGTGCAACGCTTATAGGAAATTCTCGCGGCCGAAATGTGTCAAATTCGTGAACTTTGAGCCTATGAAAGTCGGGTCCTATTGGGCCTAGAGAGAAACTTTTTTTGTAAATTGATGTACTCTTCGAGAGCAACCTTTTGGCTATCTCGGATTTTTAAAATTCGCGAATGGAGTTTCTGCAGGGAATTTCCTATCGATTTTTGGCCTATTCTTTAAACATTCAAAAATTCGCCATAAAAAAACTATGGAAGCTAGGACCACGAAATTTGGAGTGTTTGTAGGAAAAAATAGGGAACCCTTTCACACAAAATTTGCGACATTCTATCGAACCGTTTCGGAGATATTCGCGAGTTTTTGTTTTAGCATTACGGCGAAAAGGGGCGGATCCCCATGGTGAGCCGCGACTGCGGAGCATGGGGAGGAAGGCCGAAACCCTGTTAGGCCACGTTTCAAATTTCAAGTCAATCGGACAATTAGGGCCCGAGATATGGGGGGTCAAAGTTTGGCCCATTTCCGTGACCATTTCCGTGACCCCATCGAAATTTCGGTCGCTTGCGCCGGGGTCAAAAATTGAGCTACGAGAAAACGCTTGCGGGTGATTGTTTATGTGTCCGAATGGGAAGTGCTGTGTGAGCGGTTTGAAATTCGGTGCAACGCTTATAGGGAATTCTCGCGGCCGAAATGTGTCAAATTCGTGAACTTTGAGCCTATGAAAGTCGGGTCCTATTGGGCCTAGAGAGAAACTTTTTTTTAAATTGATGTACTCTTCGAGAGCAACATTTTGGCTATCTCGGACTTTTAAAATTCGCGAATGGAGTTTCTGCAGGGAATTTCCTATCGATTTTTGGCCTATACTTTAAACATTCAAAACTTCGGTATAAAAAAACTATGGAAGCAAGGACCACGAAATTTGGAGTGTTTGTAGGAAAAAATAGGGAGCCCTTTCACACAAAATTTGCGACATTCTATCGAACCGTTTCGGAGATATTCGCGAGTTTTTGTTTTAGCATTACGGCGAAAAGGGGCGGATCCCCATGGTGAGCCGCGACTGCGGAGCATGGGGAGGAAGGCCGAAACCCTGTTAGGCCACGTTTCAAATTTCAAGTCGATCGGACAATTAGGGCCCGAGATATGGGGGGTCAAAGTTTGGCCCATTTCCGTGACCATTTCCGTGACCCCATCGAAATTTCGGTCGCTTGCGCCGGGGTCAAAAATTGAGCTACGAGAAAACTCTTGCGGGTGATTATTTATGTGTCCGAATGGGAAGTGCTGTGTGAGCGGTTTGAAATTCGGTGCAACGCTTATAGGGAATTCTCGCGGCCGAAATGTGTCAAATTCGTGAATTTTGACCCTATGAAAGTCGGGTCCTATTCGGCCTAGAGAGAAACGTTTTTTTTTAAATTGATGTACTCTTCGAGAGCAACATTTTGGCTATCTCGGATTTTTAAAATTCGCGAATGGAGTTTCTGCAGGGAATTTCCGTTCGATTTTTGGCCTATTCTTTAAACATTCAAAAATTCGCCATAAAAAAACTATGGAAGCTAGGACCACAATATTTGGAGGGTTTGTAGGTAATAATAGGGAGCCCTTTCACACCAAAATTTGCGATATTCTATCGAACCGTTTCGGAGATATTCGCGAGTTTTTGTTTTAGAATTACGGCGAAAAGGGGCGGATCCCCATGGTGAGCCGCGACTGCGGAGCATGGGGAGGAAGGCCGAAACCCTGTTAGGCCACGTTTCAAATTTCAAGTCAATCGGACAATTAGGGCCCGAGATATGGGGGGTCAAAGTTTGGCCCATTTCCGTGACCATTTCCGTGACCCCATCGAAATTTCGGTCGCTTGCGCCGGGGTCAAAAATTGAGCCACGAAAAAACGCTTGCGGGTGATTGTTTATGTGTCCGAATGGGAAGTGCTGTGTGAGCGGTTTGAAATTCGGTGCAACGCTTATAGGGAATTCTCGCGGCCGAAATGTGTCAAATTCGTGAATTTTGACCCTATGAAAGTCGGGTCCTATTGGGCCTAGAGAGAAACGTTTTTTTTTAAATTGATGTACTCTTCGAGAGCAACATTTCGGCTATCTCGGATTTTTAAAATTCGCGAATGGAGTTTCTGCAGGGAATTTCCGTTCGATTTTTGGCCTATTCTTTAAACATTCAAAAATTCGCCATAAAAAAACTATGGAAGCTAGAACCACAATGTTTGGAGGGTTTGTAGGTAATAATAGGGAGCCCTTTCACACCAAAATTTGCGACATTCTATCGAACCGTTTTGGAGATATTCGCGAGTTTTTGTTTTAGCATTACGGCGAAAAGTGGCGGACCCCCCATGGTGAGCCGCGACTGCGGAGCATGGGGAGGAAGGCCGAAATCCTATAGGCCGCGTTTCAAATTTCAAGTCGATCGGACAATTAGGGCCCGAGATATGGGGGGTCAAAGTTTGGCCCATTTCCGTGACCCCATCGAAATTTTGGTCGCTTGCGCCGGGGTCAAAAATTGAGCTACGAGAAAACGCTTGCGGGTGATTGTTTATGTGTCCGAATGGGAAGTGCTGTGTGAGCGGTTTGAAATTCGGTGCAACGCTTATAGGGAATTCTCGCGGCCGAAATGTGTCAAATTCGTGAAATTTGACCCTATGAAAGTCGGGTCCTATTGGGCCTAGAGAGAAACTTTTTTTTTAAATTGATGTACTCTTCGAGAGCAACATTTTGGCTATCTCGGATTTTTAAAATTCGCGAATGGAGTTTCTGCAGGGAATTTCCGTTCGATTTTTGGCCTATTCTTTAAACATTCAAAAATTCGCCATAAAAAAACTATGGAAGCTAGGACCACAATATTTGGAGGGTTTGTAGGTGATAATAGGGAGCCCTTTCGCACCAAAATTTGCGATATTCTATCGAACCGTTTCGGAGATATTCGCGAGTTTTTGTTTTAGCATTACGGCGAAAAGGGGCGGATCCCCATGGTGAGCCGCGACTGCGGAGCATGGGGAGGAAGGCCGAAACCCTGTTAGGCCACGTTTCAAATTTCAAGTCGATCGGACAATTAGGGCCCGAGATATGGGGGGTCAAAGTTTGGCCCATTTCCGTGACCATTTCCGTGACCCCATCGAAATTTCGGTCGCTTGCGCCGGGGTCAAAAATTGAGCTACGAGAAAACGCTTGCGGGTGATTATTTATGTGTCCGAATGGGAAGTGCTGTGTGAGCGGTTTGAAATTCGGTGCAACGCTTATAGGGAATTCTCGCGGCCGAAATGTGTCAAATTCGTGAAATTTGAGCCTATGAAAGTCGGGTCCTATTGGGCCTAGAGAGAAACTTTTTTTTTAAATTGATGTACTCTTCGAGAGCAACATTTTGGCTATCTCGGATTTTTAAAATTCGCGAATGGAGTTTCTGCAGGGAATTTCCGTTCGATTTTTGGCCTATTCTTTAAACATTCAAAAATTCGCCATAAAAAAACTATGGAAGCTAGGACCACAATATTTGGAGGGTTTGTAGGTGATAATAGGGAGCCCTTTCGCACCAAAATTTGCGATATTCTATCGAACCGTTTCGGAGATATTCGCGAGTTTTTGTTTTAGCATTACGGCGAAAAGGGGCGGATCCCCATGGTGAGCCGCGACTGCGGAGCATGGGGAGGAAGGCCGAAACCCTGTTAGGCCACGTTTCAAATTTCAAGTCGATCGGACAATTAGGGCCCGAGATATGGGGGGTCAAAGTTTGGCCCATTTCCGTGACCATTTCCGTGACCCCATCGAAATTTCGGTCGCTTGCGCCGGGGTCAAAAATTGAGCTACGAGAAAACGCTTGCGGGTGATTATTTATGTGTCCGAATGGGAAGTGCTGTGTGAGCGGTTTGAAATTCGGTGCAACGCTTATAGGGAATTCTCGCGGCCGAAATGTGTCAAATTCGTGAAATTTGAGCCTATGAAAGTCGGGTCCTATTGGGCCTAGAGAGAAACTTTTTTTTTAAATTGATGTACTCTTCGAGAGCAACATTTTGGCTATCTCGGATTTTTAAAATTCGCGAATGGAGTTTCTGCAGGGAATTTCCGTTCGATTTTTGGCCTATTCTTTAAACATTCAAAAATTCGCCAGAAAACAACTATGGAAGCTAGGACCACGAAATTTGGAGTGTTTGTAGGAAAAAATAGGGAGCCCTTTCACACCAAAATTTGCGACATTCTATCGAACCGTTTCGGAGATATTCGCGAGTTTTTGTTTTAGCATTACGGCGAAAAGGGGTGGACCCCCCATGGTGAGCCGCGACTGCGGAGCATGGGGACTAAGGCCGAAACCCTGTTAGGCCACGTTTCAAATTTCAAGTCGATCGGACAATTAGGGCCCGAGATATGGGGGGTCAAAGTTTGGCCCATTTCCGTGACCATTTCCGTGACCCCATCGAAATTTCGGTCGCTTGCGCCGGGGTCAAAAATTGAGCTACGAGAAAACGCTTGCGGGTGATTGTTTATGTGTCCGAATGGGAAGTGCTGTGTGAGCGGTTTGAAATTCGGTGCAACGCTTATAGGGAATTCTCGCGGCCGAAATGTGTCAAATTCGTGAAATTTGACCCTATGAAAGTCGGGTCCTATTGGGCCTAGAGAGAAACTTTTTTTTTAAATTGATGTACTCTTCGAGAGCAACATTTTGGCTATCTCGGATTTTTAAAATTCGCGAATGGAGTTTCTGCACGGAATTTCCGTTCGATTTTTGGCCTATTCTTTAAACCTTCAAAAATTCGCCATAAAAAAACTATGGAAGCTAGGACCACGAAATTTGGAGGGTTTGTAGGAAAAAAGAGGGAGCCCTTTCACACCAAAATTTGCGACATTCTATCGAACCGTTTCGGACATATTCGCGAGTTTTTGTTTTAGCATTACGGCGAAAAGGGGCGGACCCCCCATGGTGACCGCGACTGCGGAACTGATTCCTTTCTGCATGCCGAGCTCCCTGACATAAACACTCTGCGCGTGAATCTGCGCAAATGATCAGGGAGGAATCAGGAGGAAACTAGCATTTGAGGGACTAGACGCTTAAATGCTTAAATGCTAATTGCTTATGCTTATATTAGCCCAGTTGGGCTTTAATAAGCTATATTGATCTAATCCCCTAAGGACAATCAGAATGTCAACTATCAGCTAGTTCCCAGCCAGGAAATCGGAGCGGGTAAGGAAAAGACGGCCCATCGGCCATAGTGACAAAGTCCAATCATCAAAGTAACTTAACTCTTACCCCTGAGACAAGAGTAATAATCACGTGTATGGAGCTATGAAGATGCAAAAGAAATGAAAATACATGAAATGTGCATAGGATACAGTGTTGAACATGTAATAAACAAATGAAAGTGAAGTAATGTACGCATAAAAATGTGTTATTTACATATTTGAAAAACGAGTGGGCTAAGTGACAAAATTGTGATCCCTCATTCTGTGAGCCGTGAAAGGCCTGATATTGTAGTCCTCAGGAATGCAGACATAGTTCAGTACAGCATTAAAGTTTCCTTTACTGCAATTCAAGCCTTTGTCAAAGAACTTGCTGTTAAGTTTTTGCAGATATTTGTCAATATATTCAACTTGTAAATCATCGTGTAGGAGTTTGTTACGGATGTAAAAATGCGCTCCTGTCATGGTGCGTAAGATTGTGTTTTGAGTCACCTGCAATTTGTTGATATCTGAGCTCGTAGCAGTCGCCCAGACAGGGGACGCATAACACATAATTGGTCTTAAAATGGAAATATAAATCTGTCTTTTCCTTCTCAGATCTAACTGCGAGCTGCGCCCTAGCAGTACTTGTAATTGTTGAGCAATTCCTCTGGTCTTGTTTGCAATGTAATTGACATGCGTACTCCACGTAAGTCTTCGATTCAAGTAAACACCTAAATACTTGGCCTTGTTTACCATCGGGACACGTTGGCCGAATAGGTAAAGTGGCTGAACTGAGACCAGTATTTTCTTCCTTCTAACAAGAAGTAGCTGTGATTTAGTCGCATTGATAGAAATCTTCCACCTGGAGCACCACTCCTCAATATCCATAATTATATCCTGCATAACAGAAATTGCCCTGTTAGGCTGAATAGATCTGACCGCTACAGCGGTGTCATCCGCATAGCAGGCCAGCAGTGTATTTCTGTTGAGTTTATCCCGCGGGAAAGTTTATCTAGACGCTTATGTCTATCTCTTATAAGGTCCATGCTTACAGCTCAGTGACGTAGAGCGCGTGACGTCAGTACAGAGAGTGCACCCTTCTTTGGGTTTGAGGGCAGCATTGGGTCAAAGGTTATTGTTAGTCGCCATTGCTAAGAGAGAAGTGGTTGAACTGCAATTATTGACCTAAAATCTTGGTATATACCGGGGTTTTTTCGTAGTCGGACACTTTAAATTTGAGTTTTTTTTATTTTTTTATTTTTTATTTGTGGGTTGTTCCAGAAACAATATAATGTGTTCAGTGCCGCGATGCAACTGAAATTACAATGCATATTTTCGCTTTTCCTGTTCATGCAGATGTGAAAGTGGATACGTGCAATAAAACGGGAGGACTTCATTCGGACTAAAAACAGCAGGGTGAGGTTTCATTACTATGATTTTATTGATATTTAAAGAAAACTAGATTAAATATTCGATGCGTTTAATATGTCTATTTTCAAAGCTAAAATTATTTCTACTCAAAAACTAGTGTAAAATATTAAAAAAGTAAACAATAACTAGTGTAAAATATAAAAGTAAACAATAAACTAATTAAGTCCATAATACTACAGGATTATTTAACGTATAGTAAATTTTGTTTCATGTATTGCTGAAACGCTGTGCATTATGATTATATATTAATCATATAGCATTAAATGATTAATAATATTTAATTTATTTCAGTTTTATTTTTAATGTACTTGTCATTATAGATTTAAAGATTTAAAAGTAATAAAGTTTTTCATTTAAAAATTCAAATTTGTGTTTTTCACAAATTTGTGTTACCATTTTTTTAAACTTTTTTTTGTCATATTTTCAAAATTTTTGTGAAAATTGTAATTAATATTATATTTTTAAAAATATATAAACAAAACTTGAAAACAATATTGTTACACCTGTTGCTTATAAAGCTTAGACTTTAATCCAAAAAATCAAAACTCACACATAGTTGCAGGCACAATTTTCGATCTAGAGAGCTACGAAATTAACTATTATAATCATAAACTCTAAAATGGACATATCAAGATTTTGCTAAAGAGTAATATATAATAGTAGGAATTCATATCGCAATTAAAAAAAGTGCTCAATAAAGACAGTCGGCAAAATTAAAGTAAAATGATTTTCTGTGACATTAAAAATAGATCTTTGGTTTTTATTCTGTAAGAATCTGGATCACTGCAAGTTTAATAATTATTTTAATAATAACAATAGCACCATTTGACAGTTTAAAACAATGCTGATATTAAAAATTATCATTAAAAATAAATTTTAATATATTTATATCGATAAATAAATGATGAAATACTTCTTTTTAATATTTAGTTTATTATAAAAGATCTTCTACACTAAAATTTGTTTAAACAATTAATGTAATAACCGAAAATGCTAGTTCTTTCATGTTTACATATGAATGAAAAATAATATGCAATGTTTCGTTTGCAGTTCGAAAGCTTGACATTTTCTCGTTATGAAGTGTTGGAAAGTTTATCCAATCTATGGAAAATAAAATGAGACTAATATAAATAATTATTGATCATCCAGGTGAAAATTTTTATCAAGTATTAAGAAAAATAAGCTCAGATATCTGAAGTCTTAAAGCATGCTATATAATAAATGTTAAGAAAATATCATTTATTTAATAATCTCCTATTTACTTTACATCAGAATAACATAAAATTAGCTTCTCCGATAAATTAGCGCGCTGTGGGTTCTCTCGCTTCGAATGCAGGAGAGAGATTTCTTCGCACTCATCGTGACGTCACGAGAGAGCTGGACAGCCTTGTTTCTCGAAGGTCGCGGTTCTATCCGGCCCGTGGATAGAATTTTAATTTGCCGGTCCGAGGCAAATTAAAAGAAATATGTATTTATGCATTATGCACCATCTTCTTTTCTACTTTGTTTAAATGTTATTTTTTTCTTCCTCTTTCCAAAAGGCTGATGATCTTTTTACTTTCTCTATTTTTCTTCTTTCATAACATAAATTGGCGGAAACAGTGAGCACAGAAAGCTTTCAATTCGCAAAGTGTTAAAAGTGGAAGTTATTTGTTTTATAGCTGTAAATTGGTGCCGACAAACGTTATCTCTTTCTCGGGGAATCCAATATAGGGGAATTAGACCTCTTAGAATAAACTTAATTTTAACTTAATTATCACCATCACATGTTCGCAGGATTTATGACGCACTACTAACTTTTGGTTGAATTCGTGATGTTAAAGATTTTTTTTCTAAAAACGGATTTTATGATTTAAAATTTTATGATTCTCAAAGCTATTGCTCGCTGTAACCAGGGTTTGCTCGTTAAAAGCGAGTTATGCCCCTGCAGACTTCGAAAATAAAATATGAATAAGAAATTTTTCATTGCGTTAACTGTGCAGTGACGTACATCAGTTTACAAACTATAAACTTCATTAAATTTCTTAGGACATACACTACATCTGAAGATTCTTTCATGAGATTTATAATATCTCTTCAGATTACTTGTTTTCAAGAAACTCGCAAATATATCCCACAAGTAAAATTTCAGCGAATAATCGCTTCATAAACTCTTAAATTTTCAACACGAGTGAATCACTCGAAGCATATACTGCATTGGAAACATATAATGCTTAAAAAATTATTATAAAAAATAACAATACATTCATTTCACCAAGAAGTTTGTCTATTTAAATACATTTATTTATTTCCAAAGAACAAGTTTCTGTATTATACATAAAATATACTTAAAATTTTCTTTCATTATTTGATATCAAGTTAAGAGCAATATCCATTTACTTACATTTGATATACATGACTGTTTTAAAATATAAACATTAATATATTTCTATAAAAAATACTAGAAAACCAAAATAGATATAATATCAGTCAAACACAGGAATTTATATGAAAAAGCTGTACTTATATCAAAGCATTTTTATAATCTTCATAACACTTAGATTTAAAAAAACATGTTATGAAATAAGTGAATAATATGTTTCAGCCTTAAAGAATCTGTTGCATTTTTTAAATTTATCCATAAAAATACATCTTCACCAATATATTAAATTCTGTCATCAACACTTATCGTAATGCATTCATGTATTGTTTGTGAAGAATGATCTATAATACATCCCTCACATTTAAATAGTTTGTTAATCACTGAATTTAATTCAGTTTTGATAGAGTTTATGAGTTCTTTGAAAAGTTTATCATCATCATTTGTTTCATCAAAACAATTGTTTTTACATCTGATTTTCAAAGGTAAAATAACTTCAAAAATACATTTATATAATGTACTTGACACGTCAGGAATAATTTCATTCATAAATAATAATACAAACTCGAAGAACGGGTTGATTACACGTGGAGTTTTCCACCAGGAACGTAAATGCGAGCAATTTTCTCTTAAAAAGGTTTACACGAAAGCATCCATCCCCTTAAGCAGATAGCGTTCGCGTGCTTTTCCGTAATCCAATCCTAATTTTCATACATTTAATAGTAAGTTGACATACACCTTATTACAGACAAATTAACAACCTTTTTTAAAGATATTTTTTATTAACTTGTCTGAATTCCCTTTATCTCTTGAGGAGTATAAGAATTTCAGCAAATAAAACTGGCCTAAATTTTATACAATGTAACTGTTGTTTTGATTCAATTTAGAAGTAACGTGAGCTTTACTGATATTTAAATACTTTTTGGCAGATCTCATCCTAAAAGAGGGTCTAAATATAAATTGATTTTATTTAATTTACAATAAATGACAATCATTGAAAGCAATCACTGAATGAATGAAAATCACAAAAACTATTATGCATACAATTGTCTCTTATTTATCTCCTGATAAATCAGACAAAATTGCCTACAGTTTTTAAGGGTTTTATGCACTCCAGAAAAAAATGTCAAAATAAAATCTTATTATTCATAAGTATGAAAAGGAAGTAAACGATAAAAGCGGTTTTACCTATTTTCTTGAAGGGCATTAAATCTAAAATATTAATCTATTCTTATTTGTTATGATTAAAAAACATTAAATATGGTAAGCTTAAAGAGCGTGCAGAATCGCTGACGTTTTAATCATAGCAAAAGTCAGTACTAAAGAAATTAGCATTAAAATTATGAGACAAATTGAGAAAGAGATGGCCTCTATTTGATTTTCAAGTATATTGGCGAGAGACGAAACCTGCGGTTTTTGCCAAAATGTAGCCAAACTGATAAGAAGAGGGAAATAATGCGTAGCCAGCAGCTACTCTGGAGCAGCGACAATGGACCACCCAGAGATCTACAGATAGGCGATTCTCTAAAATGGGGAGGGCATGGATGGTACGACAGTTGTACCAATGCCGGCGTCTGAGAAAGTCATTCTCCTGGTACAACTGCTGTACCAGCCGGCTTCAGAAAGTTAATAAGATATTTCCCCCGCCTTCCTAGCAGGCCTTCGTAGTGTAGTGCTCAGCACGCTGGACGCGTATTTCTGAGGTCCGTGGTTCGATTCCCGGCGGAGGCGTTGCTCATTTTTGATCACTCGTGGTTTAAAAATACCTAATGTCGCTACAAGTTTAGACCCAGCTTATTGCCTACATGTGTTATTCAATTTCCCAGTAAATGCAATGTGTAATATGAAATGTGTGAAATATGTACCATGCAATATGAATGTAAATGCACCATGCAAGTGTGAATAAGCAAGTCCGAATATGGCAAGAGTCATGCAAGTCAGAGTATGACATATGTACCATGCAAGTCTGAATGGGTAGCGATAACCTAAGTACCTGATTATGTCATTCTAGATAAGGGCGGACGTGGCGCTCATACCAATTAACCGCAACGGTAGAGGGATGGTGCCCACGTCCTCCGTCACTCACTCACTCAATCTGTCTTAATTAGCTGCCAATAAAAATAATTTAACAGATTTCGGAATCCGATCCATCACATTTCAGTTGCCTAAAATTCCTTTTAATAATTATTAGGCTTAGACGTATGGCTTATTTAATATAATAAACATTAAAAATATAACAATAAAATAACGTAGCCATAAGCTCATGGCCAATGTTATTTTTAAGTATTTCATGCCAGGCTTAAAAAAACTTGGAATCTGATTTCCAAATTCTCATGGTCTGAGGGGTTTTATAAACGTTTTTGGCCATGGGCTTTTATCTTTTTTTTTTTTTTTTAATGTCATATTATTATACGTTTGCGATATACGACGTACGTAAGCTCGCGCTTTGCGTGGCAAATATGGCATTACTTTTTGTGAATTCTGAATTTTTTTTATCATTCCCGTCGTGCTATGTATCAGAAAATGGAGCTGTATGTGTCCAGGGTAATCCAGCAATATTTCGGGCATTTGCAAATTCTGAGCGAGCAGCCGCGTCCACGAAGGTTTTCATATTTCTTCTGTGCTTCTTAATGTGTCTCTGCCAATTTTCTGCACTTTTCCAAGCAGCATTTTCCTAGAATGCGTTTGTTAGCTTCCTTGGCACAATTATCTTTCTGCTACTTATATTGATGCACTTCTTATGCTTAAGGAGAGGATTCTAAAATACGTTTTCTTGCATTCAATGTTTGTCTAATATCGTTGCGATAATTTTCTGCTCTTTATGTTCAGAGATGAAATTCAAACAAGCAACCAAATCTATTCTAGCGACAGCAAACAGTCTGTTCTAACAATAAAAAATAATCAGTTCATATTACGTTACTACTGAGATGTATGACAATGTTGTTAAGAAATTTATAATTTTCTATACTCTGTATGATAGTGTGTATATTTGTTTATCCCTTTGTGTATGAGTATTATACTCTCGGAAGATAAAAGATTTTATACTTCTCGATTAGAGACCAGTCATGTATCCAGAAACAAGAACATATTCAGGTGTTGATCATTTTAAATCGAATGAAAAGAACGAATAAATTATTAATGATAAAGGCAACAGACAAAATGCTAAAAAAATCTGAAAGTTTTCAGATTTTAAATTACGTCCAAAGGGGCGTTTTTTTTAATATTTTGTGTGTTACCTTTATTTATTAAATATCACGTTCTTCGCACTTAAACCATAAAATTCAGTTCAACAGCAATATCGCAAAATAGTTTTAAAATGAGCCTATCTTTAGAATTTCTCCGATATAAAGACTCTCGCGCTGGAGATAAAGTTTTTTTCTCTACAACGTAGCCATGGCTCGCTTTGAAATCCTTGAGTTTTTCCATCAAAAATTCGTTAAAAGTTTTACAAAATATGAAATCGAAAATAAAACACATTCGAAATTTCAAATTGGGTCTTCCACATGCCCATATTCATAGGAGGATGACGTCATTCAAAATTCGATGGCTCCGTTGTTTTATCAATGAGAGAAATATACATACATTTATGCAGATTTTTCATTATTTAATTTCTTCAAATATAATGCAGGACTCTTAACATTTGGTGGAAACAGTTTGATAAGCGATTCGCCTTTTATATAGTGCTTCAACGCAAAATCGCAAAACGAAAAAAATAGTTCTTCAGAGGCAAAACCCCTTTGGACTAATACTTTCTTTTTCGAATATTACTGAAGTATTCATTTCCTCCGGAAGCAATAAATGAACCTTTTTAATGCGCTCTTTATTTGGTTCAAGACGACTTAATTTAAATTTAAAAAAAACACTTTTTAAGATAACAACGTTTGATTTTTTCCGAACATTTTGAAAAAAATTTTTTTTTTGAACATTCGATTGTTTATTGAGTTCTGTTTCATGCTTGACACGGTATGATATTGACGCATAAATTCTTTTATTGATATTGAAAAAAAGCTATTATGCTACATTAAATTTAAATCATGACTTTATTCGTATACGTATTAACAAGAAGTGACAAAAGTTTTTGTTTTCTGCTTTGGCAACAAAAAATTATTTATGAATTGGTCGTTGCTTGGAAAGAAGGAACTGATTTCATTCACGTTGAAACGTTTTTATACATTTTTTTTCAGCTGTATATAGAATTTAAAAGTTTTACTCTTCTGGCAGTCTTGCCCGCTAGTTTATTAAATTATTTGCAATTAATTATTTATTTTCAAGCACTATTAACTGGCTCAGTTTCAGATAGCATTAACTAACTCAGATAGTATCCACTGGCGCTATTTCATAGCATTCAGTCTCACCCTATAAAGTACTTTATCTTAGATATCTGAATTAAATATATTTTACAAGCCTCAATTGTAACTAGGCTGTAATGTTTTAATTAATCGTTATTCCTACTGTTTACAGAAGAAATTTTCTCTTTGCCTGCGGAAAACTGTCTAAGAGAGTTTAAGGGAATTAAAATATTATAAATTTATGTAGATGATTTCAAATACTTTTATTTATTGTAATTATTATCTTCGCCTTGTGTGAATACACTTTTATAATTATTTACGTTCTCTTCTTGAAATAACCGTAAATGAATCTGAGGTATCATATTTTGCGATTAGTTTTCTTGGCCGCAAAATGTAATTAGTGTGGATATTTTTCGAGGGCTCCAATAGTTTCGAGATCAATTGATATCTTCAAATTAGAATTTAGGTTTGAGTTTCTTGCGCAAATTTTATTACTATTGTAGAGCCATTAGATTTTGTTTTAAAGAAAAAGCTGAAGTTCATGAAAAGTGAGCAGTGCCCATGCCGGGGCTCGAACTTGGACCTCTTGAATACACGCCGAGTTTGCTACGGTTCACCACGAAAGCCTGCAAGAAGGAGGGAGAAATTACCTTACATACTCTCCCTTTTAACACGGGAAAAGACGCATTTTCCATATCTACTGCTTCAAAATAACGTTATAGCTCTACAACTTGAAAGCTGTCAATCGCTTTTTGAAGAGCTGAATCATAAATATTGTTACGTTTTTTCTCTCTTTTCTTCCGACACCAGTTGTTGCGTTATTTTCTTACTTCACGTTCGTACGGGGTTCGTGTAGATTTGGAGTGAATAACGACGACACTTTATGAAGTATCGAAACACACTTTATTAGCCAGTATTATCAGGACAGCTCCAAAATACGTTTTAAGCGCCGTTCCCACTGGGGTTTATCTGAGCTAACGGAGTCGGTTCCATGTGTCGACTAGCTCCGCTGTGCCTGCAGTTCAGATTTTTCTACTTGCTGCCCTATGGGGAAAAACTGGTTTTGGAGATGGGTCGACTACGTTAGTTGTGTTCGTCAGCTCAGATAAACCCAGTGGGAACGGCTCTTTACAGTCGTCGAAGATCTACTATAAATACGCTGACACGATCAGCGACACAGCTTTTAGGTTATCAGGCTATCACGGTGGAGACAGCTCCCTGCAAGCAGCCGACTGTGCTTTCCGGAGTACAGCTCCCGACTCTGCTCGGTCGTTCTCGAAACTCCACGTACTCTCGAGACTCTCCACGCTACAACTCCCGATGCACTCTACGACACAAGAGCACGGCTCCCGACTCTTCGGTTCAGTCTTTCCTGGAGCTCAACACGCTCTCTCGACGATGCACTAACCGCGATACACTAACAGACTCCTTCGGTGGACTCGACGACCCATTTGGCACTCGCTGGGCTATCAACTCGATCGACTGCGCAGGGATTGACTCGCTAGACGAGGCACACACACTCCCGATGAGAGACTCTCTCTCTTTTCCATGAAGCACACTTCCTGACTGCGGACCAGCAGGGTTTATATAGCTTTCGGCTTGTGTTCGGGAACATTCTGGACTAAACCGGTAAGAATTCGTTCCAGAAGGTTCTCCAACCGTCCATGGTATATCGCCAATTTTGTCGCCAAATGGGCGATTTCTCGCCAAATGTGACAACCCTGCCTTTCCTTGCCATTTTATGGCAACCCTAAAACTGCTTTGCGGGGAAGCCATCTTACCGCGCCTTTACATTTCGTAACAATATCATTGCTTGCTATAACCGGGTTCTGTCGTTCAAAGCGAGTTATGCTTCCATAGTTCCATTTAACCAACCAGGTATTTTCGATTTCCTTGTTAAATCTGGGTTCGTTAGAAGAAAATTTTACAGTGCTGTATCTACGAAATCTTCACTACATTAAAAAATGTCGGTTAGTTTTATATTCTTTACACAGCAAGAAAGCTGTTTATCTTTTGAAACAGTTTTCTTGCTGTGTAAACGACTGTGTACGACGCAGAAAGGATAAACAGTAAGAAAGCTGTTTATCCTTTCTGCGTCGTAAAAGTCATGCATTTTTGGTTAGGTCAGAGTCATGCATTTTTGGACATGACGTTTGAAGGGTTACAGTGTTTCAGGCTGAATTGGAAGCGTCAGTTGTAGCACTGTAGTATGCCAGCACTAGCAAGTTGGACAACACTTAAATATTCAATGATGCAGCGTCCAGCCTGAAAGCTGTTAGAGGTGGAAATAGCGAAATGGACTGTTTGCCCTAGGGAAGGTTTAGGGGTTACAGTGGACAGTATCTGCGTGGGTGACCCTACATTGTTAGAATTTTCTTTAAAAAGTCAGTGGTCACTCCTGGTGGTGGTTACTTCACTAACTGCTGCACCGTCTGGACGACACAAGAATATACACAGGGTGGTTTAAAACTGATGGAATAAACTTTGATGCGTATTTCAAAATGAATGGTATAAACTTTAAGGCGTGATAATACGTACCAAGTCAAACACTTTTAATTATAGGTCTAAGTATTTCAGAGGCTTTTTGTTTCGCTCAACCGCCATTTTTCTAATGCGAAGAAAAATAATGATATCCGCCTACTCTTCCGTATGCTTTAATCCTAAACTAACACCACTAAAGTCTTATTATTCAGTACGTTATAAGGTATTTATCTCGCCTTCCTAGCGTGGCTTCGTGGTGTAGTGGTCAGCACAATGAACCGGTATTCAGAGGTCTGTGGTTCGTTTCATGGCGAAGTCATTACTAATTTTTCTTCTAAAGAAGACTTAGCCGAAGCTAATACAAGTATCTAACGTAGTTGGCCCTGATTTTAATTGGCCGGCGAATACCAAAAGACACTTAATAGTACGGCCGAGCGTAAGAGCTTTATGATCCCGGTGGATCACGTGCTACCCAAGATTCCTATGTCTCTCTCACGATGTAAGTTGAACCTTGTTTATTTCTTCTCTTCTAATACCACTTCTAACTCATTTACATTCGACGCGATTCTAAAAACTTATTCTCTTATTGAGTTGTAAGTGGAAACATGAATTGATAGGAAAGCACTTTGAAATTAAAAGTAACGGTTATAAAATTAAACCTTACAGACTTGTCACAAACTACCTTATCTTTAGATAGATTCCTTTTTTCGCGACCTCGAAATGGATAATCATATGTAAGCTACTCTTTGTCTCCTTAAGATCTGTGAAAATTCTTTGTACATTTTAAAATTTGCATTTCCTTTCTGTTTGAATCGATCTGCTAGGTATGCTTACGATTCTGGTATCAGTCTTAATGGGTCAAATGCACAAGGGAATCTATCAACATAGCGAGATATTAAATATAATAATTCAGCCCCAGATAAGCATTTTATTGCGAAATGGATCTTTGCGTGAGACGACACACACTCCCGACTTCTAAAGGTCCGTTCCTACTGGGGTTTATCTGAGCTAACGAACACAACTAACGTAGTCCAGCCATCCCCAAAACCAGTTTTTCCTCATAGAGTAGCAAGTTGAAAAATCTGAACTGCAGCCACAGCGGAGCTAGTCGACACAGGGAACTGACTCCGTTAGCTCAGATAAACCCCAGTGGGAACGACACTTAAGTCTCAGATGGGGAGCGGTGACAACCGTGAGGGTTCGTACTCTTATTCCTATTCCACTCCATCTGACGATCCCTCTTCTGCCAGAGTGGGTGATTCTGCCAGAGAGAAAGATTTTTCCTACTTCATTCGCGGTGATTCAGTCGTTTGAAGGACGGCGTTTTAAGTGGAAATGCAAGAGCAGTAGAAATTTCCACGTAAGGGAGAAGCGGCCAAATAGTACCATCTTTCAGGTCAGGTCATAACATTTACATTCAAGTTCCGTAATAATAAAAGTGCATTACTCGATCTATTTTAAATATCCATTTAAGGCTTTAAGAGTGGTGGAGTGTATATCCAGATAAGGCGTATATGAGTAAAAGTAAAAAATACTTGATGTAAAGAAATGACGGAAAGTACCAGAGGTGGCACCATCTAGGTGCGAGAGAGTGAACTAGAACGGATTCTAAAAAACATCCAGTTTAATTGTGAGTCACGTGGCCTATCCCATGATGGTGATTGGTGAGTCAAGAAGAGCTGTAGAATACATAATTTGCGCATTTTTTAAATAATAAAAAACTATATACAAGTGCAGTAACATTTTTGTTGAATAATATGGAGTAATATACTTGAGATAATTAAAAGTTTCAAAAACTGATGTATAGTAGATAAGTAGAGATACTGTAGCCTTGGCTACTAATGTTTAAAATTAATTTATGACTAGTAACAGCATGAATTATAAACAAATAGCTAAGTTATTGCATTTTATTTTCCAGCTATCGAAATGCGACGCTACGAGCAACGTTTTGAAAACCAAAACCTAGCAATCATGAATCAGAACTAGAACTAGTTGCCATTCAGCATAAAGAAATTTAAATATAAATATGAACTACTTATTGCCATTCAGCATAAAAGAAGTATAAATATGAATATTAACAAAATATTAAAGTTAATTTTATAAAATAATTAAACACATGAACAAATATATGAAATAAAAAATAATTATTTCTCATGCAATAACTCGGCCACTACACTACTCCCCCACCAGTAACTAAGTTACGTTACGAAGATGGAGAAATAGGTAGTAACTAGTATTGCAGTGTTAACCACTATCAAAATAATTTAGTCAGTCCTTGAATCTAACAGGTAAACGTATAGTTCTGCCTGTGCGAGAATGTTTTTGATTCACATCCGAATTTGAGTCCGGTCTCTGCAAATTAGTGTAGTCAGGTTGTATCAACTGAGAATTTTCCTCAGCTAAAATATATGCTGGTTTCAAGCGATCCAGGGATACATTAACATGTTTTCCTTTTATACTAATAGTAAAATATTTGTCCTTGCGATCAATAACAGGAAATGGTCCTTCATAAGGAGGTTCCAGAGGTTTTTTTACCCGATCTATTCGCTGAAACACATGAGAACAAGTCTTTATGTACAAATATCTGTTCAGATGAATTTTTACGAATTAGTCTCGGTCCAACAACTTCCATCTGTTTCTGGAGTTTATTAGCAAAAGTCTCCGATGCTGTCTGGATACTTGGTTCGCTGAAAAACTCTCCAGGAAGTCTGAGACTCTGGCCATAAACTACTTGCGCAATAGAATGATTGGTATCTTCTTGAATAGCAGTACGCAAACCCAAAAGTACTGTTGGTAACGTGTCCGTCCAAGATATGTTGTTGTGGGCTTTTAATGCTGTTTTTAATGTTCGATGAAGGCGCTCAACTTTGCCATTACACGAGGGGGGTAGGCAGTAGTGTGTTGTAAATTGATGCCACAGATTTTGGACAAAGCTCGTAATGTATCACTTTTAAATTGGGATCCACGATCACTAATGAGTTGACTTGGCGTTCCGAAACGCGCAATCCAGTTGCTATAAAAGGCTCTTGCGACGTTCTCAGCGGAAATATTTTCTAAAGGAATTGCTTCCATCCAATTCGAAAATCTATCTATGCAAGTAAGACAATAAATATTCCCTTTAGATGGTGGAAGTGATCCTATGAGATCGATATGGATGACAGAAAATCTTCCTGGTGGTACTTCAAACTCACCTAATTTTGTTTTGGTGTGCCGACTGATTTTAGCTTTTTGGCAAGGAATGCAGGTTCTTGTCCCCAACTGTACATCTTTTTTTATGTTAGGCCAAATGAATTTTGATGTCATTAATTTCATAGTCGATTTTATTCCTGGATGTGATAAACCATGAATTCGTTGAAAGACGTGTTTTCTGAAAGCCTGAGAAATATACGGCCGAACATGTTTAGTTGATATATCACACCACAAATATTTCCCCGAAGGTAGAGAACATTGCTTGAAATTCAAGGAAGTAGTGGTTTGCAAACTCTTCACTTCTTCATCTTGAGTTTGTTCATCAGCTATTGTATCATAATCTATCGATGAAATTTCATTAACTCTAGATACTGTATCCGCCACAATATTATTCTCACCTTTTACATATTTGATATCAGTCGAAAACTGGGAGATGTATTGCAGTTGGCGAGCCTGTCTAGGTGTTCTTTGTCAAGTTTTTGACGAAAGGCGAATATTAAGGGCTGGTGATCTGTATAAATTGTAAATACTCTTCCTTCTAGGTAATGCTTAAAGTGTCTAACTGAAAGATATATGCTTAATAGTTCTCTATCATAGGTGCTATATTTTTGCTGAGTATCACTTAATTTTTTAGAAAAAAATGCTATTGGCTTCCACGAGGAGTTGTCATATTGTTGCAACACTGAGCCAATCGCCGTATCTGAAGCATCTGTAAATAACGCCAGAGGTAATTCAGAATTGGGAAAAGACAACAGTGCCGTGTTCACCAGGTCATTCTTGCACGTTTCAAACTGTTTTTCAGCTTCTTCAGTCCATACGATTTTACGTTTGTCCCTCTTTTTAGCTCCCTTGAGATACGCATGTACAATGCTTGTTTCTTCCCTGCATCCTTTATATAACGACGATAAAAGTTAAGTATTCCAAGAAAGGTTATAAGTTCATGAATTGTTTGTGGTCATTTGTAGTTAGTAATAGCTTGAACTCTTTCTGGCAAAGTACGGGAACCCTTAGGTGTAATTAGGTAGCCGAGAAACTCGATTTGGGGAACTGCAAAGACAGATTTTGAAACATTAATTCTTAACCCAAATGTGTGTAATCTTTCGAAAACTAATTTAAGGTGATTTTCGTGTTCTTCATGGGTACTGGATGCAATGAGTATATCGTCTAAATAGGGAAAAACTAATTCTAATCCTCTAAAGACTTCATGAATAAATCTTTGGAACGTTGCAGGAGCATTTTTTAAACCGAAACTCATTACATTAAATTCGTATAAACCGAAAGGAGTGATGATAGCCGTTTTACATTTGTCTTCTTCTGCAATGGGAATTTGAAAATAAGCTTTGAATAAATCAATTTTAGAAAAAATATTTGTACCTCTTAAAATATGATGAAAATCTTCAATGCGAGGAATTGGGTATCGATCAGGTATCGTCTGCGCATTCAATCGTCGGTAGTCTCCGCAAGGACGATATGAACGATCCTTTTTCGTAACAAGGTGCAAGGGGCTTGACCACTGGGAGTTTGATGGACGAATTATTCCATTGTCAAGCATAAATTTAAATTCCTCTTTAGCTATAGCTAAGCGTTTTGGATCGAGCTGTCGTGCCTTTGAATAAACGGGTTGACCATCAGTCGTAATAAAATGTGTAACACCATGTTTAATTTGTGTAGGAAAAAGCTTAGGTTTAGAAATTTCGGGATATTTCGACAGTAAATCGAAAATTTTTATGGATTTATTTAATGTGGTTACTGAGTAATCACTGGAAATAGCAGCGACATCACACTGGACACAAAGCTGTGTTACGCCATCAATTAATTTTTTCTTATTTATATCGATAAGCAATTTATATTTGTGAAGAAAGTCAGCTCCTAAAATACCTTTTGTGACATCAGCAATTATGAATGGAAACTGAAAATCACGACGTAATCCCAAATCAAGAGTTAGCGTTTTTATGCCATAAGTGGAAATATCTGTGCCATTAGCTGCATACAGTTTATATTCAGTTTTACATTTATTCTGTGAAGTAGCAGGAATTATGCTTACGTCAGCTCCGCTATCAATAAGAAAGTGCAAATTTGATCTTCGGTCACGAACGAATAAACGACATTTGCGACAATCCTTCATATTTTCTGCAGCAGGGTTTGCCGCTGAACCTACTGCAGATTCGAGTTTTCCTGGTTTTTGAAATCGTTTTTTACCCAAGCACACGGAGGCTTGCATTTCTCTGGAATGCATTTTGCTCCAAAACGAAAGTGATAAAAACAAAATTTGCCAGTAGGGTCATATAGTTTACGAGATCGGCTTCGAGATCGTGAACGTGAATTACGTAAATCCGAGTCCCTGCGTCTTGAGCGAATGGTGACTTGATCAATTTTTTGTTCAAGAAAGGTAATTCTTTGCAACAAATCATTTGCGGGAACGGAAGGAGCATTAGTACTAAATACTTCTGGTTTCCGATTCATATCACTAATTTTATCTGCCATAGACGCTAACTTGGTTACATCTTCATCACTAACTAATAATATATTTTTTATGGAGTCAGGTAGCTTCTCCAGCCATAAAGTTTTGATTAGATTTTCAGACACATCTGTAATAGCAACTGATCTCAACTTCTGCAAAAGTTGGCTTGGTTTCATGTCTCCAAGTTCGATACCAGTAATCAAATGTTTAATCCGTACATTTTCACTTTCTTTGAATAAATGTAATAACCTAATTTTAGCATCCGAATATTTGGTGGCACTATCGTTCGTTACAATGTCCCAAATATTTTCGACGAACTTAGGTTCAAGCTGTCAAACTAAATAATTAAATTTCGTTTCTTCTGAAACGATATTACTAATTTTGAGCTGAGCTTCAACTTGAAAAAACCATATTTCCGGTTTATCAGTCCAAAAAGGAGGTATTTTTACACTCACCTTATGAAGCTCCGGTGACTGTATCGTATCTTTCATAGCAGTTTCAGAAGAGTCATTTGTTGACATTTCGAAAATCACGTCCGGGTCACCACGATGTAGCCTTGGCTACTAATGTTTACAATTAATTTATGACTAGTAACAGCATGAATTATAAACAAACAGCTAAGTTATTGCATTTTATTTTCTAGCTATCGAAATGCGACGCTACGAGCAACGTTTTGAAAACCAAAACCTAGCAATCATGACTCAAAACTAGAACTAGTTGCCATTCAGCATAAAGAAATTTAAATATAAATATGAACTACTTATTGCCATTCAGCATAAAAGAAATTTAAATATAAATATGAACTACTTATTGCCATTCAGCATAAAAGAAATATAAATATGAATATTAACAAAATATTAAAGTTAATTTTATAAAATAATTAAACACATGAACAAATATATGAAATAAAAAATAATTATTTCTCATGCAATAACTGGGCCACTACAATACAAAATCTTGAATATATAGGTGTGTCCTCCTGGACCAATAGGAAAGCTTGAATAAATGAACACATTCTTGATTAAATAGATGGGAAAAAAAAAACTAATGCTTTTAAGTTCAAAAGTCCAAATATGATTAAAGCAAAAGTCAATAAAATATATTTACAATATATACAAATCTACCAATGAACATTATGATGAATGGTGCGTGGACGCTTGTAAGGTTGATTTATTGTAAAATTATAGTTTCCAATATTTTGTATAATAGCAGAATGATGGGTAGCAAGGCTTTCATAGAATTTATGAACACTTTTGAGGATCTCTTCATTTATTGTATTAATTTTGAGGTCATTGTGAAGTACTGTATTACGGACAAACCAAGGAGCTCCAGTAATGATTCTTATAATCTTATTCTGTAGAACTTGAAGTGGTTTTCTATTACTCTTGGCTGCAGCCGCCCAAACTGGGGAGCCATACATCATGACAGGTCTAATGAGTTGAAGATAAATAATACGCTTGGTTTGTAGGCTAAGTTTGGAATGATTATTAATAATGGAGTAAACACTTAAATAAAGCTTTTCTAGTATTTTCACATATACAAGAGATATGTTCTTTGAAATTAAGTTTCACATCAAGAGTGATGCCAAGATACTTGACAGTATTGGCTCTTAAAACAGGACTATTGTTGTATTGCAGGGGTTCACAGACAGGGTTTTTATTACTTCGTTTAAAGATAATGTTGGTACTTTTACTTGGATTAATTTTTATTTTCCAGTTTTGAAGCCAGTTTTGCATATTATTTACAGCTTGTTGAAGCTTATGCTGAGCATGTTTGGAGTTGATAGAGATAGAAAATATGGCTATTGTGCATATTGTGCAATTTCTGTGCCAGGATGATTAGGGAAGTCATTAACATAGATTAAGTAGAGGAAGGGAGCCAAATTACCTCCTTGAGGTACCCCAGCCATAATTTTTCTACGAGTAGAGTATTCAGTGTTGATTTTAACTTGAAAAAAACCTATTAGTCAGATAGCTATGTATAAGAATGATGATTTCAGGAGGAAAATTGCAGTGAATGAGTTTATAAATTAATCCAGTATGCCAAACTTTATCGAAAGCCTTTTCCACGTCAAGGAAAAGAGCGGAAACAGTTTCTTTTTTTATTGAAGGCTTCTCCAATCTTTTCCACAATGCGGGAGACCTGATGAATGGTGGAGTATTTCTTGCGAAAACCAAATTGATAAGGTGAGATGATATTATTATCTTGTGCATACTGATAAAGCCTCTTTTGAATAATTTTCTCAAAAATTTTAGAAATTGAAGGAAGAAGAGAAATTGGTCTATAGCTGGCTGTAAATTTACTTTCTTTTCCTGGTTTTTTGATAACTATGATTGTTGCAATCTTCCAAGCCTGTGGTATATAGTTATTTCTAAGGCAAGCATTGAATAAATTGACAAGATATATAACAGCTTTTTTAGGGAGGTTTTTAATGGCATTGTTGGTAATATTATCATAGCCACAGGCTTTCTTGCTGTTAAGAGATTTTATAATTTGGTTAACTTCAGTGGGACTGGTAGGGGTATTTGCTTTGCTCCTATTGGAATGAATGAAATTTTTGACTTGTTCTTCAATATTAGCATCGGAAGGGTGTGGAATATTATTGATTTGAAATTGCTCCTCAAAGGTATCAGCAAAGGCATTTGCAATATCAGCAGGATGGTGAATAGATTTGTTGTTATTTTCTATAGGACCAATTTTATTATAGGGATTTCTTAGTTTCCTAGCAAGTTTCCATACAGAGTGGTCAGTATGAGAAAGATGTTCTACATAGCTGTTCCATCTGTCTTCCTTGTGATCAGCACAGAGCTTCTGTACCCGATAATATGCACGTTTATAGTTGATATTGTCTCTGGGATCTCTAGTTCTCTGCCATATTTTCCTGAGCCTATTTTTATTTTTGATTTCTTCTTTAATATTATGAGGAAGCGAGTAATCTTTTTTCTCTGCATTTAGAGTAGCTTTATTGATGGCTTCTATGATTTTAGTATTGATTTTTTCTGTGGCTTCTTCTATTAAGCTGTTAGTGGTCATTTTAGTAGTAGTAGTGATATTATTGTCAAGAATATATTTAAAATCCACCCAACTGACTTTTGACTGACAACTGACTTTTGACCCCACAACTGGTGGGGTTTGGAGGCATATAATGAATAAAATTATAAAGAGTGAACATAATAGGATTGTGGTCAGAGTCAAGCTCTTTTAAGTTGATAAGTTCAGGAATCTGTGGAATATTGCAGGTGATAAGAATGTCCAGTACATCTGGAGTATGATTATGGTGGGAACTAATATGAGTAGGATCAGTGGTAGCCAAGATATTGATGGTGGAATTTTGCATGAGGTTATATAATCTGATACCATTACTATTAGTGAATCTGGAGTTCCAAGCAGGATGCTTACAATTTAGGTCACCTGCTATGACAGTAGGATAGCCTAAGTTACATATAAATTCAATTTCGGCAGTATTGAGTGTTTTCATAGGAGATTTGTAAACTGAGACAATGAGATAAGGACCCCGCGTTGTTCTGAATCTAAGAAAGTGCTAGCCTTAAATTAGATTTCATTTATGTCACGATGTTTAAAAAATCTGATGCGTACACCACATGACTTCTTTGCACGGAATATTAAATTATACGCATTTTTTCTTGCATTTCATTTAAACTTATTGGATTGAATTAAATCTACTTCGCCGACAGCGCATAAACCACAATAGAATAAGTGCATTCTTTAAAATTCACTCCATAGCGATTACCATAGCGACACTCTGGTGCTAGATTCACTTAACAGTATTATATTTCGTTCATATTATAACTCATAATGCACAAAATTTATATCATTTAAAGAATAGAATTATCTAATCGTTGCCACATGTTCTATTCAAATACTATAATAAAGCTAGAATGATGTATAAAAGAAATTAAGCAAACAAAACAAAAAAGAAACAGTTTTTCACAGACGATTGAGTATTTCTCATTTAATTAATTCAGTTCTCACTTCGCGAGAAGACAAAAATACATAAAAACTCAAAATATCTATATTAAAAATTACGAAGTAAATCTTAAACACTTATTTCCTCGAAAAAATTCCAGAAGGATCAAGCATGATTTAATTGGCAATAATAAATGAAAGCGTTATATTTGTTGTTGCGAAGCTTAGTTTCTCTAGATTGGTACCAAATCCACTACTCTGCTGTTTCAAATGTAAACAAGCAATGGCCGCCATCAAAAAAATTATTAGCGGCACTTAAACAACTTGATAATTCTAAAAATATTGCCTACAGATTAACTAAAGGCATAAAAACTTTAACCGGAAGATAAAAACAACATAATTCAATCATTTTTAAAGCAAAAAATGTACAATTTACAAACATATAAGAGTAAAGAAACTGAGATCGTACAGCCGGGTAACAGAGTGGATATATATATAAATATATTTATATACGTTTGGTGCGGCCGATTGCAACCAAAATACGAGGTGCACATCTACATGTTATAGCAGTCCTACATACAAAATTTCAACGCCACGAGTCTACTCGTTTTTGAGTTAGACGCCACGAAATATTCTCTTCAGAATTAATTTTAAAGCAGTTTTATAATTTTTTTGAAGGAAACGAGTCTTTTATTCTGTCCTTACATACAGATATCACGCAAAAACATCGTTAAATTGCATTCGATAGCTGTCAAAATGGATATTTTCGTTGATATATGCTGCCTGAAACTTTTCGCGATTACAATACTTCCTTTTTACTTCGTACAAGGAAGTAATATGAAGAGTTAAATTGTTTTTAAAATCATTAAAATTCATGTATTTATATTCAGCATTCGAAGTAAAGTAGCATATTTTGATTTATTTTTATATTTGAGAAAGGGCTGCTTTAAACTGCATTAAAGGTAATTTTTTTAAAGGGGATGTACTATAATATTTTTAATTTTTTAAATTTTTAAAGGGGATATATTAAGTGGTATTGAGAGAGAAATTAATCTTGGCTTAAAAAGATTCTCAAATCATTTCGTCTTCTATTAATATATTTCCTTCCAGGCGAGTAGAATAAATGACGAGCACGTCGAGGCGACGTGATTTATTCTATACGAGCACGTCGTATAGAATGAATTTAAATTTATTCTATACGAGCTCGTATAGAATAAATATAAATATTTAATATATAAATATTTATTCTATACGAGCACGTCGAGGCGACGCCATGGCTTTTCTTTTGCTTGGAAAAAACATTTTAGCCTAAAGAAGCCCAGAAGGGCTATTAATTTTATGACATTTTGCGTTGAAACCTTTAAATGTCGGTCCACTTTTCAAATTGTTGCCACCTAATATTATCGCCCTGTGTTAATATTAAAAATAATTAACTAATGAAGAAGCTGCATAAATGTAGGTATGTTTCTCGCATTAAGATAAAACGACGGTACCTACAGCCATCCAGTTTTGAATAACGTATTCTTCCACCGAATATGGGCATCTGGAAGCACTAATTTGGAATTTCAGATTTGTTTTATGATCGATTTCATATTTTGTAACACTTCAACGAATTTTTTATGGAAAAACTCAAGGATTTCGGAGCGGCAATGGCGAGACTGTACGAAAAAAAAAAAAATTATCTCCAGTGCGCAAGACTGTGGATTAGAAATTCTAAAGATACGCTCATTTTAAAATTATTTTGCGATATTGCTGTTGAATTGATTTTTATGGTTCAAGTGCAAAGAACGTTTAATAAATAAAGGTAACACACAAAGTGTTAAAAAAACATCCCTTTGGGGCGTGGTGTAATATTTTAAAGCTTTCAGATTTTTTATTTATTTATTTTTAATTTAATTCGTGCTTACTTTTCGATGGTTGAAGGATATTCATAATCACAAAGTACTTAAAGTAATAAGTACTTTTGCATTTAAATTATTAAAAACCCATCTCATTTTTCTTAGTGGCAACAGTCTCACGCGCTGGAGTTAAAAAATCAAGGTCATATTCTGACATTGAAAAAAGCAGGCGATTGCATGTGACGTCACTGTAGGTCAAAAATGTTTCCTTAATGTCACCATTTTAAATAAATATCTCATGTTGGGCATTTTTTTTCAAGTTAGCATTATTGACACCATATGTTACTGCCTCGTTAATTCGTCTATTGATATTGAGACAAAACTCTTGTATTACACTAAATTTAAATCATGACGTCATACGCATAGACAAAAAATTTTCGTTTCCTGTTCTGGCAACAAACAAATGTTTTAGAATTTGGTTGTTGGTTTGAAAGAATGAAATGATTTCATTCATATTGAAATATTTTTGTGAATTAATTTTCAGGCGTGCATAGAATTTATAAATTTGGCTTTGACCGCAGCTAGCAACCAGTTGTGTACAGAATAACTTCGTGTAAGTTAATAGTTCATTTTATTTTCATATTTCCTGTACGCAGAACTTATAAATATTAGATGGAATATTAGCTCGCCAGTTTATAATTAAATTGGTAAGTTATTCAATATTTTTCACGAGTGCTTCTAGAAATTATAACTAAATTTTTTTTAATCTTCTTATATACGTAATTGTGAATATAAATTTCTATTCTTTGTGTGCATATTCTAAACACCTAGCGTTTAGAATATAAGTTTTTTATTGAAAATAAAAAATTAAATCAAGGCGAAATTAATTTTTCGAAAGGCCGTGCTAATAATGTTTTTAGATTACTGTGAGTTCAGTTTACATTTAGAGTTTCGAATACGACTTCGAAAATAGTAAATTTTATTGGTGTAAGCTAATTTACGTAAGATACATATAACATGTCGGTTATAAATGTGACTTATGATGTTTTGAACTTTTCTATACTTTTCTGAATTTCTTTTATGACTAAAGAGTATACAATTCTTAATTGTCTTACAAAAGATTATTCTATGCTACTTAATTATCTGTTACGTATTAGTTTCTGCTATTCTACGTAATATGTAATGTTTTCAATATTATCGATGATATATTTTAATTCATAATTTTTGAAACATTTATTGATACTTACGTGCTATTTCAACCAGCTTAGTAGTAGTACCTAGTTGCTAAATAAATATAGATTTTTTTTTTATGGAAGAAAGTGCTTGCAAGTAACTTCCCCTTTAATTTTCATTATTTGAAGCTGCAGCATTTTCTGTCTCTTCAATAAGAAATACATAAATAAATAAATAAAAATAAATTAAAAGAGCAAATGCTTGAATGGGATGAAGAAATGGTTTGAAAAGGAAGTATATTCCTTTTACGAAGTGTTTAAAATTTCCATTACAGCTATTTCTTTCGGAGTTGCTTGTTTTTTGCTCACTATTATTGTACACACGCTGTTATTTTAGGGCCATTTTTTTCTTTTACCTTTTAGCTGGGAGTTTTCCCCCAACCCAAACAAATCTCTTCTATTTTTTTCGAGTTGTCATTTGCACCATGTAATGAATAGGTTAATTTTGAAACTTTTCCCATGGTGATTACGCTTTTAAATAAGAATTTCAAAAGGAGATGGCCTCAGTTTTTAAGCAAATGCTTCATTGCCGAAATTCTTTCCTAAGAGAAAAAATACCGAGCATTAGGAACTATGCGAGTTAAATATCTTGCAAAATGACTGTATGCTTGCATAAAGGAATATTTTTCTTTTCGTTTTGAGTAACATTTTTGCTAGCCACGTATCTTACTCGGGATTGAAACGGTTTTCCCTGAATGAAAATGCCCCTTTAAAATCATGTAATGAATAGTGGTGGGTTAATTTTGAAACTTTTCCCATGGTGATTACGCTTTTAAATAAGAATTTCAAAAGGAGATAGCCTCAGTTTTTAAGCGTTAACAAAATGCTTCATTGCCGAAATTCTTTCCTCAGCGAAAAAATACCGAGCATTAGGAACTATGCGAGTTAATTAAATATCTTGCAAAATGACTGTATGATTGCATAAAGGAATACTTTTCTTTTCGTTTAGAGTAACATTGTTGCCAGCCACTTTATCTTACTTGGGATTGCCCCTTTTAAAACTTTCTGTATTGCTTTCTTCAGATTTATAATATCAAATCTACAATTGTCGATGTACTTTGCCTTATCCATAATTGCTGATGCCTTATCCGTAATTGCTGATAATTGCATTTTGCTAACTTTATTTACTTACTAGCGGAAGTACCCAATGCCAGTTAACTAAACTGAAAAAAAAATTATTGAAAGTAATGCCTTTAACAACAGAGAGAACTATATCGCAGTAATCCTTCTCTAATAACGATGCAAAAATACTATTCATAGTCATACATTTTTCTCTCTGATGCGATATGGAACCCACATAAAAATTTTCGTAAGAAAAATAAGCTAATTCTCTCTTATTATATCAGCAATAAGGGCATGCAGTTTTTAATGATTTTCGTCTTTCTATTCAAATAGTGGTACAAGTTCGTCAATTCCAATCCAGTATTTGACTTATATTCACTTTTAGTCTATTAAATGTGACAAAAAATCGATTGTAGATTTTGTAAAGCTTACAGATTTTTGATTAACGATTTATACGATTTGAAAGCGAGCAGTAACAACACTTTCTGAAATAAAGCCTTTTAATGTCCAACGGGCGAGACTGTTGTCACTCGGGAAAATGACTGCAAACAATTAGTGTTTTTCAGTGTTTTTAAGCGCCCACCAGCGGCCGCGCGGTAAAGTTGCTGAACACGGGTAGTTCGGTCCGAGGTTCGAATCCCGCGAACGGGCTGGTTTCATGGGGTTTTCGTGGTTTTCCCCATGTGTAACGTGTATACGAGCCAGTTTCCCTTAGAAAGTCCTCCACGAAGACATCCCTCTCCTTAGGCAGATAGCCCTCGAGGCTTTGCCGTAATTAAATAACCTAACCTCAGAGTTTTTAATTAATATCTCGGCTGATTAAAGTCGTACGAAGATGGGAGTACTTGAAATGGCTTCCCACGAATTTTTGTAATTGGAAATAATGTGTTTAATGTTTGGCAGTACTATTTTTAATTCACTGTAAAGCATAGAAATCTTAGTGTACGATTTGAAAGCAAGCAGTGGCAACACTTCTCGAAATAAAGCAGATTTATAACTCCAACTTGCGAGACTGTTGCCATTCGGAAAAATGAGGGCGAAAATTATCATTTTTCCTATTTTTTAATTAATATCTTTGATTTTAACTGCTTTTTGGCGAAAAAAGTGGACGTCGACCTTTTCTAGGATCCAGAAAAGCATGGTAGAAAGTGTGGTGGCGATAGCTATTGTAGTGACTGAGTTATTAGCGAACAGACTTACTTTTTTCTTTATATTACTTGGTACCAGATTATATAGAACTTGTATAAACTGCCCCGGAACAGAGCTTTCTCCAGACCACGTCTTCAACTGTCTGGCAATATTTGCAGCTCTGCAAAGCATGAGGTAATTTCCTTTCAAGGGTAGTGTGTAGTGAAAAAATAATATGTGTGTATCCCACCATTAACTACGGCTGGGACGTTGGTTTGAAAAATCGTTTGTCAGAAAACTTGGTATTTACTAGCCTTTTTGTTGTTATTATTATTATTATTATTATTTATTTTTTATAGATTGTGTATAGTTTATTTTAGGTTTACATGCATAATTCGGGTTGGGGAAGTTTCCAGTAGGCAAGAGTTTCTAAATTACTTTGGTTTTCTACTCTTAATTGACATTTAATTTTAATTCTGGTCATTTTCTTGCTAATTTCTCAAAATTTCACTATTTTAATTTTCTTTTTTAGTAATTCACCACATTTGGTTTTACTTTTACCATTGCCTATATGGATGACGAAACACGACTTGAGCAATTGAAGAGTTAGGTTTGGGAACAATTTCCCCTTGCCTGCACAACAGTTATTCACTTAGGCAATTTAATTTTTTGGAATAATGTATTTTTTCATGGTTTTAGATATGTGCACTTAATTTACATATCCTCTTAGAATTTAAATGATATTGTAAATTAGTTCGCAGGAATATTCATTTTTATTTTTATTTATGGCCCACCAGCGGCCTAGCGGTAAAGTCGCTGAACACTGGTAGTTCGGTCCGAGGTTCAAATCCCGCGAACGGGCTGGCTGCATGGGTTCGTGGTTTTCCCCATCTTTTTCCGTTTACGCCATCTTTGACCTCTGGCGTGACTACTATCATAATGGGGAATTATTGTAATATTTTGTGTTAGTGTGCTATAAAATTCGGCGTATTTTTAGAAATATTTGAAGAAAGCTCTCACTGTATAACCTGACGTGTGAATTGTATTCAAAATTGCCTTTAAATGTTCAAAAGTCTGATTGAAAATTTTACAGAATATTCTTTGACCATTAGTCAGGAACGGGTTTAGATTCGATGAGATGCTGAGTTATTTGAGATATGAGGCCTTTTTTGAGATATTTAAGTAACTTTTTTTATATGGGAAATTCTACAATTTTTGAGCCTGGCTCCGAAAACGTGGGAGGCCTTAAGCTTGGGCACCTTATACATAAATCGGCGCTGCCATTAATGACGTTTTCAAGAACGTTTTGTCAGTAGTTAATTGTTGCAAATTTTCAGCTTTGTGTGCGCAGAATTCGGAGTTTGGTCTTTGCTAACAATGGACCACTTCGATGGAGATCGAACACCGTTTTGGCTCTTCGTGGCTTTTAAATGAAAAGGCTGAAAATTTAGCCAAGTACGGTGTCGTAGAATGAAATTTTCCTATTGCGCAGGAGGTCATGGCAATTTCATAATAGAGTGTTTTACGTCTTGTACAGTAGATGACAGGCTTAAAGCAGAATTTAAACTAAGAATGTTGATAGCGGTGAGTTTATTAATGATTTATTTGTATTCCAAAAGTGGTGATTATATCACCGAGATTTCACTTTACATTTAAATCGAATTGAGCCTGTTACAATATTTTTGATGTCTTAAGAGCAATGCGGTCCATTTTATTGTACTCTATAACTATCTATATAATTCAGAACTATATGAACTATAGCCCATAAATTTGTACAGATTTGCATTTTCTAATAATCGAAAATATAGTTTTAAATTACGTCAAGCAACTGGTAAGGTATTTTCTCCCTCCTTCTGGAATGCCTTCGGGGTGGAAAACAGCGCGAGGGGCCACTATTCCACAGTACACACACTATTCGATGCGTCCAAGTTCAGGGGAGGGCATTGCTCATTTTTCATGCACACCTGCTTCAAAATAACCTAATGTCTATATAAACTTACTATTCATGATGCCGTCAATATCAGTATCAGTTTAGAATCTATGTTTTTTAGTTCAAGAAATGTATTCAGATCAGAATGTGTGTTAAGAATTGTCAAGTTTTCACCAGAACTCGATGTAAAGGAACTCTATGTAGAGAGATGTGATGTATTTGGAAGAGTGTTAGAAAGGGAATGAATAATTTAGATATATGAAAGAATTTGTTAAACATGCTAATAATTTAATAACAGAAATTCTGATTTTATCGAACACTACGTCGAGGTTGTCCTATTCAGACTCGGCGTAAGAGGATATCTGCAAAGAAATGCCCATTTGCAAAAAGTGTCTGCTATTTATTAAACTTAACTCTTTTATTAGAGCATTTCTGTGATCAAGTACGTTAAAACTGAATCTACTTTTTAATTTAGAATTTGAAATGATTTTTTTCCACAAGTAACTGTGCTTCGCTTCATCTAATGCCGTTTTCCCGAGCAATACTTAATTAAGCTTGATTAGGAATTAATTATTTGATTATGTGCCTGTAAATATAATTGCATTCCTTCTTTACCTTTAGTCACTAAAGAGTCACTAAACAGTCTTTACCTTTAGTCTTTACCTTTAGTCACTAAAGAGCATTTTCGTGACTAAATTTGATAATAAAGCGAGTTTATTACACTTTGGTCGTAATATCACTTTTATTACACTTTGGTCGTAATATCGTAATATTTGCGAACTGCTATATGTAAGCAGTGTAGTGGCCCAGTTATTGCATGAGAAATAATTATTTTTTATTTCATATATTTGTTCATGTGTTTAATTATTTTATACAATTAACTTTAATATTTTGTTAATACTCATATTTATATTTCTTTTATGCTGAATGGCAATAAGTAGTTTATATTTATATTTAAATTTCTTTATGCTGAATGGCAACTAGTTCTAGTTCTGATTCATGATTGTTAGGTTTTGGTTTCAAAACGTTGCTCGTAGCGTCGCATTTCGATAGCTGGAAAATAAAATGCAATAACTTAGCTATTTGTTTATAATTCATGCTGTTCCTAGTCATAAATTAATTTTAAACATTAGTAGCCAAGGCTACATCGTGGTGACCCTGATTAATTTTCGAAATGTCAACAAATGACTCTTCTGAAACTGCTATGAAAGATACGATGCAGTCACCGGAGCTTCATAAGGTGAGTGTAAAAATACCTCCTTTTTGGACTGATAAACCGGAAATATGGTTTTTTCAAGTTGAAGCTCAGTTCAAAATTAGTAATATCGTTTCAGAAGAAACGAAATTTAATTATTTAGTTTGACAGCTTGAACCTAAGTTCGTCGAAAATATTTGGGACATTGTAACGAACCATAGTGCCACAAAATATTCGGATGCTAAAATTAGGTTATTACATTTATTCAAAGAAAGTGAAAATGTACGGATTAAACGTTTGATTACTGGTATCGAACTTGGAGACATGAAACCAAGCCAACTTTTTCAGAAGTTGAGATCAGTTGCTACTACAGATGTGTCTGAAAATCTAATCAAAACTTTATGGCTGGAGAAGCTACCTGACTCCATAAAAAATATATTATTAGTTAGTGATGAAGATGTAACCAAGTTAGCGTTTATGGCAGATAAAATTAATGATATGAATCGGAAACCAGAAGTATTTAGTGCTAATGCTCCTTCCGTTCCAGCAAATGATTTGTTGCAAAGAATTACCTTTCTTGAACAAAAAATTGATCAAATAACCATTCGCTCAAGACGCAGGGACTCGGATTTACGTAATTCACGTTCACGATCTCGAAGCCGATCTCGTAAACGATATGACCCTACTGGCAAATTTTGTTTTTATCACTTTCGTTTTGGAGCAAAATGTATTCCAGAGAAATGCCAGCCTCCGTGTGCTTGGGTAAAAAACGATTCCAAAAACCAGGAAAACTCGAATCTGCAGTAGGTTCAGCGGCAAACGCTGCTGCAGAAAATATGAAGGATTGTCGCAAATGTCGTTTATTCGTTCGTGACCGAAGATCAAATTTGCACTTTCTTATTGATAGCGGAGCTGACGTAAGCATAATTCCTGCTACTTCACAGAATAAATGTAAAACTGAATATAAATTGTATGCAGCTAATGGCACAGATATTTCCACTTATGGCATAAAAACGCTAACTCTTGATTTGGGATTACGTCGTGATTTTCAGTTTCCATTCATAATTGCTGATGTCACAAAAGGTATTTTAGGAGCTGACTTTCTTCACAAATATAAATTGCTTATCGATATAAATAAGAAAAAATTAATTGATGGCGTAACACAGCTTTGTGTCCAGTGTGATGTCGCTGCTATTTCCAGTGATTACTCAACCACATTAAATAAATCCATAAAAATTTTCGATTTACTGTCGAAATATCCCGAAATTTCTAAACCTAACCTTTTTCCTACACAAATTAAACATGGTGTTACACATTTTATTACGACTGATGGTCAACCCGTTTATTCAAAGGCACGACAGCTCGATCCAAAACGCTTAGCTATAGCTAAAGAGGAATTTAAATTTATGCTTGACAATGGAATAATTCGTCCATCAAACTCCCAGTGGTCAAGCCCCTTGCACTTTGTTACGAAAAAGGATGGTTCATATCGTCCTTGCGGAGACTACCGACGATTGAATGCGCAGACGATACCTGATCGATACCCAATTCCTCGCATTGGAGATTTTCATCATATTTTAAGAGGTACAAATATTTTTTCTAAAATTGATTTATTCAAAGCTTATTTTCAAATTCCCATTGCAGAAGAAGACAAATGTAAAACGGCTATCATCACTCCTTTCGGTTTATACGAATTTAATGTAATGAGTTTCGGTTTAAAAAATGCTCCTGCAACGTTCCAAAGATTTATTCACGAAAACTTTAGAGGATTAGAATTCGTTTTTCCCTATTTAGACGATATACTCATTGCATCCAGTACCCATGAAGAACACGAAAATCACCTTAAATTAGTTTTCGAAAAATTACATACATTTGGGTTAAGAATTAATGTTTCAAAATCTGTATTTGCTGTTCCACAAATCGAGTTTCTAGGCTACCTAATTACACCTAAGGGTTCCCGTCCTTTGCCAGAAAGAGTTCAAGCTATTACTAACTACAAACGACCAGAAACAATTCATGAACTTAGAACTTTTCTTGGAATACTTAACTTTTATCGTCGTTATATAAAGGATGCAGCGAAGAATCAAGCATTGTTACATGCGTATCTCAAGGGAGCTAAAAAGAGGGACAAACGTAAAATCGTATGGACTGAAGAAGCTGAAAAACAGTTTGAAACGTGCAAGAATGACCTGGTGAACACGGCACTGTTGTCTTTTCCCAATTCTGAATTACCTCTGGCGTTATTTACAGATGCTTCAGATACGGCGATTGGCTCAGTGTTGCAACAATATGACAACTCCTCGTGGAAGCCAATAGCATTTTTTTCTAAAACATTAAGTGATACTCATCAAAAATATAGCACCTATGATAGAGAACTATTAAGCATATATCTTTCAGTTAGACACTTTAAGCATTATCTAGAAGGAAGAGTATTTACAATTTATACAGATCACAAGCCCTTAATGTTCGTCTTTCGTCAAAAACTTGACAAAGCAGCACCTAGACAGGCTCGCCTACTTCAATACATCTCCCAGTTTTCGACTGATATCAAATATGTAAAAGGTGAGAATAATATTGTGGCGGATACATTATCTAGAGTTAATGAAATTTCATCGATAGATTATGATAAAATAGCTGATGAACGAACTCAAGATGAAGAACTGAAGAGTTTGCAAACCACTACTTCCTTGAATTTCAAGCAATGTTCTCTACCTTCGGTGAAATATTTGTGGTGTGATACATCAACTTAACATATTCTGCCGTATATTTCTCAGGCTTTCAGAAAACACGTCTTTCAACGAATTCATGGTTTATCACATCCAGGAATAAAATCGACTATGAAATTAATGACATCAAAATTCATTTGGCCTAACATAAAAAAAGATGTACAGTTGTGGACAAGAACCTGCATTCCTTGCCAAAAAGCTAAAATCAGTCGGCATACCAAAACAAAATTAGGTGAGTTTGAAGTACCACCAGGAAGATTTTCTGTCATCCATATCGATCTCATAGGATCACTTCCACCATCTAAAGGGAATATTTATTGTCTTACTTGCATAGATAGATTTTCGAATTGGATGAAAGCAATTCCTTTAGAAAATATTTCCGCTGAGAACGTCGCAAGAGCCTTTTATAGCAACTGGATTGCGCGTTTCGGAACGCCAAGTCAACTCATTAGTGATCGTGGATCCCAATTTAAAAGTGATACATTACGAGCTTTGTCCAAAATCTGTGGCATCAATTTACAACACACTACTGCCTACCCCCCCCTCGTGTAATGGCAAAGTTGAGCGCCTTCATCGAACATTAAAAACAGCATTAAAAGCCCACAACAACATATCTTGGACGGACACGTTACCAACAGTACTTTTGGGTTTGCGTACTGCTATTCAAGAAGATACCAATCATTCTATTGCGCAAGTAGTTTATGGCCAGAGTCTCAGACTTCCTGGAGAGTTTTTCAGCGAACCAAGTATCCAGACAGCATCGGAGACTTTTGCTAATAAACTCCAGAAACAGATGGAAGTTGTTGGACCGAGACTAATTCGTAAAAATTCATCTGAACAGATATTTGTACATAAAGACTTGTTCTCATGTGTTTCAGCGAATAGATCGGGTAAAAAAACCTCTGGAACCTCCTTATGAAGAACCATTTCCTGTTATTGATCGCAAGGACAAATATTTTACTATAACATAAAAGGAAAACATGTTAATGTATCCCTGGATCGCTTGAAACCAGCATATATTTTAGCTGAGGAAAATTCTCAGTTGATACAACCTGACTACACTAATTTGCAGAGACCGGACTCAAATTCGGATGTGAATCAAAAACATTCTCGCACAGGCAGAACTATACGTTTACCTGTTAGATTCAAGGACTGACGAAATTATTTTGATAGTGGTTAACACTGCAATACTAGTTACTACCTATTTCTCCATCTTCGTAACGTAACTTAGTTACTGGTGGGGGAGTAGTGTAGTGGCCCAGTTATTGCATGAGAAATAATTATTTTTTATTTCATATATTTGTTCATGTGTTTAATTATTTTATAAAATTAACTTTAATATTTTGTTAATATTCATATTTATATTTCTTTTATGCTGAATGGCAATAAGTAGTTCATATTTATATTTAAATTTCTTTATGCTGAATGGCAACTAGTTCTAGTTCTGATTCATGATTGCTAGGTTTTGGTTTCAAAACGTTGCTCGTAGCGTCGCATTTCGATAGCTGGAAAATAAAATGCAATAACTTAGCTATTTGTTTATAATTCATGCTGTTCCTAGTCATAAATTAATTTTAAACATTAGTAACCAAGGCTACAGTAGTACTTATGCAAGTATAATATAGGTGCTACTTATATATATCGTTAGGTCGTGGGAAGTATTTTTAAATGACATACTTTCAAATTTAACGTAAATTTAGGCTTATTTTTAAAACTTCTCACCAGTATGTTAATATATAATAATTGTATGACTGATTGTCTTTTGCAATTATGATTATTTTTATTTATTTATCTTCTTTTTTGTAGTTTTTTCTATAGCTTTTCGGTTGTTTCTTTGATAGTTCACTAGAGACTGGTAAAATAATTTTCACTTGTTTTAGTTAAAATAAGTTTGTGCTAAAGATTTGCTGTTGTTTTATGCGTGTAAGAGAATGTTTATTTTCTTAGGTGATGGGAAAGACATTAATAAAAGCCCTTGTTATCTTAAATATTCAAGCTGGGTTTAGCTGCTTTCTAAAACAAAGAAGATACAATTTAAGGCCTTCGTAGACTGATTAGACATAACTAGTAATTTCAAATGCCCAAGAAACATCTTCTCAACCCCGTGATAGAATTCCTTTCTTACATTTGTTCCCAGCGCATCTGCGCTTAAATTATTATTTACGCGCTTCATGCTAAGGCGCTACACGGAAGGGAGGGTTGCCTTCGTGGAGGACTTTCTAAGGAAAACTGGCTAGTATTAACACATTACACATAGGGAAAACTACGAAAACGCCCATGAAACCAGCCCGTTTGCGGAATTCGAACCTCAGCCCGAACTACCACTGTTCAGGGGCTGGCTCTACCGCTGCTCAAATTGAATCTTTTTCTATAAATCTATTTTGGACATTCTCAAAAGGTAATCTGTTAAGTCAATAAAAATGGAGGTTTTAGAAGGGCAGAACTTGAGCTACACTTAAATGATCTCCTAAGATTAGATTTATGCTACAAGCTGTTTAGTTAATTCATTATTTAATTATGGCAAAGTAGTCGAAAGATTAACTCGTGTTCGGTTGCGCATCAGAAACACATAAAGCATAAAACATGCAGTTCGTAAGGAACTAGTAATGAGGAAGACAATCAAAATTTCTCAAGTAAAAGACTTAGCTTAAAATGTCGATTTTAAGCTAATTCTACAGAAAGGATTCTGATTAAGTCTACAGAAATGATCTGATTAAGTCTACAGAAAGGATTCTGATTAAGTCTACAGAAATGATTCTGATTTCTGTAGATTTTAATCTACAGAAATGATTCTGTAATTTAAAATCTAGGTTTCGCGTCGCATTAAGTTGGTAATGAAGTTTCAGATCTCATTAAACTACAATATCAGAATAGAGTTGTATAGTATTTTATATTTTAAACACTGTCACTTACTAGCCTTTACAGATGTACGAAAATAAAATCATTATAAATTTTATTTCTTTAAACTTTTATCCTTACTATATGGCTAAGTTTCTTAAAATACAATACAGAATTTTATGAATATAGGGTGGTATGGTTCTTCTTTAAATAAAATGTTTCTACAGAAACCTTAGAACGAAAAGATGTTTTACGCGTGCAAAGTTTAACAACACATTAGGATATTAATTTACTGATTTAGATAACATTCTAGTGCCTACTATTTAGCGATTTCAAGCATTTCGAGATTTTGATTAAATTTAATGAAAAAAATGGAAAACGAAAACTTACTTTATTGCACATTATTTCGTACGGATTTTATTTTCGTACATCTATAAAGGCCAGTAGTTAACAATGTTTATGAAAAAAAGCATTCTTTATTAACTTTGTAGTTGGCAACATGAAAGTTATAATTACAGATATCTTTGCGAATTTTGCTCAGTTTGTTTTAAATTTTTGAAATTTTTTCTACACGGCCGGTATGCATACTATTAACATCTGTGCGCGTCGGTTTTTTATTTGCTTCTTTGTGACATCTCCTCCGAAACGGTGGAGAGTTAAATTTCGAGAGAGGTAGCCCCGGATTCTAAAAATTCGAGCAAAGTCATTTCGACCATTCTCATCTTCGTACGATTTTAATCAAGACGGCTATTAATTAAAAAAAACTCTAATAACGCTTATTTTGGCACTCATATTTCCGACAAGCAACAGTCTTGCGCGCTGAAAATAAAAATGCTTTATTTCGAAACGGTGTTGCCACAGCTCGCTTTCAATTCGAAGACTCTATTAATGAAAAGTTTCTAAGTTTAACAAAACTTGAAATAAAAATAGCATTTCCAAACATTAAATATATTACTGATTATAAACATTAAATGTATAAGATCATATTCTAACATTAAAGAAAGCAGGCGATTGCATGAGATGTCATTATTCTATGTCGAAAATATTTCTTTAATATCGGCATTTTCATAAATACTGCTATTAGCAACTTTGTTGTTTCGGATTAGAGTAACTGACACCACAAGTTGCCACGTTAATGTTTTTATTGATATTGAGACAAAGTTATTGTATTGCATTCAATTTAAATCGTGACGTCATACGTACATTTATTAACCTGAAGTGCCGAAAGTTTTTGTTTTCTGGTTTGGCAACAAAAAACAGTATTTACGAATCGTTTATTGCTTGGAAAGAATAAAGTGATTTCATTCATGTTGAAATATTTTTACTCATTTTCTTTTCAGTGTTATATAACTTATAAATTTTTCTTTGGCCTCAGCCCGCTGGTTTAATTCCAAATTCATTCTAAATATAATAGCAATTACCTATGTTCATTTTTGTGTACTCTATCTTTGTACAGTAATATGCGATTTTCTTTAAACAACCCTATTTTTGAGCAAATATTGCACTTGCAACAGGAATTGACTAAGATTTAGAGAAATTCAATACGTAATTGTTTTGTACTTAGTTGCCTCATAACACATGTGTGTGATAGCATTCGAACTAATTAACTGATTTCCAAGAGACATATTTGAGTATTGTCTCACACACAAAATAAAGGATACTGAAGTTATTCTTATTAGTTTGTAGAGTTCCTCACTTCTTTTGTCTAAGATGAACGTCGAGGAACCTAGTGAAATATGGAGCGACTTATCGCTCAGTTCAAACAAATAAAGACGTAGACTCGAGAAGGGTTAAAATACCCTTTATTTCACTCAAATAAAAATAACGGTCTGCCCCTTCTCGGGCTTACAGAAGTCTCCACTCGGGCATTAACTTAGAACTCGGGCATTAACTTAGAACTCGGGCATTAACTTAGAACTCGGGCATTAACTAAGAAACTGAGCTATAATTAACTAATCGAGACTTAGCCGAAGCTCAACGCAATTATTTAACGCAGATGGGTCCTTAAATTAACTAACCGGCGACTAACTAACCGGCACATAATTTACGGCCGAGCGTAACAGCTTTAAGAGTGCCTTAGCGAGAAGACAAACACGCGTTACTAAGCAGTTCGGCCAGCAGGCAACAAGGCAGATTTTTCGGTACACAAATTTTCATTTTGGTCCCACTCGGCAAAAGACGCTGAAGGTGCAAAACTATTCTACTGTTTCAAATGCAAACAAATATGGCTGCTATGGTAAAATAAATTCAGGCTAAGCCTCCTTTCAACTTTAACTTTCAAACTGTTAATAACTCTTCAAATATTGCATGCATATTAACGAAAGGCATAAAAACCTTAACCGGAACATAATTCAATCACTTTGAAAGCAAAAAAATGCACGATTTACCAACATATAAGAATAAAAAACTGAGCTCACGGAGCCGAGTAACAGAGTAACAGAGTGGGTAGATATATATTTATTGACTTTTGGTGCGGCCAATTGGCACCAAAAAGAGAGGTGCACAGCTACATCTTATAACAGTCCTGCATACAAAATTTCAGTGTTCTTAGGCTACTCGATTTTAAGTTGTGCGAAATACATACATACGTACGTACAGACCTCACGGAAAAAAATCTCTTCTGAATTCACTTTAAATCAGTTTTATAATTTTTTGGGGGGAAGGAGTCGTTTATTCTGTCATTACGTGCAGATATCTCGCAAAAACATCTTTCAATTGCATTCGATAGCGTACAAAATGGATATTTTCTTTGAAATATGGTACCCGGAATGTTTCGTGATTACAACACTCCCTTTATTTTGTATAAGGTACTAATAAAACTAACTATCAAGTTGTCGAGATACAAGACTTATATTTACAGCTGCTGAATAGTCAAGAACAATGAATAGTCATGTCAAGAACAATTTCAATTTTAAAATTATTATTTCAGTTATCATTTTCTTCAGAGTTGTGCAATTCGGGAAGTCTAATGTCAAATCCATAGTAAATTTAATTTGCTGTATAAATGCATTTAAGTGTTATGTCACTCTGTGCATAAAATACCCTTTCAGACTGCTTAGAAACGTCACCGATAAGCGTGGGGGGCAACGATAGGCTGGATTTCTATTCTTCCTGCCCTTCCCCGCCATCATCCGAAATCTCTTTCTCACCACCACCACAGCTAGAGTAAAAATCAGCATTTTTAAGAACCCTCGGTGTCAAAAGCAGCATCCTAAAAATAACCAATAACTTTGTTTCAAAGAACACTAACTCGGTGCGCAGCTTTATAATCTAGTTCAATTTACATATAAAAAAACTATATCCCTTTTCCCTACTTTCCCGTTAAGTGCCAGAGTATTCGGGAGTAGGGGGGTTACCTTCCCCCCTCGTTCCATTTCCGCGAAGCCAACCTTGGGTAGGAAAAAATGGCGAAAATACTTAAGGGGGCTCATACACCTTAAACCCCTTATGATCTTCGAATATGTGACTGTTGCAAGAACTGGGATATTTTATTTATTTTAAAAGCGATTACTCCCAACGTTTTACAGCTGACTACATAATATAGCTGCTTTGGAAACTAGTAATCAGAAAGTTTGTGTTGCCACAAATATTTCTGTAATTTAACCCGCTTTGTGACAAAGTTTTTCGTCATGTTTCCACTTTGCGCGCATGATATTTTTTAAAATGGCTACTAATGGTACATACTTGAAATTTGATGGAATTCTTTATATAGGCACTATATAAAGCACTTTTCGCCCTTTTTTTCTAACTGAACCAAAAATCTGATGAATATTTTAATATTAAATTTTAGGCACGAAAATATTACAAATTTTTTTAATAAAATATATTTTATAAACTCAACTCCAGATAAAATAAAAATTCGACATGAAATTCTTAGAATTTTTGGTTCACAGTAGTTTCCAAATGTTTTGAAAGCTATATATTAAATATGGAATTAAATTATGCAACAGAATGTTTTAAATTGTGCGCGCAAGATGGAAAATGACGAAACATTTTGTCATAAATCGGATTCAATTATAAAAATATTTGTGGCAACACAAACTTTCTGATTACTATTTCAGAAAGCAGCCATATTATGTAGTCAGTTGTAAAAAGTTGAAAATAATTGCCGTTAAAATAAATAAGTTATCTCAATTCTTGCAACAGTCACATATTCGAAGATCGTATGAGTTTTAAGGTGTACGAGTCCCCTTAAATGGTTTACGGAATGTTTTACGATTCCTTTCCTCATTCCATGCGTGAGGAGGTTCAGAATCTCTATCACTCTTTCTATTCCTCCCCATCCCCAATGTCTTCGAATAAATTCTTTTTTGGATATTCAAAAGATACGCTCTGCTATAGGGGGATTAAGTATCAAATGAAATACAAATTTAACACATATATGAAAGTAATGCTCATTATTAATTTCATGACTTATTTCTGTAAATTCCGTTTCCACGTTTCTTAGAAGTGATATGTACAACGGAGAAGGGGAGGTTTCTGACCTGGAGTCTCATCGTCACAGACTATCTTCTTTCCGTAAACATGTTGCAATGACCCCTCCCCGAATGTCGCCGAGGTTCGGCGCCCACCATACTGGAGTTTAGAAGGTCAGATCCTGATTCTGAGACTTTGCAGGTGCTTGATAACTTCATTAGAAACGACTGCGATTCCATGGCTATTATGGCGATTAAATATTTTCCTCTCGATTAAATGCGTTACATCTGCAAGATCACAGATTTTAATCTGAAAGCGCAACAGTTTTCGCCGTACTAATTGCAAAGTTTATCTCTTCCAGGAAAGTAAATGGAAACGTCGTTCTTGGTTTCAAGTGTATGTGTGATAAGTGTGAAATAGAAATGTTTCATGATTTATATTCCTAATTTAATATTAATTATTTAATAACTTTTAAAGGGTTAGTTTTAATTTCCAAATTTGTTTTACAGTTATGTTAAATTATGTTTAAATAATGATGTATCCTGATTGAATAATAAAGGAATATTAAAAATAATAACGAACTGCGTAATAAAAATATTCGTTATAAATAATTCAAAATAATAAAAGAAAAAAATCGGAAAGCTCTCAGATTTGATATTACGCCCAAAGGGACTTTTTTTTTTTTCATTTACACATACGTACACGTTTCGAGAAGGTTTAGACTAAGGCCCCTTTGGGCTAAAAATATTAAAAAATATCACGTGCTTAGAATTTCTGATAGACAGTCTTGCGCACTGGAGATAAAAATATTTTATTCCGTACAATGTGCTGCCACTGCTCGGCTTGAAATCGTTGAGTTTCTTAATCAAAAATTCCATAATGTTTTACAAAATATGAAATAGATAATAAAACCGATTTGAAATTCCAGATTCGGACTTCCAGATGCCCATATTCGAATACAGGACTACGTTATTCAAAATTTTATGGCTCTAGATATCACTGTATTTTCACAAAGCGAGAAACGTCTGTACATTCATGCAAATTCTTCATTATTTAATTTCTTCAAATGATATTTGGTGGCAACAATTTGAGAAGTGATACAGCCGTTCATAGTGATTCGATGCAAAATGGCATTTCGAGGCTAATAGCCACCGCCAGGCTAAAGCCCCTTTGGGCTAAAAATTTATTAAAGTTGATGTTATCTTAAACATGTGGTCATTGAAACAAAAACAAATGATTTTTCATGCATAGTGCATGAAACTGATGAAAGTTCTTATCTATGACTATCTCATTCAGAATTATAACTAGAAAAAAATATTCATATTTCGCTTTTGCTGCTTAGCTTTAGAAGAAGTTTTTCCGTGGCTATTATATAATTTTCCTATACTTCTAGCTGTTCTCACAATTTACATTACAAACTAATGTGAGCAAAATCCTTATCTTTAAAGGAATTATTCTGAATGTTTATTGATACGGAAATAAATGGTAAACCATACGTAACGAGGATAGAGCAAGTTTGCCTTGCAAAGTCATCCACGAAAGGATTTATTAGTCCTTTACATGATTTGCCTTAAGTATCAATTATTCGCTAAATAACTAATAATTCGCTAATAATAATAAAAGTCATCCACGAAAGCATTTATTAGTCCTTTACATGATTTGTCTTAAGTATCAATTATTCGCTAAATTCTTAGGTTTTCTCAAATCTGTGAAGCATTCTTGTTTAAATACTTACATTTCGATTGATTTAGCTAGTTTTAATCCTTTGAAGGTCAAAATGTCGTAGCGGCCGAGCGGTAAAGTCACTGCACACTGGTAGTTCGGTCCGAGGTTCGAATCCCGAGAACGGGCTGGTTGCATGGGCCTTTTCGGGGTTTTCCCCATGTGTAACGTGTATACGAGCCAGTTTCCCTTAGAAAGTCCTCCACGAAGGCATCCCTCCCCTTAGGCAGATAGCCCTAGTGTGCTTTGCCATAATTAAATAAACCAAACCAACCAAAATGTCGTAGACGTGCTTTTATTCAAACGACCGCAACTACCCGAAACGGCCGAGATTGTGATATTGTTTTCTTCTTCCCTGTAAGGTATGCAGTAGCAGGCGCAGTTTCCCCAAATGCATTATATCGGTTTATTACTCATAGATTGCCTTAGAAGGCTTCTTTATTAGGAAGAAGAAAGGATGTCATTTGAAATTTTCACACCTCTTTGTTCGTTAACAGACGGGGAAGGGGGGAAACGGATATAACGAGTAATGGTCGGGGATGGGCATTTCAGTATTTTAAGTATACCGTTTAGCGAAGGCTTCGATTTTCTGAGAGTTAAAGCACATGTGAATTTTGATCAATATGTGGTAAACGAGAAACAACAGCTAATGGTTCTCAAATACTCATACTGATTATCTTCCTCATCCGTTTTTTTTTTTTTTTTTTTTTTTTTTTTTTTTTTTTTTCTTTTCATAAGTAAGAACGCAGCTGATGAAAAATGTGTTTCATGCTTTTTAAAATGTACTTCATTTACTTACTATGCATCATGATCATAAAAAATTAAATGTTATATGCGTCTGAAGAATTTCATGTCTCCATTGTTTTATTGAATAATGTTTCTTTGAAAATATGTACTTTCTTAAATTAAGTCATACTAAAAACTTGCGAAAATATTTTTAAGTTGCCGACTATATTGGACCTTTATACGGAGTACATGTCAATATTGTCTGTCATGTATGATATTTATGCATAACCTTAATGGCTACCCATGATAAATTAAATTTCAGTTATTTTTAAGCGTTGCAAGAGTTCAATGTTCAATAAAGCAATGTCGGTTTTAAATGCGTGTCTCAAGTTAGAATGAATGTGTTGAAACTTTTAAGTTAACTGCTATGCTGTATCATTATTTGAAATTCATGTCAGTATTTCTTGTTACGCATGCTCGTATTTGCTACGTATGATAAATTGATTAAATATCAGATATTCTCAAAAAGCTGTAAGGATTCAGTGTTAAATAAAATAATGTCAATTTGAAATGCTTTAGCTTAAGTTACAATGAATATGTTAAGAAGCTTCTATTCATAATAAAAAAAAATTATGATACTGTTGTGAAAAAAATATTTCCACCCGTGAGAATGGAAACAAGCTTTCAATTCCTACGGGAATATTAATTCCATGCGTAGGATAAGCTTATAATGTTCTAGCTTAATTTGTGGCCCTTGAAAGCTGGAATGCTTGTAAAAGCGCCATAATTCGAATTAAATAGTACGTTACAGTATGGATTTTCTCTGTTAAAAGTAAATCAGTTTCCAGGTTGCTTGTTGAAAACGCCAATGCTTAATGTTCTAGCTTAATTTGTGGCCCTTGAAAGCTGGAATGCTTGTGAACGAGCCATAATTCGAATTTAAATAGTACGTTACAGTATGGATTTTATCTGTATTTATAAGTAAATTAGTGGAAACTGATTTACTTTTAAATGCAGTGTTCGATGTTATGCAAATTGTATTTCTTTCTTTGCACTGAGGAGCGGCGCAGACGCAAATTTGTTAGGGTTTTTAAAGCTCGCGTTTAGAGCTTTAAGATGGCTGTGAATTACTGGAGTTTCAACTAGGCAGAGGTTCTTCTGAGTTGCTTTGAGATCCGAGTCTGAAGTGTCGGAGGTGTTCTTCGCCGTTCCTCAGCCAACTTTATGTTCGAAAGGTTGGCTAAAGAGTTCGGTCGACATGATGTCTCTGCAATTTCTTCAGTTCGACACTGACGGAATATCTACTCACTTTACAGTCCACTTATACTGAACGACGGAACATACATGCTTTTTGGTTCGGCTACGGAGTTACAGTAAAATTGGTGAGTCTATATTTCTGTATCTTTCTATTAAATAATGGAATTTACGGCGCTTAAGACTTAGAAGAGTGTAGCTAAAGCTAAGTTGAAAGGAGGTTAAAAGGAGGAGGAAAGCTAAGCTAAGGAAGAAAATTACAGTGATTGCTGATGTTGAACTTTTTAAATCCAGGTTAAATAATGTAATGACTGAACTTTCGGATATTTTTAGTAACATTTTTTTTAGTGTGTGAAGAGAAAGATATTGATGTCTTTATAGAAGAGCAGCAGGTCATACAAAATAATGTTGATGAGCTAATTGTAGTGCTAACCAGAGTTAAGAATGTTAAAGATATTAGAGTGGAAATTGAATCTTGTGAAATGGCTAGTATACGCTTACCTAAGATAACTCTACCTGTGTTTAGTGGCAGTGCTGAAGAATGGTTATCATTTTTTGATCTATTTAAAACGGCGATAGTGGATAATGACCATTTATCGGGTGCGCGAAAGCTACAATATTTAAAGGTTTCTTTAAAGAGATGATCTCAAGCTTGACAGGTCTCAAGCTTGATTGTCCAAGCTTGACAGTAATTTCGAAATTGCATGGAATTTATTGTGTCAGAGATTTTCAAATAAGATAGAATTACTTTCATCGTTATTAAAGAAAATCTTGTATTTATCAAAACATTTATATCTCCAGCGCGCGAGACTGTGTATAGGAAATTTTAAAGATAGGTTCTTTTTAAATTATTTTGTGATATTGCCGTTGAATCGAATTCTATGGTTTAAGTGCGAAGAACATGATATTTAATAGAGAAAGGTAACACACAAAACGTTAAAGAAAGGCCCCTTTAGGTCTTTTTCCTTGGAAATGTCTGAAAACATTCAGAATTTTTTATCTTTTCTTGTATTAATTTTTTTAGTGTTTTTAATTGCAATCCAGGCCTTCCTAGCGCTTTTAAATTTTAATATCTTAATATTTTTTGTTTCCTTGGAGACATAGCTCTACGCTCGTTTTTGTTTTTGTCCGCTGTTTGCTTTTAGTATAAATGCGATCGTCAATCCTCCCTTTTGTCAATTCTTTCGAAAATCATTTTAGTTCTAATCAAGGGGGACCTGTGCCTCATAATCCTGCAAAGCATAGAGGTTTGACTAGAGGTTTGACTGAAATCTCTGTCAAACGACTGACTGTTCCGCCTAATTTTAAGAGGCGCGTTAGCGTGTTTCTCTTTTATTTTGACTTATGGTAACACTTTTGATGCGTGTAAAAAGACTGGAAGAAATGTTTTATATGCACAGTGCTTGGACGAATGCATTGATATAAACAATATTTATGCACGCCGCCCAATTGGTGCAGTGGTTAGTGACGCTGACTGCCGTAACAAGGGGCCGGGCTGAAATCCCGGAGAAGGCAATTTTTGTTTCTAAATGTCGTGCGGCATAGAGACACATTAAATATGCGGCGAACCGAAAGTCCTCTCGACAGGCTGATCGTAGGGAAAGTGGAGTAGGAGACACTGGGACTCGTCTGCCCACGAGGTATCAGTAGTGGGGGCAGTCCGATCCGCCTAACCAAACAAGTTGGTCTTATGGTCATGATGACAGGCCACGCTTATTTCAACAAAGAAAAAAATGAAACATAAAATATCTAAATGAGAATAATCATGTGTTAATAATAATTATAAACATAAAAGTGAAGAAAAGAACAAATACAAACATTTAGACAAGAACACACACCAAAGACAAAAACAAGCAAGAAGGGAAAAAAAAAAAACACGCGAACAACAAACACAAACAATGGTAACAACAAATGGCACTATTCGGTTTCGAGGGGCCGTAAAAAATCGCCAAACTATTGTTGATGCCAATGCTGTCAAAAATAATTGCGGCAACCCTAATAATTGCGGCAAGAAAGCAAGTATAATAGTAAATAACTATCTAAGATTGATGTTTTAATTTAGATGAAAGGTAAGGCTAATCATGACTGAATGGAAGCAAAAGAGTAAATAACTATTTCAAATCATTATTATAATTTATATAAAAATTGCTAAACATAACTGAATGGATGCCTGCACCACTATTTCGCTATCGACTTATCGCTAAAGCATAATTCCATCTCTTTAGTTGTTCAAACGTAATTTTCTATAATGAATGATGCCTTTTCTTTGAAAATATTTTCGGTAAAGTGCAGAATCACTCGCTTATTTGTTCGCCGCTTTTTACAAGGGTGAAAACAATTGGATTTTTGTCAATTTTCTTTTACTTTTTAAGTGAAAATAGCTCGATGTGTACATAGATAAAGTCAAAGGTATGCGCAGTGCCATTTTTGTGCAATTCTAGGATTTTTTTTTAGGTTTTTTTAGGTCGTTGTGCACAATAGGTTTCAAGCTGTGGATGATTCTGCACTTTACCCAAAATTTTATTGCCGACTTTTCGTCATGGGCAATTTCCAAATTGTTAAATCCATAGGATATCAAAAAAGGATTTAGAATGAAAAAAGGATTTAAAAATTAAACTAGTATGTCAATGGCGTCTTAAGAAATATAGAACTATATAAACTTCCGCAATCTGAAATCAGCGCGTACGCTAGATTCGGCTCGCTGTTAAATGGGCGCGTTTGCTAGATTTGGCGCTTTTGCGAATGCATTTTCACTGCAATTTTTTTACGGGCCTCAAAACAGAAGAGTACCCAACAAATTAGTAAAATAGACCAAATAGTGATGGCTCCATCAAAACTGGGGGGCGGAACTGAGCAAAATCGCACTGTGACCTGAATGGGGCTGTTGCCAACGGCGGGAGTATTCTAGCGCTCCTTGCCACGAGGTACATCATGGACTTGGGCTGACTACGTCAGACAAGTGAGCATTTCCCAACTTAAAAATTAGTTAATTAGACCTAAGGAACAATTGCGTTTTGTGATAAATTTTGGATGTAAAGCAGAATGCTATAAATATTTCTGTTATTAATAATTAATAATAAATTTGCTGATAGCTGGTGATCTGAAACGTAGTTGATGTAAAATGTATCTGCAAACGATTAGTTTGCATTTCATTTCGTTTCAGATGGTTCTATAGATGTTAGTATTAAAGTATATTTATTAGGCAGAAGGTTATTTATTAGGCAGAAGGGTAGATAACTTTCACATTGAACAATACGATATAATTTAAATTCTCCTACATTTCGATATCCCAAACTCCGTATATCCGAATGTTCCCGCTCACCCAAACAAAATAAGTTTAAGTTAGTTATTAATTTAAAATTTTTTTACTTCCTTGTACGAAGTAAAAGCATCGTAATCGCGAACAATTTCTGGTGTCATATTTAACGAAAAGGTCCATTTCGACTGTTCTTGAATCCATTTAAACGATGTTTTTGCATAAAATCTATACACACGGACTCTTTGCGGCACGGTGTGCCTAGTTTGGGCACACCTAAAAATTTCTTTCTGTACGCACAGAAAAATTGAATGAAAAAAGAATTGGTTACCATAGGTTACTCTGAACTGTCTTCATTTACAGTAGGTGGCAGCTTAACACAAACCAGTCCATATATTTTACCCATGTTTAGTTTTTTAAGACCCTCATTTTTCAAAGAAATCTTCCAAATTTTTTTACAATGTGAAAGGAATTGTTTGAAAAGAAATTTCTATGTTATTTTATTGGCTGTAGGGTAATCTCCTTATTCTACATTAGTTTTAAATTTTTACCTTGAAATGTTGCCTAAAATCAAACGGCGAACCCTAGGTGTGCCCAGGACGGGCTCACCGATAATCTAAGACAACTGAGAGACCGTATTCTTTGTTTCTCCGCATCTCATCGGTCAGTTGACAACAGAAAGGTAGGTCCACATCTGTGTTTCATTTCCTGTTTTTCCTTTCTTCTTTTCTCTCTCTCTTTTTTTTTGGGGGGGGGGAGAGAGGACGTTTGGTTATTAACTAACAAATTTTGGGGGTGATTTTCTTAAGGTCAAAGGTAATTTTATCAGTTAGCTGTTCTTCACTTTCGTTCAAAGTTTAGTAGTTTTGAGTTGTAGAAGTTTATTTAATTTTATTTTACAGTTTATAATTTCTAATTGTAGATATAATATTAGTTTATTTTTTTATTTTTTCGGATTTTTAATTATTTTCGAAACGGATCGGAGAGGGCTGACCATTTCTGAAGCACTGAAGGTGCTACACGAATTGCCTTCAGATAGTGAATCTGATACGGATCCCAGTACATGTGCAAAACGTACAATATTGGGTTGTGCTTTTTTCAAAGGTGGTGCCACTTTCTTCGAAAAGAACCACCATGAAAAAAAAATAGGTTAATGTGTAAATATGAAATGTAAATAATGTAAATATCATATACCCAAGTTACGTTTGTTTTTTCATTCATACGCATGTAATCATCATATAATCAAAAAAAGAGTTTTAGGTGGGTTTAGTTTTAAAAAACCCTACTGTTGGGGGTTGTAGAGTAGCAGGTCTTCCCGTGGCACATCCTAGGTAATGCTAAATCTGATACGGTATTTAGAACCTAGTGTTCTTTAATTGTAGGCAAATCTCTTCCTCTTTTACTCGCTTCCCAGCAATGCTCGTTTCAGCACTCTTTTCGAAGCTCTATTCAATCAGTGTGCCCGCTTCGGGTACACCCACAGAATTAAAACGATAAGTGCTATCTTCACAAAATTTTACTTTTGCTCTCCTTTAAGCTTAGACTGCCTACCTTTTTTTTTTATTGAAATTCCAAATTTAAAAGGTAGCATGCCGGAAAGGGATAAAGAATTCGTTTTTATAAAACATATTGTAAAATGGATTTTAAATGGATTCAGAAGAAACTTTTTTCGTGACATATGTACGCACTTCTTTTTTGGTTGCAATCGGTTGTACATAACGTATATATGTATGTATATACCCACTCTGTTACTCGGCATGGTGAGCTTAGTTTTTTTTTTCGTATACGTTGGTAAATTGTGCATTTCTCCTTTAAAAGTGCTTGAATTATGTTATTCTTATATTAAGGTTAAGGTTTCTTTGCCTTCTCTAAATCTGCATGCAGTAGTGTAGTTGTATAATTATTAGCAATTTCAAAGTACAAGTGACTCTTGTTAAGCCTAATGGAGCCACCATTTGTTTACATTTGGAACTCTTGGTAGAATAGGGAGTCAATCAGTTAATACACCAATTTCACTGTCTTTTTCCCGAGAGGAACCAAAAGTAAACTTTCAGTTTTGTGCACCCCAAAAATCTGTCTTCCTGCCCCCTGATCGAAATGCTTGTTTTTGTGCAGAAGCTTTAATTTTACTTCCAAAAATTGTTTTTTTAACAGTATTTGGTATTTTATGTTTTTCTGTACTTTAAAGAAGATGCTTTCAGTTTTTCTGTACGAAATGAGAATTGAGTTAATTGAATAAGAAACATATCTCAAATGAAATTCGAGGAAAGAAGTTTAAAGGAAATGCAGGAAAAAATTGTGTATAATTTAGTAGGTCGTACAAGGAAGTCATGTGGTGTCCACATTAGGTATTGTTATTCAAATAATATGAAACTAAAATGAATTGCAACGGGCACTTTGTTCAGCAGCAGTTAAACTGTTCTCGGAGCATTAAATATATCAGACATTTGTCCAATGATTATGATGATGCTGGATTAAAGATGCGAATATTGAACTACAATTTGACCACCATGATCAAGAATAGAAAGATATATGTGCTGTTCGAAATGATGCATTAAAAATATCATAAACCTTTTTGGGTAGACTTACCGGGCAAGTTCATTGGAAAAGTTAAAGTTTTTCGATTAATTGCATTAGCTGTGGTCAAGCAGTTTACCACTATTATAGCAAGAGGAAGAATAATGCAGTTTTCTTCGCTCCAACTCAAGCGGCCGCTTGATTTCAAACTACATACCCACAACAAAATAGACTATCCTGGAGAATTATTGTTCATCAAAATAATAGTTCCGTTGTAAATAGCAATCTCTAAATGAAGTATATATACATATATTACACCTCTACTTTATTTCATACCAGATAAAAATAATAATTTACGTTAACTGAAATGAAATAGAAGTAGTTTAATTAATACAGTAGAATGCTAATTATCAGGTAGGAAAAATATTTCTTGTTTCTGTTTGCTTAGCTGCTGCTTGTTGCCAATGTTTTGTTATTTATTTAGTTTTAGGGTTATGTGACGTACTTCAAGGGAATTTCATCATTTTCTTTTCCTTGAAAAAGAACTAAATAGAGTTCTTTACTTAGGCAAAAGACATTTCTTATCTTCTTTGGGAAACATTCTCTGTAAATGTTTTTTAGCGGGAGTAACAATGTTCATTTTAATATATAATATTTATTGAATTAAAATATTATGATCTTGGGTGGCCCCAACTTGTCAGCAACAGTAGTAGTGACTGCTATGAACTGTAAGTTACACAAACTCGTAAGAAGGGTTTAAATCCCTTTTTATTTCACTTTAGAAATCACAGTTGCGTTCACTTGACGCTCACAAACTACGCCGACCCGGCGGTGTAACAAAATAGAAAAGTACAACTAAAAATAAATGACAGGATGAATAACTAACGAAATCACTATCTACGAGGCTCTATAATTGTAACTAACTTAACCGCGTCTAAGATACAGCTGAGATTCAGCAAACTTACTGATTAAGCAGTTGAAAGATTCAACGAACTGTCGAAATAGGCACACAGGCCGAAACGCGCGGTTCTTAAAATTTCTACCTAGCAACCTTCCCGCTCGCGATTCAAGAAGCACACTTACAATCTCGTTTCCCTTCTATTTAAACTCAATTTACTTCTGCTAAAATTTGAATACTCTGCGCGTTCTACTACGATTTACATACTCTGGCATTGGCAATTCTAGGGGAAAGTAAAGGTTTGACAGGAAAGATAGCTTAAACTTAAAATAAATGTTAGTTAAAATAAATATAAACCTTACAATATTACATAATATTTGTCGTAGAATATTAGACGTTATTTGTTGAATTAAAGCACTGTATACAAAGCAAAAAGTTTACTCTTTTCTATCGTATTATGGATATTTCGGATATTTTACATGTCTATGGCTATTACGGGTATTTTGTATATCTATATAACATTGGTGTGCATTTGTGAAATTCTACTCTGCATATATTAAATATTCCTTTCGTTTTTCAATGATCCGCACTGTATATTTTTCATACTTTAAATTTGCTTAATATGAATGACATCTTACAAGTTAAAGGGAACATAAGCATCAAAGCGAAAATTGATACTGTATATTTATTTTTCTTCCTTTTAACTCTTCGTAAATATTTTCATCTGAAGATAATTTCGTGTCATATTTTATAGTCAGAGACTTTCGACTGGAAATTATATTTAAATAAGCTATTTATCACTTATTAATTGTGATAAATATCACTTTATTTAAAGTGATAAATATCACTTTAAATAAGCTAATTAATTACTTAATTTCAAAATTATATTTGGATAAGATCTCTTTTGATTCACTCGATAAGGTGTTTAACAATTTCTTCGATAAAAATACAAAGAAACATTAGAAGCTATGTTATTTGAATTTATTTATTTTATTTTCACTACAGACCAGGCTTCCGTCCTAAGGTAAAACCAATCGGAATATGCCTGATCTGTAGAAACCATCTACCGTCCACCTCTGCCACCACCAGGACGAGCCCAGAAGATCAGCGGCATTTATTGAATACTAAATCAAAAATATTTTTTAGAAGTCAGTATATATATATATATATATATATATATATGTTACAGAAATATCTTTGCAAGCTATGCTGCTGCCACATAAATAATCATTACTGTAATGAGTGTAATACATAATCATCACCTTCACATGCATTACAGAGTCATTAAAAGCCTGTTCAAGTCTTGATATTCATCATAGTCATTATATAGTCATCATAGAGTCATTAATTAGTGATACAATTAGTCAATGTCAGTAATTACACACAGAGAGTCATAGTCGTAGACAGAGTCAATATTACATTCAGTATAATAGTATTAGAGTCAGAGTCATATTTATAGAGTCATTACATAGTCATTACTTGCATTACACAATGACTCGTAGACAAAATCAGTATTACCAAGTTATAGTCATAGTCAATGTTAAAATCATAATTACAGAGTCATTACATAATCATTTTCAAAGTACCACAAAGTAAATACAAAAATATAGTCATTACAAACTGTTTTACAAAGAGATTTTCAGTAAATTTATGGACATAAGCCAGGACATAAACAGTATCATAATATGATGAAGTATTACAAACAAAAGACATATAGAAATACCATTTAACGAATATAATAAATACATGTAACAGATAATAAATTAATAAATTATTAACATATAAGATAAATAAAATATATAAATTAAATGTATTTTAACATTTAACAGAATATAATATAATATATAATGTAGAACAGAATATAGAATATTAACAGTGTAAGATTTTTACTAGTGTAATTCCAAGTTACTGTAGAAAGTGACGAATCTTAAGAACTAGTTAGCGGATAATCGCCTAAGTTCGTGTGACAAGAAACAACAAGATGGAAGATTTATTATTCCAATAAGATTTAACAAAACTCCGTCTTGGAGTGTACAATCAAAGCCGACACATGGACTTGAACTAAAGAGAGGGAAGAGACTAAGGAATAAACTAAAACTAAAATTAACTAAAGAAATATAGCTGAAGCTATCGAGATTCTAATCGAGTTGGCCCCTTAACTTTACTTGACTGTGAAGCTTATCAAGGGCCTGAGTACGGCCGAACGTAATAACAACTTTGAGAGAGAGAGAGAGAGTAGCCAAAAAGGCAGACGCGCGCAAATCAGAAACTCTTATTCTCTCTAACTCTGTAAGTAGACCTCGTGGTTTTAAATACCGCTCCTCCTCATTAAGTATTCAGAAAGATTCCAAAACTACGTTCTAGCCGGAAGTAGTAAGTTGAAGTTAAGACTTTGACAGGAAAGGAACTGAAAATTTAACTGTTAATAAAATTAACGTAATCCTTACAACAGAATATAATATAATGGAAATATATACATATAAATAAAGAAACCAAGTGTTGTCTAGGTAATATAGTGGTACATATTGGTTGTAAGGACTATGACGAAATATAGTAAATGGTAATTAATGATTTCAGTTTATATATGTTACGCTACAAGCCTTGTAGATGTTAAGAAGTCTGCCGTGCATTCCCGAATGTGATGTTAATTTATTGGTCCACTCTCCTAAATATTTTGAATGTTATAAATCATGACAAGAGGCATGTTATTTGAATCATGACATGTTATTTGAATTTTGACATGTTATGACATGAAGATATGTTAATCATGACATGAAGACTTGTTAATCATGACGCAACATTACATGTTAATCATGACAATTAACATTACATGATAATCATTAACATTTTAATTAACATTACATGTTAATCAGTTTTTTAATGTAATTAAATGTTAATCCTTTCAAGTAACATTACATGTTAATTATGACATTAAGACATGTTATGACAAGAGACATGTTATTTGAATGTTGCAAATCACTTGAAAGCTATAGGCCTAAGGAAGGGATATCTTCGTGGTGGTAACCAAACAAGCAAATCAGTACGTTCACTTGACTTCGAACACGAGCCGAAGTCACCACTAGCTACTTGCTACTAAACTAGTAGCTAGGTAGCTTAAACTAGTAGTTAAGAGTCTGTGACTGGTGACTACTCAGTGACTGGTGGAGTAGGAATATCAGAGAGAGAGAGAACTCAAACCATTGTTACGAAATAATATTATTAAATTTTAAATGTCTGAATTCAACTCGGTAAATATATATTCTTACGAATTTTGTACCTACAAATAATTTTAGTGAAATTATATATGAAATTGTTCAATTTTATTTATTTATTTATTTACTTATTTTTTTGTATAATATAACATAAAAGTGTAAGGAAGAGAAGCTTTGCCGGAAAAGTAAGAATACGGAAGCAAGTTTATTTAACAGTGAGCAAATGATCATCTCGCTAAACTGGCGAGATATCGCCAAGCTGGGGACGTTTCTGACGACTAGTTTTGGTCGCCAAATTGGGTGACCATTTGGCCCGACTTTGGTCCGGTCCGTTTATAACTGTAATTGGGTCTGTAACTAAATAACTGTAATTTATTATATATTTATTATATGTAACTGTAACCGTATCCAGCCCTTATATGTAACTTTATCCGTATATGCCTTCCAGTAATTTTTAGAAATGGAAGATGCTAGAGATTTCTCGTCGGCCGGCCAAAACTATATAAGACCTGAGCGAGCATCAGATGATAGTCATGATCAGAATAGACTTCGGAATTTTGAAATCCTCGCGCGAGCTTCATTCTTTAGGTGCGCTTTGCACTGAGGCATGTTTAGTATTCTTAGTAGTTTGAAGTGTAACTAATTATTCTATTCTGAGATACTGAGAAGCGCTGATCGCCAGAAGTCTCTAAACTTGGTGACCATTTAGCGACATTTTCGTACGGGCCCTGCATTATCATAATGGGTATTGTAATTGATTAACCTTAAGGGGGCTCATACACCTTAAAACCCTTATGATCTTCGAATATGTGACTGTTGCAAGAATTAGGATATTTTATTTATTTTAAAAGCAATTATTTCTAACTTTTTACAGCTGACAGCTTTTTACAGCTATATAGCTGCTTTGGGAACTAGTAACCAGAAAGTTTATGCTGCCACAAATATTTTTGTAATATAATCCGCTTTATGACAAAATGTTTCGTCATGTTTCAACCTTTCGCGCATGATATCTTAAAAATGGCTACTGGTACATACTTGAAATTTGATGGAATTCTTTATACGGGCACTATCTTCTAACTGAACCAAAAATCTGATGAATATTTTAATGTTAAAAAAAATTATGCACGAAAACATTACAGATTTTGTTAATAAAATATATTTTATGAACTCGACTCCAAATAAAATAAAAATTTAACATGAAGTTTTTAGAATTTTTGATTCACAGTAGTTTCCAAATGGTATAAAAGCTACATATTAAATATGAAATTAAATTATGCAACAAAATATCTTAAACTGTGCGCGCAAGGTGGAAACATAACAAAACATTTTGTCACAAAGCGGATTAAATTATAAAAATATTTATGGCGACACAAACTTTCCGATTACTATTTTAGAAAGCAGCTATATTATGTAGTCAGCTGTAAAAACTTGGAAGTAATTGCTTATAAAATAAATAAATCATTCCAATTATTGCAACAGTCACATATTCGAAGATCTAATGGGTTTTAAGGTGTATGAGTCCCCTTAATTGATTCCATATGTGGCTGTAACCGTATCCGGCTCTCATACGCCTTCCAGTACTTTCGAGAAGTATTAGAGATTCTTCGGCGGTCGGGTAAAACTGTATAAGCGGCGGTTATGTTTTTGAGTTGTTTGAGTTCAGCGTTCATTCGGAGTATTGAGATACCTCCGTGTGAGCTTTGCTGTTCGGATGCGCTTTGCTTTGCATTTTGTTTAACATTGTTAGTAGTTTGAACAGTAACTACTGACTGTGCTCTGTGATACTGTGCAGTATTTTGGGGGAACGTTCCAGAAATGAGAAGTATTTCTTCTGGTAAAATCAATTTTGTCAAGCTGTGAACAGTTCTATCTGCATTCAATCTGTTACGACCCCGAAGCACTAAAGAAATAACTAAAAGTTTAAATTAACCCGCGAGGACGCGCGCCAAAATTACGAACACGAGAAGTCGCGCTGAGTATGTCATACCCGAAAGCAATTAACACGTTTTAAATTACATTAATAATATAAATATGAGTGTAAATGTGGATTAACATAAAAACAGTTAACTTTAGAATATTTTAAAGAATATAATAAATGAAGTACTTAACATACAATTATTTTTCACATCTCTGGCAGACTGAACACATATGCTCTATACAAATACTTGTAGAGTCATTAGGTTAATTGGAAGCAGAAAAGATGAAAAATATGCAACCGCCTTCGCCGGGAATCGAACCACAGACCTCTGGAATACCGGCCGAGCGTGCTACCGTTACAGTACGAAGGCACGCTAGGGAAGTGGGAGAAATACCTTATATACTCCCCTTTTTAAAGGGCGACTAGGGTTTTAGAGGACCTAGTCGCCAAATCCTGGGTGCGGAGAATCATCATCCACAACCCTTTTAGTTCGGGCGCCACTTGTAGAGTTAAGTTAATTGGAAGCAGAACAGATGAAAAATATGCAACCGCCTTCGCCGGGAATCGAACCACGGACCTCTGGAATACCGGCCCAGCGAGCTACCGTTACACCACGAAGGCACGCTAGGGAAGTGGGAGAAATACCTTATATACTGATATTACATTTCTCGCACAGAAACCGTGTCTTTCTGTCCGTGTTCTTAGGGCACTCAGCGCATCTTCTGTGGACGTGTTTCCTCTTTTTAGACGGTGGTTCCATGTTGCAATCTCCTGGAATTATTTTTTCTTTTAGTTTCAAAGGGAGCATGATTTACTGCCGCCGTTGATTTGAGTAATCTTCCACTTTCGAATAACCAGTATTTCCTAGCATTTTAAAGATAATGCTTTCAGAACTAGTTCTAACATTCGTTCAGAATTTGTTTTTCTTCCATACCAAGTCATTTTTACCAACATAATTTTCATCATTTCATTGATTTTCTAATTCGCTATCTAATTTATTGTCTGTTGATGAATTATAATTGCTGTTGTGTTCTTCATCTATTAATTCTTCCTCCTCTTCTCTAAACGTTTCATCATCTGTTGAAATGATTTCTAGAATATTTCTTTTTTCCATTTCTTTATTATAATTTAGATTCCGTTCCATGCCGATTAAAGAAACTGAGGGTGAAAATCTGAGAGACGCGAGAAGACGCGTGGGTGTCACATACCCAAAACAGAACAAATCCTAGAAAAGTATTCGAATAATCGCTCCACGGATTCCCCAGCTTCATTTTTGTTTCCTTGAATACAGCTACAAACGTTTTTGTCCATTTCTAGGAAAGGGGTTTTGAGATAAGGGACAAAGAATATGCCCCCGGGTATGAGATACCCGGCGCGCGTGCTCGAAGGTTAATACTTGAATTAGAATTAAATTAAATGCCGTGTTGTAACAGATTTTTATGGCATTATTAAATTTGTAAGTGTTACCTGAGGATTACGAAAATGAAAAAAAATTGTAAATTCCATTCACTCCCTTAAAAATCTATTAGGCAATATGTAAATCGTCTTCTAACACATTCCACTCCTCAAGAAAGTTTCTTACTCTCTGTTATCTCGTTTTCATTACATAAAATTACATTACATAAAATTAGCTGGCGATTGAGACCGCGCTTCAAATATAATGATTCTTCTATCTTAGAAAACGAGAGATAGGGCCCAATATGGCAAAGTGAAATCTTCTCTCACTCTTTATGCTTGCGCTCGTTTACAGTGATGAGAATTGGGGCTTTACTCGTTAGGCATGCTCAAACCCTCTGTGTTGAATACGAGGAACGTGTTAATGGAATGCATGGAGAGCAGGCATAAAATTCCAATTTGGATCTTCGAACAATCTTGCATTATTAATATTAATGACGTCGGCAATTATAGAAAAGGAGATTTGCTTCGTATAAAGAACGAGAATTTAAGAACGAAGCTAGTGCTGATATACGTTCTTTTCTATGTTACTTAGCATTATTTGCACTATATTCGGTAACATCGAAATATTTTTACTGTTTCAAGATTAAGATAGAAATCCGAAACGAACTACACTGGATGGTAAAATTTAGTGACTTCATTATATTGTGTCTTATTATAAAAAAATGAATAATATTATACACTCATGTCCATAAATTAAGGATAATGCAAAAATTAGGCAATGGAAGAGCTAGAAGCAAAACAAATTTGACTTATTTGTAAAGCTTATTTATTAAACAAAAGGTAAAGAAGAAAAAAGATGCTATATGTTTGATATTATTAAAAAATTAGCAATTTTTTCTCCCTGGTGCAAATAACAACAAAAAAAAACTATTTACAAAAAACCAATATTATAATATGGTATGATTGTTAATACATTGTATGTCTCCCAGACGATGCAATACAGTCCGTACAACGCCTAGGCATGCTGAGTATCAAATTATCGATCTGATCTTGGGGGATATTCCACCACTCAAAAAGCAATACTCTCCGAAGTTCCGGTAGACAAGTAGGAGGAGGTTGACGAGCTACAACTCGTCGGCCAAGCATGTCCCACACGTGCTCTACTGGATTCAAGTCCGGTGAGAATGCTGGCCAGTCCATACGGGTGATATCCTCCAATTGAAAGGCATTCGCTTACGATGTTTGCACGGTGAGGACGGGCGTTCTCATCCATAAACACAAATTTTGCTCCCATGGCGCCCCGAAACAAACGTACATGTTGTTCCAGAATGACATCCCGATAGATTTGGCTTGTCATGGTTCCAATTTGAACATGCAGGTCAGTTCTGGAATCCAGAATAATTCCACTCCAAACGAGCACTCCTGCACCACCGTAACTGTGTCGTTCAATGGTGATTTCTTGGTGGTAACGGGTACCTGGAGCTCTCCGTATGAAAGTCCGGCGAGAATCAAACTGCAAGCTAAACCTGGACTCGTCGGAAAACATCACGCAAGCCCACTGTTGCGGTGTTCACAATGCATGCTCTCTACTCCAGGCTAACCGCAGGCGAAAGTGAGTTGCAGTAAGTGGAACGCGAGCATATAGACCAATCTGCCCTAAGCGTCTGTACACGGTCTACCATGAAACTGTCGTACCAGTGGCTGAAGAGAGCTGACGAGACAGATCTGAGGCTGTGCTCCGCCTGTTTCTTTTGGCAGTAACTGCCAAATACCGGTCCTCATTCGGCGTTGTAACTCTGGGGCGACCAGTGCTGTAACGTCTACTCACATTATCATCATCTTGGAATCGTTGCCAAAGCCTGGAGATGACACTCTGGGCAATTCCAAGTTCGTCTGATACCTCCAGTCGGGTACGCCCACATTCCAGACGGCCGATAATTCTACTACGTAAAAAATCATCCAAATGCGTCCTTTGTGTCATAACTATTCGGTTATTGCACTGAAATGCTTATAAAGCGCCTGCGAACAATTTTGCTTCTTTGCGTGTATTCTTTATATATCACTCTCTTACACTCTCGTCATTGTGACGTAGCATCGGTGTCATCTGGTGACTTGCTGAAATTTGCATATGATTTTTGAAGATGCGCGTAGTGATTTTTACAGGTGATATGTTTATTTTAGAGTTTGATTTCCGCGGGACTCCGAATTATCCTTAATTTATGGACATGAGTGTATTTCTATTTTGGTCCCGTATCACGTGATCGTAAATTTCTATCCTGACTCATACTTTGTAATTCGCTATGCCTTCGTCAGGATTCGAACAATGGATGTTTAATGGATGCTAGCTGCACATGCTACCGGTAGGTAGGTAGGTAACGGGGAGCACGGGCACTGTCCCTTTACCATAATGGTTAATCGGTATTGCACCGTGCCCACCACTGTCTAGAGCCAATGTGTAGGAGCCAAATTTGCGCCCAGCACCAAAAGCCGAGGCCCAACGCTCGGACCATCCAGAGGGCAGTCAAACTGACCAAAAGCGCCCTCCACACAACGCTCACCCAACCGTCCAGGCATTAGTACATATGATAGCAAATACTGAGATTCTCTGACGATTATAATACAATGTGCAATTGGTATATAATGAAATTGCAATTATAAATATACTGCATAATACAACTCCAATAGTACAATATCAATGTAAAAAGTAAGATATAATTACAAATGCAAATATTTCGTGAACCATAAGTGCAAAATAATAGTAAGTTAAAGGACTACTGCTTCAAATATTAGTACATATGATAACATACTGAAATTCTCTGACAATTATAATACAATGATCAATTGGTACATAATAAGATTGTAAATACAAATAGACTGTATAATACAATACAAGTCGAACAGTACAATATAATGCAAACACGAGTATGTAATTACAAATGTTAATATTTCATGAACCATCAGTGCAAAACAATACTAAGTTAAAGGACTATGTATATCAATGCAAAACGTAAAGTTAAAGAGTAGTAGTATACAATGTTAGATATAGATATACTATACAAAAGAAAGTCATATTCGTACAACAGAATGGTATTGCAATTTAAATACCAACAGTATTAAAATATAACTATAATAATAAACTAAAATAAAAATCCGAACATATGACCAATACAAAAGCAAAAGGTTATTCTTAAAATATCTATGCAATGCATATTCAAATACAGTCAGTAGATATATACTGATATAATTATAAATGCATAACAAGTTAAAGACATATCGAGAAAACAACCCAATACAATCGATAAGATCTAAACAATACAAATTCAAATACTAAAATAATCCAGATATTAATAGAAAAGTAAATGCATATATCAAATGGTACTTCTAACAAAGATAAATAAAATATATATATATGTAAACATTCTTATTGAACAAAATTCAACGAAGATTCAATGAGACAAATCCCAATCCAAGCATGTGATAAGTTGACATATGGGAATAGTAGATTAACACTAACATGTATGCGTACAATATAATAAAATTGTAAATTATGTTACCAAGCACAAGTCAGTACCATAGGAATGAAGTATTTCCATAATTTTGATCAGTTTTTTAACTAAGTATTTTTGTTTAATTAAAAACTTACAAAATGCACGAGTGTTAGTATTTGGTATGGGAATGTGATAATCTTGTGTAATAGGACACTGAGTCACATAATGTTCAGGATTTCCAAGTTCACCACATACACACACATCAGTATTTGAAATCCCATGTCGATAATAGTAAACTGGATAGGGTCCATGCCCTGTAATATAACGTACCAAATGATGATTGGTAACCTGTCTATGTATATCAACATATGAAATATGAAAATAAGTACGACGACCTGTGTCGGAGTCATCCCAGTTTGTTTGCCACGCAGAAATAGTCTTGAGTAAAATTTCCTTTTTAAAATACGAAATTGGCCGTTTTACCATTAGGTTTTCAATTTCACCAATATGATCAATACGTTTTTGGGCAGCTATTTTTGCAAAGAAGTCTGCTTGGATATTGCCAATGTTATCTGCATGACCTTTTGTCCAGGCCATCAGTATTTTAGAATTTCCGGACATGAGCAATTCCTGCTGAATGGCAGAGATAATAGGCGAAGAATGCCTTGGATTTTTAATTGCAAAAAGAGATGAAAGGCTATCCGTTATTATTATACCTTCCATCTCGCCGGTTTGTTTAAGATATTGAACAGCTTTAAGAATAGCCATCGCTTCTGCTTGAAAAACGCTGTTTTCAGCAGTAAGATGTCCTAACCATTTAAATATTTGATCTTCATTGTGATAAGCCACAAGGGCACAACCAGTTTGTTGTTCAATTTTCGAACCATCAGTGAATATCTGTAAGTGAGGTAGTTGTGGCAAATTGTCACATTTCAAAAAGACATTGAGTCCATATCCTTGTTGAGCAGGATGATTATCCAAATGCTGTGTTTGCTTTTCATAGTTGGTTGGAAGAAATATGTCATCATGAAAATTTACAGATTGCTGCAATTGGCGAACTGTTTGATAAGCTGCCTCCTGTAGAGTGCGTAGAGGCAATGGAATAATGCCTGCAAGCACAGTCAAGGCATTAGAAGAAGTTGTACAAAAAGCGCGGGTAATCTGTAATACAAAGGGTCGTTGTAAGCTTTGCAATAGTCTGGCCTTACGACCCTGCATAGGGTCGGCCCAGACTGCAGCTGCATATATAACCATCTTCTCGATTACAGTTTGATATAATATTTTTTGTATGTACGGACTAATACCCCAATTGTGTCCATACATACGGCGAAGATTAGTTGCAATGATAGTTGTTCTTCTTTTCAATTCCTGCAGATGCAAAATCCAATTTAATTTCTCATCAAATACTATACCGAGAAATTTGAGCTGCCTTTTAATACCAATTCTGGTACCATTTATTGTAATTCTCGGTCGTCGATTTAAAGATTTTCCTTTCTTTGGGACAAGGAGAATGGTTGACTTTGAAGAGGAAATTGTAAGTTTGATATTATTACATAACTCATAAAAAAGATTACAAGTTTCTGTGGAGTTAATTTGCAGTTCATCTCTTGTTCGCCCTGTGACAACAAAAGCTGTGTCATCAGCATAAGCATATAAACGGGTATGTGCTGGCCAAGTGGAGGATAGAACATAATTAAATGTTACATTCCACAAAACAGGGCCAGCACAGGAACCCTGGGGACAGCCACGATTTTGTATCTTGGTTATTACTTCCCGGTTAGTTAAATACATTAATTTTCGTTCAGATAGATAACTTCTAAATACCAAGAATATATTCTTAGGGCAATGAGCTTTTCTTAATGATTCCAGAATTGCTGGCCACCACAGCGTATCAAAAGCATTTTGAAGATCAATACTAATGAAAGCGCTGTGGTGACCACTGATTCTATTAGATTGCAAATCATTAACAATCTTTGACAATACCTGAACAGTGGATCTACCAGGTCGAAAACCAAACTGATTATCAGACAAAAAGTTTTGCACATGCAAATGATGTTTTAAGCGTAAAACAATTATTCTCTCATATACCTTACCCAATGCAGAGAGTAAGCATATGGGTCTGTATGATGCAGGATTATGTGGGTCTCGACCCTGTTTTAGGAATAAGACCACTCTGCCAATTTTAAAAGCCCTAGGAAAAAGTCCTAAATGGAAAAGTTTGTTGAAGAAGTCCTTGAAGAAATAAGGATGAGAATTAATAGTTGCTCGGATGATAACATAATCAATTCCATCTGGCCCTGGCGCCCGTTTTTTAGGAAGATTTCGTATTGTAGTTTTAATTTCGTCTAAAGTTATATCTTGATCGTCTGCAGTATCAGGAACTGTTAAGTTATTTCTAATTTCTGTCTGGAACTGAGAATCTGTGGAAGGATCATCAGATGGAAACACGGTGGTTAAAATTGATTCTATTGTGTCTTGTGTTGGGTGCTCAGTCGAAGTAGAAGATGCTATTAGATGAGTTTGCGAAGGTTGAAAAATTTTTGTCCTTGCAATTTTGTAAGGAAGTCCATATGGATCATGATTTTGAGTGCAATATTGCTTCCATGCTGTTAATTTAGATTGAATAATCATGCGTTTATAAATTGCTTTTTCTGTTTGATAATGTTGCAAAGTATTTGAGGTGATACCATTTCGACGGTCAGATTTTAATTGTCTTCTAAGCGCTCGACATTTCTGTTGTTGAGTTCTTAATTCACCGTTCCACCAATGGAGAGCTGAAAGTTTTTTATTTGTTTTCCTTGGAAGAAGATCTTGACAAATATCTTGGATTGTAGTTAAAACCAAGTCCGTAAATTGTTCCAAGGCAGCTGGAGTTGTTTGCAAAGATAGTTGTCTTCTCAGTTGGTTCAATTTTCCTCTAATTTTTCTCGTAAATTGACGATATTTATGACCTGGGAGATTATATCTAATGAGAATAGGAACTGAGCCATTGTTGGTTATTTCAAACGTAATGAATTTATGGTCCGATAAACTTATTTCATCATGAATAGTCCAGTTATGAACCAAATGTGCAGTATTTGCTTTAGTAAAAGTTAAGTCAGGCCATCCAATAGCATATGTTCTATCAAAGGTAGGCGCAGAGTCTGGTGAGTTAAAAAGCACATAATTTTTTGAAGATATAAAATCCTCCAATAGGCGACCTTTAGGATCAGTTGTTGTATAACCCCATGCTATTGAATGGGCATTAAAGTCCCCACTGATGATTTGGTGTTTATTACCAATAATGCGAAGATTCTCTTCTAAAAAGGCAATAACTGGGGTAATGTCATCCGTAGGAGGAGAATAAATTGAATAAATAACAACTATTAAATTTCGAATTTCTAAAACTACAGCAACTTGATCTCTATTAATTGATAAAATTGAGGGAGAGATTTGTGTATTACAGTTAATAATTGCTGCACGTGGAGGTGCTAAAGTGTCTGCCTTGGAGAAAGTTGTCCAAAGAAGAGGAAAACCAGCAACTTGACCGTCTCTAGTGTACGGCTCCTGGGCCAATATGAGATCAATGTGATTTCTTAATGCAAATTCTATTGTCTGTGCTGTAGCTGCCCGAGATCTCTGCATGTTTATTTGTAAGCATCTAAATGATTGCAAAGCACTCTGTGATACATGAATCGCACCTTTAGACATATGTGGTATTCTGGCGCATTCGTTCGACTTGTTTCTGATAGCAAAAGCATGCGTTGGAGTTGGCGATATGATCAACTGGGACTGGGTTTCTGGAATTCTTGTTTGCGTCGAGACAATTGATGCAGGCTGCAAAATCCGAGGAACAGTCTCGGGAGTCATGTTCACCGGCACAGTACGTGCAGTAGAAGTTGCTGCGACATTCCCGCTGCAAATGTCCAAATCGCTGACATTTATAACATCTCTTGATGTTAAAATGTTCTGTGATTTTGTGAGACTGCCATCCAATATGGAGTTTGGGGTATCGCATAATTGTATTGAAAGCTGCGGGCTTACATTGGAAGATCCACTTAACATTTTTCTTTTCTTTTAATCGAAAAAGAGGTTTTATGTCCTCTGTGTCTAAACCAAATTCAGTAAGAAATGCTTCCCCTAAATCCTCTTGAGGAAGATCTGTAGGAATGTTATGAATGGCTAGTAAAGGATTTTTTAATGTTGGTTGCTTGATAGTAACTAGTGAGGAAGCTCTCTCAGATGTTAAGGTATCTTTTAGTTTCTTCTTATCTGACTCTGTTGTACAGACAACAGCAAGACCACCCTTTTTAATTGAATGTATAGCAGTTACCTGAGCTCCAATTTTTGGAAGTGGGAACTCCTTAGCAAGTTTATCCTTCAATTTACGACTAGTTGTCGTATGTTTTGGATATATTAGCAACGTCGGTTGAGGAGCTGCTGGAAGGATGGAATGCTGCACTGCAGGAACGTAAGAATAGCCTGCGAGTGGAGTTGGCAAATTTACTGTATCTTGCACAGGAAATGAGATATCTGAAGCCTGTTTATGATGGACAAGTTCACAACAAATAACAGTCGAGGTATTGCTACCAGTATCAGTTGTGGGAGGCTTAGGTACAAAATCTGGGCCTTCTTCAGCTAATTGTTTGAAGGCGTCTAAGGATTTACAAAGAGGTTCTCTTAAATTTGAGGGAAGGACAAATTTGCTTCCTTTATATGTTACTGCTATAGTATGGATAGTTTCATATAATACCTTTATTTTTTCATGATAAGAAATGTCTGAATATATCAATGTAAATGGATCCAAATCACTTATTGAAGGAGTTTGATTACTATCAACAGGTATTACAGAAGGGCGAGACATTTTACAAAAAGTAATGTAGCATAAACACCATTAAACATATATATTAATCAGCTGTATAATGAGTAAAGATAAAATTGTACCACAGAATTATGCAATTCAACAAGAAGTATAAAGAGCAAAATAATATAATACAAGTAAATTTACCAATACTGCATAATAACAACAATATTTAAACATAAAGTATATTAAAACATCAATTAAAATGATTTAAAACAGTTTAAACATTAATTACTGTTACAATAATACATATAGATAGTATTCAACACTTGTCGAAATCAGAGTGAAAGTGTCGTATTAACACTCGTCATCGAGTTCAAATAACGACGAAATATAGGGCAATTCAACAGAGTCAAAATTATTGCAATTTCAAAGCGTCTAAGCCAGAAGGACGAACCCTTTGGCAGTATTAAATATTTAGCTTGAGAATATAGGTTTCATAGTAAAATGATTGCAGACCAATTAACCAATTAATAGAACAATAGAATTTTTAGTAAAAAGATCAAGTCCGAAGATACAATAGTTAGCAATAAAAGAACTGTACAGAATAATAGATCATGAAAAAAATACCTTTTTCCCGAAAACCAGGTAAGCCTAGGTGCAACTGGAGGTAAGATATGATTTTTTCAAAATTACACACCAATTTCGGGACTTAGAAATAATTGAGCACTTTTCTTAGCCCTACCAGGGCACCACGTGGTAAGCTGGCGGAAGGCGATCGTAGCAATGGCGGCATCACATATGAACAAAAGTCCGGCACTTTTGCAGCGGCCTAGAATCCTTTGTTTTCGGCACTAAAACACTAATAACTAGAGAAATACTTGGTGCACAGGCAAAAATGATATATCCTCGGATGCAGCGTATATTCACACACAATTTAAAACAAACATTACACTTCCGGCGGCACTTTTTCCACCAAAAATCTCAAAAATACAGGAGCGAATCGAAACGACGTCTGTCCTCGATGAGGGTCCACACGGCTCCCCTACCGGTGACACCCAACGCCACGTGAAGAAAATATTCACTAATGTATTATTATGTACCTTTTGTAGCATAAGAAATTGCCACAGGCAACTTGGCACACTACTTCATTGCCTATTTCAAAATGTTTAAATTTTTCATAACTTTTCAGTAAGAAGAGAGCAGCAGTCCAGCCAGGCCTATATAGAGGAAGGAAGAAACCTTAATTCAGAATGACCTAGTTTCGGGTGCAGTGGAGTAGTGAACATAACTGGCGCCCGAGGGCAAAATACCGTGGCGCCGCCCCAAACGAAATACAGTAATATGATGTATAGAATATATTTGTAACAAGAAAATAATGCAAATAATAATAAAATGCTGAGTCTGTCATAAAATACTCTAAAATATATTAAGAATAGTCCCTACCTAACTACATTAGCATTGAATTCGAAAACATATCTGTGTCGGAGATTTAGTTTCTTTTCTGCTACGGAGTAACATCTTGTAGTCACATTCACTGTTCAAAACAATTAGGATATATTGTGAGTTCGGTGTGAAATAAGCATATAATCGGCAACCTTTTTAACTAAAGGAAATAGAAGAGATTATAAAAGGAAAATTATAACCTTTACAAAGTTGGGAATATGCAAATTTAGTCTGCGAGATCGAAAACTAAGCGTTTTAGATTAGGAGTAAGGAGAAACTTGCAGCATTTCTTTTGTAGTAGGAGATTAAAACAATTGACAAACGTTAACTGCTTTGTAGTAGTGAATATACGATGTCTCAGCAAGATGACTTAGTTGAATCAGTAGCCAGGAAGGCCATCAGTCAAACGCAATCCATTGTAGCGAAAGCGTTAGGAGTTCCCAAATCGGTTTTGGAAAAATGGATATGTTTGTGAAATTCTGGACAAAGTTGTGTTATCGTTTCAAAATAAAAACGGAAGCTATACATGCATTTCATTTAAAAAAATATTATATCTCTATTTTGGAAAAATAAAGTGGTCAGAAAGAACGTTTTGTATGGGGAGATATTTTGTTCATGTACTGCAAACATTTTATTACGCATTTTATCAGACAAATTAAGAAAATAATTATATTACAATAATTATTAATTTTAAATATATTTTCTAGAAATCGATCAAAATAAAAACTGAAATTTTCCAAAAAATCTTGTTTGGAAACCATTTGGCGACCCTCTGCGAGCGGCGCACGGGGCATCATACACCCCCTTGCCCCCCCCCTCGCTACGCCACTGTTCGGGTGTCAATGCATTTGCTTGGATAATTAGCACTGTTTGTTTTTAAAATTATCATTGGTTGTTTGATTAGTTTTTTTTTTACACAAAATTTTACTTTTGCTCTCCTTTAAGCTTAGACTGCCTACCTTTTTTTTTTATTGAAATTCCAAATTTAAAAGGTAGCATGCCGGAAAGGGATAAAGAATTCGTTTTTATAAAACATATTGTAAAATGGATTTTAAATGGATTCAGAAGAAACTTTTTTCGTGACATATGTACGCACTTCTTTTTTGGTTGCAATCGGTTGTACATAACGTATATATGTATGTATATACCCACTCTGTTACTCGGCATGGTGAGCTTAGTTTTTTTTTTCGTATACGTTGGTAAATTGTGCATTTCTCCTTTAAAAGTGCTTGAATTATGTTATTCTTATATTAAGGTTAAGGTTTCTTTGCCTTCTCTAAATCTGCATGCAGTAGTGTAGTTGTATAATTATTAGCAATTTCAAAGTACAAGTGACTCTTGTTAAGCCTAATGGAGCCACCATTTGTTTACATTTGGAACTCTTGGTAGAATAGGGAGTCAATCAGTTAATACACCAATTTCACTGTCTTTTTCCCGAGAGGAACCAAAAGTAAACTTTCAGTTTTGTGCACCCCAAAAATCTGTCTTCCTGCCCCCTGATCGAAATGCTTGTTTTTGTGCAGAAGCTTTAATTTTACTTCCAAAAATTGTTTTTTTAACAGTATTTGGTATTTTATGTTTTTCTGTACTTTAAAGAAGATGCTTTCAGTTTTTCTGTACGAAATGAGAATTGAGTTAATTGAATAAGAAACATATCTCAAATGAAATTCGAGGAAAGAAGTTTAAAGGAAATGCAGGAAAAAATTGTGTATAATTTAGTAGGTCGTACAAGGAAGTCATGTGGTGTCCACATTAGGTATTGTTATTCAAATAATATGAAACTAAAATGAATTGCAACGGGCACTTTGTTCAGCAGCAGTTAAACTGTTCTCGGAGCATTAAATATATCAGACATTTGTCCAATGATTATGATGATGCTGGATTAAAGATGCGAATATTGAACTACAATTTGACCACCATGATCAAGAATAGAAAGATATATGTGCTGTTCGAAATGATGCATTAAAAATATCATAAACCTTTTTGGGTAGACTTACCGGGCAAGTTCATTGGAAAAGTTAAAGTTTTTCGATTAATTGCATTAGCTGTGGTCAAGCAGTTTACCACTATTATAGCAAGAGGAAGAATAATGCAGTTTTCTTCGCTCCAACTCAAGCGGCCGCTTGATTTCAAACTACATACCCACAACAAAATAGACTATCCTGGAGAATTATTGTTCATCAAAATAATAGTTCCGTTGTAAATAGCAATCTCTAAATGAAGTATATATACATATATTACACCTCTACTTTATTTCATACCAGATAAAAATAATAATTTACGTTAACTGAAATGAAATAGAAGTAGTTTAATTAATACAGTAGAATGCTAATTATCAGGTAGGAAAAATATTTCTTGTTTCTGTTTGCTTAGCTGCTGCTTGTTGCCAATGTTTTGTTATTTATTTAGTTTTAGGGTTATGTGACGTACTTCAAGGGAATTTCATCATTTTCTTTTCCTTGAAAAAGAACTAAATAGAGTTCTTTACTTAGGCAAAAGACATTTCTTATCTTCTTTGGGAAACATTCTCTGTAAATGTTTTTTAGCGGGAGTAACAATGTTCATTTTAATATATAATATTTATTGAATTAAAATATTATGATCTTGGGTGGCCCCAACTTGTCAGCAACAGTAGTAGTGACTGCTATGAACTGTAAGTTACACAAACTCGTAAGAAGGGTTTAAATCCCTTTTTATTTCACTTTAGAAATCACAGTTGCGTTCACTTGACGCTCACAAACTACGCCGACCCGGCGGTGTAACAAAATAGAAAAGTACAACTAAAAATAAATGACAGGATGAATAACTAACGAAATCACTATCTACGAGGCTCTATAATTGTAACTAACTTAACCGCGTCTAAGATACAGCTGAGATTCAGCAAACTTACTGATTAAGCAGTTGAAAGATTCAACGAACTGTCGAAATAGGCACACAGGCCGAAACGCGCGGTTCTTAAAATTTCTACCTAGCAACCTTCCCGCTCGCGATTCAAGAAGCACACTTACAATCTCGTTTCCCTTCTATTTAAACTCAATTTACTTCTGCTAAAATTTGAATACTCTGCGCGTTCTACTACGATTTACATACTCTGGCATTGGCAATTCTAGGGGAAAGTAAAGGTTTGACAGGAAAGATAGCTTAAACTTAAAATAAATGTTAGTTAAAATAAATATAAACCTTACAATATTACATAATATTTGTCGTAGAATATTAGACGTTATTTGTTGAATTAAAGCACTGTATACAAAGCAAAAAGTTTACTCTTTTCTATCGTATTATGGATATTTCGGATATTTTACATGTCTATGGCTATTACGGGTATTTTGTATATCTATATAACATTGGTGTGCATTTGTGAAATTCTACTCTGCATATATTAAATATTCCTTTCGTTTTTCAATGATCCGCACTGTATATTTTTCATACTTTAAATTTGCTTAATATGAATGACATCTTACAAGTTAAAGGGAACATAAGCATCAAAGCGAAAATTGATACTGTATATTTATTTTTCTTCCTTTTAACTCTTCGTAAATATTTTCATCTGAAGATAATTTCGTGTCATATTTTATAGTCAGAGACTTTCGACTGGAAATTATATTTAAATAAGCTATTTATCACTTATTAATTGTGATAAATATCACTTTATTTAAAGTGATAAATATCACTTTAAATAAGCTAATTAATTACTTAATTTCAAAATTATATTTGGATAAGATCTCTTTTGATTCACTCGATAAGGTGTTTAACAATTTCTTCGATAAAAATACAAAGAAACATTAGAAGCTATGTTATTTGAATTTATTTATTTTATTTTCACTACAGACCAGGCTTCCGTCCTAAGGTAAAACCAATCGGAATATGCCTGATCTGTAGAAACCATCTACCGTCCACCTCTGCCACCACCAGGACGAGCCCAGAAGATCAGCGGCATTTATTGAATACTAAATCAAAAATATTTTTTAGAAGTCAGTATATATATATATATATATATATATATATGTTACAGAAATATCTTTGCAAGCTATGCTGCTGCCACATAAATAATCATTACTGTAATGAGTGTAATACATAATCATCACCTTCACATGCATTACAGAGTCATTAAAAGCCTGTTCAAGTCTTGATATTCATCATAGTCATTATATAGTCATCATAGAGTCATTAATTAGTGATACAATTAGTCAATGTCAGTAATTACACACAGAGAGTCATAGTCGTAGACAGAGTCAATATTACATTCAGTATAATAGTATTAGAGTCAGAGTCATATTTATAGAGTCATTACATAGTCATTACTTGCATTACACAATGACTCGTAGACAAAATCAGTATTACCAAGTTATAGTCATAGTCAATGTTAAAATCATAATTACAGAGTCATTACATAATCATTTTCAAAGTACCACAAAGTAAATACAAAAATATAGTCATTACAAACTGTTTTACAAAGAGATTTTCAGTAAATTTATGGACATAAGCCAGGACATAAACAGTATCATAATATGATGAAGTATTACAAACAAAAGACATATAGAAATACCATTTAACGAATATAATAAATACATGTAACAGATAATAAATTAATAAATTATTAACATATAAGATAAATAAAATATATAAATTAAATGTATTTTAACATTTAACAGAATATAATATAATATATAATGTAGAACAGAATATAGAATATTAACAGTGTAAGATTTTTACTAGTGTAATTCCAAGTTACTGTAGAAAGTGACGAATCTTAAGAACTAGTTAGCGGATAATCGCCTAAGTTCGTGTGACAAGAAACAACAAGATGGAAGATTTATTATTCCAATAAGATTTAACAAAACTCCGTCTTGGAGTGTACAATCAAAGCCGACACATGGACTTGAACTAAAGAGAGGGAAGAGACTAAGGAATAAACTAAAACTAAAATTAACTAAAGAAATATAGCTGAAGCTATCGAGATTCTAATCGAGTTGGCCCCTTAACTTTACTTGACTGTGAAGCTTATCAAGGGCCTGAGTACGGCCGAACGTAATAACAACTTTGAGAGAGAGAGAGAGAGTAGCCAAAAAGGCAGACGCGCGCAAATCAGAAACTCTTATTCTCTCTAACTCTGTAAGTAGACCTCGTGGTTTTAAATACCGCTCCTCCTCATTAAGTATTCAGAAAGATTCCAAAACTACGTTCTAGCCGGAAGTAGTAAGTTGAAGTTAAGACTTTGACAGGAAAGGAACTGAAAATTTAACTGTTAATAAAATTAACGTAATCCTTACAACAGAATATAATATAATGGAAATATATACATATAAATAAAGAAACCAAGTGTTGTCTAGGTAATATAGTGGTACATATTGGTTGTAAGGACTATGACGAAATATAGTAAATGGTAATTAATGATTTCAGTTTATATATGTTACGCTACAAGCCTTGTAGATGTTAAGAAGTCTGCCGTGCATTCCCGAATGTGATGTTAATTTATTGGTCCACTCTCCTAAATATTTTGAATGTTATAAATCATGACAAGAGGCATGTTATTTGAATCATGACATGTTATTTGAATTTTGACATGTTATGACATGAAGATATGTTAATCATGACATGAAGACTTGTTAATCATGACGCAACATTACATGTTAATCATGACAATTAACATTACATGATAATCATTAACATTTTAATTAACATTACATGTTAATCAGTTTTTTAATGTAATTAAATGTTAATCCTTTCAAGTAACATTACATGTTAATTATGACATTAAGACATGTTATGACAAGAGACATGTTATTTGAATGTTGCAAATCACTTGAAAGCTATAGGCCTAAGGAAGGGATATCTTCGTGGTGGTAACCAAACAAGCAAATCAGTACGTTCACTTGACTTCGAACACGAGCCGAAGTCACCACTAGCTACTTGCTACTAAACTAGTAGCTAGGTAGCTTAAACTAGTAGTTAAGAGTCTGTGACTGGTGACTACTCAGTGACTGGTGGAGTAGGAATATCAGAGAGAGAGAGAACTCAAACCATTGTTACGAAATAATATTATTAAATTTTAAATGTCTGAATTCAACTCGGTAAATATATATTCTTACGAATTTTGTACCTACAAATAATTTTAGTGAAATTATATATGAAATTGTTCAATTTTATTTATTTATTTATTTACTTATTTTTTTGTATAATATAACATAAAAGTGTAAGGAAGAGAAGCTTTGCCGGAAAAGTAAGAATACGGAAGCAAGTTTATTTAACAGTGAGCAAATGATCATCTCGCTAAACTGGCGAGATATCGCCAAGCTGGGGACGTTTCTGACGACTAGTTTTGGTCGCCAAATTGGGTGACCATTTGGCCCGACTTTGGTCCGGTCCGTTTATAACTGTAATTGGGTCTGTAACTAAATAACTGTAATTTATTATATATTTATTATATGTAACTGTAACCGTATCCAGCCCTTATATGTAACTTTATCCGTATATGCCTTCCAGTAATTTTTAGAAATGGAAGATGCTAGAGATTTCTCGTCGGCCGGCCAAAACTATATAAGACCTGAGCGAGCATCAGATGATAGTCATGATCAGAATAGACTTCGGAATTTTGAAATCCTCGCGCGAGCTTCATTCTTTAGGTGCGCTTTGCACTGAGGCATGTTTAGTATTCTTAGTAGTTTGAAGTGTAACTAATTATTCTATTCTGAGATACTGAGAAGCGCTGATCGCCAGAAGTCTCTAAACTTGGTGACCATTTAGCGACATTTTCGTACGGGCCCTGCATTATCATAATGGGTATTGTAATTGATTAACCTTAAGGGGGCTCATACACCTTAAAACCCTTATGATCTTCGAATATGTGACTGTTGCAAGAATTAGGATATTTTATTTATTTTAAAAGCAATTATTTCTAACTTTTTACAGCTGACAGCTTTTTACAGCTATATAGCTGCTTTGGGAACTAGTAACCAGAAAGTTTATGCTGCCACAAATATTTTTGTAATATAATCCGCTTTATGACAAAATGTTTCGTCATGTTTCAACCTTTCGCGCATGATATCTTAAAAATGGCTACTGGTACATACTTGAAATTTGATGGAATTCTTTATACGGGCACTATCTTCTAACTGAACCAAAAATCTGATGAATATTTTAATGTTAAAAAAAATTATGCACGAAAACATTACAGATTTTGTTAATAAAATATATTTTATGAACTCGACTCCAAATAAAATAAAAATTTAACATGAAGTTTTTAGAATTTTTGATTCACAGTAGTTTCCAAATGGTATAAAAGCTACATATTAAATATGAAATTAAATTATGCAACAAAATATCTTAAACTGTGCGCGCAAGGTGGAAACATAACAAAACATTTTGTCACAAAGCGGATTAAATTATAAAAATATTTATGGCGACACAAACTTTCCGATTACTATTTTAGAAAGCAGCTATATTATGTAGTCAGCTGTAAAAACTTGGAAGTAATTGCTTATAAAATAAATAAATCATTCCAATTATTGCAACAGTCACATATTCGAAGATCTAATGGGTTTTAAGGTGTATGAGTCCCCTTAATTGATTCCATATGTGGCTGTAACCGTATCCGGCTCTCATACGCCTTCCAGTACTTTCGAGAAGTATTAGAGATTCTTCGGCGGTCGGGTAAAACTGTATAAGCGGCGGTTATGTTTTTGAGTTGTTTGAGTTCAGCGTTCATTCGGAGTATTGAGATACCTCCGTGTGAGCTTTGCTGTTCGGATGCGCTTTGCTTTGCATTTTGTTTAACATTGTTAGTAGTTTGAACAGTAACTACTGACTGTGCTCTGTGATACTGTGCAGTATTTTGGGGGAACGTTCCAGAAATGAGAAGTATTTCTTCTGGTAAAATCAATTTTGTCAAGCTGTGAACAGTTCTATCTGCATTCAATCTGTTACGACCCCGAAGCACTAAAGAAATAACTAAAAGTTTAAATTAACCCGCGAGGACGCGCGCCAAAATTACGAACACGAGAAGTCGCGCTGAGTATGTCATACCCGAAAGCAATTAACACGTTTTAAATTACATTAATAATATAAATATGAGTGTAAATGTGGATTAACATAAAAACAGTTAACTTTAGAATATTTTAAAGAATATAATAAATGAAGTACTTAACATACAATTATTTTTCACATCTCTGGCAGACTGAACACATATGCTCTATACAAATACTTGTAGAGTCATTAGGTTAATTGGAAGCAGAAAAGATGAAAAATATGCAACCGCCTTCGCCGGGAATCGAACCACAGACCTCTGGAATACCGGCCGAGCGTGCTACCGTTACAGTACGAAGGCACGCTAGGGAAGTGGGAGAAATACCTTATATACTCCCCTTTTTAAAGGGCGACTAGGGTTTTAGAGGACCTAGTCGCCAAATCCTGGGTGCGGAGAATCATCATCCACAACCCTTTTAGTTCGGGCGCCACTTGTAGAGTTAAGTTAATTGGAAGCAGAACAGATGAAAAATATGCAACCGCCTTCGCCGGGAATCGAACCACGGACCTCTGGAATACCGGCCCAGCGAGCTACCGTTACACCACGAAGGCACGCTAGGGAAGTGGGAGAAATACCTTATATACTGATATTACATTTCTCGCACAGAAACCGTGTCTTTCTGTCCGTGTTCTTAGGGCACTCAGCGCATCTTCTGTGGACGTGTTTCCTCTTTTTAGACGGTGGTTCCATGTTGCAATCTCCTGGAATTATTTTTTCTTTTAGTTTCAAAGGGAGCATGATTTACTGCCGCCGTTGATTTGAGTAATCTTCCACTTTCGAATAACCAGTATTTCCTAGCATTTTAAAGATAATGCTTTCAGAACTAGTTCTAACATTCGTTCAGAATTTGTTTTTCTTCCATACCAAGTCATTTTTACCAACATAATTTTCATCATTTCATTGATTTTCTAATTCGCTATCTAATTTATTGTCTGTTGATGAATTATAATTGCTGTTGTGTTCTTCATCTATTAATTCTTCCTCCTCTTCTCTAAACGTTTCATCATCTGTTGAAATGATTTCTAGAATATTTCTTTTTTCCATTTCTTTATTATAATTTAGATTCCGTTCCATGCCGATTAAAGAAACTGAGGGTGAAAATCTGAGAGACGCGAGAAGACGCGTGGGTGTCACATACCCAAAACAGAACAAATCCTAGAAAAGTATTCGAATAATCGCTCCACGGATTCCCCAGCTTCATTTTTGTTTCCTTGAATACAGCTACAAACGTTTTTGTCCATTTCTAGGAAAGGGGTTTTGAGATAAGGGACAAAGAATATGCCCCCGGGTATGAGATACCCGGCGCGCGTGCTCGAAGGTTAATACTTGAATTAGAATTAAATTAAATGCCGTGTTGTAACAGATTTTTATGGCATTATTAAATTTGTAAGTGTTACCTGAGGATTACGAAAATGAAAAAAAATTGTAAATTCCATTCACTCCCTTAAAAATCTATTAGGCAATATGTAAATCGTCTTCTAACACATTCCACTCCTCAAGAAAGTTTCTTACTCTCTGTTATCTCGTTTTCATTACATAAAATTACATTACATAAAATTAGCTGGCGATTGAGACCGCGCTTCAAATATAATGATTCTTCTATCTTAGAAAACGAGAGATAGGGCCCAATATGGCAAAGTGAAATCTTCTCTCACTCTTTATGCTTGCGCTCGTTTACAGTGATGAGAATTGGGGCTTTACTCGTTAGGCATGCTCAAACCCTCTGTGTTGAATACGAGGAACGTGTTAATGGAATGCATGGAGAGCAGGCATAAAATTCCAATTTGGATCTTCGAACAATCTTGCATTATTAATATTAATGACGTCGGCAATTATAGAAAAGGAGATTTGCTTCGTATAAAGAACGAGAATTTAAGAACGAAGCTAGTGCTGATATACGTTCTTTTCTATGTTACTTAGCATTATTTGCACTATATTCGGTAACATCGAAATATTTTTACTGTTTCAAGATTAAGATAGAAATCCGAAACGAACTACACTGGATGGTAAAATTTAGTGACTTCATTATATTGTGTCTTATTATAAAAAAATGAATAATATTATACACTCATGTCCATAAATTAAGGATAATGCAAAAATTAGGCAATGGAAGAGCTAGAAGCAAAACAAATTTGACTTATTTGTAAAGCTTATTTATTAAACAAAAGGTAAAGAAGAAAAAAGATGCTATATGTTTGATATTATTAAAAAATTAGCAATTTTTTCTCCCTGGTGCAAATAACAACAAAAAAAAACTATTTACAAAAAACCAATATTATAATATGGTATGATTGTTAATACATTGTATGTCTCCCAGACGATGCAATACAGTCCGTACAACGCCTAGGCATGCTGAGTATCAAATTATCGATCTGATCTTGGGGGATATTCCACCACTCAAAAAGCAATACTCTCCGAAGTTCCGGTAGACAAGTAGGAGGAGGTTGACGAGCTACAACTCGTCGGCCAAGCATGTCCCACACGTGCTCTACTGGATTCAAGTCCGGTGAGAATGCTGGCCAGTCCATACGGGTGATATCCTCCAATTGAAAGGCATTCGCTTACGATGTTTGCACGGTGAGGACGGGCGTTCTCATCCATAAACACAAATTTTGCTCCCATGGCGCCCCGAAACAAACGTACATGTTGTTCCAGAATGACATCCCGATAGATTTGGCTTGTCATGGTTCCAATTTGAACATGCAGGTCAGTTCTGGAATCCAGAATAATTCCACTCCAAACGAGCACTCCTGCACCACCGTAACTGTGTCGTTCAATGGTGATTTCTTGGTGGTAACGGGTACCTGGAGCTCTCCGTATGAAAGTCCGGCGAGAATCAAACTGCAAGCTAAACCTGGACTCGTCGGAAAACATCACGCAAGCCCACTGTTGCGGTGTTCACAATGCATGCTCTCTACTCCAGGCTAACCGCAGGCGAAAGTGAGTTGCAGTAAGTGGAACGCGAGCATATAGACCAATCTGCCCTAAGCGTCTGTACACGGTCTACCATGAAACTGTCGTACCAGTGGCTGAAGAGAGCTGACGAGACAGATCTGAGGCTGTGCTCCGCCTGTTTCTTTTGGCAGTAACTGCCAAATACCGGTCCTCATTCGGCGTTGTAACTCTGGGGCGACCAGTGCTGTAACGTCTACTCACATTATCATCATCTTGGAATCGTTGCCAAAGCCTGGAGATGACACTCTGGGCAATTCCAAGTTCGTCTGATACCTCCAGTCGGGTACGCCCACATTCCAGACGGCCGATAATTCTACTACGTAAAAAATCATCCAAATGCGTCCTTTGTGTCATAACTATTCGGTTATTGCACTGAAATGCTTATAAAGCGCCTGCGAACAATTTTGCTTCTTTGCGTGTATTCTTTATATATCACTCTCTTACACTCTCGTCATTGTGACGTAGCATCGGTGTCATCTGGTGACTTGCTGAAATTTGCATATGATTTTTGAAGATGCGCGTAGTGATTTTTACAGGTGATATGTTTATTTTAGAGTTTGATTTCCGCGGGACTCCGAATTATCCTTAATTTATGGACATGAGTGTATTTCTATTTTGGTCCCGTATCACGTGATCGTAAATTTCTATCCTGACTCATACTTTGTAATTCGCTATGCCTTCGTCAGGATTCGAACAATGGATGTTTAATGGATGCTAGCTGCACATGCTACCGGTAGGTAGGTAGGTAACGGGGAGCACGGGCACTGTCCCTTTACCATAATGGTTAATCGGTATTGCACCGTGCCCACCACTGTCTAGAGCCAATGTGTAGGAGCCAAATTTGCGCCCAGCACCAAAAGCCGAGGCCCAACGCTCGGACCATCCAGAGGGCAGTCAAACTGACCAAAAGCGCCCTCCACACAACGCTCACCCAACCGTCCAGGCATTAGTACATATGATAGCAAATACTGAGATTCTCTGACGATTATAATACAATGTGCAATTGGTATATAATGAAATTGCAATTATAAATATACTGCATAATACAACTCCAATAGTACAATATCAATGTAAAAAGTAAGATATAATTACAAATGCAAATATTTCGTGAACCATAAGTGCAAAATAATAGTAAGTTAAAGGACTACTGCTTCAAATATTAGTACATATGATAACATACTGAAATTCTCTGACAATTATAATACAATGATCAATTGGTACATAATAAGATTGTAAATACAAATAGACTGTATAATACAATACAAGTCGAACAGTACAATATAATGCAAACACGAGTATGTAATTACAAATGTTAATATTTCATGAACCATCAGTGCAAAACAATACTAAGTTAAAGGACTATGTATATCAATGCAAAACGTAAAGTTAAAGAGTAGTAGTATACAATGTTAGATATAGATATACTATACAAAAGAAAGTCATATTCGTACAACAGAATGGTATTGCAATTTAAATACCAACAGTATTAAAATATAACTATAATAATAAACTAAAATAAAAATCCGAACATATGACCAATACAAAAGCAAAAGGTTATTCTTAAAATATCTATGCAATGCATATTCAAATACAGTCAGTAGATATATACTGATATAATTATAAATGCATAACAAGTTAAAGACATATCGAGAAAACAACCCAATACAATCGATAAGATCTAAACAATACAAATTCAAATACTAAAATAATCCAGATATTAATAGAAAAGTAAATGCATATATCAAATGGTACTTCTAACAAAGATAAATAAAATATATATATATGTAAACATTCTTATTGAACAAAATTCAACGAAGATTCAATGAGACAAATCCCAATCCAAGCATGTGATAAGTTGACATATGGGAATAGTAGATTAACACTAACATGTATGCGTACAATATAATAAAATTGTAAATTATGTTACCAAGCACAAGTCAGTACCATAGGAATGAAGTATTTCCATAATTTTGATCAGTTTTTTAACTAAGTATTTTTGTTTAATTAAAAACTTACAAAATGCACGAGTGTTAGTATTTGGTATGGGAATGTGATAATCTTGTGTAATAGGACACTGAGTCACATAATGTTCAGGATTTCCAAGTTCACCACATACACACACATCAGTATTTGAAATCCCATGTCGATAATAGTAAACTGGATAGGGTCCATGCCCTGTAATATAACGTACCAAATGATGATTGGTAACCTGTCTATGTATATCAACATATGAAATATGAAAATAAGTACGACGACCTGTGTCGGAGTCATCCCAGTTTGTTTGCCACGCAGAAATAGTCTTGAGTAAAATTTCCTTTTTAAAATACGAAATTGGCCGTTTTACCATTAGGTTTTCAATTTCACCAATATGATCAATACGTTTTTGGGCAGCTATTTTTGCAAAGAAGTCTGCTTGGATATTGCCAATGTTATCTGCATGACCTTTTGTCCAGGCCATCAGTATTTTAGAATTTCCGGACATGAGCAATTCCTGCTGAATGGCAGAGATAATAGGCGAAGAATGCCTTGGATTTTTAATTGCAAAAAGAGATGAAAGGCTATCCGTTATTATTATACCTTCCATCTCGCCGGTTTGTTTAAGATATTGAACAGCTTTAAGAATAGCCATCGCTTCTGCTTGAAAAACGCTGTTTTCAGCAGTAAGATGTCCTAACCATTTAAATATTTGATCTTCATTGTGATAAGCCACAAGGGCACAACCAGTTTGTTGTTCAATTTTCGAACCATCAGTGAATATCTGTAAGTGAGGTAGTTGTGGCAAATTGTCACATTTCAAAAAGACATTGAGTCCATATCCTTGTTGAGCAGGATGATTATCCAAATGCTGTGTTTGCTTTTCATAGTTGGTTGGAAGAAATATGTCATCATGAAAATTTACAGATTGCTGCAATTGGCGAACTGTTTGATAAGCTGCCTCCTGTAGAGTGCGTAGAGGCAATGGAATAATGCCTGCAAGCACAGTCAAGGCATTAGAAGAAGTTGTACAAAAAGCGCGGGTAATCTGTAATACAAAGGGTCGTTGTAAGCTTTGCAATAGTCTGGCCTTACGACCCTGCATAGGGTCGGCCCAGACTGCAGCTGCATATATAACCATCTTCTCGATTACAGTTTGATATAATATTTTTTGTATGTACGGACTAATACCCCAATTGTGTCCATACATACGGCGAAGATTAGTTGCAATGATAGTTGTTCTTCTTTTCAATTCCTGCAGATGCAAAATCCAATTTAATTTCTCATCAAATACTATACCGAGAAATTTGAGCTGCCTTTTAATACCAATTCTGGTACCATTTATTGTAATTCTCGGTCGTCGATTTAAAGATTTTCCTTTCTTTGGGACAAGGAGAATGGTTGACTTTGAAGAGGAAATTGTAAGTTTGATATTATTACATAACTCATAAAAAAGATTACAAGTTTCTGTGGAGTTAATTTGCAGTTCATCTCTTGTTCGCCCTGTGACAACAAAAGCTGTGTCATCAGCATAAGCATATAAACGGGTATGTGCTGGCCAAGTGGAGGATAGAACATAATTAAATGTTACATTCCACAAAACAGGGCCAGCACAGGAACCCTGGGGACAGCCACGATTTTGTATCTTGGTTATTACTTCCCGGTTAGTTAAATACATTAATTTTCGTTCAGATAGATAACTTCTAAATACCAAGAATATATTCTTAGGGCAATGAGCTTTTCTTAATGATTCCAGAATTGCTGGCCACCACAGCGTATCAAAAGCATTTTGAAGATCAATACTAATGAAAGCGCTGTGGTGACCACTGATTCTATTAGATTGCAAATCATTAACAATCTTTGACAATACCTGAACAGTGGATCTACCAGGTCGAAAACCAAACTGATTATCAGACAAAAAGTTTTGCACATGCAAATGATGTTTTAAGCGTAAAACAATTATTCTCTCATATACCTTACCCAATGCAGAGAGTAAGCATATGGGTCTGTATGATGCAGGATTATGTGGGTCTCGACCCTGTTTTAGGAATAAGACCACTCTGCCAATTTTAAAAGCCCTAGGAAAAAGTCCTAAATGGAAAAGTTTGTTGAAGAAGTCCTTGAAGAAATAAGGATGAGAATTAATAGTTGCTCGGATGATAACATAATCAATTCCATCTGGCCCTGGCGCCCGTTTTTTAGGAAGATTTCGTATTGTAGTTTTAATTTCGTCTAAAGTTATATCTTGATCGTCTGCAGTATCAGGAACTGTTAAGTTATTTCTAATTTCTGTCTGGAACTGAGAATCTGTGGAAGGATCATCAGATGGAAACACGGTGGTTAAAATTGATTCTATTGTGTCTTGTGTTGGGTGCTCAGTCGAAGTAGAAGATGCTATTAGATGAGTTTGCGAAGGTTGAAAAATTTTTGTCCTTGCAATTTTGTAAGGAAGTCCATATGGATCATGATTTTGAGTGCAATATTGCTTCCATGCTGTTAATTTAGATTGAATAATCATGCGTTTATAAATTGCTTTTTCTGTTTGATAATGTTGCAAAGTATTTGAGGTGATACCATTTCGACGGTCAGATTTTAATTGTCTTCTAAGCGCTCGACATTTCTGTTGTTGAGTTCTTAATTCACCGTTCCACCAATGGAGAGCTGAAAGTTTTTTATTTGTTTTCCTTGGAAGAAGATCTTGACAAATATCTTGGATTGTAGTTAAAACCAAGTCCGTAAATTGTTCCAAGGCAGCTGGAGTTGTTTGCAAAGATAGTTGTCTTCTCAGTTGGTTCAATTTTCCTCTAATTTTTCTCGTAAATTGACGATATTTATGACCTGGGAGATTATATCTAATGAGAATAGGAACTGAGCCATTGTTGGTTATTTCAAACGTAATGAATTTATGGTCCGATAAACTTATTTCATCATGAATAGTCCAGTTATGAACCAAATGTGCAGTATTTGCTTTAGTAAAAGTTAAGTCAGGCCATCCAATAGCATATGTTCTATCAAAGGTAGGCGCAGAGTCTGGTGAGTTAAAAAGCACATAATTTTTTGAAGATATAAAATCCTCCAATAGGCGACCTTTAGGATCAGTTGTTGTATAACCCCATGCTATTGAATGGGCATTAAAGTCCCCACTGATGATTTGGTGTTTATTACCAATAATGCGAAGATTCTCTTCTAAAAAGGCAATAACTGGGGTAATGTCATCCGTAGGAGGAGAATAAATTGAATAAATAACAACTATTAAATTTCGAATTTCTAAAACTACAGCAACTTGATCTCTATTAATTGATAAAATTGAGGGAGAGATTTGTGTATTACAGTTAATAATTGCTGCACGTGGAGGTGCTAAAGTGTCTGCCTTGGAGAAAGTTGTCCAAAGAAGAGGAAAACCAGCAACTTGACCGTCTCTAGTGTACGGCTCCTGGGCCAATATGAGATCAATGTGATTTCTTAATGCAAATTCTATTGTCTGTGCTGTAGCTGCCCGAGATCTCTGCATGTTTATTTGTAAGCATCTAAATGATTGCAAAGCACTCTGTGATACATGAATCGCACCTTTAGACATATGTGGTATTCTGGCGCATTCGTTCGACTTGTTTCTGATAGCAAAAGCATGCGTTGGAGTTGGCGATATGATCAACTGGGACTGGGTTTCTGGAATTCTTGTTTGCGTCGAGACAATTGATGCAGGCTGCAAAATCCGAGGAACAGTCTCGGGAGTCATGTTCACCGGCACAGTACGTGCAGTAGAAGTTGCTGCGACATTCCCGCTGCAAATGTCCAAATCGCTGACATTTATAACATCTCTTGATGTTAAAATGTTCTGTGATTTTGTGAGACTGCCATCCAATATGGAGTTTGGGGTATCGCATAATTGTATTGAAAGCTGCGGGCTTACATTGGAAGATCCACTTAACATTTTTCTTTTCTTTTAATCGAAAAAGAGGTTTTATGTCCTCTGTGTCTAAACCAAATTCAGTAAGAAATGCTTCCCCTAAATCCTCTTGAGGAAGATCTGTAGGAATGTTATGAATGGCTAGTAAAGGATTTTTTAATGTTGGTTGCTTGATAGTAACTAGTGAGGAAGCTCTCTCAGATGTTAAGGTATCTTTTAGTTTCTTCTTATCTGACTCTGTTGTACAGACAACAGCAAGACCACCCTTTTTAATTGAATGTATAGCAGTTACCTGAGCTCCAATTTTTGGAAGTGGGAACTCCTTAGCAAGTTTATCCTTCAATTTACGACTAGTTGTCGTATGTTTTGGATATATTAGCAACGTCGGTTGAGGAGCTGCTGGAAGGATGGAATGCTGCACTGCAGGAACGTAAGAATAGCCTGCGAGTGGAGTTGGCAAATTTACTGTATCTTGCACAGGAAATGAGATATCTGAAGCCTGTTTATGATGGACAAGTTCACAACAAATAACAGTCGAGGTATTGCTACCAGTATCAGTTGTGGGAGGCTTAGGTACAAAATCTGGGCCTTCTTCAGCTAATTGTTTGAAGGCGTCTAAGGATTTACAAAGAGGTTCTCTTAAATTTGAGGGAAGGACAAATTTGCTTCCTTTATATGTTACTGCTATAGTATGGATAGTTTCATATAATACCTTTATTTTTTCATGATAAGAAATGTCTGAATATATCAATGTAAATGGATCCAAATCACTTATTGAAGGAGTTTGATTACTATCAACAGGTATTACAGAAGGGCGAGACATTTTACAAAAAGTAATGTAGCATAAACACCATTAAACATATATATTAATCAGCTGTATAATGAGTAAAGATAAAATTGTACCACAGAATTATGCAATTCAACAAGAAGTATAAAGAGCAAAATAATATAATACAAGTAAATTTACCAATACTGCATAATAACAACAATATTTAAACATAAAGTATATTAAAACATCAATTAAAATGATTTAAAACAGTTTAAACATTAATTACTGTTACAATAATACATATAGATAGTATTCAACACTTGTCGAAATCAGAGTGAAAGTGTCGTATTAACACTCGTCATCGAGTTCAAATAACGACGAAATATAGGGCAATTCAACAGAGTCAAAATTATTGCAATTTCAAAGCGTCTAAGCCAGAAGGACGAACCCTTTGGCAGTATTAAATATTTAGCTTGAGAATATAGGTTTCATAGTAAAATGATTGCAGACCAATTAACCAATTAATAGAACAATAGAATTTTTAGTAAAAAGATCAAGTCCGAAGATACAATAGTTAGCAATAAAAGAACTGTACAGAATAATAGATCATGAAAAAAATACCTTTTTCCCGAAAACCAGGTAAGCCTAGGTGCAACTGGAGGTAAGATATGATTTTTTCAAAATTACACACCAATTTCGGGACTTAGAAATAATTGAGCACTTTTCTTAGCCCTACCAGGGCACCACGTGGTAAGCTGGCGGAAGGCGATCGTAGCAATGGCGGCATCACATATGAACAAAAGTCCGGCACTTTTGCAGCGGCCTAGAATCCTTTGTTTTCGGCACTAAAACACTAATAACTAGAGAAATACTTGGTGCACAGGCAAAAATGATATATCCTCGGATGCAGCGTATATTCACACACAATTTAAAACAAACATTACACTTCCGGCGGCACTTTTTCCACCAAAAATCTCAAAAATACAGGAGCGAATCGAAACGACGTCTGTCCTCGATGAGGGTCCACACGGCTCCCCTACCGGTGACACCCAACGCCACGTGAAGAAAATATTCACTAATGTATTATTATGTACCTTTTGTAGCATAAGAAATTGCCACAGGCAACTTGGCACACTACTTCATTGCCTATTTCAAAATGTTTAAATTTTTCATAACTTTTCAGTAAGAAGAGAGCAGCAGTCCAGCCAGGCCTATATAGAGGAAGGAAGAAACCTTAATTCAGAATGACCTAGTTTCGGGTGCAGTGGAGTAGTGAACATAACTGGCGCCCGAGGGCAAAATACCGTGGCGCCGCCCCAAACGAAATACAGTAATATGATGTATAGAATATATTTGTAACAAGAAAATAATGCAAATAATAATAAAATGCTGAGTCTGTCATAAAATACTCTAAAATATATTAAGAATAGTCCCTACCTAACTACATTAGCATTGAATTCGAAAACATATCTGTGTCGGAGATTTAGTTTCTTTTCTGCTACGGAGTAACATCTTGTAGTCACATTCACTGTTCAAAACAATTAGGATATATTGTGAGTTCGGTGTGAAATAAGCATATAATCGGCAACCTTTTTAACTAAAGGAAATAGAAGAGATTATAAAAGGAAAATTATAACCTTTACAAAGTTGGGAATATGCAAATTTAGTCTGCGAGATCGAAAACTAAGCGTTTTAGATTAGGAGTAAGGAGAAACTTGCAGCATTTCTTTTGTAGTAGGAGATTAAAACAATTGACAAACGTTAACTGCTTTGTAGTAGTGAATATACGATGTCTCAGCAAGATGACTTAGTTGAATCAGTAGCCAGGAAGGCCATCAGTCAAACGCAATCCATTGTAGCGAAAGCGTTAGGAGTTCCCAAATCGGTTTTGGAAAAATGGATATGTTTGTGAAATTCTGGACAAAGTTGTGTTATCGTTTCAAAATAAAAACGGAAGCTATACATGCATTTCATTTAAAAAAATATTATATCTCTATTTTGGAAAAATAAAGTGGTCAGAAAGAACGTTTTGTATGGGGAGATATTTTGTTCATGTACTGCAAACATTTTATTACGCATTTTATCAGACAAATTAAGAAAATAATTATATTACAATAATTATTAATTTTAAATATATTTTCTAGAAATCGATCAAAATAAAAACTGAAATTTTCCAAAAAATCTTGTTTGGAAACCATTTGGCGACCCTCTGCGAGCGGCGCACGGGGCATCATACACCCCCTTGCCCCCCCCCTCGCTACGCCACTGTTCGGGTGTCAATGCATTTGCTTGGATAATTAGCACTGTTTGTTTTTAAAATTATCATTGGTTGTTTGATTAGTTCCACTCACATCAGAAGCGTTATGTAAGATTCATATGGCATAGATTACTCTCAAAATGACGCAGTGTAGAAAAAGATTTCTATTTTTAGAGCAGAAAGGGGAAATTAACATTAAACATTACGGGGCTGAATACACAATTGCTTATTAATGCCGGAACCAAATTTTGTAAATGAGACTGTTTTGTACGTATGTATTTTAGTTACCTTGCATAAACTCGGAAAGCGTACTGATAAATTATTTGAGTTTGTGAAGGAATAAGCATAGATGCAATAATTTGTGTAATTGCTTTTCCAGACCAAAGAATATGAGGCAAGATTTATACAGTAATAATTTTAACAAAGGAATCGTACATATTTCCTGAGAGATGATTTCGTAAACGGTTTTCCAAAGGATGCTAGCATAATTATTTACGTCACATGAGGAAAACAATAAAAACGCCCTTGCAGCTAGCGTATTTCCTGAGATTAAGCAAATTCCAACTTTTATATTATCGAACTACCAGCATTCAACCTTTTACCTCGACCACTAATTGGCTGGATACATAACTATATTAATATTTCGTGTAATACTTCATATAATAAAAGTTCCCGGCAAAAGAGATATCTAATATTAAAAGTGAGAAAGGAATTTTAATTTTTGAGTTAAAAAAAAATTAACTATTTAACATGAATAAATTACAGCATGAAACTGGAAGATATCTCAGCTTTCTTGAGCCCGTATTAATTTAAATAAAAATAGGTCAAAGAATCCTGCGTATCTATTTGAGGCTTTGAAGCTACCGTTTTGTAACGTTTATTTTACATAATACGTTATTTTTATGTTAATTCTTTTCTGTGACCTGAATTTTTTGAATTAGTTCTGTTTCCGCTATTCCTGCTTCGGCGTTTTTCAAAATTCCTCCTGTTCCTGCGAAATCGGAGAGTACAGTACCCCTCCCACAGCTCCTAAGAAGATGTCATGATGATCCATTAAGAAGAGCTGGGCAGTTTCTTTGTGAATAAGTTAGTCTTCGTTAGAAACGAAGACGTGTCTTAGTGTAGGCTCCTCCTGAAATCTTCAGTTTCATTCCATTTGTAATTCTGCTACAATATTAGCTGTTATTTTCACATCTTATATTAGTCAATATAAAAGTTTTAGACATTATTGGAACTAAAAGGGAAAACCCTTAGCACTTTATAAGGGTTATCAGCATCCAATTCAGAATAAAAATAAGGAAAATGTAGTTTATTGGATTTGCATAAATGAAAGAATTAAAAGCTTCAAAAGCGCCATTAATGAAAATAAAAAATCGTCATTTTAGAAGAAAGGTTTACTTTGGTTTGGTTTATTAGATTACGGCAAAGCACTCTAGGGCTATCTGCCTCAAGGGAGGGAGGCCTTTCGCGGAGGACCTTTTTAAGGGAAACTGGCTCATATACACGTTACACATGGGGAAAATAACGAAAACACCCATGCAGCCAGCCCGTTCGCGGGATTCAAACCTTGGACCGAACTACCAGTGTTCAGCGACATTACCGCTCGGCCGCTGGTGGACAATTTTAGAAGAAAGAACGTCGTTTTAGAACTACTATTTATTCTGAAAGATTTTATTATAACTCACCTTTATGCAGAATTTTGGAAGAATATTGTTTTTTACTTTAGTTCATTGCCAAAATCATTGCAGAGTTTGAACATTTCTTTTTCTCCCTTTTTAAATACAATATTATCTTCATTCATGCAAAGATCTGAGATCGTAAATATTTTTCGATCATTTCTTATTTTAAATTAAAAAATTTTTTGCTTTCCAACCTTACTGGTCCACTCCGCCCCCACTATGTAACTCCTTTAGGAAGGGGGGTAATGAAGATTGGTGACTTCGCGGAAACAGGAATGATATTGACAACCGCGGAAACGGGAATCGCGGAAAACGGAAGACACCGAATATTTTCCGTCGGTCTCAGCAAAATGTAAATTAGGCTGAGTTTAGTTAGCGAACGAATTTACAGTTCTCGGAGTTCGACAAAGAGTTGTTGTTTTTATAGCTATATTAGCATATCTGTGCGTTATGTGTTTTGGTGAATGATGTTTATATTCTTTTTACTCGCGAATCTTAAGCCGTTCATCCTAATCAGAGCTGGATTAGTTACACAAATAAAGTAACTTTTCCTTTTAAATACTTAAATTTTGGTGATCATGCAAACAACAGTGAGTATGTTTTGACTGCATTAGAAGATTAAATTTTAATAAAAATTAAATTTTAGATTAAGATTAAATTTTATAAATCAAGTTTTATATTTTTCTGTGTTCCTGAAATTTATACCTGAAAAAGTGTATGAATCTGAAGTGTAATGAAGAGAACTTAAATTAAATGGCAAGAAGGTTCATTTGTTAATTAATTGGGTTTAACAGGTATTAATTGAGTTTTAATTGTTAATTAGGTACAACTTTATAAAATGTCAGTAACAGCTTTAGAAAAGCCATACAATATATTTCTGGAAATTTAATCTTAAGCTTTAACACCATTAACATTTTCTATATGCATTTGAACGCGAAAATGAAGTTTAAATAAAGCAAGATTCTTGCTAGTCCGTAAATTACCCATAAATAGAGTATAAAATTGCAATAATTTTGCTCTTCTGTGATTACGAAATTATGCTGTTTCAGCATACTACAACAACTACACAAAAGCGAACTGATGATATAGCATTGTCTACAGAAGTGCTTCATTCACTATCTTTGTGCCAGGATAAATGGTGTATACGGTATTTAGATCTCGTTTGGCAGCAAACTAAATTTATGTCTCGTATGTGCGAGTAAATAAAGCACCGAACGGAATATTACGAAGCATGTTTTCGGTCGCGTAATAACTCACTTATTCTCGATTCCGATCGAGAAATACTTTCCATCGCCTCTTGCATGAATAACATTTTAGTAACGCAACCAATCACAAAATCAGTACAGAGGTTTGCTTCTATGGTTATTTAAAAGTGTTATCAAAATTGTTCTCATTTGCATTTAAATATTGTTTATACTTAAAAGAATCACTCCGCTGACCTCGCAGTCGAGAGGTATACACTTACCTCACTCCTGCTAACTTAATTTTGTTGCCTTTTTATCTTTATTATTAAGTATCATTTTCTTCGCGCTTACGTCATACACAATTCGACAGCAAAATTTAAAAAAAAAAAAAAAAAAAATCCGATGTGTACACCACATGACTTCCTTGTACAGAATATTAAATTATACGCATTTTTTTCTTAAATTTCATTTAAATTGATTGGATTGAATTAAATCTACTTTGTCGACAGCGTATAAACCACAATAGAATAAATGCACTCTTTAAAATTCACTATATTTGTTTACTATAACGACACTCTGAATGCACAAAATTTATATCATTTGAAGAATTATCGTTGCCACATGTTCTATTTAAATACTATAATAAAGCTAAAACGATGTATGAAAGAAATTAAGCAAACAAAACAGAAAAGAAACAGTTTTTCAAAGACGATTTAGCATTTCTCATTCAATTAATTCAGTTCTCACTTCGCGACAAGGCAAAAATACATAAAACCTCAAAATATCTGCATTAAAAATTACGAAGTAAATCTTAAACACATATTTCCTTGAAAAAATTCCAGAAAGGATTAAACATGATTTAATTCGCAATAAAAAATGAAGGCTTTATTTTTGTGTTGCGAAGCTTCGTCTCCCTAGATTGGCAACAAATCTACAATTCTGCTGTTTCAAATGTAATCAAATATCTGCTCCATGTTATTTAAAACTTAAACAGCTTTTAAATTGTTGATAATTGTACAAATATTGCTTCCAGAATTACGAAAGGCATAAAAACCTTAACCGGAAGGGAAAAACAACACAATTCAATCATTTTTAAAGCAAAAAATGTACAATTTACAAACATATAAAAGCAAAGAAACTGAGATTACTGAGCCAGGTAACAGAGTGGATGTATTTATATATGTTTGGCGCGGCCGATTGAAACCAAAATACGAGGTGCACATCTACATGTTATAGTAGACTTATATACAAAATTTCAACGTTCTGAGGCTACACGTTTTTGAGTTATGCGAGATACGTACGTACGTTCGTACAGACGCCACGAAAAATTCTCTTCAGAATTAATTTTAAAGCAGTTTTATAATTTTTTTGGAGGAAAAGAGTCTTTTATTCTGTCCTTACGTACAGATATCACGCAAAAAACATTGTTAAATTGCATTCGATAGCGGTCAAAATGGATATTTTCGTTGAGATATGTTGCCTGAAACTTTTCACGATTACAATACTTCCTTTTTACTTCGTACAAGGAAGTAAAAAATTAAAAGCAGTATATCAGTACACGCTTATCATTTTCCCGATGCAGCGTCAAGTGTTGGTATACATGTTTTCTGTTTTTTCCTCAGCTCAGCATATCAACGTTCCGTTTTCTTACTAAGATGGTTGAAGAAAACTTTTTTGGCCTTTTCATTGGTAACGTTTCGCATGTTTATTTTATCTATGCAATATCACGTTCATGGCGCTTTCGCTACATAAAATTCTATTCAACAGAAAAATCACAAAATATTTGAAAACGGCATATGTTTAGAATTTCCCATTGACAATCTCGCGCGTTTTATTCCATACAGCATCGCCGCTGCTCGCTTTGAAATCGTTGAGTTTATTAATAAAAAATTCGTTAAAGTTTTACAAAATATGAAACTTGATCGCGAAACAAATTCGAAATTCAAAATTTGGGCTTCTAGGTGCCCGGAGGACAACGCCATTCAAATTTGGATGGCCTAGGTGCCGTTGTGTTTTCGTAATGCGAGAACCATGCATACATTCTTGCATATTCGTCATTATGTAACTTCTTTAAATACAATAAAGGGCGTTAATATTTGGTGCAACAATATGAAAAGTGATATCCCGTTTTTAGTGATTCGACGCAAAATGGTGTTTCGAGACTAATATCCCATTCGGAGTCCCTAATGACTTTAGTCTGATAAAAATATTCCATTATGTATGGAGAACTGAAACGTTCGCTTCAATGTTCTGACACAGTTGTTTACAGTAGTGCTTTTGCACTACTGTAAACAACTGCATTGAACGCAAAAACATAAAAGTAAGCTGCAGTTTATGAAGTAAAATTTGTCCTGATTCTTTCGTCAATAGATGGCGCCACCTTGACCGGCCTCTGGAGCTTCGACAAGTCCCTCGCCAGTTTTAAGTATCTTAGTCACAAACTCCAAGGGAAAATCAAACCTCCACCTGATGATATAAGCGAAGCAACAGGCTGAGCGACGAAAAAATTTCAAACTTCTTAAAGACGATCATAGCACAGATAGTAAAAATTGAAGCAGCGAAAACCCCAGCAGAGAAGTTCAAAGCAGGTTCCAAGCAGCAATGATAATGATCAACTTTGCTGAAGAAAATTAGACGATTGCATACCCTTCCAACAGATGGCAGCACATGAGACCTTCACTAAGCCTAAAACTCCTTTCCTGGCTACCGATAGGTGTAGCCACAGAAAAGTGCAGCTAAACCTAACTTCCAATTCTGCGCCTAATAACGGGACGACTCATAGATGGCAGCACCTCAGCACGAGATGAACTTTTCATTTTTCTTTTCTAGCGCTTAGAAGGTGCTACGCTCTCTCCAAATAGAAGCTTACGGCTTCTGGAGTATTTTTTCATTTAGAATTCCCTTTTTAGGGCACGTAACTGGTACTGGTAAAAGTCCTTTTTAGGACAGAAGACCAGTCACTAGGAAAAGGATACGGTACGATCGCCAGCTTTAAAGGGCTAAGAAAAGGCTTTTCCATCTTTTTCTTCAACATTCTCCTAGCTCCCTCCATGGGACTCATTCAGGATGTATCATCACCATGCCCATTTTGGACTTAACTAATTTTTAGAGGAAGTACTGTAGTAGAGCCCCTGTATAATTACTTTTGTATTAAAGTATCAAAAAGTAAGATTTGTAAACAATGCGAATCTATTTCCCCCAAACAAAAGGCAACGGAATTTTTTAAAATTTCTTTTTTGATGTGCTTTTCTGATGTTGTCATGTCGAAATTATGACTGATAACAAGATAATTTATGTTAATAAAATACTTATTATTATTGCTATAACTTCTCCTTTCCGTAGTCCTCCCCAGCATTTAAATTAGTTGTGCATTTAAGCAAAGAGTTTCGATATTTAATTGCAAGCTTCTGGCAGCATCGACTTGATGTTACTTACTTTCACCGACTTTGCATAAGTTTATTTTCGGCTTTAGGATATTGCTAATCGACATTTAAAATAGACCTTTACCATGTTTTTTCATTGTAGTCTCAATTACATAGGAATTCAACTTTATCTTTGTTATTAATTTAACTTTATCTTTTGTTAACATAATGTCATGTTATTATTTAACTTAGGTTATTATTTCACTATATTATAGCCCACCAGGGGCCGAGCGATCAAGTCGCTGAACACTGGTAGTTCGGTCCGATGTTCGAATCCCACGAACGGGCTGGCTGCATGGGCGTTTTCGTGGTTTTCCCCATGTGTAACGTGTATACGAGCCAGTTTCCCTTAGAAAGTCCTCCACGAAGGCATCCCTCTCCTTAGGGAGATAGCCCTCGAGGCTTATCACACACACACACTTTCTCTTATGTTGCTAACTTTATTTAAATACCGGAAGGTAGCGGAAGTTGTTTTGTAGCATAAGCAGTGCGTACGGTTAATACGCGGCATTTAAAATTTTGAGACAGCTTAAGAAGACCAATTTGCGTATCCTCACACTAGATTAATTTAATAATTAATTATATTAATAATAATTCATTTGGAAATGCTTAGCTGTTTTAAATACCTACAAGTGTCAGAATGTATACACAGCTGAGCTTTCTATTCATTTAAAGAGTTAATAAAAAGGTGGTTTAAACCTTCTTCGGACCTTTGTCATAATATTTCAGGCAGAGTGAAAATTAACTGGTGAGTCTAATAGGGTCTGAAAGACTATGCCATTAGGCCAGTACATTGCGAGAAAGACTTTCCAGCCTTTCAGATTTTGAACCCTTTAGTGGGATCTTTCCAAGTATAAATGCATCTGGTTGACAGATCAAATTAATAAAGCTATTTTTCTGTGTGAAATATTGCAGAAATGCTTACCAGTAAGCGATTAGTCTAAAACAGGCGTTTCTTTCTCATTGCCTGGGACAATTTACGTCGAAAAATTGGAAAGTTTAAATCACTTTTCAAATTGTGGCCACCAAATATTACCACCCTGTATTATATTTAAAAAATTTAAATAACGAAGAATCTGCATAAATGTATGTACGCTTCTCGCTTTATGATAAAACAACGGTACCTAGAGCCATCCGATTTTGAATAACGTATGTCTCCACCCGAATATGGGCATCTGGAAGCCCGAATTTGAAATTTGTTTTATTATCTGTTTCATATTTTCAAAAGCATTTATGAGTTTTTGATTAAGAAACTCTACGATTTCAAAGCGAGCAATGTCAACACTGTACGGGGGGGGGGGAAATCATCTCCAGGCCGCAAGATTATCTAGCGGAAATTATAAAAATATGCTCTTGTAAGGATTATGTTAATTTTATTAACAGTTAAATTTTGAGTTAAAGTTCCTTTCCTATCGATTCTTAACTTCAACTTACCACTTCCGACCAGAACGTAGTTTTAGAATCACGTCTGAATAAATAATGAGCGGTATTTAACCACAAAGTTCTTCGGTCTTAGAGAGAGAGAGATACCGGGTATTCTCTCTCGTAAGCTATTATCACGCTCGGCCGTAAGCCCTTGATAGCTTCTCAGTCTATTAACGTTAAGGGCCCAACTCTATCAGAATTTTGATAGTTTCAGTTGTACCTCTTTAGTTTAGATTAGTTTAGTACTGTTCTTAGTCTCTTAAGTTCAAAGCCCAAGTGTCGGCTTTATTGTACACTCCAAGACGGAGTTTTGTTAAACTTTAGTTGAAATAATAAAGGGCTAGTTTAACCCTTCTGTCTTGTTGTTTCCTGTCACACGAACTCAAGCGATGATTCGCTTATCAGTTCTTAAGATTCTTCACTTCCAACAGTAACTTAGGATTACAAAGGGAGGAACTCTGAACTCTTTAAAAATTATTTTGTATTATTGCTGTTGAATTGAGTTTTAAGGCTTAAGTGCGAAAAACATGATATTTAATAAATTAAAGTAATACACAAAACGTTAAAAAAATTTTCGGGAGTAATATAACATCTGAAAACTTTCAGAATTATAGGAATTGTTTTAGACTCATGCAAAATGCCGAAGAAATGTTGGAAAAATTTGTATATTTATTTATGCCTTTGTGCTTGAAATAAACTCTGGTTATCGTCCTTCCCCCCCTTAAGTAACACTGCATTGCTAACATTTAAGAATAAAATACTAATTTAAATAAAGTTTGGTTCCCATTCCCTTTAAAGATGCCATTTTCGCTATTTATGCAATAGTCGCAGTGTTTTCTAAAATCTGCAAATTTTGTTTAGTTGACCTTCGCTCAGCAACCTTTTACTGTCGGTCCGATATTTGATTCAGATTCAGTATCTCAGGCCAGGGATAAATAGAAAGGGCTAGCTCATTTCTTTGTTCGACTCCTCGCCGACGCGAGCCTAATGGGGGGACTTAACAGGCAGTAATCTGACGTCACTATGATGCCACCTGTTCTGATTTCCCGAGTTTAAAACTGTAGTTTCATTCAGCTGCGAGACGATTTTCTAGAGGTTACATATCCCAAATTAATTTTAATTATATATATATCTGTTTTCTAATAATGTATGTATTTAAAATAATTTATATATATGTAATTTTAGTCAGTTTTTATTTTAAATTCTACATTGTAAAGTACCGTTTACGTAATATGGCATTTTGCGCTGTAGTAACGTGTCGTAGCACTTACAAAAGTACTAAAGGATGAGATATTTTATTTCATGCTACCAAAGGATCCAAATGAGATTTTGCTTTTGACGAAAGAATGGATTTTCTATGCTGTGTATGAAGATGATATGAAAAATCGCTTGTTCGGATAGCCACAAAAAGAAACTGTTGAAATGGAATGCTGTGCCAAAAGTAAATTATGATGACAATAATAAATCGAAATTAATGATGACCATAATAAATAAAATTTTAATGATTTTGAAACTCACAAATGAAAATGTAGATATTCCTGAATGCCCTAAGTTTAAGGATAAACAAGAATGCATTGATAATTTGAAGAACAAAATAATATCCTTAGAAAATTGCATTAAAGTATTGAAAAATAGAGGAAAAAAATTTAGAATGTTTGTTCAGCTGCAAAGAAGGTGGACGACATCTAGACAGAAATTGGTATCAGAAATTAAAATCTCAAATAGCGAATTTTTTTTTTTGGGGGGGGGAAGCACAAATCGGAGAATTTGAAAAAAATGTCTAAAGCCTATTTTTATAAAGACGCAGATTAATGTATTACTGAAAAAGAAGGAAAAAATCAGGTGGACTAGTGAAGATATTTCACGTTGCATTGTCATAAGAGCTCTGTCATCTTAAAGCTATGATTTTTGGAAAGAAAAAAAAATTAAGAAAAAAATTGGAATATCTTTACCTAGTATTAGCAAATTAAAGAAATGGTGCGCTAAATTTTAGTGTAATCCAAGAATTGAAAGTGATATTCTTACTCTAAAGAAGGAAAGAGGCGAATATTTGTATTCTGTAGAAAAAATATGCGTTCTCAGTTTCGACGAAATGCATATCGATTGAAAACTCTGCTATGACTCTAAACTGGACCAAGTTCTCGGTTCTTTTCAAAATGTGCAGTTTGTTTTAATCAGAGGTCTCGTTACGCGCTCTGCCTCAAATTACTGAGAAACCACGTTTTAGATAAAAGATTTGTTTTAGAAGATGGAACTGTTTTAAATTTTAATATTATTAAAGAGGTTTTAAATAGAGATTGAGAAGAAATCAAATTGTGTCACAAACTCAAACCGAATAATTAATGGTCAAGGGAAACGAGAGACAAAAAGTCGCTCCAGAGAAAACATTATTTTCAAAAAGTACCGCAAAAGATATACTCCACCCCACATGAAATCAAAAAGCATCTGACTTCTATGAATTAATCGATAATATCTTCGGTATTATGAATAGTACCAACAAGAATAACAAGTATTTAACAAACTAATTTTGTTAAGTACTTGTTAAAGTTATTCTTGTTGTATCCTTTGTAACTAATTATTGATTAGATTTTGTACTAGATTAGCATTCCAGATAATATATAATAGTATAAAACATCAAAGTAATTGGCATAAAAAGACTTGCTTCCTTTACTCACACTTTTGAAAAATTAAATAACTGTATTAGGTACTCTGAGTAAAGCTATTTTGTCAAAATTAAGGTAACAATCTTACATATATTTATTTAATTGTAATATAGATATAAGTATAAATTACAAAATTATTTAAAAAAATATCTATTATTATATTGAATCGGAAGAGAATTGTAACAATGTAAAATTTACAATTAGGCAAAAAATCAAACCTAGGTTAGCAGAAATGTTGCCATATATGTCATATATGTTTAAAACTATGTCAATGTAAAATTGTTTTTTGAGTAAATTTAAATAGCTGCTATTATAGTTATCTTAGAAGCAGTATAAAAATTCTCTCAGTTAACATGCAGATAAAGAAATGATTAGAAATAAACGTGCATTAAATAAAAAAACTTGCAAATAAAAATAAAAAAAAAAAAAACCCACGGAACTTTGTTAAAAGAGTAGCACATTTTATCTATTATTTTAAAATTGAGTAAGTATTATTAAATTTTTTTAATGGTTCAGTCTAAAATGCATTGTAGTAACATTGTCTCTTCCAAATTATAGCTATCTTTCACACACAGCTCATTTCAAACGCTGGTTCAAAAACGCTAATTTTCAAGCCGTGAATTGCATTTGCGCGCTCAGTGTAATCATGACTACGTCATCACTTCTCACTTTCTGCTTCAGGGGGAAAAGCTCTATGAGCTAGCCCTTCTGTTCTAAGTCCTGATCTCAGGCTACAGTTAGAATATTTTCTAGGAACGATTCTGCGATGAATCATGTGATCTTTCAATGTCAAAGCGGTCGAGATGAATTAGGAATTACAGGAGTCTGATAATTTTTTTATACATGAGTTAGAATTGAGCACCAAAAGCCTATGCTTTTAATTCAGTTCGAAGGGTCGTGCATATTACTGCAATGTTTTAAAAGGGCAGAGAGTTTGAAGAAAGCTTCAATATGCGAAGATAAGATGTGATGGTTATAGTACGGCACTACCTTGAAGGATTAGAAGTGTTTTGCAGAAATGAAACTCGTATCGGCACCTCATCGTTTACTGAAGATAAAGTCCTAGGACATTTTCTAATTACTAAAAATGAAACTCAAAGTCAGGACTTGCATTTATACGCCAAAGCCACATATATTGAAACAAAATTTAGAAGACATTTTTATCATAAAGCAAATGATCGTGCAGAACAAGAGTACAGTGATGAACAAGAGTACAGTGATATATATATATGGGGATCAGATTTTATGCAGTTGAATTTTTAAATTTCTCCGTATTCGCCTTATATCTTTAAAATCAAATTAATGCGTCTTGCGCTCATTGCTGAAATTTGTTGCACTATACGTTTCGTCTCTTTTTTACCACTACCATGAACATCGCCTGTTCTTCCATATTAAATGCCCATTAGTTATATTTTATATAAATTTTGTGGCTTTAATTCTAGAGAATTCGGACTTTACAGCAATGATTTTCTATCTAAATATTCCCGTCATTATTTTGAGATAAAGATTTGAATATATCCAATATAATCGCCTGCTATTGTTTTCTTAGCCTGCAGAATAAGAGATTTATTTGGGGAATGGCAAGTAGATAAACGGCTCGAAGGTTAGGTAAATGCAATTTCTGAGTAAAAAAATAATCGATTGTAAATTGTAAAGAGATGTAAAAATCGACATTAGTGCATTTCAAAGATATACATATATTAAATTTGAAAAAAAAAAGCAATTGTATAGTTAAAAATAAAACTGAAAGCCAAAACCGTAGTCTAAGACAGTTCGAATGTGTGCAAATGTATAAAAAGTGAAACCTTTGATCCTCAAAACCATTGCATCGATGATAACTATTGCATCGAAACTTTGAATATCGTTTCGCGCTGTATCGTTTCGCCCTAAAATCATTCATAAAGATTTAAAGTTAATAAAGATGTTTAAACTTTTAAGTTCATCCGCTTTTGCCGAAGTATTTTACGAAAAGAAATAAAAATTGTAGAAAATTTTGAGAAAAAGACCTAGCTGATGACAAATGGAGATTTGTGGTAACAATTTGATAAGCCTTGGGTACATTTAAGCGATTTTAATAAAAAAAAAAAAACCAAATCCTTTTTCTCAGCAAACGAAGACGATTGTAGGAAATTGCCTCTTTAGTGTACAGAAAAGTTCCTAACGGGAACAGGTATAGTTTCAGGATTTTTTTTCAACCGTAAACTGAAACTAAGAAATCTGATATGGACCCCTTATGACTCCCTTGTACGGCCTTTTTAAATCATGCAAATTTTTGCTGCATTTCAGTTTAAATTATTTCCTCCAATTTAATTAGAAATATATTTATCATTCAATTAATTCAGTTCTTTCTTCGCATCATTAAAAATTGTAAAACACAGAAAAACATAAAACACCAAATACAGTTAAAAAACAATTTTGACAGTTAAAATTAGAGTTTATACCCCAAAACAAGCAACTCGGCCAGCGGGCGAGATAGCAAATTTTTCGTTGTTTAAAACTGAAGTTTTACTTTTGGTCCCATTCTGCAAAAAGACATTGGAAGTTCCGAACCTTAATTAATTCACTATTCTACTGAATTTCAAATGTAAACTAACGCATATTAACTAAAGGCATAAAAACATTAACCGGAACATAAAAACCACATAATTCAATCGCTTTTAAAGCAAAAAATGCACAGCTTACTAACATATAAGAATAAAATGCTAAGCTCACCGAGCCAGGTAACCTCAGTCGAAATATATATATATATATATGTAGTATATATATATTGTTACGTTATTTTCTTCCTTCACTTTCGTACGGGGCTCGTGTGGATTTGGAGTGAATAACGGAGACACTTGATAAAGTACCGAAACACACTTTATTTAGCAATATTAATCAGGACTGGTTCAAAGTCACGTTTTATAGTCGTCGAAGATCTACTATACACTCGCTGGAATAATCAGCGACACAGCCTTCAGGTTATCAGGCTATAACGGTGGAGACAGCTTCACTGCAAAGCACCAAAGTACAGCTCCCAACTCTGCTCGGTCGTTCTCGGAACTCCACGTAATCTCGAGGCTCTCCACGCTACAACTCGCGATGCACTCGACGACACACAGAGCACAGCTCCCGATTCTTCGGTTCAGTCGTTCCCGGGGATTAACACACTCTCTCGACGATGCACTAACCGCGATAGACTAAGAGACTCTTCGATGCACTCGACGACCCACTCGGCACTCGCTGACCGGCTGTCAACTCGATCGTCTCTGCACGGACTAACTAGATGAGATATACCAATTGTATATACTGCAATGAAAAAGGGAGGTGCACAAATACCTGTTATAGAAGTCTTATGTACAAAATTTCAACGTTCTACTGCTACTCGCTCTTGAGTTACGCGAGATATATATTATACATACGTACGTGGAGACGTCAAGGGGAAAAAAAATCTCTTCTGAATTTATTTAAAATCCATTTTACAATTCGTTTTAGCAAAAACCAGTCCTTTATTCCGTCCATACGTACAGATATCACCCAAAAATTCGTTGAAATGGTTTCGAGAGTGCTTGAAATGGATACTTTCATTGAAGTTGATACCCAATATTTTCGCGATTAAAAAACTTCCTTTACTTCGTAGATGGAAATAAAAATATCTCAAGTAAAGCTGAAGTTAATTGTTATGAACAGAATATTTTAGAACTAGTTTTGAAGAAGAATTTCCAGTCTTGTATGGAAAAGACTTCAATAAAATTGAGCTTCACGTGGATAGAGCCTCTAGTCACAGGCCTAAGTCCACTACCGCAAGCGAAAAAACAATGATAAAGGAGTCCCATTTTATGAAATGATGGGCAAAATCAGCAGGCGCTTCTTTTATGGACTTTCGCGCTTTTGGTTTGTTGAAACGGGCGCTTTAAGAGTCCAAGAGCAGTGAAGAGATTTTGGAAAACGATCCAAAAGGAGTGGAATAAAACTGACATAAAGGTGCTATGAAAAATTGTCCTTTCAGTGAAATTTCAAGCTACAGTTGTAGTTAAATCTATCAGTTATAATTTCTGCATAAAAATTAATTTTCAAAATAGGTTCCAAATAAGTACGAACAAATACGTTCAAATAAGTACGAATACCAATACGTTCAAATAAGTACGAATGATCTCCTGTATATTACTCTACAATTTTGTTTTCATTTCATTCAAATTTTTTGTAATGTATAAAGAGCGAAAGAAAATGTGGCTTTATTACAGGAAATCTGTTTCTGAGGTCATTAGGTTTTTTTTTAAGCAGGAGATGTCAAAAATGGGAAGTGCGCTTGCCGGAACTCGAACCCTGGACCTCTTGAATACGCGTCGAGTATATTTCCAAGTACCCCACGAAAGCATGCGAAAAGGAGAGAGGAAATATCTTATATTCCACCCCTTTAAAAGGAGACGGGGACCGATCGCCGAATCCTGGGGGTGACGAATTATCGTCTACCACTTTTAAATCGGGCGTTACTGTACAGTCATTAACATTTATGAAGCAGGAGTCATGAAACATGTGTTCGAACCCTGGACCTCTCGAATACGCCTCGAGCATGCTTCCAATTACGCCACGAAGGCAAGCGGAAAGGAAGGGGAAAATACTTTATATACCCCTTTTAATTTTCATTAATATTTTTGAAGCAGGAGACAGAAAAATGTACAATGCCCTCGCCATGACTCGAACCTGGACTACTAGCCACCACAAAGCATGGGGAGGGAGAAAATACCTTATATGCTCCCCCTTTTAATACTTTACTCCCCCTTTTTGCCAGGATCATATATCGCTGAAATAGCACATACTGTATACGATCAAATATCCCTTTACGGGGTTTAATAAAATAATAAAAGTCAGTTTGGAATAATAAATATAGAAATATGATTAACTAGAGAAAAGATGTTAAGAAAAATAAGTTTACGTTTTAAACTAAAACAGAATATTATAAAGGGAGAAAATTACGTCACAGCTGAGAATATTTTAAACTTTAGGTGCCACGCTTAACACGCGTTCCATGATAAAACAAAATGGCTGTTATATGGCTCAGGATTTGCAAAATGGAAACCCGTTAAATCCATTACCATGTTTTAAAACCTTGTCAATTGACTGCTCATATATTTTGCTCAAAGATCAAGCACTAATGCACTGCCAAGCATTTCTTGTCTTCCTATGCTAAAATGTTAAGGGAAAGAAATTAAATTATGAATCAGTTAAGGCACTTAATTTTTTAACTTTTTAATTCTTAGAAACTTTCTCGAATATAAAAAAATTCATTTAATTTATATAGCATCCATTCAAATACAGTATTATTTTTCCCACAGGCCATCCTGCCTTTGATATGTAATAACGCATTCAACAATATTCGTATACGGCTTAACTTTCATGGATGCTCAGCAGACTGAAAAGGCTTTATGACATCTTTAATTTATGTAAGCGGTTTAGATATATGCTGGGATAAATTTGCGGAAACGGGAAGAATTTTGAGCAGGTTTCGTAAAAGCTTTCCTCAATCTCCCATTTCATCTGTTAAAGAGAAATTTTTTTATTACCCGTTTAGGAAAAATGAAGCGAAATTTCTTTAAGAGTTTTTAAAAGACATTTGAGAAGGGTATTTTTTATTTTCTGCTATTGTCTGCTGAAACACGAAATCTCTTACGTCCGGTAAACCGTCTGGTAAAGAAATTTTGGAAATGGGTCAGACAGTATGTTAGAGTAATTAAATGAATTGCGTTCTGAGCTTAAAATTTATCATCCGCTAACAAGGCAATAAACAATAATTTCCAAATGACAATACGTTATTTCGATGTTGTGGATAACAATATATTTTTAACAAATTGGCGTTTTTTGATTACACAGCCTTTTTCTTTAAGCGTTTAAAATAACTTCTATTTCCTTTTTCTAACACATAACGAGAATGTAAGTTATGTAAAGAAACATGTGAAACAAACTAGCTTAGTGAAATTTAAAGTCGTCCTTAACGTTGATGTTTGAAAACATACAAATGTTTTATAAAGAAGAATGTTTTATAAAGAAGCTCTTCCGCAGAAAATAGGCAATGAAAAAATTACCGTGATTATAGCAACAGTGTTCACTACCACAAAATTTGAATTTATTTACTCCAACGCTAATTTCTAATATTTCATTCCAATTTAATTGAAATGAATCCCAAAAAAAACTGTATATATTCCAATGCAGTATGTCTAATATTTCATTTCGAGAGAATTAAATTCAATCCGAAAAAAATTTAATTTATTTATTCCAATGCATTATCAAGATGCTCAATATTTTATTCCGATTGAAATGATGGAATACGAAAAAAACTGAATTTATTTATTCCAATGCAATATTAAAATGTCTAATATTTCGTTTCGATCGAATCGAACTGAATCCAAAAGCATTGAATCATTTATTCCAATCCATAAGATTGCTAATGTTTTATTCCGTCCAAAAACATTGAATTTATTTATCCCAATAAAATATTTTTATGTCTAATATTTCATTACGATTAAATTGAATGAGAAAAAAAAACGAATTTATTTATTCCAATAAAATATTTTTGTCTAGTATTTCATTCCTACTGAATTGAGTGAGAAAAAACTGAATTTATTTCTTTCAATGCAATATTAAGATGTCTAATATTTCATTCCGACGGAATTGAATTGATTCCAAAAAAAGTGAATATATTTCATATTTTGTCAATATTTGTCATTATTGTGACATATTTTTGAATTGAATTCAAAAATATTGAATTTATTTATTCTAATAAAATAGTTTTATTTCATTCCGATTGAATTGTATGCGAGGAAAACTGAATTCATTTATTCCAATGCAACATTAAGATGACTAGTATTTCATTCCGATTAAGAACCCACCATGGCCACCAAAAGCCACTGAACACTGACAGTTCGATCCGAGGTACGAATCCCACGAAGGGACTGGCTACATGGGCGTTTCCTTGTTTTCCGCATGTGTAACGTGTATACAAGCCAGTTTCCCTTAGAAACTCCTCTACGAAGGCATCCATTCCTTAGGCAGATAGCTCTCGAGGCTTTATCGTAATCTCGTAAAACCAAATCTTCCCATAATTGAGAAACCCTCTGGCCTGCAAAGCCGTATTTTACGTCCTGCAAATTTTTTTATGAAGTCTGTATGAACGTATAATATACTAGCATCTTAAAATCTGTCCAAGATATCAAGACAGTATGTTAAAAGTACATAAATCCAAGTAGGAATTAAAATCAAGAAAATACCTCTTTTTCGTGGCAAGTTTTGGAAATTTGGGGTTTCTTCCGGTCAGAGGGATAAATGAAAACCCCAATCGAGGTAATTATTATTAATACCGTTACTACACTGTGGTTTTGCAAAGTTTTTCCAATTCTTAAATTTTTTTAAATGTTTGGTATGTGTTTATCGGAACTTTGCGTAATTCTTGAATCATTATATGCCTTATAACATTGCATTGTTAGGCCGATGTTAACTGCTAGTCCTAATTTAATGCTCGTCGCCGTTGCGCGAAATATAACACAGCTAATCTAGCTCCCACGCATCCTCGTTCATAGTCTATTTTCAAAGCTTTACAATTCCAAAAACATAGGATTTTTAATTCATTTTTAATTTTTCATCAATACATAACTACTTGATTTAATAAAAAAAATCTGAAAGCTTCAGATTTTATATTACGTCGACAGGGGCGCTTTTTTAATGGTTTGTGTGTTATTTTAATTTTTTAATGGTCATGTTCTCCGCACTTAAACCACATAAAATTCAATTCAAGAGCAATATCGCATAGCATAGTCAAGAGCAATATAAAATTCAATTCAAGAGCCATTTCGCAAACTATTTAAAAACAGCATATTTTCAGAATTTCCGATTGGAAATCTCACGCTGGAGATAAAAATGTTATTTTCCTTACAGTGTTGCCATTGCTCGCTTTGAAATCGTTGAGTTTGTTAAAACAAATCCGTTGAAGGTTCACAAAATGGGAAATAGATAATAAAACAAATTCAAAATTCGGGCTTTCAGGTGCCCCTATTCCAGTGGAGGACTATTATTCAAATTTTGATAGCTGTCGTTTTTTCACATGCGAGAAACAAAAATATGTTGTTTTTCACAACCTACATTCATGTACATTCTCCTTTATTTGATGTTTTTCAAAATAATACAGGGCGATAATGTTTGACGGCAAAATTTTCAAAAGTAATTCAGCATTTTACTTTGATTTAACGCAAAATGCCCTTTCGAAACTAACCTTCGAAAACTTTCTTGGAAATAAAATATAAAATTCCAAGAATCTTAATTTGTGGCTAATTGTAACAAAAATAAGTATTTGATCCTTCTCTAATAACGATGAAAAAAATACGATTTTAGAGTAATATTTTTCCGTCTGATGCGATATGAAACCCACATACAAAATTTCGACAGAAAAATAAACTAATTCTCTTTCATTATATCAGAAACAATAGCACCCAGTTTTTAATGATTTTCGTCTTTCTAATCAAAGGAGTGTAAAGGCTCAAGTTCCATCCAATATTTTACCTACATTCAGATTTAGTCTAATAAGTGTGGCAAATAATTGATCATAATGGATTAGAAATCAATAACGCGAACAAACAAAAAAAATCTGATGTGTACACCACATGACTTCCTTGTACGGAATATTAAATTATACGCACTTTTTCTTGCATTTCATTTAAACTTATTGGATTGAATTAAATCTATTTCGCCGACAGCGCATAAACCACGATAGAATAAATGCATTCTTTAAAATTCACTCTAGTATTTGTTTACCATAGCGACACTCTGGCGCTAGATTCACTTAACAGTATTATATTTCTTTCATATTATAACTCATAATGCACAATATTTATATCATTTAAAGAACAGAATTATCTAATCGTTGCACATGTTCTATTCAAATACTATAATAAAGCTAGAATGATGTATAAAAGAAATTAAGCAAACAAAACAAAAAGAAACAGTTTTTCACAGACGATTGAGAATTTCTCATTCAATGAATTTAGTTCTCACTTCGTGAGAAGGCAAAAATACATAAAAACTCCTAATATCTGTATTAAAAATTACGAAGTAAATCTTAAACTCTTATTTCCTCGAAAAAATTCCAGAAAGAATTAAGCATGATTATTTAATTCGCAATAATAAATGAAGCGTTATCTTTGTTGTTGCGAAGCTAAGTTTCTATAGATTGGCAACAAATCCGCTATCCTGCTGTTTCAAATGTAAACAATAAATGGCCGCCATAAAAAACATTAGGCTTAGCGGCACTTAAACAATTTTAAAATTGTTGATAATTCTAAAAATATTGCATACAGATTTACTAAAGACTTAAAAACCTTAACCGAAAGATAAGAACAAAATAATTCAATCATTTTTAAAGCAAAAAATGTACAATTTACAAACATATAAGAGTAAAGAAACTGAGATCACTGAGCCGGGTAACAGAGTGGATATATATATAAATATATTTATATACGTTTGGTGCGGCCGATTGCAACCAAAATACGAGGTGCAATTCTACATGTTATAGCAGTCCCATATACAAAATTTCAACGTTTTGAGGTTACTCGTTTTTGAGTTATGCGAGATAAGTACGTACATACGTTCGTACAGAGGCCACGAAAAATTCTCTTCAGAATTCATTTTAAAGCAATTTTATAATTTTTTTGGAGGAAAAGAGTCTTTTATTCTGTCCTTACGTACAGATATCACGCAGAAACATCGTTAAATTGCATTCGATAGTGGTCAAAATGGATATTTTCGTTGAAATATGCTGCCTGAAACTTTTCGCGATTACAATACTTCCTTTTTACTTCGTACAAGGAAGTAAAAAACACACAAAGAGGCATTCTTCTTTATATATATTAGATTTTGTAAAGCTTACGAATTTTTGATTAACAAATTCTACGATTTGAAAGCAAGCAGTAGCAACACTTTTTAAAACAAAGCATATCCAACTCGCAAGACACTGTTGCCACTGGGAAAAAGGAGTGCGAAAATGAACGTTTTCAGAGTTTTTAATATTTCGGCTGGTTTAAGTCATAACAAGATGGAAATAGTCAAAATGGCTTCGCATGAATTTTTGGAATCGGGAATAATGTATTTAATGTCTGGCAATGCTATTTTTATTTTATTGTAGAGCTTATAAAATTTTTATTAAGAATACGATTTGAAAGCGAGCAGTGGCAACGATTCTCGAAATAAAGCAGATTTTTATCTCTCAACGTGCAAGACCGTTGCCACTCGGAAAAACTAGGGAAAAAATTAGCGTTTTAAGGGTTTGTAACTAATATCTCTGATTATAGCTATTTGGGGGGGGAGATTCGACGTCGACCTTTTCCAGGACCCAGAAAAATATGTATAGAAAGTTTGGTGAGGATAGCTATAGTAGTGACTGAGTGATTAGCCAACAAACACACAGACTTTCTTCTTTATATATACATGTTACCGTGAAAGACCGAAATTGGAGAATGTCGACTTTCACCGGAGAATATCAACATTCACCAAATACGTCGGCGAAAGACCGAATATTTTATTACATTCTTGTATATTCGGACCCTCACCGGTGTATATCGACAATTACAGATATGCTCTGGTGAAAGTCGAAAAGAGAGATCATAAAGTGCCGTAATAGTTTAAGTTGTTGCAATCAATAAGATTTGAATCGCATAATTTAGTAAGTTTTTTATTACTGTTATTTTATTTTCTTTTCTCATTTTGAATGTATTGTGTATTTTAGGTTCTCATGTTCTTAAGTTCTTATTTCAAGTCTCAAGTGCGTTTATTTGCGACTGAATTACGGAGAAGAAAATATAATATTGTTATATGTTCAACATTCACCATTAGTACATGGGGAATGTCGACATTGACCGGTGTAAGTCAGAAATAAGAGTATTTGGAAAATATTTCGGACATACACCAAGAGACTATGTGAATGTTGACATTCACCGGAGAAAGTCGACATTCTCCAGATTTCGGTGTTTCGGTTTAGATTAAATTTCAATCATGACGTCATACTTATTAAACTGGAGTGTCAGGAGTTTCTGTTTCCTGGTTTGGCAATAAAAATTATTAACGAATGGGTTGTTTCTCGGAAAGAAGGAACTGATTTCATTCACACTGAAATGTTTCTATACATTTGTTTTGCAATGGTGCATAGAACTTATAAATTTTGCTTTGGGTGCAGCACGCTAGTTCTGTCTTAAAATTTGATCGGTGAATTTAGAAGTTGTTAATATCCGGGGATGAAAAGTACTATTCAAAGTTGTGGTATCCGAGGACGAAACAACGTGTGGTAGAATATTCGGATAGTCCTTCGGTATTTCGGTACTTAAGTTGCTTGCTGGCACGTTGACTTCCAAGAGGCTTTCGTTTGAAAACTTTTCACTGTTTCTTTGCCGATGGAAGAACATTTCTGAAACCCTTCCGTTGTGGCGGAGAAATGACTTTGCTCATAAGAACTGGATTCAAGATTCATTATCATGTATACCTTCTCTGTGTTAGTACGTCTTCTAACCATGTTCGACAAAATTGCTATTTCTGGGAATTCTGTCCGCTTTTTTCTTTTTATTGAGAGTGTGCTTTCCTTCTGGATTAAGTGTGCGTTTTTCTGCTAACGTTTTTGTTCGTGTGCAGAAAATTATAAATATCAAAGTTACTGAACTTTCACCCCTTGGAAACGATTGTGAAAATGGCGTCAAGCTTCTCATTCAATGCATCGTGCAGGGATATGAATAATGACTTGTGTAGAGTCTTTTTAAAGATGTTAAACTCTTCAAGTCAAGTTCTTCGGGTCATGTGCTACTTCACTCCGAGGTAAGTGTTAGCAAATAGAGTTAGTTTACCAGTTGTAACTCCTATTGTAAATTAATAATATAAAATTGAAATTTCGGGCATTGATAATGTTAATGATTGCGACTTTCGAAAACCCATTAAAACGGAGGAGAGAATTAGCCGTACAAAGCCAAATTTCTCTATGGCTTTGCTAAATAGATTGTTAACTAATATTGATGATGTTACAGTATCTAATAATGTTCCTAATGCTATTTTTGGTGTAAATGTTTGTAATGATGTAAATTCTGGGATGCTGTGAATTGTGTTGACCTTCTAAGTTCTAGTACTTTAAACGATAATAATGTCTAGGCAGGTGTAGGGGTGCAAAAGCAGCAGCCAAATCCCAGCTAGGCCACACCAAATATGGTCAAACCTTGAGAGCGTAACGCTTTTTAGACCTTTGCAAAATCTTTATCTCATGAACCACCAAAATGCAAGTTCTTTGGCCACCTGAGAGGCTACTTGAGACCACAAACTTGAGACGACGACTACTGAAAACGTTCATAGGATCTTCAGTTCGTATTTTCTACGTAGTAGAACACTATGTCTTTGACCTGCGCAATAAGAAACCTGTTAAAAGGTGTTCTTTGAGGCTTACTCTTGAATTCACATATCAACATTGTTTTAATTCTTTAAATGAGTTAGGCTTCAAAGGGCATCAAGTTGTCCAAATAATGAAGTACAGAACTAAGGTACTCCTTCCACGTTTCAGGCCCTGCTCATTCCTGAAGGAAATGTTTACCAAATCCGTAATGTTGCTCAACTAATGTTAGTATTAAAGTTGAAACATTTATTGCAAAAATCAAACTGCCTCAGTGTCAGAATGATCGGAAACGGCATCCTTCCTCTGAGACTGGCAATGTTGCACCTGGTTATCTGAAATACCCCAAATACCACAGAACTGGGAATTCTGATTACCATGGTCGTTTAAATACCCCCCTATTTATCTCTCAAAACCCAATGCACTTATGTGTTTCCTTTCTAGGAGCTGAATCTAACACTGTTACTCTGAAAAGCGATTCGCACTTTGCAAAGTGAGTAACCGAAGATGTTTTCTGAAACAAGGCAGCCAAGCACATGCTGACAACAGCATAATATCGTACTCTTTTAATATGTGTTAAAAAGGAAAGCTTACACGAGACGATCTGCCATTCACATTTAAAAGCGATTGCAAATTTTTAAGACAGCTGTTGATATAAAACAACGTTTATACAGCATAGTAGGCATTTGAATAATTTTTCTTTATTTCTATCAGCTTACTATGCTACTGTTAGGCGATACTTAATTTTGATTTTAAGCAATAAAGTAAATTTCTCTTGGCTTTCAGTTGTGAAACTGTGAGCCTTTAGAAGGTGTTCAAGTGTGAAGCATTTGTAACCGATTGGACAAAACTACGGTTGACTATTTCCGTCGAACTACTATTTTTATACATTTTAGATTTGTTGGCAACATTACGTGCAAAGGGTAAAAATGCGAGCTTGTTCACAAGTAAGAAAATGTGTTCATGACGAAAATTAACTTTGTATTTTAATAACATTAGTGTCATCGCGAATTAAACATTTTCTTAAGCTAATAGATGCATGCCGTTTTATACGTGATTTATTTAGTGAAAACTATTAAAGATCTATACGCACTATGCTCAGCGTATGGCTGGCGGTAAAAAAAAATCTTGTTCATCCGTTCTGGCAAACTCATAAAACTTTACGGTACTCTTATATTGTGGGAACCGTATTCAGAATTATATTTAGGTGTGCGCCTATGGATAGGATGCATGTATATATGTCAGTGCGTATGCACGCATACGCATATACATGCATGCATACATCATACATGCATACATTTCAGATTCCGGTCATGATAATGGAAGTGTGCCAATTTCACTGCCGAAATAGAAATCTTGCCTGCTTGTGATAGGAAAATAATGGTAAACATTACAAAAAAAAGGCGCCAGATTCAAATATACTATTGAATGCGTGGCAGTTTTTGGGACTCTGAGGCTAATTGCTTAGAAAGTCCTGCAATAAAATTCCAAGTTTCTAACCTTCAGGTGACGATTTTTTGTGATGTTGCACGACAGGATATAACTTTGGTTGACCAGTTGAATTATTCTCTAACGTCCGAAGGACAGATTTGAGAAACAGTTTTGTTTCGCACCGACATTGATGACGAATACTTGTAATGATAATAATGCTTGATACTTATGATTACCAACAACTCACCAAAGAATGTACCCGCATTTTACGGCAAATTATCCCGCCTAATGACGACGTCATATTTGGAAATGACCGAACTCAAAATAATCAGCGTTACATACGAGAAAATTTACCTTTGTCAAGTTTCTAGAAATTGTATGAATTGGCAAACCCAAACGTTCCAAATGCCAAGGATTCGATAGAACATTGTGATGACAGACAAGTCAAAAGATAACAGTCAAAGGTAGGAATTATCTTGTGAATTTTTTCCGTTTATTATTATATGTGTGGTTTTTCCCAACGACCAGTATGTGGAAAGCCAAACTTTGCTATTTTTATTGAATAATAATGACATATGTGAGGCTCAACATTAGTTGGATGCACAATTTCTAAAGTTAATTCATTTTTTTCATACCAATGTTTCCATTTTACTATATGTGAGATTTTCTCAGCAACAACGATGTAGAAAGCCAAACTTTACTATTTTTATTGTATAATAATGATATATGTGAGGCTCAATACGAGTTGGATCCACACTTTCTATAATTGGTTAATTTTTTCATACCAAGTTTTTCCTTTTATTATGTGAGGTTTTCCCAGCAACCAGTACGTGAAACGCCAAACTTTACTACTCTAACAGAATAATAATGACATATGTGAGGTTCAACGTTAGTTAATCCACAAAATGTTATAAATTAATTCATTTATTTCATCACGGAAACTGATATATCCGGCAGCAGTTTTTCCATTATTATGCATAAAGCGATTGAATATCATACTCTAAATTTCTATACTTTTACGTAGACGACATGCTGAATATGACATTCTGAATTACTATTTAAAGCATGGCGTTTTTCATAGTTAAAATCATTCATCATAATACATATTAATGTCAAAATAGTTTTTCGCAATATCTAAAAACAGTAAAAATTTCGTATTGAATATAAATTGAAATTTGTGTTACTGCAAGAGTTGCATTTTTTCAAAGGTAGGTTTATCTTAATATACCTATGATGTAGACCACGCCAAAGGTCAAATATTAAAAGAAACTAGATCAATACGCAATAAGAATCTGTGTAATGTTGTGCTACATCTCGTTGATTATTATTATTTGTGCCTTCGATATTTATGTATTAAATTCATTTAAGATTTTTTAAATGTAAAGCTAAATCCAAAATGTAAATGAATTGCAGTGCTCAGCTTAATTAAGAATTAAGAATTGCAGTGCTCAGCTGATGTTTATGTGAATCTAAGTTCACTAATTATTACTGTTAAACTGTTTAAACTTTATATTGAATGACACTATTATCATATGTATTACACAATATTGGTAGATAGGGGTTTCCTGTACAAAATACATAAATATAGTATTTTTAAATAATTAGGTATTTGTTTACGAGAAATCTTGATTATTTTTGACAATGTTTCAGTATGTTTTCTCTAAAGTTTCGTGCTTTATAAAGAAGTGCATTCTAAGAAGATGTAGATCGCGAGAAGCAAATTGTCATATTCATCATCGCTTGCACAATGATGAATATGACGTTTCCTTTGCTTTAGAAATCTATTAAAAGTATTATCAAGTGCTTGCAATCGAATAAGACATCGTACAGTTTGTTAATCTATGTTACGTTTAACGGTCTTGTGAAATTTCATATTGGATGTCTAATAAAAGTATTGCCTTTTTATTTAGTACATAATACACATACAGATAAAATATACAAGTGTAACTTTTCAGTTGTCATTTAGAAGTATTGCTAATGTCATCATTTTAAAATACAAGAGGCTTGTGAATACAAGGCCGGCATGAGGCAAAGGGGAAAAAAAAAGTTGCGTTCTAGGATAAGCGAATAATCTCTCCGTATTGTTTATTTCGGTACATTAAATGGTTAATCTTTGGATTATGATAATTTGGCGATTTTTTGCGAAATTTTGGCGACCAACCCTGCTACAGCAACCTGCTAGTTTTGTTTTGGACGCCATTTTGTTTTCACGAAGTAAAGGCATGTTTTTCTTTTACTCAACAATTTTTCTCAACAATGTGCTAGCTGAATTACGCTTCTGCTAGAAATTTTATGGAACAAAAGTGCTTAATCATGACGAAGATTAGGTGCGAAATTGGGACAAAGTGCAGAAACGAAACTGCTTGCCGCGTTTTTAAGAATTGCACATACACGGTATCCATGTACACGTCGACCTATTTTCACTTAAAAAAACATCCCAGAATTTCACAAAAATGGCATTGCGCACACTCTTGACTTTATCCATGTACACTGCTAAAGTCCTAGCTAGTAACCTTTATCGCCTTACCAAAATGTCGCCAAACTACCTGTTACCATATTCCAAAGATTAGCCCATTAAATTGCCTACAGGTATTCTTCTTTGACTTCAAGGGATTAAAAAGAATGTAGCCTGAAGATCTTTTTCCATTTCGTATCCGTATTTCGGTATTCTTTTACCCTCGCTTGAGCCACCTGATTTCTCAAAATATCTGACTTTGTTGTTGAAATAGGATTTTTCAGCAAATTGTGCTGAGATTTTTTTCTCGCAAACTTTGGAGATAAGTGTCTTGTTTATTTTAGCAAAAACAAAAGTTTATTTTAGTTATTTTTTGTTGCGAGTTGTTTAGTTCAGCGTAAACCGAGATATCTGCGAGTTAGCTTTTTCGGTACTTACGTATTATCGCAACCAGGTTGGCGCGATTTGTAAGTTTGAGTAGAAAAGTATGAATAGAAAGAAAATGTACATTTAATAATTACAGATAATGGTTGATCTTTACATTATGGTAACTTGGCAATTTTTTGGCGAAAATTTGCCGACCAACTCTCCTACAGCAACCCTCTACTTTTTTTTCCCCGCCGCCATTTTGTCTTCACGAAGTAAAGACATGTTTCTTTTCTTTTTATCTCCTGAACACTTCTTCCAACAATCTACTAGCCGAATTACACTTATGCTAGAAATTTTATGAAACAAAACTGCTTAATCATGACAAATATTCACTGCAAAATTAGGAAAAACTGCACAATACCATCCTCCTTACGCATTTTTAAAATAACACATACACATAAACCATGTACACGCCGACTTATTTTTACTTAAAAAAACATCCCAGAACTGCACAAAAACGGCATTGCGCACACTCTTCACTATATCCATGTACACTGCTTTTTTCTCATAAATCAGAAAAATTTCACAAAAATACATGACAATTTTCTCAATCTTTAAACCCGGTAAAAAGAACATGTATGAAATTACATGCTCGCGAAAAAGTATTTACCCTTTACAAATATGAACATTTCCACATATAAAATAAATAAAATATCCAAAAACTTTTACCTCTAAATCATCTATTACATTATACACGTCACCAACGAATTCATACATGAAGCATTACAAATATTTAGTATCAAATATTTAAATTATTTCCATGCACGTTTATTTCAACTTAAACGTATACCAAATTCCTACAAGCATAAAATTCACAAAATCACTATCATTTCATTAAAATATAATTAAATTCAAAAACACTACTTAAAATATAAATGAGCACATACATTAAATTAATAAAAATTACCTTACAATCCTAATTACTTTAAACTAAATCATTGCTAATAACAATTTTCCCAATAATACCAAATTCCTTTCCACCTTACATTTACAACAATGCATAAAAATAATATCCTCAAATAATTAAAAATACTAACTTACCTAATCTTCTTCAGAATCTTCATTACGTGGCGGATACACTTTTCTTCCTTCTGTATCAGAATCTTTAAAATCATACTTATCTTTCAAAGCAAGATACCAGGTAAAATAAATAACATAATAAAACACCTTTATTTCTCTCTCGCACAACCTTAAAAAACATTTCTTACTATCCTTTTCAATACCACTAAATACCCATTTCGAATTCACTTTACTTACGGCCATGGGATCCAAAAATTCACAAACACTATTTCACACAACACAGAATAAAGCCAAATACAAAATTCCCAGATTTTTCCCGATTAAAGAACAGTAATTCGTCCATTAATATCACATGACATATCCCATAATCTCTCATTTCCCTCACACAAAATAATGCGTAATCAGAACTGAATACTACTCACATTCTTAACAAAGTCTAACTAACCTAATCTTCTTCCGAATCTTCCTTACATGGTGGATACACTTTTATTATGGATTCAATAAAATTACTGAACAATTTTTTTTCCGAATTTGATAGAATTTGATAAAAAAAAATTCTCTTTATCACATCTACAATTCACTTTAGACAGCGCCATACAATCCCAAAATTATTCAACCCTACTTCACACAACACACAATGAAGCTTAATACAAAATAATATACATCCACAGATACTTGTCCAAATTCCCCCCCTTTTCCGATTAAAGAACCGTAATTCGTCCATTAATATCACATGACATATCCCATGATCTTTCATTTCCCCCACACAAAATAATGCGTAATCGGAACTGAGTACTGCTCACATTATTACCAAAGTCCCAGGTAGTAACCTTTATCGCCTCCAAAATGTCGCCAAACTACCAGTTACCATATTGTAAAGATCAACCCAGATAATTTTTAATATAGTTTTTTATATTATTTTGTTTTAAAATATAAAATAGCAATTAAACCCTTCCGGTTTCGAATTTGAATAATTATTTCGAATTTGAATATATATAATTTGAATATTATTTTTTCGGCGGAAATCTTTTGGCTATTGCTTTTAGCACTGATTGAAAACCGTCTTCGCCATTGTAATTATTCCCATCTATAACAGTTTTGTCAGCAATTCCCATCTCTTCTGCACAAAATTTAATTGAGGTTTAACTCTTTACACCAACAATAAATGAAGCGCACCGCTGTCACAAATGAAATTCGGCTACCTTCAAACCAATTTCCGGTTCTCACACCCAAATGTTGATTGCACTCTTCGACGTTACATTTCCAGAAGATTTGCTTTCCAAAATACAGTTTCATTTTATGAGAATTTTTACAAGTACGTTCGTTCAGTATAATTCCATATCCCTGCAACAATTCAACAGCATCTTTTTCACTCGTAGGCAGATCCCAAATACCCATAGTTAAAGTATTTCAGGGCATTCAATCTAATCAGTAAGAAAAATAATTTCTTTACGAAAAACTACGTATAACACGTAGGGTCGCCAAATTTGGCGATTTATGCGAATTTTGGCCTAGTTGCGTTAATACGTAAGTACCGCTTTTTCTTTAGGTGCACTTTACATTGTTTCGTGTTTAACATTCTTCGTTGTTTGAAATGTAACTACTGATTGTAATATGTGATATTGTGAACACCTGTGCGAGTATTTCTGTCGAAAATTTCAGAACTTCGAAGTGTTTCTTTTGCTAAAAATAAATTTTATTAACCTATCGTCGGGCCTGAGTGCATTCAATCTGTTACGAACCCGTACGCACGCAACAATATTAACTTGATTCTTTCAAAAGTTTTGCTCTGTTGGTAATTCTAACGTAAGCGTTTAATAATCATTTAGAAAGAACTAATTAGCATTTGTATTCACAAAGCTATTATAATTAATACTGTTCAGGAAAGAAGAGTGAAGGTAATATTACGGGACTTTTCAAGATATCGTCGAAATTCAGGGAAAGAAATTTCCTGTATATTCTCGTGACTTCCTTCCTATAGACACGGGAAGTTGTAAAATAAATTTTCTGGAAAGAATCATAATATGCCAACTTGAATTTAGACTTCTGCCGTTTTGTCAGACGTTCTTGATGATTAATTCTATAAATTGATGATTAAGGACACTTGTTACAAGAATTTCAATGGACTGCGTTTTAAAAATACTTACAGCGCTTTTTAAATCTACTCTCTCAATTTATTAGAAGCTAAAAATAAAAAGTCGTCTGCTAATTCTATGGTAACTTAAATCGTTTCCTTTTTCTTGATGCCGCTACCACAATAGCGCTTATAATTGGCTACGGAACAGAACTCATTTTGCTACAATTATTTACAAAATTCCAGTGACTCTTCATACGGTATTTGGCGGGGAAATCTAAAAATAAGTAAGCGCTCAACAATAATTATGCAGCGTGAAAATTTCCATACACTTTCCTATAAAATATTATCCAGAAATTAACAGTAATGAAAATTCCATAACAAATGTTCACCAATTGTTAATGTTAATGAATTACAAATGTGTGAAAGAATACTTAACGGTAATCCCTAACAAAATTTATTTGCATGTCTAGAGTTTTTTAACTCTATTACTCAGTAAATTTATCAGTCACACTTAAGAAAGTTGTAATTCTCGCCCTGTCAATAACGGCCCTTTAAGAAATTTTCGACTGCGATAAGGGTGATAATTCCTATTATAATTAATTATTTTTAAGTAATGTTGCTTAATTAAAATATTTTATCTTTACATTATAATTAGCCCAAAGGGGTAATTTGCCCCCAAAGGGTTATTAATTTCGTTTTTGTATTTTGCGTCGTCTACTATAAAATGGTGTTTTTAACTTTTCAAATTGTTACCATCAAATATTGTCGCCCTGCATTATATTTAGAGAAATTAAACAATGAAGAATATGCATTAATATATGTAAGTTCCTCGCGTTGTGAAAAAACAACGGTACCTAGAGATATCAAATTTTGAATAAAGTGGTCCTCCACTCAAAAATGCGCTTCTGGAAGGCCGAATCTGGATTTTGCTTTATTATCTATTTCATATTTTGTATAACGAATTTAAGTAACAAATTCGGCGATTTCAAAGCAAGGAATGACAACACTGTACGGGGGGGGGGAGTGTAAAGAACATGATACTTAACCAAGGTAATACACAAAACGTTACTTTGGGCGTAATATAAAATTTGAAAGCTTTCAGATTTTTTTCTTTTTTAAAAATTTTGGGTTTAATCCTAGTATCCGGTGCATTTGGCGACTTTTATGACGAGCAGTAAAAACGGGACATATACGATGAGTAGTAAACGGGTATTCAAAGAATATATGTAGTTATACATAGTATATACTATGTATATAATGATAGTATATAGTGTATAGTATACTATCACTATATATACATAGACGTTCTTTTGGTAATTTTTGGTGTTGGCGATAATTTTCAAAAATTGCGCCAAGGCTGCACCGTATACTAGGATTTTACCAAATTTTGTTTTGTATTTAGGTTAATGAAATTATGATGAACAAACTCAGTGGTTTAAAAGTTAAGTGGTAAAATTTAAGTTCAAATTTAATCAGAAAAATCGCCGGATTTAGGAAGAAATGTTTTCCTACCTGATAAAGCGAAATAAACTAAGTGATTTAAAAGCAATGAGCGCAGTTCTTTGCCTGTATTATTATCAATTTACTAGCTGGAACCGTGAACTTACACTAGCTGGACTCATTAAAATCATAATATTCTATTTCGTAAGTACATTTTCTTTGCAGATATATTGCAAACCAAGATTTATAGTTTTTACTATGGGCTCTTATTTCCTTGTAAAACTCCGATTAATCGAAATTCCCGAAATAATTCGAAATTCATCGCGAAGACGGAGAATATTAACATTAGATTCGTGCTCATGAATCTAGTCACCCTTATTCATAAGTAATTTTTTAATTTATTTCTTCTGTAGCACCTTTCGTTTTGCAGAAAATTATGCAGAAAAATTTGTCTATCCATAAAAATAATAAAGATAAATAAATAATAAAAAATAATTTTAAAAAAAATCTGAAAGCTTTCAGATTTTATATTACGTCCAAAGCGGAATTTTTCGACGTTTTGTCTGTAACATTTTTCGTTTTGGTGTGGTATTTTCTTTGCGTGTACATGAGACTCAACTGGATTATTTGGCGTACAGTAAATTACAGATCAGGTAGGAGAAGATCTTACATAAAGGATGATTTGTGGGAAACTTTTCAGGGAACTGGTTGGGATATATGCTACTCGCGGAGAATGCCACAAAGCTCTCCATACCTTTCTACCCTGCTCACCGGGAATAGAACACAGGTCGAAATAGTTTTTAATTACTTGCAATTAACAACTAATTATTACATTTTTCTAAGTAGCCTTTTCTTAGAACATTAATAATTTTAAATGACTCGAAGTTGAAACATCCATCCACCCTCAAGGTTAATGTATTTTAAAGAATTCATTGCTAACTTGAGATTAACTGTCGAAGGCTGCATAAATCGTCATAGCGTAAATTGTAAAACTTGACCAAAATCTTCTTAACCTTTTACGTCATTTAATTAATTTTACGTAATTTCATAGATTTAAGATTTTACTTTAAAATATTATGCAAAGATTGAAATTTCTAGGAAACTAGAGACTTTTACGGCGACTATAAAGGACCGATTTTCTATTTTTAGCAACGATTTAAGTTTAGAAACAATACGCACCTTTTGAAAGGTACACATTTGGAATCTTCCTTCCATGCAGATGTAATGGCTGACATTTGACATGTTGCTTATTTTGCAGTCGGAAATTTTAATACTACGCATTTCTCAACGTGTCTTAATTATGGAATCGGAATATTTCTTTCCGAAAAGTGCAAAAACATATCCTTCAATCCGCAACTTGTTTATATGCGACACAACAAGAAAAATAAATTTAAAAGTAGCAGAGGGTATTTTTTATTTGTGAGAATAAGCTGTCGGCAAAAAATTGTTATTCCGAAGCATTTGCTTTTTAAAATTTCTTTATAGGAATCTTTGTAAAAGTATGTAAACATTTTATGTGGAGTATCGAATATAATTGACAGTATTGTGTAGCTTGTTTCTGTTAAATTTAAAAATGAAAGTTCGTATAGTTTTAGAGTCACATAACTGATCATTGTGCTACGATGCTAGACGGTAAGCCTTAACTGTGTAATACTAACACTGTGTAATACTGACTGCTACCGGGCACATGCACATTCTAAACAGAAACGTTGAATCCGAGTCACCTCCTAGCAGTCCTTTCCCGTATTATACCAATAAATGCGATTGGACCTTGCACCCTCAGCTGTCGGTATTCTTTGCAGCTAACAAAAAAAAAGTTGTTTAGATTCATATAATTCGCTCGGGCATCACCACAATAATTATGTCGCCTAAACGGAAAGTAACCAGAAATGAGTCAGAACACGCAAATGCGAGCACTTTACAGTGGGAAGATTTTCTAAGACAATTCAGACATCTATGAAAATTATGTGCATTAAAAAATTATTCTTATGGAATAATAAATTTATAGCAACTTTGAGAAAAAAATTTGTTGTTATTTTACGAATAAATGAATTTTAGTTTTTTTTTTCATTTCGCTTTGCAAATGTATATTCCCTGTTCTTATCCCAGGCGCCAAATAGATACATTAAGATGTGTTTGCTTCGAGAATATTCGTAACTGGCGATATAAATGGAGTAGACACATGTGAGGTCGTTCAGGGTCGCTTCGAATTATCTCGTATTTGGCAGTTTTCAACTTTACAGTGGAAAAAAACTTTACAGAGAAAAAAAAAAAAAATGTTGTGTTATTTTACGAATAAATGAATTTTAGTTTTTGTTCATTTCGCTTTGCAAATGTATATTCCCTGTTCTTATCCCAGGCGCTGTAGAAGTTGATCTTCTACTTACTTAAATTCAGTCTAACAGTCTACTTTACGTTACGATAATATAAAGAAAATTTATTTCCACCAGAAGAATAAAATATATAATAAATAAATAAATTTTCAGATTTTACATTACGCTCAAAGGGGCGTTTTCTTAACATTTTGAGTGTTACCTTTATTTATTAAATATCCTAGTCTTCGTACTTAAACCATAAAGTTCAATTCAACGGCAATATCGCAAAACATTTTAAAATGAACATATCTTTAGAATTTCCGGTACAGTATCCTGTGCTGAAGATGAAAAAAAATATTTTTTCCGTATAGTGTTGGCATCGCTGGCTTTGAAAGCGTCGAGTTTCGAAGCTTTACAAAATATGAAATAAATAATAAAACAAATTCCAAATTTGGGCTTAAAGATGCCCATATTCGAATGGAGGACTACGTTATTCAAAACTTGATATCTCTAGGTAGCGTTGTTTTTTTACAGTGCCAGAAACACACGTACATTCACGCAGATTCTTCGCTATTTAATTTAAATATAATGCGCGACTCTAATATTTGGTAGCAACAATTTGAAGCGTGAACCGACATTTATAGTGAACCGAAGCAAAATGCCGAAACGAAATTAATAGCCCTTCTGGGAAAATTGCTCCTTGGGGCTAAAAATAACTAACCATGTGGTATTAAGTAAATTTTTAATATCTCTTCGTTACTATCAATTTGTTAAATTGCTTTTAACTTGAAGCACAGAGCTAAAAATGAAGTTCAGTAAAAATTGAAAAGACCTTTATCTGATGAAAGACCTCGGTACTTTTTTTTTTTTTTTTTGCTTATTACATGCTCCGCCCTTAGGCACTACACGGAAAGGGTGGGATGCGCCGTGGAGGTCTTCTTAAGGGAAACTGGGTCATATCCACGTTACACATGGGGAAAACCACGAAAACGCACATTCGGCCAGCCCGTTCGCCGGAAATCGAATCCGGACCGAACTATCAGTGTTCAGCTGCTTTTACCGCTCGGCCGCTGGTGGGCGATCTCAGAACTTTGGCGCTTATTTGTACATGTAATCAATCAAACCCTGATTATATTATTTCAACCTGAGCCTGCAATTAATTCTAGCATTTCTCTGTCCGCATGTTGTCAAGTAATTACATATCCAGCTAACGTCGGGAGATTAGCTGTTCGAATCCCAAAGAAAACAGGGATTTATTCTATGCTTTTTGTCTTCGAGGAACCTAGTTGTTTTTACAGTAGTAGTCGACCTAGAATGGGGTAAATACAACACGTTGCAGCACCACTAGTAGCCTAGTCCTTTTTAAGCGGTGACTATGTAAGGAATAATCACCTTTTCCTCATACATGATCACGCGGAGTACGTGGTTGGCATAACAATCTGGCAAGTGGGTGTTCCATGGTGTGAGTCCCGGATTTTCCTAGCAGATGATTTTCCTAGCATTTCGCATCGTTCCCGAAAGCCTAATTGTCCCAAATTTACGCCGGAATTAAAATATGGTAGATGATAACCGCTGGACACCAAGGTGTACGAGATTGAATGCCTCTTCGTAAGGAATTACCGCATTCCTTCACACTAACTGTTGTGCTGTAAGAAGTTAATTACTAGATCCAGGCAGCACTGACCAAATCCGTGGTTTGAATACCGCATAAGCACAATTGATGTTTTACTTTCATCGCACCAAAAAGGCTAGCATTCTCTGCAGAGGACCTAAAATATTGTGGCTTAAAAAATAATTGACCTAAAATGTTGCCTAAAATACCTGATCTGAAATATTGTGGCCTTAAAATATCTGATTTAAAACGTTGTCGCCTAAAATACTTGACCTAAAGTATTGAGGCCTAAAATACCCAATGTAAAATTGTATCAGGGCTAAAATAGCTGATAATAAACGTAATGTGGCTTAAAATAGCTGATCTAAAGTAATGCGGCCTAAAGTAACTGAGCTAAAATATTGTGGTCTCAAGTACCTGAACCATAATATTGCGGTCGAAGACACATCCTCATTTGAATTGGCATCTCTCAAATTTCAAATTATATAATACATCCAGGTATCACTGGAAGATCCATGGTTGGAGTCCTGGCGAAAGCATAGTCGATTTTTCATGTTTTCTAAAAAAACATTCCTTATAAACTTACAAACCGGTTATCGAGTCCAAGTTAGCAAACAGCAGAATTTGAAACTTGAAGCAGTAAGCAAGTGCAATCACGAAATTAACTGAAATAGGAAATAAAAAAAATCTGATGTGTACACCACATGACTTCCTTGCACGGAATATTAAATTATACGCATTTTTTCTTGCATTTTATTTAAATTTATTAGATTGAATTAAACCTACTTCGCCGACAAGGCATAAACCACAATGGAATAAATGCATTCTTTAAAATTCACTTTGTTTACCATAGCGACACTCTGGCGCTAGGTTTACTTAACAGTATTATATTTCGTTCATATTATAACTCAGAATGCACAAAATGTATATCATTTAAAGAATTATCTATTCGTTGCCACATGTTCTATTCAAATACTACAATAAAGCTAGAACTATGTATAAAAGAAATTAAGCAAACAAAACAAAAAGAAACAGTTTTTCACAGACGATTGAGTATTTCTCATTCAATTAATTCAGTTTTCACTTCGCGACAAGGCAAAAATACATAAAAACTCAAAGTATCTGTGTTAAAAATTACGAAGTAAATCTTAAACGCCGCCATCAAATTAGGCTTAGCGGCACTTAAACGATTTTAAAATTGTTGATAATTCTAAAAATATTGCATACAGATTTACTAAAGGCATAAAACCCTTAACCGGAAGATATAAAAAACATAATTCAATCATTTTTAAAGCAAAAAGTGTACAATTTACAAACATATCACTGAGTACAATTTACAAAATGTACAATTTACAAACAAAAAACTGGGCCCACCAGCGGCCGAGCGGTAAAGACGCTGAACACTGGTAGTTCGGTCTGAGGTTCGAATCCCGCGAACGGGCTGGCTGCATGGGCGTTTTCGTGGTTTTCCCCATGTGTAACGTGTATACGAGCCAGTTTCCCTTAGAAAGTCCTCCACGAAAGGCATCCCTCCCTTTAGGCAGATAGCCCTCGTGTGCTTTGCCATAATTAAATACACCACCAAACAAGAAACTGAGATCACTGAGCCGGGTAACAGAGTGGATATATTTATAAATATATTTATATACGTTTGGCGCAGCCGATTGAAACCAAAATACGAGGTGCACATCTACATGTTATAGCAGTCCTATATACAAAATTTCAACGTTTTGAGGTTACTCGTTTTTGAGTTATGCGAGATAAGTACGTACATACGTTCGTACAGACGCCACGAAAAATTCTCTTCAGAATTCATTTTAAAGCAATTTTATAATTTTTTTGGAGGAAAGGAGTCTTTTATTCTGTCCTTACGTACAGATATCACGCAAAAACATCGTTAAATTGCATTCGAAAGCGGTCAAAGTGGATATTTTCGTTGAAATATGCTGCCTGAAGCTTTTCGCGATTACAATACTTCCTTTTTACTTCGTACAAGGAAGTAAAAAAAAAAGAATATAATGGATAAACTTAAAATCTTCTAAATTAGACGAATTATATGACGATAGACAAGAAGAACAAAAAGAAAAGTAAGGTTTAAATTTAAATCCTGTGAAATTAGCGCGAGTTTTTACAGCAGAAATCGACTGTATATACTATGTTATGTTGCTCATCAATCATGAAATTATAAAATTCTCTGTTTTGCCAGTGTGGTAATTCCATTTAGGCGATACTATGTCTTTCGTCGGTGACTTTTAATGGCGTTTCAGTGCAACTTAAGGACTTTTCAAAAAAGTTTTCAAACATTTACTTAGCCAAAGCAAAGAAAAAAAAAAAAAACGAGAGAGAGAGAACAGCGTCAAGAACGTAAAATTTTACTTCAATACAATTTACTCTTTAGAACTGCGATTCGCAAAACTTAAATTTTTTTCGATTTCATCGATCTCTATATATTTTCAAACACGTCTGCAACAGTAACACAAATATCTTTGAAATCTATTGAAGCGATGTTCAGTTTCAAAACATCTGTAAGAGTTTATATATTAAGAAAACATATTTTTAATAGATTTTGCAATCCTTTTGCTCTAAAAAACCGCTTTTAAAGATGATCTATAAATAAGTGATATATTTTACTTCTCATTTATTATTATATTTTAAGATTTCCATTGCTTAAGATAAAGCAATATTTTAAGGGATAGAAATGGCGCCTAAAGAATAAATGCAATGGTGGTTCTTCACAATTGCCAATGAGTATTTCAAATGGAAATTTGTCATTGGTTGAAAGGATGTAAACCATGATTTATGTTTTCAGTAACTTTTCCGTTAAATCATTAACGTGTAGTGAAACTGAAAAACAACAAAAATGAAATTTAATCATTGCACGTACATCAATCACACAGACTGTTTGAGATGACACAGACTGTTTGAAAATCATATAAAGAAAAATAAATTTCGTTATTTTCAGTAGGAATGTTAAAGGTTATAAATTTATCAAACGGTAACCGTTTGATAATGACAAACATGAAGAGATTTAATATAAATCTCTTTGTTTACACATACCTTAAATTAAATCATTTAGAAACATCATTAACATTACTTTGAAAATTCGCTGAACTGCACCCATTGGCAGTGCCGTAGAAAAATAGCCATTTTCCGGGACAGTTACACGATAAATATATGGCAAAGCACATAAGGCTATCCGCCAAATAGGATGGATGCCTTCGTGCAGAACTTCCGAAGCAAACCCGTCTCGTATTCACGTTTCCTATGCCTAAAGCAAAGGAGCCAGCACGTTTTTCTGGAACAGAACCCAATCCAGGTAGAACTACGAGTGTTCACCAATCTTAACTACTCAGAGACTCGTAAAATGAAAAAATCACAGCTAATAGACATTTCAAACATGAAAAACGTAACAACAGAAATTGCACTTATATTTTTTGTCATTAAGTTATTTCGCTGAGGGAAACAGGAATATCAAAAGTGTCCTCGGCGGGATTCGAACATCAGACTTTCTGATTCCGATTTGAAGCCGTACGTGCTTCAAACTATACCACGAAGGTTAAAAATAATTTTATTTCTTATATCAAATTGCTATTTAAAACAAGATTAAAATACAGGGTTGCTATAATTAAAGTTCCACTTTGAAATTGTCATGAAAGGAAAACTACTGGACCAATATTATCAAACTTGGTAATCAGAAGGTCATGGGAATTTAGTTTCCGCGAAAAAAATAATGCTTAAAACTCATCACTAGGTGGGAAATGGCGCTGTAAGCAATAAACGAAATAAGGGTGGGAATCTAACTTAAACTTTTGTTACACGGGTTTAACATGTTGTTAATTCTTAAGAAACATTGACCTAAACAAAACTACCATTTAAAGACGATAAAACGTCGAGTGCCCACTCCATGCAACGGAAGAATCCGCCCTTGAAAACCACAAATTAGAGATTAGAAAATAGGAAATCGCAAATTACTCGTAAAAGTGTGCGCATTCCGGAAATCATTTTCTTTCACATCGCTCATGTTATCTAACCAGTTCCATTGCATTCTCCTAAAGTCACCGTTTGGTTTGGCATGACAGCTAGTTTCGTAATTGGACCATTTTTCCTTGAAGAGCAATCCACAGCTGGACCTGTTACATGCACTGTGACTGCAGCAACGTGGCATTTCATATACCACGATTTTTAAGCAGCACGTAGCCCCACCACACTTTGTTACATGTGTCACACAGTTTTTTAGACAACACAATGAACGGATTGTAGCGCGACACCTCCTCCCTTCTTGGTCACCCTGGTCTTCAGACCTCAACTCCTTTGACTTTTGCTATGGGGTTATCTCAAAAGCACTGTTTATGTTGATAGTATAAACAGTTTGGAGGAACTGGAAGATGCGATACTCCGACGTGTCCGTAATATTCCTCCTGATAAAGAGTTGCTGTTGAAAAAACGGAAATACGGTTTAACTTGCTTTCGGAAAATGATGGAAGCCACATTAAACATGTAACACGTTTCAGAAACGATTAACCACATTTTAAACCGATGTCTTTATGTCTTATATCGTATAACAATATTGCATACAACGCCGTTTCTCCCCTGGTGGTGAGTTTGTAAACTCTTTTCGCGGAAAGTGAATTCCCATTATAAGGTATTTTTCCCACTTCCCTAGTGTGCCTTCGTGGTGTAACGGTAGCATGCTGGGCCGTTATTTCAGAGGTCCATGGTTCGATTCCCGGCGAAGGCGGTTGCATATTTTTCATCTCACCTGCTTCCAAAAAAACCCTAATGACTCCCCGAACTAAACGGTTTGTGGATGATGATTCTCCGCACCCAGGATTTGGCGACTAGGTCTCCTAAAACCCTTGTCGCCCTTTAAAAAGAGGAGTATATAAGGTATTTCTCCCACTTCCCTCGCGTGCCTTCGTGGTGTAACGGTAGCACGCTGGACCGGTATTCCAGAGGTCCGTGGTTCGATTCCCGGAGAAGGCGGTTGCATATTTTTTATCTCTCCTGCTTCCATCCAAGTCAAAAGATCATGTCGGGATGGCATTTGTAATCAAAGATCACATGGAGGGTAGATGCTTGCACCATGCCTTCTCTGTCTTAACATCTGAACTAACTGCAATATATTATTGTCTTTTGTACATCTCAAGGCTCTGCCACAAAAAGTTTATAGTTTATACAGACTCCTATAGTGCACTTAAATCATTAGAAGTTTTTTCTAACACTCAAAACCCAGTCATAGTGGATGTTCTCAAGATACATATAAACTTAACGAGTCGTGGATATGAAATCCTGTACTGCTGGGTTCCCGGTCATGTGGGAATTAAAGGGAATGAGTTGGCAGATATCACAGCGAAATGTGCTGTTGAACTGTCCAGTCGCCTCATCCCTTTTGGAGACATCTGTTGTGTTGTGAAAGAGAAGATCCGAAAAAAAGGGCAGCAATTTTGGGATGTTCAGCTCAAAACAAGTTAAGACATGTAAAGCCTAGAATTGAGCATAGGGAATCAACCAAAAATCGTAAGGAGGAAGTTCTTTTGACTCGCCTCAGAATTGGTTACACTAGAGTGACACATAACTATCTTTTAAAAGCTGAGAGTGAGCCTGTTTGTTCAAATTGTAATGTTTATCTATCTGTTCGTCATATTTTAATCGAGTGTCTCTGTTTTAACGATCTTCGTCAGAAATATTTTTATAGCTGTGACTTACCTCTCGACCGTTTAATCGGAAGAGAGGCCAATCGTAATTTATTTTATTATTTAAAAGAGACTGGCTTTTATTACTTGATGTAATCTGTTCAGCAGATTTTGTATTATATTTTAATGTGTGCTTTTACCAGGTTTTTTATATGACTTAGGTCATCCCACCATTTGTTTGGCGCATGATAATCATCATTGGTTTTTGTGCAAAAAAAACTCACTCACTCACTCACCTGCTTCCAAAAAAATCCTAATGAGTCTACACTATGACCACTTTTACAGGATTAGCAAGTTTGATAATATTTGGTCCAGTAGTTTTTCTTTTGTCCATTTTGAAGTGGATCTTTAATTATAACCACCCTGTATGTTGATTTAATCATTAAATTGTTACTCTGAAAATAAATAAGTTTTGAGAATTTTTGAGTCTGAGAGAAAATTTAGCAAAAAAATAATCCGTCTAGCCTTTTTCTGTTAATTACTAATTTTTGTTAGACTCAAAAATAAAAATACATATTCTTGTACATAAAAGATTGTAAACTTCTCTATTTCCTATTACAGCTTGACATTTGATACCGTTTCGACTCTGATAAAATTTGTATCCTTGCAGAGAAATTATGTTCATTACTGATTGCAGATGCTCATCGGTCAAAGGGTTCTTCCGTTACTCATTTTAACTTTGGGAAAAAAAAAAACCTATAATATATAAATGTGTTTCAAAGAAAGTGATTCGACTCAGGCATAGTAAAGCGATTATTCTAATTGCTGAAATTCTAAAGAATGTTTTTATTTTTCGTCAATTAAGAATAAAAGTTAATAAAATCTGTACCTTCAAATCTTTAAATCAGATAGATATGGGTTTTTTTTTAGATTTCTTAGAGCCTCATTCACTTTTGCTTTTAAATGTTAATAAAAAATTCTCATAAGTTCCAGATTTTATATTACGCATAAAGTGGCTTTTTTCATTTTCAAACACATACACGCACTTCGGATAATGTCCCTTAGGGGTAAAATATTTTAAAAACAGCATATCTTTAGAATTTCCGATACAATATAGTATATAAGGTATTTCTCCCACCTTTCTAGCGTGCCTTCGTGGTGTAGTGGTTCTGCACGCTGGGCCGGTATTCCAGAGGTCCGTGGTTCGATTCCCGGCGAAGGCGATGGCTCATTTTTCAATCTCTCCTGCTTCAAAAATACCTAATGTCTCTACCAGTTTCTTGATGTAGCTGAAGTAAAACCAATACACTAGATAAATTAATTTTAGTACATAAATGAATTGATAACACAACTATGAAGTTGCTAACTGTATAAATAGAGGGCGCTAATACAATATAAAATTAGTTGAGTGTTAGGCTATTGTAAAAACCTATGAGTAAACTTTAATAATGTAAAAAGTAAAATGCTTGTTATGTGTGCAAAAATGTTGCTAACTTTGAGGCATTGTTAAAATACGTAAAAAAGTAAAAATTGTGAACTGTTACTGTGTAAAGTATTTTTTCCACTTTCCTAGCGTGCCTTCGTGGTGTAGTGGCTCTGCACACTGGGCCGATATTCCAGAGGTCTGTGGTTCAATTCCCGGCGAAGGCGTTTGCTATTTTTCATCTCTCTGGCCTAAAAAAATCCTAATGTCTCCACAATTGTTTTCCGCAATAAAGAATAAAATTTAATCAAATCTGTACCTTCAAATCTTTGAATAAAATACATATCACGCTATAAATGAATTAGCTCCTGTAATAGATATTTTAGCGCCTCATTCACGTTTTCGTTTAATGGTAATAAAAAAATTTGAAAGCTTTTAGATTTTATATTACGCACAAAGTGGCATATTTTTCATTCTCATACACATACACGTTTCGAAAGCATTTGGGCTAAAAATATTTAAAAACAGCATAACTTTAGAATTTCCGATAGAGAATCTGTCTTCCTGGCGATAGAAATATATTCTTCCATATAGTGTTGCCATTGCTCACTTTGAAATAGTTGAGTTTGTTAATCAAAATTCGTTAGTATTTTACAAAATATGAAATACACAATAAAACAAAATCCGTATTCCAAATTTGGGCTTCCAGGTGTCCATATTCGGCTGGAGGACTACGTTATTCAAAATTGGATGGCTCTACGTACCGTTGTTTTTCACAATGCGAGAAATATGCATACCTTCTTACAGATTTTTCATTATTTAAGTTCTTTAAATATAATGCAGCGTGATAATATTTGGTGGCAACAATTTAAAAAGTGATGTGTTATTTATAATGAATCAGCGCAAAATGCCGTTTCGAGACTAATAGGCTTTTCGGCGAACGCTCCTTTGGGCTAATTATGCAAACTTTTAAAATCTTCAACTATTAAACGAATTCAAAATCCATAAAATTTTCTTATATTTTTTTATTTTATCCGTAAGTACAGCCTTATTATTTATAATACGTCGTACAGAATGTTATAATAATCTTTAATCTCTCGTACAGAGACCTGAGTGTCAGTCTGCTGGTAAATTGTATTCAGTTCATTATGTGTTTTCAGATTGTATTTCTATTTTCCCCATTAAGAGTATCATAGTATTTTTCTCTTTTATTTTCTATTTTGCACAGATTCTACTTTCATGTGGCAGGTGCTCTTTAAGTTGATAATTAGTATTGTTTTGAACCGCTGTGTTTTTCCTTGCTTTGTTTTTCTTCGCGATGTTTTGTATGGCGGCGGGTCCGCCTTCCATTGTTTTCCACCGCGATGTTCTCCGGCACTAATTTATCACGTTGTTTATATTATGTTCTCGTGTTCTTTTGGCAGGTGGATTTTCTGTGCTAGGTTTTTTTTTTTTTTAAAAAAAAACACGAGGAACGTGCTTTTTTTTTTTTTTTTTTTTTTTTCTATTTGCTTGTTGTTTGAACGGTTTATTCGAATTCTTCATATGTTTTATGCTTTGGGATCTTTTGAAGGTGTGTATAAGGGTTGAGTCTATTTGAATTATTAGTGTGTTCCATATTTTGTTCCGTTTGTATATTTATTTTTTTCTGCTTTTTAATTACTGCAAAGCAGCTGGAATGCTGTCTATTTTTCATTATTTTTGTTCTGTTCTTGTATTGATAAGTTTTATATCATTTTCTTGTTTATACTTGTATTGTGCAATTATTTAATTTAAGTTTTGTGTTTAAAACGAGGACGTGTATCGAGTCCATTCACATTACATCGCAACAGTTTCTTTGAATTATTCGTGCGCTCTATTCTTTTGAATGGTTACCAGGAGCGCGCTTTTGTTTTCCCATTTGCTTGTTGTTTGAAAGGTTTATTCGAATTCTTCGTATGCTTTATGCTTTGGGATCTTTTGAAGATGTGTGTAAGGTTTGAGTCTATTTGAATTATTAGTGCGTTCCATATTTTGTTTCGTTTGTAAATACGTTTTACGTTTGCCACCTGTTTTTAAATTATTGAAATGCTCTGGGATTTCTGATCATTCTCAGGTGGGTGTTCTCGTTTGGAAGACTTATTTGAATTATTAATATGTTTTATTCGTTTCGATCGTTTACGAGTCTGTATAATCGTTTAGAAGTTTTGCTTGAATTTTTTGGGCCGTTCGCATTTTCCGTATTATCTTTCGAAGGTACGGGTTTCCATTTATAAATGTCATTTGAAAGCTGCAATAAATGCATTAAGTTTTATTCTCTGGTTGCGTTTCTAGATGTTTTCAATAGTTTGAAAATTTCGGTTAAGTAATTACAGTTAAATGCAGGTGTGTGTTTAGGTTTGGAACGTCTATTTGAATTATTAAAATGTTTTATTCTTTCGACTCTTTGGCAGGTACATTTTTTTTTTTTTTGTTGTTGTTTATGTTTGGAAGGTTATTTCAGTTATTTGTATGTTCATTTGGGGGGGGGTGTATTTGTAAGTTATCGTTTGACTGTTCTATTTAAATTAATAGTATGTTTTAAGATTCCTTACCATCTTTAGCAGGTCCGTGGTTTAGTCTGGAAGGTTTATTTGAATGAATAACACATTCCACTCTTTCCAATTGTTAGCAGTTGCGTTAAATCGTTTGTAAGGTATGCTTGAATTTTTATTATGTTCTATGTTTCCGCGTGTTTTGCAGGTGCGTGTTGTCGTTTGGAAGGCTTGTTTGAATTATTAGTATGCTGTATTCTTTTCGATCGTTCGTACGTTTGTGTCGCGGTTCATCAGACTTGCATAGTGTATTTATGTTTTGGGATTTCGTATCTTTTGGTGAAGCGTGTGCTCCTTTGAAGGGTCATTGAATGTTAGTATGCTGTAATTTTTCGGATTGTTAGCAGGGGCGCGTGATGGTTTATAAAGTTTTCTTAGGGTGTTCTAGGTGTCCATATATTTTTGTAGATGCGCGCCTTTGTTTGGCGTTTTTATTTGAATTATTAGTATGTTTAATTTTTCGGATGTTTTCCAAGTACTTAGTTGTTTTAAAGATCTGTTTGAAATTTTAGCGTGTTCCATGATTTAGTATCTTTTAGACAAGCATGATATTAATTCGGTAGATTTATTTGAATTACTAAAATCTTTCATTCTATCGGATCGTTTGCAAATATGTATAATCGTTTGGATGTTTTTATTCTTTCATCCATATAGTTGCAGGTCAAAAATCTCCCTGTTAAATTTATATTTTACCTAGCATTCTTGTTCAACACTATGCTAAGGCTAAAATACTATCCTAATAGCTGGAAGAATGCTTGTGTCATTCCAATCCTAAAACCTGCTTCGGACCCAAAAGTCCCTCAAAATTACAGGCCGATCAGCCTCCTGTCTTCACTAAGTAAACTTTAAGAAACTGTATTGCTTAGACACCTGAAAGATTTCTGCCGAAACTGAAATATCATTATTCCACAGCAGTTCGGATTTTGAGCTAAACACTCCACTCAGACCCAGCTACTGAGAGTAGTGGAAATCATTCATACGGGTGCTCGCAATGGAATGCCGACAGCAATCGTCTATTTAGACGTCGCTAAAGCATTCGACAGGTGTTGGCACATCGGCATTATTTACAAGCTCATGCGACTTGGTTTTTCGGCTGACTTTGTGCGACTAATGCACTCTTATCTAAGTAATAGACACTTTTGTGTCAAAGTAAAAAATTCTCTCTCTTCCCCCCGTCCTATCCTGGCCGGTGTACCGCAGGGAGGAATATTTATTCAACCTGTATGTTAATGACATCCCACAGTTACCTACTGTCGATCTCGCACTTTATGCAGACGACACTGCCATTATTTCTCAACATCCAACTCTCCATCATACATTACATCATCTCCAGAAATACCTGTCAGATTTAGAGTCCTGGCTCGTTGACTGGAAAATTAAAATTAATGTTGCAAAGAGTGCCGCCACAGTTTTCTTCTCCAGAAAAAAGAACGTTCACAGCCAACTCCAACCACTCAAGCTCTACAATGAAAATGTACCTTGGGTGGATTACTATAAATATCTCGGAGTTTATTTGGATGCGAAGCTCATCTGGGGCGTCCATATATCCTATGCCATCAGCAAAGCCAAGAATACAAGAGCCCAACTAATGCAATTAATCTCAAGAACCAGCCACCTCTCCCTCCGGAACAAAGTCCTGCTATATACCAGTACCATCATGCCGATCCTAACGTATGCAGCTCCCATCTAGGCCACAGCAGCCAATTCCCATCTCAAGAAAATACAAGTTTTTCAAAACGTCACGTTTCGCATCCTTACTAATGCTCACTGGTACGTTCGTAATGAAGTACTCCATTCTGATCTCAAAATTCCTCCCCTTGATGCTTTTTTCAAGCATGTTTTGGCTAAATTTTTTCAAAGAATAGAACAGATTAGTAACCCGGTTTTGCATGCCATTCCAGCTTACAACCCGGCAGAGCCCAGCTCTGCCAAAAGACATCTTCATAACTTACATCTTCCCTAGAAAGCCTAAAAGGGTTTGCTTGCTTGACCGGGGAACCTAATCTGAATTAATTACCAGTACTTCACGGGCCTAACCTGTCTACTCTTAATTGTTCTCACCTCCCAGACCTAATCTGGCTTCGTTTCACACGTCCCCGTGCTGATATATAATATTTATACCTCCCCTTGCCAAGACCTTTTCTGCCAGACTTCATCAATTGTTATATATTTTTAACCTTTAATTTAAATAGAATTAAAATTAATTATCTGATTTCCATAAAAATAATTACTTAGAATATTACTTTAAAAATCACACGTACTGCTGTCATTTACAATATCTAAATGCACCCGGAAGTCAAATCACAATTTAATCTGCAATACAAGCTTCATTCTGCCTGCACTTCAAATTCACCCTTCGGTTCTTCGCCGCTCTTAGTCTACTCCAGTTTTTTCTACAGTTAACTTTAATTCTTTTCCTCCGCAACCGCACTTTTTCGACTCTTTCTCCTTCTTCGGTCAGTGACCCCGTTCGCCCCCACCCCGACCACCCCAAGGCTCAACGCTTGGGCTAAACGCCTTCAATTGCTCAGCTAGCTAGTACGACTATAATATTTATTATTCTTTTTTTAATTTTACCTAATTTTAAAAATTTCGCGTTAAATTTAAATACCGTATTTATGCGAATCTAATGCGCATCCCCATTTTAAAACTTTAAATAATAAAAAAATTGTTTGTCGGCGAATGTAATGCGCATCAATGGTATGAGGAATTTATTGAATCTTATTTTATATAACAATGGATTTGTATATAAACTATCAATCAATGGTATGATAATTTTATTTAAATTTAGATACCATATTTTATACAACAATGGATTTATACATAAAGTAACAGAACATAGAATTAACCTATTAGTGGGCTATTGTTATGTGAAACAATCATTGTTAATTACCACTACCGTATATACGGTACATATCGTAAAGTATGAACATGAAATAAATGGTAACATTTCTATCTAGCTAACAGTTTCTACAATCAGTGATTAATAGTAAACGTCTTTATTCACTATTTTGATGATAACTTTTTTAGTCCCCTTCTCCGTAATGGTGTAGTTACGAGGCATATCAAACCAAATTGGCGTCTCGTCAGCGTTGCCAATTTGCCCCATTGAAAAATTCTTTTCCTTCCGAAGTGTGATGACATACCGCTAAAATGTTAGTAGTTTTCCCTCAAAATCTGCAGGAAACTTTTGGCATATTGTTGTACGGCGTCTTAGAAATAAGCCCATCCGCTTCATAAACCGATCCACCCATCGACGGCTAGCTTTAAACTCTCGTTTCGGTATTCCAAGAACTTCAGCCTCCTCTTTTGCTTTATTTCTTATAGTGTCGCTAGTCACAGGTTGTCCATTCTTCCTCCTTTCACGTACAAATTCCAAAACTTTTTCTTCAATTTTAGGGTGACTTCCTTTGCGAGGGCCAGTGAATTTCTTTCTACTAGTTTTAGTTGCAAACAGTGCCAATTTCTGTTGCCGCCACAAGCGAACATTGCTCTCAGCTACGTTTAACTCTCTCCCAGCCTTTCTATTGCCATTTCTTTCAGGATAAAGAATTACTTTACGTTTGAAAGTAGCGTCATATGACATTCTTCTCTGCTTGCCCTCCATTTCGTGACTAAGTACTCTGCAGTATGCAATAATGTGTCAACGATAAATGTAACGGTAAATGTAGTCGAGAAATACAGTAATCCATTGTTACGATTTAAATTCGGTTGACGTCATCGGCGAACTGCTGACGTCATCGGCGAACTTTGCACTCGAATCTAATGCGCCATCGAATCTAATGCGCACCCCAATTTTGAGTACTACTACATTTGGCCAAAAACGATGTGCATTAGATTCGCGTAAATACGGTAAGATCTGGAAAGAAATAATACTTGTTTTTTTATACAAAATGGAATTAAAACTAAATTTTTCTTTCACAAGTGAATGCAATACTCTTTTCGTGAAAAGATAGGCTCTTTAAAGCTCCATCAAAGTATATCATACACATTACTTATTTTGCACACATTATTTTTATGTTATTCAAAATTTGATGGCTCTAGGTTTTATGACAATGCGAGAAACATACATACATTTATGAAGATTCTTCATTATTTAATTTCTTGAAATACAGGATGATAGTATTTGGTGGTAACGAATTGAAAAGTGATACGCAGTTTATGGGGTTCCGACGCAAAATCGCAAAACGAAAACAATAGTCCTTCAGGAACAAAGCCCGTTTGGACAAATAATTATGTTTTATTGTTATGATATTAGCGGTAAATATTATCAAAAATTTAGTTACAATTTTTTACAATACCTCAAGTAAATAAAAACTTTACAGTTACTTATTGTAACTTCATGTAATACTCAATTACTTGACCGAAATAAGAGTTCTAGTAAATATTAGATTTCGTTGGAATAAACAAGATTATGTAATTTCGCCAAAACGTTATGCTTCAAGAAAATTTTAAATAAGCATACAATATGCACAATTTTTACATTTCGCGAAGGTATTTCTCTTCGAAGTATTATTTTTTTTCATGAATTGATAAAAATTAATCGTCCTTAAATAAATTGTTCAATTAAACACTGAGCATAAAAATGCGCAGTGAAACTCCTTCCACGGTTTAAGAATAAGTTTGCAAGCATATCTCTAGTGCCCACTAAAAAACATTCCGCGATTTACACTCTTTCCGTTGCAAGCCATTTCGGAAGCTTTTCTTTCTCCCCGGGCCCAACAGCGGCCGAGCGGGAAAGACGCTGAACACTGGTAGTTCGGTCCGAGGTTCGAATCCAATCCCGCGAACGGCTGGCTGCATGGGCGTTTTCGTGGTTTTTCCCATGTGTAACGTGTATAAGAGCCAGTTTACCTTAGAAAGTCCTCAGGCACCCTTCCTGTAGGCAGATAGCCCTCATGTGACTATCCATAATTAAATAATTCAATCCAAACCATCCAGGACAAATTTGAAATCCTTTCTTCCCGTCTTACCTGCATAAATTGAACTCGTCCAGCTAACAAAAACAGCCGATCCGGGATTGACGGTCTCGTCTCCAAACGTTCGCCAAAAAACAACACAAAAGCAAGCCCGCGAAGTCGCCAAAATAACAAATAACAAATAACAAAAAAAAAAAAAAAAAATTGCATACATGTTACTCTACTATATTCTCTCTATTGAAAGGTAGCATGCAACTTTGTGACTCTCGCCTGTAAAGAATTTGAGTAAAAAGGATACATTTATACACATAAGATAAGTATCTGCTATTTAGAGTGTATATATTAGATAAATGGCTGGTCTCCGTGGCCAAGTCTGCAGATCCTGGCTTTTCTCCACCAGAATATGGGTATATGGAAGGCCGAATTTGGAATTTGTTTTATTATCTATTTCATATTTCGTAAAACATGAGTTTTAAGGAACTCAAGGATTTCAGAGCGAGCAGTGGCAACACTATAAGGAAATAAAAAAATAATTAAAAAAGACTCCTCTTTATCTCCAAATGCACGAGACTGCGTAACGGAAATTCTAAAGATATTCTCATTTTAAAATTATTTTGCGATATTGCCGTTGAATTGAATTTTATGGTTAAGTTATATGGTTAGGTTTTATGATTATGAACATGATTATTTCATAAATAAAGGTAAGACACAAAACGTTAAAAAAACGCTGCTTTGGGCGTAATATAAAACTTGAAAGCTTTCAGATTTTATTTTTTTTATATTAATTTTATAGAAATCAAATAATGAAGAATCTATGTAAGTATGTATGTATGCGTATATGTTTTTTGGTTCGTGGAAAAAAGAGAGCCACGAAATTTTTAATGCGCGTAGTCCTCAATCGGATATCTGAATCTGGAAGCCTGAACTTTGGTTTTCGAATAGTTTTTATTTACCTATTTCCTATTTTTCAAAAATTTAATGAATTTCTATTAACAAACTCGGCGATCTGAATGCGTGCTCTGGCAACTCTGTTAAAAATAAATCATTTCTCTATACGGGCGGTTAAAACCCGCCGGGAACTGAAGAAATTCAACCAATCAGAATAAGCTACCGCCGGAGACTGTTTTTGGCGACCAATTTTTATGCCAGCAATTGAAGGGTTTGTTTTGGATTTATTTTCCGCTCATATTCCTCTTTTGATTACGTCTTTTTCGCATCAATTTATAATAGTTTTCTAACTTTTATTGCTATAAAAGACAATGTAGTGAATACGGAAAATTCGGTGGATTATATCACGTGAAATGTGTAATAAAATTTCTGGCCTGTTCCCGCAAAAAAAAGGTGTACGGTGCTGTATCGCAAAAGTTTTATGCTAAATTGGACATTTCACTTTATTTTGTGGCACTGAAAATTACAGAAAGAATTTATTTTTTAATCATCAAGAAAAAAATGCACATGAAAAAGGCTTATTAATTTGGCCTGTGCAGAAGATGTGTTGCTTTTTTCTTTCTTTATATATATATAAGTATTTATTAGGTACTTAAATTTAGCCAACAAAGCCACATGCAGAACATATATATATATATATATATATATATTAGAAGATTCCTAAATAATAATAAACAATGTGATTGAACTTTTTCTAAAATGCATTACGTTTTTGTGTGATATTTGATTTTTAAGAAATGTAGCACGTTGAATAAATTGATAGTAAAAATCTCAAATGTACTGTATTTTTGAAAAGGTTAATATGAAATTTTATTAAAGTGTTTTGTTTATCTAATAAAATCTGGAATTCTTTCCCAATTTCAAAAGAAGGATGTGTGAAGGATTAATACATGTAACAAATAGATTTTTAGAAAAATTGTCATTAGCATAACACGAGGAGTGTAAAATGGGAAGATCTTTATAATGTAATATAATGCAGTTGATAATCATCTGAAAAAGAGCCCATGAATGGTAAGACTGCTGAACACTGATAGTTAGGTTTATATCCTAACTATATATTTGGACACCTTTTGCTTAGCTTATCTGGTCTGATGATCTGTATAAAATGGTAAATGAAAAACAAAGTATTTGTACCCAATCTTAAGTCTGATCTGCAAACAAGATTACTGTGGCTGCTTAAAGCGACATGCCAGTGAAATATATGTGTCGTGTAGATATTACACAAAATACATCAGCTAGCATCAGCTCTTATCAAGCAGGGACAGGTACCATATAACCAAATATGTACATATCAAACATTTGTAATTATGTATTTTAAAGTTATAGGCTTCCAATACAATTAGAATTTATATTTCTGGAATACTTATGAGTCTTCTCTGAAACATACTTATTTTGCTTAAATCTACTTCCAAAGTACTTTATTTTGATACAACCCATGGTTTAGAAAAATTAATGTTTCTGACATTCAAGAGCTGATAAAAGTATGTCATACTTAACTGACAAAAACATATAAAATTAAAGTAAGGCAAAAATAGCAGCTTAACATAAAATCTTGTGTCAGTTTTAAGAAATAACTGACGTAGGTCCCTCTTCTTCAGTAAAAATGAAAAAAGGTTTTTATTCCTGGCCTTTTGAAGAACAGATATAACACTCAAAATTAATAAGAATTATATAAATTCTGCATCATTCTAAGCCTTCTTGATTTATTTTAATCTTGAAATTCATGACCTGACAAATTTTGTGACAACTATATATTTTTGAGAACCTGGGACCACAGGTGGATTTGTTCGAACAACATTCCAAGTTCTTCGATTACATGCTCGAAATGACTCTGCATGAAAAATTTACAAATTAAATTCGTCAAAAGCTTTAGAAAGTGAAATCTAATGCACTCAGTAAATTTGTTTTTTCTGTGTGAGGAAATCAGCTTTTTCATTACCATCAGTTCTACAATGGAAATGAGCCTGCTTGGCAATTAGTCTGAGTTGAAAGTGTCTTGAAATTTCTAAAGATGTCTGCAAATATAGCTTTGATATAAATACAAGTGAAATCTATTTAGCCTATTCTTAGTATCAGTAATATTAGGTATTTGCAACATTAAATGGGGTACAAAAAGTCCATTATGATATCTTCAGTGATGAAATGTAGGAAGTTTGCACGCGTCCTTTGCTCAATTTGTCCTTTGTTCTTTTTGTTTGCTTATTACTTATTCCAGGGAAAAACGTCTTGCATGTTGTAACCGTACTTTAACATACGTTAAATTTTACATTAAAACATGAAATATAAATAAATTATTTTAGGATTTCCATCGGAATGGTTTTAACATGAAAACTGCATAATGGAATTCCTAATAGTGTAAAGGAAGGTATAGTTATTATGAAGACTATTAGTATTAATAGAGGTGAAGCTAAGCAGGCTTTAAGCTTAACGAAAAGTGTTTCCACAATAAGACCTTCTTTGACTCACATGAAGTTTTAGATTTAAAAACAATGCTAAATGGGGAAACCTTTAGCAGAATAGAAACTTTTTGAAAAATCTCTTCTGGTTCTTAAAACCTTACAAATGATCAACTGATGTGAGAAGAAAAGTGAGGGGCAACTTCTGGCACAAATTGTGCACATCATGAAATTTATTTGCTATTTTATGTAATTTCCATGATATTTCTTATTTAATTTTTTTTCATGCACAGTTACTATTTGTTTTCCGTTTTTGTAAAAATTAAAACATTTAAAAATTAAACATAATTTGGTATTTTGAATTTTATAAAATAAAGTGTGTGCTCTTTGTTAATATTTTAATAGCTCACCACTAGATATTTTAATCAAAATTTTATCTAGGTTGATAAATTACAATTTAATATATATTGCTCAAAATATCAGATTATGTAGCATAATATGAATATTTTTTAATAAATTTTTAAACTCTGTAAATTTTCTTTTTTAATACTATATTTTGAAATATTTTTTGCGCATGGATCATATGGATAATCACAAAATATAACTTGAAGTTCAAAATTTCAAGTGTTTGTTTTCTATGTATAAGTAAGTTGTTTTTATCAATTTAACACTTCATCAGTCATTTCTTAACATATTAAATATAGCATTGGTCCCTAGGAACCAACCTTAAACCAAGCAAAATAGAATTGTTATTTAACATGTTAGATATTAGGAAGACATAACATTAATGTAAACCATTGTAAAACAATAAATGATTATTACTAATTATTGTAACTAAATGCACACTTATACTCAGATACCACCCACAGAGTTGCCAACTCTCCCGATTTTCGACCGATCTCCCGCCAACCCGATTTACAATATATTTCTCCCGACTTTTTCTTATTCTTAAAATTTCTCACGATTTTTATGGAACTTGGCTTAATACTTTGTTATATGAACAAAAGTGATTTTGGACGTCCGAAAGCAATTGAATTTTCTCTAGATTATATCTAAAACAAAACCTTACGAATCAGATAACTTATGCTTTGTGAGTGAGAGCATTATACGTATCCCAGAAACGTCGTTCTCCAGTTCTCCAATGGGCATCGAACTCCACTGCGTGTCAGCTGGCATATATTAGCCAATGAGGACAAGGCAAGCTGTTATTTGGATGTTCTTTAGTTATTTCGTTCAATTTGTGCTGAGTTGTGTGAGTGCTCGTGCCTTCGGGAAATAGTTTTAGAAATTATCCTCTTTTGTTATGTCTGCGAGAATGAAATACTCGTGTACGTTTCAAAAATCGTACACAGTTGACTTTCCTTCCATTATTTCCTCAAGGAAATGTAATAAATTTGCGATGTGCACCGCCTGTCGTTGCGATTTTTCGAATTCGCAATGTTGAAGGGCGGATGTTCTCAAACATGCGCGAACACAAAAACACAAGGATAACATGAGTTGTTTTTAAAAAAAAACGAAAAATTAAATTTTTCTTCGGAAACAAAGGACCAAAAAGTTATTAATGCAGAATGTCTATTCTCTGCCTTTTTACTGGAGCACAACCTGCCACTGAATGCATAGGATCACGCTGCAGCTTTATTTAGAAAAATGTTTCCCGATAGTGAAATTGCTAAGAAATACTCAAGTGCAAGAACCAAAACAGGTGCAATTGTTAAAGAAATGAGTTTGAAAAATAAATCTTCAGTTATTGATTGCACAAAACAGCTCCGTTCTGCCTCTCTACGGATAGAAGCAATAATACCGATTCAAAACTGTATCCAATTGTTGTTTCTTTTTTTAATCCAGATTCTTAAGAAATTGAGTGCAGTTTACTTTCTGTCCCCATTTTAGAAGGACATTTGACAGGCTTTAATATACCACAGCTAATTATTAAACTTTAAAAGAAAATGCAGGCCCTCTGGATAATTGCTTAGCACTTGGTGCCGATAATGCACCAGTATTGGTAGGCTTGAAGACTGGTGTTGCAGGCATCTTAAGAAAGGAAAATTCAGATTTGCAGATTATGAGGTGCACCTGTCACCTCATAAATTTAGCAGCTGAAAAAGGGGCAGCTTCTTTACCAATAAATGTGGATGAACACATTGTTGATATTTATTATTATCTTGAAAGGAGTTCTAAAAGGAAGGAAAAATTGAAACAGTTCCAACAGCTGCATAACAGCAGTTTACAATTAGAAAACTTGAATGAAGTTATAAAATCAGCTAGGATTGACACCCAGTGGAGTTTAATTGGAAAACTGAAAGGTGCTGATGGAATTTTAAAATATAGCCAACTGTCTAGAATTGAGTTGGCCATCTTGACAGTTCCCCATAGTAGTACAGAGTGTGAGAGGATTTTCAATGTTGTTGCGTAAACGAGGACTAAATTTAGATCTAATATTAGTGATGACACATTAGAAAAACTTTTCTTAGCGAAAGCAGGCCTACGTGTCAATTGCAGTGAACAAAATTAGTTCTTTAAGAAAGAAACTTCCTAATTTTCAAAACTAAAATTCCCTCTTTTTTTTTTTTTTTTTTTTTTTTTTTTTCCGTAAACGATGCAAGTAATAAAAATGTTTTTTTATGTGTAAGGTATTTTTGTGTTGCTTGCATTTAAGAATTAGTTACTATTAAAGTTAATTCATTATTAAAACCATATTTTTATCATTTAAAAAGTCCTTTTAACATTGTGAAAAATCTCCTGATTTCTTAAAAAAATCTCCTGATTTTTGAGTGTCATAGGTTGGCAAGTATGCACCCATTTGTCTTATAGCCGTTTTTGACTCTTATACAACACTGGTATAATAAATTGAATGATGTTAATTTAATAAATCTGCTTGGAGAATAACAATTATAAACAAAGTCCTTTGTGTGCAGTTATTCTGCTACTAGGAACAATTATTCCAGATGAAAAAAAAAAAAAAAAAAATGAAGTTCCCCAATCAGTTTCAATATAAAGAATAAATTATGATATAGCATGTAATGATAACTTCATCCGAAGATTCTGGAGCAGACTACAGTGAAAAACTTTCTATAAAATGGTCACAAAATTTTCACACTGAGAAAAATTATTACTATCTTCCATAATTAGTATTCATCAGCAGTCGAGTGGATAAGACTAAGAAGCACTAATAGTTTGAACACTGGTGGACAGGCTAGCTGCATGGGATATTTCTCTTGTGCCGCATGAACAGAAGTCATATTCTTTTAAACATATACTTCATGAAAGTCTTCTACCCTTAAGAAGATACTGTTCTCCTGCTTTGCAATAATGAATTAAATAAATTACTACCATTAATACAGAACTTTTTTTAAAAAAGAAAGAAAACACTTATACAATCTCTTACCAATTGAAATATTTTTATGCGTGCTCTAATATGTGTAATACAGAATTGTGAAAATTCACCACAATTCCACAATCAGAAATGATAGCAAATTATAGGAACATAGGCAGCAGATGTGTAGACTACAATATACAATTTGTTGCTCTTTACAAAATAAAAATTAGAGGCATCCAATGGTGATAGCTGTTGTTGGAATATTTTATTTGTACAGCAAAAGAAAACGCTTTGGATTTCAAGAAAACTTATACAGAATTCCTGCTAGGGATTAATACATGACATCTGAAATCATAAGCAAGTGGAATTAAAATTGCAGCTTAAAGACTGTGTGATTTCCTAAAATATAATTACAAACCCTGGAGACTAATGAAGGTGATAAATTACTGCATATTATTCAGAAAAGTCTTGGCAATGAAAGAAAATAATGTACATAGTAACACATACAGTGTAATATAAAGTGTAAAATACCCCACAGATTCATCATGAATAAAAATTACTTGATTGTGCTAATGTTACAAGACTTTAAAAATTACATCTTTATTTTTACATAACACAATGAAATGAAACAGAACTATTTCGATGGAGAATAATGCATAAACAAGTTTCATGTTAATTTTTTCAATTATTTTTTTTCTTTTGGGAGTTACTGGGTTACCTGATTATTGGTCACTGGCTTACTTGGGTTATTTTATGAGTTATTCCACATCAGCATTTTAATATACAGATTCTCTGAATAATCATTGTATTTTCTATATTTCAGTAGGAGCTTTTGTTAATGTGATTTTTGCCTACGGAAAAATATACAAAAGAGAAATTTCTAAAAGTTTTAAAAGTAGTTTAAATAAATAAAAAAAAAATAAATAAAAAAAAAAAAAAAACATTCTTAAAATATTTTTCTTTGTTGAATTTCACGATGTTTAGAGTACATGAAATAATATGAACCTAGATATCACCAAGCATTTTCAAATACACAAAGAGCCCAGAAATTTCACAGTAATTTTTATCAATTATTATTTTTACCCTCTATTTAAAAGTAAAGAAAAGTTATTGGGTATCGAGTTAGCAAATTGAGTGGAATAAAAAGTTGTATTTGTTTTCGAAATTGAGATTTACATACTTATCGCTTCTACAGTAAATTAAATATTAAATCATATCAGGGCAACACAAAACAACCAAAACAAATGAACTACTTCTACCCAAGAAATACGAACAAGTTACCATAACATTAACAACTGCTTTCTTGTATACCAGTTTTGCACAAAAATTGCGTTTGGCGATCGGAAAATGACGCCAAAAGTTCCTGGCGCAACGGTTGTCTCTGATTGGTTGAATTTCTCCAGTTCCCGGCGGGTTTTAGCCGCCCGTTTTCTCTATCCAGCGAGCGAGACTGTTGCCATTCCGAAAAATATCACATATTTATCTTTCGATTTTAATTAAAAAACTCAGTTATTTGAAAGGAAGGTATTGCCACAACCGTAAATAAAATATTTTTATCTTCCACGAGTCATGTTGTTGCCATTTAGTAAAGCCAAATGTATTTCACTTTCAAATTTATTCTGGATGGTTATTGAGTAACAAATGAAGTGATTTAGAAACATTAACCGCAGTTCTTAAGAATATTGTTTCTACTTTTTAACATGACTGATTTAGATAAAAATGCTTGAAAATCATGAGACGTCCAATTAGAAATACCAAATACTTTGATGACATTACACTAGCTGGACTCTTTGAAATTATTATATTTTTTACTTCTTTATAACTATTTCAGGCGACTAGGCTTGAAATAAACAAAATGTAAAATATTCTGCAGCACTTAGCACTCTATTGAGGATTCTAAAGATATGCTTTTTTAAAATATTTCTTTTGATTTTTTATTGTTTTATGTCGCGTATGATGCTTAATAATTTTTAACATGCAAAAACTTAATAATAAAAAGACAAAGTTTGTTTAGACTTCCTACTAAAAAAAAGTGAGTTCTGTGATACTACGAACTGAGAAAATACTAAAAAAATAGAGATATGTGTGCCCACTCTTAACACTGTATCGAAAAATCTAAACATTTACTGCTATTCTACTTTTGAAAATTTTGTGATTTTGCTGCCGTATGTATCGCCATAAGTGCAAAGTAAGTGTTGTTCAATAATAAATCTAAAAAGGCCCTACAAAGTTCTAAATAAATTTAAATAGGCCAAAAAAACAAAGTTCTAAATAAATCTAAAAAGGCCAAAAAAAAAGTGTTAGCAAGAATGAGTCCATAGTTATTCCGGTAAAAGGTTAATAAAATTTATTCTTATGAAAAGCAATTGAGTAGATTGCTCAAATTTTCCTCAGAGTTATCAGTATCACAATATCACGCAGTAATAATCAGTAGTTATTCTTCGAACTACTAAAAACGTTAAATAGAACGCAATGCACAGCGCATTTAAAGAGAAAGCTAATCCGACTTTTCTCAATTCACGCGGAAATGCAATACAATAACTAAGCAACTGAACCCAGATGCTCTTTCTTCGGCCTTGAATAGTTTTAGCCGGTCGAACGAGATCTTTCTAGTAAATTCTACTTCTCCAGATTTCTGGAAAGCAAAAAGAGGATATAATTACGGTTACGGCTAACATAGTGTTCAATTACATTTATTCAATTTCAATACAAATTAATGAAATACCTATTTATTCAATGTTAAATGCACGTGCTCCTGTATTTTTATTTTTCCGACATAGCTTTCTCACAAAATCTGCCTCGCTCTGCGTTACACGGGGAAATACAACAATTTTAATTATAATTCTATTAAAATTAGCTATTTAAATACACAATTCGTAACGGTACACTTCAATATGCGCACCAGTAGTTTCTCGGATAACATATATAAAGTGTGTTATCGATTTCCATCCAGAGTTCATTCGAGAGGAAATAATAAGCATTTGGAGTCACCGTAGTTGTTTCTTTGATGAATCAATTTTTTGATTCTTGGATGCCGCGAATCTCTGATGCAAAAATTCGGTTCTTCAGTTATTCCCAGAAAAAGAAATCGAGTGGTGTGACGTCCGAAGAACGGAGTGGCCATAACTTTAGTCCATTTCTGACAATCGAATGAATTATATAGGGATGTTTCTTCAAAGAACACCCAACGGCAGCCCCAACGGCGAAGGACCACACCTTATGGGGAAAAATATTTAGTTGCATTTCTTGCGGTGCCGAAAACAATATCGGAGTAATATCAGCATATCGAAGTAATCATCCTAATTAATTTATGATACGCATCAAACATTATCTTGAGAGTTAACCCGCTATATTTTCGATTTAAAATGAAGGTTTTGTGTAGCTCAACGAATGTTACGAATTAGTATTTAAAATTATTTCTGTTACGAATTTGGTATTTAAAAAGCTAATGTTAGTTCAATTATAAATTAAACGGTTTCATTTCCCGCGCAGTGCAGCGCGTGACGAATATTAAAAGAAGAAAGCTAAGCCGGAAAATTAAAAATACAAGAGCACGTGCATTTAACATTAAATAAATAAATATGTTTTTTTGATTTCGAGAAAGTACCAGAAAATTCTTGCACGCGATTTAAAAATCTTATAAAAAGGAGGAAAACCTCTCAATTTAGGTAATTACTTAGTTTGTTGTTGTTTAGAAAACTGCTCTTATTGATTGTAGCGAATTCGCGGATTAGCTTTCTTTAGCTGTTGTGAATTAAGTTCTATTGAACGTTTGAGTAGTTAGAAGATAACTACTGTTGTATATTGTGCTACTGCACGATTATTTGAGGACATTTAATCATTTTCATTGTGATAATAATAAAATTTTGTCCATTTTTCATCGGACTTGTGCATTCATTTCGTAACGCACGCAACAATACGCATCAAACATTATCTTGAGAGTTAACCCACTATATTTTCGATTAAAAATGCAGGTTTTCTGTAGCTCAAATCCTGCAATTATGTCGAATAATCTCTCCTCAAACACTAAGCAAAAAAATGTACACTAAGCAAAAAAAAAAAAAAAAAAAAAAAGGGGGGGGACATTTCGCATTTCGATATCTCCCGTTCTATTGGGCCAATTAACAAAATTCGACTTGCATTTTTCATGTCTTGAAAGCGCGACTTAGGATATATATTAGATTTATATATAGCACTATTCTAAAATAGATATTTTGACACAAAATCGGACTTTTTCTGAAATAACATACCAATTTTTGTCTATATTTCGATTGGCCCACCAGCGGCCGATCGGTAAAGTCGCTGAACACTAGTAGTTCGGTCCGAGGTTCGAATCCTGAACCACTGACCTTTCTAAGGAAACCCGGAAGCCAGTTTCCTAATAACGTCCTCCACGAAGGCACCCCTCTCCTTAGGCAGATAGCCCTAGTGTGCTTTGCCGTAATTAAATAAACCAAACCATCCATATTTAAATTCTACGATTCAAATTATGCCAGACTGCCAAGTTTTGTAAAAATCGTATGAGTAGTTTTTAAAAAATTAGCTCCTCAGTGTTAATTGAATTTGGTATATATTTATTAATATCTCTTTTTTTTTTATTAAACTTTTTTGATTTTTTCCTTTCACATTTCGAAATTTAGGTTCATTCCAAATAAAATTCACTCATTTTTTGAGCTTTATTTTAAAAATTTCTATTTAAAAATAATTTTTATAAATTTTTCGAAAAACGTTTTTAATTATAATTAAAAAGTTTTGCCTATAAAGTTGTTACCATCATCTTAAAGTAGGTGTAGTTCTAAGTCCTGCAAAAAAGTAGAGTTTTTTATTCAAAATTTTCTAAGATATACACGAATTTACATATTTTCGCGTTTTGAATTTTGGCATCTTTTTTTTGAATGATAATAACGCCAAATGTGGTTTATGGATTTTTGTTGCAGTGAATTGCCTCAGCTATTTTTAACCTTAATTTTCAAATAAACTTTTACGGAGAATTAATTATATGAATTTTTTTCCCTCAATGAAGCGCAATAAATATTTTTTTTTAAATTATAGATGATATTATTCGAATTCTTAACTTTTTTTAAATTTCTTTCTTCCTTTTTACTTCCTTGTACGAAGTAAAAAGGAAGTATTGTAATCGCGAAAAGTTTCAGGCAGCATATTTCAACGAAAATATCCATTTTGACCGCTATCGAATGCAATTTCACGATATTTTTGCGTGATATCCGTACGTAAGGACAGAATAAAATATTCTTTTCCTTCAAAAAAATTATAAAACTGCTTTAAAATTAATTCTGATAAGAATTATTCGTGGCGTCTGTACGAACATATGTACGTACGTGCGTACGTACGTATCTCGCATAATCAAAAACGAGTAGCCTCAGAACGTTGAAATTTTGTATATAGGACTGCTATAACATGTAGACGTGCACCTCGTATTTTGGTTGCAATCGGCCGCACCAAACGTATATAAATATATTTATATATATATATATATATATATCCACTTTATTACCCGGCTCAGTAATCTCGGTTTCTTTACTCTTATATGTTTGTAAATTGTACATTTTTTGCTTTAAAAATGATTGAATTATGCTGTTTTTATCTTCCGGTTAAGGATTTTATGCCTTTAGTAAATCTGTGTGCACTATTTTTAGAATTATCAGCAATTTTAAAGTTGTTTAATTGCCGCTAAGCCTGTTTTTAATGGCGGCCATTGATGTTTTACATTTGAAACAGGAGACTAGTGGATTTGTTGCCAATCTAGAGAAACTTAGCTTCGCAACAACAAAGATAACGCATTCATTTATTATTGCCAATTAAATCATGCTTAATTCTTTCTGGAAATTTTTCGAGGAAATAAGTGTTTGAGATTTACTTCGTAATTTTTAATATAGATATTTTGAGTTTTTATGTATTTTTGCCTTCTCGCCAAGTGAGAACTGAATTAATTAAATGAGAAATACTCAATCGTCTGTGAAAAGCTCCTCCTTTTTTGTTTTGTTTGCTTAATTTCTTTTATACGTCATTCTAGCTTTATTATAGTATTTGAATAGAACATGTGGCAACGATTAGATAATTCTATTCTTTAAATGATATAAATTTTGTGCATTATGAGTTATAATATGAACGAAATGCAGTGTCTCACAAAAGTGATGGGACACTTGTGCTTTACAAAAGGAAACTGTAGTAAAATAAATTAAAAAAACATGTACAAATTTTTTGTGAGTGTGTTTCATACTTAAATTTATTAACAATTATTACATAACAAAAATTTTCTCAAAACATTAAAATATTAATTTAATAAAAATACAATTGTTTAGAACGGAGCAAAAAATGGCTCACTTAAGTGATGGGGCACTTACTTTTCCATCAAATATTTATCCAAAAAAAAATTTAATTTTTAAATTTACTTTGTTGGAATTCCTTTTACTTTTAGGCCCACCAGCGGCCGAGCGGTAAAATCGCTGAACACTGGTAGTTCGGTCCGAGGTTCGAATCCCGCGAACGGGCTGGCTGCATGGGCGTTTTCGTGGTTTTCCCCGTGTGTAACGTGTATACGAGCCAGTTTCCCTTAGAAAGTCCTCCACGAAGGCATCCCTCCCCTTAGGCAGATAGCCCTAGTGTGCTTTGCCGTATTCTCAATACACCACACCTTTTACTTTTAGAACATGATTTAATCTTCTTGAGATGGATTCGACTAATTTTTTTGTGATTTCTGGAGTGATTTTACCCCATTCTTCTTGAAGCACTGATTTTAATTGTTGTTTTGAAGAAATGGTGTGTTTGCGAATTCTTGATTCCAATTCTTGCCAAATATTCTCTATGGTATTTAAATCTGGAGATTATGGTGGTGTTTTTATTATTTCAGGACAGTTATACAGCAGCCAGAGTCTAACGTTCAAAGCAGTGTGCTTGGGGTCATTTTCCTGGTAGAATTTAAAATCGCTATGAATGTTAAATTTTCGAGCTGAAGATTTCAAATTTTGATTTAAAATGTTAATATACTTGTACTGATCCATTATACTGTCAATAAAAACAAGATTACCAACCCCCATACCATAACTCCTCCTCCACCATGTTTTGCTGTTGGCATCAAGTTCTGTTTGCGAAATTTTTCCCTGGGTTTTCTCCATACCAAGATTTTCCCATCAGAACCAAATATATTAAATTTACTCTCATCAGCAAATATAACTCCATTCCAGTAATCAGAATTCTTATTTATGTTGGATTTTGCGAAAGCCAGTCTGAGTTTTCTATTCTTTTCACTTACGAAGAATTTCTTCCTGGCTGCTCTACCGTGATATCCAGCAGATAGAATTACTCTTCTAATAGTCTCAGAATTAACAGTTACTCCATATAATGCTTGTAAATCAGCAGCAACTTTAGGAGCACTCATTCTTGGATTTTTTTTAATATTTCGAACGATAATTCGCTTCATTCCATTGGATAGCTTTGATGGTCGGCCAGGTCTTCTTTTATCCTGAATCGTATGATTATTTTTATATCGTTTAATGATATTGAAAACTGTTGAATGACTCAAGTTAACTGTTTCATCAGTTTCTCTAACAGATTTTCGACGTTCAATATGCAACTTAATAACTAATTTTCGAATTTCAAGCAAAGTTTCTTTTCGTTTAGCATTCATGGCTGCACAGAGCTAAAAAACACAAAAATTCCAAAACAAACTGGAGAGAAAGACTGCAGACGATTTTATAAATTATTGCTAATTGCTTTTGAGTAAAAGTAAAAACCCCAAAAATATTTTTGTTGTAGTACGTAGTAGTATCTAATGGTGTCCCATCACTTATGTGAGCCATTTTTTGCTCCGTTCTAAACAATTGTATTCTTATTAAATTAATATTTTAATATTTTGAGAAAATGTATGTTATGTAATAATTGTTACTAAATTTAAGTATGAAACACACAAAAAATGTTTACATGTTTTTTAATTAATTTTATTACAGTTTCCTTTTGTAAAGCACAAGTATCCCATCACTTTTGTGAGACACTGTATATACGTTAACTGTTATATAATTATTAATACTGTTAAGTGAATCTAGCGCCAGAGTGTCGCTATGGTAAACAAATACTAGAGTGAATTTTAAAGAATGCATTTATTCTATTGTGGTTTATGCGCTGTCGGCGAAGTAGATTTAATTCAATCCAATAAGTTTAAATGAAATGCAAGAAAAAATGCGTATAATTTAATATTCCAATACAAGGAAGTCATGTGGTGTACACATCAGATTTTTTTGTTTTTAATATTTGTGAGAGTAAATTTTTACCTTCGCCGTGTTATCGTCTGCTACTTTACTTTGATTGCATTTAAATTGAATTGTCTAAAACTGAGAAAGTTCGTTTGATATTTATTTTCACAAAATTTTCAAGCAAATAGGACGTTGATGTCCCAGCTTTAAAAATTATATATATATAAGTATAAATTTTTACATAAATCCTCTTGGAAAGAATGTTTTAAGTAGCTATTTTTCTCTCGTGTTATAGATTGTATAAAAAAACATGATCTTTAATATGATTGAGATTGTGTGCAGACGATACAATAATCGGGTCACTCAGTGGTACAATATAAACACTGCTGGACTGTTTTATTTCTTTGTCATATAGCAAAAAATCTTTTTTAATTAAAATATTTATCTTTTGGACTTTGCTTTAAACTTTATTTATAGTTAAAATGCCTAGAAAATGAAAATGTCTTCAAGTGAAACGCAGTTGATGTAATTGATATTTTAAAAAAATTGGCAAGAATGCAAAATTTATGGAAGTGTAACAATCGAAAAATCTTAATTTTCTTGTTGTGAGCACTGAAAATAAATGTAGAAGAAAATTAGGGTGAAAAGTAAGCAAAAATTTGAAGGAGAATTTGGCTGTCAGAAATACCAAGATGTTTCGAAAAGTTGGATGATTTTTAATATACTTGCAGAATGCCTGAAAAAGAGAAAAGATGAAAAAAATAAATTTTTGCATACAATTTAGTATTTTTTTTAAATTAAAACTTTTTAATCTTATGATATTTGATTATTGCAATTTCAAAAATAAAATATTTGAATAAAATATGAATAACGTTTTAAGAAACTATATGTAGGAAGATAAAATTGTGTAAAGCAATGAACACAATGTTTAAAGCTATTTAAAGCAATTTATGAAGTCGTCCCAAGTTAAAATGTTGGTTATACATCATTCTCATTTATATATCTTTACTGAAAGGAACATTGAAAGGCGTGTTAACTGTGCTTTACCGTATTTTCTCTTTTAATATATTCAGTTTTCAGATGCATCGTAGTCTGGGACACAAAGTATTTTATAAGGTATTTCTTCCACTTTCCTAGCGTGCCTTCGTGGTGTAGTGCTTTTTACACGCTGGGCCGGTATTCCGGAGGTCCGTGGTTCGATTCCCGGCAAAGGTGGTTGCTAATTTTTCATCTCTCCGGCTCTTCCAATTAACCTAATATATCTACAATTCTTCCAAAAGAAACGCAATTCAAATAAATAAAATAAAATCCTGGAAATAGATTATTATATTAATATTTATTATATATTAATAAATATATTTAAAAGGCTCAGTTCAAATGACTAAATAGAAAATTTGAAAGCAGTTATCTGAAGAGACAATGCAACACAAACAATTAAAAAAAAGTCTAAAAATTACCTAAAATAATAACTGTGACAAAAACATAAATTCTAAAGAAAATTATTTGGAAAAAAAAAATAAATAAACGATGCACCTTTTATTTAAAGTACGCAGTTCGAATAACCATGCAACTTAAACCATGCAACTTAAACAATTAAAATGAAACTCGAAAAAGGAAAAAATTACTTAAAATAATAACAATTATAATTAAAAATATAATAGAAAGAACATTATTTGAAAAAAAGGAAGGAATGTGACATTTTTTTTCCGCTCACTGGAAAAGAGAATAGGTTGCCATATATTAAGAAGTTCGTTAAGTAAACTATTCTTGGCGCAAACTAAAAAAAAAAAAAAAAACCCCATAAATTTGTGAATTTCTCCGTAAATTTCGCACCAAATTTTACAAAATTTCATATTTAGGCATAATGTGAGTCGTAGAATCGAAATATGGAAAAAAATTGTTATGTTATTTCAGAAAAAGTCCGATTTTGTCTCAAACTAACTATTTTAGCTATGTATAAATCTAATATATATCATAAGTCGCGCTTTCGAGACATGAAGAAAGCAATTTGAATTTCATCAATCGGCCCAGTAAAACGGGAGATATAGAACTGTCTCATTTTTTTCCCCGCAGTGTACGTGTTCGTGTATATATGTAAGCACTAATATATGTGTGTGTATACGTATAGCACATATATGCACCTATATACACACACACTGACATACATTCATACATTTCTGAATCCGGTCACGATAACAGAAGAGTACCCATGAAACTTCGAGATTTGCTAAAATTTGCGTTAGGCATTAAAATATAAATTAAAAAAGGGATTTTTGTAGTCTACTTTAACATCATACAGAAATTTTAGGCTATTATATATTTAAATTCTAGGTGCCGTCTCAAGTAAGAAGATGCCGATGGTTATAAAATGACGTAATTCGAACCCATCACACGATTATCATTTAAGATATATATACCGTGCCTTGTAGGTTTTATCGGAATTTGTTCTTTTGTATGGTCTAGATAAATTGCGCAAATATCGATAAAAATGATTACAAAAAAGGACACTTTATACCAGGTAACTCTTTTTAGCCAAAGATTTCTTGATTTAAAATTTTAAGAAAAAAAACTCGATGCAATATTTACCAACTGCCCAACCGGACAATGGTTAGCGAAGGTTGGAATCCAGGAGAAGGCATGGATGTTTTTAAATATATAGTATCTGTGCGGCATGGGGGCACTCTAAATATGCGGTGAGCCAAATGTCCTCTCGAGAGATTGGTGGTAGGGGAAGAGGAGTAGAAGACCCTCGGACCCACTGGGTGCTCTCCATCAAAATTGGGGGCGGAATTGAGCAAAATCGTACTGTCACCTCAAGGATCTCAAGGATGTTCAAAGCTATTGCCAACGAACAGTCACAATCTTGCACTCCTTGCCACGGTGAATTCCGTGTGCTTATTCTGATGTTACTGTCAGAGACGTGATATAAGACACAACAACATATTTACATTAAATGTTTGTATTATTACCAAAAATTATTTATATATACGCACCAAGTCCTAATGTTGTATTGAATTTCAAATACCTTCACGTTTTTCATTTTGATCCTTGTTAGAAGGACTGAGAATCGTCCGGTGGCGAAGTGGCTAACTCGTCGTGCACCACAGGTCCGGGGTTTGATCCCCGTGCTGAGCAGTTTTGACTCAATCTTTCATCCCTTGAGTGGGTCGATAAAATGAGTACCAAGTTCGCTTGGGGACTAAACATCGGGGGCCAAAACGCCGATTGCTTCGGGCCTCCTTTGACAGCACGGAGTCAGCCCTTGCAGTGCTGCTTTCCAGTGACGCATACATATGCATCGATGATGCTTTTGCTGTAACAAAACAAAACAACAACAACAAAAAAAAAAAAAAAAAAAGACTCGTCTTGACGGCTGCATGCTTGCTGGAAGACATCGAGGTAATTGCGGGTTGGACTTCTGCATTCTTCGTTGTCAAAGTGCCCCATAACAGGATTTGATCGGACGAGGTACCATTGCATACGCATTCCCGTTTACTCGTATCATTCCTATCTGTATTATGTATATCTGTACATAATTAGGCGCAATTACAATAGTATGATCCATGGTTATGCAACATCTTCGGTGTTCTCATCACCCATCTTTCAACAAGTCGAACGATCTGATAATGTCTGACAATACCTTTTGGTTTGCAATGACAATACCTTTTGGTTTGAAAACAATACCTTTTGGTTTGCAATGACAATGACCTTTTGGTTTGCAATACCGATAAATGTTTTTCAGACCATAGAGTTTGGGTGTGCATGGGTTACCATATGTCGGACTGTCTGATGTAGAATGAAGCCGCGTTAATTGCAGTACCGACAAGTGCAATCCAATATCTGATGGTTTCTATTCAAACAGCCTATCATTTGCCAGAAATTAGTGTTTGGAATACTGATTTCTACAGATAATGCAATTCAAAATTATCTGACATTTTAAATAGTTTTAGCTTTCCGTTATGTTGTATTTGTAAACTATTTATATTTCCGCTAAATGCTTTTCTTCATTATGTAAAAACTTTAATAGGAATACATTCTTTCAACAAATTCCCGACAATATTCGTTATTCACGAGCTGTGATAACACTAAACAATCTCAACATCTCTGTAAGTAGAATGCAGGTTACAGGTGACGGGGACGCCTGGTGTCTAACATAGGTAAACAGGCGAATGTCCCACGCCTTTCCCTATCTAGCATTTAAAATGTAAGCAGAATGCAGGAATAGATAAGAAAAAAAAGAAAAAGGCAAAAATAAAATGAAAAAATAAAATTATCTCGGAACCCTAAATATCGGAATGCCGCCCGGCTTACATATATTTGTGCTTACGTTTGCAGTACTATGTTGTTCCTTATTAAATTTTTAATGTATTTTTTAATTTTTAGCCCAAAGGGGCAATTTGTCCAGAAGTGCTATTCATTTCGTTTCGGCATTTTGCGTTGGTTCTCTATAAATGTCGGTTCACTTCTCAAATCGTTGCTACCCTTTGCTATACTTAAACAAATTAAATAATGAAGAATCTGCATAAATGTTTGTATGTTTTTTGCATTGTGATGAAACAACGGTAACTAGAGCCGTTAGATTTTGAATAACGTAATCTTCCATCAAATATGTGCAACAGAAAGCCCTAATTTGGAATTTAAAATTTGTTTCAATATCGATTTCATATTTGTTTTTGATTAACAAATCAAAAAATTGGATTAACAATTAATTAAACTCAAAGACTTCAAAGCGAGTAATGGCAACGTTGTGCAGAAAAAAATATTTCTAAAAATATGCTCATTTTAAAATTATTTTGCGATATTGCTGTTGAATTGAATTCTATGGTTTAAGTACAAAGAACATGATATTCAATAAATAAAGGAGCACACAAAACGTTAAAAAAAGTCCCTTTGGGCATAATATAAAATCTGAAATCTTTCAGATTTTTTATAATAATTTTCTTTAGTAATTTAACTTAATAATGGACAGTAAAAAGTCGTTTTTTGCAGACTTTTAATTTAATTTAGATGGATGTTGGGTAAGCAAATATGTCACTATATTCAAATATATGTCACTATATTGAATATATAGTCAAAGTCTACTATATTTTAGTTATTCGCAGAAACTTAAAAAGCCCGCCAGCAGTCGAGCGGTAAAGTCGCCAGACACTCGTAGTTCGGTTCGAGGTTCAAATCCCGCGAACGGACTCGCAGAGTGGATGTTTTCGTGGTTTTCTCTATGTGTAACGTGTACACAAGCCAGATACCCTTAAAAAAATCCTCCACGAAATCATCCCTCCCTTTAGGCAGATCATGTGATTGAGGGGATTGATTCTTCTTGTATGTCTCATGTTCTTATGAATTTGTATCTTAGGAGAACAGGGACCCACCAGCGGCTGAGCGGTAAAGTCGCTGAACACTGGTAGTTCGGTTCGAGGTTCGAATCCCGTGAACGGGCTGGCTGCATGGGCGTTTTCGTGGTTTTCCCCATGTGTAACGTGTATACGAGCCAGTTTCCCTTAGAAAGTCCTCCACGAAAGCATCCCTCCCCTTAGGCAGATAGCCCTCGAGGCTTTGCCATAATCACACACACACACACACACACACACAAATAACTACTAGGAGAACAGGTCTTACTTATGGCTAAAACAAAACGTTCCGAATTCTAAAGATTTTTTTAAAACTATGGTTCAGTTTTATAAGGAGCTCATCTTATTTAGGGCTCCGGTGCGCCCCGGCTAGAATTGTAATTTATCTTAGAAAGTGAAGAGCACCAGAATCGGCGCAATTTAATTACTGGGATTAAGCCCTTACTCACTATTTGATCAAGTGTATGGCAAACAGATATTCGGCATTTGTAAAGAAAAGAAACTCACTAATGCAAATCCTATTTTTGTTTTAAATGGTTTTCATTAATTACGTTAATTATGTTGATATTAGTAGAAATTATTAGTAAAAATAGTTCTAAATTCTTCTTCTTTATTTATGTTTATGTACTATATTATTAAAAAGCTTATTTTTTAATTGCCTCAGTTTTTGTACTGATAAGCAATAAACTATTATAATGTAAAAGAACAAAGGAAATAAAATTAGTTATTTGTTGATAATTGGAAAAATTTCATCAGGGAGTATGCCCGAAAAGTATCTGCAATTGTTTTTAAACCACCCACTTCCATTCGAGGTTTGTTTCCTTATATATTGATACTGAATAAGACCTAAAATATTTTTCTTTTACAGTATATCTCCCCTTTTAACCTCTAACACACCCGTTTACACCCTTCATAATTAAGGCTCTTCTTACCCGAATATGCAACAACCATGGAGGTAGGAAGTAAACCTTTCCTTACTTCCATGACAACGATAATGTCACCGTGAATGTTTAATGATTGGCAAGCCAAAAAAGGAATCCGCCGACATTCTCCTTCCGGGGTTCTGCAGAATGTCTTTCCCCACCCTGGAAATTTATGAAGATAGTTCTGTTCCCGCGATTCCTCTTTCCGCCTTTTTCAAAATTCTTCCTGTTCCCGCGAAATCGGAAAGTACAGATCCCCTGCCACAGCTCCTCAGGAGATGTCACGATAAGTCATTAAGAAGAGCTGGGCAGTTTCTTTGTGAATTTAGTTTTAAGTTTAGGCTCTTCTCGAAATCATTAATTTCACTCAATTTATAATATTGGCTGTTATTTTCACATCTGATGTTAATCAATATGGATGTTTTAGACATTATTGAAACTAAAAGAAAAAAAAAATAGCCCTTTATAAAAGTTATGAGTATCGAATTTTGGAATAGAAATAAGAAAAATGTAGTTTTTTTTGGATTTGCATAAATGAAAGAATTCAAAGCTGCAAAGGCGCAATTAAAATCAAAGCAGAAGTCGTTTTAGAAGAACGAACGTCATTTTAGTACTTCGTTTTAGAACGAATATATGTTCTGAAAGATTTTATTATAACTCACCTTTATGCAGAACGTTGGAAGACTATTGATTTTTAATTGAGGAAACGATCTTTAAGGTCATTACCAAAATCATCGCAGCGTTTGAACATCTCTCTCTCTCTCTCCTTTTAAATACAGTATTAGCTTCATTCATGCAAAGATCCAAGATCGTAAATATTTTATAATTTGTTTTAAATTTTTTTTTCTAAATCTGAAAATTTTTTGCTATTCTACATTTTGCGAGAGGCCAAAGTCCACTCAGCCTCTCGGCCCACCAGCGGGCGAGCGGTAAAGACGCTGAACACTGGTAATTCGGTCCGAGGTTCGAATCCCGCGAACGGGCTGGCTGCATGGGCGTTTTCGTGGTTTTCCCCATGTGTAGCGTGTATACGAGCCAGTTTCCTTAGAAAGTCCTCCACGAAGGCATTCCTTCCTTTAGGCAGGTAGCCCTCGTGTGCTTTGCCATAATTGAATAACCCCCCCTACTCAGCCTCTCACTATGTAACCCCTTTAAGAAGGGAGTTAATGAAGATTGATGACAGGAACGTTTTAGACAACCGCGGAAAATAAATCGCTGGAACAGAAAGACACCAAATTTATAGCCATGGACGAAACAGGAGGGGTTTCGGATAATTTTTAAATCTCTATAGGAAATGCAAGAAATGCTTTCATCAAATAGATACATAAGCAAACAACTGGCTCTCCGTATCTGGCGTGGTATCTAGGGGATATGAATTAGATAAATGTACAGATTTGCACACCATCTTTTTTTATTTTTTTAAAATTTTTCTTTTCTTTATCCTGGGCCACCACCGTTCATTGGTGTTCAGCGAATCAGCGTTCACATGTCTGTTTTTTGACGATTTCTTTTTTTTTAAATTCTTAAATATCCATGAAAAATTCTTGCAACTCGTAGTGTTGCTAATATCCCTCGAAATCCTTACAAATTGATAAAAATTCCTATAGGGAATGTTTTCTGTTGGGTATGTTTCACATCCTCTGTTAAAGTGGAATATTGGAAAAGTGTAAGATATCAATCCGCGGCCTTCCGTACGAAAATTTATCGCTGCAGTTTCTCCCCTTCCCCGCAACAATCGAATACGTGATCTTTTGAAATGTTTTTGACTGTTGAAACTTTTAACGAAGCCCCCAGGGAAACATTCCAAACGAGATGGAAGCAAAACATGTGAAAGATATTTTTCAGCTTCACCTAGAGTGCCCTCCACGAAATGCGGAAAAGGCGGCCTGTTCTACAAGAACACATTCGTTCGAATACTTTAAAACATTCTCAAGAACGTTCTAAAATGCGCTTGTATGTTATAGTTCTATAACGTACAATGCCACCTAAATGACTGTTACTGGTAGCACTCTGGCTTGTTCACGCGTTTTACGTGGCACAAAACGGTTTGTCTTCACGAAAATGTGTTTGTCTTTTTTACATATTTATAGACGATTTTCGTAAATACCTCTCGGGGACAGTTTTAATTATCAATGCAAAAATTTTAACAGATCATAAAATAAATAAGTAGCTGGTACATTTATAAATCATCTGAAATATTGAATGTTGTTTTAAATAGCATTTTGCTATAACAAATAAATTTGTTTATTTTTAACCTTCCTGGTGTAGTTTCAAGCACGTCTGGCTACAAATCGAAAGCCCGACTTTCTGGTCTGGTGTTTGAATCCTGTGAAGGACACTTTTGATAGTCCTGTTTTCTTCACCGAAATAACTGAATGACTCAAAAAATATGAATGTAATTTCCGTATGTTTTCTATGTCTGAAATTGTGATTTTTCCATTTTACGAGTCTCCGAGCGGTTAACACTGCTGAATACTCGTAGTTCGATCTGGATTGTGTTCTATTTTAGACAAAGGGGCTGGCTGCTTAGCTGGGATTCGCAAGTTTCAGCATAGGTAACGTAAATAGAGACAGATTTCCTTAGGAAGTTCTCCACGAAGGCATGCATCCTCTTCGCCGGATAGCCTTCATGCGCTTTGCCATATTCAAATAACTTATTCTAACTTCCGTGTCATGTAAATTTCTGTTACGTTTTACTACCGCGTCATTTATCGTGCATTTGTACTGGAAAATGGTCATTGCCAATCGGTGCAGTTTAGTGAATTTTCAAAGTAATAATGTTTCTAAATGATTTAATTTAGAGTATGTGAAACAAAGAGATAAATTTATACCTCTTACCATTCTTACTGGAAATAACGAAATTTATTTACCTTTATATTCAAGCAGTCTGCCTTTCAAGCAGTCTGCGTGGTTGATGTACTGCAATGATTCAATTTCTTTTTGCTGTTTTTAAATTTCACCACACGTAAATGATTTTACGGAAAAATTACTAAGTATAGAAATCATGGTTTACACCCTTTCAATCAATGACAAATTTCATTTGCATTTGCAATTATGAAGAAGTCCCAGTCGTGAACAGAGTGCTGTCTGACACCTCAGTCAAAGAATTCTCTAATGTTCTGAAATTTACAGAAACCCTACTGCTTCGTATAATCCTCATTCGTTATCCTCTTCGCCCACCGGCGGTCGAGCGGTAACGTCGCTGAACACTGGTAGTTCGGTCCGAGGTTCGAATCCCGCGAACGGGCTGGCTGCATGGGTGTTTTCGTGGTTTTCCCCATGTGTAACGTGTATACGAGACAGTTTCTCTTAGAAAGTCCTCCACGAAGTCCGCAATTAAATAACGTAACCTAACCTAATGTTATCCTCTTCTATGCATCACCGGGTTAGGGTTCGAATCCAGAAAAAAACAATTTATGTTTAGTAGTGTACAGTATCTTTGAGACATAGGGGGTACTTAAAATACACAGTCAGCCGAAATCGAGTCGTTTGTAGGAGATATCTCTGCCTATCCCTCGAAAGATGTAGAACATAATATCCTTCGAAATTAAATTAAAATTCGGGCTTCCATTTTCAGGCATTATTTAATTCCAAATTTGGCCATTATTTAATTTCTTTAAAAATAATACAGGGCGATATTAGTTGGTGGCAGCAAATAGAAAAGTGATACGTCATTTATTGTGATTCAACGCAAAATTCCGTTTCGAGACTGGTGTAACGAGACCCATTTGGTGTAACGCGCTTTTTGAGCAAAACGTCTAAATCACGTTTAAAAACCTGATGACTTCCTTGTAAGGAATTCTAGGCATTTTTTCTTGCATTTCATTTAAACTTATCTCCTCGAATTTTATTAAAGATAAACTTTTAATCATTCAATTAATTCCGAGACAAGCCAAAAATATATTAAACCTCAAACTATTTTAATTAAAAATTGAAAAATATAAAACATCAAATACAGTTAAAGCAATAAACAAATACTATTTTGCAACTCAAATTAGAGTTTCTACGCAAAAACAAGCAATTGGAACAGCGATCTAGAAGGCAGGCTTTAAGTGCACAAAACTGAATGTTTACTTTTGGTTCCGCTCGGCAAAAAAACATTAAAAGTGCGAAATGACTTAACTCACTATTTCGCCAAGTTTAAAATGTAAACAAATGTCACTGCTGTAGTAAAACAATTAGGCATAACCGCACTTAAAAAACTTTTAAATTGTCGAGAATTCTATAACTATTGCATGCAGATTAAATAAAGGCATAAAATCCTTAACCGGAAGATAAGAGCAACATAATTCAGTTATTTTTAAAGCAGAAAATGCAGAATTTAACAAGGTATAAGAATAAAAAAACTGAGCTGACGAATCAGAGTAACAGAGTTGGTATATATATTGCACACTTTTCACGTCTCCTGCTTCAAAATAACCTAATGATTCTACAAGGTTTATAAACAAAACAACATTTATTTATTAAAGATCAACCGGAAGTGAAAGCTTTCTTGAATTTCCTTGCTATTTTGCGAACTCCCTGTTTTCACGTGGAATTAGGAAAGTCGTGGTGCTGGCTAAATCAGATATTTTTTATAACGAATAATTTCTTCAGATTTGTTAACATATTTTTTTTTGATGCAGAGCATATACGAGAAAGTATTTTAACTATCCTTTTTTACACATATCATCATCGGATATTTAAATTAACGTATCAGAATTCCAGAGTTTAAATCGAAGATGTTTTCTTAAAAATTTTATATGTGTGAGAGAATAATGGGAATGGTAATAAAATCTTTGAATCTAATCAGAACAGCATCAGCCGGTTGAAGTCTTTACTTGCTTTGCATTGCTAAAAAGGTTACATAAGCACAGACATTCTTTCTTCATTCCAAATCAAACTTTTCCTGTTATTTGCATAACTGCAGAGTTAGTTTTGCTCTGAATCAAAAATGATCTCTGCATGTTTTCCTGGCGAATCACTTTAAATTTTTAGACGAAAAAAAAAAAAAGAGTTCGTTTTCTCATATTCGGCATACTATGATGGGTCTGGGAGCTCTCCGACAGAGATGTGCATTTTCCTAAAGTAAGATTCTTTTTTCTGTTTCATCTCTTCAGGCGGTGTGATAGAAATTTATTCTGAAACGTCACACCTGCAGTAGCTGATGTTATAATAAGTCGCGAAAGATCTTAGAATCACCCATAAGAGGAACATTTAGTTAGGGATTCATTTTGATAACATGTGCTTCGAAATATCTGAAAACTTAACCGGAATATTAAAATTAATGACACGATTAAATTAAACTATAGCCTTCATTCTGATAAATGCTTCTTGGTTTATCTAAACTAAAATTAATGTATTGGTGTCTGATTTATTTTCAAGCAACTGCGTCCATATTTTCAGGCGCACTTTTCTAGTTATAGAGAATAATGAGCTATATTTTATGTAATACACATATAACTTAGATGCAGAAAGAAGAAAGCTTTATAAAAATGTATATGTATAAAATGTAAAATCAGAATATCCTGCTGTAAATAGCTGGTTAGAGAGTATCAGCAGATAGTACTCTAAGATAGCTAGAATATTGGATACGTGTAAGAGTACTTGTGTATTATTCTTTCAAGTGAAAAATGGGATTGAACATCACATATGTATAAATGTGATTTAACAACATACTCGTAATATCTACGCTTTCTTTTGAACGCTGAAGGATTCTTGACAATTTTGTTTTTATGAACAAGGATATGAATTAACTGTTAATGCAGTACCTTTCCTTGCATTTTGAAAAACAAAAAAATCTTGTGTGAACACCACATAACTTCCTCGTAACGGCCTAAGTAATACACATTTTTGCTGCCTTTTTCTAAACTTATTTCTTCGAAATATTCTATTGTAACACCAATCCCTGAAGGCAAGCTGGCAATGACATCAAAGATTGCTGCGAAATTTTGAAATTAAACATCCCGATCAATTTTTATTTTACGAAAATTCAAGCTTCTTATAATTTTATATTTTCACAACGAGTATAAAACTTTCCCAAATATAAGTATAGGAACCACGAGACGACATTAAGAGAGATTTTGTTATTTGTCGAAAATGGATGTTTTTTAAAATCTAAAATTGCCGAACCTTGAATACTTTTGTCGTTTAAAACACTTCTGTAATTGGAAGTATATGACAACGATCAAGACTGTGAAAATGAAGTCCCGGTACGTGCGCAACGAGATCTTATTTTCAAAATTTCAACGTTCTACGACTAATTGTTTCCGAGTCATGCGAGATGCATACGTACGTACACTTACAGATCTCATGAAAAGAACCCTTTTGAATCTATTTTAAACCCATTTTACAATCTGTTTTGAAAACGAGTTCATTATTCTGTCCGTACGTACGGACGTCACTAAAAGTTATCCGGAATGGTCCAATTATATACTTCCTTTGAAAAATTATACTTGATATTTTTCGTGATTACAATACTTCCCTTACTTCGCACAAGGAAGTAAAAATGATTAAAGTTAGAAACCTGCCTTCTACAGAACAGAAATCAACGGATTATTTCTAAAGTTATGGGATGGTGCCGTCAAAAACGTGTGCATTATTGGACACGATACGTCATCTAAATACGGCCAATAAAGCAGTCAAAGGCTGGAACTGTTACAAAAAGGAAATTTCTACTCGTATCATTCAAGACTTGGTATTCCAGTGAAACCGGAAGGCCTAACGAAAGAACAGAAATCAGCGAAAGCCTTTTGATGAAACGCAAAAACTTCTGCCACATCTTTGGCGGGATCTCCAGCAAATTTTAGGGTTCGATACCAGACAAACTTCATGGTCGACGGTTTAAAGCGTAAGTACCCTTTTTTGTTATTACAAATACGATTTTATAGTATCAAATTTAACATTTTACTTTAAAAGAGCATGCAAATATTAAAATTTCTTGGGAACTAGAGACTTTTAAAATAGTACGGCGGCTTATAAACGGCGAAGTTCCTATTTTTAGCAGCGATTTAACTTTAGAAATATTTGAAACAACAAGCAAAGTTTTCTGGTATATATTTGCAGTATTCTTTCTCTGTACATGTGATGATTGACAGTTTTTTCCTTTCCGATCAATAATGTTGCTTATTTTGCACTCAGAAATTTTATTACCGCGCATTTCACGAAGTTTGTGAATTATGGAATAGGGATATTTCACTTCGGAAAGTGCCAAAACATACCATTCAATCCGCAGCTTATTGACATGCGACATTTTCAGGGAATAAATTTAAAAGTAACACGATATTTTTGTTTTGTGATAATAAGCTGTGGGCAAAAACATTTTAATCCAAAGCATTTGCTTTTTTACAATTCTTTATCGAATTCGTTCTAAAAGTTAGTAAACACCCTATGTGGAGTGCCGATTAATAAACAGTACAGTGTAGCTTGTTTCTTTTAAATTTCAAAATCAAATTTTGTATAGTTTGAAAGTTATCAGGACGCTACGACGCCAGACGGTATGTAATACTAACGCCAGACGGTAACTTTGTAATACTAACAGGTTGACTCCCAGGAAGCACACGCGCCATTCTAAACGTGAACGTCGGATCCGAGTCACCTCCTAGCACTTCTTTTCCGTACTGCCAATACGCGCGTATGGGATCTTGCACCCTCAATCTGTTGGTATTCTTTGCAGCTAACCGAAAACTGTTTAGATTCAAATACTTCGCTCGCGCATCACCACAATAATTATGTCGCTTACAAAGAGAGTAACCAGAAGTGAGTCGGGACACGCAAATGCGAGTACTTAATAGTGGGAAGATTTTCTAGCAGGCAATTCAGATAGTGATGAAAGTTATATGCATTCTAAATTTATTCTTAGGAAATAATAAGCAGCTTTTCGAAAAATATTTTGTGTTATTTTAGGAGTAAATGAATTTTAGTTCTTCTCTTTGCCAAATCATACACATGTTTCCTTTCATGACAATTTCAAAGTGGAATTTTAATTATAACCACCCTGTATTTTAATCTTGTTTTAAATAGTAGTTTGATATAAGGAATAAAATTACTTTTAACCTTCGTGATATATTTTGAAGTACGTACGGCGTGATATACTTTGAAGTCTTATCCCAGGCGCAGAATACGTATTTTAACACATATACATAGAACTTATAAATTCTGCTTTGGCCGCAGCCCGCTAGTATAAATACTAATATTTATCGTTATAACAGCAAATCGCCCTTTCATTCATCATTATACTGAAATTTTTAACGTGTTTTGAGACACTTCTCATTTCACGTTGGTAAGCAATGCGGCTTCACCTTTCGCACATGTAATTAGCGTTAGTTCTTTCTTTGGAATGGAATCGGCAAGTTATTATGTCTAAACCAATCTGGGATATCTTCAGTTGAACTGCATTCGATGGAACGACCTCGGATTAAGGTTGTCACGATGAAATCTCAGCTTCTCCGTCACGGATGCCTCAGAAGCTAAAAAATGTCATAGTTGAGAATATATTTTAGGAAGAAGCTCTATAAATAGAAAAGAAATAATGCATAATTCTAATATTAATAATACAATAAACTTTCATCTGAAGTTCTGCAATCCTTAACAGAATAAAATCGAATTAGCTTAACTTTTTTCCCAAGTGTAATTAACGAAAACTTGTGAAAATATTTCATTCAAATTAAACCATTCTGAGCAAACTTTTCTGTTAAAAGTATAGTATTTAATTCCGTTCAGGATGAAATGTTGTTTAAAAATGTATTCTTTTCATATACTTAGGACTCTGAAGTATTGTAGAAAAAGAAAATATGTGCATTTATATGTATATTTACGACATAATTACAAAATACTTACATCCGATCGTGTCAAAAATCCATTGAACTTAATAATGATAAATTAACCAAAGTTTTGGTTACCAACGAAGGATCTCCAGTGCCTCCATGCTCACGGGAGGGGGATCGGAAGACAATTTCCGCTATTCTGAAACTCGAGATTGAAGTTAATTGACCGTAATCTCCGAGAATTTAGGGGAACGCGTCGGGTAAAGAGAACAAAGTTATGATCTCCGAAGCATTGCGAGGCTGGAACAATGTTTTTCTTTTCTTTTGCGGGTCCCACCAGCGACCGAGCGGTAAAGTCGCTGAACACTGGTAGTTCGGTCCGAGGTTCGAATCCCGCGAACGGGCTGACTGCATGGGGTTTTCCCCATGTGAAACGTGTGTACGAGCCAGTTCCCCTTAGAAAGTCCTCCACGAAGGCATCCGTCCCCTTAAGCAGTAGCCCTCAAGGCTTTGCCGTAATTAAATAACCTAACCTATTTTTTGAGTCGTTAAGCTATTTCGCTGAAGGAAACAGGACTATCAAAAGTGTCCTCGACGGGATTCGAACCTCAGACTTTCTGATTCCGATTTGAAGCCGTACGTACTTCAAAGTATATCACGAAGGCTAAAAGTAATTTTATTCCTTATATCAATTTGCTATTTGAAACAAGATTAAAATACAGGGTGGTTATAATTAAAGTTCCACTTTGAAATTGTCATGAAAGGAAAAATCACCAGGAGGGAAATGGCGCTGTAAGCAATAAACGAAATAAGGGTCGGATTCTGATTTAAACTTTTGTTACACGGGTTTAACATGTTGTTTGCCCTTAAGAAACATTGACCTAAACAAAACTACCATTTAAAGACGTTAAAGGCGATACAAGTCGAGTGCGCCCTCCGTGCAACGGAGAAATTCGTTTTTGAAAACCACAAATTAGAGATTAGAAAATATGATATCGCAAATTACTCGTAAAAGTGTGCGCATTTCGGAAATCATTTTCTGACACATCGCTCATATTATCTACCCAGTTACACTGCATTCTCTTAAAGTCACCGTTTGGTGTGGCATGACAGCTACTTTCGTAATTGGACCATTTTTCCTTGAAGAAACAGTCGACAGCTGGACCTGTTACATGCACTGTCACACAGTTTTTCAGACAACATTTCATGAATGAACGGGCGACACCTCCTCACTTCTTGGTCACACCGGTCTTCAGTCCTCAACTCCTTTGACTTTTGCTATGGGCTTATTTCAAAAGCTTAATCTAAACAATTTGGGGGAACTGAAAGATGCAATATACCGACATGTCCGTAATATTCCTCCTGATATGCTAAGAGCTGCTGTTGGAAAAGCGGAAATACGATTTACCTTGCTTTCGGAAAATGATGGCAGCCACATTAAACATGCATTGTAACGCGTTTCAGAAATGACTAACCACATTTTAAACCGATGTCTTTATGTTTTATATCGTGTAACAATATTGCATACAACGCCTTTCTTCCCTGATGGTGAGTTTGTAAACGTTCTTCGCGGAAAGTAAATTCCCATGACCATCTTTACAGGATTACCCAGTTTGATAATATTTCGTCCAGTAGTTTTTCTTTTATATCCATTTTGAAGTGGATCTTTAATTATAACCACCCTGTATGTTGATTTAATCATTAAATTGTTACTCTAAAAAAGCTGAAAATAAATAAGTTTTGAGAATTTATCAGTTTGAGAGAAAATTTAGCAAAAAACAATCACAATCTAGCCTATTTCTGTTAATTACTAATTTTTTATTACACTCAAAAATAAAAATACATATGCTTGTATATTAAAGACTGTAAACTTCTCTATTTCCTATTACAGCTTCACACTTGATACCGTTTCGCCCACCAGCGGCCGAGCGGTAAAGTCGCTGAACACTGGTAGTTCGGTCCGAGGTTCGAATCCCGCGAACGGGCTGGCTGTATGGGTGTTTTCGTGGTTTTCCAGGCATCCCTCCCCTTAGGCAGATAGCCCTAGTGTGCTTTGCTATAATTAAATACACACACACACACCTTGATACCGTTTCGACTCTGATAAAGTTGCAGAGAAATTATCTTCGTTACAGATTGCAGCTGCTCATCGGTCAATGGGTTCTTCTGTTACAGATTTTACCGTCGGGGGCGGGGGGAACAAGTCATATATATAAATGTGTTTCAAAGAAAGTGATTCGACTCAGGCATGGTAAAGCGATTATTCTAATTGCTAAAATTCAAAAGAATGTTTTTATGTTTCGTCAGTTAAGAATAAAAGTTAATCAAATCTGTACCTTCAAATCTTTGAATCAGATAGATATGGATTTTTTAGATTTCTTAGAGCCTCATTCACTTTTGCTTTTAAATGTTAATAAAAAATTCTCATAGGTTCCAGATTTTATATTACGCACAAAGTGGCTTTTTTCATTTTCAAACACATACACGTTTCGAGAGCCCTTCGGCTAATGTCCCTTTGGGGTAAAATATTTAAAAACAGCATATCTTTAGAATTTCCGATAGAAATGTTTTCTTCCATATAGTGTATAAGGTATTTCTCTCACCTTCCTAACGTGCCTTCGTGCTCTAGTGGTTTTGCACCAGAGGTCAGTGGTTTGATTCCCGGCGAAGGCGATGGCTCATTTTTCATCTTGCCTGCTTCCCAAAACACCTAAGTACTGATACTGCTCGCTTTGAAACCGTTGAGTTTGTTAATCAAAATTCGTTAGAATTTTACGAAATATGAAATACTCAATAAAAACAAAATGCGTATTCCGAATTCGGGTTTCCAGGTGTCCATATTCGGGTGGGGGACTACGTTATTCAAAATTGGGTGGCTCTAGTACCGTTGTTTTTCCATAATGCGAGAAACATACATACCTTCTTACAAATTTCTCATTATTTATTTTGTTTAAACATAATATAATGTGATAATGTTTGGTGGTAACAATTTAAAAAGGGATGCGCCATTTATAATGAACCAGCGCAAAATGCCGTTCCGAGACTAATAGCCCTTCTGGGCTAATTATGCAAACTTTTAAAATCCTCAATTATTAAACGAATTCAAACTACTAAAATCCATAAATCTTCATAAAGTTTTCTTATATTTTTTTATTTAATCTGTAAATGCAGAGTCTTATTATTATATACGTCGTACAGAATGTTATAATAATTTTTAATCTCTCGTACAGAGACCTGAGTGTCAGTCTATTGGTTAATTATATTGTATGTTTATTTTGGCTTACCAGCGGCCGAGCGGTAAAGACGCTGAACACTGGTAGTTCGGTCTGAGGTTCGAATTCCGCGAACGGGCTGGCTGCATGGGCATTTCGTGGTTTTCGCCATGTGTAACGTGTATACGAGCCAATTTCTCTTAGAATGTTCTCTACGAAGGCATCCCTCCCTTTAGGCAGATAGCCCTCGAGGATTTGTACGATACAGAATCGTCAAATCCTATCTCCACCACCCTTAAGTTCGGGCGCTACTGTAGGGACATTAGGATTTTGAATCAGGAGACATGAAAAATGAGCATTGCCCTCGCCGGGACACGAACCGCGGACCTCTCGAATACGCGCCGAGTGTGCCAACCACTACATCACTAAAGCAGGCTAAGAAGGCGAGAGAAATACCTTATAATCTGCATAAATGGTATCAGCTGTTATGCGCGTTATCCCATATTATAGAAGCAACGGCCAGTTGTAACTGTAATGGTGACTAATGTTGTGCCATCAAGGTACAAAATGTACGAAGTTCCTTTTCACTCTCCTCTGAAATACGAAATTGCCCATTTTCTATTTTTCATTCGCACCTTAGCTTAATTTTTCTCCCATCGGTGCAGAAAGACTTAGTAGGTGCAAAACAAGACATTTGACTACTTTATCTGTTTGTCTGAGCGCTCGAACTTTATTTAACTTGTGTGTGTTAGACCCTCTGTACATGATGACTTATATTAATAGTGTCTATAATAATATATATCTATTTAATATAATAATATTTTCTGATACATTTAAAGAATATATCAGCAGTTAAAACGCCATCGGCTACCGAGAAGGTAAGAATTCGAGTCTTAAAACACTAAAAATTACTTTCCAAAATTACATGCGTCTTTTTCTGATTAAGACTGTTTTGCTTGCAAAATCACGAATACGGCGATTTGAGTTTGTCGAACATAATTTATCGTAATTTACAGTTCAGACTACAACGTAAGTAGTGGATGAAGTATGTTGCAAACACACATACACACACACACACACACACACACACACAGAATACACAGTTTGGTTCGATCCTTTATTTATTTATTTCCCGTTTTATGTTTATATAATATTGCTTAATTTTAAAACATACAAGTAGGCAATTCAAAGAAGGAAATATTGACCTTTGTTTAAGGTTGGAAGTGTATTCCGTGTGTTTCAAATTCTGATCGGTATGAATTGATTCGTACTATGTATACTTTATAATTTTACTTTAAAATTTTAGTTGCTAATTATGAGAGTCGAAAACACAGTTTCTGATTAATTAAGATGAAATTTCAGTTATGGTTGACAAGTATTTAATTTATAAATATATCGCGGTCGGATTTCTTCATAGGTTCATCTGTAAGGCCTTCCGCTCTTACAGATGAAGTTTGGCCAATACTTTAACGTGTGGTATATATTAAAATTTATTATCTTTTTTTATATGAAGATATAAATATATTCATATAAAATATATATCTTATATATATTTTATATGAATATATTTTATTGCGAACTTCTCGAAATAATTATATCTGTCTAAGCACTTATTCTTTCATTTAAAAATTTTGATATATTGTCGTCCCAAATTTGCAAATAGAACCTGGCAGACGATTTCTAAGGCTTTATTTTTGTCATTCGACTGTTTGATATCGCAGAAGGAAGACCTAGCTGCGGTTGAGCGGTAAAATCGCTGAACACTGGTAGTTCGGTCTGAGATTTAAATCCTGCGAACGGGCTTGCTGCATGCATGTTTTCGTGGTTTTTCTCGAGCGAGTTTCCCTTAGAAAGTCCTCCCCAAATGCATTCCCAATTTTTAGGCAAATAGCCCTCGAGTGCTTTGTCATATTGGAGTCTTATTTCATATTGGAGATTTCATTCTGCGCTAGTCCCAATGATAGCAAGTATACACTTGTACAACGTCAAAGTTTCCCTTGGTAAAGCAAACAAAATGTTTTGCCAACTGAACGGAGAATATTTACTCTCTACCAAAGCGCATTCACGACACCTGGCACTAGCGATTCTCAACCTTTTGATTAACACGTGCCACCTAACCAGAAACTGAAAATCTATACTACCAACCACTACATTTTTACAATGATTATTTTCCAGTTTCTGAAGAGAAATATTAAAAAATATTATTTTGCCATTTGCACAACTTATTGGCTATTTGTATTAGATGTGCACACGCGAAGAATATCAGGTTAAAAATTGGTTACCATTTTAATCATTGAAATTTAAGCTATAATAATTTAATTCTAAAATTTGCTTTGAAATTTGTTTGAGAAAGATCCATTGGTTTTGTCGGGTCTTATTTAATTTAGTTTCAACCGTAAATTAGGATCCACCTTTAATTTTATTCTGTATTTATTTTTCAAATATAACATGGAAGGAAATTATTGTTCACACAAAGAGGTTGTGCGAAATGGCAATGAAAATTTAAGAGCTTTATTTGAAATTCTTTTAAATTCTTTTTTCTGTTCAGCGAAGAGTCAACGAGTGTGTTATTTTTGAAATCTCTAGTTAGAGTTCTACTGCAGGAAATATTTATCAGTTGTTATTTCTCTTCACAAGATTTTTGAATTGAATACTTAAAAATATATTGTTTCTTTGCGCACCACCGGTTGAAAATCGCTGGTTTACACGATGCAAATCCGATTCTTGTAGATATTAGTAACACTGCTTCTAATTCAGTGCTTTTACTCAGTTGAGTACATGGAGGTAGGAAGTAAGATGGAGTCGCCCTAAACAAGTTTCTCCGTACTCTGCTCTGAAGCACCAGCGATCCCTACGTGGTGACCAAAACATTGGGTCATTTACCATTGAGTTCTATGGGATTTGACGCGTTCGGATTGTAAATATTTTGTAATTACGTCGCAAATATACATATAAATGTATATATTTTCTTTTTCTACAACACTTCAGAGTCCTAAGTATGGGAAAACAACATATTTTTAAACAACATATCATTCTGAACGGAATTAAATGCTATACTTTTCACAGGACAGTTTTCTCAGAATGGTTTAATTTGAATGAAATATTTTCACAAGTTTTCGTTAATTACATTAGAAAAAAAATTAAGGTAATTCGATTTTATTCGGTTAAGGTACAAAAATTGTATTATTAATATTAAAATTATGCATTATTTCTTTTCTGTTTATAGAGCTTCTTCCTAAAATACTTTCTTAAATATGACATGATTTTTTGGCTTCTTTTAAATCGAAAAATGTAAGTCAATTTATAATTAATGCTCTATTCGGTTCATTTTAAATTAGAGAATTATTAGGAATTAGCGAAATACTTTAAATAAGTATTTCGCTAATTCCTAATAAGTAAATATGTATTAAATAGTATTTGACTTTCTCTGAACATTTCTGAAAGGGAATAAAATAAGTTTTTTTTTTTTTTTTTTAAGTATTATTTAAAACTTGTAACTGAGTTATTATAAAATGTAAAGGGAATAATTCTTTTAATTATACTTATCAGATTTTTTTTTACCCTTCATTTCAACAATACATATTCCAAAACTCTTTATTACGTTCTTAAGTGAGCATCTCATAGCATTTGCTTTACAATACCTTTTAACAGATTGCTTTCCAATACGAACAATTCTTGCTTAAATAGTTTAATAACGTATTTGTCAACAGGATTTCAATTTATGTTTACAATTCAATATTAAGGTTATTATATATTTAGATAACATTTATAATCATTATAAATTAGATACATTTAGTCATTAGATTTCTTCACAGTACTTTCACAGTTGTTTATAAGTGAATAAATTCATTTCAAATACATTTATCAATAATTTAATGAATATTTAAGTATTTTGTCAAAGGCAGATACATGCTTTTTGCAAGCACATGCATAAATACCCATACATATTTCCTATTTATCATTTCCGGCATGTGCAAATCTTTAATTTCTGTGCATTTACTATATTTTTTGTGTAAAGTAATTTACACTAATTTAGCATACACCCGAAAGTTTTACAAAAAAAATATATATGAATATAATTTGAATGAAAATTATAAGTATTATTTTTAATACCCACTCAAAGGTCAGTTTTTCTTCAAAATTCCTCCACGATGGCATCTCTCTCTTTAGGCAGATAGCGCTTGCATGCGTTACTCTATTTAATAAAAACTTAATCTGACCTATGTGCCTAATTACAAATATTTTAACATACATAATTTTATATTTACATTTAGCCATCAAGTTTCAAAATTTTCAAATCTTCTAGAAAATAAATTTGGCAGATCTCTTTTAGCAATTTTCTTAAAATCTATATTTTTGTAGTGCAACAGCTTAGAATTTTATAAAACAAATTCATAATGAAAATCGCTGTTGTTAGTTATCGAAAAATAACCAAGATGTGATTTTTGCGTAAATGTCAGTAAACTATACAAATTGCTATTATCCATCACACTGTGAATGTTTCTTTCATGCGAGAGTGTCCCTTTTTCGATTTCTATGGAACTGTCGTGTGTCGAAATACTATCAGAATCTTGTCAAGCGAGCTTCTGAATGTAAACAAAGAACGTCTGGTGACCCAAGCTTCAAAGCAGTGCTTCACTTCTAGCGCGGAATGGCCCCTCCTCTCTTTCCTACCTCCATGGTTGAGTAGAATGGAGGGATACGCTCTACTGTTAACGGTCCCAGAGTCAATACTGTCTTTTGGAAAGGAAAATCAAACCAGTGTTTGTGATTCTGTGTGCATTTCTTCCGTATTCAGAATGACAGTAATAAGACTGAAAGCGAATGTCTTGCTTTGTAATTATCATTTTCTCAAGAGCTCACTTTCTTGAATCATTATATGGTGGTTTAACTATTATTATACGCCAGAGAACAGGGGCTTCGTTCCCGTGCAGTCTAGTCTATTGCCTCATATAGTGGTTTAACTACACGAAATCTGTACCCAACATGTTTCTTCAAATAAATAATCGAATTTTTTTTTCTAATTAGCCATATGAATATAGTACTAGGCAGGTACTGCGTAAAAAAACAAAAAAAAAAAACAAAAAAGACAGTTCTATATCTCCCGTTCGACTGGAACTTCAAATACTGTGTCGAATATATTAGATTTATATGTATCATTGTTCTAATATAGATATTTTGACACAAAAATCGGACTTTTTCTGATGCCAGGTTTTTCCATATTTCGATTCTACAACTGAAACTATGCCAAACTCCCAAATTTTGTAAAATTCGCACGAGTAGTTTTTAGAAAATTAGATATCAAAATTTTAGTTCATCAATGTTGATTGAATTAGATACGCATGTATATTAATATCTCTTTCTTAATTAAACTTACTTGATTTTTCCTTTCATATTTCGAAATTTAGGTTCATTCCAAACAAAATTCGCTCTTTTTCATAATTTATTTTTAAAATTTGTATTTAAGCATACCTGCAAAAAATTAGCTTCTTTATTCAAAATTTCCAAAGATAAAAGTGAATTTATATAGTGGCGCGTTTTGAAATTTGGTGTGTTTGTTATAAGCGATAATAAAGCCAAATGTGGTTTACGCACTTACTAAAATTATTTGAAAGTATGGACGATGTCTTTTTTCCCGCTCGTGGAGACAGTGAGAAAAAGGAAAGGAAAATAGCTTGAATTACGAAGTTCTCCAAACTGAACAAAAATTGCGAAGATAAATTTTTAAATTTCACCATAAATTTCTCACCAAAAGTTACAAAGTTTAATATCTAGGCATAATTTGAGTCGCAGAATCGAAATATGGAAAAAATTAGTATGTTGTTTTAGTGTGTGTGTATTTAATTATGGCAAAGCACACGAGGGCTATCTGCCTAAGGGGAGGGATGCCTTTCGTGGAGGACTTTCTAAGGGAAACTGGCTCGTATACACGTTACACATGGGGAAAACCATGAAAACGCCCATGCAGCCAGCCCGTTCGCGGGATTCGAACCTCGGACCGAACTACCAGTGTTCAGCGACTTTACCGCTCGGCCGCTGGTGGGCTATGTTGTTTTAGAAAAAGTCCAATTTTGTGTCAAATTACCTTTGTTAGAGCAATGCTAATTTAATATATACCCTAAGTCGCACTTTCGAGACGTTAAAAATGCAATTTGAATTTCGTCATTTGGCCAAGAAGAACGGGGGATACAGAACTGCCCCCTTTTTTTTCAGTGTACCTCGGTATATGTCCACTTTGAAATGCGTTCAGTTTGGTAGTTGTTGTTGCTGCTGCAAGAGGTGAAACCCCTGGGCCAAAACAAGTTCAACCATAACAGGCGACAATCCGTCAAACACTAACGATATTCGATATATATATTTATTCGAGCTTGCTGTTCTTCCAGTATCGAAGCGAAAATTGTTGTTTGGTATACGATATTTGTTTGTAATACGATTCTAGTTCGATGATTAAAGACTGCGCGGTCTACGCATAGTCACTTCTTCCGAGACAATGCAACAACTGCCAATGAGCGTTCAAAACTGATACTGCATGGTGTTTTTTTTTTTTTTTTTTTTTTTTTTTTTTTTTCAAAATTCACTAACATTGAGTTTTTGTAACGTTAATGAGAAGAGTTGAGCAACGAAGAAAATTGTTAGGATCAAAATAGAAAAAAAAATAGACTGATGAAAAGTATGAAGATCGGAAACATTACAGCATGTTAATAAAACTGATTTTGATCTGGATAGCAGAAAAGTATTTACGGACAGTAGCATGCGCAATACTGCATTTATCTGCATTACATATTTTGCTCAATGCATATCTATCTTAGCATTAAAACAGTTTGTTAGAAAATTTGTTATAACAAAAAAATAGAAGTTTTTATAATAATGTACAGAGTATTTTCCTCCTCTTTCCAGCATTCCTTCGTGGTATAAAGTAGCACATTCGGTGAGTATTCTAGAGGGCCAGTTTCGAGTCCCGGCGAGGTCATTGCACATTTTGTTCTTCTCCTGCTGCAAGAAAACCGTAATTTCTGTACAAGTGGCGCCCGAACTAAAAGGTGGTGGACAATACAATAATTCGCAACCACCAAGATTTGACTTTTCCCCATGTGTAACGTGTATACGAGCCAGTTTCCCTTAGAAAGTCCTCCACGAAGGCATCCCTCCTTCGTGGAGGTCCTATGCTAGTATTAAGAAGAAGTCCAACCTCTCTTCGGAGTAGGCTCTGGCAAACATTATTCCACGTAATATGGACAAGACAACAACAACAACCAAGATTTGGCAACTAGGGTCCCTCATCCCCAGTCGCTCTTTAAAAGGGGGGAGAGTATATGAGGTATATATATTCATATCTTCGTGGTGTAATTTCAAGTATACTCGACATGTATTCGAGACGTCCAGGTTCGAGTCCCGGCGAAGTCATTGCACATTTTTCACATCTCCTGCTTCAAGAAAACACTCATTTCCCAGTAAAGCCCACCAGCGGCCGAGTGATAAAGTCGCTGAACACTAGCAGTTCGGTCCGAGGTTAGAATCCCGCGAAAGGGCTGGCTGCATGGGAGTTTTCGTGGTTTTCCCCATATGTAACATGTATACGAGCCAGTTTCCCTTAGAAAGTCCTCCACGAAGCCGTCCCTCCCCTTAGGCAGAGAGCCCTAGTGTGCTTTGCCATAATCACACACACATTTCCCAGTAAATGGGGTCCGAACTACAAGGTGGTGACCGATCATTCGTCACCACCGATATCTGGCGATTGGCTATCCTCTTTAAAAGGGGGTATAAGGTATTCTCTCCCTCCTTTTCTGCACGTCTTCATGGTGTAATTGCAAGCATTCGAGAGGTCCAGGCAAGGGCATTCAGCATTTTCGCATTTTCAAAATAACCTAATGACTCTATAAGCAGTCATTAATTGGGTCTCGTTATTAAGCCAAGCGGTCTAAGTATTTTGCCTTTACTTGTTCTTGGAAAAATTCGTTTGGTGTACACCCAAAGGTTATTTTGGTTGGTTTATTAGATTATAGCAAAGCACTGGAGGTCTATCTGCCTCAGGGAAAGGATGCTTTCGTGGAGAACTTTCTAATTGAAACTGGGTCGTATACATGTTACACAGGTGACAGCTGACGGAGGACGGGGACGCCTGGTGTTTAACGGAGGTAAACAGGCATATGTCCCCCGCCTCCCCTATATAGATACAAGAACTCCCTGGGGTCCCACAAGGGCGCACCGGGAGTTACTGAGCCTTCATGAAAAAGTTTACATGGCCATACAGGGGCTATTCCAATTTGACATTGGTTCTGTACAGATTCTTATGTTAATGGTTGCCTGGGTGTTCATAGGCCATAATGCATACATGAAGCATAACATTACATACATGATATATGACATGACATTAAACTTATACATAATACTTGCATGAATTAGTACATACATACTTTACACTTCACATTAGACTACACATACATAATGCATGACATTAATCTACACTTATTAGAGTTATAACCTGACGGTATACTACGTTAAGCTAATTGTATTGCGAACTTGCTAAGTTACTTTATAACTGGATTACTTACAGTTTACATTATTGCTATTACTTCTTAAATGACATTATGCTATATAACAAGATAGGCACCCATACTTTGCCTTATAATCATATAAGCGTTACTTAAAATAATACACATGTGGCACGCGTTACACGCGCTAATGACTACATTACCGATTACGTTATGTTAAAAGTACACATAGTACGACGTATTACACTCATTGATTAAATTACCTACATTACATTATTACTTACATTACACATTTACTTATATATACATATTTACAATTTTAGACATAACACCTGCGAAGTTACAATAGAGACATAGAATTCTTGCGCTGTGTATATGCTATTATTCCTATGTTGGTTGGCAGACAAGCTGCCCTAGGGCGCTCAGCTGCTGTATAATTTTACATATATTTCTTATAGCAGGTGCGTGTTTGATGATGAACCTCTTGTAAGGTACTATATCCGTAATGGGATATGGTAGGTGATGGCTCGTCGTGAGGCTACAGTTGAACACGTAGTGGTCGGGGGAGCCAATTTCCCCGCACACACACGCTTCTGTCATGGAGATAGCACGCTTATAAAAGAAGGTGGGAAAAGGGCCATGCCCCGTGATATAGTTTACCAAAGGGGGTATGGCCTGTAAGCGTTCTTTATCTACTACGGGGTAGAATTCGAAAGTCCTTCTGCCGGTATCTCCCTTCTCCCATTCGTGTTGCCATACATGTTACACAAGCGGAAAACCACAAACACGCCCATGCAGCCAGCCCGATCGCGGATTTCCTACCTCAGACCGAACTACCAGTGTTCAGCGACTTCGCCGCTCGACCGCTAGTGGGCCACTGAAGGATCCGGAATTTGTTATATTTCCTGAGGTTTCTATCGAGGCTCATCGGATGAGGATAGTTTTCCTTGCATTTCTTCCTCGCGAATCTTACTGTCCTGATATTTCTTGCTGAAATTTGTTGCCAAAAGTGTAGAAGCTACATTTTGCAGCTTTAAGTAGCCTAAAAGAAGCTAATAGTCTCGAAATGGAACTTTGGCGTTGGTTCACTCTAAACAACGTGTCACCTCTATTTATTCGCACCAAATGTTATTGTCCTGTACTATTTTTCAAGAAATTACGTAATGAAGAATCTGCATGTATGTATTCGCGTTTTTAACATTTTGAAAACAACGACGGTACCTAGAGCTATAAAATTTTGAATAAAGCTAAAAAGACAAAACAATATTGTTGGCGGGAAGTGAGTGCGAAAGCAGACTGGTAGACTGCAAGCTCTGCGAGAGAGTGAAAAACATTAACGAACCCTTTGTGGCCACCGGTAAAACCTAGAAACTTTCGGATTATTTAAATTCCATTTTTACCCTTATACTAAACTGCGTGAATAAAATTCCTTTTACTCATGTACACGTATTTCAAACGTACAAACATTTCAATAAAATTATTTATGTTCTGTTCTATTTTTTTATGGATGAAATGTTACTTTAAACTTGACTCCTCCGAAAGGAAAATAAGTAATTGTTTTATATGGATGTAATTACGAATGCAAAGTTTATATTCCTTTTTTAAAATTAGCTTTCTTATGGAATTTTTAGCACAGATTTATAGAGGAAGTGGAGATATAAATACAGAGATAAATTCAGTGTTTTAACTAATTCATAAGTTAATGTATACCAAACGTAGAGAAAAACGTGTGACGTAAGAAAAGGTTTTAGCAAAATCTTAATTATTACTAGCTACTCCTCATGGAAATAAAGTTGATACTTAAAGCTACTCTTAGGCTTTCGAACTGCAGTTTAGATAAGAAGAAAAAAAAAGAAAAAAGGCAAACGATTTCGTCCGAAGATCCGTAATATATGATCTTAAAATGTACGGGGGGGGGTGCTAATTAAAGTGACCCTATCCCGACAGGGCTAAAGAAAAAGAAGGGCTAGGTCATCCGTTTGAGGGGGAACGATGCCGACACGAACCCAGTTGGGGAGCAATGTGACGTCACTGGGTTCGTCGCATCGTCTACTGACCAGAGCTTCACAGTGCGAAAGCTTAAATCTTTACTTATCTCTTTGAAAGAGGTTTCTTTGACTTGAAAATTATAGCTGAGGATATTTTTAAAATGAATTAGTGTTTGTAACGGGAAATTTTTCAAAAAAAAATGGAGCCCTGTGCCGTTGCTACCTGCGGTAATGCGTACCATAATACGAAACAAACAAACGTGATATTTCAACAATTTCCGTACAGAAACCTTCAGTAGACGAAAGAATGGCGTTTTTCTGTTTTTATTTTTATTATTATTATTATTTTAAGCTCAAAGGGCTATTAATTTCGTTTTGGCATTCTGCGTTGAATCACTATAAACGCGGTATCACTTTTCAAATTATTGCCAGCAAATGTTAGAGCCCTGCATTATATTTAAAGAAATTAAATAATGAAGAATTTGCATAAATGTATGTATGTTTCTCACATTGTGATAAAATGACAGTACCTAGAGACATCACATTTTGAATAACGTAATCGTCCACCGAATATGGGCATCTGTAAGCCCTAATTTGGAATTTGTTTATTATCGATTTCATATTTTGTAACACTTTAATGAATTTTTGATTAACAAACTCAACGATTTCCATGCGAGCAGTGGCAACACTGTATCCCCCCCAAAAAAAAATTATCTCCAGCGAGCGAGAATATGAATCGGAAATTCTAAAGAGATGCTCATTTTTAAAATCCTTTTGCGATATTTCTGTTGAATTGAATTTTATGGTTTAAGAGCAAAGGTGTGGGTCCAGTATTTAATCAGTTCATCATATCAATGTTCAGTTTTCTTTCTGAGTTGGCTTTACAAAATTTTTTGGCCTTTTTATTATTAACGTTTTGATGTTTATTTTATTTATCAAACATCCCTTTCTTGGCGCCTCCTACACATAAAATTCGATTCAACAGCAAAATCTCAAAATATTTAAAAACATTTTTCTTTAAAATTTCCGACAGACAGTCTCGCGCGCTGGAGATAAAAATGGTTTTTTCCGTACAGTGTTGCCACTGCTTGCTTTGTGATCGTTGAGCTTGTTATTTAAATATTCATTAAACTTTTTACAAAATATGAAATAGATAATAAAACAAATACGATATTCAAAATTCGAGCTTCCAGGTGGCCATGTTCAGGTGGAGGATTATGTTATTCAAAATTTGGTGGCTCTATGTATAGTTGTTTTTTCACAGTTCGAGAAACATGTATACATTCATGCAGATTCTTCATTATTTAATTTCTTTAAATATAATACAGTGTGATAATGTTTGGTGGCAACAATTTGAAACGCATACGCCGTTTACAGTGATTCAACTCAAAATGCCGCATCGAGACTAATATCCCATTCGAGAATAACATCCCTTTCGGGCCTAAAAATTAATCAAGAAAATGGAAAATTATGGAAAATGAAAATTTATGTTTTAACCATATATACCGAAATACAAATAACTGCATTAGTGAAACAAAAGCGAATTAAATTGTTTCCAAATGGCACTTCAGAAAGCATTGTAATCAAATGATTATGCGTAAAATGATTGGTAGATATCAGCAATTTTCCTTGAAAAGCCTCCCCGAAGGTTGAAGAAAATTCTTCAAAATGTATGGGAGCAACTGAAAATCATATTTCTAAACTTAAAAAACGTCTTTCGTCCCTCAATAAGAACACGATTCGTTTATTTTGCTGATTATGAACAGTCGTAAGAGTTTGACACTTAAATTGGAATGCATCCCTTGTGTCGGCAAGAAAAGTTAACCATTGTGACGTCGTGGATGCTTCAGTGGGAACGGAATCAACACTGGTATTGGTGATGCATCACTTTAATTACAGCACATACCACAGATACAACATTTAATTAATACATTTAGAAAACTTGAGTACATATCCGAGTTGGTGACACGATCGGAGACGTTAACGAAGATAGCACTCGTCATCACTGGACAAATTTAGTCTCCACACCTCAGCTCGCTGGCGGAGCTTCCCACACTCTCTCTCACTGGCGTCCGACCAGAATTCTCTTCTCTTTACGCATGCGTATTACTCCGTTAAGTCGTTGCCATTCACAGTTCTTTAAAATATGAATTAAAAATGAATTATAGTCCTCGTAGTGTGAGGAGTTTGCTAACGACGTTCTCTCTAGTCAAGAGCATCATAGGTCTTTCTAGTAGAGTTCAGGAGCGTTCTTTACACCATCAAATAGGTAAATGGAAATAAATCATGTAAACTAATTCATTTTATTGTATTAAAAATAAGATTTTATTATTTGGTTTATTATTCATAATGTGTTATGTGATTTATTTTATGCGTTTTTGGTTATTTATGAAACTATTCAAAACAATTCATGAAATTCTGCATAGAGATAAATTAGCATTAAAATACATGCTTTTAAAATATAAGACTACACTATTCATAAGAACGTATATAAATGTCAATTTAAAATATTTTTATTAATTTATGAGTAATGGACACTGCATAGTAATCCTGATGATCAATAATAATGCTTTCATAATAGTCATTGTCAAGACATACTAAAACATAATTATCTCATTTCCAGTGCTAGTTGAAAGACAAAATTAAATGAAGTGAAATTTGTTTGGATTTAATATATTATGAAATTTGTTGTCAGCATTCATTAGCTTTTAATCAGATGAGTTTGTAAGGACGTATTGTGAAAATACGTTTGCATAATTTTATTTGATATTTCTATAACCCAACTTGTGATATTTTAACTCAAAAAGAATTATTCGTAAATATAGAAATTTGTCAATGTTTTTTATCGATAAGTTACTATTTACATACATTTAAAAAATATTGTAGAAAAAAATTAACCATATTTAATGTATATTCGACTTTAAATATTAGTTTAAGGCTTATATTTTACGCGTACTATAGTTTAATTAAATCGACCATAGCTACATTACTAGGTCAGCTATATATCCATACACATTGTAATTTCATTAGATAAAATCTCTTCCTCATATTATTTACCGAACAGTTGTTCAAAAACTTTTGATTTTCAAGCAAATACTCATGAAACAGAAGGTGGTATAAGGCACTCTCAAAGCAGCAAGCGAACCCACCTATGTCATCACTCTCTTCTTCCGGTTTCAGCGGCGAGGAGCTGATGAGCCAGCCCTTTAGCCCTGCTATCCCGACCCCTATAGAAACCGTTCTGCCCATCGGATTTTGATGAAACTTGGTATATAAGTTATATGGACTATGGAGAAACGATTTCTGCAATAAAAAAGAATTCAAATTAGAGTTCAAACTTAACTTAAAAACAACTTAAAAACACCAGATAGCAATTTTCAAAAATTCCTTATGCAATTTAGTCAAAACTATAAAAAGACTTGCATTCAGAGCCAGGAAACCATTCTGCATGCCTTTGTAATCGTTAATCATGCCCTTACAACAAAAAGGTTGAACCTTACTTGTAAAATAATTTTATCAGAACGGCAGCAATAGCTTAGCTGCATTGCATGAATATCGTCGTTTAAGGGGATTGAGAAAAGGGCCCATGCCGAACTATTATTTTATTGCAGAAATCGTTTCCCCATGGTCTATATAACACATACACCAAATTTCATCAAAATTTAATAAGTAGAACAAGTTCTAGAGGCGTCTGAATAGGGTCATTTAATTTCAACCACCCTGTATTTTACTTATCTCTGCTGTTAAATAATGAAGAATCTGTACGTATGTTTGCATGTTTTTCGCATCATAGAAAAACGGCCTGGCCCAGAGCCACCAATTTTCAACACACGTAGTCTTTCATCCGAACATGTGCACTTTGAAGCTCGAGCACTGAATTTCAAAAATGTTTTTATTTATTTCGCACGAATTTAATTAATTTTTGATTAACAAACTCGGCAATATAAAAGCAAGCCGCAGCAACACGGCTCGAAATAAAACTTTTTTTATCTCCGGCACGCCAGACTGTTGCCATTCAGTTAAAATAAACATATTTATCTTTCAGTTCTAATCCCCAAACTCGGATTTTTAAAAGCAATACTATACTGTTTGAAGAAACAAAATATTTTCATTTTCCCTCGAAATTGTGTTGCCATTCAGTAGTGTGTAAGATATTTAAATTCCAAGTTTAATTAATATTGATTTAATTTAACAAACTAAGCGATTTAAAAGCAATAAAAGTAGTTCTGAAGAATATATTTTCTATATTTTAACCTTCTTAAATTTAAAAATAACTTAATCCCTGAGATGTCTATTTAGAAAGACTAAATATCTTGATGAAATTACACTAACTGGAATCATTAAATGATTATATTTAAAATTTTAAAGAACGCATCTTCGAAGTATAAAAAATTACCTCCTAGGTAAGACAGGAACTAGGTTTATACGATTTTGTTTTGAGAAAAGAAAAGTTTCTGTTCGCAACAACAAAAAAGTTAAAAATCTGGAAGTTTTCAGATTTTGTTTTGGGTGTTACCTTTATTTATTAACTATCATGTTCTTCGCAGATGAGCCATAAAATTTAATTCAATGGCAATATCGCAAAATAATTTCAAAAGAGAATATCTTTAGTATTTCCGATACTCAGTCTCGTGCGCTGGGGAATAATTTTTTTTTTTCGTACAGTGTTTCCGTTGCTCATTTTAAAACTGTTTGTTAAACAAAAATTTGTTAAAAATTTACAAAATATGAAATATATAGAAACATATAAAATAAATAAATAAACTATAAATAATATTAATTAAATAAAATATAAATAATATATATAATATATAAAATATTTATAAAATATAAAACCAGTTCAAAATTTGGGCTTTCAGATTCCCATGTTTTGCTGGTGAAAACTTCACGTTATTCAAAAACTGGATGGCTCTAGGTACCGTTGTTTTATCACGGTGTGAGAAACGCACATACATTTATGCATATTCTTTATTTTTTAATTTCTTTAAATATAATATAGGGCGATAATATTGGATGGCAACAATTTGAAAAGTGATACGCCATTTATAGTGATTCGACGCAAAGTGCAAAACGAAATTAAATTCTTGGAGTTTTTTTTTTTTTTTTTTAATATTTCGAACGAAAATTCGCTTTATTCCTTTGGATAGCTTTTGATGGTCGGCCAGGTCTTCTTTTATCCTGAATCATTTGATTCTTTTTATATCGTTTAATGATATTGAAAACTGTTGAGTGACTCAAGTTAACTGTTTCAGCAGTTTCTCTAATAGATTTTCCACGTTCCATATGCAAACTAATAATAAATTTACGAATTTTAGGCAAAGTTTCTTTTCGTTTAGCATTCATGGCTGCACAGAGCTAAAAAACACAACAATTCCAAAACAAACTGGAGAGAAATACTGCAGACGATTTTTTTAATTATTGCCAACTGCTTTTGAGTAAAAATAAAAACCAAAAAAATATTTTTATTGTAGTACGTAGTAGTATCTAATGGTGTCCCATCACTTATGTGAGCCATTTTTTGCTCCGTTCTAAACAATTGTATTTTTATTAAATTAATATTTTAATATTTTGAGAAAATGTATGTAATAATTGTTACTAAATTTAATTTTAAGAAACACACCCACAAAAAGGGTTTACATGTTTTTTAATTAATTTTATTACAGTTTCCTTTTGTAAAGCGCAGGTGTCTGATCACTTTTGTGAGACACTGTAAAAGTTCAAGAGAGGTCAGGAAACTGTTCAGGTCAACTAAAATATTAATCAGGAACATATTTCATACCTAGTCTGCAAATATGAAATAACTTCTCTTTATCCACAGTCCCATCAATCAGTAGAACTACATCCAAATGTCAAAATCCACCGTTCATTTCCTGAAACAAATGGAAGAAATGAGTATGAAGGCCAAATTCTTCACTCATATTCTTAGTAAACCTCCTGCTGTATCATACACGGAATTTTGCGCTTTTGAACTTTAAAAAAGGGGGTTGTCCAGATATCAACGGACAACCCGCCTTGCACTTCGGCAAGCTATTCAGAAGAATGGGATAAAATACCTCTTTGCATAATGAAAAAGGATAAGGATTGTTAAATGGAACATTTAAAATAAAAATATTTAGGTAAAATACTTCTACAAATACAATGAAGTCATCTAAAAATATGCGAATAGCCTTTGTATCTCCTCTACATAAAACGCATGCGTTGTTAAGCGGTTCGCAGATAGAGTTTCGGAACTTAGTAGCGAAAAACATATAAAGATTGCTCTTAAAGCAAAGACTCCTGCAGGTCTTGAAATTACTCTGAAAATAAAGATTCTTCTCTATATTTAGTGTCGGTAAATTTTAGTTAAAATAAATTAAGAGATCTAAAAATGCTTCCTTTACAATACTCATAACGTCTACCCCTTTAAATGGAATATCGGCTTAAACGATAAAAAACTAAACATAGCCAAGATATCCTTCTGTTAAGGTTCCCACCTCTCCCGAAATGGAGTCCTGCAAATTAAAATCTCCCGGCTCCGGGAAGGAATTTAAAATAAATATTACTCTCCCGGAATATCAAGTTTTTAGAAAATAGCGACACAATGCGCACGGACGAAATGGTTCAGAGCGTCGAAAATCACACGACTGCGCACAACAGCCAAAAAGAACGTCTATGTCAATACATATTCTTTGCAGCAGCGATCTACGGCCCAAGGCCCAAGGCGATATTTTCCGGAGTACCTTTGCAACTTAATGCAATTACCTCCACAACTTCGTTAAGAAAACTGAAGTTATTAAGAAAGAGCAATGGCTAAAGGGTATCGAACAAAACCGTAAGGGGTTAAACGAAGAAGAGTTGGATAAGGAGTCCACACTAGGGACGAAAAATTTCTTTCAGCTTTCAACTTGTCTTGCAAGATTGAAAGTGAGAGAAGAGATAATTAAGGCAAAACGATCTACGGTGAGCGGTGAGTAAGCGGATGAGTCGTGGTTCATGCCGGCGTGTCGCGCGCATGCGCCCTCATCTCCCCCCCCACCCTCTTATTTTCAATCCATTCGTTCATTTAGTCTGCAGTTAGCACAAACAAATGCGTATTTTGAAATTATTTAAATGCTTTTGTAATAATTATTTAAATGCTTTCATAATAATGGGGGAAAAAAATTCTGATTCTACAAGTAAACAAGTACCACAAAAAAAAAAAAAAAAAAAAAAAAAGAAGTCAAAATATTCGACGTCGTTTCAAGACAAGTGGTTAACTCAATTTGTTTGGCTTATGAAGAGAGACAACTTTAACGGAGAATGTAAAGTATGTCGGAAAACGGTTAATATTAAGTACGAAGATGTTACAGCTTTAACTGCACATTTTCAAAGCAAGAAACACCAGTCGCTAATATTGAATAGGGGTTCTTCGCAACCAATTTCGTACTTTTTCATGAAGAAATCTTCAGAAGAACCGGACAATATGTCAGCAACTGAAATTACTTCAGTCTATCATAGCTTTAAGCACCATCACACTTTTAATAGCCATGATTGCACAAATTGTATAGCACTCTATTTCCAGATTCTTCTTTGCCAAAAACAGTATCTTGTGGTAGAACAAAATATACAAGTATTTGCGAGAAACGTAAAGGCGGTTCTCACGCTATTAAAATCCATGGACATTTCTAGCAGTGCTTGTTTGTAGTTCCGTAGACATTGCCCAACTTCAACGAGCCACAACATTAGGGACTCCATCGGTATTCCTTTTGCGATACCGAAGACTTTTCGTGCTCACTTTGGTGCTGATAATGTTGAATGTATAGGGGCTTTCGTGTACATGCTTTTAGTATAGATGCCTACATGTGTATATTTTGACTTTTATGTACATAAACGTTTTCTCTTTAGCTTATTACAGGTTAAAAGCTTCAGTCTTATTAAAGGTAAAGGCGTATATTACTCTATAGTAATTGTCTAATAGCTCGTAATTGTAATGTCATTACAGAACTCAATTTATCAACAAGGAAAGCGTATTCGAGAAACTCGTCACGAGAATGCTTTTTTTTTTTTTAACCCAGAAAAGCTATTTGTCTCCCAACGGCATTTGTTTCTGTCACTGTGAAATAAAATTTGTAAAATTGTATCTAGGGGCCATCAAATTTTGAATAGCATAGTCCTCCACCAAAATATGGGCACTTGGGAGCCCGAATCTTGAATTTCGAATTTGTTTTATAATCTATTTCATTTTTTAACTAAAATCTCATTAAAGAACTCAACGAAATGAAAAACGACTGTTTGGGCTGAAAACTTTCAGATTTTTTTTTTTTTTTTTTAGTCCAAAGTTTTTTAGCCGCAATTATTAGCCCGCGCCTTAATAATTGCGCCTTGCGATTTCGTTTTGGCATTTTGCGTCGTCCACTATTAAACGGCCTTTCACTTTTCAGATTGTTGCCACCGAATATTAGAGCCCTGCATTATATTTAAAGAAATTAAATAATGAAGAATCTGCATGAGTGTATTTATGTTTCTCGCCCTCTGAAGAAATAAATGACGGTACCTAAAATCATAAATATGGACATCTGGAAGCCCGAATTTGGAATTTGTTTTATTTTCTATTTCAGATTTTGTAAAACATTAGTGAATTTTTGAGAAACAAACTTCACGATTTCAAAGCGAGCAATGGCAAAACTGTGCAAAAGGAAAAAAAAAAATTCCTCTCAAGCGCTCGAAACTGTGTGTCGGAAATTTTGTAATTATGCTCATTTTAAATTATTTGGTGATATTGCTTTATTTGAATTGAATTTTATGGTTTAGGTGCGAAGAATATGATATTTAATAAAAAGGTAATACACAAAAAGTTAAAACACGCCCCTTTGAGATTTTTTATTTTCTTTTTGTGTGATATCAAGCCTGATTTTCAGACAATTTCTGCTTTCCTTAAAAACAATTGGAAATGTTTTTTTAACTGCAAACCATATTTTTGAAAGTATGAGTTATTGTCTGCTACCTGATAGTTTTGTTTTCATGCAAAATGGCGCAATGGACGGAGGACAATATTTGTGCTCTTTCCGAAGAAAATTATTCTTACGTAGTTATTAAAAAATATTGTGAAAGCCATGATTTTTCGGTGTATAAAGCAACTCTAGATAATTGTCAGTAAGAAATTTAAAAAGTCAAAGTTTGGCTTCAAGGAGAAAAATTGTTCAAAACACATTTTGCAAAGGTAAGATCTTTCTTTAATCTTAAAAGAAAGTCCGCTAAGTCAAAGGTCAGTTCCAAAATCATTAAAACGCTCATTGTCAACTCTAAACAAAGTGATTAATGCTGATTTGAATCACTGGCGAAGAAAACATAATGTGCATCGTCTTTCTCCAGGACATATCCCAGAACATAAACTTTTATCTGGTAAAGAAATGAAAAGTGTTGTCACAATAGATGGGTCTTGGGTATACTTAAATGACTTCAATAAAAACAGATCCATTTATTATCACTGAAGAGGGAATAAAAATTAGAATCTGGTTCAAAGGATCTAAAGAGATTTTTCAAAGGGATTTATGCTTTTCACATAACAGCAAATAAAAATTAAAATAGAGTGCAGAAAACTGTTCTAGTCAACTCCACATATCATCAGGAACATATTTTATTTCCAGTTTTGAAATATCCAATAACTTCTCTTCACCCACAATGCCATAAATCAGAAGAACTGCATCAAGACAAAGCAAGCAGTCGCAAGTCAAAATCCACTGTTATTTTCCGGGAGTCCCTTCACTCATAAATCTCTACTGGGGGATCTCTACTACTCCCTATCCAGGGGGTGATACATGAGGGGATCCTCCCTCATGTATCACCCCTGGATAGGGAGTAGACTTTTAAGATGTGCTTGTAGACTTTTAAGATGCAAATTGTCTAAACAACAACCCTCCTTAAAGAGGAATGGGATAAAATATTAAGAAATAAATGTTATTATTAATTATTATAAATATTAAGAAAGGCCTTACTGGAAAATTACGGTGTAAAAATACAGTGAAGAATAAAGGTTTTCAAATGAAACATTTAAAACACAAAAATGTTTGGTAAAATACTTCTGTAAATACAATGAAAATCGTGTACAAAATGTGCGAAAAGGCCTTACTAAACCGCTATCCAACCGGAAAAAAGAAAAAAAAAAAAAAAAAAAATTCTTTTACGAGGGTTGGAACTTTAATAGTGGCAACTATTTATTTACAAGGAATACAAAAGTGATTCATGTCACCATGTTTTACAGTCCTTCAATATAGTCGCCAGCATTGTGTGCAACCCGTTTCCAACGATGTGGAAGTTGCAGAATACCTGTAGCAGCGCCTGTTTTGTTGATAGTTTGAATGGACCGGTCAACTGCCGCAAGAATCTCAGGAACAGTTTGGAAGCGAGTGCCACGAAGTGGTTCCTTCATCTTAGAAATTAAGTCATAGTCACAAGGGCTTAGATCTGGGGAGTATGGTGGATGGTAAAGCACTTCCCAGCCCCATCGCTTGAACAAATTAGTCACAGCTTGCGCTGCATGCGGCCGAGCATTGTCATGCAAAATGAGAGGAGCGTTCTGCAGAAAGTGTCGCCGTTTTTTTCTCAAAGCTGGTCGGAGATTGTGCTCCAAAAATGAGCAGTGACGGTCTGCTGTGGGGGAACGGTATGCGTTAGGATGACACCATCACAGTCGTACACGAGAATCACCATAACTTTCACATTGCTGGGATTCTGACGAAATTTCGAACGTCGTGGTGACCCGTGATGACGCCATTCGTTTGATTGGCGTTTCAGTTCTGGCTGGTACGATCGGGCCCAAGTCTCATCCAGCGTAATGATACGGCATAAAAAAGCATCTCCTTCGCGCTCATAGCGCTCCAGGTGGGTTCGGGCAGCATCGTATCGTAGCCATTTCTGCATTTCCGTCAATTGATGTGGAACCCATCGCGAAGCAATTTTTCTCATGGACAGGCGTTCCTTCAGAATATGCGGCACAGTCGTATGCGCTAATCCTGTTTGTCCGGCCAGCTGACAAATCGTTTGGCGGCGATCACTGTCCATTAGTGCGGCAACAGCTTGCACGTCTGCATCGCTGACATTCGGACGACCTGGCCACAGCATGTCTGCCGCGTTTTGGCGTCTTTCATTGAATGCTTTCACCCATCTTGCTACGGTTCTGTAAGGCAATGCAGATTCCCCGCAAGCCTCTTGAAACCCTTGATGACACTGTCGTGCTGTACGACCTCTGGCACATTAAATTTTTATCCAACATAGTTGTTCTTGTTTTGAAAACATCTGACAACACTTACTTTAGACCGCGAGCTAATACAAGGATTCGTTCTTCGCGTCACTCCGCATGCGCGTGACGTAGGCAGTACGAGTCTTTTTGCTGAGAGGTAAGGTAGCTATGTAGTTTACGTGTGGTATACGCGATATTCTTTAGTTTTGTTGCATAGCGTTTTTTCAGCTGTGTTGCCACTATTAAAGTTCCAACCCTCGTATTTTGTCACAGATTTGTATGAGTTTTTTGAGGAGATAATATGTGGAGGCAAAGTTTAACTTTCCAGCAGAGTAATCATTAACGGTCGTACATGTCTTAATATAACGGCAAATACGAATAAAATTCTGTTGACTTTGCATCTTTCGCTAGGCGCCGAAGCAGAAAAATAGACGTTGTTCATGGACTTTGCAGCTGCTTTTTGAAACACTCCAAGTGAAGTGAATTTTGTGAGTTATGAATTTCGTTACGTCTGCTTTTCCGCTTCCAGTGTTTTCTAGGATTGCCATATGGTAACTAAGATTAATTAGAGGAAAAAATATATTACATTACGCCCAATGTAATATATTTTTCTGTAATCTGTATATCTGTAAGCTGTAATTTTAATTTACGATCGGAGCAGTTAATTACGGATAAAAAATGATTGTGGGTAATATTAGTGACTATTTCGCTCTCGAAGTCTTTCTTGCTTTCTAAACTCGCAGTCACTGAAACTGTTAGAATTTATTGCAGAGAACTTCAGCAGTTAAATTTCATGTTAAAGACTGAAGTTCTTGTGATGAGTCTCGAAACTCACTTTTAGTCCGCATTATTTTTGTGTCGGAATCACTTTTCAGAATGTTGCCACCAAATGTTATCGCGATGCATTATTTTTTAAAAAAATTAAATAATGGATAATCTGTATGTATGTGTGTATTTTCCTCTCACTTTGGAACAAAAATGGCACCTAGAGCCACCTACATTTTAATACACTTAGTCTTACACTCGAAAATTGGTAAATATCACTCAGGAACAGTTTTAAATATCAATGCAAATTTTTTATCAAATCATAAAATAAATACGTAGCCGGTACATTTTTAAATCATCTGAAATATCCAATCTTATTTTAAATAGCATTTTGATACAACAAATAAAATTGTTTGTTTTTAGCCTTCGTGGTGCAGTTGGAAGCACGTCCGGTTACAAATCGGAATCAGAAAGTCTCGTGTTCAAATCCCGTCGAAAACACATTTGATAGTCCTATTTCTTGCAGCTTAATAACTCAGACAATATAAATGTAATTTCCCTTGTTACGTTTTTCATGTTTGAAATATCTGTAATTGAGATGTTTCCATTTTACGCATCTCTGAGTGATGAAGACGGGTGAATACTCGATTTACTGGATTCTATTGCAAACAAATGGGCTAGCTAGTTTGCAGGGATTCATGGGTTTCGGTATAGGTAACGTGAATAAGAGCCAGTTTTCCTTATAAAAATTCTTCACGAAGGCATCCATCCCCTTCGGCGGATAGCTTTCTTTGCTTATAACCTAACCTAACAATTTTCCGTCTCACATAAGTTTTCGCTACGTTGTGCTACCACCACATTCTTCGTGCAGTTCCGGAAAATGGTTATTTCTCTACGGCATTACCAATTGCTGGAGTTCAGTGTATTTTCAAACTAATGTTAATAATGTTTCAATTTACAGTATGTGTATATTTATATTAAAATAATCATTTGATAAATTTATAACCCTTAACACTCCTACTGGAAATAACGAAATTTATTTTACCATTAAATCCATATCAAACTGTCTGTGTTATCTCGAACAATCTGCGTGATGGATGTAGTACGTGCAATGATAGTAAAAAACAATGAAAGATGCGAGGAGCATCAATAAACAAAAACAGTTACCATCACATAACTACATAAATTTAACAAAGAATATTTTGTAATTTGACATTTCTTTAAAAGATATTTCATACATCGAAAAAATCTATGTGTTATTACCTCACAGAACATATATTTATATATATTATATTTCTGTATGTAGGTGTGTGTATGTATGTCTTTAGCATGCCTTGATGTTTGCAACCACAACCCTCGTTCCTAAACCTTCGAAACAAACATTCATGTTTCGGCATTTCTAAATAAAAAAATGTGCATTAATATGTAAATTACGGAAACCATTTATACGTTCCTACTGTCCTTGTATCTACATGTAGGAAAGTGTTGTGCTTTGATAAATTTATAACCCAGTAAATTAATGGCCAGCAGTGCAGTTAATGTTAAATTAATTACACTGCTGGTCATTAAAATTGCAACACCAGGAAGGAATGATCTGACGAACTTTAAAATCACAAGAAAGGAAGAAGTTGAGATATGCAAATGATTTGTATTTCAACGCTTTAGACGACGCAGGAAGGAGAAACGACATCTGAAGCACTGAATAAAACACAATTTGTATAGTACAATAAAACACATTCGTAAAGTGCTTTGTGCGGGTTAAAATTGGCTCAGAATATCGTGTTCCGCCTCAAATAAGAAGTGGAAATGCTTACCAGAAAGTTTCGAAATTCCATAGAGACAGGATCATTGCCTATCGAAAGTGTAGATTATTGTTCCGTGATATCGCCGGTCCCACTGGTCGACACAACCACTGTCATGTGAATATGGAATAAATGGATTGCTGAGGGCCATACTGAACGGCATGTAGGATTTCAAAGCCCTTCTATGACTAACGCCCGAAAGGTCAGCCATATTGTGAGTTCAGTCCTGCAAAACCATTAGTCAGGAAATGGGCATGTATGCAGCACGTCCAGTATAAGCTTGTAAGGTGCGTCGAAGTTTGCAACAGCGTGGACTATCAGCAGGGTGACCATTACTTGGGCTTCCCTTCACAATGCAGCATAGAGAGAGACGGCGGCGCTGGTGCGCCAAACGACAAAGCTGGGTACAGCCTTTTCAAAAGCCTGATAGCCGTCTACGTGTCTGCAGTGTCCGAGGAGACCGCATGTCGTCTGCTTACATTCGATATCGGCATAAGGTCCCTGAACCTGGTGTGAGGGTTTGGTCAGCCACTGGGTACACGACACACAAATCTCTAGTTGAGGTCGGGGGTTTTGAAAGCACTGGTACATTTGGTTGTCCCCTATCTTCGAGGGAGGCCCCCAAACGCCATGCTCCAACAAGATAATGCAAGACCATACTTTGCACGTCGTGTGCAATTCGAATGCTGCCCTGGGACTTCTCGGTCTCCAGATCTGTCACCCACGGGCTGCTCAGAGACTTTTCCACCACCTCCCTCCAGCTTATACGGTTGATGAAGTGTGTCTTGAATAGACTCGCAGCATGGACTCACTTGCCCTTATCTGTCATCCAAGCCCAGTTTGATTCCATGCCTAATGGAGTAAGGACAACAATGGAGTAAGGGCTGCCAGGAGTGGCAACTGTTTCCACTAATTTCGGACCCCTGTAAACCTCCAAAATACTTAAAAATTTAATTATTTTGTCCTCATGCCATATTGTTTAAGTGCAATCAATATCTTTTTTGTGTTTGTTTTCCTTCTTGGTTCCACTTTTAATGGCCAGCAGTGTATTAAATAATTACTCTAAATGAGCTGAAAATATGATATGAGAACTTATGGTGTTATGAAGACTGTCGAGCTCTGATAGAAAATTTAAGCAATGGGACATAACTTGAGGGGGGATCACAATCTAGCCTGTTTCTGTTAATTATTAAATTTCTGTTCGAAGCATAAACATAAATACTGTTACGAATTTGGTATTTAAAAAGCTAATGTTAGTTCAATTATAAATTAAATGGTTTTATTTCTCGCGCAGTGCAGCGCGTGACGAATATTAAAAGAAAGCTAAGCCGGAAAATTGAAAATACAAGAGCGCGTGCATTAAATAAATATCTCTTTTTGATTTCGAGAAAGTACTGGAAAATTCTAGCGCGTGATTTTAAAATCTTATAAAAGGAGGAAAACATCTCAGTTTGTAGTTAGTTGCTTAGTTTGTTGTGGTTTAGAAAACAGCTCTTGTTGATTGTAGCGAATTCGCGGATTAGCGTTCTTTAGCTGTTTTGAATTATGTTCTATTGGACATTTGAGTAGTTAAAAGATAACTACTGTGAGATATTGTAATACTGCATGATAATTTGAGAAAATTTAAGCATTTTTGTTGTGATAATAATAAATTTTTGTTCATTTTTCATCGGACTTGTGCATTCATTTCATAACGAACCCGTACGCACGCAACAATACATTTGTTTGTATGTAAATGTCTGTACCGTGAAATTTTTATATAAGATACATATCTTGCTATAAATGAATTAGCTTCCGCAATAGATTTTAGTGCCTCATTCTCTTTTGCTTTTAATATTAATAAAAAATCTGAAAGCTTTCAGAGTTTATATTACGCACAGTGTCGCATTTTTTTCCTTTTCATACACATACACGTTTCGAGAGCATTTCGACTAAAAATATTTGACAACAGTATATCTTTTGAATATCCGATGCACAGTCTCGCGATGGAAATAGAAATATTTTTTTCATACAGTGTTGCCACCGCTCGCCTTAAAATCGTTGCTTTTGTTAATTAAAAATTCGTTAAGGTTTTACGAAATATGAAATACACAAAACAAATTCCAAATTCGGTCTTCCAGGTGTCCATATTCGAGGGGAGGACTACGTTATTCAGAATTGGATGGCTATAGGTACCGTTGTTTTTTACAGTGCCAGAAACATGCACACATCTATGCATATTTTTCATTATTTAATTTTTTTAAATAAAATACAGGGCGATAACATTTGGTTGTAAACAACTAAAAAAGTGATACGCCTTTTATAGTATTTTATATGCTGTGTTGAGAGCTAACGCTCCTTTGGGCTAATAATGTGAACTATTACAATTCTCAACCATTAAACGAACTTTAAACTATTAAAATCTTTAAATCTTCGGAAGTTTTTCTGCTATTTTTTTCATTTAATCTTTCGTGGAATCTTTTCGTCTGAGGGTCAATCTATTGGTAAATTATATTCGGTTCATTATGTTTATTTAAATTACGTGTTTTCGTATCGTATTTGAATTTTCCCATTAAAAATATCATACTATTACTTTACTCCGTATTTACTATTTCAAACGTATTTGGCGAGATGCTTCGTTCAGCTACCCGTGTGGCAGGTGCTGATTTGTAGTTGCTTTGTCTATATTGCAAGACAGATGTTCTGAAGTGCTTTTGTTTTGGATAACTATGTTTTATTCTGCGATATTTAAGAACCGCGGTTGTTTCCACGATGCTTTGTTTTCTACCGCGATATTTTGTATGGCAACGGTTCCGCCATCCATTGTTTTTCTTCGCGATGTTTTCCTACTAAAATATCAAGTTGCTTAAATTATTAATGTTATGAAATGCTTCTCATGCCTTTTGCAGATGCATGTCTCGTTTACTAAGTTGTTTTTTTTTTAATTATTCGTATGCTCTATTATTTTGAAAGGTTTCAATTTGCTTGTTGTCGTTTGAAAGGTTTATACGAGTTCTTTATACTTTGAGATCATTTGAAAGTTATAATAAAGTTGTTTAATGTTTTATTCTCTCGGTTCATTTCCAGATGTTTGAAAGATTCGATTAAATTATTAGTACGTACATTAACTGCAGATGCGTGTTTGCGTTCGAAAAGTTTGAGTTATTAATATGTTTTATTCTTTCCGATCATTTGTTTCGAATGTTATTAGAATTATTTGTATGTTCTATTCTTTTGGGTCATATGTAGATGTAAGTTATTGTTTGACAGCTTTGTTTAAATTAGTTGTACGTTGTAGGTGTCCTGGTGTATTTCAGATGTGCTTTTTCGTTTGGAATATGTACTCATATAATCAATTTGAACTGTTATTAATTCTTTTGGACTGTTTGCAGATGTGCGTTATCGTTTGTCAGGATTGTTTAAATTATTAGTATGTTTTAAGATTTCTTAACATCTTTAGCAGGTCTGTGGATTCGTCTGGAAGGTTTATTTGAATGAATAACGTATTCTGCTCTTTCAAATTGTTAGCAGATGCGTTAAGTTATTTGAAAGGGTATACTTGAATTTTTATTATGTTTTAGGTTTCCGCGTGTTTTGCAGGTACGTGTTCCGTTTGGAAGGCTTATTTGAATTATTTGTATGTCCTATTCTTCCCGATCGTTTGTACGTTTGTGCCGTCGCTTAATCAGGTTTGAATAGTATATTAGTATGTTTTGGGATTTCGTATCTTTTGCAGAAGCGTTTGTGCTGATTCAGAAGGCTTATTGAATTTTAAGTGTGACCTAATTTTTCGGATCGTTGCCAGGGGCGCATGATGGTTTGTAAGGTTTCTTAGCATTTACTGTGTGTTCTAGGTGTCCATATATTTTTGCAGGTTGCGAGTCTTCGTTTGGCGTATTTATTTAAATTATTAGTATGTTTTATTTTTTTCGGATCTTTTGCAAGTGTTTATTCGTTTTGAAGGATGTGTTTGAATTTTTAGCATGTTCCACGATCCATTATCTTTTGCAGGAGAATATTCTTGTTTGGTAGATTTATTTGAAATATTAAAATCTTTAATTCTTCTAGATCGTTCGCAGCTGTGTATAATCGTTTGGATGTTTTGCTTCTTTCCTCGCTATCGTTTGCAGACGCTTGCTTTCGTTTGAAAGGTATATTAGACTTAGTAGTATTTTAAAATTTTTTATCATTTTCAGGTATGCGTAATCGTTTGAAAGTTTTGGGTAAATTGTTAATACGTTCTAGGCTGGCTGATCTTTCGCAGATGCGTGTTTTCGTTTGGAACTTTAATTTGAATTTTTAATAGGTTTTATTTTATCGCATCGTTTGGAGATGTTTAGTCGTTTCATCTATTCAAACGATTTATTCATTCGGATAGTTTGCAGACATGTGCAAACTGCTTAACGTGTAATTTTGAGTATTTTATCGATACGAGTTTTCGTTTGGAATATTTATTTGAATTGTTAGCGTTTTCTATACTTCTTCATATATTCTTCTAATATACAGTGTGTCACAAAAGTGATGGGACATTTGTGCTTTACAAAAGGAAACTGTAATAAAATTAATTAAAAAAAACATGTAAAAATTTTTGTGGGTGTTTTTCATACTTAAATTTAGTAACAATTATTACGTAACATACATTTTCTCAAATTTTTAAAATAATAATTTAATAAAAATACAATTGTTTAGAACGGAGCAAAAAATGGCTCACAAAAGTGATGGGACACCATTATATACTACTACGTACTACAATAAAAATATTTTTTGGGATTTTTATTTTTACTCAAAAGGAATTAGCAATAATTTATAAAATCGTCTGCAGTCTTTCTCACCAGTTTGTTTTGGAAATTTTGTGTTTTTTAGCTCTGTGCAGCCATGAATGCTAAACGAAAAGAAACTTTGCCTGAAATTCGAATATTAGTTATTAATTTGCATATTGAACGTGAAAAATCTATTAGAGAAACTGCTGAAACAGTTAACATGAGTCATTCAACAGTTTTCAATATCATTAAACGATATAAAAAGAATCATATGTTTCAGGATAAAAGAACACCTGGCCGACCATCAAAGCTATCCAATGAAATAAAGCGAATTATCGTTCGAAATATTAAAAAAAATCCAAGAATGAGTGCTCCTAAAGTTGCTGCTGATTTACAAGCATTATATGGAATAATTGTTAATCCTGAGACTATAAGAAGAGTAATTTGATCTGCTGGATATCACGTAGAGCAGCCAGGAAAAAATTCTTCGTGAGTGAAAAGAATAGAAAACTCAGACTGGCTTTCGTAAAATTCAACATAAATAAGAACTCTGAATACTGGAATGAAGTTATATTTGCTGATGAGAGTAAGTTTAATATATTTAGTTCTGACAGTATAATGTTAGTGTAGAGAAAACCCAGGAAAGAATTTCGCAAACAGAACTTGGTGCGAACAGTAAACATGGTGAAGGAGGAGTTATGGTATGGGGGTGTATGTCGTCCGCTGGAGTTGGTAATCTTGTTTTTATTGACAGTAAAATGGATCAGTACAAGTATATTGACATTTTAAATCAAAATTTGAAATCTTCAGCATGAAAATTGATCCTTCGTAACGATTTTAAATTCTACCAGGACAATGACCCCAAGCACACTGCTTTGAACGTTAGACTCTGGCTGCTGTATAACTGCCCTGAAATAATAAAAACACCACCACAATCTCCAGACTTAAATCCCATAGAGAATATTTGGTAAGAATTGGAATCAAGAATTCGCAAACACACCATTTCTTCAAAACAACAATCAAAATCATTGCTTCAAGAAGAATGGGGTAAAATCACTCCATAAATCACAAAAAAATTAGTCGAATCCATCCCAAGAAGATTAAATCACGTTTCAAAAGTAAAAGGAAATCCAACAAAATATTAAAACATTTTAAGAAGTAAAATTTTTGGATAAATATTTGATGGAAAAGTAAGTGTCCCATCACTTATGTGAGCCATTTCTTGCTCCGTTCTAAACAATTGTATTTTTATTAAATTACTAGTTTAATATTTTGAGAAAATGCATGTTATGTAATACTTGTTACTAAATTTAAGTATGAAACACACCCACAAAAATTTTTACACGTTTTTAAAATTTATTTTACTACAGTTTCCTTTCGTAAAACACAAGTGTCCCATCACTTTTGTGAGAGACTGTACTTCTTTCGGGTCGTTTGTAGATATGTGTTTTATTCTTTATAATCCTTTTTATGTGTGGAAGTTTGTTTAATTAAAATTTTTTTCAGGCTTGAATGTTTTTCTGACTTTCACTTCTAATGCATATTTGAATTCTTTTATGTTTTTCTTTTACGACTAGTGGCAAGTATGATTAATAGTTTGGAAGTTTTCTTTGGACTTTTAATATGTTTTTAGATATCCAGAAATTTTTACAGAAATTCAAGACTGCATTATCCAGAAAATTACCAGAATGAAACTAATCCAGAAAATTAAATTTTTCCGTTTGAAAAATTTATTTCCATTACTTTTTCATGAAGACATTTCTAGGTTCTTTGCTTTTCACTACTGTATTTTATAACTGTGATTGTTTCTTCTTTACATATCCCCCCCTTTTCCATGGTGTTTTGTACGGCGATGTTTTTATCCGCGATGTTTTCCGCGAAGAGCAATTCGTCAAATATTAGAGTTTTGCAAATTTCTTCGTAAACTTTTGCAGGTTATCGTTTTCAAGGTTTATTGTAGCTATTCGTGTGTTTTATTCTTTTCGATATTTTGCTGATGTGTGTTCGTTTGCTAGGTTTGTTTAAATTTATCAGCACGTTCTAGGATTTCAGACCTATTACAGGTGCGTGTGTTTTAGTACTTCAGTATACCATAGAATTAAGGACCGTCACACTTTTAATAGCCATGATTGCACAAACTGTATAGCTCTCTATTTCCAGATTCTTCTTTGCCAAAAACAATTTTTGTGGTAGAACAAAATGTACAAGTATTTGCGAGAGTGTGCTTACTCCTGCAGCTCAAAAAATACTTTTAAACGAGATTAAGGAGGCAGAGATTTTTTTCATTTCCGAGTGAAAAGAAACTTTTTTTTTTCTTCTCGTGGAAACTTTTTTTTCTCTCCCGGATTTTGACAGCCAAGAGGTGGCAACGCTACCTTCTGTGTTGTCAATTGCGTAACTTCATGAATGTCAGGAATCCCTTCTGTGAATGTCAGGAAATTTTTCTTGGAAACGAAGGCACATTTTCCAAGTCATTAATTTTAACTAGCGAGACTGGAACCCTCTTTTAGAAGTTTCTGTTCCTAATTTACTCCGAATTAAGTAATCCGGGGGTACAGGAGAATAGTTAGTGCGTGTGTGTATTTAATTACGGCAAAGCACACTAGGGCTATCTGCCTAAGGGGAGGGATGCCTTTCGCGGAGGACTTTCTAAGGGAAACTGGCTCGTATACACATTACACATGGGGAAAACCACGAAAACACCCATGCAGCCAGCCCGTTCGCGGGATTCGAACCTCGGACCGAACTACCAGTGTTCAGCGACTTTACCGCTCGGCCGCTGGTGGGCTGGAGAATAGTTAGAGATAAATATGTAATTAGCAGACAAAATCAGTAATTATTATTAGTAACTAAATGTGTAATTATCAGATAAATTACGCAAATTGTGATTCTGAATGAATGTGTGTATTGTGTGTATTGAGAATATGGGAAAGCACACTAGGGCTATCTGCCTAAGAGGAGGAATGCCTTCGTGGAGGACTTTCTAAGGGAAACTGGCTCGTATACACGTTACACATGGGGGAAAACCACAAAAACGCCCATGCAATCAGCCCGTTCACGGGATTCGAACCTCGGACCGAACTACCAATGTTCAGCGATTTTACCGCTCGGCCGCTGAATGAATGTGACTGGATGCTTTTGGAATGAATTACAGAAGAACAAATTCTGCGCGCGATCTATATAATTTAAATGCTTTAAAAATTTGAAATTGCGAGTGAAATACATTCGATTTCGGTTCCTTCGATCGTGATTTGATGTACACTATGTAACTTCGTATTACAAAGTTTTCAGTAACTTAATGTCAATGGCATTTATATTTGGATATTTCACATCCCCAAATTAGCCTCATTGTATAGTAAACGTAAAATAAACGTAAAGGCGGTGCTAACGCTATTAAACTTCATGGACATTTCTAGCAGTGCTTGTTAATAGTTTTGTAGACATTGCACAACTTCAGCGGGCCACAACATTAGGGACTCGATCAGTATCTCTTTTGCTTTGTTTCTTGTACTCGATCAGTTTTGTGCTGATAATGTTGAATGGTATAGAGGCTTTCGTGTACATAGTTGGCTTTTAGTATAGATGCCTACATGTGTATATTCTGACTTTCATGTACATAAACATTTTCTCTTTAGCTTATTAATGGTTAAAAGCTTCAGCTTTATTAAAGGTAAAGGCGTATATTACTCTATAGTAATCGTAGAATAGCTCGTAATTGTGATGTGATTACAAAATTCCCTTTACCAACAAGGAAAGCGTATTCGAGAAATTCGTCACATGAATGCTTTTTTTTAACCCAGAAGCGCTCGAATCATATTTAATATCTGAATCACTTTTCAGATTGTTGCTGTCAAATATTATCGCCCTGCCTATTTAAAGAAACAAAATAGTGAAGAATCTACATGAATGTATGCATGTTTCTCTCACTCTGAAAAAAAACAATGTTACCTGGAGTCATCGAATTTTGAATAATATAGTCCTCACTCGAATATCTGCACCTGGAAGCCACAATTTGGAATTTGTTTTACTGTCTGTCTCATACTTTGTAAAACTTTCTCATTAAAGAATTCAACGATTTTAAAGCGAGCACTTGCAGGGAAGGAAACAGGTATCTCCAAAGCGCCAAACTACGTAACGGAAATTTTAAAGATATGCTGTTTTTAAATATTTTTAGCCTAATGTGGAGTTATCCCAAATTCTTTTGAAACGTGTATGTACCTGTAAATAAAAAAAATTAAAAAAAAAAAAAAAAAGCCGGCTTGGGCGTTTTTTTTAGTCTAAAGGCGCAGTTTGGTCAGAAGGGCTATTAATTTCGTTTTGGCATTTTGCGTCAAATCACTTGAAATGTCTGAATCGCTTTTCAGATTACTTCCACCAAATACTATCGCACTTTGTTACATTTAAAGAAACAAAATAAGGAAGAATGTATGTATGTTTCTGTCACTGTGAAATAAAAATTGTACCTAGAGCCGTCAAATTTTGAATAGCATAGATCTCCACCCGAATATGGGCCCCGGGAAACCCGAGCCTTGAGTTTCGAATTTGTTTCATAACCTATTTCATATTTTTCAAACATAACCTATTTCTCATTAAAGAACTCAACGAAATGAAAAACGCCTGTTTGGGCTGAAAACGTTCAGATCTTTGTTTAGCCCGAAGGCGTTATTTGGCCAAAAGAGCTACTCATTTCGTTTTGGCATTTTGCGTCGTCCACTATGAAACGGCCTTTCACTTTTCAAATTGTTGCCGTTAAGTAACAGAGGCCTGCATTACATTTAAAGAAATTAAGTAATGAAAAATCTGCATGAATGCACGTATGTTTCTCGCATTGTGAAGAAACGACGGTATCTAGAGACATCAAGTTTTTAATAACGTAGTCCGCCACTCGCATATGGAAGCCAGAATTTGGAATTTGTTTTATTATCTATTTCAGATTTTGTAAACATGTAGTGAATATTTGAGTAACACACGATTTCAAAGCGAGCAATGACAACTCTGTACGGGGGAAAAAAAAAAGACATTTTTATCTCCAGCGCGCGAGGCTGTGTGTCGGAGATTCTGTAGGTATGCTCTTTTTAAATTATTTTGTGATATTGCCGTTGAATTGAATTTTATGGTTTAAATGCGCAGAATATGATATTTAATAAATGAAGGTAATACACAAATCGTTAATAAACGGTCCTTTGGGCGTAATTTAAGATCTGAAACCTTTCAGATTAAAAAAAAAATTTCGTACAGTGTTACCATTGATCGGTTTAAAATGGTTGAGTTTCTTAATCAAAAACTCATAGAAGCTTTACAAAATATGAAATAACCAAATTCCAATGTCCATATTTGGGTGGAGATGTGCGTGATTTAATTTTTTAATTTTTTTTTTTTTTTTTAAAGTTTTCTTTTTAGTCTAAAGGGGACTATTATTGTTCCTGAAGGACTATTATTTTCATTTAGCGATTTTCCGATTCACTATAAATGTCCATTTCACTTTTCAAACTGTTGCCACTAAATGTTAGAGTCCTGTATTATACTTGAAGAAATTAAATAATGAAAAACCTGCATAAATGTATGTATATTTTTCGCATTGTGTTAAAATAACGGTACCTAGAGCCATCGAATTTTGAATGACGTCATCCTACTGCGAATATGGGCATGTGGAAGCCGAAATTTGGAATTTGTTTTATGATGGATTTCATATTTTGTAAAACTTTAACGAATTTTTGATTAACAAACTCAAGAATTTCAAAGCGAGCGAAGGCAACGTTGTATTGAAAAAAATATTTTTTATCTCCAGCGCGCGAGACTGCGTGTCGGAAATTCTAAAGATATTCTCATTTTGAAACTACTTTGCGATACTGGTGTTGAATTAAATTTTATGGTTTAAGTGCGAAGAACGTGATATTTAATATATAAAGATAACAGACAAAATGTTAAAAAAAGGCCCTGTGTTAAAATCTGAAATTTTCAGATTTTTTTCCTTTTTTGTGTGTATGAATAATGAACCTGCCGAGCTGTGGCAGAACGCCAACTGGAGTCGTCTTCTCTGTGGTCGAGCAGTATTTAGCTTCAGATGGTCGAAACATTTTGGTCTAAAAGTTACAGATACGCTTTGTTCAGATTATTCTAAGAAGTTATGTTAAAATATAACCTTTACCTTTAAAAAATTTTAAAAACATTCGTTGTACTATTCTAAGTCGAGCAATTTAGCAACAAATACGTTTTCTTTTTTGTATTAAAAATGTAGTAAGTTCTAAGAACTATCGAGCAGTTAATAATTTGAGCAATTAGTAATTTTCAGTTAACAATTTGAGTTCTTAGTTACCGATAAAAATGAATGTGGGTTGATGCTAGTGAATATTTCGCTATCGAAGTCTTATCAGTTTCTTGCCTTCTAAACTCTCAGTCATTGAAACTGTTAGAGTTCATTGCAGAGAACTTCAGCAGTTAAATTTCATGTTAAAGCACCAGAGATGCTACGAGTCTCGAAACTCACTTTTATTCCGTATCACTTTATGTCGGAATCACTTTTCAAATTGTTACCACCAAACGTTATCGCGATGCATTATTTTAAGCAAAAATTAAATAATAGAGGATCTGTATGTACGTGCGTTTGTTCCTCCCACTGTGGAAGAACAATGGCACCTAGAGCAACCTAAATTATAGTAATATACTTAGTCCTCCACTCGAAAATGGGCCACTCGAAGCTCGAGTTTTTAATTACGAATTTTATTTTGATTAACTTCAAATTTTGTACAAACTTAACTAATTTTTGTTTAACAAAGTGAGACGTGGCAACACTATTCGAAATTAAACATTTTTATCTCTAGCGCGCCAAACTGTTGACATTCGGAAAAATGTAAGATATTCATCTTTTAATTCAAATCCACCCATTCGCTATTTGAAAGCAATGGGTTGCCACTGCCTCAAACAGAACACTCATTATCTCTATTTGCTCAACTTGGTGTCATTTGGTAAAGAGAGTAAGACATTGAAATTTCTAATTTAATCTTTCTGTTATGAGTACCAAACCAGGTGATTGAAAAGCAATAAGCGTAATTCTTAAAAATATTTTTTTTCTACTCTTTAATCTGATAGACTTAAATAAAAGTGTATTTAAATCATGGTATGTCTAATTGCGGTGTATGTGACTGTGGCAAAGTCTTCAGGGCTAACTGCCTAAGGGGAGAGATGACTTCGTGGAGGATTTTCTGAAGGAAACGGCTCGTATCAACGCGCGAACACGCGCGCCAAAATTACGAACACGAGAAGGCGCGTTGGGTATGTCATACCCGAAAGCAATTAACACGTAAATTACATTAATAATATAAGTATGAGTATAAATGTGGATTAACATAAAAAACAATGAACTTTAGAATATTTTAAAAAAATATTATAAATTAAGTACTTAACATACAATTATTTTGCACATCGCTGGCAGACTAAATACATATGCTCTATACAAATACTAATATTACATTTCTCGCACAGAAACCGTGTCTTTCTGTCCGTGTTTTTAGGGCACTCAGCGCATCTTCTGCAAACGTTTTTTTATCTTTTTAGATGGTGGTTCTATGTTGCAATCTCCTGAAATGATTTTTTCTTTTAGTTTCAAAGGGAGCATGATTTGCTGCCGCCGTGGATTTGAGTAATCTTCTACTTTCGAATACCCAGTATTTCCTAGAATTTTAAAAGATAATGCTTTTAGAACTAGTCCTAACATTCGTTCGGAATTTGTTTTTCTTCCATACCAAGCCATTTTTACCAACATAATTTTCATCATTTCATTGATTTTCTAATTCACTATCTGTATCACTGTCTGTTGATGAATTATAATTGCTGTTGTGTTCTTCATCTATTAATTATTTCACCTCTTCTCTAAACGTTTCATCATGTATTGAAATGGTTTCTAGCATATTTTTCAACCTTTTCCATTTCTTTATCGTAACTTAGATGCCGCGCCATGCTGACTAACTAAGAAAGTGAGGGTGAAAATCTGAGAGACGCGAGAAGGCGCGCGAGTGTCACATACCCAAATGGGACAATTCCTAGAAAAGTATTCGAAGAATCAATCCACGGATTTCCCAGCTTCATGAATATGACCTTGAATTCAGCTACAAAAGGTTTCGTCCATTTCCAGGAAAGGGGCTTTGAGATAAGGGACAAAGAATATGCCCCCGGGTATGAGATACCCGGCGCGCGTACCGGCAGGTTAACATGGGAAAAAACACGAAAAGGCCCATGCGTCCGCCATCCTGTTCGCTGGATTCGAACTTCAGACCGAACTACCAGTGTTCAGCTACTTTACCCCTCGGCCGCTGGTGTGCCTCTTATATCTAATTAGAAATACTAAATACGTTTATGAAATGGACACATTAAAATCATTAAACACTTTTCTTTTCTAATGATAACATTTTTAGTCCTGTGGCCGCTCGAGTGGCTATCCTTCAAAGAAATAATGTAGTTAATATAAAATAAAACATATGACAGCCACTAAAACTCTATAGGGAATTCTAAAGATATGCTGCTTTTAAATAATTTGCAATTTTGTTTTTGAATTCTCTGTAGATATCATATAGTTGCTTAGAGTGCGAAGAAAGCGATACTTAATATTGAAGTTAAAAAGACAAAAAAAAAAAAAAAAAAAAAAAAAAAAGAAAGAAAGAAAGAAAAAAAGAAAATGTGTTAGCAGAAGTGAGTCAGTGAACAGATTGGTAATATGTGATGCTCAGCGAGAAAAGTTAAAAAGTTAGAAATACTGTAATACGGTGTTATACTCGTAACATGTCCTCCAGTGTTATAATGGGAATTACTTCACATTTTCCTTCTTTTTCTCCGCTTCATTCTCCACTCTTGAACATCATATGAAAATTCTCGTTTTACTTATGGCTCTCCAAAATGGCCTGCATTTATCGCTTCTTAACGATACTGTGATTTCGATTAAGTACATATGTAAATCAATTTCATTAAAACACGCTCGAAACGAAGAGCAAAGGTAACTTTACCTATTAACAGTTTTCGTTACTTTTGTTTCAGTTACTTCTTTGTAAAGGTAACTTAAGTTTTTTTGAAAGCTATAATTTGTCCATATTGTTTAATAAAGTTTATAAGGAGACAATGAAATCTATTGTGGCATGCCATCAAACGTCATTGAACTCGAAATAAGCAACGAATAAAATAATATAAATAAATAAAAGTTTTTGTTAATGATTAATAGACACTTGTTACGAGCATTTCAGTTGACTGTATTTTAAAAAACGCTTCATTTACTTTTATTTAAAAACCACTCACGGCACTTTTTAACTCTATTCTCTCAAACCGTTAGAATCCGAAATCTAAATAAAAAGTCGTCTGCGATTTCCATGGCAACTTAAATCTTTTTCTTTTTCTTAATTGCGCTGCCGCAATAGAAAAGCGCAACTGATACATGTCACAAACGGCATATTTTCACTAAAATGTGTTTGTCTTGTTTTTATATTTATATACGATTTTCGTAAATATCACTCAGGAACAGTTTTAAATATCAATGCATATTTTTTATTAAATCAGAAAATAAATACGTAGCGGATACATTTTTAAATCATCTGAAATATTCAGTCTTATTTTAAATAGGATTTTGATATAATAAACAAAATTGTTTGTTTTTAACCCTCGTGGTGTAGTTGGAAGCACGTCCGGTTACAAATCGGAATCAGGAAGTTTCGTGTTCAAATCCCGTCGAAAACACATTTGGTAGTCCTGTTTCGTGCACTGAAACAGCTTAAGGACTCAATTAGGTTACAATGGTGTGGGCTCAATTCAGGTAGAATTGTTTCAGGTAGAATGAATTCACAAGGATACCTGAGTAAAAAGTAAAAATTTTTGAGAAAATGGAAACATTTAAACTGAGGAATTAAATACCATTTGATTGATAATTATTGAGCTTAAATAAAAGTAAAAAAAGTAGAAAAATTAATTTGAAAATATTTTATTATTAGAAAATATTACAGAACACAGATCTGAGTGCCTGAGAGAGATGAGCCTGAGTAAAAACTTTAAGGCCAACATAGAAATTAACATAGAAGAAAAAAAATTCAAATTCTTAGAAGGTTGTATAAGAGCCATTTCCTCGAATTACTTCAAATATTCTTGTTTTCATGGATGAAACGAGTTTTTGACAAAGGGTGGGGTAGGTTTTATACCATTCATCTTCGATAATAGATTTCAGCTCTATTGTTGATGTAAAATGTCTCCCATTTGCATAAACTCTTCTTGCAAAGTCACCCCAAAGGTTCTCGATTGGGTTGAGGTCAGGTGATCTAGCTGGCCATTTCACAGTTTCAACATTGTTGACTTGGAACCAATTTTTTGTGCTGTTACTCGAGTGGATCGATGCGTTGTATTGTTGATATTTCCAATTTTCTCCAGCAAGACATTCAGCATTTGGCAAAAGATGATTTGTTTGGACATTTTGGTATCCTTGTGAATTCATTCTACCTGAAACGAATGCAAATGAGCCCACACCATTGTAAGCAAAACAGCCCCAAGTCATGACAGACCCTTCACCTAATTGGCGCTTGGAGAATATTTCTTTTTCATTTCCTATATCATGCCAGTAGAAATTCCCGCCATCTGGTCCATCCAAATTCCATTTTTTTTTCGTCAGAAAAAATAATTTCTATCCATTGGTTGTCCCAGGTCATGACTTTCTGGCCAAAGTTCAAACGCTCTATTTTGTGTCTCTGCAGTAACTGAGGCTTAGTCAATTTTGCTGTATAAGTGAACCCTCCAGACCTTCTAATTGTGTTGTAAATCGTTTTTTGACAAACTTTTAAACCTGTCGTCGGAATCAGTTTCCTGGTTGAGTACTTTCCAGTAGATACAAATTGGCAAACTCTTCTTTCATCACGCGAGGACAAAGCTTTAGGTCTTCCCCTAGTATTCTTTTTACCATAATTGTCTTTCAATTTAAAAAAAAAAAAAATTGTTCACTACAGTCTTTGATCTTCCTATCTTTATCGCAATAGCACGACTACTCATTCCTGTTGAAGACAAAGCTTCGATCTCTCTTCTTTCACGATCAGTTAACTTCTTACCCTTCGCCATCTTCACAAAGATCACTAATACTTCGAAGAAACGTATGACAAATATGAAAAATTGCAGCGTTGTCACAAGCTAGTAGTTGCAATGGTAATTACACGATTATATTACGTTTATTTTTAAAAAATGACTGGTGGCCTTAAATATTTTACTCAGGCAGAAATACTAACTTTGTAAATAACCACGTTTCTCATAATTATGTATTTACAAATTATGTTTATAGCATTTATTTCTTATCAATTAACTTTAATAATTAATATTATTTGAATCCCTTTTATTTCATTTTACATTTTCTCAAAAATTTTTACTGGCCTTAAAGTTTTTACTCAGGCTGTAAAAATGTAATTTCCCTTGTTAAGTTTTTCATGTTTGAAATCTCCATAATTGAGATGTTTCCATTTTACTAGTCTCTGAGTGATGAAGACGGGTGAATACTCGTAGTTCGATTTACTGCATGCTGTTGCAAGAAAACGGGCTAGCTGCTGTGCGGGGATTTATGGGTTTCAGTACAGGTAACGTGAATAAGAGCCAGTTCTCCTTAGAAAAACTCTTCACGAAGACATCTCTCCTCTTAGCGGGATAGCTTTATTTTGCTTTGGCAAATAACCTAGCCTAACTTACTCAAATAACCCAATCTAACTTGACCATTTTCCGTCTCGCGTAAGTTTCCGCTACGTTGTGCTACCACAGCATTTTTCATACAGTTTCGGAAAATGGCTATTTTTCTACGGCATTGCCAATCGCTGGAGTTCAGTGAATTTTCACACTAATGCTAATAATATTTCTAAATGCAGTATACTAATGCTAATACTAATTTCACACTAATGCTAATAATATTTCTATTTGCAGTATGTGTAAACAAAGAGATTTATATTAAATTAACCATTTGATAAATTTATAACACTTAACATTCCTGCTGGAAATGACGAAATTTTTTTACCATTAAATCCGTCTGAAACAGTCTGTGTCATCTCCAACAATCTGCGTGATTGATGTACGTGCAATGTTAGTAAAAACCAGTCAAAGAAGAGAAAATACACGAGGAGCATCAATAAGCAAAAACAATTACCATCACATAACTATATAAATTTAACAAAGAATATTTTGTAATTTTACATTTCTTTAAAAAATATTTCATACATCGAAAAAAATCTTTGCGTTATTACCTCACAAAACATATATTTATATATAAGTTCCTGATTCATTCCAGGCCTAATGGGGTAAAGGCTTCCAGGAGTGGCAGCTGCTTCTATGAATTTCGCACCCCTGTAAACCTCCAAAATACTTACAAATTTAATCATTTTGTCCTCGTGCCATATTGTTTACGTGCAATAAATATCTTTTTCTTTTATTTGCTTTCCTTCATGGTGTTGCACTTTTAATGGCCAGCAGTGTATTAAATAATTACTCTAAATGAGCTGAAAATATGATATGAAAATTTATAGTGTTATGAAAACTGTCGAGCTTTGATAGAAAATTTACGAAGTGGGACGTAACTTGATGGGGGAAAACTCACAATCTAACCTGTCTCTGTTAATTATTAAATTTCTGTTCGGAGCATAAATAGAATTGTTTGTATGTAATTGTCTGTACCGTGAAATTTTTATATAAGATGCATATCTTGCTATAAATGAATTAGCATCCGCAATAGATTTTAGTGCCTCATTATCTTTTGCTTTTAATATTAGTAAAAAATCTTAAAGCTTTCATAGTTTATATTACGCACAATGTGGCATTTTTTCATTTTCATACACATACAAGTTTCGATAGCATTTCGGCTAATGTCCCTTTCGGTTAAAAATATTTGAAAACAGTATATCTTTTGAATTTCCGATATAAAGTCTCGCGATAGAAATATCTTTTTCATACAGTGTTGCCACCGCTCGCCTTGAAATCGTTGCGTTTGTTAATTAAAATTTCGTTAAAGTTTTACGAAATATGAAATACACGAAACAAATTCCAAATTCGGGCTTCCAGGTGTCCATATTCGAGTGGAGGACTACGTTATTCAAAATTGGATGGCTATAGGTACCGTTGTTTTTTACAGTGCCAGAAATATGCATACATGCATGCATATTTTTCATTATTTAATTTCTTTTATTAAAATACAAGGCGATAATGTTTGGCGGAAACAACTAAAAAAGTGATACGCTTTTTATAGTATTTTATATGCTGTGTTGAGGGCTAACGCTCCTTTGGGCTAATAATATGAACTATTAGAATTCTCAACAATTAAACAAACTTTCAACTATTAAAAATCTTCAAATCTTCGTAAGTTTTTCTGCTATTTTTTTCATTTAATCTTTCGTAGAGTCTTTTCCTCTGAGGGTCAATCTATTTGTAAATTGTATTTGGTTCATCATGTTTATGTCTTTTCGTATCGTATTTGAATTTTCTCATTAAAAATATCATACTATTTATTTTACCTCGTATTTACTATTTCAAACCTATTTTGCGAGATGCTTCCTTCAGCTACCACATGTGGCAAGAGCTGATTTGTAATTGCTTTGTCTATATTGAAAGACATGGATGTTTTGAACAACTAAGTTTTATTATGCGATGTTCTGAAACCGCTTTGTTTAAGACAACTATTGTTTTATTTCGCGATACTTTAAAACTGAGGTTGTTTCATCATGCATTGTTTTCTACTGCGATATTTTTGCATGGCAGCGTTTCCGCCATCCATTGTATCGAGTCGCTTAATTTATTAATGTTATCAAATGCTTCTCATGCCTTTTGCAGGTGCATGTCTCGTTTACAAGTTTTTTTTTTTTTTTTGAATTATTCGTATGCTCTATTCTTTTAAAGGTTTCCATTTGCTTGTTGTCGTTTAAAAGGTTTATACGATTTTTTTATACTTTGGTATAATGTGAAAGTTATAATAAAGTTGTTAAAATGTTTTTTATTCTCTCGGTTTGTTTGCATATGTTTGAAAGATTTGGTTAAATTATTATTGCATAAATTAACTGCAGGTGTGTATTTACGTTCGGAAAGTTTATTTGAGTTGTTAATATGTTTCATTCTTTCCGATCATTTGTTTCGAATGTTATTTGACTTATTTGTATGTTCTATTCTTTTGGCTCATATGCAGAAGTAAGCTATTGTTTGACAGCTTTGTTTAAATTAGTAGTATGTTATAGGTGTTCTGGGTCTACTTCAGATGCGCTTTTTCGTTTGGAAATATGCACTCGTATAATCTATTTGAACTGTTATTTACTTCCCTTTGGTTTGTTTGTAGGTGTGTGTTATCGTTTGTCAGGATTGCTTAAATTATTAGTATGTTTTAAGATTTCTTAACATCTTTAGCAGGTCTGTGGATTCGTCTGGAAGGTCTATTTGAATGAATAACATATTCTGCTCTTTCGAATTGTTAGCAGATGCGTTAAATCGTTTGAAAGGGTATGCTTGAATTTTTATTACGTTTTAGGTTTCCGCGTGTTTTGTAGGTATGTGTTTGTAGGTATTTGTTTGGAAGGCCTATTTGAAATATTTGCATTTCCTATTCTTTCTGATCATTTGTACGTTTGTGTCGTCGTTTATTTGTACGTTTGAAAAGTATATTAGTATGTTCTAGGATTTCGTATCTTTGCAGATGCGTATCATTTAGAAGGCTTATTGAATTTTAGTGTGCTGTAATTTTTCGGATCGTTAGAAGGGGTGCATGATGGTTTGTAAGGTTTGTTAGCATTTTCTGTGTGTTCTAGGTGTCCGTATATTTTTGCAGGTGCCAGTCTTCGTTTGGCGTATTTATTTGAATTATTAGTATGTTTTATTTTTTTCCGATCTTTTGCAAGCGTTTATTCGTTTTGAAGGATGTGTTTGAATTTTTAGCATGTTCCACGTACCATTATCTTTTTCAGGAGCATATTCTTGTTTGGTAGATTTATTTGAATTATTAAAATCTTTCATTCTTCGAGATCGTTTGCCCAGCTGTGTATATTCGTTTGGATGTTTTGCTTTTCCCCTCGATATTGTTTGCAGATGTTTGCTTTCGTTTGGAAGGTATATTAGACTTAGTAGTACTTTTTAAAATTTTTTATCGTTTTCAGGTATGCTTAATCGTTTCAAAGTTTTGGGTAAATTGTTAATACGTTCTAGGCTGGCGGATCTTTCGCAGATGCGTGTTTTCGTTTGGAACTTTGATTTGAATTTTTAACAGGTTTCGGATCGTTTGGAGATATTTAGTCGTTTTTATAGTCTGTTTTTATTTTTAGTTTGTCCTAAATTTTAGCACTTTTCAGGTGCTTATTCTCTGTAAGAAAATTAGTTTCATTTATTCAAACGATTGATTGAAACGAACGATTGATTCGGATTGTTTACAGGCATGTGCAAACTGCTTAACGTGTAAGTTTGCGTATATTTTATCGATACGGGTTTTCGTTTGGAATACTTATTTGAATTGTTAGTGTTTTCTATACTTCTTATTATATTCTTCTAATGTACTTCTTTCGGGTCGTTTGTAGATGTGTGCTTAATTTCTTATTATGTTCTATGATTTTTTATCCTAAGGTTCTCGTTTGAAAGGCTTATTTTAATTATTAATGTGTTTTATTCTTTTTAATCCCTTTTATGTGTGTTTCAATTTTATTACGTTCTAGGCTCCGTTTTTTTTTTAGGCTTTAATGTTATTCTGACTTTCACTTTTAATGCGTATTTGAAATTTTTATGTTTTTCTTTTACGACTAGTGCCAAGTATTACTAGTTTGGAAGTTTTCTTTGAACTTTTAATATGTTTTTAGATATCCAGAAATTTTGCCAGAAATTCAAGAAGAGTACATTATCCAGAAAATTACCAGTAATTACCAGTTGGAACTAATCCAGAAAATTAAATTTTTTTGTTTGAAAAGTTTATTTCCATTATTGGTATTATTACTTTTTCATGAAGACATTTCTAGGTTCTTTTGCTTTTCACTACGGTATTTTAGAACTGTGATTGCTTTCTTCTTTACTTTATTTCCTCCACTCCCTCCCCAAAGTGTTTTGTACGGCGATGTTTTTATCCGCTTTGTTTTTCGGGGAGAGCCGTTCGTCAAGTATTAGAGTGTTGCTGAATTCTTCGTAAACTTTTGCAGGTTATCGTTTTCAAGGTTTATTGTAGTTATTCGTGTGTTTTATTCTTTTCGATATTTTGCAGATGTGTGTTCGTTTGCTAGGTTTGTTTACATGAATCAGCACGTTCTAGGATTTCAGACCTATTACAGGCGCGTGTGCCCGTGCGTGTGTTTTAGTTATTCGTATGTTTTGTTTTGTCGAATGTTTATCATCATTAAAATGCGTTAAAAAGAAATGGGACAGTTCTAAATCTTCCGTTCTACCGGCCGATTCACGAAATTTAACTTTCATTTGTCATATCTCGAACTCGCCACTTAGAATATGTAACACTATTCTAACGTAGGTATTTTTACCCAAATTAGGACTTTTATAAAATGACATATTTTTTTCCATATTTCGATTCTACGTCTCAAATTATGCCTGATTTCAATTATTAGTGTTTTCTGTTCTGTTGGATCATTTTTAGATAAGTGTTTCCGTTTGACATGGTTGTTTAAATTATTAGTAGGATGTAAAATTCCGCACCTTTTTAAGTCCGTGTTCTCGTTTGACGATTAATTTGAATTACGAGTACATTTTATTCTTAGTCGTTTAAATTTTTTTTATATTCTAGTCTGTGTTTTTCTACAGATGACACATCTGTTTTTGAATGTTCTTTTGAATTATTAGTTTTTTGTGCGTGTGTGTGCTTGTGTGTGGGGTGGGGCTCATCTGCAGGTGTGTGTAATGGTCGAAAATCTGTTTGAATTTTCAGAACGTTCTAGGCTTCCGTACCTTTTGTGAGTATTTTCGCTTAGAATGTTTATTCAAATTTTTGTTACGTTCTACTGTTTCTGACCATTTGGCAGGTATATGTAGTCGACTGAAAGGCTTTCTTTGTTTTCCTAATATGTTCCAGGTTTCGGGATATTTTGGAAGATTTATATGAGTTATTAGTATTTTCTGGCTGGTGTATGCAAATGTTTGGAAATTTTGAGTTTTTATTATGTCTAATTTTTAGTTCAAAGACCGTTAGCCCAGAAGGGCTATTAGTTTCAAAACGCTATTTTGCGTCGATTCACTTTTCAAACTATTGCGACCATATATTAACGCCATTTATTATATTTAAAGAAACTAAATAATGAAGAATCCGCATCAGTTCATCAATGTTTCGCGCTTTGTGAAAACACAATGGTACTGAGATCCATCCAATTTTGAATAACGTAGTCCTTCAACCGAAGCCCAAATGGAACCCACTTGGAAGCCAGAGTTTTGAATTTAGAATTTGTCTTATTATGTGTTTAAAATTTTGTAAAACTTTACTGAATTTTTGATTAACAAACTCACCGATTTCAAAGCGAGCAGTGGCAACACTGTAAGGAAAAAAATACATTTTTATCTCCAGCGCGCGACACTGTGAAATTGAAATATATGCTGTTTTTAAATATTTTCTGATATTGCTGTTGAGTTGAATTTCGTGTGGTTTCAATGAGAAAAACATGATATTTAATCAATAAAGGTAACACGTAACGTTAAAAAGACGGCGTAATATAGTATGTAAAAGCATTCAGATTTTTTAATATTTTTTTGTAAATGCGAGTTTGGGTTTGGAAGAATTATTTGCATTATTGGTATCTTATATTCTTTCAAAATTCAATTAATTTTTAAGTTGCTTGAACAATTTTTGTTTTTCTGCAAACGGTAAAAGCGCTGTACTTACGACAAGTGCAACTGACACATAGTATTTCATAAAGGCATGTTTTCAGAAGCATTGATAATTCTTGTGAAAAACAAATATTATGTATAGTTAAGGTATGAAATTTATATTTCTTATAAAGTACAACAGAACTATCGTAATGTAAAGTTAGTAATTATAAATAGTAGCGGTAATTATGAAGCAAAGCTTAGAAATTTTGAAAACGACGTACTGTATATTACACGCTTAATAGAATAAGACTTTTCTTTCGAAATGTGAAAACTATAGACAAAATATTTAGATTACTTATTATGACTTTACTTATTATTACTATTATTACGACACTTTTATTTCGATGATCAATGCGCTTTTATAATTTATAATGTAATCAATACCTGGAGGACCAAAGACAGTAAAATGCCGTGCAATATGAGGTCAGTCCTACTGTCAAATTTCTCCGGGTTTTTCTTATGCTATTTTTTTTACTTAAACAGCTATAAACATATTTTATTTCAGACACCTTTTCGCACTTCCCAGATTGTAACACCTTGAGAAGCTTTTCTATTTCTTCTTCGATTTCAGCACGGGAATTATAATTAGTAAATGGAAACAAGACAAAAAATTCGGGAATCTTTTGTACAATTGGAGATTTATTTCTGAAATCAATAGTTTCTTAAACTTTTGCCTCACTCTCTGAATAAATGCTGATTAGGATCACGTTTCGCTGTGTTGCCCAGATAATTGCTCGTTTTATAGCACCAGCTCGCCTCCGAACACGCTGTTATATTCGTGCAGGTAGCTTTTCAATATTTTCTCTTCATGTTCTGAAATTAGAATAACATGAGCACTCCTGACTTTTTTATTTTCGACTCATCCCTACAAGGCCATGGGGTATTTGTTCGTTTGTTTGATTATATGATTACGGCAAAGCCTCGAATGCTGTCTGCCTAAGGGAAGAGAAGCCTTCGTGGAGGACTTCCTAAAAGACACCGGCTCGTATACACGTTACACATGGGGATAAAAACGGAAACGCTCATGCAGACAGCCATTTCGCGGGATTCCGAACCTCGGACCGAACTACCAGCATTCGGCGACTTTACCGCTCGGCCGCTGGTGAGTTATTGGGTACTCGATTACCGCATTAATGTTTGGTTCTGCGCATGCTCGGCGCCATTGTTGTCTGTGGTTCTGTGAGCTCTATTATTTTTCGGTAATTACATAGTGTATCTGAAATTTTGCGTTCTATTTTACGTTAAAATGTGATCTGAAGTTGTTTCAGAGATGTAGTGTGTATTTATAAGATTTATTTGGAGAGATACAAGCATATTCACCGATATTTCAGCATCACCGGAATGGATTGTTTATGTTTGCTGCATTTTGATTTGAAGTTATTTGGACTAAAAGATGTGTGTGTTCGTTCCCCTCGAAGCGATCCGGTATGTATTTGTTTCTGCTTCGTTATTTTATACATTAAATTGATTTATATAAATTTTACAAGAATTCGTGAATTTGTTTCGTTAAATATGATAGTGAGAAATCGCACATTACTCAATGTTCTGAAGGGATATTGATTAATGCGTGTGTAAACTGTATTGGCAAATCGTTTTTGAATAACATTGACTATTTATGTATTTATGTGCGTTATTTAGAGGAATACATAATTGCTTATATCTCATAAGTATATATGAGTACGACTGAATACTTAAATTATTACTGTGCCTTTAAAGAACGAAGGCTATTTATTAGTGTTTTATCAGTGCTTAAATTTATTTTCACACCGTATGCACAGATTTACACGGTGTTATTACCTTATTATATTGTTTTGAAATTAAGAAACGGATATATATATATGAAAACTGTGCTTCATTGTGAGTAAGCTTTTAGTGGTTTCTGTGCATTAGGAATGTATTGGAGTCTTTTCGCATCCTATGCACGGATTTATATATTGAATATTACTTTACTGAAATTATGAGGCAGAGCTGAATGTGAATGCTGCGTCATTGTGCATAGACTAAGATATGACACTACAGACTAAATCAAAAAACGAAAACGTTTTGACGCATTCTTTTTACAATATATACGTTCATTTTACTTGCTTCGCACGTGACGCTGTCATTTCGTCTGTTACTTGTTTAAAATTTTCACATTGTTCTGTGTCATAAAATTAGAAATAAAGTTAATGACCTAATATTGAAGTAGGATTTGTGCAATGCTTATGGGGTCCTGGGGTCGCGAAAAAATCTCAGTGAAAAAAAAGGGGTTGCGACTGAAAAAAGTTTAAGAAGCCCTGATTTAGAGTGTGATGGAGTATTTTCACACATTTACAATTTGCACAGGAACACCAAAGCAAGCGAGCCAACTCACCAATGAAAGAAACAAAAAAAAAAAAAAAAAAAAAAAGAAAAAAAAAGAAAAAAGAAAGAAAGAAAAAAAAAAACATTCATGTTATTTTACTATATTTTCTCTATTGGTCTATATGTAGGTTTGCAGTTTCTGTTTTTTTATTTTTCATTTTTTCCTCCCCTCTCCATATCTCTCTCTGAAAAAGTTCCTCATGGGGATTTTTATACATATTTAAAAAATGTTTTAGGTATTTATATGGGGTTAAAAGCACTTTTATAAGGAATTTTAAGGATAAAAGCGTTTTTGTGGGGATTTTGGCTGAAAGCATTTCTTATAGGGTTATTTGAAGCGGTGGAAAGCCCCTCCCTTCGCTCCCATGACCACAAATTTCTAGGGTGGTGAGTAAGATTTCCACCTCTCTCGAAAAATCTGCCTCCTTACCAGCTGGCCGAATTGTTTGTTTTGGCGTATAAATTGTAAAAATGTTTTCTAACTGGTGTTTTATATTTTTCAGCGTTTTATAATTTTTATGAACATGTTTTAAATTTTTACGGACATCTCTTTTGCCGCGATATGAGAACTGGATTAATTGAATTAGAAATATATCTCTAATAAAATTCGAGAAAATAAGTTTAAATGTAATGCCGAAAAAATGCGCATAATTTACTATTCCGTACAAGGAAGTCATGTAGTATATGCAGTAGATCTTTTACTGTAAAATATACCGTATTTTCTCGCGTAGTTTCACATAGCTATTTTAGTGCCCGGTTCTAAAAATGTTAAAAGTATTCGCGTAATTTTCTCGTTCCCCTATCTGTTTATAAAACGAGCTCCCCTAAATTTTAAAATGAGTCCTTTCACGTAGTGATTGTTTTCGCCTTAGTAATAAAGAAAAATACTTGATATTACCTGCGAATGTCACGCTGAACATTTCCCTTCTTACTGTTGACCTTTATATCAGCCTAATGCAAGATCCTAATGCGATCCATTGCTACAAAGCAAACACGACCTGACATTCCGTCTACAATTTCCCTAGAGTGAGCGGCACATTCACCTTTTCAATCCACTCCATTTGCTCTTTAAGAGGGGGCGATTGTAAATTTTCTCCCACCTTAGTGCTTGTGTTCCTAGCGTAATCAACAATCGAGAGGTACGGAATTTGAATGTTGGCGAGGACATTCCTAGTTTTCGTACTTCCTGTTTAAAAAAAACCTAATATAGACTCTCTAAACGTAGCCAAAAAATAAATAAATAAAAAACGCGACATAATGGTATATTATAAAGGAATATATAACTTAATGCGATTAAATGCAATTAGCTTTGAAATATTGCAATTTAGTTTCTAACATACTCGATTTTCTGGAGCTGTCAAATACATAAAAATCCCGAGCACTAAACACCTCGCTTAATTTTGGTTGTATGAAAGTCAAATATTTTAGGTTTCATTTTCTAAAATGAGTGCGAGCTTCTAAAATGATAGCTCAGTTCGCACTTATAAATTAATGAATGCTCCAGTGGGCATCTTTCACTGTTAATGCAGACTCCCGATTCTTAAAATTATATTTGCGAAAGTTTCATACCCGTTATGAAAAAAAAAATCAACAAGTTTGACTCCCTTACGACAAAAATTGACCGGAATATTAATTAAGTTGGAATAATTCGAGGAAATAAGTTTAAAGGAAGTGTAGCAATAAATGTCAATAACTTAAAACGCCAAGCAAGGAAATACACTGCTCAAAACAATTAAAGGATATTGTAAGTTTTATATAAAAGCGAATGATATAAGCGAATTTTTTTTTTTTTTTTTTTTTTCCGAAAATGGAAGAATAGAATCACAAATGCAAATTTTTCTGATTTTCAAACTGTGGAGTATGCTAATTTTGAGTTCGACGTCAAAAACGTCGCTTCAGCGGCAGCGAATGAAATTTGACTTTCAACTGAACAAAAGACAATGAAGACAAGGATGATCGGCATTCAGTGACTGCTTTGTTTCGATGAGTACGATGTCTCAGCGAAGTCATTTAACCGATTTAGAGTTGTTGGTAGGTTAGAAGGGGGCCAAACTCAAGCCAAAGTAGCGCAAGCCATTGGAGTGTCACAAAGTGTGATTTCCAGGATCTGAAACCGTTTTTTAGAAACTGGGAGTGCAGGCCGAAGACCAGGGCAAGGTCGTAGACGGGCAACAACGCCCAATGAAGATCGTTATTTAGTGTTAACGACTCGGAGACACCGAAATATGAATGCTACTCTTCTCCAACACCTTCGCTCGGCTACTGGCACCACGGTTTCAACTCAGACTGTCCGAAACCGACTCCATGGTGTAGGTATGTATGCTCGCCGACCGATGGTATGTGTTAGACTAACATCAAGGCATCGTCGCGACCGCAGGGAGTGGGCAACAGAGGATGTGAACTGGAGGAGAAATGAATAAAGCAATGTTCTTTTTTCTGATGAGTCCCGTTTTTCTGTTCATCCTGATAATATGCGTATTTTCATCTGGAGGGACCGTGGCAGTAGGAATAATCCTGCGTTCGTGCACGAAAATGTCAGATTTGGCGGTGGGGGAGTGTTGGTGTATGGTGGCATCTCCACTAACGGGCGCACAGACCTCTACATCATTCGAGATGGACCTCTGACTGGTCGCCGATATAGGTATGAGATCCTCAGACCTATTGTAGCGTGACCTTCGAGAAACAGGCCGTTCAGCTCTCTCGTGACGTGACGATGAGGAGTGCGAAGAAATCTCTCTTCTGCATTCGAAGCTAGTAAACCCACAGCGCGCTAATTTATCAGAGAAGCTAATTTTATGTTATTCTGATGTAAAGTAAATAGGAGATCATTAAATAAATGATACTATCACGTTATAAATAAATGATACTATCACGTCTTAAAGCATGATATTTATTTATTATATATTCATGCTTTAAGACTTCAGACTTTAAGAGCTTATTTTTCTTAATACTTGATAAAAAGTTTCACCTGGATGATCAATAATTATTTATATTAGTCCCATTTTATTTTCCATAGATTGGATAAACTTTCCAACACCATAACGAGAAAATGTTAAGCTTTCGAACTGCAAACGAAACATTGCATATTATTTTTCATTCATATGTAAACATGAAAAATATGAATAAAAAAAGAGCATTTTACAAGAACCAACTTTTTCTTCCAGACTTTTTTAAATAATATTTAATTTTCTTCAGTATGGCGATAAAATGAAAGAACTAACATTTTCGGTTATTACATTTATTGTTTAAACAAATTTTAGGGTAGAAGATCTTTTATAATAAACTAAATATTAAAAAGGAATATTTCATAATTTATTTAACGATATAAATATATTAAAATTTATTTTTTAATGATAATTTTTAATGTCAGCATTGTTTTAAACTGTCAAATGGCGCTATTGTTATTATTAAAATAATTATTAAACTTACAGTGATCCAGATTCTTACAGAATAAAAAGCAAAGATCTATTTTTAATCTGTCACAGAAAATCATTTTACTTTAATTTTGCCGACTGTCTTTATTAAACATTTTCTTAATTGCGATATGAATTCTTACTCTTTAGCGAAATCTTGATATGTCCACTTTAGAGTTTATGATCAGAATAGTTAATTTCGTAGCTCTCTAGATCGAAAGTTGTGCCTGCAACTAGGTGTGAGTTTTGATTTTTTGGATTAATTATGTGTATCCTTAAGGAATTGTAAAGGGGAAAAAATAATAATTCTCTGAAAATTTAATAGACAACATTTTGAAAGGAACACACTTCAGAATTACGTTTTAAATTTTAAAATATGCAAGGCAGTTAGCCGAGGTTCCCACATCTCGTTACCGAAGCACACGTGGTAAAGCCTATATCAGATCAGGAAAGTGCAATGATAATATAGGATACCGGACGTCCCTTGCAAAAGCACTTCATTCTCCCAGTATATTTAATCTTTTTTAATTGTTTATTCTATTCCATCCATTTAAAACATCATATACTCTATAGCTTTTAAAAATATGGCATTTTGCTAATGTATGAAGTTTAATTTAAAAAACGTAACAGCAAAATTTTAGGGGGGAAAAAGTCTAAGCTTTATAAGCAACTGGTGTAACAATATTGTTTTCAAGTTTTGTTTATATATTTTTAAAAATATAATATTAATTACGATTTTCACAAAAATTTTTTTAAAATATGACAAAAAAGTTTAAAAAAATGATAACACAAATTTGAACTTTTAAATGAAAAACATTATTACTTTTAAATCTTTAAATCTATAATGACAAGTACATTAAAAATAAAACTGAAGTAATTAGATATTACAAATCATTTAATGCTATATGATTAATATATAATCATAATGCACAGCGTTTCAGCAATACGTGAAACAAAATTTACAATACATTAAATAATCCTGTAGTAGTATGGACTTAATTAGTTTATTGTTTGCTTTTATATTTTACACTAGTTATTGTTTACTTTTTTAATATTTTACACTAGTTTTTCAGTAGAAATCATTTTAGCTTTAAAAATAGACATAGTAAACGCATCGAATATTTAATCTAGTTTTCTTTAAATATCAATAAAATCATAGTAATGAAACCTCACCCTGCTGTTTTTAGTCCGAATGAAGTCCTTCCGATTTATTGCACGTATCCACTTTCACATCTGCATCAACAGGAAAAGCGAAAATATGTATTGTAATTTCAGTTGCATCGCGGCACTGAACACATGTAAGACATTATATTGTTTCTGGAACAACTCACAAATTGCAAGAAAACTCAAATTTAAAGTGTCCGACTACGAAAAAAGCACGGTATATACCAAGATTTTAGGTCAATAATTGCAGTTCAACCACTTCTCTCGTAGCAATGGCGACTAACAATAACCTTTGACCCAACGCTGCCCTCAAACCCAAAGAAGGGTGCACTCTCTGTACTGACGTCACGCGCTCTACGTCACTGAGCTGTAAGGCCTTGTTCTCGAAGGCCACGATTGTAGTCCCTTACGCTGCAGCAATCGGAGATGACTTCATTTTAATGGACGATAACTGCAGGCCACATCGTGCTAACCTGGTGGAGGATTTACTTTTCGAGGAAGGAATCGTACGAATGGAATGGCCAGCGTGTTCTCCAGACATGAATCCAATACAGCACGTTTGGGACGCTCTAGGAAGACGAGTTGCTGGCCGCCAACCACCCCCACAAACTCTCCAAGAACTGGAAAGAGCTCTTCTGGAAGAGTGGGACAGAATACCCCAACTCGGGGTTAATAGCCTCAAAGGTGTTCAACGTTGCTGGCCGTCCGTGGAAACAATACCCCCTACTGAAAATGATTTCTTTTGAAGAAAACACCTTTTCTTATTCTTTTTTTCTCATATGCTCAAATTGTGCTTTTTTCCTTTTGTACACAAATGCGCAATAAAATGCATTTTTTTCTGCCAAACATGTATAATTTATTCTCATATAACCTACTACGTCTGTTGGCCATGTATCAATCAGCTAAAAAGTTTCCCAGCCACAAGATCCACCTAAAACCGCAAATCCTTTAATTGCTTTGAGCAGTGTATTATGGCATCTACCTCGGATATTTATTTATTTATTTTTGTTTATTTTCATTCGCGGAAAAGATTTCTTCGCATATAAGTGTATTCTCGAACAACGTTATTATTCTCAAGGCAAAAACTCGCGACTGAGCTAATTTATTTTTCGACAACTATGAATAGAAGTTAATAAAATCTGTATTTCTAAATTATCGCATTCCCCCATGCGTGCCGTCGAGGTGTAAGCGATCAGCCCATCCAGCTGTCATTTGGAAGATGCATAGTTCGAATTCAGACGAGGGTTATAACTAATTATCCGTGTTTCCATCTTCGAAAAGAATCGCGATAAATAAATGGATGTAGTATACGTATCAGGACGAACGAAGTGTGACACTATAACTGTTGTGCCTCTCACATACATCGAGAATAAGTCTTGGCAACAACTGTAGTAGAAAAAATTGTGCATCGCCTGAATGGCAACAGCGAAAGAGATTCCATACATTTTTCTTCTTGTTTTGTTTTTTAATGCAGTCACTTCTTCTTGCGATACTATTGTGTTACGAAACTGAGTATTGGTTTGGAGCAAATGAAATCCGCTGCGAATATTAACGATATTTATCCATTTACTGCGTTTTACAAATTTAGGACTCCTAATTTAAATATTATGCGTTAAATCGTCTGCAACGTAGACGTAGAAAAGGTTATGCGTTAAATCGTCTGCTGTCATATTCGTAATAATTTTGTTTTGCTGTATTATGAATGTTATAACCTATTTGTATTCATTTTTATTATATTGAGCTATATTTTTGGAATTGATGAGTAAAGATTTAGGATTTGTGTAAGTTACATATTTTGAATTTTAAGTGGGTCTACATTTAAAGCTAAAAATGGATGTTGATATGCTAAAGAAGAGGCATGCAGTCCTTTCACTAGGACGGCTAAGATTCTAAGAAAAGAACTTAGTAAAGATATTCGAGCGGATAAAGCTGTATTAAAAAATAAAACTGTGAAATTACAAACGATAATTGTTGAGTTAAAATCTTATGATTGAGATACTAGAATTATTCATTGAGGGCAAAGCTGATGAAGATGATCTAGAAACCGAAGTTATAAGCTGCGAGGAATTGTAGTGTTCCTGACCTTTTTAACGATTTTATTCTTTTTTCATGAATTTCTTTGTCAAGACGCCATTAGGTTAAGAAATTGCTTCAGACACCAAAATATCAAATTCAATGACAAAATATTCTGGTAGATTTGATCTAATCTGACTATTATTTCTAGCTTGGAGCTAGCCAATCACGTGGCTTCCATGATCGCTCAACGACATTTTTTATTAATTTAGAAGTCAAACAACAAAAATCAGCCTTATATTTGCAAATTTTCACAAGACTAGTTTCGATGGTTTTACCGAACCACCATTCTCATCATCCATAGGCGCTTTGTTAACTGAGGATGACGGTACGGTAAAACCATCGAAAACGAACTCGTTTGCCCCAAATGAATTATAAAACTGATTTATAATGGATTAAGAAGATTTTTTTTTTCGTAGCGTCGGTACGTATGTATGTATTGATCTCGCATAACGCAAAAGTAAATCAGCTTTAGTAAATCTGCGTGCAATATTTGTGGAGTTATCAACAATTTAAAAGTTGTTTAAGTGCAGCTAAGTCTGATAACAATGTGACATGTCTAACCAATATCTTATTTTAAAACTTTACAATCTTCACTAGGTTTTTCTGGAAGCAGGCAGTAATATGCAGTGTTATATAGTCAGACTGTTCAAGTTAGAATTAATGAATGAATTATTTATTTCATAAATAGCGTAGACTCAGAACTTATCAGATTTTGTCCACAGTCAATATTCAGCTATATGTGACTATACGTATTTCGTTTTGTCTTTGCAGTGCATGCGATTCTTCCGCTTTCTGCAGTCCCTTTGTTGTAAAAGTAAGTATATTTTATGCTGGAAATGTGAAAATCTGACTGTTGTTCATACCTACGAGGGTGTAGCAGGGTATGCATTTTGATGGGACAGGAAACAGTTAAGTCATGATTTACTTTGTCTGAGAACTGGCAGTTCTCTCGGAGACCATGCCATTGGATGGGTTATAAAAATCTTTATTTTGAATTCAAAACGCAAGATTAAAACTGTTTTGAGGAATAGTGCTCCTTAGAGGTACTTACCCTACAACGATTTAAATTATTATTTATTATATATGGTTATTATACATAAAGTTATGTATTATATAAAACAGTTTTATAAAAACTAAAATAACGATATCCGTATTTCACATCGTGCTCTTAAATCATTTGTTTACGTAGGTCAGTTAAAAATTTATGGAACATTAGACGGCATAATCTCTGACGACACAAGAATTATCAGACGAAATGGTGTGTTGTCTGATAATTCTTCTGTCGATATTGCTGGCGAACCGTAAAGGTAAGATTTAATTATCTTTCGCGTTGTTTTACATTTATATTTACAAATGTCTACTGTATAACTTTAAACATACGTTTTTCAAATCGGATACGGCAATGGTCTTCTTTGATCCAGACTACCATTTAAAATATAAAAGAATGATTGTTGCTACTTCGTATGCAGAAATTTAGGAATTCATTATAATTAAAACGTAACATCATCTAGTTTTTTTACCTCTTTTCATTTGTGACTTATTTTGTACTGTTAACCTAATAGATTTTTGCTATAAAAGATTAATGGCGCTGAAAATGTAATTTAGCGCAATATTAATCAATGTGTCTCAGATATTACTTACTTAGTTTCGGGTGCTTCAAAGAAAATGTCCATTTTGACCTCTCTCGATTCGATTTGAACGATGTTTATGCGTCACATCTGTTTGTATGGACAGAGTAAAGAAATCTTTTTCTGAAAACGGATAGTGAAATGGATTTAAAGTGGATTAGAAGAGATTTTTTTTTCGTGACGTGTGTACGTACGTACGTATGTATCTATCTCGCATAACTCATAAAACGAGTAGCCTCAAAACGTTGAAAGTTTGTTACCCAGCTTACCGAGCTTAGTCTTTTAGGTCTTGTATGTCTGTCAATTGCGCATTTTTTTGATTTAAAAGTAGTTGAGTTATATTGTTGTTATGTTACGGTTAAGGTTTTTATGCCTTTAATTCATCTGCGTGCAATATTTGTAGAAATATTAATAGTTTAAAAGTTGTTTAAGTTCCACTAAGCCTAATGACGCCGCTATTTTTTTTTTTTTTTATTTGAAACTTAGTAGCATAGTGAATTAAGTTGGTTTCTGCGCCAACTTCATTGTCTTTCTGTCGAGAGGGACCACAACGTTTGCGTACCGAAAAAAAAATCTGTCTTTCTCTCTACTCTTAATAAATTTAAACTCTAATTTTATTTTTAAAAATTTTTTAACGGTTTTTAATTCTATTTGGTGTTTTACGTTTTTCTGTATTTTACAATTTTTAATGAAGATGTTTTGAGTTTATATGTATTTTTCCTTGCCACGAAGTGAGAATTGAATTATTACAAAGATTGAATGAACGTATTACAAAACGTTATTTTGCCCAAACTATCGATCACTGCGCTTCGGCTCGGCTATTCGCGAAACAAATGCATAGTGTAGTTTATATTAATAGCCGCTAGATGTCAGTTATGTTTTGCGTGGTAACCGTCAGATGTTTAAAATCATTTTGATTCATCAGCAGAAATCATTTTGTGTTCTCGAGTTTGCGAAGTGTAATTCCGTGATTACAGTGCAAAGACGTTTCAAGTTGAGGTATCAAAGTGATCCTCCCGATGGGTGGAATATTCGCAGATGGTATCGGCAGTTTGTAAATACAGGATGTGTGTGTAAAGGAAAGAGTCCTGGCTGCCCTCGTGTTCCCGAGGAAAATGTTGCGTGAATTGAAACTGCTTTCCAACATAGTCCTTCAAAATCAACTCGTCGTGCCGGGCGGGAGTTACAACTGGCTACAACAACAATTTGGCGTGTTCTGAGACGTCGGTTGGTTATGAAGCCGTACAAGCTAAACTTGTTACATGCCCTCCTTCCTGATGACAAGCGCAAACGTGTGGCATTTAGTACTGATGACAAGCGCAAACGAGATTATTGATGCTATTCACTATCATAACACTTTCCACAACGCATCGTGTTCAGTGACGAAGAGAAGATTTTCATGTTAATGGTCATGTAAACAAACACAATGTTCGAATTTGAGGCCTACAGATGCAGCCATTGAACAGGTACGAGATTCGCTCAAAATCAATGTGTTTTGTGCGATGTCCCAATCATCTGTGTATGGCCCATTCTTCTTTGATAGAAACACGGTTAACGGTCAGCAGTATCTCGCTATGTTACAAAACTGGTTGTTTCCGAAGCTCCGAGAAGACAATTTCATTCTTCAACAAGATGGGGCACCCCCTCACTGGTGTCGCCAAGTGCGTGATTATCTGAATGAAAACCTGCCGAACTGTTAGATTGTTCGTCAATGAGCTGGCGACTTAGCTTGTCTCAGCTGGCCTCCACGGTCACCGGATTTGACACCCTGTGACTTCTTTCTGTGGATTTCATTAAAGACAGCATTTATGTACCCCACTCCCACAGAATTTGGAAGAGGTGAAGAACCGGATCCGTACTGTCATAACATCAGTGACGACGGACTTGCTTGCCCGAGTATGGACGGAATTTGAGTATCGATGTGATATTGTTCGTGTTGCTGATGGAGGACATATTGAACATCTGTAACATATGTAATCTGAACTTGAGAGGCTCGTACATATGTGTGTAAAGTTTCATATTCGCATGTTTAATAAATATATGCCTTCGAAATACGTATATTCTTCTTGAAACGCGCTGTATATGTAATGAAAATCGGGGAAATAAATTTAAATGAATTGCAGGAAATTTATGCATAATTTAATAGGGGGTACAAGGAAGTAGTGGTGTCCACATCACATAGTTTTATATTACACAATTATGTTATTATTTAATATTATTTTAAAAAAATGTTGGCACGTACTTGAGGTAATGACTGGAAGCGTTTAGAGTGAAAATGTATTGCTCACTTTCGGTTCTCTTCCAAATCATTCTAACTTGAACTGTCAATACACATAATGCATAAAATATAATATACTAAAAGCGACTACATAATTTTAAGTTTACCTTCATATACAAGCGAAAGTTGATAAAAACAACATTCTTAGTCGACAAAAGCAACATTTTTAGTTTTCAGGAGAGAAGTCTCTTGATACTATCATGTAGCTGCTTGATTTCTTCATAAAACTCATCTTCCAGAATCCTTTTTAAATGTATTATTATGGCATCCGGAATCTTTTTAATGCTGTTAAAATATTAACGCTTGAGAATCAACGTCATTTTAAAGTAGTTTTCAGGTGTCCAATCCCATGGCATGCATTACAAAACTGACTGCCGGAATTTTCCACTTCGCAAGAATGCCATCTGAGTAACCTGCAGTATTATTTAAGAATATTTATGTAAAATAAAAGTAATCTGAAACCTTTCAGAGTATTATGCCCAAAGGGGCGTTTCCTTAACGTTTTGTGCGTTACCATCATTTATTAAAAACATTTTTTGCTCTTTCGCACACATCAAATTCAACTCAACGGCAATTAAATAAAATATTTTAAAACAGCATCTTTAAAATTTCCGGTAAACAACAGTCTCGTACGTTGAAGATAAAAATGCTTTTTCTCTACAGTGTTGCCATTTTTTGCTTTGAAATCCTTGAGTTTGTTAAATAAAAATTCATTAAAGTTTTGCAAAATATGAAACCGATAATAAAGCAAGTTCGAAATTCAAAATTCGGGATTCAATGTACCCATGTTCAGATGGAGGAATACGTAATTCAAAAGTTGATGGCTCCAGGTACCGTCGTTCTTTCACAGTGCGAAAACCATGCATACATTCATACAGATTTTCCATTTCATTTCTTTAAATATAATACAGAACGATAATATTTGGTGGCAACATTTTGAAAAGTGATTTAGACTTTTAGAGTAATTCGACGCAAAATGCCGTTTCGAGACTTCTAGAACACTTGGGATAACACTCTTTTTTTGGCTAAAAATATGTACATCAAAATTCTAACATTAATTTGCAACAGTCACTTAAACCTCAACTTTAATTTAGTTATTTCCCCTTTCTGTTTAAAATATAGTAACGCTTGGAATAAATCTGTAGAAACTGCATCATTTGAAAGCTCACACAATGCCAAAGACTCAGCCACTCGCAAAACATTTCAGCCGAAAAATAATTTCAGATTTGGAAAACGAACTTAAAAATAACCAATTAAAATGAATATAAATGAAATCTAAATTATTTTGAATTGGGTTTTTAATTTCAGATATTTCTCCTCTCACTTTCCGGTAGGCCAACCAGCGGCCGAGCGGTAAATTCGCTGAACACTGGTAGTTCGGTCCGAGATTCGAATCCCGCGAACGGGCTGGCTGCATGGGCGTTTTCGTAGTTTTCCCCATGTGTAACGTGTATACGAGCCAGTTTTCCTTAGAAAGTCCTCCACGAAGGCATCACTTCCTTTAGGCCCTCGAGGCTTTGTCATAATCACACACACACACCTCTCACTTTCCATTCCGTCAATATATAGCCCATATTTTCTCTTTCATCACTTGCATTGTCATGGCGACGTAAAATGACACAAATATGAACACAAACTCACCTCTCATGCTAAGAATTTAATTCTTAAGAATATAAAATATTAAATAGGCCACTACGACGGCTAACATCGCTAATACGCAAACGCATACGTCAACAACTCCCAAATTATTACATACTATTAAAAAAATGCATATCTAAAATGGCATTTTGAATTTCATATGCTAATACTCTTATATTGGTTCGGTTATATCAGCGAAACAACAGTCTCATGCGTATCAAAAATAATCCGTAATAAATATGTAGGGCTTGCTTTATTTTTCTAATACTAGTTATTTTTTTATTTGGGAACAAGCCTTTCCTTTAGCCACCTACGTTTTCCTTCGAGAATGAGTTTTCAGGATTTGCATTGATGAGGTATTAATGATTGATGATTAAATGAGGTAGAAATGAGTATTTATGCGGAAGTCTGGGTCATTTCAGTAGGAGAGCGTGTTCTGCCTTCCGCCCACGTTGTTGCTGCTTGTTCAAGTTTACTCCTGTTATACGGCCGCACTGTTACATGCCTGCTAGTATATGCTGTTGATCTTAAGTAAGGTCCAGCTGTGTTCGATAATTCTGTGCAGCATCGACTGGTTTATTTTAGTTAGTATTAGATTAGTTTTAGATTTTCTTTCTTAAGCCAAAGTGAATGCTTAGTGTAAGCCCGAGAAGTTCTGTTCGTTTATTTTGAGTTGGAATAAAGGGTCATTTTAGAATTCTTATGTACAGGATCTCCGATAAACGTCGCTATAACAGTTCTTCAATATTCTAGCTCTTACGTTTACCTAGGATATTATAGATATAATTATTAAAGTGAATAACTCTTGTAGGTGTTCTTTAATTGTGGCTTAAGGCAGGCAGTGCGGGCTGTATCGTAAACGTATATCCCACATTGACTTTCGTATGCTAAGAAATTTGTCAGTAAAAGTCAGTAAAAAAAACATATATATATTCTGAAAGGTGTCAGATTTTAAATTACGTCCAAAAGGACGTTTTTTTAACATCTTTTCTGTGTTATCTTTATATATAGAATATCATGTTCATCGCACTTAAACCCTAAAATTCAGTTCAAAAGCAGTATCGCAAATTAATTTTAAATTGAGCCTATCTTTACAATTTCCGATACGCAGTCTCATGCGATGGAGATAAAAATGTTTTCAAACGTTGACAAAGCTCGCTTTGAAATCCCTGAGTTTGCTAATGAAAAATTCATTGAAGTTTTACAAAAATATGAAATTGATAATAAAAAAATTTCCAAATTTCAAATTTGGGCTTCCAGAGCCCATATTTGCAGTAGGATTACATCATTCAAAATTCGATGGCTCTAGATACCGTTGTTTGATTAGAATGCGAGAAACATACATACATTTATGCAGATTCTTCATTATTTTATTTCTTCAAATATAATAAAGGGCGATAATATTTGGTGGCAAAAGTTTGAAAAATAAAACGGACATTCAGGGCTATTTGACGCAAAATCGCAAAACGAAAACAATCGCCACTCAGGGACAAACCCACTTTGGACTAGTAAAAAGATCTGAAAACTTTCGAATTTTACATTACGTATAAACGGACTTTTTTTAACGGTTCTTGCGTTACATTCATTTATTAAATATGTTATTTGCATTTAAACTATAAAATTCAATTCAGCAGCAATATCGCACAGTCCATCGCGCTGGAGGTAATTTTTTTTTTCTTTCCGTTGAGTGTTGCCGTTGCTCGCTTTGAAATTCTTGAGTTTCTTAATCCAAAACTCATAAAAGCTTTCCAAAATATGAAATAGATAATAAAACAGATTCCACATTCAAAATTAGGACTTCGAGATATCCATATTCGGTGGAGGATTATGTTATTCAATATTGGATGCCTATAGATACCGTTGTTTTATAACAAAGCTCCCGCTTAGCATTTGTACAGATTCTTCATTATTTAATTTCTTTAAATACGAATAATGCAGGCCTTTAATATTTGATGGCAACAATTTGAAACGTGAACCGGCATTTATAGTGAGTTAATGCACAATGCCAAAATGAAACTTTTGGACTCAAAAAGAGACATTTCTATACCTCCGGTTCTACTGGATCGATTGACGAAATTCAAAATGCATTTTCATGTCTCGAAAACGCAACTTTTTATATATATATTAAATTTATCTATATCATTGTTTTAACATAGGTATTTTGACATAAAATCCGACTTTTCCTGAAATGACATACGAGTATTTTCCATATTTCAACTTTATGACTCAAATATGCCTAGATATTAAATTTTGTAAATTTTGGTGAGAAGATTATGGAGAAATTTATAAATTTATCTTGGCTCATTGTTTTAAGTTTACCCCAAGAATAATTCCCTTGGCGAACTCCTTAATTTACAGCAAACTAACTTTGCTTCCATTTTATCATTGTACAGAAGCATTTCACCGTTCATACTTTCAAATAATTTTAACAATGTGGGTAAGCCACATTTGGCATTATTATCGCTAATAACAAATATGCCAAATTTCAAAACGCACCAATATATATCTTAGGAAATTTTGAAGAAAAACTCTTAATTTTTTACAATTGTGCTTAGAAATAAATCTACTTGAAGATGATGGTAAAAGTTTTATAGATTATAATTCAAAATTGGTTTCGAAAAGTATATAATAATTATTTTAAAATACAAATTTTAAAATTACTTCGTAACAAATGGGCGAATTTCTTTGGAATGAATCTAAGTTTCGAAATGTGAAAGGAAAAATCAAATAAATTTAATAAAAAACGATATTAGTAAATATATACCAAATGCAGTTAACATGGAGGACCTTACAATTTGAGAGCTAACTTTTTAAAAACTAGTCGTGCGATTTTTACAAAACTTGCCACTTTGCCATAATTTGAGTCATAGCACTGAAATATGGAAAAAACTCGGTATGTCATTTCAGAAAAAGTCCGAGTTTGTGTCAAAATTCCTATGTTAGAACAATGCTATATATAAATCTATAAAATAAATAAAAATAAATTTGAAAATTCACATTTTATATTACGCCCAAAGGGCCGTTTCTTACCGTTTTGTGTATTACCTTTATTTATTAAATATCATGTTTATTTCTATCACTTATTTATTTTATTTATATCACTTAAAGCATAAAATTCAATTCAACGGCAATACCTGAAAATAATTTCTAAATGAGCATATCTTTGAAATTTCCCGTATCTCGCACGCTGGAGATAAATATTTTTTTTTCGTACAGTGTTGCCACTGCTCGCTTTGAAATCGTTGAGTTTCTTAATTAAAAATTCGTTAAAGGGTTACAAAATATGAAATGGATAATAAAATTATGACCTTCCAGATGCTCATATTGGAGTGGAGTTATTCTAAATTTGATGTCTACAGGCACCGTTGTTTTTCCACAGTGCGAGAAATATGCATTTATGCAGATTCTTCATTACTTTATTTCTTTAAATACAGTGCAGGGCTGTAATATTTGATGGCAACAATTTGAAAAGTGAAACGCCGTTTAAAGTGAAACAACGCAAAATGCCAAAACGAAATGAATAGCCCTTCTGGGCAAATTGCCCCTTAACATATTTAATAGGTAAACCATGTCAATATAAATCACCTATATGCGATATCATTTCATCTCTCAAAGTTGGAAACCAGGATATTAAAAGCCGTAAAGATAGTGCCGGAGTAGGTGGTGCGTCGATTTGTTGTGGGGATTTGTTAGACTAGAGAAAATCATCTTTTGATATTTAATCGATATTTATGTCCATTAAATTCCGGAAGTTATTCATTAAGTGAAAATTCTTTTGCATTTTCTATTGTAAAATTGAAGTAACTGATCTAATAAATGTGATACAAATGTTTTACTACGTATTCACAGGAAACTAAAGAATCTAATCTTTCAAGCACTATTTTACTTTTGTACATGACGCAAAAATTAGTCATATATGTCTCTGATCATTGAGCTAAATAAACACGGTACCATGCTTTCGCGTTACAATATTTTTGTAAAAGTGAAAATTCCCATCATGTTTCTTCGTACATAAATGTACAAATTAGCAAACGATTTGCAGTTGGAACCTTCGTTCGTCCCCCGAATTTCTTGGTAAAATTTTACTAGGTGAACTACGCAGACCTGCTAACTATGTTTTTGAGATAAGGGTTATAAGTACAATTGAATAAATAATTAAAAGGGCTATAACAAATAATAATACATTTCAAAATTTAAATGCAGTATAATACAGATAAAAACTGTCTTTAAGAGGACATAATATATAAAAATAAAAAAAGATGACAATGTACCTTGCTTTGTCGTCATCTTTGAGATATGTGTGGATTGGATAAAGATGAGGCTAGAAATCTTCACTTGGCTCGGAGTAAGTCAATTTCTAACTACCGTCTAAAGACTCATCGAGACACAAGTAAGGAGGACATTAGACTAGTAAATAGTTGCATAAAGGCAAAGTACGTAAAACACATCATGACAGGGGAATGTTATAAGGTACTTTCTTTCTCTTTTTCCATACCTTCCTCGTGTAACTGATAGCATACAGATAAATAAATAAATATCCGAAAGATTTTACATTATTTCCAAAGGGTTTCTTTTAACGTTTTCTGAGTTACCTTATTAAATATCATGTTCTTCGCACTTAGAGCATAAAATTCAATTCAATAGCAATATCGCAAAGTAATTTTAAAAGGAGTATATCTTTAAAATTTCCGATGCACAGTCTCTCGCGCTAGAGATAAAAATGTTTTTTTCCACACAGTGTTGCCATTGCTCGCTTTGAAATAGTTGAGTTTCTTAATCAAAAACTCATAAATGCTTTACAAAATATGAAATAGGCAACAAAACAAATTTCAAAGTAAGGCTTCCAGATGCACATATTCGGAGGAGGATTACGTGATTCAAAATTGGATGGCTCTAGGTACCGTTGTTTTCTCACAATGCGAGAAACATACATACATTTAAGCAGATTCTTCATTATTTAATTTTCAATATAACACAGGCTGAAAATATTTGGTGGCAACAGTTTGAAAAGTGAATCAACGCAGAAAGTGAATCGACCATCCTTCTGAGCTAAACGAGGAAGCTGGCATCTTAAATGGGCGATCAACAGCGATTTTTGAGGTACCTTTCGTGAGTAAACCAATGTTTAATCTTGCCTGGACATATTTTCTTCTTTTGTTGTAAATAAAACGACAGAACTCTTTGGCTTTGGGCACAGAATATTTTGATTTACCAAATCTCTCAGAATTTCAGTCTTACAAGGGAGGCTCTGAGCTCTTTTCGACTCCGAACATATTTTATTCTTTGGAAACAGGTTTGTTCATATTTTTTTAAGTTTCAGAAGTTTTGAGTTTAAGCGTCTAAGATTTTCTCTAAATTCGTTCGTTCGAAAATGAAAAAGCATGCTTGTACAAGTTTCTGAATCTGGAATCCTTTGTATGGTTCGCTATTCAAAAGTTCAAAGATGCTGTTTCTAATTTTAAGATACTGAGGTTCATATACTTACTTTACACGACGCACACTCTGTTATTATTATTATACACCAGAGAACAGGGGCTCCGTTGCCTAGCAGACTGCCTTACACGGATTAAAGCGTCTGCCTCCGGAAGCTATCTACCACCCGCTCCACCACAACCGGGGTGGGTGCCAGGTCAGACGGCAATACCTGAGTCTTAAAACAAAGAGATACATGGGCAAACAAGGCCAGTGTGCAACAGAGGTTTCAATATATAGTCTGGATTTACAATTTTTTCCTCTAATACATACGTCATACATTTATCACAGCTTATTTACAATAAATCCTTTGCGACATACTTCATTCATACATTTATCACAGCTTATTTACAATAAATCCTTTGCGACATACTTCATTCATTCATATTGATTTCAGACATGCAAATTTACAGTTTCCTGTGACCAGGGTTACAATTACTGTTTTCAGAAAAAAAAAAAAAATAGTCTGCATAAACATACATCTTAGATATACAATTATATACAATTTAACATTAGAGTCTTAGGGATACAATCAAAACATTGGTACACCAGTCAATTTTAAGCCAATTTTTTTTTTTCTTTCAAAAAGAACTTCCTAAATAGCTATATAGGATGTAGAGTTTTAATTCTAAAAATCTCTAAATGCATCTTACCGTAAGTTAGCAGAATTATGTTAGATTTACAGCATAAGCAAAGTTCCTATTAATCATTACTATTAACTTCTTTAACCTATCAATACTTGAATACTGTTGCAATTTTAACCAAGAGTACCATTTAGTTACATGAGAACTATACACCACAGTATTTGTGATATGCACACTCTATGTACGATTTCTTGTCTGGTATAATGATATAAGGTATTTTCTCCCTCGTTCCAACATGCCTTCGTGGTGTAACGGTAAGCACACTCGGCGCGTATTCGGGAGTTCCAGGTTCGAGTCTATCGAGGATATTGTTCATTTATCACGTCTTCTGCTTTCAAACAAACTAATGACTACAGTGGCGTCTGAACCAAAAGGCGGTGGATAATAATTCGTCACCACTAGGATTTGGCGATTGGGTCCCCTAATTCCCAGTCGCCCTTTAGAAGGGGGAGTATATAAGGTATTTGTTCCTTCATGGTGTAACGGGAGTATCCGAGAGGTCCAGGCTGTAGTCTGCGAGACCATTGCTCATTTTTTATGTCTCTTGCTTAAAAAAAACTAATAACTCTACAATGATTAAACTGAAAATTAAATTTATTTTCTTTATATCATTCGTTTTAATTCGAAATTGTAATGTTAATACCAGACGACTGTGTTATTACTAAATGCGATTGTTAATTATTTATTGTAATTTAAATTTATTGCAACGATCTGTATGCTCGGACACCGACGTGCTACTGTGTGGCAGAGAACAATATTCTAAATTTACGTATTTTTAAGTTATAGTTCTTTTAAAAATAATCCTGAGAATAAGTACATAATCTCATGTAAAAGAGCAAAATATAATTCTTTTATAAAAACTTATAAATGGATCCGATATTTGTTAATAACGTGAATTAAAAAAAAAAAATACGTAATCGTTAAAGATACCATGTCAGATTTGTTACGCCAGTCGAACTGAAGAGTGCCTGATTCATGAAATTAATTTTTTACAATAGCCACTCACTGATGAGACTAGCAACTATTCATGCAAGTATAGAGTATCCCTAAATATGGCCTTATTAACAATAATAACCAGAGAGAATTTAGATTTTTATCTTCGTACCAGAGGGTTTGCTAACGTTTTGTATGCTCCCGCTGATCTCGGAGCTTATCAGTCTGCTTTTTGGACTAACCCGTATTAACGGAACATTTTAAAAAATTTTCTTTATAATTAAACATCGCTTATGCTACATAATACTCAACAGTAAAATGGCAAAATGTTTAAAAGCAGCGAATGTTTAGAATTTTCGATACAGCGATAAGTTTTATCATTCATTATTTTCAGTTTTCTCTCAGCTAATAATGTTACGGTTGTTTTTAAATAGGATAACTCAAACAACTTTTTCGATTTTTACTGTTAATTATTTTGTATTTTTACTTTTATACATTAAAAATAATTTTCTTCGTACTCGTGCCACATAAAGTGCAACAACAAAATCACAAAACATTTAAATCCTTACAATTGCAGACAAAATGTCGTCATCTTTTTTTTTTTATAGCTGCTGTATTATTTACTAAAAAATAATGCATGTGCAATGGCATTTCGTGGCAGCGTCCTTTTATTCGAAATGGAATGCAAACAAAAAAGAGAAGATTGAGACTAATAACTCCCCTGGTGCTAAAAACAGGGCATGCAATCAGATTGGTTATCAGAGTTCTGTTTGCATTCGAAGGCCTATCTCGAAGGCAGATATAGTTTGCTGAAATGCAATTTAATTTCTAATTTTCAAAGCATGTCCTCTGCCATTAATACCGCAAAAATGTGAAAATATAAATCTTTAAAATACTCTCTGCACCTGAGAGCTCCCGATGAATTCTTATATTATGACTAATGCTGTGAAATGCTGGCGACTGCAAACAAATAAAAGCCTCATCTTAATTTTTCTCAATCGTTTCTTACAGATGGATGATAGGAAGCGCAGTATACAGTGAAAATTTTAACCAAAATTTTATTATACTTTGTTATAAGAATTTAAGTCCAAATTGCAACCCTAATTGCAACCCTTGCTGGTTGTATATGATTTTAAAAAGAATGCCAAATTTATGGGTCACCCTGCATAGTTTCTTTAGATGAGCATAAAATGCGCCGTATATTTTTAACGAAAAGTTTCCGTTTCTTAGCGAAAAGTTGAAAGAGACCTTATTATGATGCATGTACAGCCTATAAAAGTCTTAATATATGTCTTGCAGCTGGGAAAAAGTCGTACATCGAACAATAAGATGGATCTATACTTTTTCTTCTGCAAAATGATTTTCTTGATAAATAACAACTTAACATTCAAACTTGGTCAAGACATTTTTAGAAGCTTAGTTTTGACAATTTGTGGCTGAGGGAGTCACGACGACACGCGAAGTTATATCGGCGGATCTTAGTTTTGTGAAACATGGAAAGGAGGGAGATTGTAGATTTTTGAAGCAAGAGACGTGAAAACTCAGCAGTGCTCTCGCCGGTTCCATAACCCTGGACCTCTCGAATACGCACCGAGTGTGCTACCGTTACACCACGAAGGCATGCAGAAAGGAGGGGAAAAGTACGTTATAAGATGATCGTTTTGTAGTTGGATAACTCCAGTTCATCTACATCACTCCTGAAAATCTCTGGTTGATGGGAAAGACTGAAAACTATGACAGTCTTTTTGACTGCTTAAAGACTAATGCGTTTCTTCTACGGCGCAATGTTTTGTAAAATTGCCTTAAACACAGAAGCATTTTCTCTGTTAAAATCATGCTTCTCAAATAATATTTTGGTAAAACTTCGCATTTTTTTAAGAAGCCGAAAAAGACATTAATAGATGTCTTTCTTGAAAGGCATGAAGCGAAAAGATGTAAATGTAAAGAGGGGAATCTTTTCGCATTTCGTCGTTTATCTTTACCCCTACGTTTTTAGCACTAGGTTCTGAAAAAAATTTAAAAGATTCGCGAAATCTCGTTGCATTCAGAAAACGAGGTCCCTTGAAATTTAAAAGGGACTCGTCCATGTAGTCTTATTAACAAAGCCTCGCAAGCAACTGCTGCTTAAGCTCTCGTCGAATCTTTTCCCTTCTAATTGTTGAAATTTACGCCAGTTGAAATTTACACAAGGACGGACCAGTTACAGCGAAACTACACGGACTGAAATTCAGCCTCGATTTCGCTGAATCTGCGGCTCATTAACTTCCTCTAATGTGAAAATAGATGTCTTTCTAATATAATTCGTATACATAATATTCGTAATACATAATTAATCATATGAAACTTGAGGAGTAGCAGAGATAACAAAAAAAATGAAATTCAAGTTACAGGTAAATAGAAATCAAGATATCTTACCAGATATTGTAATGCTAATATTATTAGGCTTTCGTATCGGATTATATGCTTTTTTTTTAAACAAAAAATGTTGTGTTGTGATAGTTACTTGTAGTTTTACACGTGACTTCGCGTCTTCTGTTCTTTGTGTAACCGCTTCCTTCGGAAATTAAATTACTTGTATACAGTTTCCCTCTGCCGACTTTAAGAGGATAAAATTAACATAAAAAAAGTGGAAAATAAGAGAGGAGATAAAGTATGCTCAATATTCTTATTTTTAGAAGATTATTCTCATGAAAATCATTCAAATTTCTGATCTGCGAAAACCAAATTGAAAACTATTCAAATTGCTGATAGCAAGTTTCGGAGATTTAGATGATTGTCTTCTAACGACGAATCGTCCTAAGGATACATTTTAGTCTTAAACCCAATATATGGTTATGGCGAACACATTTCGGAGCCATTAATGGTTGACAGTATTAAACTGTGAACACTGTTAAGCGTCTTGTTCACGTAAAGAGCATAACAATCACGCCATATGGGAATTAATGGATTCCGTGCGGCAAACTGCTGTCTAATTCTAGAATTTTGATGCAAGTGCGAAGAAAATGATGTTTATTTATAAAGCTAAAAAAGACAAAATCAATATGTTAGTACGAATGCGAGCGTAAAAAACCTTAACAAACTCGTTTGGGAGATCGTTGAAATCTAAGTTTCAGATTTTATTTCTTATTATTTTCATTGTAGTTCCAAAACTAATTATTTTCAAGTTCTTAACTTCTAAAAATTACTTTGGTACAGTTTTAAAGCAATTTTAAATAGCTAGTACTAGTTACTGACTGCGATTTAGACGGAAGTAACATGCCTGGCATTTGTGTACTGATGTACATTTAGTACATCGGGACGGCCTCCGAAAACGTTTTCGCGAAATATTCAATTACTTTTTGTCATGTAAATGGCACAGATAAAGTTAAATGAATTGTTTCTAATCACGAATGCTTTTCCACGAAATGTAGCTTCCAAACTGTGCCTTCACGTCTTTTACATTGGTTAAAGTGATCGTAAAGCATTAGTCAACGAAATTTATAAAAATGCATTTAACTGCGTATTTATATGAGAAGAGATTTTAATACGTCTAAACAAAAAAACAATAATAATAAAACTTGGAGTTGAATTAAATAACGCGTACATTGTTTACTAGTTAACCGGTGAATAACTAGTTAAAAGGTGGTAGCGTTATTTCCAGCTCAGTAGCAATGATAGTAACTAGTACTAGTTATTTGAAATTGATTTAAAACTGTGGCAGAGTATCTTATGAAAAGTTAAGAACTTGAAAATAATATATTTTTGGAACTACAATGAAAATAATTGTGTTTTTTTATCTTTACAAATAAGCATCATTTTATTCGCACGTACGCCATATGCAATTCGACAGCAAAATTACAAGAAATTTTAAAAGCAGCATAGAACGTTGAGAATACCCGATGCAGTGTTAAGTATTCGCATAACATTTTTTTTTAAGTCTTTTTACAATTCATCATATCAATGTTCAGTTTTCTTACTAAGATGGTTTTATAAAAATTTCGTCTTTTTATGACTAACCTCTGCGTATTTACTTTATTAATTTAATATCACGTTCTTGGTGCCACATGAAATTCGATTCAATCGCAAAATCATAAAATATTTAAAAACTGTATATCTATAGAATTTCTGATATATAGACACGCGCACTGGAGTTTTAAATGTTTTATTCCGTACAGTGCTCGCATAGAAATCGTCGAGTGTGTTAATCAAATATTCGCACAAAGTAAAAAATACAGTTATACAAAGCAAAAAATAAATAACAAAAAAATTTCGAAATTCAAAATTCGGGTTTCCAAGTACCCATATTCAGGTGAAAGCCTACGTTATGCAAAATTGGATGGCTCTAGATAACGTTGTCTTTTCACAATGCAGGAGATACATTCATGCTGATTCTTTATTATTTAATTCCTTTAAATATAAAACAGAGCAATAATATTTGGTGGCAACATTTTGAAAAATAATGCAGTGCTTTTAGTGATTCAACGCAAAGTGCCATTTCGAGACTGATAGCTCTTCTCAGCTAACTCCCCTTTGGGCTTACGTAAATTAAAAATCACAGTAGCTTTTTTACATTTTTATGAAAGGCCAAAGTTACCAGGCCAAAGTTAATGAGGCCGAAGCTTTTCAAAGATTTTCCGTTATGGCGGGATGGCCCTAGTGATGTAGCGAATGAATCAGGGTTTGTGCATTTAGTTCAGTAAAATTCTAGAACTTTACGAATTCTTTTAAGATTCATCAGTGATCCATTGTTTTCAGATGAGTACTCAGTCAATTACCTTTGTCTGAATATGTGTTGTTTACCTGCTCGCCCATAAGTATTATATATTTTCTAGTATAGGCCCAAAGATAAGAATTAGCTTCAAAACTTAGTCTAAAACAGAACATTTGTATGACTGAAATTTAAAATCGCCCTATGAATCCAGTTATATTTAAGATAAAAAACACGTAAATCAAAATTGTAGTTAGCAATAGAATAGGGAATATTCTATAAATAGTAATAACTACTTCTGTACTGCGCTATTTCTAGATCAGTTCATATCGAATGACCTTGCATAATTCTGATGTCGTAATTCGAAACTTGAAACGAAACATTTTCTTAATAAACTGACATACTGAATAACTGCTCACAGTTGCTCCTACCTCTTCTCGCTGTGAGGCTGCTTTCCTCATTTCTACTTGTCCCAACACTATTAAAAATGTAAAAGTTCTTCAATAGGCACGATTAGAGTGCCAAGTGAATTGTGGCCGCGAATACGAACTGAAATGAAGTTGAATATTAATACACCTTGACTGCCAAGATTGCTTTTTAATATGGATTAACATTCTACGTCATGAGTATTGCAGTCCTTTTAGTTATTAATAATTAAAGTTGAGCAGTATGCTGCCAAATCAATTAAAAAAAACGAGAGATAGTAATTAAATCAAAATTGGGTGGCCTTCAATCTAACAGGAGTAGCACAAATCAAAATTAAAAGAAAAAAGGAACAACACCTCAGTAAAATTGTATAAATTAAGAGACCGGTACTTACTTATCTTGAAGTATGATGTCTGTGAATTGACTTCAAAGATGGCTGTCTAGGGCTAATAAACTAGTGTCTAGGGCAAATAACTTAAATATTCAATGAAAATATCAATAATTACTACAAACTATAAAATGATAACATTTGTAGAAGGAAATAGATTACTTACAGATACAGAGAGAGGTTACCATATAGAAATAGATGGATATTATTTACAGATGTGGGAGAAGAAATTTTATATGCTGGCGTCTTTCATCATAATGGAGTCATCGCATTAATGGCGGAATCGTCTGACTTGTGCATCATCAGCAAGAAAGAATTCGTTGACACGGCTTGCAGAACCATATGATTATTGTAGACGATGCCGTACTACAAAAATAATATAACGAATAGTTAAAAATTCTTTGAATTTTTTCCCATGGAACAGCAGAAAAATATTCAGCGTCATATTTCTGAATTATATCTGTGTGATTATAAAATATGTAAACAAAAAAAATTTTTAATTAATTTAGAACTAAAAAGTAAGGTTATTAAAACGTAAGACAAATAATTTTTTAAATATAATTAAAATAGAAAATTATAGAATAATGAGCTTCAATATAAATCTGATCATATCTTGATCATCAAATTAATTAAAGTGCTAATTTACTTATAGCTCCCATTCAAAACATACGTGTGAGGTTAACATAAGTGTAGAACAAAAAAGCATTTTTAGTGTTAGTACTTTCTCATTCTTAACTTTCCAAATTTAAGGCAGAAACATCGTTAAAATGTTCCATTTCTGCTGTATAAAAGGCCACTTCAATAAAGCACTACGTATGCTATTAGTTTAAAACTAAAAGTTTTCATTTTTTTGAGTAATACTAAGTTGAGCTGAAGATGTGAATATCGAGTTTTTAACGAAAGTTTCCCACCACCGCAAATATCGTCTGCACAAACAGTTCGCACTGGCGTATTTAATTATATTTTGTCAAACGATTTTTGGCATTTGAAAGAAATATTACTTTGAAAGAAATACTTGCTCTGTGTTGTAAAAACTTTAAAATTTTTTTTTCATTAAATACATGTAGTCGGGTACATGTCGAGTAGGAAACGTATTGAGAAATTTAATTCTAATCCATTTATTTGTAAACAACCTTATAGAAACGATTTCCGAACTTCAGTGGTAGAAACGTTGCTTAAATTTCTATGCTTATATTCGGAAATATACAGTATTTATCTTTAAAAAGACATTTATTTCAAAAGAAAAATATCTTTGGTCAGCTTTGTGAAAGTAAAAGCAGGATTTCGAGGTAAATATTTCGAAATTGTATTTTTCAAACTGCATGAAAAGCTCCAAATTTAGGCTAAAGCAGTCTCTTTCGTTAAATGAATGCAACCTATAGCATAAATCTTCCTCATGTATAAATTCGTTCTTCTTTCTGTCGGCTCGGGAGATTTAGTGAAACCCATACAACATTTGTTTTCAAGCAGTTAGTTCTGCACCCTTTCCCATAATGCATCAAAAGAATTCAAGTGCAATTTTCTCCTTGTTTCTGTTTTAATCGGAGGAAGCACAAGAGACTGTTTTCGCTGCCGTGGCATTAATAAGTGGTATCACAGAAGTAAAAGCAAAACTGATGAAAAATGTATTTCGATAGCCGACTTATTTTAACAATATATTACGTTCAGACAACTGTACAAACAAATTAAATTCTGGTTAATGGTTTTGTGGTGTTTACTACTAAAAACGATTTTAACAGTTTAAAATATGTGCAGAATCGCTTGTAGTAAACTTTATATACGATACAGCTAGTCGACATCAGTGTTTTGAAAAATTATCAGTTCTGAAAGCTTGTAATTTATACAATGTACATATATTCATGCGATTGGTATTGTTTACCATGTTACGATTGGTGAATATTGCTAAGACTTGTTTATAAGATTCAACTAAACAAGACTAGTTTGCTAAGACTTGTTTATAAGACCAACAGTTAAGCGAAATGATACGGTTGAGCTTCAACGGTAACGCTTCAAAACGTGATAAATCTGCTTTGGTAATAAATCATTTAATTTAACAGGGTTTTCAGAATTTATGCCAATTTCGATGGCATTTTAGTGAATGATGCCAACATTTATAAATGATCGCTTTTTTAAAATCTAAAAAAGGTGGTGGATAATGATTCTCTACCTCCAGGATTTGGCGATTGGGTCAAGTCAATTTGGCGATTGGACAGTCGCCCTTTAAAAGGGGGAGTGTATAGGATATTTCTCCCGCCGTTTTAGCATGCCTTCGTGGTGTAATGGTCAGTATAGTTGGCGCGTATTCGAGAGGTCCGTGGTTCAAGTCCCGGCGAGGGCATTGCTCATTTTTCATGACTCCTGCTTTCAAAAAAATACCTAATGTTTCTACAGGCATGCAGAAAAGGAGGAAGAAAATACCTTACGTACTCCCCCTTTTAAAGGGAGACAGGAGATTAGGGGACCCATTCGCAAATGCTGGTGGTGAAGAATCATCTCAACCACCCTTTTAGTTCGGGCGCCACTGTAGATACATTAGGTTATTTTGACCCAGAAGACATAAAAAATGAGCAATGCCCTCTCCGGGAAGCATAATTCAAAAGTGCACAACATTATCGCCACTGAGGGAGGTGTATTTGTTTCGCAGTTTTTTTAATGTATGGCGTATCATTTTAGTAAACATCAATAATTTTAGTAAACATCATAAAACTACTATCATTTTAGTAAAAAATTTCGTAGTGCTTTCATTTTATAAGTTTATTTAATCGTCAATATTTCATTTTCGTGAAACTTATTGCGCTTTGATATTCGGCTTAATGTTCGTGGTATATCATCGCTCTTCGTATCCAGAAAATATAATTGAAGAATATACGATTACGCGTCAAGTGTACCAATACCTTATATTATATGAGCGCCAATAACTTAAAACATATTCAAAGTATTTTAATAGTTCCCTGCTTTATAGTTGCTTATACATCTTTCTCTATATGTATATGTTCACCGATACAGGTTTAACATTTTATGCGATTTAAAGCTTGTCAATAGCCATATATCATTTTAATAGACCTTTTAAATTAGCCTGAAAACTTCATAAGCTTTGTAAGTCGATTTCTACTTACATCAGGAATCGGACAAAATGTTTTACGGCTCTCTTGTGAGATTTAAATTCGTAGAATTAAAAAAGCTGTTAATAATGGAGTGTGATTTTTATATCAGTGTTTCTTGAAACGTGAGTTTTACTTCAAATATCCTGTTTATTCGAATTCGGGATCAAGTACGACAGGCATCGAATTGACAGCACTTGGCAACACCCAAATCCTGACAATTTCCTGTAAAGCAGGTGTGTGTGTAGCATGCTGACTCGAAGAAAGATACAACCTCACTTAATCTGCAGTGCAATTGTCTAAACAATGGATGAATCGGAAGACGTCTGTTTGGGAATCTTTTTCAGTACATGAGTCCCGTGGCTTGTCCATTTCCATACACGGATTCATTCACATAATACATAAGGACCAGTTCCTCAATACTGAACCGATTCACCTTTATTTCCTGAAATTTTGCCGCTTTCCTCTCTCTAGTATGCCTATGAAGCGAAGGCTGGTCACGGGATCGAACACAACATCCTATATAAAACTTGTTAGTCATAGTCTGACAAATCACCATGTGATCTTTCGGGACACTGTATGCTGATTTGTACCCATGTAAATGTTTTTGTAAAAGAAAATATTTTACTCAATCAAGAGTAATTAATGCATCACTGTAACATATAATGCAGACGTGTGACTTTATATATTTATTTGAATACTTTACGCAATAAAGAGTAATTAATGCATCACTATAATATCTAATGCAGACTTGTGACTTTATTTTTCTGATAGGTTGCAGGGACTTAAGATACTGGAGAAGTCAAAAATGGTCAATGCCCTCGAGGGACTCGAACCTTGACCTTTCGATTGCGCGCCGAGTGTACTACTTACTCCACGAAAACATGTTGGAAGAAGGGAGAATATACCTTGCAGTGAATGCACTTTTATCTATTATTTGGCTAAAACTCTGATCGACTGTGAATTTCTTAGCGATTCTGACGCACACTCTTCAATCTTCGACGATTTTGCTGAAAAATGAAATATTATCTTTTAGATTTCTTTTAATTTAATAGAAATTTCAATTAAATCTGTTGTTCTAAAATACTGTTCGATGGGATAGATTTCTCAAAGCGAAATATACGGTCTTCATATATCCTAGCTTAATTATTTTGTCCATGTTGCCAGTTTAATGAAAAGTTTAAGCTGCGTCAAGATTAAGTAGATCAATTTTCTTAGAAAATAATGCAGAAATGTACATGTCCAAAGGAAAAAAAGAGAGAATTTTAAAACACCTATATTCTAAAAAGTATCATTTTTAGCACTGAAGTCATGTCAAATCATCTCTTAGGTTTTAGTGACCAACAGAATCTTAAAGAAAGAGAAATTTTCTGGGCATATTTTTGAAAGGAATCTCTTTTATAAATAAAATGATTATATATTACTTTTATTCTATAAAAGTATCGTATCAAAGTTCGTACAACATACTGTTGCGAATCGTTTCTTGTCTTTTCCACCTGCGAGTTGCCACCTGCGTGTTCTACCCGTACTTGGATGACGTGTTTTCCCGCCTCGGTGTTGGAGATCGTCTGCGTTTTCGCTCTGTGGTTGCTTCTTTTGTGCCATTGATATCTTGTGCCTCATCACTGAATTGTTGGATTTCGATTCTTCGATTTTTTTACTGGTCTGGATCAGGGCTAAAGGGCTAGTTGATCAGCTTCTCGCTGCTGAAACCGAAAGAAGAGACTGATGACGTAGTTGGGTTCGCTTGGTCAGTTCTGCTGTCCAGTTTCTTAAGCATTTGCTTGAGAATCAAAACGCTTTGAAAAATAGTTTAATAACCAATATGAGCCGAGATTTTAGCTCATGAAATTGCAATATACATCCATTTAGTATATATGAACTAGAAATGTATTTACGTCATACCAAATTAAACTCTAATATGCGTAAAACGTAAGTAAAACATGCATAAACATAACTGTTTTTTAATTAACACAGATGCGTAAACATAACTAATTTTTTAGGTCGAGTGTACCCTAAATGTAGTAATTCTTTTTCATAATCATCTTTTTAAATGTATGTAAATAGTAACCCACCGATAACATACGTAAATTTCTACATTTACGAAGAATTCTTTTTGCGTTAATATATAAGTTAGTCGCAAAGTAATTTGCATTATAGAAATATTAAATAAAAATATGCAAATACATTTTGAGAATACATGCTAAAGACATTACACATCTATCTAATTAAAAATTAGTTAATGCTAATAATAGATTTCATAACGATTAAACGAACATTATTTCGATTTACGACATTCGATTTCGAACATTTAGATTAAAACGAAACAAATTTCACTTCTTCCATTTTTGCTTTTCAATTAGCGTTGATAATGAGTAGTAGAATTTTGTAAGCTTTTGCAATGTCTATTATGAAAGCATTATTATGGAATATCAGTATTATTAACGTCAATTACTCAAAAAATAATGAAAATGTTTTAAAATAGTATTTATATATTTTGGAATAATAGCATGTATTCTTACATTTTAAAAGTATATGCTCTGATACTAATTTATGCTTATGCAGAATTTCATGGTTTATTTTATATAGTAAAATTTAGCAGTCTAAATTAGTATATAATAATATATAATATTATATAATATTTTATATAGTAGTCCAAATAATTATCTGAAACTTGCATAAATTAGGTCACAAATTAAGTGAATAATAAACAAAGTAATGATTCAAATTATTATTTTTGGTAGGAATAATATGAATCAACTTACATGATTTTTTTTCTTATATAGTTTGGTTCGATGATCCTCTATTACTCTTCATCCATTTATTTGCTTTCTGGTCAGCTTTTCTTGCCGATACAAGGGTTGCATTCCTATTCAAGTACCGAACCCTTATAAATGTTCGTAAAAGGCAAAATAAACGAGTTGAACTCTTATTCACGGAGGAAAAAACGTTTCTCAAGTTAAGAAATGAGATTCCGAATTACACCTCTACCTTTTCGAAAAGAACTGCCATGAAAAGAACGGAAAACATTTTCCATTTTCATTATCGTTTCCATCCAAACTGGTGATGGTACAGTTAATCCTCCTTTAGATAATAAAAATATCCAATTTGAGTCGTTAGGAATATCTACGAATTTTTTTGATATTTCACCCAAAGTAGGATCTTTATCTTTCACACGATATGCAATATAACTTGCCACATAAGCGAGCGATTCTTGTTCATATGCAGATATATCTTTCGTTGAATCATAAATTTCGGTTTCCCAAGGAAGTGACGTACATTCATTATAGATGTCTTCGTAATTAATTAAATCATCTTCGTATAAGGAAGACTCAAACATTTGTGCTTTTTCATTTGAAGAAAAAGCTGTTTCTAACAGCTCTTTTGTCAAATATGCTTCAACTTTCTTCACATCTTCACGGTCATTAGCATTTGTCTTTAACGACAATTTAGGCAATTTGTTTGCCAATAGCTAATCTTCTAATACATCTTCTAATACATCTTCTTCTAATTCTAATACATCTTGAGTCAGTCTTGATGTTAAAATATATATCAAATTTATAGATTTTACGTCGTCAAATAAACCGAAAAGCGAATTTATCGATATGATAATACCTTTCTGAAAAGGTAGCATTGTCTGCTTTCCGCATACTCTGAGATCAAAAATGATTTGCTTAATCTCATTTAATTTCTCTTTTTGTACTTCATAATTGCTTTCTAGGCCGAAAGCAGCTTTAAAAGGCTTATTGCTATTGGGTAATGATACACTACTATTCATAATGTCAAAAAAATCATCAACCATTGAAAAACAATTACTTGTTGCAGCATTACTAGTCAAATGCATAATTGCTTTAGCCATTATGGAGGAAAATTAGGCTTTTGCTGGTGCTACTTTCTCTCTCTCGTTCTCTTTTTACAGATAAAAATTGAGGTTTCAGTTTATAGCACAGTTTAATTTCTCCGATATCTTTATTGAGTACTTCATATATAACGTCTTTGTTTATAATTGTACCATTTCCGAGCATAAAACCTTTATCAAGAAAATGGTTTCTCAAAAGCTTTATGCAATGCGGCATATCAGCGAAAACCCATATTTTGGTGCTGAACTTAGGACTGTAAAAGAAAGATTTATTTGTTGAAATTTGTAATTCTTTCCAAAGGGTCTGACTACCTCCCATGTCAGATACAATTGCTTGGCCTCGAAGCCCAGACGATTCAAGTGCAAACAAAATGGAAGACAGAAATTTTCCTTCATTTGACGATCAAAATCAAAATAAATGGGCTGTTTCCATTGCGAAATGAGTCCTCGAACCAATACAAATTGAGTCTTTTTAAAAGGACCTAATATCTGATCTAATTTTGAATCATAACAGAGTCTTGAATCTATATGAATTTCATCGAAACTTAATACGCATAATCTTCCTTCGTCAGTTGCATTTTGGCAAGTTTTTTTTAATCAATAATAGTACATCATTTAAAATGCCGGGAATGCAACTGAATCTTGAGCACCATCTTTTCAATGTACAGTGTCTCACAAAAGTGATGGGACACTTGTGCTTTACGAAAGGAAACTGTAGTAAAATAAATTTTAAAAAATGTAAAAATTTTTTGTGGGTGTGTCTCATACTTAAATTTAGTAACAATTATTACATAACATACATTTTCTCAAAATATTAAAATAGTAATTTAATAAAAATACAATTGTTTAGAACGGAGCAAAAAATGGCTCACGTAAGTGGTGGGACACTTACTTTTCCATCAAATATTTATCCAAAAATTTTACTTCTTAAAATGTTTTAATATTTTGTTGGATTTCCTTTTACTTTTAAAACGTGATTTAATCTTCTTGGGATGGATTCGACAAATTTTTTTGTGATTTCTGGAGTGATTTTACCCCATTCTTCTTGAAGCAATGATTTTGATTGTTGTTTTGAAGAAATGGTGTGTTTGCGAATTCTTGATTCCAATTCTTGCCAAATATTCTCTATGGGATTTAAGTCTGGAGATTGTGGTGGTGTTTTTATTATTTCAGGACAGTTATACAGCAGCCATAGTCTAACGTTCAAAGCAGTGTGCTTGGGGTCCTGGTAGAATTTAAAATTGTTATGAAGGGTAAATTTTCGTGCTGAAGACTTCAAATTTTGATTTAAAATGTCAATATACTTGTACTGATCCATTATAATGTCAATAAAAACAAGATTACCAACTCCAGCGGACGACATACACCCCCATATCATAACTCCTCCTCCACCATGTTTTACTGTTGGCAGCAAGTTCTGTTTGTGAAATTCTTTCCTGGGTTTTCTCTACACCAAGATTCTACCGTCAGAACCAAATATATTAAATTTACTCTCATCAGCAAATATAACTTCATTCCAGTAATCAGAGTTCTTATTTATGTTGGATTTTGCGAAAGCCAATCTGAGTTTTCTATTCTTTTCACTTACGAAGAATTTTTTCCTGGCTGCTCTACCGTGATATCCAGCAAATCGAATTACTCTTCTAATAGTCTCAGGATTAACAATTACTCCATATAATGCTTGTAAATCAGCAGCAACTTTAGGAGCACTCATTCTTGGATTTTTTTTAATATTTTGAACGATAATTCGCTTTATTCCATTGGATAGCTTTGATGGTCGGCCAGGTGTTCTTTTATCCTGAATCATATGATTCTTTTTATATCGTTTAATGATATTGAAAACTGTTGAATGACTCATGTTAACTGTTTCAGCAGTTTCTCTAATAGATTTTTCACGTTCAATATGCAAATTAATAACTAATTTTCGAATTTCAAGCAAAGTTTCTTTTCGTTTAGCATTCATGGCTGCACAGAGCTAAAAAACACAAAAATTCCAAAACAAACTGGAGAGAAAGACTGCAGACGATTTTATAAATTATTGCTAATTGCTTTTGAGTAAAAGTAAAAACCCCAAAAATATTTTTGTTGTAGTACGTAGTAGTATCTAATGGTGTCCCATCACTTATGTGAGCCATTTTTTGCTCCGTTCTAAACAATTGTATTTTTATTAAATTATTATTTTAATATTTTGAGAAAATGTATGTTTTGTAATAATTGTTACTGAATTTAAGTATGAAACACACCCACAAACAATTTTTACATGTTTTTTTTAATTTATTTTATTACAGTTTCCTTTTGTAAAGCACAAGTGTCCCATCACTTTTGTGAGACACTGTACTTGCACTTGGAAGCGGAATACCCATTTTTTCTTTTCAGAAGTCGTACGACTTTACGGATAACGATATGATTACTATGCTTTTTGAAATATCGTCTGGAGACCATTTAATTCGTTTTTTTTTCATTAATGCATTTATTTGAGTGTCGGTAAATATGTTTTGAATATACGTTTTCATTTTTCTTAGTTTTTCATTTCCTTGATTCACTTTTTTAATGTCTTTCCTCAGTTTCTGAACTTTTTCTAATATTAGTTTTCTATTCCTTTTAAATCTTTTTCTTTGCTGGGATATAGTTTATAAATGCTGCTTTATCTCAGTCTGTAAAACAGAAACCTTATTCTCAAGAGCTGATAATTTTGTGATTAAATCATTCACATTTTTCTGGAGGTTGGAACAGTTACAACATTGCTGAGTAATATTATTTTCAGTGAGCTTCTCATAGCTATTATTGTTATCGTTTTGAAGCTCCAGACATGCCTTTTTAGGACTTAAATTCTGAATTCTTTCAAATGCACTTTGTAAATATTTTCTTTTTTGTTGCCTTTGCCGCCTTTGTGTATTCTGATAAATAACCAAGTCAGGAATACAAGTAGTTGGAATAGCAGTTGACTTCAGTATCTTTTTTGTCGGTAATCCTAGCAACCTATTTTTCATATCATCCTCATAATCAGATTCAGTGAAGTAATTGCTGCATATTCGAGCACTCTTTGTGTTAATAATATCCGCTCTTCGACACCTATGCAACCATTATTTCGTTAACTGAATATTTTTGTACGGAAATCTATGAAATACCACGCTAGTTTCTTTCGTATTATGATACGTATTGCTACAGGTAGCAACGGCACATGATACCATTTTTTCAATGCTTTCTCATTACAAGAACTTTCTAAATACAAAATCCCTTTAAAAGTATCATCAGTTATAACTTTCAAGTAAAAAAAAAAAAAAAAAAAAAAAAAAAAAACCCTCTTTCTCTGAAACTAACAGGGCTAAAGAAAGAGAATCCAAGAACTAAAGATTCAGTCTTTCGCACTGATGCTCTGGTCAGTCGACGACGAGACGAACCCAGTGATGTCACATAACATAAGGTAGCGTAATGGCAGATCGCACATTGAGTTAAACAGTGTTAAACGAATGTCGCATACTGCGCATGCTCAGAAAAGAATTTGGCGTAATAACTATGTTGGCGCGATTTGAAAAGAAAATAAATACGGCATATGGTAGATGTACCGCCATCTGATTGTAAACAAATCTGGCGTTTAAAACTTCGTAGAGTATAATGTAAATGTAAATTAATTACTGTGTTAAAATACTATTTTTTGCTGTACTGCTCAAACAACTAGAAAGCTGAAATTATTGCGAAGTAATGTGAAGCAGTGTTTGCATTCAAAATGTAAGATATAATACTTATGAAATTCTGCACATTCCTCTGGAACTGTACAAATTTTCTTTCAGAAAAAGACTGAAATTTAGGATATATTAGTTGAAATTTTATTCATTATACTTTTAAGCAATAAAAACAATTCAGGATTTACCATACGTTCCATTCGTACATACATAAAGAAATACTGAGGAATATAACAAGTGCTTGCAAATAACACTGAATTTTACAATTCCTTAATGCTAGTTATTAAATTCTTCAAAATGGGAAAATAAAAGCGCGGATATACGCTAACAAACTAAGTTAGAATCTCCAGTTTACAATTACTGAATTATAACATGTGAACAAACTACATCTAAGTAACGAATTATTACGAACATATGTTAACAAATTTTAAATGCACTGTTATTAACAAATTAAAATGAAACATATATTAGAAAAATAAGCAAGTGCAATCGGTATGGACGTTAAAATAACTAATTAGCAAAGTTCCACAACATTGCAGTTGTAAACATCACTCGAACACACTCGAGAGCCATGGAGATCACGAATAAGCTAGCGTAGGGTTGCTTAGTCGCCAATATTTCCCCCGCGCCAAAGGTACACCATCAAGCATGCGCAGTAAGCGAAATTCGCTTAACACTGTTCAACTCAATGTGCGGTCTGCCATTACGCCTTCCGGTATGCTCCCCAAGAGGGGTTCGTGTCGGCATCGTTCTTCTCAAAGGGATGACCCAGCCCTCTCTTTCTTTAGCCCTGGGTCTGGATTGTTACCCTTTAGCATTGACTGTCAGTGCTGAAGTCAAGGGCCTTGTGAAGTCTCGCCGGATCATCCAGAACACCTTCGTGTTGGTCTGGTTCCGGAGCGCCGGACTTCATCAATTTGCTTATGAATGATGGAACCATTTTTGAAAATTTTTGCGGCTACCGTTGAGGAGCTGAGAATTAAGAAGCAAAATGGAAATCTTTCTATCAAAGAAGACAAAGAATTTGATCTACTTCAAAAAATGTATGATGGCTTAACTACTGCTCACGAAGAAATTGAAGAGTCATTAGAACATCAAGAAGAAACTCCTTCTACATCTACAGAAAGTGAACGGAAAATTGTCAAAAGAAAACGTATGAAAGGATCACCTAATAAGCCAAATAAAGACAATTCAAATGAAATTCCTTTCGAACAAGAAACGGATAGTTCAGGTAACGAAACTTGAACAAAAACCCAAAGGAGATCGTAGTGTGGGTAAAAGGGAAAAGGGTCCTTTGCGTCCCATTAATCCTTCTCAGCACAAACCAGTTGTTACTCCTTCCATTAATAGTCAAGAATCAATGGACACTAGTTCCGTTGTTCCAAATTAATCTCAGATAAATAGTGTGGGTAAAAGGAAAAAGGGTCCTTTTCGTCCTATTAATCCTTCTCAACACAAACCAGTTGTTACTCCTTCGATTAATAGTCAAGATCAATGGACAGTAGTTCCGTTGTTCCAAATTAATCTCAGATAAATGAAGAAATCCAAAACGATCAAAACAAAAAAGGCAAAGCCCCACCTGCTATTTATATAAATGATAAAAAATTTAATTGGAAAGAACTAAAAGCGTTATTTGCAGAACATAAATTGTCAGGCAAATCTGATTACACAGGTTACATTCAAAAAGAAGGCTTTATAAAATTAAAGTCTCTCATGTCAACATTCATAGAGAAATGACAAGTATTCTGAACAAAAAGAAAATTAAATATCACTCCTTTCTCTTGCCTGATGAGAAGAATCATAATATGGTTTTCAGTCATCTTACGATGGACACAGATCCTGATGAAATCAAAGAAGAACTTTTAAGCAAAAATTACCAAGTTATAAGTGTCAATCAACTCTCTCGTAGATTTAAAGGAGAAGTTAAAAAACGTCCACTTTTTCTTATCACTCTGCAGAAAAATGAAAAATCTAAAGAAATTTCTAAAGAAACCAAAATTTGTGGATTACAAGTCGAACCATATAAAGGACGCTTTGGCCCAGTCCGGTGCTTCCTATGTCAAGGATTTCACCACTCACAAGCTGCTTGCCACAATGACTTTAGATGTGTTAAATGTGGTGATAACCATGACTCAAGAACCTGTCAAAAAGACAAGAATGCACCTGCTAAATGTGCAAATTGTGGTCTAGACCACACAGCTTCATTTAAAGGTTGTGAAAAGTTCCCGAAACAAGCTTAAAAAGAACAAATCAAATCATATGCTGATAGGTTTATTATCCTATCAGCCATCAATGGATGTATTATGCAAGTCTTTTGCTGAAGCCATCAAAACTAATAACAATCCTTCTCCAAATCTTGTTGCAGAAGCAAAAAAGATATTTGATGACCTTAATACTATAGACACCTTCGTGAAAAACTCAGGAGTACAACTCATTGCGCAAAACATCCGTCAAAATGCCACTAATACAGTATCATATGAAACTAATTCTGACCAGCATATTCAATAAGTCAGATTCGCTTAAACTTTGTTATTGGAATGCTGTTGGCATTGTTAACAAAATTGATGAACTATCGAACTTTTTTATAGAATATAACATAGATATTGGCATGATCTCTGAAACACATGTTGTTCCTGCCGATAGACTGTATATTGCTAATTATCGCACCTACAGAGACTTGCACAAAGAAGAGGAGGAGCTGCAATTTTTGTTAAAAACTCTCTGCAATCCTGTCTTGTCTCGACAAACTCTGCTTCTGGATTCGAAAGTGTGACTGTTGCTGTTATACTCCCACAATTTGGTACCATCCATTTTACGGCTATTTATAATCCACCACGAAATCGACTTTTTGAAAATATGTTAGAAAACTTACTTTCTGAAGATCAGCAAGTTATTATTGCCGGAGACATGAATGCTAAGCACCTCGAATGGGGATGTCGTCGTTCTAACACCAATGGATGTATTATGCATAATTTTATCTGCAATCGTCCTGTCGCATTACATGTACCTTCTGAAGCCACTTATCGTCCTGCCTCTTCAAATCTCTCGGACATCTTGGATATTATCCCTACAAATACTTCTATCCCTATTTCCTTGGAAGTCAAGGCAGAACTTACATCTGATCATGTACCTGTCATTACTTCTCTTGGTGTTTCTAAAAACGACCCTCCTATTACCAGAAATAATACTGACTGGATTACTTTTTACTATACCTTAATCAAACACCTCCTATTTTCACTTCACTTTCTACCAAACAGGATATCGATCTTGCCATTCAAATCTTCACTGACAGTATACTGAAAGCTTTCAGAGATGCTACAGTTACCATTCAATTAACTAACAATAATATTCGACTCCCTCAGAGTGTCAGAGACATTATCAAAGAAAGAAACCGATTGCTGAAGCTTTGGCACCGTAACTGGGACCCTGCCCTTAAAAGAGAAATCAATATTTTTAATAGAAGATTCAAGAAGCTTATCACTGATTTTAAAAAGGAAACAAGAGAAGATTTTATTTCTAAACTTAATATTAATGATGGTTCTTTGTAGAAGTATCTTCAAAATCTTAAAAGGCGGTAGTATTAACAATAGACCTATTCATACGGATACTAAAATTGCCTACTCACTTAAAGATAAAGTTGATATTTTCGCTGAATACCTGAAAAAGCAGTTTACTCCTAATATGGAGCCCATGAATCAGACCTTTAAAGATGTTCTGGAAAACTATGTGTATTCCTGGCTTCATTCTTCTTCGGCTCATAACATCCCAAGGCTTACTTCTCCTATGGAAATTACTAATATTATTAGATATCTCAACATCAAAAAAGCTCCTGGAAGTGATCAAATTACTAATAAAATGCTTCGTAGCCTTACCTAGAAATCTTATCAGTAAATTCGCTAGTATTCTCAGCGCAACTATTTCCCTGATCCTTGGAAGCAAGCGAAGATCTTTCTTCTTCCCAAACCGGGTAAAGATGTGACCAAGCCTGATGGCTATCGTCCAATCAGTTTGTTATCCAGCCTTGGTAAAATTTATGAAAGACTTATTCTTACAAGATTGGAATCTTTTCTTCACCTGCTACCTAATGATCAGTACGGATTCAGAAAAAACCTCAGCACTACTCGACAACTAGTAAGAATTGTAGAATTTCTGGGATCTGCATTCCATAACAAGCAAAGTGTTGCGCTCCTTATGCTGGACGTGGCCAAAGCCTTTGACCGCGTCTGGCATGAGGGGCTCATCTTCAAGCTTATCAACTTGGGACTTCCTAGAGAACTCATTCTTCTGATTTTCTCCTTTTTGCACAACCGCACTTTCTTCGTCGCTCAAGGAAATGAAAAATCCAATTCAAGACCTATAAGGTCCAGCGTCCCACAAGGAAGTACTCTCGGTCCAGTGCTATATCTTTTCTACATATCAGATTTTCCTCACCCTGGTTTAGACAATTACTCTCTGTTAGCATGTTATGCCAACGATACGGCGATTGCAATTAAATCCATCCAGGCTAATCATGCAATAGACAAAATGCAAAATTACCTCTATGCCGTAGAAGACTGGTGCACTGGCGAGTAAAAATCAATGCTAGCAAGTCACAACTTTTAATTCTTAGCAAAACTAAGAAAAACATTGCTTTTAAAGACCTCTACCTTTTTCAGGAAGCTGTTCTTCTGGTCACAAAGGCCAAATACTTAGGAATTATTTTGAACCAAAGGCTCACATGGTCTAATCACATTAATAGTGTCAAGAGCAAAGCCATGGGCATAATATGCAGATTTCTCCCGGTCATTGGAAAATATTCAAATCTTAGCTTGCGTACCAAAAAACATATATATACCACTTGCATTCGACCGATACTTTGTTATGCTGCTCCTGCTTGGAACACGGTCACTCAAACTCAACTGCATCAATTACAAGTAGTGCAAAACAAGTTTCTGCGCATTATTACTGATTCACACTATCTTATCCGCAATAAACTTTTACACAGAGACTTAAACCTTGAGACGATTCCAGATTACACCAGAAGATCTAATGAAAAATTCTTCAACAAAGCTGTGCAATGTGACTTTGTTAATTACTCCCAAATCTTTAATTATGAAATTCTCTTCGAAGATAGAAGCGTCAGACCACTTGCAGCTTCATAGGAGGAGACGGCAACTTTTTCACTTAGCTCCTGAATTGGTAGTTGTTCATACTTCCAGTGCATCTGATTTTGATTGAAGTTCTTCTGTAGCTTGAATATTATTCTTGGTGAATTATAAAACTAATGCTGTGAGATGTTTCGCACTGTGATGATATAGTAGTGCTGTAAATAGGTTGCTTAGGTTGTTGTTGTTGAGTTGCTGTAGTGTATTGCGTTGAATAGTTGTATTAAAATTGTGTTGTATAGTTGTATTGTGTTGTGTTGTATTTAGCACTATTGATTGAGGTTGTTTAGTTGTATTTGAATTTGTCATTGGAACTATTGCTGTAGTGTATCTTTTCATATTGTTGTTATTGGTTTGCATTGTCTTGGGTCCTCGTCACGTTTTGCGAACTTGTCCGATTGGATTGTCTTGCTCCTTTTGGTACTTCTCTTCACAACCTTTTCTCCGTTTTCTCATCTGAGATTTTCTCCACGTCCAGATTTCTTTTATATCAAGTGTCCTTGGGCTTTAATTCTGGAACCGGCAACATTGCTTATCGCAATAGCTCGGTCAATTATAGAGTGTAAGTCTAAGTCTGTTGTGAATCAGACGTTAGGGTGAAACCCAAACACGTATTGAAGCACTAAGACTTATGCAATATTTACAGGGATTCATGAAGGATATTTCTATGGCCTTCCTCAAAAATTATACTGGAATTTTCTTCGCATAATTTTGCGCTTAAAGAGAAATCTTTGGTAAGGCAGTGGACAGAAAATGACAGAATGTTCTTTGTAAGCAACGGAACTTGTCTAAAAATATCGACAGCGTATAGACAGAACTCCAAGCACCAGTCTCATTCTGAATTACGCGTAATGGCTAAGCTTACGCTACAGTCACTGATATTCGGAAACTGTCACCAGTAACAGAACAGGGCCTTAATACAAAATCAAGTCTAACAAATAACAATGAAAATTTTCGAATTTATCCAGAACTTTTTAATATTTCTGGAAATTCAACTTAAAATATACTAATGCATCACTGAATACTAATACTGAAGCAAATAACTGAACTTAACTATAATAAAAGGAATAACTGATTTTTACTGTAATAAACAATTGTTCTAAATTCAAACATGAAAAACAAAAACATAAAAAATAAAATTAATTATTAAACATAAAAAATAAAAAACATAAAAAATAAAATAAATTTTTAAACATAAAAAATAAAAAAAGAAAGAAAATTTTAAAAAAGAAAATCTGAAAGGTAACACACAAAATGTTAAAAGAACGCATCTTTGGAGGTAATTTCAAAGTTTCATATTTGAAATTCCGTCCAAAGAGGCGTTTCTTAACATTTTGTTTGTTACTTTTTTTTATTAATTATCGTTAGGACATTCAAAGTGATTCGACGTAAATTCGCAAACAATATTCCCTCAGAGTCTATTGGACAAATTACTGATTGAGAATTGCACTTTGGACTAACTACCTGATTTATTATAAAGAAGTATTCTGTTTTTCAATACCAAATGTCAAAAATTTGGTAACCAGCTTTGAATCCATCGCAAAAATTGCCAAAATTTTCCATTGCCCGAAATCGCTGAAGCACGAAATGCGGTATAATTTACTGTTCAGATTAATTTACATATGTTTAATATTTATTTTATGTGTAAGACTAAAAGGCATATTTTAGACCATAATTAGAGTTCAAAGAGTAAGAGGAGCAGACTTATCCTTGATTTGCGCTTTTCGAGGTGTTGCTAATTTAAATTGAAATCTATCACCTTCAAGAGAAGCCATTAAGGAGACAGTTACCTAGATTTTAAAATTCCAAACTAATTCCAATTAATTTCAAGAAACTATTACATCGGAGTTTTGCATCAATATTTGCATCAATCGGAGGCTAAAAGTATTGTTAGAAAGAAGACAAATAAATGGTTTCACTACCTATGGTTTTTGAGATTTTGTCTATGATGCCACTTTTTTTACTGAATTATCTTCAACAATAGTAGCTACGTCAATGTGCTACAAAAATAGCTTTCCATTTGATTTTAATAGATTTGGATGAAAATCGAGTGAAACTTTAGCACGAAGATGGCTTTTTTTTATTAAAATATAGTCCTTTTTCTGTATTTTTTATAAGAGACTTAGAACACTTGTGATACAAAGGTTGTTCGAACACTTTTTAAACAAAGTTCATTGCAATTGTAGAAATATTTTAGCTAAAATTTTGATTTAAATGTTCTGTTCTTCACTATCTTTGTACACCATAATTATCTGAGTAAAGTAAAAAAGTATCAGTAAAGTCTTTTGTAGTATCTGAAGAGGTTATTTTATCCCAATGCTTTCGAGCAACTTTCTTAAGTCTAAGGAGGTTATTGGTCAATGGTTTGGACAATCCGCTTTTTAGAAGTCCAGACGTGCAAATATACGTTAGTGACGGATCAGATCAGGAGATTTAGTAGGGATATGAGTGGAGGGTAGAGATTTGATACTCGTTTCATGTTCTATTTTTTCAAACAAATTAACAGTTGACTGACGTGTCGTTGCTTACTTGTCTTGATGTAGTTCCATTGCATCAATGCATCAAGACATGGGATCGCACTCTGTGTAAACGAAAGGTATTTCATATTTGAAAATTGGGTAAAAAATATGTTTTTGATAACATATGAAGTCGATCTTAACATTTTTCTCCACTGTCTTAATTTTGAATTTGCCGTTCTATGAAAAACCAGCAACAATCATAAATCCCTTCGGAAAACTTTCTTTATATTCCTTCAACCATATTTTAAGATTTTCTTTCCTCTTTGATCTTAACAAATGAATCTTTTTTTTTTTTTTTTTTTTTTTTTTTTTTCTCCCAGTCATTTAAGTAAACCCAAGGTTCGTCTATTGTCGAAACATCTTTCCATTTTAGTCAGGACAAATGTTTCTTATAAAGCTTATAAAGTATATGTTTCTTCTTATGTGTTTTCGTATTTTTAAGATTCGCCTCAGCATTAATCGCTTTGTTTACAGTACGTTGCGCATTGTAATCACTTTGCAACTAGCCTTTTACTTGACGGATTTTCTTTTAGCATTAAAGATTTTAGTTTTGCATTCCGTTTTTCCTTGGATACGTATTTGAAACAATATTTTACAACTGAAGCTAAATTCTGACGTTTTTTTCCTTTGTTATTGACAGAATTACCTATCGTAGCTTTATATATCTAAATACTATGAATTTTGAACGTTTTTTAATATCTAGATGCGAATAAGTTTCTTTGAAAAGAAAACAAACACAGCCTTCCATCTCTTGTCTCTTTAAAAGCGACATTTTGCATGAAAACAAAACTGTCAGGAAGCAGACGATAATTTCTACTTTACAAAATATAGCGCGGGTTAAAAAAAAAATACAAGCAGGTTTTTTTTACAGCAAAGCAAAATTGTCTAAAAAGTGCACAAACAGCCTCTGTGTATGTTACTATTCGTTTACTAAAGTAAAAAAAAAATATTAAGAGTTTCGGGACTATTATGCTGATGAAAATCACGCCTTGAAATAAGACTGTTAACGGAATTTTAAGATGGCGTCAAGAAATGGAACGTATGCTGCGCGATGCATATGCCTCCTGTTGCTGATTATATAGACAAGGAGTTTCTTGTATTTTTCAAATTTAACTTGGAAGGTAATTAAATAACAAACGAAGGGAAACTACGCAATAAATGATTTCTTAAGAATAGTTTTTAATATTACTTATTTCAATAAATGTGCACTAAAATCGTAAGATGTCTATTAAGAAATACTAATATGTTTATGAAATTACGCTATCGTATTGAAATCATCATATACTTTTTCTTTTTTTGTAAAAATATACTATAGGCGCTCAAGAGGCTATTTTTACAAAGAAATTGTTGATTATTCTAGACGTTTGTTACAAAAACTTCTACTGGACTCTATTTTAAAAACACTTTATTTACTTTCATTTTGAAAACACTCGAGACACTATTTAACTTATTTAAGAATCCAAAATCTAAAAATAAAATGTCGTCTGCGATTTCCATGGCAACTTAAATCGTTTCCTTTTTATTGATCGCGCTGCCAGAATAGCGCTTATAATTAACGCCTTAGTAATAGAAACACCTGCTTAGTATCAGAAAGTAGAGTTCTGCAAACTTTGTTTTGAGTGCACACTACATGCTACATTAACAAGTGGATTGAAAGCGGAAAGATTTTGCATATCAAAAGTAGGCTCAAAGCCCAGAATAAAGACATTAATTGAAATTTAGAATGATATCAAGAAGCGGGAAAACCGATAACGCTAACTCTCCTGATGGCTCAGTTTATAAGAATTTATATTAATTTCTCTTCCGATAATAGAGTATAAAAGTGTTACCAAAAATAAGTTATGGATTCTCAAACGAAGTGCTGCATGTATTTTCTGAATAATTTGTAGATCATAGAATGTCTAGAATTTCTATAGGCATAGTAAATTCTCCTTAAAGAATTTTTGTGAATTTTGATTGCATTTTAACATATCTCCTATTCATAAGAAAGTACGAAAATTTAAATATTTACAATTGTAGACTTATTAGCTTTTTGTCGAAGAAAGAGACATGTTAAATGGTCACGGCTCTCTTCCGGTCTGGAATCCTGGATCTCTCAAATACGAGTCGAGTATGCTTCCAGTTGTACAACGAAGGCATGCAAAAAGAAGGAGAAAATACCTTATATACTCTCCGATTTAAAGGACGACTGGGAATTAAGGCATCCAGTCGCCAAATCGTGGTGGTGAATTATCACCCACAGTCTTTTAGTTCGGGAGCCCCCTATAAAGTCATTAGGCTTTCCTTTTTTTAAACAGGAGGTGAGAAAAATGTGCAGTTCCCTCGCGGGGACTGTAACCCTGGACGTCTCGAATACGAATCGAGCGTGCATTCAACTACACGAAGAAGGCATGCGGAAATGCCCTATAAAATGAAGTATAATGTTTTGCATCACATTTCTTTTAAAGTATAGATGTATAAAGTATTTATAATTATCAGAACTACTTGCTAACACGTACATTAACGTTCTTAGTGAGCATTAAAAGGCTGTCAAAAACCTGATGTGTAGAAAATGAGACACACTTTTGTTGAAGAAAAAAAAAACAATAAAAGTTGGAATTTCAATTTTATGTGCCTCATTTTTAGTTATTTTGTTTTCTATTGAAATCTTTGAGCAACTTAAATTTTTTTTTGTGATGATATAATATTGTACAACAGTTAGCTGATTTCTAATTCAAAGTTTTCAGCCTAGTTTGGTAAAAATAGAAAAGTATAGAATAGGAAATCTGTACAAAATAAACGTCATTAACGAAAGGAATATGTGCATGCTCTTTTTCATGCCCATATTTTGAATATGGCATTCTTACTTTCTTCTGTTTTTTTTTTTCTTATTCATTTCAGTCAGAAAAATATTCTAGTTTAATTTCTTTTTAATAAAATTTGAATGATGTGTTTGGAAGAGTTAAACTGTATAAAATTGCTTATAATTTTGATAATCTTTATGCTGACTTGTTTTCCTCCCTTTTTTTTTTCCATATTTCATCGATGCCGCTACACAATTTCCTAAAACTCCATTATCGCGAGTCTAAAAGCGCTTATGCAAAATAATTACGCTTGTGAAACTTGTGGATCCTTGCTCTAGAAATGTTATAAATTACCTTATAATTTTTCGAGGAACAGAGATGTTTTTTAACAGCTAAATTTAATCATATTAACTAGAAGCAGATAAAAGAGCATATTATGGAAAATTAACGGAATAACTTCCTCATCCATTATTTAAGCGAAAACATTTTTTAGTTCTAAGGTATTTTCCCCCTCATTCGAGCATGCCTTCGAACGCTTGCCACGTATACGAGTGGTCCAGGTTCGAACTTATTGGACATCTTTCGCGTCACCTGGTTCAATATAACCTAATGACTGTACAATTGGCGCCCGAACTAAAAAGGGTGGTTGACGATAATTCTTCACCACTAGGATTTGGCTACTGGGTCCCCTAATCCCCAGTCGCTTTTTAAAGGGGGGAGTATGTAAGGCATTTTCTCCCTCCTTCGTGATGTAACACACTAGACGGATATTCGAGAGGTCGAGGTTCGAAGACCGGCGAGAGCGTTGCACATTTTCACATATCCTGCTTCAAAATTATTTAATGACTCTACAGATAAGCTCGAACGAAAAGGTGATGGACGATAATTCGTCGCCATCAGGATTTAGGGATTGGGTCTCCTCATCCACGTTCGCCCTTTAAAAAAGGAGATATATAAGGTATTTTTTCCTTTTCCCCAGCATGCCTTCGCGGCGTAACGGTAGCACATTCGGCGCGTATTCGAAAGCTCCAGGTTCGAGTCCGGGCGAGGGCATTCCTCCTTTTCCACGTCTCCAGCCTTAAAAATAGCCTAGTGATGCTACGAAATCATTCAAAATGGAATCGGAAGTTTAAAAAATATGTATAATATAGCTTTGCTCTAATGGTTTAAAATGATGCTTTTATGCCTGCCCGACCTAAAACGGCATTTAAAAAAATTTTACTCTGCTGAATGTAATAGTTTCCACTGTGTCCACTTTAAATGAATAATTTCTCAAAGATGTCAGATTTAGATATTCATTTTTAATGAAAAATATTATTTAAATATGGAATTAGAATCTGACCGTAATTGTTTACCTTTTGTAAACAATTTAATAAAGTTATTTGTTGGGAAATCAATACATTTCTTTCAGTGACTTGCTCATGTTCGCGATTAATACATCTTTTGTGCTCATATACCAACATAGTAGTACATTTAAAGTTCTATAATTATCATTAATAATTAAATTCACCTGAATTATAACCGGCATTTTACAGATTCTATGTATTTAACAGTTATCCTATAAATTTGAACACCAGTATAGAGATACCGATATCGAATTATTAAATACACTGATTTCCAAAACTTGAGGAAGAATCACAGAAATAATGGTAATTCATCCAAAAATAAGCCCATTCAAATAAAATTTGAATATATTGTCAAATAAAAGTTTTTGAGTAAAACTGCAGTGTGCAAATAAGTGGCGCTGCAGTCGGAATGCGTCGTCTGTGAGGAACATAGAATTGTATGTTTATATTCTTTCCGAAGAAAATTATTCCATCAAGTTATTGAAAAAACGTTGTGAAAGCCATGGGCTTTTTTATATCTAAAGCTACGATAGGTAATGTTGTCAAAACCAGAGGCGTAGCTAGGGTTTTCAGCGCCCGGGGACAACTGAAGATTTTGCGAGCCTTTCTCTGTGCCAAGAACGGAAAGCATTTCATTCTAAAATTTCGTAACATCAATTTGGCGCCCCCTGAATGCTGCGCCCGGGGACAGATGTCCCCCCTTGCCCCACCCTAGCTACGCCACTGTTCAAAACTAAAAGAAAACAACATCAAAAGTCCGCTTCAAATGAAAAAATCCTTCCAAATACGTATCCTAGTCAAAAATGAAATGTTTCGTATGATGCAAATGTAGGATATTTAATGTGGAAAGAAAATCTGCGAAGTCAAACAGTTTGAAAATCATTAAAATGGTCAGTGTCTAAATGGTCATTAAAATGGTCAAAGTAATGAATGCTGATATGAAACTCAAAATTTCGAAAAAACATAATGCGCATCGTCTTTCTCCACTACAGATCGCCGAAGGGAGAATGAGCTGCAGAATTCTTTATAAGAAATATTTATCCGGACTAAAATGGAAAAGTGTTATCACAATAGGTGAACCTTGGGTCTACTTAAATGACTGCAAGAAAAAGAGATCGATTTATTATCATCAAAGATGAGAAAAAAATTTTAAACAGGGTTCAAGGAATCTAAAAGTTTTTCTAAGTATTTAATGATTGTTTCCTATAACGGCAAATTAAAAACAAAGAAAGTGGAGAAAAATGTTAAGATAGACTCCACATATTATCAGCAATTTATTTTATACCTAGTTTTCAAGTATGAAATACCTTCTGTTCTTCTGTTCTTTCTGTACTTAAATGACTGCAAGAAAAAGAGATCGATTTATTATCATCAAAGATGAGAAAAAAATTTTAAACAGGTTTCAAGGAATCTAAAAGTTTTTCTAAGTATTTAATGATTGTTGCTGGCTTTTCCTATAACGGCAAATTAAAAACAAAGAAAGTGGAGAAAAATGTTAAGATAGACTCCACATATTATCAGCAATTTATTTTATACCTAGTTTTCAAGTATGAAATACCTTCTGTTTACAGCCCACCAGCGGCCGAGCGGTAAAGTCGCTGAACACTGGTAGTTCGGTCCGAGGTTCGAATCCCGCGAACGGGCTGGCTGCTTGGGCGTTTTTGTGGTTTTCCCCATGTGTAACGTGTATACGAGCCAGTTTCTCTTAGAAAGTCCTCCACGAAAGGCATCCCTCCCCTTAGGCAGATAGCCCTAGTGTGCTTTGCCATAATTAAGTACATCCCATCACATCATCACCTTCTGTTTACACACAGTGGGATCAATCCGTAGAACTAATTGTATCAAGAAAAACCAAGCAGCGATACGTCAGAATCTGTGGTCACTTTCCTGGGAAAAATAGAACATGAAACAGCCATACCTTTCACTCGTATCAGTGTTAAATCTCCTGACCTGTCATCAATGTACTTTTGAGCTTTTGGGTTGTCAAAAAGAGGGTTGTCCGAACGTCGACCTAATTAGAGTTTGGGAAGCGGTTCGAGAACAGTAAAATACCTCTTCCGATACTACGAAAGGTTTTACTGTCTTAAAAACTACGGTGTATAAAGATAGTGAAGACTAAAGGTAATAAAATAGAACATTTAAAACATTAAATTTTAGGTACAATATTTCTGCAATTACAATGAAAGTCACATCTGTATCATCTCTGTATGCGCAAAAAAGTAAGATTCTGTTATTTGCTTTCTTTCTGATGCAGAAATTTTACTAAACAGTAGTATTTTGATTTCCTTGTACGAAGTAAAAAGGAAGTATTGTAATCGCGAAAATTTTCAGGCATCATATGTCAACGAATATATTCATTTTGATCGCTATTGAATGCAATTTATCGATGTTTCTTGTGACATCTGTACGTAAGGACAGAATAAAAGACTCTTTCCCTTCCAAAAAAAAATTATAAAACTGAAGTAAAATGATATCTGAAGAGAATGTTTCGTGGCGTCTCTACGTACCTACGTATCTCGCATAACTCAAAAACGAGTAGCCTCAGAACGTTGAAATTTTATATATGGGACTACTGTAACATGTAGATGCGCACCTCGTATTTTGGTTGCAATCGGCCGCACCAAACGTATAGAAATATATACATTCTGTTAACCGGCTCAGTAATCTCAGTTTCTTTACTCTTATATGTTTGTAAGTCGTGCATTTTTTGTCTTTAAAAATCATTGAATTATAATGTTCTTATCTTTCGCTTAAGGTTTTTATGCCTTTAGTAAATCTACATGCAATATTTGTGGAGTTATCAACAATTTGTAAGTTGTTAAAGTGCAGCTAAGCCTAATGAATTTTCCGATGGTGGACATGTTTGTTTAAATTTAAAACGTAGAAAAATAGCGGATTTGTTGCCAATATAGAAAAACTAAGCTTGGCGACAACAAAGTAACGTCTTTTTTTATTATTCCGAATTAAATCATGTGGAATTTATTCGAGGAAATAAATGTTTAAAATTTACTTCGTAATTTTTAATACTGATATTTTGAGCTTTTATTTTTGCTTTTTTATGTATTTTTGCTTCGACAGGAAGTGAGAAGTGAATTAATTGAACGAAAAACACTGAATGGTCTGAAAAACTGTTTCTTTTTGTTTTGTTTACTTAATTTCTTTTATACATCTCTTCAGATTTATTATAGTATATGAATAGAACATATGGCAACGATTCTTCAAATGATATAAATTTATATGCATTTCAATTTATAATATGAAGGAAATGTAAGGCTATTAAGTGAGAAGCTAGCGCCAGAGTGTCGCAGTGGTAAACAAATATAGTGAATTTTAAAGAGTATATTTATTCTCTTGCGGTTTATGCGCTATCGACGATGTAGATTTAATTCAACCCAATACGTTTAAATGAAATGCAAGAAAAAATGCGTATAACTTAATATTCCGTGCAAGGAAGTCATGTGATGTACAGACCGAATTTTTTAATATCTGTGCGTCCTATATATTTAATTTCTTTCGAATACGTTTACTGTTTGCTCACTGTATAAGTAATAATCACAATCTTGGATTCTGCAGTTCTGCTTTTACGGATCTTTTTTCACGAAATGTAATTTAATAAAATTTGTATACTATAGCTCCACTATTATACAGTACCTTATATTTGTGTAAATAAAAAATGAAATGTTTCGAATGATGCAAAAGTACGATATTTAATGTTAAAAGAAAATCTACGAAGTCAAACAGTTTGAAAATCATTAAAATGTTCAGTGTCAACTGTGTACAAAGTGATGAATGCTGATATGAACCTCAAAATGACGAAAAAACATCATGCGCAACGACAGATCGCCGAAGGGAGAATGAGCTGCAGAATTCTTTATAAGAAACATTTATCCGCACTAAATTGAAAAAATGTTATCTTAATAGGCGAATCTTGAGTTTACTTAAATGAGTGAAATGAAAAGAGATCCGTTTATAATCATCCGAGAGGAGAAAAAAAATCTTAAAACGTGGTTCAAGGAATCTAACGAAAGTTTTTCTAAAGGTAAGATACAATAACATGCAGAACAAATATTAATTTAGAAGTCAAACAGCAAAAATCGGCGTTATATTTTCAAATTTTCACAGGACTAGTTTCGATGGTTTTACCAAACCATCATCCTCAAGTTGCAAAAGCACAAATGAACGAAATAAGATATAATGATTACATAAGATAAGAAAGCTTGGAGGAAAAGTTTTCGTTTGTAAATAAAAGATGGGTCAGTTATGAAAGCAAATCTTTTACTTAATTCGTTAGTCTTAGCATAGTCTAAACAAGGTATATGTATATTATTGCCAAAGTATCTAGTTAAGGCAGAAACGTTGCATTGGAATGATGGGAAGGATGTTGTATTGGATGATGGGATATGTTCTTTACTATTTAGGCAATATAATTTTATTTTCCTATTTGAAAATCTGTTACAAAAATTTGCCCAAGCAAAAAAAAAAAAAAAAAAAAAAAAAGTATATTTTTTACGAATTTAAATTACGTATAATGTCCAATGACATTTCATATTTGATATTAAATGAAAATACTTTTTTTTTCATTTGTTTTATTTAATACAAAATAGGATCGTTCGCACAACAAAAATAAAATAAAGGAAGAACAGTTCTACACTTCCCGTTCTACTGGGCGGATTGACGAAATTCAACTTGTGTTTATCATGTTTCCAAAGCGCGATTTAGGATATATCTTAGATTTATATATAGCATTGTTCTAACATAGGTATTTTGAAGCAAAATCGGACTTTTTCAGAAACGACATACTTATTGTTTTCCATTTCGATTTAGGGGCTCAAATTATGCAAAAACGCTCATTTTTGTAAAACGTGCACGAGTAGTCTTTGAAAATTTAGCTCTCAAAAATCTTAACTCCTCAATGTTAATTGAATTTCGTATAGATTTATTAATATCTCTTTTTTACTAAACATACTTGATTCCTTCTTTACAGTTTCAAATTTTGGTACAATTCAAGCAAAAATCGCAGATGTTTTCTGAATTTACATTTTTGAATAATTTTTATATATTTTTCAAAGAACATTTTATTTGCAACCTATAAAATTTTTGCCATCGCCTTAACGCAGATTTTTTTCTAAACATAACTGAAAAAAAATTAAATTTGTTATTCCAAATTTCCTAAGATATGCGTGAATTTATATACTGGCGCGTTTCGAACTTTACGAACTACGAAAAACGGTTATATTGGCGTGATTTGAATCAGTCTAAGACGTCTTTCAGAATGTAAACCGAGAAGAATCATACTTCCTCTATGCTTTTCATGACGAGCAAAATTCCTTTAGAAAGTCCACCACGAAGGTATCCCACGTTTAAGCAGATTGTCCGAGTGTTCTTTGCCGTAACCTTAATAAACCAATAAACTTTCATTTCGTAAGATACATTTGAGGTCTGTCGTTACCACTACCAATTGACGTACGCTACTCTACTTCACACTTACGTACCTAGGATCTTTAGAGTGCAAATTCCAAGAAATCAGAAGATGTAAAAACAACATTCCCACTTCTGGACCTTCAATATACAAACCTCGAGAATCCGTCCAACATTTGGGGATCTTCAACCAGCTCTCTGATTCATTTGTAAAATCTTCATTTCGTGCATCTTCGCACCGTACATCGAGCGAACGCAAAACTCCCCGAGCGGTCGTGAACTTAAAGCGCTGAAGCGCAGAAGCGCACTCGAGTGCATTTTGCAATGAAGCCTAACGTGCAAAAATAAGTCCTATCAAACCATGTTTTTAACTAAATATTCGGGTTCCTGCATATGTTACTTAAATTTTATTTTTTATAACTTAAACCGAAAATCTTAATACTTAAAACGAAAATTTAGAGTAGGTTAAAAGGCAGTATTAGTAAAAATGATTGTATTCCCTTATATCAATTATATCCGTAAAAAATGAAGCAAAAGAAATTAAATATTAGATTAACATCGTCTTCCTGGAGCCCACCAGCGGCCGAGCGGTGAAGTCGCTGAACACTGGTAGTTCGGTTCAAGGTTCGAATCCCGCGAACGGGCTGGCTGCATGGGCGTTTTCGCGGTTTTTCTCATGTGTAACGTGTATACGAGCCAGTTTCCCTTAGAAAGTCCTCCACGAAAGCATTCCTCCCCTTAGACAGATAGCCCTCGAGGCTTTGCCATAATCACACACACACACTGGAGCATTCGAGGTGCTATTGTTGTTTGTTGCAACCCACATCATCAGTTCTCCTCTTTTACGATCTGGCTTGGGCAAGCACAATGCCATATATAAATCTAATACATATCCTAAGTCGCAGTTTCGAGATATAAAGACGCAAGTTGAATTTCCTCAATCGGCCCAGTAGAACGGGAAATACAGAACAGTCCTTTTTCGGGGTGTGGGGGGCGCAGTGCACCAATTCTTTTTCACGGTGTGTATACCATGGAAGTGTATTTGTTGTAGTAGTAAATTTTTAGCTTTAAAGCGTGAACGAAGAAGTTGAACACATTCCTTTGGCAAGTTTAGCCTTTTTAGTAAATTACTCAGCTCAACTTTGATTAAATAATATTTTCATTTGTTTCCAGTATATATCCAGAACTTCCTGTTCCTCAATTACTAGCAAATCTGAATAAATTTCTATCACTTTACAAGGTATTTCTCTCGCTTTCCTAGCGTGCCTTCGTGGTGTAGTGGTTCTGCACACTGGGCCGGTATTTCCAGAGGCCCGGGTTTCGATTCCCGGCGAAGGCGTTGTTCATTTTTCATCTTGCCCGCTTCCAAAAATAACCAATTTCTTTACAGTGGCGCCCGAATTAAAAGGATGTTAGAGGATTATTCTCTTCACCTAGGATTTGGCGATTGGGTCCCCTAAAAACCGCAGTCGCCCTTTAAAAGGAGGAGTACATAAGGTATTTCTCCCATCTTCTTGCTGTAGTGTAGTGGTCAGCAGACTGAGGTGCCGGTATTTCAGAGTTTCGTGGTTCGATTCCAGGCGAAGGCTTTTGCTAATTTTTCTCTTACCTGCTTCCAAAAAAATCCTAATGTCTCCAGCTTACAGTTTCCGTATTAGCTTGAAGGTGAGGAACAGGAAGACTTGAACTATATTTGCTGTCACACTGCTGAAGGTAGGTTTGGATACACAATACTTCCTTTATTCTGTATTATATTTTAATTATAATAATTTTTTTGTTCTCTCCACACCATTGGAACTGCAAAAGACATTGAAATTTTCTGACTCCAAAAGGTGCGAAGCTTCAGTACGAGTTCGACATATTTCATGCGGAGCCCACGGCTTGTCTTAATTGTCTAATTTAATTCCAAAATATGTAAACTATACATTTTTAACAAAAATCTGTGATATTTTGCCTTACTGTGATACTTGCTTTACCTGGTGTATAATTTAAACAAATGTAACAGACTATATCGACATCATTCACACATTTACGGTAAGCCATACACTAATTAAAAGCACTGAAAAAACACTACTTGAAACTTTTTATTATGCCTACACATCCTAACTACTATTCCAATCATTAACACAAAGGGCATTATCCCAGAAGGGTAATTTCGTTTTCTCGTTTTGCGTTGAAAACTTTAAAAGTTTGAATCACTTTTCAAATTGTTACCAACAAATATTAGAGCCCTGTATTATATTTAAAGACATTAAATAATGAAGAATCTGCTGAATGTATATTTCTTGCATTGTAAAAAAACAAGAGTACCTAGAGCCATACAATTTTAAATAACGCACGTCTCCACCCGAATATGGCCATCTGGAAGCCGGAATTTTTTGTTACCTATTTCATATTTTGTAGAAATTGAGAGATTTTTTTATAAACAAACTCATATTATTTCAAAGCGAGCAATGGCAACACTGAACGGAAAAAAAAAATATCTCTAGCGCGCGACACTCTGTACCGCAAATTCTAAAGATATGCTGTTTTTAAATATTTTGTGATATTATTATTATATTGAATTTTATGTGGTTCAGCTGCGAAGATTATGCTATTTAATAAAAAAGGCAACACACAAAAAGTTTAAAAAAAACGCTCCTTTGGGCGTAATATAAAATCTGAAAGCTTTCTGATTTTCTTTATTATTATTATTATTATTATTATTGCGTTTTTAGATATATTTCCCATGCCTGAAATCGAAGAAATGGAAAAGTTTCTCAGTGTGTTACAATCTAGGAAGTGCAAAAAGATGTCTGAAATAAAATATATTTATAATTGTTTACGTAAAAAAAAGCAGAAAACACTTAATAGAGTAATTTGACAGTAGACTGCCTCATGTTGCACGGCAATTTGTCTTCCAGGTATTGATGGCATTAAAAATTAAAAAGCGCTTTGCTTATCGAAGTGAAAATGTCTTTTGTAAAAACACAAAAGTAAAAATGTCGAATATATTGTCCATAGTGTTTAAGAACATTTCGGAAGAAAATGTTATTTTATTAAATGTCGATATACAGTACATCGTCTGCAAAATTTCTAAGCTTTACTTTATAATTATCGCTACTATTTATAATTACTCGCTTTGCATAATTACTCCCTTTATACTTTGTTGTACTTTATAGGAAATCTAAATTTTATATCTCAAATATAGTCTATGATTTTTATTTTTTGTAAGAATTAGTTATGAAATGCTATGTGTTAATTGCACGTGTCCTAAGAACAGCGCGTTTGAAGGAAAACATAATAAAAATTGTTCAAACAACTTAAAAATATAGAGAATTTAGAAAGAATAGAAGATACCATTATTTAAAAAAAAAAAAAAAAAAAAAAAAAAAAAACCAAAAGAAAACTCGCATTCATAAAAAATGCAAAAAATTAGACATACTAAAAAAAAATCAAAATTTCGAAACATTACGTACACCAGCAAATAATTACAAAAGAACAGATAACACTAATAATTCAAATAAACATTCCAAACGAAAATCCACATTGATAAAAAATACGAAAAATTTCATAATTAAAAGATATGTATTAAAAATTGAAATAAACTTTCCAAACGATTAGACAAACCTGCAAACTATCCGAATTAATAAATCGTTTGAATAACTGAAATAAATTTTCCTATAGAGAATAGGCGCCTGAAAAGATATTAAAATATATGAGAAACTAAAATAAAAAAAAGGCCATACAAATGATTAAATAACTCCAAACGATTCGAAACAATAACTTCTATTAAAAATTCAAAGTTCTAAACGGAAAGATGCATCTGCAAAATATCCGCCAGCCTAGAATGATTTAACAGTTTACGCAAAACTTTCAAACGATTATACGCATCTGAAAACAATAAAAAATACTAATACCTTCCAACGAAAACACGCGCCGGCAAAAGATATGGAAGAAAGGTTCAAAACATCCAAATGATTATACACACCGGCAAACGATCTGCAAGAATAAAAGATTTTAATAATGCAAATAAATCTACCGAACGAGAACAACTGCTCCTGTAACAAGTACTATATCATCGAACATGCTGAAAATTTAAAGAGATCTTCAAAACGACTAAACACCTGCTACTACTAATTCAAATAAATATGCAAAACGAAGAAACTCGCCTGCAAACATACACGAACACCTATAACACACTAAAAATACAAACAAACCTTACAAACCATCACTCGTCCATGCTAAAGATCCGAAGAAAAGTACACTAAAATACTAAAATTCAATAAACCTTCCAATAATGCACTCTACAAACCTGGTTAACGCCAACACAAGCGTAAAAACGATCGAGAAAAGTAAGACATACAAATAATTCAAATAAGCCGTTCAAACAATAACCCGCGATTACAAAACGCACGGAAGCCTAGAACATACCAAAAATTCAAACATACCTTACCAGCGATTTAACTGACCTGCTAACAATTCGAAAGAGTAGAACATGTTAGTTCATTCAAATAAAACTTCCAGAGGAAAATACGGATCTGCTAAAGAACATGCTAATAATTTAAACACTCCTGGCAAACCATAACACTCACCGGAAAACAAAGAATAGAACGTAATAACAGTTCAAATACACATTGAAAACGAAAAAGCGCACCTGAAGTAGATCTGAAATCTTATAGCATACTCATACTTTTAATTTAAATAAAACAGCAAACGATAACTTACCTGTACATACGAACTCAAAGCACAAAACATACTAATAATTCAAATAACCTTCCAAACAAAAACACGTACTTGCAAACGATCGGAAAGAATGAAACATATTAATAATTCAAATAAACATTTCAAGCGTAAACACGCACCTGCAGTTAACATATGTACTAATAATTTAACGGAATGTTTCAAGTTATTAACAACATCTAGAAACGAACCAAGAGAATGAAACTTATTAGTGACTTTATTATAAATTTATTATAAATTTCAAGTCATCCCAGAGTTAAAACGTAAGAAGAATTCCGATCATCGCGGAGAAAAACAATGGAAGCAGTTCTAATGCATCGCGGAATAAAACATAGTTGCCCAAAACATCGCGAAATAAGACATAGTTGCCCAAAACAAAGCGGTTCAAAACATCGCGAAATAAAACATAATTGCTCAAAACATCGCGAAATAAAACATAGTTGCCCAAAACAAAGCAGTTCAAAACATCGCGAAATAAAACATAGTTGCCTAAAACAAAGCATTTCAAAACATCGCGAAATAAAACAGTTTATTTCTTTTATTTCTTTTGTTTCTAAAAAAGTTTAAAACATTACATCAAATATCATGATAAAAATCAAAGCAGCTGCAAATCATGACATAACAACATCTGCCACACAGAGTAGCTTAACGAAGAATCTACGCAAAATACGTTTGAAATAACAAATACGAGATAAAACAGTAAGATTTTTTGAATGAGAAAATACAAATACAGTCAAACAAGTAATTAAACATAATGAACCGAATACAATTTTTGCTTTTAATAATAAAAAAATCTGTAACCTTTCAGATTTTTTTTATTATTAAAAGCAAAAGTGAATGAGGCATTAAAAAATCTATTACGGTAACTAATTAATTTATGGCGTGATATCTATCTGATTCAAAGATTTGAAAGTAGAAATGTGATTAACTTTTATTCTTAATTGGCAAAAAATAAAAACACTCTTTCTATTACAGGTTTTTTTTTTTTTTTTTTTTTAACCCAAAGTTACAATTAGAGAAACCATTGATCGATGAGCATCTACAATCCGTCATGAATATAATTTCTCTATAATCGGAGCGGTATGAAGTGTCAAGCTGTAATAGAAGGTATAGAAGTTTGTAGTTTTTTACATACAAGCACATGTACTTTTATTTTTTACGTCGAACAAATTTTAATAATTAACATAAATAGGCTAGATTGTGATTGATTTTCTTAAGTTATGTCTCACTTATTAAATTTTCTCTCTTATAAGGTATTTCCCCCGTCTTCTTGGCATGCCTTCCTGGTATAGTGGTCTGCACGCTCAGCGCGTAATTGATAGGTCCGTGGTTCGATTCCCGGCGAAGGCGTTATATATTTTTCATGATGCCTGCTTCCAAAAAATTATGTAATATCTCTACAAGCTGATAAATTTTCATAACTCATTTAATTTCAGCTTATTTAGAGTAATTATTTGATTATTCATTTTAAAATATTTGCAAAGTACAACATTATGCTGCATACAAGTATAGCGACAGTGGGAACGTATAAATGGTTGCCGTAATTTAATACATTAGTGACCTTTTTATTTAAAATTGCTGAAACATGAATATCAAAGTTTACGGAAGTGTCAACATTTACGGAACGACGGTTCTGGTTGGGAAAATAAAGACATGCGTAACACATATATACACAAATAAGGACACACGCACATACTACATATACACAAGCACATACATATACATAAGCACATACTACATACGTACATACAGAAATATATGATATGTGAAGTATTAACTCATAGATTTTCTTCGATATGTGAAATATGTTTTACAGAAATGTAAAATTACAAAATATTTTTTGTTAATGTTATGTTGTTTTTGTTTTTTGATGTTTCTCCTCTTTGCTCTTCTTTTTACTAATTTTATTCGTGTTTCGGTAATGTCAAATTTAAAAAAATAATAATAAAATTTTTAAAAAAATCGAAAAATCGAATCGATTTTCTTAGAAAATCTGAGTTTTAATGAGGTTTTCCGATTTCTTTGCTTGTTGTATTTGGGAAAGTTTTATATTCACTACAAAAAAATAAAAGAAGTTTGACTCCTATACGGCAAAAAGTGACCGGAATATTTAATTTCAAAAATTGCTTGTTCTTGATATCATTTTTAACTTGTCTTGAAGGATCGGTTGATTAAGTTACTATAATCACAGGAAAAAGAATTAAATATTGTGCAAGAAAAAATGCATATAATTTGATGGTGGTGCAAATGGTGTCTATATCAGATTTATCTAGTTATATCAGGCATGCACAGAGCGTACTAAGCCGGAAATCTGAAAGATTTTAAAATTTAATCTCTAGATTTAAAGATTTAAAGTATTTTCAAATAAGGAACATTAACATTATTTTTCACTCATAACATCATTTTTTACTCATTACTTACATTTTTACAATTCTATAGCAGTTAGCAAGATTTTTTTTTCTACAAAGAACAAGCATTTTACATAACTTTAGAAGTTGCAGCCATTTTTTTACAATAGATCGCACAGGTAGTAGCTTAACACTGAACGTATTCGCTCGGCGCGTATTCGAGAATTTCGCGGTTCGATTCCCGGCGAGGGCATTTCTCATTTTAGAGTCTCCAGCTTCCCCCCCCCCAAAAAAAAAAAAACTAATGTCTCGGCAATGGCGCCCGAACACGCCAGACCACCACAATACGGAGGCATGCTAAGAAGGTGGGAGAAATACCTTGTAGGGTAATATTGAATTCTGGAAGCACTATGCTTTATTTACGCCTACATTCTTCGCCCTATATGTCTATGCATATTTTCTAGATATCGATACCACCCGTGTTACATAAGCTATTCATGAATTTTGGCATATAGTGTTTTCAAAATTGTTTAGTGTCTTTCTTCTCTCTTCATTCCTGTTTCATAAACCTATGTATTTCTACACAAAAGTTTTTATTTTTACTTGTTTCATATACATATACGTCGCAGAAATAATCTTCAGACTCGTATATATTACACCTCAAAACAACTATTCGAGTGTATTACAAGTGAAGTTAAGGAGTTTTTTCCCCAGGAAAATTCTAAAACGCTGTATGGTTGGACAAGAAATCTCGTTGTAAAACTCAGCTGAAAAACTCGTGTATGACTAAAATCCCACAAATTGCTGCCGCTTGTTAAAATATTTCAGTGGACTGCGTTTTAAAAGCACTTTATTTACTTTCAGATTAAAAGTAAATAAAGACGATTACTTTTACAGTTCAGACCTTTTTAACTATATTTTCTCAAAACTGTTAGTATCCAAAATCTAAAAATAAAATATCGTTTGCAATTTCCATGGCAACTTTAACAGTTTCCGTTTTCTGGATTGCGCTGCCACAATGGCACTCATAAAATAGGTACGGAACAATTGCATTGCATTGAAGTCCTTCAAAAGTTATGTAAATTATGTAACTAATGTAAACACTGAGGTCAAATTCGTTTTATTATCTATTGTCATATTTTGTACGGCTTTAATGAATTTTTAATTATCAAACTCAACGACTCCAAAGCGAACAGTACAAACACTGTACGAAAAAAAAATGCCTCAATCGGGTGTGGCAGTCTATCGAAAATTCTAAATATGTGCTGTTTTTAAATGTTTCAACACAAATGGACATTTTCCCAAATGCTATGTGTTTTCGTTATGTGTGTGAATGGCAAAAAAATGAAAAAAAAGGCCTAAAAAATCGCGAAAATCAACATATCAAATCACGAAAAAATCACTTAAAGCGTTTTACACTTTTTAAATTGCTCTCACGCTGTGTTTCTAGCATTCAGAAAAAACAACGATATCAAAGCCATCAAATTCTGAACAACGTAGAACTCCACCCGAATATGAACACCTGAAATCCCGAATATGGAATTTGTTTTATTGTATATTTCATATTTTTTAAAGATTTAATGAATTGTTGATTAACGAATTTAACGATTCCAAAGCGAGGAGTGGTAACACTCTACGCAATAAAATATCTATAGCGGGTCGTGACTGTCTATCGAAAATTCTAGATATGTTGTTTTTAAATATTTAAACACAAAGGGACATTTCATCAAATGCTCTTAAAACCTGTATGTGTGTGTGTAAATGAAAAAAAGCGTAAAGATCACGAATATCATCATCTAAAATTCCCCCAAAAAATCATCAAAAGCGTTTTACACTTTTCACATTGATTCATCATGTGATTCTCGCGTTCAGTAATAACAACGGTATCTAAAGCCATCAAATTTTGAACAGCGTAGTAGTCTACCCAAATATTAGCACCTGAAAGGTCCGGATATGGAATTTGTTTTATTGTATATTTCATATTTTGTAAAGTGTTAACAAATTTTTGATAAGCAAACACATTGATTCCAAAGCGGGGAGTACGGAAAACTAATATCTCTGTCAGGAGAAAAAAATGTATCGGAAATTCTAAAGATATGGTCTTTTTTAAAAATTTTACCCAAAACCCAAAGGGGACATTAATCGAAATCCTTTCGAAACGTGTATGGGTGTGTAAATGAAAAAGACGCGTAAAAATCACTAAAATTTTATTTTAGATTTAATGGCACTTTTTACTTTCGTGAGGTCCGAAGTTGAAGGATCTTTAGGGATCGAGCAGTATGGGCCTTCATTTATCAGTTTAGAGACTCCAGTAATATTTGTGTGTTTGTCCATAACAACGATCTGTCCGCCCTTATCAGCTTTAGAGATAATGATATTAGTATCAGAATGAATTTCACGTAAGATCTCATTTTCCTTTTTGCTAAGATTCGAACCCAAAGATTTGTTGTTAAAATTAACGTTATGAGTAATTAGGTGGCGGATTCCTTCTGCGTTTCCGAAATTTTGGAGAATTTAAAGGCTTTCTCTATAGGGGCGATGATTTGAGGAATTGAAGGTTTAGATGTCTTTGAAAAGTTGAAATTATATTTTAATACTTTTAACTGATCCTCCGAAAGATTCCTATTGGAGATATTAACGATGGGGTTAACGTTTACAGTGAGAAGATCAGCTAGATAGTTGGGACTATCCGACTGGTGTGTGAGTTTAAGGAATTTAGAAATAAGCACATTTTTATGCCGTTGACAAACGGTATCGGTTCTAGACCAGGATGTATGTTCAAATGAGGAAAATTTTCAGTGGAATTAGCAATTTTTAAATGGAGGTAATATAATTCAAATTCAATTTTAGATAAACGTTTGCGTATGTCCCTTTCGTATCAAGGAACATGAATCTTATGTCAGAAAAGGCGAATTTAACAAGTCTTCAATAGCGTATCATAGTTGGACTTTTAACCATAATTTTGATTTTGGATCTGCAAAAATTATCCAAAAGGCTTCTTCCATAGGTGAATTGGATTTTCTTGAGGCTTTTCACATTCACAAAAATTTAGCAGGTTTAGTTAATGATTTAAGTCCAATCTAGTTCTTTCTAATGCCTTTAAAATTCTACTATCTTAATTCAATTATTTTTGCCGATAGAGGGCGTTACCTCCTCGCGTTTGGTACTACCAGAGGGTATAAAATCCGTTCAGTGGTTGCTTTCCATTATTTGAAGTTCAGATTTTGAGCGTAAGGTGCATTTGCCCCCCCCCGCTCCCTATTTTAACTTCGCTAATTTTTCATGCTCGATCAGATAGCCTGGCTCAGTAAAAGTAGGCGGCCAGTGCAACTCTGATTGAAAATCTAGTTATAACCACGTGCAGTGCATATAAGGACCACGTGTTTCTATGACTCCTTTATTTTCTTCTTTCAGCTGCCCTCGAAATCGATTGAGTGTTTCATGATACCTACGCTAAATACAAGGTTGTTTTTACGATTTTGATTGTCACATTAGCGTGTTTCTCTTCTAGTCTATATAAGCATATAGTTTCTCTTCGAATCTAGTGGATATGTATTAGATAAGTATATAAGTCTGCTGATCCTTGCTCTTCTATTTTTTCTTCTACTTCCCTGATCTCGCCTCTCCTCTTCGACGTCATGGTGTACGTAAGCGAATCAGCGGTTTCCATTTTGTCTGTGCATATGTCTTTTCTGCCATGCTCTGTTTTTTTTTTTTATTATTATTTTATTTATTTATTTATTTGGGAAAAGCATTCTATACTTTGCTGGCTGCTTTGAAAACATTCCTTATAGGGATCTTTGTTTCGCTTTAAGGATTTTTATCCGGACATTTAAGGTCAAAAGCATTTTTATAGGGAATTTTGTGTATAAAGGCATTTTCTAGGGATTTTTGGCTGAGAGCTTTCCTTATAGGAATGTTGGAAGGGAGGAGTGCAACTCGTCGGCATCATTCCTTGTTTCTGACTGTACATCTTCCCCATGAACGTCCGCAGATTCTTTTTTCGCAGACGCGTGTTTTCGTTTGGAACTTTGCTTAGAATTAATAATATGTTTTATTGTTTCGGATCGTTTAAGAGATATTTAGTCACTTTTTAGGTCTATTTTCATTTTTAGTTTGTACTAAATGTTAACTCTTTTCAGGTGCTTGTTCTCTGTAGGAGAATTTATTTCATTTATTCAAAGGGTTTATGCATTCGTATAGTTTACAGGCATGTGCGAACTGCTCAACGTGTAATTTTGCGTATATTTTATCGAGACAGGTTTTCGTTTGGAATGTTTATTTGAATTGTTAGTGTTTTCTATACTTATATACGTATTCTTACATTTATCTAACATAATCGCGTGGAGGACTACAATTTTCAAAATTTGATGCCTTTAGATATTGGCAACAACAGGCAGATTTGATGCCTTTAGATATTGGCAACACAGAATACAAACTTGATAATAAACCAAATTCCAAATTTCAAATTTGGTCTTCCACATGCCCATATTCGTAGGAGGATTAAGCCATTCAAATTTGGATAGCTCTATGTGCCGCTGTTTCATCATAATACGAGAAATATACATACATTTTTTCAGATTTTTTATTATTTAATTTCTTCAAATATAATGCAGGACTCTAACATATGGTGGCAACAGTTTGAAAAGTGATTCGCCGTTTATAGTGATTCAACGTAAAATCGCAAAACGAAAACAATAGTCTTTCAGGGACAAAGCTCCTTTAATGCACAAGTGTTTGATTTTTCGTTCCTTATATAATCAGGACTCTTTTGCAAGATTTTAAAGTTTTGCGATACAACGCATATTTCACTTTTTTTCTGGGGTCTACGTTGTTTATGTGTTATGTGTGTTAAAGCCTTGTTCTTGAAGTCCAACAGCTGTCTATGGCCCATCGTTAAATAACTATCATTATTATCATTATTAAAGCCGAACAGCTATAAAAACTTACTGGAATGATTGAAACCTTGTCAGAGCATGTAATAGGAATGTATTTTAAATCTGAACGATAAACGATACAATTAGTTGCTACAGAGAATGACCTAAAGTGAAAAGGACAAATTCATAATAAAGAAATTCCAATTTTGAAATTGCGTTTTTTTATTGAAAAGTTATAGTAAAGTTATAATGACTGTTTCGAATAATAATAACCTTACAAGCTTTTGCACTTAAAATGTAATTCGTCTTTTAATTTGAAAAAGAAAAATCTGATAAATTCAAAACTAATTTTCCCTGACGTTTCAGAGCTCTACACGAGCCTTTGATAATCTATCTAAATTTTGCAAAGGAAGGCTGCCCTCCATTTTTATGTTCCGTACTTCCATGTGCCTGATTACTCATCGCCATGTCTCACTTTCTTTCGCTTAATTAAAATGAACTTGAAAACATCTTGTTTCATTCGGTTTGTTAATTAACGTGGGTGAGCTGACTGCTTAACATAGATTTCTCTTACTCTATCCTGTCATGACTGACAGCTAAATTACTCTGTGGAAGTAGGAGACATGCCGGATTGATATCATTTGCATATGCCAAACGCTTGCACTGGAATTTATCATTATTATGAGAAGTTCTTTTAATTATTCGTAAAATTTAAAATAACTTCAAATCACAGAAAATAACGCGGGTCAATGGGTATTTAAAAATCCGTAAATACTCAAACAAAAAACGCTTATCATTTATCGCACATAAAATATGGGAACTTTTGTAAATGGTAGTATTTTTAAGTGTATAAATTCAAAATATTTGGGATATTTGCATATCTATTAAAAGTAAAGCAGTCACATATATTAGTCATTACTTTCCGTGACGACTGTTCTTTAAAACTTTGTTTAGAATTTCATTTTATTGGTTGTAACTGTAACTTTTCCTTCTTTAAAAGTAGGTGGTTATCAGAATTTTCAGCACCAGATTTGCTATGTCTCGAAACTCACTTTTTGTTCAAGTCACTTTTCACACTGTTGCCACCAAGTGTAATCGCAATGTAGTATTTAAACAAACGTAAATAGCTAAGTAAAGTTAACATAGTTAAGTTAAGCATCTTGTATAATAGTATATAAAGTATTTCTCCCGCCTTCTTAGCGAGCCTTCGTGGTGTAGTGGTCTGCACGCTCAGCGTGTAATTGAGAGGTCTGCGGTTCGATTCCCGATTTTTCATCTTGCCTGCTTCCAAATAATGCTTAATGTTTCTACTGTGGCGCCCTAACTAAAAGGCTGTTGGATGATGATTCTCCTCTCCCGGGATTTGGCGATTGGGTCCCCTAAAAACCTCAATCGCCCTTTAAAAGGGGGAGTATATAAAATATTTCACCCGCCTTCTTAGCGAACCTTCGTGGTGTAGTGGTCTGCACGCTCAGCGCGTAATTGAGAAGTCCGCGGTTCGATTCCCGGCGAAGGAGCTGCCAGTCTTGCCTGCTTCCAAAAAATACCTAATGTCTCAACAAGTATAGTTAAGCATCTTTTATGTATGTATGAATGTTTCTCGCATTCTGAGAAAACGACAGCACCTACAGCCACCGAATTAATTCATGTAGTCTGCCACCCGAACATGAACTTTGAATTTCGAATTTGATTTTTATTTATTTCATATTTTATACGAAGTTAAAGAATTTTTATGTTCCCAAACTCGACGAGTTGAAAGCAAGAAGTGGCAACGCTGTTCGAAATAAAATATTCTTACTTCCAACGCGCCAAATTTTTGTCGTTCGGCAAAACGCAAGATACACTCATGTCCATAAATTAAGGATAATTCGGAGTCACGCGGAAATCGAACTTTAAAATAAATATATCACCTGTAAAATCACTACACACATCTTCAAGAATCATATGCAAATTTCAGGAAGTAACCAGATGACACCGATGGTACGTCACAATGACGAGAGTGTAAGAGAGTGATATATAAGGAATACAGGCAAAGAAGTAAAATTGTTAGCAGGCGCTTTATAAGCATTTCAGTGCAATAACCGAACAGTTATGACACAAAGGACGCGTTTGGATGACTTTTTACGTAATAGAATTATCGGCCGTCTGGAATGTGGGCGTACCCAACTGGAAGTATCAGACAAACTTGGAATTGCCCAGAGTGTCATCTCCAGGCTTTGGCAACGATTCCAAGATGATGGTAATGCGAGTGTTACAGCACACGTCGCCCCAAAGTTACAACGCCGAATGAGGACCGGTATTTGGCAGTTACTGCCAAAAGAAACAGGCGGAGCACAGCCTCAGACCTGTCTGGTCAGCTCTCTTCAGCTACTGGTACGACAATTTCATGGCAGACCGTGTACAGAGGCTTAGGGCACATTGGTCTATATGCTCGTTCCACTTACTGCAACTCACTGTCGCCTGCGGTTAGCCTGGAGTAGAGAGCATGCATTGTGGACACCGCAACAGTGGGCTTGTTTGATGTTTTCCGACGAGTCCAGGTTTAGCTTGCAGTCTGATTCTCGCCGGACTTTCATATGGAGAGCTCCAGGTACCCGTTACCACCAAGAAAACATAATTTAACGACACCGTAACGGTGGTGCAGGAGTGCTCGTTTGGGGTGGAATTATTCTGGGTTCCAGAACTGACCTGCATGTTCAAATTGGAACCATGACAAGCCAAATCTATCGGGACGTCATTCTGGAACAACATGTACTTTTGTGTCGGGGCGCCATGGACGCACAATTTGTGTTTATGGATGACAACGCCCGTCCTCACCGTGCAATCATCGTAAGCGAATGCCTTCAATCGGAGGATATCACCCGTATGGACTGGCCAGCATTCTCACCGGACTTGAATCCAGTAGAGCACGCGTGGGACATGCTTGGCCGACGAATTGCAGCTCGTCAACCTCCTCCTACATGTTTACCGCAATTTCGGAGAGCATTGCTTTTTGAGTGGTGTAATATCCCCCAAGATCAGATCGATAATTTGATACTCAGCATGCCTAGGCGTTGTACGGACTTTATTGCATCGTCTGGGAGACATACAATGTATTAACAATCATACCAACCATGTAGTATTGGTTTTTTGTAAATAGGTTTTTTTTTTTTTTTAATTTGCTCCAGGGAGAAAAAATCGCTAATTTTTTAATAATATCAAACATATAGCATCTTTTTTGCTCTTTACCTTTTGTTTAATAAATAAGCTTTTAAGCTTTACAAATAAGTCAAATTTGTTTTGCTTCTAACTCTTCCTTTGCCTGATTTTGCATTATCCTTAATTTATGGACATGAGTGTATTTCCGTTCAGTTTAATCCACAAATTGGGCGTTTTGAAAGCAGTGTATTGCCACTGTCCCAAATAGAATACATATTAGCTCTACTCATCAGCGTGTTGAAATTCAGAAAAGCGTAAAATATTTAGATTTGGTCTTTCTGTAACTAAGGAGCAAACCAAGTGACAGAAATGTATTTTTTCTGCTTTTTAATTGAAAATGCATTTAAATCGGGAGACGTCTAATTAGAAATATTAAATACTTTTATGATGTAACACTAGCTGGACTCACGAAAATCATTATACATTTATAATCCGCTTTTTTGTATTGTGTAATCCATTTTTAATAAAATACTTGTTATTTTCATGGGCCACATGCTGTCTACTGTTTTGTGAATAAAGTAATAAACTTCAATATTCGATTAGGTAAACATACACTAGTAGCACTGCGCGGATATGTGTATGTGTTTGCAGAGGCGTCCAGTTGATATAGTGGTTAAGGAAGCCTGCTGCGGTACCGGATTCGAAACCCGGAGAAGGCATGGATTTTTGCAAATGTATAAAAGTCTTTGTGGCATGCAAGCACTCTAAATATATAGCAGGCCGAAAGTGCTCTCGAGAGGTTGAGTGTAGATGAATATGGTTGTGAAACCCTTCGACCCGTTTCCCCGGGGTGCTCTCCATCAAAATTGGGGGCGGAACTGAGCGAAGTCATATACTGTCACCTGTACGCTCTTACCAACGACAGGCGCAGCCTTGTTATCGTTGCCACGATGAATTTCGTGTTTTGTTCTGATATCAACAGCATGTTGTCAGAAATAATTCAGTTTATTCGAACACTGTGTGATGCTGACGTTACTCAAGTATAACGCTTCTGAGTGCCTTTGAGTGTAGTGCGCTGAATACGTATCCATAGGTTACTTGTCCTTTCAGAACATGCTTAGTGCGTGAAACGATCTGAATTCTGCATCCCTGTATCCTGTTAAAAGTTGCATAGTTTGCGACAGAAAACAGGTTTTATCATACAGATTAGCATTTTAGAGCATTATGATAGTTATATTGTTGCATATGCTCTCTTGTCTGACGTAGTCAACCGAAGCGCACGAAATTCCTCGTGGCAAGGAGCGCTAAATTACGCCCCCAATTTTGATGGAGAGCACCCCGGAGGGACGGGTCCGAGGGTCTCCTTCCCTTTCGTCTCCTCCACGAAGGCATTCCTCCCTTTAAGCAGATAGCCCTAGTGTACTTTGCCTTCATCAAATGAACTGAACCAAATCATTATTGAACTGTGTCATTCGAAGTCAAATTCCAATACATTTGGCATTTTCATCCGATAAAGATTGATTAATTATGTTTATGTAATAACAGTAGTATTTTTTGCGCTCTCAGAAAGTTAGTGACTAAATAGATGAATGTATGAAAAAAAAAGAATGCAAAATAATTTCTTAAAATCGCACAGAATGCCTAATGCATCAATTATACGATGACGACCGAAAATTTTCACACTCATGTAAAAGATTAATATTAACTTAAATTCGCATCTAAGAGTTCTTTGGAATTTACCGTTGAGATAGTATAAAAAATAAGAACTCAAAAAACCCAAAATGAGGAATAGAAGTAAGTTTATACTTCTCAGCAATCTTTACGGCAGGGGTCGCCAAACTTTTACTCCCTCAAGGAGCATTCTAGAATATCTGTTGGACTGCTGGCGCCATTTACTTTTCTAAGGGAAATTTTTAGTTGGATGGAGTTAGTATTAATAGCACATGCACATAAAAAAGAGACAGGTCGCATTTCGCTTTGTTGTTGGTATCGGTGTTGGACGCAATTTTTATTTCATGGAAAAATGAAAAAACTTTCACATAGAATTTTATTGAAAACTAAAACATTTTAATCGCAATCGCAGAGCGGAAGGCACACGTTAAAAGGTCGGCGGGCAGAGGGTTGAGAACACCTGCTTTAGAGTTTAATATAGCAACACTTGTAAAATTTTAATACAGGGATGCGCACGTGCATTATGCGAAATCGCATCATGGTGATATGCTCGCCAGCCATTTAAAAGACTGCAGTGCAGCCGTGAGTACAACGGTCAAGTGAAAGAATGCAGATTATGTGATCCATTGAAGAAATTTGAAGGTCGAGGCGATCTGAGAACGCGAAGGCTGTAGCAGGTATGGCATCTTGTGGCATGCAGCAAGACTGTGGCCAGAGCAGGATGTGGCATGCAGAGCTGAAATTGCGTGTTTCGGTCCATCCGAAGTTCGGCAATAACATCATGAACTTTTTGAGAGACAAAGCCTGTTGAAAACTTGGCACAAATTCCCGGATCCGTCATCAGAAAATTTACACGTTAATCTCGAATGGTTGGACTTGGCAACGGTTTACTATAAACGGCCTATCACTTTTCAAATTGTTGCCATCTATTTTTAAAGAAATTAAATCTTGAAGAATCTGCATGTCTACATGCATGTTTCTCGCCTTGTGCAAAAACAACAGTACCTAAAGACATTAAATTTTGAATAATGTAATTCTCCACACCACCATGTGCATTCGGAAGCCTGAATCTTTTAATTTCAAATTTGTTTTATTATTTATTTAATATTTTGTGACGAATTTTTATGAATTTAATTTTTGAAGATTTTTTATGAGAATAAACTCAACGGCTTGAAAGCGACCAGTGGCAACACAGTTACAAATAAAACATTTTTGTATTGAGCATGCGAGAGTGCCTGTCAGAAATTCCAAAGATATGTTGTTTTTAAATATTAATTGATTTTGACGTTGAATCGAATTTTACGGAACGTAAGTGCGAATAATGTGATATTCCGTAAATAAAGTTAATGCAGAAAAAATTAATAATAAAATGACATTTTTTTTTGTAATCTTACTAAGAAAACTGAATACTGGTATCGTGAAATCAGGAAGAATATAATAAGAAATGTGTGCCATAGCCGGCAGTGCCCTCATATCTGCTTTCTAGACCGTGGGCTCCGGGCTGCTTGAGCATCTTTGCCAGAACACGTAGTCAGTTTGTTGCAAGACCCCCGGTGTTTAGTCTTCAACCGAACTTGGTACTCATTTTATCGACTCTAGAGCTGGAGCAAATTGCATGTATTCGTTACCGAGTAACGGGTACATCGGCTGACTCGAAGTACCGATTCGGTACTCACAAATTCATTTCGTTACTCGCATCTGTCGTATGATGCGGTTTATTCGAGTACAAATGATGCGGTTTCTATGCGAATACGAATGATGCGGTTGCTGTTCGAATACGAATGATACATTTGCTAACAATACCCGTGTGCCACATTTTTCATTGATAATTTCGAATTTTTTTGGTTAACTCATCGGGCAAACTCTTGTTTACGTTATGTATTTTAGTTGAAATATTGTTTAGTTGTTGATATTTAAGAAAATGATCAATTTTGATAGCGTGAAGCGTTATTTTGTATTTGCTTTTCACATTTAGATATATAGTGCATATTATGTTTGTAATTTGAAAATTTAGATGATTATTGATTTTTTTCTTGAGCGTGCCATAGGGAGATTTTATTGATTTGAAATATTTATATACTGCACTTAGGTATTGTTTGAATAAGAATATGTAGGTTAATATAAGTTCTTTACTTCCTTGTACGAAATAAAAAGGAAGTAAGTATTGTAATCGAGAAAAATTTTTGGGTATCATATTTCAACGGAAATATCCATTTTTGAAGATTACGAATCCATGTGAATTATTTTTTTGGATAACGTCTGTACATACAAACACAATTTTTTTTTCCAGAAACGGATTGTTAAATGTAATCCCATTTACTCTAAGCTGATACTTATGACTAATGATTATGACTCTAAGTTGATACTTGAAAGCGATTTTTTCGTGATGTGTAAGTACGTATATATGCATTTCGCATAACTCAAAAACGATTAGTTCTAGAACGTTGAAATTTTGTATATGGGCCCGTTATAGCATCTAGATGTGCACCTCCCTTTTCATTGCAATCGGTAATACTACAAAACGTAAATATGTATATTTTAAATAAATTATAATTAAATGTAAAGTACATATATATATATATATATCCTTATAATTAAATGTAAAGTACACACATATATATATAAATATAAAATAAAGGCCAAGTAAGGAGAAAATAAAAGCCTTGGTTTTTATTTTATTTATTTATCACTAAGTTACTTGGCTTTTATTATTTTACCAGAGTATAGATAGAAATTTGGTTATGTAGCCTATTCTTCTAAAACTACGTTTCGTCGCTGCCTTCCCCCCACCAATTCCCTTTTTTTTTTCGGTTTCGGATTATTTGGTTACGGCAATGCACACTAGGGCTATTGCCTAAGGGAAGGGATGCCTTCGCGGAGGACTTTTTAAAGGAAACTGGCTCATATGCAAGTTACACATGGGGAAAGCCACGAAAACGACCGTGCAGCCAGCCGTTAGCCGGGAATTGAACCCCAAAACGAACTATTAGTCTTCAGCGACTTTACCGCTCGAGCGCTGGTGAGCTCTTCGCTGTTTTCAAAATAGGTGTTCACTTTACGATAAAGCAAGCACCTGTTTTCTTCAATTAAAACAGGTTAGACAATATGACTCTTACTACTTCATTCTCACTTAGCTTTTGATTTCTAATATTGATTCAATATTTTCTGTAGACATTCTGATTAGAATAATGGATTTCAAACATGTGCAAAAGGTGTGTATCTGAATGTAATTAGGTTTTTATAACATAGGGACCATTTTATTAATTTATAAAACAATATTATCGCTGTTTAGAACCACATTATCGCTGTTTTGAAAGAAAGCAAAAATGTGACAAATGTATAATGAACACTAATATACATGCTTTACTAGAAATTCACCCTTTCGTCATTAGCGGTTCTGATGAAAGGAATGGGGAGAAGCAGCAAACGAAATAATGAATAACGGACAAATAACGAAATCTAATCTTTAATGCCGTCTCCCAATTTCTTTAGCCCACCAGCGGTCGAGCGGTAACGTCGTTGAACACTGGTAGTTCGGTCTGAGGTTCGAATCCCGCGAACGGGCTGGCTGCATGGGTGTTTTCGTGGTTTTCCCCATGTGTAATGTGTATACCAGCCATTTCCCTTAGAAAGTCCTCCACGAAGGCATCCCCCCTTTAGGCAGATAGCCCTAGTGTGCTTTGCCGTAATTAACTACACCAACCCAGTTTCTTTATTTGTATTTGGGAAAGTTTTATTGCCATTATGAAAAGTGAAATTTGATATGGATACCGTATAACTTTTTAAATTATGCTTATTTTTGCTGCACTTCATTTAAACTTATTTCTTCGAATTATTCTAACTTAATTAAGCGATACCCGAAGGCAAGTTACAAATGGCATCAAACACTGCAAGTTTTGAAATTAAATTTCCCGGTCAATCTCTGTCTACGGGACTCAAACTTCATATATTTTTATTTTTTCATAACGAGTATAAAACTTTGCCAGCTATAAATATAGGAACCAGAAGACAACATTAAAAGTTAGATTTCATAATTTGTCAAAAATTAATCCTTTTTAAAATTTGACATTGACAAAATATGAATATTTTCGTCATTTAAAATACTTCTGTATTTTTGTTGCACCGTATTTAAACTTGCTTCTTCGAGTTATTGACATTAAATTACATTAATTTCGTTATCTATTAGAAAATAATTATAGCAAATCATATAATTACGACATCTCTAAGAGGTCACTTTCTAAGAGATCTGTATTTTTGAGAACATAAACAAACATTGGTAGTGAACATCACCTTTTTAAGACTACGACATGTAAAATCCTCTAAAAAGCATGAATGGTTGCATTTAAAGAGGACCCATTGTTTTTAATAAAGAATGTAACATTAATGTTAATTATACATGTTTTTGGTGTGTGTGTGCCAAAATAGTGATACCGTGGTTCTGTTGCTTTAGAAATGTGTGAAATTAAAAAAAAATGGATACTATATAACAGAAATGTTGTTATATTTAGACACAACACCTTCTGAACACGTCTGAAATTCATTCTTCTGCTCAGCATAATTCGTCTGCATAAAATAATAAATAGTATTAGAAATCAAAAGCTAAGTCGAAGTAGAAACAGTCATCTCTTCTAAACCATTTTAATTGAAGTTCGTCTTATCGTAAAGTAAACACCTATTTTTCAAACAGCGGATAAAACGGGAAAGAGGGAATTGGTGGGGGAAGGCAGCGAACGAAATGACACTTTTTGGAGCTGGAATGAAATGAGAAAGGACGAAAAGGTACTAAGCCAATAAGACAAGGTCTGGTATTTTACTTTATAATTTAACTATTCATCATAAATTTAAGAATTATTTAAATTTTTATTTGTCTTTACATTTTTGTTAAATTTTACTTATAAGTATTTTATATTTCAATTGCTAATTATTATGTTACTTTAATTATACATTATTTTAATCACTATTTTTTATTATTTTAATTAATAAATTTTTTACTAAGTAATTTTTTTATTATTTTAATTAATTAATTAATTAATTTTATTTTATTTTTTCCTATTTTCCTGACGGCCTTCCGTAAAGTTAGAAGTCAGAAGACTTCTAACTTTTGTGACACCACAAAAAGAGGTGAATTATTTCCATCCAAAATTACGAAGTAAAACTCCCTGTCGCATAGGGCCGTATACCGATAAAATAGGCTCAGGATACGAATACCGATGGATTTTACCGAAAGTAACGAGTAACGATACGATAGTAACGAGTACTGGTTCACCGAGTAACGAATACATACGGGTACACAATTTCTCGTTACTTCTACAGCACTAATCGACTCCCTTAAGGGATGAAAGGCTGAGTCAACCTTGTCCAGCTCGGGGACCGAAACCCTGACCTGTGGTGATGCTGCGCAACTACTGTCCAACCACGTATTCCAGATTTATGTAAACATACGTTTTGTGGCGGAAGTGGGCATATCTATCAGTGATGTAGGAGTGAGTGCAGTATTGTAAGAAGAAGCCTTAAATGACCCCCGACCTCCGAGAGCAAAAACTTTTCTGGCTTTTCCCCCACACCTCTTCGACCTCCGAGAGGCAAAAATACCAAAGCTTTTCAACCCACACCCCTGACTGACCCATTTTGGCTCTCAGCCAAACTGCTCTCGCTAGTGAGGTTAGACAGTATACAGCTTTTTAAAATTTTGAGCTATATTACACCCAAAAGAGCGTTTTTTGAACGTTTTGCGCGTTACATTTATTTATTAAATACCATGTTTTTCGCGCTTTTAAACCACACAACATTCAATTCAACTGCAATATCACAAGATATTTAAAATATTATATCAGTCTCAGAAATTTAAGATAACTGAGTTACAATATCTGCAGTAAATTGATGTGAAATTACACAGATTTGGCCAAATCAGATAATAATGAATTATCTCAAAAAAAACATAATTTGTATTAATACTAACGTAAATATCTAAACGTCTGTTTTCGTTCTGGAAACGTGATATATATTCCGAATGTGTAGGGTATTTTCTTCCTCCTTACGCGTACCTTCGTGGTGTAATTAGAAGCCAATCCGACTAACATTCGGGAGAACCGAAATTGGAATCCCACTGAGGATCCAGCATATTTTCGAAGTCTCTTGCTCCGAAATAAAATGCCTAATAGTGTAAAAATTATTGAATCAGCAGGGCACACTTTGAAACGTTCCTAAACTTTTGTTGTTTAAATTATAGGCTTTATACTGTCTTTGCATTGTTTAAATTATACATTTTGAATAAATTTCTTATCAGAAGTATCAACATTTGAATGGATAAACCACTGAACATTGGTAATTCGATTTGGGCTGGAATTCTAACCCAACACGTAATTTGTATTTCACTCTGTGCGAAACATAAAATCGAGATAGTTGCTCTTAAAATATCTTTTATGAAAGCATATCTATTTGTAGGTAAAAAACCCTCTCGTGCTTTGTCGCAAGCCAAGCAAAGAAAGCTATAACGTTCCATATATATGTTCGAAGTGATTTATATCATGGAAATTAACCGATCAGCACATTTCTAAGAATGAGTTACTATATAAAAATTTATTCATAGTTTGTAGAGACATTGGGTTATTTTGAAGCAGGAGAGATGAAAAATGAGCAATGCCCTCGCCAGGACTCAAACTTTGGACCTCTCGAATACGCGCCGAGTGTGCTACCACTACACCACGAAGGCATACTAAGATAGCGGGAGAAATACCTTATATACTCCCTCCTTTTAAAGGGCGGCTGGGGATTAGGAGACCCATTCGCCGAATACTGCTGGTGGAGAGTCATCATCCACCACCTTTTTTAGTTCGGGCGCCAATATAGAGACATTGGGATTTTTGATGCTGAGAGACGTGAAAAATGAGCAGTGCCCTCGTCGGCGACTCGAACGTCGGACCTCTCGAATACGCGCCGAGTCTGCTACCACTACACCATGAAGGCATACAAAGACGCCAGGAGAAATATCTTATGAGCTTTATGTACTGAGTTATCCTATTATCTTCCATAAAGGATGTATTTATTTAATCAATTACATTGTTCAGAATCTATGTTGAATTATCAAGACGTAATATGTTGCAAAGAATAGATAGTGTATTAAGTGTAGCAATGTGCCTTAAGTACAGTGCAGTGATCAACGCAATGCATATTATAAAATGTATAGTGTAGCGAGTATGTGTAACAGTGTGTTAACATGGGATGTAGCTAGGAGAATGTTTCATTCCGCATGCAAAAAATCTGTACTTTTGCTTGTATGGTCATGTACTTTGCTCTTGTACTGATTTCGGAGTGTAGCTTCAGATATTTGAGAATCCGATTAGTCTATGGAAGCCGTCCGGGTGTGCGGACCAGCTCTCACTTGCCACCTATCTTACATACTTTTATAATCATTTTTGTAATTGACATTGGCTCCGGAAAAGAATGTACTTCTGACCACGAGCGATTTAACAAAGACGCACATAGTTATCAGGTAACAGCAGCAAGAACCAATTATAGTACTGGTTTCGGGTAACTGCACATCCATACCGTGTTATGACCCAATCAGACGACACGCAAATCAACTTTTTAGCAATGCTAATGGTTTGATTTACGGCAGCATTTACAGAAACTATTTACTATTTATAGAAATAGCTGTAGAGACATTAGGCATTTTTTTGGAATCAGGAAAGATGAAAGATGAAAAATGAACAATGAAAAATGCTTTCGCCGGGAATCGAATCACGGACCGCTGGTATACGCCCCCAGCAAGACGACCACTACACCACGAAGGCACGCTAATAAGGCGGGAGAAATACCTTATATAGTTATATCCCAATTAATCTAAAATAAAGTAAGTTCCAGGAAATAAATTTTCACCGTTATGAAATGTACGCAATGTACTTAATACGATTATCACGGCGGGGGAAGCCTGTGCAACAGCAGGGTACCTGGGTCAGAGACCCTGCCCCTTATCGACCAAATTAAAAATTTCTTAATTGGCGCTGATGCATTAACCAAAACTTAATGTAAGAGAAATTACAATTTTGAATACTACAAGAAAAAAATTAAATATTTATATTAAGGTAGGGAAATTTTAAACTTGGGGTGTGCAGGATTTTGAATAGGATGTACGTGAGAACAGACTAACGTGGGTATAGCATTTGTATAAAAAGAAGCGCTAGCTGGCTTGAAAACTAAAACAAATAATACACTCATTAGCCCAGAAGAGCTATTAATTTCGTTTTGGCATCTTGTGGTGTTTCACTATAAACGACGTTTCACTTTTCAAATTGTTTTCACAAAATATTAGAACCCTGCGTTATATTTAAAGAAACTGAATAATAAAGAATCTACACGAATGTTTGTATTTTTCTCGAATCGTGAAAGAACAACGGTACCTAGAAGTCTAGATACATCACATTTTCAATAAGTAGATATGACTATTCGAATATGGGCATCTGGAAGCCCAAATTTGGAATTTCTTTTATTATCTAATTCATAGATTCTCAAACATTAAAGATATTTGATTAATAAACTCAACGATTTCAAAGCCAGCAATGGCAACACTGAAAAAAAAATTATCTCCAGCGCGCGAGACTGCATCGGAAGTTCTAGAAAATTGCTCAAATATTTAGAGATATTGCCGTTGAATTAAATTTTATGATTTAAGTGAGAAATACATGATATTACGCAAATACATGATACGCAAAGGTAACACAAAACGTTAAAAAATGCCCCTTTGAGCGCAATATAATATCTGAAAGTAGTTTTTTATAATCATTAATTCAAAATTATAATAACTAATATTAATAATTTCCTGATCCTAGTTTGGCTCAAACTTTAAATACTTACTAATTACTTTCATCTAAGTTTTGTATTATACGTTACCATCCTTCTTATTAATGTCCTTTTCAGTTTATTATTCATTCTATGAACGTAAATTTATGTGCATAACAATAATACGTAATACCTGTAATGACAACCACAGACACAGAAACTACTGGTGACATTCTCTGGTAATTTATATATTGACAGAAACAACATCTGGATCTAACGTAATGGTGCGGCGCATCCAATTACGAACTTCTGGATGTACTACACCCTCCGAGGTATTGAAGGACGCACCTATACTATTAACAGATAAAGGAAACAACAACAACAAAAAAATAGATTACCTAGAATAAGTAACTCGAGATCAGAGGGTGGGGGTGTGTGATGGAATTAACTATTACTGTCCTGTAAACGGACACTCTCATTGTAATTAATGTCTGTCTGGGGCCCTCATAAATTATATTTAAAGGAGTATTCAGCTTGTTTGTGAGGAGTTTGTTGTTTTGTGTGTTTTTTGTTGGATGGAACTGTGCGTTTCCTTGTATGCATTGAGGTACGTCTTCCGAATGTATATCTTTCTGAAGGGATGGGTTTTGTTGGACGCGTGACAAATTGGGATTTTCCAGGAAACTTTGCTTTCAATTGTAAGCCATTTGCTTGCCATTTTTGCGATTATGAATTCAATTAATGAGATTATTTATTTGGAATACTTGGGCTTCCGAGCTTTCACTGTGCGGCATGAATGAATTAATATAGATGCCAATAACATAATGCAAACGTGAAGAAGAAAATGTAACACCGATTCTGAAGCTCTCTGCTTAAAAACGTACGGAAGATCTAACACTAGACGTAAATTTAGTACTTTTTTTAATTAACGTAATTTTCGAATTTTATAGTAACAAAGCTTTTAAAGAAGTTATTATTCGTTGCCTTGCCTTAGATGTTTCTGTTATATTGCTGAAAAAAATAAGACTATTAAAAACTCATACATAAATATTATTTCCACGACAAATAATGAAAATAAGATATAAAATTTGTTTTGTTTATATGCTCACTAGCGGAAGGATCCGATGTTAGATTGGGAGTAAAGTATCAAACAAGAGACAGAACGATACCATAGTAATACTTCCCTAATAACGATGCAAAAATTACGATTCATAGTCATCCATTTTCACTCTGTTGCGATATGGAATCCCCATAAAAATTTCTATACAATAATAAACAAATTTTCTCTCATTATGTGGAAACAACAGTTTAGGATAATTTTCGTCTTCGTTATTAATTAAATGCTCGTAAAAGCTGAAGTTCTAATATTTTACCTATATTCAATTTTAGTCGATTCAATGTGGCAAAAAAATCAATCAGAATTGATCAGAAATCAATAACGCCAACACGCAAACAGACATTCTTTTTTATACATATAGATTTTGTAAAACTTACACATTTTTGACTAACAAACTCTACGATTTGAAAGAGAACAGAAGCGACAGTCTTCGAAATAAAGCATTTTTATCTCCAAAGCGCGAGACTGTTGCCACTCGGAAAAAAAACGGGTGTTTTTAAAGTTTTTAATTAATATCTAGGCTGATTAAAATAGTACGAAGCTGGGAATAGCCGAAATGGCTTCCCACGAATTTTTGGAATCGGGAATAATGTATTTAATGCTTGGCAGTGCTATTTTTATTTCCTTGTAAAACTTAGAAATTTTTTATTAACAAACTGTACGATTTGAAATTGAGCAGTGGCAACACTTCTCGAAATAAAGCAGACTTTTATCTGTAGCGTGCGAGACTGTTGACACTCGGAAAAATGAGGGCGAAAATTAGCGTTTTCAGCGTTTTTAATTAATGTATTTGATTTTAGCTTTTTTTTTTTTTTTTTGAAAAAAATTGGACGTGGAATTTTCCAGGACTCAGAAAAGAATGGTAGAAGGATTGGTGACGATAGATATAATAGTGGTTGAGTTAATCGCGAACAAGCAAACACACATACACAGAGATTCCTCTTCAATATATATAGATAAGATTGGAGCTATTTTGTTTATTTAGTAATAGTTTTAATATAAATATTTAATAAGAATAAGGCGGGCAATTTTCTCAACAAAATCTATTGATAGGAAAACAAATCTGGGTCTATTTGCTTACGTAATATCGTATCATTGAGAAACTCTCCAACAACAGAAACTTTATAAGCATCACGTTAACACCTTTAATGCAATTTTGCATCTTAAGTTATTCTGAATAAGACTCTGTAGAAATTTCTTACAAAAAATTGGTAACGAATTCCACGTGACTCCTTCTTTAAAGCATTGCTGTACCACCAAAATTTTTGTTTAAAGCAAAATACGTACATAGCTGTCTTGTAATGAAAAGCTTTTCTATACGTATGGGTAATGAGTTTTGAAACAACTCTTATAACTGTCGATAATTTTAAAGGAAACGAGTTTTGCAAAGTATTTCAAAAGTGTAAAATAAAATTCCTCTAACAAAAAACAAGTAAGTTTTCACATCCGTAAAAATCTTCTTTTTTTTTTTTTTTGTTAATATTCCTTTTTCTTATTTCAATTTATCCTAAATCTTGGTTCTTTAGTTCTCTTTCGTACACATTTCTATCAATACGAATGGTACGAATTTTTCTGATGACCGAGGCAAGTACTAATAGATCTTAGAAACTAATTTTAAAACTAATAGTTGGAAATTATAATTTAAAATGTTTATAAATTAGTAAAAGTTTAAATTAATTAGAAAATTTAAAACTAATAGTTCAAAATTTTAAGTGATCATAACCAGATGTGCGATAAAATTTTAAAAAAATTAATGAAATATATAGAAAAATGTACACACACCTATAAAATCGAAAAAAAATTATAAATCACTACGCAGATTTCATTGAAAATAATTCAAACTTTAAACGTTATTTTTACGCAATAAATCGCAGGGGGGAGGAAATGATATTAATAAAGTTATTTTTCTCCCTCCTTTCTGCATGCCTTCTTGCTGTAACGGTAACACACTCGGCTCGTATTCGAGAGTTCCAGGCTCGTGTTCCAGCGAAGGCCTTGCACATTTTTCATGTTTCCTGCATTCAAAAATATCCTAATGAATCTACAAAGTAAAATGATTACTATATTCATAATCAATATTTAAACGGAAAAACAAGTAAGAAATAATTCTAATGAAATAAGAAATGAAAAAGTAAATAAAATTAAATAACATTTATATAACGGCAGAAGTTTTCATAGAAAGCCTAATTTCTTTTCAAATAATTCTTTCTAGAAACAAGAAAAAATTACAAATAAATTAATAAATAAAATCAATATTAGAGAAATGTATATGGAAAGAAAAGCGTAATATAGAGTATAATCCCAACATATCCTCAAAATCATATATATAGAAATGAAATCGTGTTACCGGAGAAAGGGACTTCTCCTTTTGTTTAAAGGCGTGCTGTTAAGATATTTAAAGAAAAATTCTGGAAAACAGCCTAATTAATATTTTTCATTACTTTTGTTTAAAAAGAGTAAATATTTTGTTTTAAATTCTGTAAACATTTTAACAGATAAATGTGTTCGATGTTAGAAATTTAAAATTATGAATATGAAATTTTGGGGAAAAAAATCGAGCAGTAATTTTCGAAAAATCAACAAAAAATTTTTGAAAATTTAAATAAAAATTTTTAAAAGATTGAAATTGAATAAAAGATTTCGAATCGAAAAACGAAATCGAATTTTCAAGTTTCACTTCGAGGTAACCGCTAACATCGCTTCGCTTTTGTACGTATTCCTTGTCCTGCAACTTACGCTCCAAATTTTGTAGCTCTGGGCTTATACCTCAGTATGCTATAAAGTCACATACGGATTCTTCATTTTATGATAATACTTGCGGATTATCATTTGAAATTTGTAAATTATCATTTGACTCAATTCTGGGAATGTATTTTCATAGTTATTTCTTCTGATAACTGAACTAAATTTTGGTGGCTTCACAACGTATACGTTAAGCCTACCAGCGGTCGAGCGGTAAAATCTCTGAACACCGGTAGTTCGGTTCGAGATTCGAATCCCTCGAACGAGCTGGCTGCATGGGCGTTTTCATGGTTTTCTCCATGTGTAAAATGTATACGAGCCAGTTTCCCTAAGAAAGTCCCTCACGAATGCATCCCCCCCTTAAAAAGATAGCCCTCGAGTACTTTGCTTTATTGACATAAACAGTATGCTACATTACATATTCAACTGGCTTTGGCAACCCTTCGATTTGAATGAATTCTGGTGATCTAAATCTGATTTCATTTTTTGCCTTACTGACTGTGTTTAACAAGCAATCACGGTATTAAATTGCAAGCTGAACTAATAGCTTCTTTCAAAGAAGATACATGCATTCTCTTCAGATGGTCAATTCTAGTAGTTCTGGCGCAAACGGAGAATCCGCTTAAACTCTGTTGTAATTATATATATGAGCTGATACGGAATGCATTTGACACTGATTAGGTCTAGCTGCTCCAAATATCGAGAAATACTACTATCAATGAAATTAATATATTTCTCCCCGGTATAGATATATGAAGCAACAAGGAGCTTTATTTATTAACTTTTGAAATAGATTAGATATTTCGGAAGCTTAAATATTTCAAAACGGATTTTATTACAAACTAATGAGAATTCCACAATGCAGATTGCTTTATCGTCGATTGAAGTAAATGTTGGAATTATGGCATTGATATGAATAGCACAGTTTAAAATAGAAAGTCAGAAATTCTTATCTATGATAAAAACAGGTATCGCATAAAGTACTGAACCCTGTTTTGCGGTATTTGAATACTTTAATTCGAAATTTACGTTAGTAAACCACGAATATTCAGTATTGTAATTTAATAACAAAACATTTAGCTGGGTTGGGTTGCTAGTTTTTATTCCAGAGGGACAATATGCCCAGAAGGACTATTAATTTCGTTTTGGCATTTTGCGTTGATTCTCTACAAGCGTTATTTCACTTTTCAAATTGTTGCCACCAAATATTATCGCCCTGTGTTATATTTAAATTAATTAAATAATGAAGCATCTGCATGAATGTATGTATGTTTCTCGCTTTGTGATTAAACCACGGTACCTAGAGCCATCCAATTTTGAATAACGTAATCCTCCACCGAATATGGGCATCTGGAAGTCCAAATTTGGATTGTGGAATTTGTTTTATTAATCATTTGATATTTTGTAACACTTTAATGAATTTTTGATTAACAAACTCGACGATTTCAAAGCGAGCAATGGCAACTCTGTGAGGTAAAAGTAAACTTTTTTATCTCCAGCGCACGAGACTGTGTATCGGAAAATCTAAAGCTATGCTGATTTAAAAATTATTTTGCGATATTGCTGTTGAACTGAATTTTATGATTTAAGTGAGAGGACCATCATATTTAATAAATAAAAGTAATGCACAAAACGTTAAAAAAAAGCCCCATTGGGAGTAATGTTAAACCTGAAAGCTTTCAGATTTTTTATTCTTTCTTTTATTTTGAATATCACGAGGCATGTTTTATACTGAAACACATTATTAATTTCATAATGTGTAGAATTGGTGCTTGTTGCACGCATACCCACACACACTCACCAAAAAAAAAAAAAAAAAAAAACTGAGTTTATTGTTTTTCAAGAACAGAAATATACATTAAAAGAATATTTTCGGTAGTGTAGATGTAAAATTAAATTAATTATTAATTACGCGAAATCCGGAATGATCTAAAAGTAGTAAGAAAAGTGTATAGTTCAAAAACTGTCGACAGTAACAAGATACGATTTGCACAGAAATGCAAAGAAAGTCACAAGATGTTTTTGAATGGTGAAAGATTTTATTGCCAGAATAGTTATAGTTTTCACCGGTAGGTGGTGCTTCAGATGAACGAAATCTTCGTAAAACTGCGAAGCACTATTTGTAAGGCAGCTAGGAAAACAACTGTTCAATGCGAGAGCCACCATTCATGAAAGTAACCGAATGCTTCAATGGTGTAATGTACTCTCAGACATACCACAGCATCGTAGAGGTTTGATGTGGGTGTCGTGATACACCAGGATACCTGGGTCAAAGGCCCCACCCCTTGTATATCATGTTTGAAAGTTACGAATCATAAACAAAAATATCTATCTAAGTTTTTTTTAATATAAATTATTATTATTATTATATATTTTAAATTACATTTAAGGTCATACTTTAAATATGCATTTAAAGTTATGGGTTTAATTAATAATATGCTCTAAATTTTTTAGTTGCAGGGTGTGTCTGTAAAGACTAGAAAGCTGTTGAGCTGGTGGCTGAGTCCTAGAAGGCAAGGTTAAATACATACAGGAGCATGTGCAAAGAATGATGGTGCCCATAATTATCTAAGAATATTCTACAGAGAGGATGCTGGTAGCAAGGTAAGAAATGTGTGCAAAGGTTTATAGTGTAGTACATAATGATGCAATACAATTATATACATGAACAAAAGTAAAAAATATGAATATGTGTTATGCAATACAATTAGTTAAAGTACACATTACTATGCTGTGATTTACATACTGCTGTGGGGTGGATGTACATACATAAAGAAAGAGATATAGATTACATGATCCAATCATTGAGGATGGCCAGTGGTCTGTCTTTGTTATTTAAATCATAATTGGCAATTCTGATGGCAGGATTATGTATGGTGAGCTATTTGTTGTGAAATTTTCTTATGGATAAAACACTGTTTCGAGCAAAGAGTCTAGCTTTGGTGGCCTTAAATTTCATTTATACTGCCTATAATGCGTACAATCTCTGTAGACCCGTGTTTTCAAGTACTCTAGAACCAGAAGCGCTATGTAGAAAGTCCGAAAACCTTGCTGACCATTCGTGGGAGAAAGCATAACTATTGATTCATCGTGATATACTGAGCAGGGCCTATGCGGTGGCCTTTATTCTGCGTTAATGTTACACTATGGAGCTCTACCTTCTCTTGCTAGGATGAAATAATGGCGTCTCTTAAAAGCGCTGCTGCTTGATTCCGAAATAAACAGTTCTAAATGGACCTCTGTGGACTTCTTAAAGCAAAAAGACGTCATCATCTTTCGCTGTCGTAAAAGGGCTCCCTGCATTATTGTAAACGGTATTATTCGGGGTATACCTGAAATATCTGTTAAAAACTCAATTTGCAATCTTGTCCTGGTTGAAATTTTAAGGATTTCTCTTAGCCACTACAGCACCACCTGTCGGCGAAAAATGACACTCTACCGGTAAGGAAATATTTCATTAAAAACATCCCATGTCTTTCTATGCATTTCTTTGGAAACCGCATCGAACATTTTGAATAACTAAATAATACTTTCGTTACTTTTGAATTATCCAGTAGATTTTATTAGATGATTCAAAATGTTTATTAATAAAATAAAAATAAAAAATAGCCTCCTCTCTGCTGTTATTTAATAAATGATTTTATTAAATAGGTTTTATTAATATGTTTTATTAATAATTTAATATTTTTTATTATGATGATTCATTCATACTGTTAAAATCTGTGCATATCTGTCTGTCTGTGACGTTGTCTCCTCTGGAACGGCGGGGTGTTGAGCTTCGAGAGAGTACCCACCCCCGCATTCCAAAAATTCGTTGGAAACCATATCGACCATTCTTATCTTTGTGCGGCTTTAATTAGCCGACATATTAATTAAAAACTCAGAAAATCGCGAAGATTCGCCCGCATTTTCCCGAGTGGCAAGTCTCACATGATGGAGATGAAAATCTGCTTTATTTCGAAAAGTGTTGCCACTGCACTCTTCGTAGAGTCTATTAACAAAACATTTGAAAATTTTGCAAAATATGAAATAAAAATAGCATTGCCAAACATTGAATATCTCAGTTCCAAGAATTCGTGTGAAGCCGAGATAATTATAAAAAACTCTGAAAACTCTGATTTTCGCACTCACTTTTCCGAGTGGTAACAGTCTGCTTTATTTTGAAAAGTGTTGACACTGCTCGCTTTCAAATTCTAGAGTTTGCTGATTAAAAATTTGTAAGTTTTATAAAATATGAAATAAAAGTAACTTAATTTAAATAAAAATATAAGAAGTTTGCTTCTCATGGTTTTTAATTTCAAAATTTGCAATTTTTTATATCATTTTCAATTTTCCTTGAGAAATCAATTTCGTTTGAAAATTCAAGTTAGAATAATTCGAGGAAATAAATTTAAATGAAGTTCAACAAAAATTGTGTATAATTTAATAGGCTGCCCAGATGGTATAGTGGTTAGGGGAGCCGAATGCAATGCCAAAGGGCCCAAGTTGGAATCCCGGAGAAGGCATGACTGTATTTGTCCATCCCCATTATAGTAGGCAAAAGTGGTTCACCTGTTCGGTGCTCTCATAACAAAGTGACCATCCTTTCTGGCCTTAGTAGGGGCCAACATCCGTAGACAGTTCGGACCCGCCATTGGAGGGAGGGAAAATATAATTTAATAGGCCGTACAAAGAACCATATTTTCATTTAAAGCTGAAGCGATGTTTTGAGGATATTTCGCAAATATCCTTGTCTAACAATTACATAAATCATGTACCTAAATTTCAGAGTTTACGCCATTGGATGGATTATAAAATAGCCTCTTAAGTAAAACTCGTTTATAATTTCAATGCATTTTTATGAAAAGCATTCTAGGTTTCAAATAATTTAATAATTGCAAATTCTCTACTAAGCGATACACTTACAGAAATAAAGGGTTACGTCTTGAATAGCTCGTTTTCATTGAACGAATACAAAAATCTTCAAACGAAGTTAATTCACGTTAGAGAAATATCATATAAAGTATAAGATATCATATACAATAATATCATGTGAAATATAACTAAACGATCGCCGTTACCATTTGGTTTGATATATTAAACAATCTGGTTCTTAAATATAGGAGTGATAATTTTAATAATTTAAAGATAATTTAAGAGCTGTTGTAAATGCTTAAAATATTTAGGTGATGATAATAGTATTATATAAATAAATGAAATATAACTACAACGCTAAATATTGCTTTCAAAACCCTCAATGTAATTTTACTGGGAAAGTCAATAAATTAGAAATTTAACCGTTATTGTTAAAGTAAATTTATTAATGCCTGGAGTATAAAATCGCTAATGATATTAAACATTTAAATATAGTTTATATAAGCTTTATAAGTTCAAATGCACTATGTAAAGAATTACTATCTTGTCCATATCTATTACATATTATGATTAACTCAATCGGTTTAATAAAATATTTAGATACATTAAATATCGCAATAATGGAAATTGACTTAACTTTGTTAAATTGAAAACACTTGAATAGAAGAAATTCGGTACGTCTAAAAGATATTGCCTTTTCAAAGCATTCCTGTTTAATTCAGGCACATTTCGTATCATAATGGCTTTGTAAAACGAACGGCATGCTATCATTTTGCCTCTGGCAGGAATTTTCATTATATATTTAACTCACATTTTGATTCCTGTGTGTTGTCATAGGAAGCTCTTTCATTTAATAAATTTAATTTCCGTCGATATCCAACAAAAATCCTAATAAGTTGAGAACCCGCTTCCTCTGTTAAATTTTTACTTTAATAATACATCGTTTGGATACAATGCAGTTCTTATAGACGACGAAAATTAGATAAATTTCTTGATGCTTGAAATAAATTAGATGAATTCGCTACAAGACGTGAAACATTATTATGAAAGACCAATAACTTTAATGAGAATCACTTTAGTGAGATAATTAGTTTTTATAATCGTAGGAATTGGTATTTTACGTGAAAAAATGTGTTTACATTGTTAACGAAACGGTGAAATAAGTTTTAATTTGAAGAAAAATGTTGTTTTTCCTTCTGTTCATTAAAATTGATAACGTGATTTATTTTTACGCAGTTTGAGAAAAACTTTGCCTTTAACACCGGTTATCTTTTGAATGATTTTTAATTAATACTCGAGCTTAATGCAGAGAATATAATGTTTTCCGACAGCTCGATTATGAAAAATCTTAATGAAATAAAATTTTAAAAACGCTTTTAGTTAGCGTTAATGAGTTCATTATACCATATAAAAGTTGTCTGAAATTAATTTTTAGTTAATCTAACATTCTTCGTTTTATGTGATCAAAAATGAAATCTTGGAGCTAAAACAGTGGCGAATTCAAACTAACAAAACGAGATTTAAATTGGCGTGTTATTATAATATATCTTTGTTTGTTAAAATTATTTTATGTTCGAATGAAATTACCTTATGGGACCGCTATGGTATAGTGGTTAGGGGAGCCACCTGCGATACCGAAGGACCCAGGTTCGAATCCCGGAGAAGGCATGGCTGTATTTGTCCATCTCCTTATAACAGGCAAAGGTTCCCGTTCGGTGCTTTCATAATAAAGTGACCCTCGCTTCTGACCGTTAATAGTGGCCAATGTCCGTAAACGGTTCGGGTTGGTGGGGAAAAAATATAATTTAATTGGTCGTACAAGGAAGTCATGTGTTATCCACACCCTATTTTCATTTAAAGCTGAAACGATGTTTTGGGGATATTTCGCAAATATCCTTGTTTAACAATTACATGAATTATGTAGCTGAATTTCAAAGTTTACGCCAAGGGAGGGAATATAAAATAGCTTCCCAAGTAAAACTCGTTTATTATTTTTATGAAAATTATTCTAGGGTTCAAATAATTTAGTTCCAAGGTTAAAAGGTTTCTATTTAAGTTTTATTTGACACTTTTTAGTTCGCAAAGTGGTTCATGGTAGTTCGAGTCTGAATCGATACTGCTTGATACTTAATAGTAAATAGAAGACAACTTTCCTTAAAAACTCTTCTGCAAGTACGTACAGTGCAGTACTGGAGACAGCCCTTGAGTGCTTTGTTAATAAAATCCACCCTGTGCTTTGAGCCAAAAGACAGAGTTACAGCAGGTACAATGATACTCCAAATGCATATATATATATATATATATATATATATATATATATATATGTACCTTCCTAGAAACCAGCAGTTATTTTTCTTTTTTTTCCCCACGGGAAAAAAAAAAAAAAAAAAAAAAAACACCCTAACTGATTTGATACAGTTTCGAGTAGCAGTCAGGATTAAAACTTTGGGCTACAGAATAAATTGGTTTCTTTCTAGAAACTGACATAATTAGCCGTCCAGATGGTATAGTGGTTAAGGAAGCCCACTGCGGTACTGAAGAGCTTGGGTACGAATTTAGGAGAAGGAAGTTCTCTTATGTGGATTAGTCATGGAGGTAGAAACCATGGGTTTAGTGCATGGAGGTAGTCCATGGTTTAGTGGAAGGGGGAGGGGTAGGAGACACACCCGCGAATCACTCATCGAGGTAGGAAACTTTCTTACCTCCATGGAATTGCCCCGGGGGATGCTCTCTCTCAAAACTGGGGTAGAAATAGAAGTCCAACCTACTTCAGGCTCTGGCAACCATTCTTCCATGAAATACATATCCGAGACAACAATAAAAACACACATAAGTGGGTTTTTACTTGAAAAAGAAAAAAAAAAGTGTTTTTAGCATCAGAAGTGTTATTGGTCTTGACCATCTCTTTTATATCCTTATCACTTTTAAAATAAAAGGATGCTGCCAACAAATCCGCCTGCCATGAATTAAATTTAAAGAAATAGAAAGAATTTAAGAATAAAGAAAGGATGTTGCCACCAGATGTTATGGCGCTGTATGGCTGTTGAAGAAATAATATAGCAAGTATAGAAAAATGTGAGAACACTTGACATTCTATTGGGAATTCTAAAGATATGCTGTTTTTTAATAATTTGGGATTTTTCTGTTGAATTTTACATGGCAAATGTGCTAGAAAGTGATGTTTAATAACTAAAATTGAAAAAGCAAGAAGTTAATAATAAAAAACTAAGAAAAGTTAAATCGTCTTACTAAGGATATTGAAAACTGGTATGACTAATTGGAAAAAAACAATTAAAAAAAATAATGGTAATACCTAGCACTGTATCCGGAACTCCCAAGTGCCTGTTTTAAAAAAAATTACGATTTTTCTGTCTAACTTTGTGTAGCATAATTGTGAATAAAGCTAAAAAGACAAAAGCAGTTGTGTAGGCTAGTTTGTTAAGAAAACTAAGCATTGATGTGGCAAATTGAGAAAAGACTTTAAAAAAAGAAAAAAAATAGAAGAATGACAGGCAATAATGAAACTATGGGGGATTTCTAAACATATGCCATGAAGAATTTTAAAAATATGCTGCTGTAAAAATTTCTGCCATGTTATTTTTGAATTTTATGGGACGTAAGTACGAAGAAAGCGATGTTTAATTAATTTATTTAAAAAAGCAAACAAATATATGTGTTAGCTGGAGTAAGTCCAAGAGTAGCCTGGTAAAGAGCTAGAGAGAGCATAAAAGCACTGCAATAAACTCTCTAGGACGATATTAAAATCTGAATCCTTTCCAATTTTTTAAATTTATTAAATTAATTAACTTCGCTTTCTGAAATAACAGATTTAACTTTATTCAGGTCATGAGTCCGAAAGTCCCATTGTGACCAACATCCAAAGTAAGCTTAAAAAAAATAAACTTGACAACTGTTATTCTGGGATCAATAGGAACATATGGGAATAGAACAGGAATTGGTCGGAGCCCCCAAAACTCATGTCTACTGAGAAGGTTCTTTTCTTTTTCCGTTTTACCATCGATAGAATACAATTCCAGCTGGTTCATTGGGTTAGGTGCTCATTAGCATATTGGCTCCGTAGATGAAATAAAAGGAAGTAAAAAAAAATAAAATAAATAAATAAAAATATAAATATTCGGATTTTATGTTACGCCCAAAAGGGCGTTTTTTTAACGTTTTGTGTGTTACCTTTATTTATTAAATATCATGTTCTTCTAACTGAAGCCACATAAAATTCAATTCAGCAGCAATATCACAAAAAATTTAAAAAACAACTATAAGGTATTTTCTCCCTCCCTTCTGCATGCCTTCGTCGTGTAATGGTTAGCACACTTGGCGCATATTCGAGAGGTACAGGTTCGAGCCCTGGCGACGGAATTGCTCATTTTTCATGTACTCCTTTATTTATTATCCTCATGTTTTACCTTTATTTATTAAATATCATGTTCTTCGCACTTAAATCATAAAATTCAATTCAACGGCAATATCGCGAAATGTTTAAAAGAGCATATCTTTAGAATTTCCGATACACAGTCTCGCGCGGTGTAGATAATTTTTTTTTTCGTACAGTGTTGCCATTGCTCTGTTTCTTAATCTTAAATCGTCGAGTTTCTTAATCAAAAACTTATAAACGCTACCAGCTATGTAAGTGAGGTTACGGTATAGTGAAGTGATTAGGCCCGACCTAATGTAAAAATCAGTAGCGCCTCTAGTGCCGAAATTTGGAGGATAGGCATTGCAAATCGAAAACGAAAAGAGATGAAGCAAAATTTCCAATTACAAAGCTTTAGATTATCAGCTCGCCTCCGAACACGCTGTTATATTCATGCAGGTGGCTTTTCAATATTTTTTCTTCATGTTCTGAAATTAGAATAACATGAGCACTCCTGTCTTTGTTTTTTATTTTCGACTCGTCCCTACAAGGCCATGGAGAATTTGTTCGTTTGTTTGTTTATATGATTATGGCAAAGCATGCTAGGGTTATCTGCCTAAGGGGAAAGAAGCCTTCGTGGAGGACTTCCTAAGGGAAACCGACTCGTATACACGTTACACATTTGGGAACACCACGAAAACGCTCATGCAGACAGCCCGTTCTCGGGATTCGAACCTCGGACCGAACTACTAGCGTTCGGCGACTTTACCGCTCGGCCGCTGGTGAGTCATTGGGTACTCGATTACCGCATTAATGTTTGGTTCTGCGCATGCTCGGCGTCATTGCTGTCTGTGGTTCTGTGAGCTCTTGAATTTATCATTATTTTTTGGTAATTACATAGCGTACCTGAAATTTTGCGTTCTATTTTACATTAAAATGTGATCTGAAGTTGTTTGAGATGTAGTGTGCATTTATAACGTTTATTTGGAGAGCTACAAGCATATTCAGTGGGTAGCATAACCGGAATGGATTGTTTATGTTCGCTGCATTTTGAAGATATTTGGACTAAACGCTATGCTTGCTGGTTCACCTCGAAGCGATTCGGTATGTATTTGGTTTCTCTTCGTTATTTTACACATTAAACTGATTTATATAAATTTCACAGGAATTTGTGAATCATTTTGTTTCGTTGCATATGATAGTGAGAAATTGCACATTGCTCAATGTTTTGAAGGGATATTGATGAATGCGTGTGTAAACTGTATTGGCAAATCTTTCTTGAATAACTTTCTGTCTATTTATGTGCGTTATTTGGAGGAAAACATGATAACTGTTTATATCTGATATGTATACATGAGTACGATTGAGTACTGAAATTATTACCGTACTTTTAAAGAACGAATATTTATTTGTGTTTTAACAGTGCTTAAACTTATTTTCGTACCCTATGCACAGTACACGGTGTTATTACCTTATTATATTGTTTTGAAATTAAGAAACAAACATATATCTGAAAACTGTGCTTCATTGTGAGTTTTATGCGTGGTTTCTGTGTATTAGGAATGTATTGGAGTATTTTCACATCCTATGCACGAATTTATATATTGAGTATTACTTATATATATATTGCACTAAAATTGTGAGGCAGAGCTGGATTTGAATACTGTGTAATTGTACATACACTTTCTAAGAGTATTCTCAGTTTATTTAGAGCAGAGTTTCTTAAACTATAGGTCGCAACCTGCAGCAGGGAGTTGCCATAAGTTTTAGCAGTTTTGATATTTTTTTAACTTATAATAATTTTACAATTAACAAATATTTTTACACAATATAGCTGAAGATAGATAAAGATAAGACAATACAGACAAAATAAAAAAACGAAAAAATTTTGACGCATTCGTTTTACAATATAAACGTTCATTTTATTTGCTTTTGCACGTGACGCTGTCATTTCGTCGGTTACTTGTCTAAAATTTTCACATTGTTCTATGTCTTAAAATTAGAAATAACGTTAATGACCTAAAATTGCAATAGGATTTGCACAATGCTTATGAGATCCTGGGGTCACGACTGAAAAAAGTTCAAGAAGCCCTGATTTAGAGTGTGCTGTAGTATTTTCACACACAATTTGCACAGAAACACTAAAGCAAGCGAGCCAACTCGCCAATGAAAGAAAAAAAAAAACATATGTATGTTACTTTACTATATTTTCTTTGTTGAGAGGTAACATGCAACTTTTATAAGATGTGTTCTTCGCATGTAATGAGTTTGGGTAAAAATGATACATTATAAATATAAGATAATCATATAGCTGCTGTTCGTATCTAGGGGATATATATCAGATGAATATGTAGGTTTGCAGTTCCTGGCTTTTATTTTTCATTTTTTCCTCCCCTCTCCATATCTCTCTCTCTGAAATCCTTCCTAATAGGGATTTTTATATATATTTTAAAACATTTTTAGGTATTTATTTGCGAGTTAAAAGCACTTTTATAAAGAATTTTAAGGATAAAAGCATTTTTTGGGGGATTTTGGATGAAAGCATTTCTTATAGGGTTATTTAAAGCGGTGGAAAGCCTCTTCCTTCGCTCCCATGACCACTAATTTCTAGGGTGGTGAGTAAGATTTCCACCTCTTCCGAAAAATCTGCCTCCTGGCCGAATTGCTTGTTTTTGCGCATAAACTCAATTCTAATTGTAAAAATGTTTTTAACTGTATTTGGTGTTTTATATTTTTTTGTGTTTCACAAATTTTAATGAAGATATTTTAAATTTTTCTTTTGCCGCGAAGTGAGAACTGAACTGATTTAATGAGAAATATATCTCTAATAAAATTCGAGGAAATACGTCTAAATGTAATGCAGAAAACAATGCGCATAATTTACTATTCCGTACAAGGAAGTCATGATATACATCAGATTTTTAACGGTAAAATATACCGTATTTTCTCGCATACTTTTTCCCTAGCTTTTTGGTGCCAGGTTCTAAAAATTTTCAGTTAACATTTTTTGTCTAAAATATATTATTCTTAAGTGATCTTGCACTCCGAACGAATGCCAAGAATGTTCAAGATTATAATAAATAACATAATTATGATAATAAACATAAGCTGCATTATTCAGGAATAATTATTATGTCAAATTATATATATGACTATTATTAATATGATCTTGATTTTAAGAGGTTGAGTTTTTTTCCCTCATTAATATTACAGTGCAAAGTACTATTATTGAAAGAAACTCAGAAACGTAGTTTATTTACTAGTTTTCTTTTTTACCTGCAAAATTTGTGCAAACACTTGCATTTTCGTAATATTTACGCTTTGTTGACACTGGCAAAGTAAACCTTAATAATTTCGCTAACGCATCTACACTTTTCATCTAGCATGCTGCGCCACCACCCTCAGCGGCTGAGCCGTAATGTCGCTGAACACTGGTAGTTCGCCCGACGTTCTAATACCACGAACGGGTTGTCTGCATGGTTTATTTAATTACGACAGACCACACTAGGGCTATCTGCCTAGGCGGAGGGAGGCCTTCGTGGAGGACTTTCTAAGGAAAACTCACTCGTATACGCGTTACACATGGGGAAAACCGCGAAAACGACTATGCAGCCAGCCTGTTCAAACGATTCGAACCTCGGACCGAACTACCAGTGTTCAGCTCGGCCGCTGGTGGGTCCTGTCTGCATGAACGCTTGCGTGGTGTATATGAGCCAGTTTCTCGTAGAAAGTCTTCCACGAAGGCATCCTTCCAGTTAGGCAGGTATAGATCTCTATGCTTAATCACATAAAATTGTATTTTAAAAGTTTCTTCAGTTTACTTCAGTTTTAAGACATAATCAACAGTGTTTACTTGCGTACAATTGTAGTACAGGATAGCAATTCAGATGAGTTGTTTAGATGGTTGCTTAGTTACTGTTGTTGCGAGTTGTAGTTCCGTATGAAAAAAGTTAGCTTTCTCTTTACGTATACGCTTTGCATCGCGTGGTATTTTAAAGTTTTTGGTAGTTTGAAGTATCACTTCTGATTAAACTGCGTGATATTATGAACACTTGTAAGGAAAATTCCAGCGTTTTGTTATATTCCAGCGTGTTGTCCTTTTGATAAGAATAAATTTCATTAACATTTTAACGGACTTGTGGATTCAATCTGTTACGAACCCGTGCGCACGCAACAATATTATTCCATCCTTTGCATGTTCAGCTAAAAATTTTTTTCTTTACGCAGTGGTATCGGATTCAACACTATTGCTGTCACCAATACATAGAGTTGAAATTCAAAAAGTAGAAATTTAAGAAAAATTAAACGATGAAAATTCAAAGAAATTCAGAACTCTCCACAAGATGACAGACCCTTTCTTTCCCGCGCAACAGAAAAATGTTTTCAATCGTAATTCAGTTAAACTTGCGACATATGTAGGTAATAAATACGTCACCCAGTTCTCTACTTCCGAAAGGCCGAAATACTTTCTCGCCTCCACACCCTTAAACATGGGGTCAACCCCGCGAAAAGAGGAAATTGCAGCTGGGCAGCCCGACCCCTGGCCCTTCCCCCCCAAGAAACTGACTCGAGAGAAACGGAAATACATCCGCCCTTCTTTTAACTGCTTTTATCTTCAGCCAAATTTAAAAGAGCTTGCCGTATTTGAACGAAAAGTTTAAACAATACTAAATATTATACATTATTTCTTAAATACGAACATTACAAATTCATTGTTCACAGTAAAACAATATATTTACTAAGAATACCTTATGCGCAGTAAAATAATACGTAATAATTGTACACAACAAAATAATTCATAACAAAAACAATACAGAACAATTTTTCATAACAAATGTTATCCATATTTAAAACTCCTTCGCTAAACATTTTTAAGCAACATTCTAATGCAGTTTTACCTCCAAACTGTTATGCATTAAACAGCATAAAATTCCACTCAACTTTATTAAAAATATTTAAAATACTATATCCTATTTTAAAATATTTAAATAAATTTTGCTTTAAAAAACCTTTTTTTTTTTTTTTTTTTTTGTTTACGTTTTAATCATTTTATAAAACTTCAGTGCTTATTTTTGGCGAATCTGCATCCAACCACTTATTTCTTCTCTCCCAGCAAAAATACGATTACTTTTGCTCTTATATCTATCTTTCTTCAGTGAATATTTGAAAAAAAATGAATTCGAAAGTAAATATTTCGGTACCAACACATACCGGAATTGTTTTTATTTTCCACTCTTCGCTTCTGAATTTTATTTTAATTTGTCGTATAGAATTTTCAGACATAAAAAGTACATTAGTGCATTTAATTTATATTTTAAAATGTTTAGAATACTCTAGCTTTTTGCCTTAGATGTGAAAATTCTGCTAGATGTGTTACCCAACTATGTGTAAACGTCACTATAGTAATTTTTATACATGTTCCAACTATACAAAATGTTTCGAAATTAATGGAGGCTGATAAAATGATAAAATACGGATTTTCTTCGAGAAACTTCTTATTCCAAAACTGAATATATTAAAATTAGCAATAATGCAGACCTTTATGAAAATTTTCTAATTTAGTTTAAATAAGCATTTCTTCCTTAAGTGTACCTTTTCAGAACATATTGAACGACGTTGAAAGTAGATTAATTCCCTTAAAAAGTCTTTCACGAAGGCATCCCTTTCTTTCGGTAAACAGCCTTAAATTTTTATACTCTTGCGACAACGTGTTGTCATTAAGCAAAACAAAATTTTTCAAAAGATTTACCCAACGTTTTCTTATTTTTATTATCCTCTTCATTGGCTACCACAGCAACCGTAATTGAATCACGATAGGTAGCCAATTATTGTTGCCAAGACACACTAGAAATTTGTTTGTTAACGAAAAATACTAAACAAACTGTTTTAGCGATTTTGCATTTTTTAGTGAATTTTTAGGCCTGTTTTTAATTTACGCAAACATAAGCATTTCAGAGCAATTGGGCTAATGTCCCTTTGGGTTCATTCAAAAAACATTTAAACATTCAGAAACAGCATGTGTTCACGATTTCGGATAGACAGTCTCGCCCGCTTTTGAGTCCTTGAGTCTGTCAATCAAAAATTCCTTAAAGCTTTACAAAATATGAAATAGACAATAAATCAAATTCCACAGCCGAGCTGGATGACGATATTTAAAATTTGATGACTTTAGCAATCGTTGTATTTTCACAATGCGAGAAACACAAGCTGGTCACATTATCCGTACCTCGGTATACTTAATTATTCAGTTCTGGATCCTGGCCGTATACTCCCAAGGCCGTATACACCCATGAACTACCATCGCTGAACACTGGTAGTTCGGTCTCAGGTTTGAATCCAGCGAACATGAGCGTTCTCACCTTGCGGAACGTGTATACGAGCCATTTCCCTTTGGAAAGTCCTCCACGAAGGCGTCCCTCCCCTGAGGCAGATAGCCATCCAGTTCTTTGCTATAATCTAATAAACCAAGCAAAAACACCTTGTGTCTATACCAAACGAATTTTTACAAGAACAAATAAATGCAAAATAATTAGACCGCTTGGCTTAATAATGAGACCAAATTAATGACCGCTTGTAGAGTCATTAGGTTTGCAGGGCGCTAATATTGAGTGGTTACAATTAGAAAAGTGAAAGTACATTTATAGTGAATCAAAGTAAAATTCCAAAACAAAATTAATATTTCTTCTGGCCAAATTACCCCTCTGGAATAATGGAACATTTTGTCAGCGATTATAGACGCTTTTTACAGGAAATTTAGTGGACTGTATTTTAAAAATTAACGATTTTTTATTTAATTTTATTTACCTTCATTTAGAAAACACTCACTGCACTTTTTTAGCTTTTAAACCGTTAGATTGCAAAATCTAAAAAGAAAAAGTTATCTGCGATTTCCATGGCAATTTAATTCATTTTTTATGTCGTTGCCACAATACAGAGGTGCAACTACAATATGTCACAAAACGGCATATTTTCCCCAAAAATGTGTTTGTCTTGTTTTTATATTTATGTAAGATTTTCGTATATCTCGCACAGGGACAGTTTTAAATATGAATGCAAATTTTGTATCAAATCATAAAATAAATACGTAGCCGGTATATTTATATATCATTTGAAATGTTCAATCTTGTTTTAAATAGCATTTTCATATAATAAATAAAATTGCTTATTTTTAACCTTATAGTTAGAATCACACGTCCGGCTACAGATCGGAATCGGAAAGTCTCGTGTTCATATTCCGTCGAAAACACATTTGATAGTCCAGTTTCCTTCACTGAAACAACTTGATGATTCAAAAACTATAAATGCAATTTCCGTTATGTTTTTTATGTCTGAAATGACTATATTTGATGGGTTTTTTCTACGGAACTGCTAATTAATATATTTCCAAGTACAAACAGATACAAATTAATCCAAGGCGTAAATACATATTTTCATAACTATAAAAACATTGCTAATTCTTACAGAAGTGCCTTTATCCTTAAAATTTCTGATGAAATTGCTTGGGATGAGAGTCGTCCAAATAGCCATGTTTGCATCGTTTGGGAAGGTAGGACACTACAGCGGTAAGGCAAAGAATTCCAAGTGGAGGTTACGATCTGGGTGTGGACTGATTCAGCAGAAGGAGCTTGAAAAGAGAAGGGGGATGCTTGAAAAGAAATGCGAAGGAGCTTGAAAAGAAATGTGAAGAAAAGGATTTTTTTTTAACATTCTGAAATGTAACTGTTCATAGAAGTCTAAGGCAAATGCACTTCAAATTTAATCGAAAACTCGACGCTTTAAAAGAAATGTATAGATATTAAGCAAATCGTAAAATATTTGCCTTTTAAATTTAATAATAGAACTCAGTTGTTTAAGGGAAGTGTGTTGCTCCTGCTACTACCCTGGAAGTTTATAGCCATGGGGGGGGTGAGGAAATGTATAGTGAGAAACAAGGAATGATGCCGAGGGAGGGCATTTCCGCTGAAACTCTGCACTCCTCTCAGCTGAGATGGGGAGGACAAGGGAAGGTTTGGTCATAAACATTTGAAATTACCACGTGTTGCATCCTTTGTGAGGAGGGAAGGCTGCAGCAGTAAAGAAAGGTTTCCGATAGGAGTCTGAAATGTTACACTTTCTCCCATTTCTCACAAATTTTCAAATCTTTCCTAGTTTATTCGCTAGAAAATAATGCGCAGATGCAAAAATTTACTAAACGTATGCGCGTACTTTGCTTATTCGAACTTCCCCTTGATTAAGGAGTCGATTACACCAATTATACCATTAAGTGATATATCTCTTTTTATAACATAAATATTAGTAGTAAAAAATTCAGCATGTTTCAGACGATCAGTTGTAAAACAGGCTATCAACCTTAATATCTCAATATTAAAACCAACCGAATTACTTCGCAATACACTTAATATATAAGAATGTTTTTCATAAGTAACTTAATAATAATCATAGCTTTAGACAGTAAATAGTGCGTTAAAAGATACCATATCATTAATTTCAAATACTTTATGCATTTATTTCGGTACGTCACACTTGACTTCGGGACGTCACACACAGTGTCAATATTTTCAGCGTTGGTCTAATCTCTTGTCACCAAATATTATCGCCCTGTATTATATTTAAAGAAATTAAGAACATCTGAAAAGGTTCCAGACTTTAAATTACGTCCAAAGGGGCGTTTTTCTAACATTTTGTGTGTTACCTTTATTTATTGAATATTGTGTTCTTCGCACTTAAACCATAAAATTCAATTCAAGAGCAATATCCCAAAATAATTTTTTATTGAGCGTATCTTTAGAATTTCCGATACGCAGTCTCGCGCGCTGGAGATAAAAAGGTTTTTTCTGTACAACGTTGCCAATTCTCGCTTTGAAATCGTTGAGTTTTTTAATCAAATATTGGTCGAAGCAATACAAAATCGTCCCGCTATAGATATTTTTTTGCGTAGAGTGTTACCACTCCTCGCTTTGGAATCGTTAAATTTATTAATCAACAATTCGTTAAACCTTTATAAAATACGTAATAGACAATAAAACATAAATATTAATAGATTCCAGATTCGGGATTTCAGGTGTTCATATTCGGGTGGAGTACTGCGTTATTCAGAAATTCAGGCTTTGATACCGTTGTTATTTCTGAATGCGAGAAACATACAGTGAGAGAAATTTAAAAAAGTAAAACACTTTAAGTGATTAAGTGATTTTTTTCCCTGATTTTCATGTTGATTTTCGAAAGACTTGCCACTCCCGATAGAAGATTTTATTTTTTTTTTTTTATTTTATTTTTTTTTTTTTTTTTTTGTACAGTGTTTGCACTGTTCGGTTTGGAATCGTTGAGTTTGGTAATTAAAAATTCACACAAAATATGACAATAGATAATAAAACGAATTTGACCGCAGTGTTTAAATAAGTTGCATAATTTACATAATTTTTGGATAATTTCAATGTAATGCAATTGTTCCGTACCTTATTTATAAGCGCTATTGTGCAGCGCGATCAAGGAAACGGAAGCCGTTTAAGTTGCCATGGAAATTGCAGACATTTTATTTTTAGATTTTAGTTACTAACAGTTTTGAGAGAATACAGTTAAAAAGGGTCGTGAGTATTTTTAAACTGAAAGTAAATAAAGTGCTTTTAAAACGCAGTCCACTGAAATATTTTAACAAGCGGCAGCAATTTCTGCGAGATTTTAGTAATACATGAGTTTTTCAGCTGAGTTTTACAACGAGATTTCTTGTCCAACCATACAGCGTTTTAGAATTTTCCTGGGGAAAAAACTCCTTAACTTCACTTGTAATACACTCGAATAATTGTTTTGAGGTGTAATATATACGAGTTTGAAGATTATTTCTGCGACGTATATGCATATGAAACAAGTAAAAATAAAAACTTTTGTGTAGAAATACATAGGTTTATGAAACAGGAATGAAGAGAGAAGAAAGACACTAAACATATTTGAAAACACTATATGCCAAACTTCATGAATAACATATGTAACACGGGTGGTATCGATATCTAGAAAATATGCTTAGACATATAGTGCGAAGAATGTAGGCGTAAATAGAGCATAGTGCTTCCAGAATTCAATATTACCCTACAGGGTATTTCTTCCGCCCTTTTAGTGTGGTGGTGTGACGAGTTCGGGCGCCACTGCCGAGACATTAGAGGTTTTTTTTATTTGGAAGCAGGAGACTTGAGAAATTAGAAATGCCCTCGCCGGGAATCGAGCCACGAAACTCTGGAATACGCGCCGAGCGTAAGTTGAATGTTAAGCTGCTACCAGTCCGATCTATTGAAAAAAAAAAATGGCTGCAAATTCTAAAGTTATGTAAAATGTAAATTGCTTGTTCTGTGAAAAAAAAAAAAAAAAAAAAAAAAAAAAAAAAAAAAAAAAAAACGCTAACTGCTACAGGATTGTAAAAACGTGAAACTGTAAAAATTGGATTCGAAAACACTCAAGCTTTAAAATTTTTCTTGAAATTCTTCTTACAATAATAACAAGACAAAGATGCATTCTTCTTAAACACCTTTTCAATGCATAATATCCCTTAGAGAATTATCCAGACAAATTAAGCTTATTGTTGAAATGTTTTGGATTTCCGATAGACAGTCTCTTGCGCTGCAGATAAAACATTTTATTCCGTACAGTGTTGCCACTGCTCGCTTTAAATAGTTGTTTTGTTAATCAATCAAAAAAAAACACAGATGCTGCGTTATAAGAACACAGATGCTGCGTACATATCTAGGAAAGATAAACATTTTTAAGAAAAAATATAAATATCTTCTTTTTTACCTTGTGAAATGCAACCTTTCATAGATGCATAAAGCAAATACGCTTCAAATTTAATCAAAAACCCGACCATTTAAAAGAAATGCAAGTCGTAAAAATACTAAGCAAATCCTAAAAATATTTGCCTTTTAAATTTAATAAAAGCACATATGTTACTATACAATACTCTGTTTGAACGAAGTGTGTTTCCACTGCTCTCAATAACATATTTTTGTTCCAAGTGTTAATTTGATGCCATTCGGCGAAGCATAAGCTATTTAGTTTTTCATTCAAATATAATTTTTCGTGTATTGTTTAACAAACTAAGCGGCTTAAAAGCAAAACACGCATTTTTTAACGCTGCTTCATTAATTCACAAAACGAGATTTATAGTGAATCAACGCTAAATGTCAAAACGAAATAGTCCTTCTGCGCAAATTACCCGTTTGGACTAATAAAACATTTTGTTACATGTATGTTCTTCTTAAACATTTTTCCAATACGTAATATCCCTTAGAGAATTATCTAGACATAGTAAGCTTATTAATGACATTTTTCGGATTTCCGATAGACAGTCTCTTGCGCTGCAGCTAAAAACATTTAATTCCGTGCAGTGTTGCCACTGCTCGCTTTAAAATCATTGAGTTTGTTAATCAAAAACTCATTATTAAAGTTTTACACAATATGAAAGTATATAATTTTAAATTTCGAATAGATTCCGAAAACTAAAAATAAAAAGTCGTCTGTGATTTCCATGGGAACTTAAATAGTTTTCTTTTTCTTCATCGCGCTCCACAATAGAAAAGTACAACTAAAACATGTCACAGAAGGACATATTTTCGGGAAAATGTTTGTCTTGTATTCATATTTATTTACGATTATCGTAAATATCACTCAGGGAAAGTTTTAAATATCAATGCTTTTTATCAAATCATAAAATAAATATGTGGCTGGTATATTTTTAAATCATCTGAAATATTCAGTCTTCTTTTAAATAGAATTTTCATATAACAAAAATAAAATTGTTCGTTTTTAGGCTTCGTGGTTTAGTTAGAAGCACGTCCAGTTACAAATCGGAATCAGAAAATCTTTTCTTCAAATTCCGTCGAGAACACATTTGATAAACCTGTTTCTTTCACTGAAATAACTAACTTAATCACTCAAGCTTATAAATGTAATTTCCGTTCTTATGCTTTTCATGTTTCACCGATGAGGAACTGAAAGAGCGGAGTCTAACTTGCTTAATTTCTCGTTCTCCATTTCAATTTCATATACGGAGTATCACTATAACCATACATCTCTATAATAAAATTTCTTTCATTCTACTATAAAAGAACTACACACAGTGGCCAACCTTTGAGATTTTCATTTGAATGCTTGCTACGGATGAAGTATGCAATTTTTTATGACGTGTGTTATGAGTGGCTAGAATCTATACATATGAAGATGAAATTATGTATGTATTCTAATAACTCAGTCACTACTATCGTGACCAAACTTTCTACAATTCTTTTCTGGGTCTTGCAAAAGGTCGACGTCCACTTTTTTCCGAAAAACAAATAGCTAAAATCAGAGATATTAATTAAAAAATTGGAAAAACAATAATTTTCGCCCTCATTATTCCCAGTGGCAACAATCTCGCAAGCTGGAGATGAAAATCTGCTTTATTTCGAAAATTGTTGCCACTGCTCGCTTTCAAATCCTAGAGTTTGTTAACAAAAATTTTCCAAGTTTTACGATGAAATAAAAATAGCATTTCCGAACATTAAATACATTATTCCCGATTCCAAAAATTCGCAAGAAGCCATTTCGACTATTCACATATTCGTACTACTTTAGACAGGCGAAATATTAATTGAAAACTCTGAAAGCGCTAATTGTTTCACTCATTTAATCGAGTGCCACCAGTCTAGCGCGTTGGAGATTAAAATGCTTTATTTCAAAAAGGTTGGTACTGCTCGCCTTCAAATCGTATTCTTAATCAATTAATTCCTCCATGCTGCGGAAGTAATTCTTAATCAAAAATGTGCGATTTTTACAAAATCTATCTATATATATAAAGAATGCCTGTGCTATTGTGCATTTGCTTGTTCGTGTTATTGATTTCTGATGAATTGTTTGCCACATTGAATCGACTAAATTTGAATATAGGTGAAATACTGGATGGAAATTGAGCTTTTACGACCATTTGATTAGAAAGAGGAGAATTATTCAAACCTGCGTGCCATTGTTGCTGATATAATGAGAGAAAAAATTAGCTTATTTTTCTATCGATATTTTTATGTGGGTTTCATATCGCATCAGATTAAAAAAATGTATGAATATGAATCGTAGGTTTTGCATACAGAATACTGCACGAACCAACAGAATACTGCACGAACCAACAGAATACTGCACGAACCAACAGAATACTGCACGAACCAACAGAATACTGCACGAACCAACAGAATACTGCAAGAACCAACAGAATACTGCACGAAGAACCGGGACTTGTTTGAAAAGACGACGTTGGGCCACTCCTGCATCCAGCTTTGTCGTTCGCGCACCAGAGTCGCCGTCCCTCTCCATGCTGCGGAAGTAATGGTCGTCGTCTCGATAGTCGACGCGGCGCCAAACGTCGACGCACCGTACGAGCGGATACTAGGCATGTTGCAAACATGCCCATTTCCCTAACTAACGGTCCGTGATGTGGTTGTACAGATTTGCAGGACTGACCTCACAATATGTCTGTCTTTCTGGGCGTTAGTCATGGGAGGGCGAAGAGATTCTGCATGCTGTTTAGTATGACCCTCGACAACCCATTGATTCCCTATTCGCATGACTGTGGTTGGTTGTCGACCAATGCGACGAGCGATATCGCGGAACGATAATCCATACTCTCAATAGGCAACGATCCTGCCTGTATCGAATTCCGACATTTTCTGGTAAGCATTTCTTCTTATTATTCGAAGAATAAGACAATATTCTGAGCAAACCTCGACCTTACAAAGCGCTTTACGAATGAGATATTCACTGGACAACTTTTGTTTTATGAAGTGCTTCAGATGTCGTTTCTTCCTCCTGCGTTGTCTAAGTGCGATGAAATCATAATACTAATCATTGGCATATCCCAATTTCTTCTTCCTCTCATGTGATTTTGATGTTCGTCAGATTCCTGGTGTTGCAATTTTAATGGCCAGCAGTGTATATTAAAGTGCATTTTTAAGTATTCAGTGTATTTTTAAGTAAATGTATCACGAATTTTACGCACTTTTATTTAAATCAGTCAGACTAAAATGTTACTGACTGCATCTATTGTTTTTAACTATCTTAGTTTGCTAATTAATTAATAACAGATGAAATTTAAGAAAATAATATATTACGCTTTTCGGCAGCACACTTGAATGGAAAGTGAAACAACATAAAATCCTGTTTCCAGTTCTTTTTAGACTCATAAAATGCGTAGTAGTAATTTTTGTATCTTACTTAAAATATTAAATCGTTAATAATTAATTATGCGTTTTGATTTGGTTATTTAAGAAAAACCACTAAAGTGCGCAATTGTTCAAAACCATGGTTTATATATCTCTTTTATTGCTTTAAATATATTTTAAAATGATGTTCTCTTTATGTTTCAAAAACTGAAATTTAACCAGCATAACACATAGTGTGGTACTTTTAAATGTATATTTACCATTTCATAGCTAATTTGACGTCCATCTCAGTTATTAACCTGAGGCAAGTGCGTCACTTTTCTCACCTTTGTCCCTGCTATGACTAGAAACTGAAGCTTTGCAGATACTACACTAAAAGGGAGTTATCGCTATGTTTTAAACAACTCACGCTAAAGAAGGTTAAAATAACCTTTTCTTTAATATTAAAAGTAACAGAACAGATGAAACTTGCTATAGACGAAACTTCAACAGATTCACTACTTGTTGGGCATTTAAATTAACATAAAAGATCTAAATTCCGACATAAAAATGTAGACCGATACTATGCAGGGTGTCCCGTAAATGTTGTGAGAAACTTCTGGTGGGGAGGGTAGGGTATACCATAAGGATTACGAATTGCGTAGGAAATCAGGCCCAGAAACGTTGTACGCCACCAGAGGGTTTCTGTTCAGGAGAGGGATAGTGGAAAGTCAGGATTGCCTTATTGGAACGGTAGGTACCATACGAAGAGCATGGAACCCTATATGAACGGAGAGCTTGCATACTTAGTGTATCACGAGTATGGAACAGATGAGTGTAATGAACGATCCGCTGCACGCATGTATCGAGAACGCTTCCCCGACAGACATCAACCACACCACAGTTTGTTTGCACGTCTGCATCAAAATTTGTGCAACTACGGGTCATTCAGGAGTGGTAGGACACGATCGACTCGCTTTGTCGTTAGGAAAGAAAGTGCGTTGGATACGGAGGAGGGTAATCCAAGGATCAACATAAGTCCCATTTTCCCTCAATTATGAAAGTCTCGTTCCAGTGTCCAGTGTGTCTTCAACGCCGAGTCCTTCCACGTCTTTTGTCTCCAAAGGGTTCAGTTACTGCTCCCCGATGACCATTCTGAATGTGTGCGTTTCGCACAGTGGTTTCTGCAAGAAAGTGTCTGTGATGTTATTTGAGATCTGGGTTAATCTGTGATGTTAATTTGATGAAGCCACATTTAATAGCATCCCTATTATGCGTATTCAATCACGACAATCAGCATTGTTTGCCTCAAGCAAAACCCCAGGGTGTGCGGCACCACGCGGCACAACAACGCTTCAAAGTTAATGTGTGGGCCGGTTTGGTCGGCGACTGCTTAGTCAAGCCGTACCTTTTATCATCCAGGCAGCGAATTAGCTGGTCTTTCTGGAGCAGGGTCCTGCCGGCTTTCTAGTCGATGTTCCGTCAAATGTGAGGCACAGCATGTGGTTCCAACATGATGGAGCACATATTGATGAAAGTTGCATTTTTCGTGGTGTGAACAGAACTTCATTAAGTGTACCAAGAACCCCGTATGTCTTGAATTATTGGCTAATTTATAACAGTAGCAGTATCTTCGTTCAAATCGGTAACTAATTCACTTAGATCTTAAAAGAAACGGCCAGGAATCTTGATGAAGGCAGCATTCTTCATGATAAAAGTGAAATTCCTATAGTCCTAGTACCTTTACTGAAATCAACGAGTGTTCACTTGGGTGTCCCAGTATTTTGATGACGGATGCGTTCTTCGTGATGTAATCTGGAATTCATCCCTCCTTTCTTCACGAGCAACAATTAACTTGGAAAAGGTGCCAACATCTTTTTTCAAGTAAGCGATTGTTCACTTACATCTTAAATAAAAGTTTCTGAAGTTTAATGAATGCCGCATTCTTCATGGTACAAGTTTAAATTTTTCTAATCGCTGGCACCTAAGAAGTGGATGATTATTCCTTTAGACCTTCACATCAGCATCCCGACACCTTGATGCAAGTTGCATTTTTCAAGATTAAATCAGAACTTTATGAAGGTCTTGATGGAGGATGTCTGACTTGCAAAACGTACTACTAGGACTATTTATTAAGTTGGTGTCTGTTCACTTCTATATTCACAGAACCACCCGGAAATTTGACGGTAATTCTTCTGTGAGCTGAAACTTAATACCGAGGAATCTTTGTACAACGGTCAACTTTTGTAAAGACGTCGGCACCTTTACGCAAGCCGTTCACATCGTTGCGATCTTTGGCCACCCGGAGGAGTAGCTGATTTAAACTCCCCTCCTGATATAGAAACAAATAACTAAAGAAATGTCAAAATAATATATTGCGAAATAAATTAAAACTCTGTACTTATTTTTGAAGAAATTTATTTTAATTTGAAAATCTTAAAATCATATTACTATTCTGCTTTTTTAATTTGTTTGTTTTCTAAGCCTTCAGAGATAAACCTTCACTAGATTGTTCCAGTGGCTTTTATACAGAAAGTGTTGAAAGCTTTCTTAAATGCAAACATTTTACAGTTCAGAAATACTCCTGAAATAATTTTTATTTAGCACAACTATCGCTTCTCACAACTAGCAGCACTTAATAGCAACTGTGAGGAAAGTTCGCGAGCGAATTACAATATTTGGAACTTTGTTTTGGAGATTGCATTTTAGAATAAATTGCAAAAATTCAAAAGGTAAACATTTGTTTCGTTTTCCCTAGCAATAACGGAAATAAAACTCTCCGAAATATTTCTCTCCCAAAAAGGAATTCTTTATGAATCGCAATTTAGTAGATATTCGTGTTTTTCATTCAAACGTTTCGACGAAGTGAAAGAGATATAAAAAGATGTACTTAAAAGTATTAGCTGTTGAATTCTTGTAGTGATTTCTTTGAATACTTTACTTCGAGTAAAAGCTATTTCCTCCTTCAGTTTAATTCGGTATGCAATTCAGAATCTCATTATTCTTTACATGCCTGGACGATCCATACAAAAAGTGCCGTTCAGGGTAGATCGACTCCCTCTAACCACTCAACTGGAATAAAGGAATACCATTACCAAATAATACTTATCCTATAAAATGAAATAGAAGTATTTATTTCATTCACTAAAATTATGCATTTTAAACCTAGGTGGGACTCTTATCATAAAACGGGTTAGTTATAGAGAGATAAGTATACATTTCCAAGAAAATTGAAACAGAAATTGTAAAGCTAACAAGTAATGAGACGTAAGACCTATTTGGTCTTAAAAATTTTTTTCCGCATAATGCTGCAAAAAGATATGAAATAATAGTAGGTAGAAACATTGCAGCGATCTTGCTAAAAAGTTACCAGGAGCTGTAGCTCCAGGGGGGGACAGGAGTTCCCGCCAAAACTACAATCTCAGCACATTGGCCTATGTAGATTTGATTGTTTCACCCACCTACGTCACACGACGAGAAAGAAGGTTGGTAGGACACGGAGGGGATTTGCGCCCTTTTCAAATCTTTTTCGCGATGCAAAGGACGGCACCTCCCAGGTCAGATTTTTCGTTTCTTTTGTCTGTGTTTTTTTTGGTCCTAATAAGACCCAATGATGTTTGTTTTCTTGCAAATTTAATTGCATATTAATTACAGTAACATTCTCTTTATAAAAGTTCTTTCTTCTTTAAGCTATGCAGGACCAGCCCGTACGTTGTTGTATTTTTGACTAATAGCAGACTGCTATTTATTTATTTTTTTTATTTTAATTTTACATTGCTCGGAGTTGCATTTACATTTTTTACACCCTAATGTGTTTTTCAGCGGACGCGTCGGGAAAAAGGAACAGAGCATTGAAGCTTCAAAAAAGATTTATTCGAGACTATTCATGTTTTTATAAAAAAAATGCATCCCCCCCTTAAAAAGATAGCCCTCGAGTACTTTGCTTTATTGACATAAACAGTATGCTACATTACATATTCAACTGGCTTTGGCAACCCTTCGATTTGAATGAATTCTGGTGATCTAAATCTGATTTCATTTTTTGCCTTACTGACTGTGTTTAACAAGCAATCACGGTATTAAATTGCAAGCTGAACTAATAGCTTCTTTCAAAGAAGATACATGCATTCTCTTCAGATGGTCAATTCTAGTAGTTCTGGCGCAAACGGAGAATCCGCTTAAACTCTGTTGTAATTATATATATGAGCTGATACGGAATGCATTTGACACTGATTAGGTCTAGCTGCTCCAAATATCGAGAAATACTACTATCAATGAAATTAATATATTTCTCCCCGGTATAGATATATGAAGCAACAAGGAGCTTTATTTATTAACTTTTGAAATAGATTAGATATTTCGGAAGCTTAAATATTTCAAAACGGATTTTATTACAAACTAATGAGAATTCCACAATGCAGATTGCTTTATCGTCGATTGAAGTAAATGTTGGAATTATGGCATTGATATGAATAGCACAGTTTAAAATAGAAAGTCAGAAATTCTTATCTATGATAAAAACAGGTATCGCATAAAGTACTGAACCCTGTTTTGCGGTATTTGAATACTTTAATTCGAAATTTACGTTAGTAAACCACGAATATTCAGTATTGTAATTTAATAACAAAACATTTAGCTGGGTTGGGTTGCTAGTTTTTATTCCAGAGGGACAATATGCCCAGAAGGACTATTAATTTCGTTTTGGCATTTTGCGTTGATTCTCTACAAGCGTTATTTCACTTTTCAAATTGTTGCCACCAAATATTATCGCCCTGTGTTATATTTAAATTAATTAAATAATGAAGCATCTGCATGAATGTATGTATGTTTCTCGCTTTGTGATTAAACCACGGTACCTAGAGCCATCCAATTTTGAATAACGTAATCCTCCACCGAATATGGGCATCTGGAAGTCCAAATTTGGATTGTGGAATTTGTTTTATTAATCATTTGATATTTTGTAACACTTTAATGAATTTTTGATTAACAAACTCGACGATTTCAAAGCGAGCAATGGCAACTCTGTGAGGTAAAAGTAAACTTTTTTATCTCCAGCGCACGAGACTGTGTATCGGAAAATCTAAAGCTATGCTGATTTAAAAATTATTTTGCGATATTGCTGTTGAACTGAATTTTATGATTTAAGTGAGAGGACCATCATATTTAATAAATAAAAGTAATGCACAAAACGTTAAAAAAAAGCCCCATTGGGAGTAATGTTAAACCTGAAAGCTTTCAGATTTTTTATTCTTTCTTTTATTTTGAATATCACGAGGCATGTTTTATACTGAAACACATTATTAATTTCATAATGTGTAGAATTGGTGCTTGTTGCACGCATACCCACACACACTCACCAAAAAAAAAAAAAAAAAAAAACTGAGTTTATTGTTTTTCAAGAACAGAAATATACATTAAAAGAATATTTTCGGTAGTGTAGATGTAAAATTAAATTAATTATTAATTACGCGAAATCCGGAATGATCTAAAAGTAGTAAGAAAAGTGTATAGTTCAAAAACTGTCGACAGTAACAAGATACGATTTGCACAGAAATGCAAAGAAAGTCACAAGATGTTTTTGAATGGTGAAAGATTTTATTGCCAGAATAGTTATAGTTTTCACCGGTAGGTGGTGCTTCAGATGAACGAAATCTTCGTAAAACTGCGAAGCACTATTTGTAAGGCAGCTAGGAAAACAACTGTTCAATGCGAGAGCCACCATTCATGAAAGTAACCGAATGCTTCAATGGTGTAATGTACTCTCAGACATACCACAGCATCGTAGAGGTTTGATGTGGGTGTCGTGATACACCAGGATACCTGGGTCAAAGGCCCCACCCCTTGTATATCATGTTTGAAAGTTACGAATCATAAACAAAAATATCTATCTAAGTTTTTTTTAATATAAATTATTATTATTATTATATATTTTAAATTACATTTAAGGTCATACTTTAAATATGCATTTAAAGTTATGGGTTTAATTAATAATATGCTCTAAATTTTTTAGTTGCAGGGTGTGTCTGTAAAGACTAGAAAGCTGTTGAGCTGGTGGCTGAGTCCTAGAAGGCAAGGTTAAATACATACAGGAGCATGTGCAAAGAATGATGGTGCCCATAATTATCTAAGAATATTCTACAGAGAGGATGCTGGTAGCAAGGTAAGAAATGTGTGCAAAGGTTTATAGTGTAGTACATAATGATGCAATACAATTATATACATGAACAAAAGTAAAAAATATGAATATGTGTTATGCAATACAATTAGTTAAAGTACACATTACTATGCTGTGATTTACATACTGCTGTGGGGTGGATGTACATACATAAAGAAAGAGATATAGATTACATGATCCAATCATTGAGGATGGCCAGTGGTCTGTCTTTGTTATTTAAATCATAATTGGCAATTCTGATGGCAGGATTATGTATGGTGAGCTATTTGTTGTGAAATTTTCTTATGGATAAAACACTGTTTCGAGCAAAGAGTCTAGCTTTGGTGGCCTTAAATTTCATTTATACTGCCTATAATGCGTACAATCTCTGTAGACCCGTGTTTTCAAGTACTCTAGAACCAGAAGCGCTATGTAGAAAGTCCGAAAACCTTGCTGACCATTCGTGGGAGAAAGCATAACTATTGATTCATCGTGATATACTGAGCAGGGCCTATGCGGTGGCCTTTATTCTGCGTTAATGTTACACTATGGAGCTCTACCTTCTCTTGCTAGGATGAAATAATGGCGTCTCTTAAAAGCGCTGCTGCTTGATTCCGAAATAAACAGTTCTAAATGGACCTCTGTGGACTTCTTAAAGCAAAAAGACGTCATCATCTTTCGCTGTCGTAAAAGGGCTCCCTGCATTATTGTAAACGGTATTATTCGGGGTATACCTGAAATAT